>NC_091284.1:789703253-791064920 GCF_032444005.1 Ranitomeya imitator | reverse complement strand
ACAGTAAAGAATTCTTTCAATAATCTTAATACAATTGCAGTTAAAAAAAATCCATAATGTCATGATCCAGGCCGGAGTTTACTTTCTCCTTCCCTTCTCTAGTCTGGTCATGGCGGGGTTAACTTTTCCTGCCTCTCTTTGATTTTTGGGTGGCTCTTTATTGGTGCTGTTGCTGGCAGCCTTTGTCAGCGATAGTTCTGGTCCTCTGCTTGAGCACCTGACCTGTTATTCCCTAGTGATCCTTCTGCCTCTGGCTTCCTGTATTGGTGTCTGACCCTTTCCCTATCCCTGACTTAGCGCTCGTTTGGTGATTTCATTATAGTGTATTACTCAGTTTGAACTTTGAACCCCGCCTCCTGTTTTCCGTTTTTGATACTACGCTCTCTGACCGGCTTTTGACTTATTGGCTCAAAATCCGCCTCCCATCTCTCATTTTGGCTACCGCATTCCTTGTCTTTGTCTGGCTTGACTCTCTGGCTAGGACGCTGACTCCGTTTTCTGTCTCCTGTCTATGGTGCCACGCTTTCGGCTGTTAATGACCCGGTAAGTTTGACTTCTCTTCTTCCGTCTCTTGGTGGCGCCCATCGCGGTGCCTCTACTCCTCTGGAGGTGAGCTAAAGTTGTCCTCCGGTGGTTGCCGGTGGTACTGCAGCCTTGGCAACGCGACACATAATTGCAATATTTTAATAGTAAAAATATTTTTCATAATGTTACTACTTTTACAGAAAAGAATCCTTTCTACAATCTCAATAATCTAAAGCCTCATTTACAAATTTACAAATTTCACAAACGAGTGTCACAGATAGAGCACATATCCATAGATTTTAATAGGTAAATGCACCACATTTTTTTTTATTTTGCAGACCAAGTGTCATTTCCGATTTTGATTCCACTCGTGGATCAAAATTGCAAATTGAAGTCTGTTCGTACTTGAAAAAGACCGAGATGTCACGTTCATGGCACACTAGTTTAATCCTAGTGCTGTCTTTTTTTATTCCTGACTGATAGGAGACAGTCAGCAGTTATTTTCGCACAAGAGAAAAACTGATGAAAGGCTAAGGCCATGTTCACACAGTGCGTTTTTTACTGCGGAACCGCCGCGATTTTGCCGCTGCGGCTCCGCAGCTGTTTTCCATGCAGGGTACAGTACACTGTACCCTATGGAAAACAGGAACCACTGTGCACATGATGCGGGAATCGGGAAAAAAAGCCGCGCTGAATAGCTGCGGTAAAAAAGAAGTACCATGTCACTTCTTTTTGCAAAACTGCAGCGGATCTGCACCCATTGACCTCCATTGTGAGGTCAAACCTGCAGTAAAACCCGCAGATGAAAAATATATCTGCGGGTTTTGCTGCGGTTTGTGGTGCAGAACCGCTGCAGTGTGGCTGCCCCCCGTGCCCCAATCCCACCCCCCCATGCTCCGATGCCACCCCCCCATGCTCCGACGCCCCCCCGTGCCCTCATCTCCCCCCCTTATACTTACCCGGCCTCCCGGTGTCCGTCCGTCCGTCTTCTCCCTGGGCGCCGCCATCTTCCAAAATGGCGGGCGCATGCGCAGTGCTCCCGCCGAATCTGCCGGCCGGCAGATTCGTTCCAAAGTGCATTTTGATCACTGAGATATAACCTATCTCAGTGATCAAAATAAAAAAAATAGTAAATGACCCCCCCCCCCCCCTTTGTCACCCCCATAGGTAGGGACAATAAAAAAATAAAGAATTTTTTTTTCCACTAAGGTTAGAATAGGGTTAGGGTTAGGGGTAGGGTTAGGGGTAGGGTTAGGGTTAGGGTTAGGGGTAGGGTTAGGGGTAGGGTTAGGGGTAGGGTTAGGGGTAGGGTTAGGGTTAGGGGTAGGGTTAGGGTATTTTCAGCCATTTTAAGTCTAAAAAACTCCCTAGAAAATACACAGACTCTGCATAGAAAACTGCATAAAAAAACGCACTAAAAAACGCATCAAAAAACGCATAAAAAATGCACCAAAAAAAGGACCTGCGTTTTCTGCCAAGAGCTGCGGTTTTTAGTGCAGAAAAAAAAGGATGGAAATCAGGAACGTGTGAACATGGCCTAAGAGCACTAAGAGTACTGTGCTTGAATCTACATGGGTTCTTTTTTGTCATTCAAAAGAATATGAATGAAGTCTTTCTTACACTGAAGAATCTTTTTCATAGTATTACTACACTTACAGTAAAGAATCATTTCCATAATTTCTGCCTTACTCCTTTTACAGTGAAGAATCCTTTCCAAAATCTCACAGCTCTTACAATAAATGATTTCATTATTTCCTATATTGTTGGTGGTTTCATAGTAGTGCATGTTCCTTGTCATAGTTACTTAAGTACTGGGTTATCAATAAATCATTAGACAGAACTCTGCATTGGTCTTTCATATAATGAAACATAATTATACCACTCCTAAGCTTTTGTTTTCTAAACTAAAACAAGAATAAATGTTTCTGAACTACTTATACGTCCCTGGCCTCTGAACTCTTTGCGGATCCACAATGGTCTCCAATTCATATTCTGTTTTCAATTATTCCCATTGTTGCTTTTGCTATAAATGTTACAAAGCGTATTGAATCCATCCCTGCATGTAAAGAATCATTGCGTCATCTTCACCTTTGGACACAGAGAATATCAACAGATCATGAAAGGAAATGGAAAATCTGTACCTTTTGTCTTCCTAATGTGAATGTAATCAAATGGGTGCAAACATTTTAATTACCTAATTTCTATACGTGAATATTGGCCTCTCTAAGTTCTAGTCTAGAATTTAACAAGTCAGTACCGACATGAAAATATTGCACCGAATCCTCATTTGGGTAAAACTGTCACAGAAAAAGATTTGGGTGTATTGGTGGACAGCAAATTCAACTTTAGTGATCAGTGCCAGGAGGCTGCTGCCAAGGCAAACAAAATTATGGGATGCAATAAAGAAAGCAGAGGTGCTCGAGTCATGACAAGAACACAGTTTTGCATCTAGACAAGTCACAAGTACGGCCACACGCACAACACAATGTATATGGAGGGCATGGCTGAACTAGAGCGGGTGAAGAGAAGAGCGACCAAGGGTATTAAGGGAGAGGGTGATTGTGGAAGACATAAAGCTTTGGGTAATTCAGGTGGGAAAAATAAAAGCTTAAAGGGGCATTCCCATCTCAAAGATCCTATTTCAATATGCACTAGGTGTAATATTAATAATATTAGTAACTACCTCCAAGTGTGGACACTATGGTGTAACTGTAAGAGCAGTGAGACTATAAATTATTAAATTACTTACTGTAAGAGCAGTGAGACTATAAATTATTAAATTACTTACTGTAAGAGCAGTGAGACTATAAATTATTTACAGTAAGAGCAGTGAGACTGGATTTTATACTGTAAGAGCAGTGAGACTATGGATTCTTTTCTGTATGAGCAGTGACATTATGGATTCTTTACTGTAAGAGCAGTGAGATTATGGATTCTTTACTGTAAGAGCAGTGAGACTATAGATTCTTTACTGTAAGAGCACTGATACTATGGATTTTATACAGTAAGAGCAGTGAGACTATAGATTCTTTGCTGTACGAGCAAGGAGACAATGTATTCTCTACTGTAAGAGCAGTGAGACTATGGATTCATTACTGTACGAGCAGTGAGACTATGGATTTTTAACTGTAAGAGCAGTGAGACTATGGATTCTTTTCTGTATGAGCAGTGACGTTATGGATTATTTACTGTAAGAGCAGTGAGATTATGGATTCTTTACTGTAAGAGCAGTGAGACTATAGATTCTTTACTGTAAGAGCACTGATACTATGAATTTTATACAGTAAGAGCAGTGAAACTATAGATTCTTTGCTGTACGAGCAAGGAGACTATGTATTCTCTACAGTAAGAGCAGTGAGACTATGGATTCATTACTGTACGAGCAGTGAGACTATGGATTTTTAACTGTAAGAGCAGTGAGACTATGGATTATTTTCTGTATGAGCAGTGAAACTATTGATTCTCTACTGTAAGAGCAGTGAGACTATATATTCTTTACTGTACGAGCAAGGAAACTATGTATTCTCTACTGTAAGAGCAGTGAGACTATGGATTAATTACTGTATAAGCAATAAGACTATGGATTCATTACTGTACGAGCAGTGAGATTATGGATTTTTAACTGTAAGAGCAGTGAGACAATGCATTATTTAAGATATGAACAGGTAGACTATGGATTCTTTACTGTAAGAGCAGTGAGACTATGGATTCATTATTGTACGAGCCGTGAGACTATGGATTATTTAAAGTATGAGCAGGGAGACCATAGAACTCTCTGCCACATGAGTTCACACACAAGAAAAGTTCAAGAAGAGCCTGGATACCTTTTTAGATAAATCTAATATTACAGGTTATGGGCACCAGATTTTGTGATGGGGCGATGATCTCAGGTATCTCGTCTGATTACTCCGTATGTCGTTGGGATGGAGCTTTTCCACCAAGAGACAATTAGCATCTGCCTGATTTTTGCTTTCCTCTGGAGAGACATGTTAGGGTGTGCTGTAGGTTGAACTCAGTGGAGTTGTGTCTTCATTCAACCAACCATGAACCTTTTATTTAAAGGAAAATAAACAAGAAGAGCCGGAGGTCAATTGCCGCAGTGTTTCCTACTGAAGGCTGCCGCCAGGGCAGCAATGGTTGAACTGCTGTCAAGGGCTGAGGCTAAGAAGCCCTATAATGCCATGGATCGTGCACAATAGCCCTACGATTGTCGTGGAGCTGCTAATAATGTGCATAGGTTTACTAAAATGTTTCTTCTCGTCCAACAGTAATAACCACCACTGCAATTACTACAACTATGACTATAAAACTAATAAAAAATGGTTTCTCCTATGAAAACGGAAGCCATTAATGGTGAAGATATCCTGGCAGTCAGGTGTCGCCGTGTCTTCGGCTCCTCCAGAAGCTCAGAATTCCTTACAGAATGTACTGTAGACTTAAATGCAATAGTATCATGGTTATTACAGTAAATATAAAAATCAATAAAAGATGAAAACAAATGGAGAAGTATAGAAAGGCACGGAGCCCCCGTGTTTATAAATCTATTACCTGGGCACTGCAGCCTCGAAGACTCCAAGCAAATGTATGATTTAACAGTTACAGGATTCCTTTTACGCGAAGTGCTTGCAGATGGGAATCCAAAGTGAAGAGAAAACATCTACTCGTCTTCAACAAGCCCAGGGCGGATTATGTGTCTGTGATACAATTATTGCGTTGCTCGTTACTGTAACCTTCAGAGGATCAATCCTTAGGGCATCCCTCGCGTCTGCATTACGCCAGCGTAATATGGTTCCAAGTGGTTTACCCAAACCAGAAAAAGTAACTTGGTATTGAGATAATCACATCGAACATGAGTCAAATATATAGCAGATCGATCAAACATACATCCAGATGTATTCCAGCTCAGCTGAATGTATAAGTATTGGAGGAATCTCAGAAGATAAATCTACAAATTACTGAAGGATGATCACGGAAGTTTCATCTCTCCAAATCGGTCTTAAAGGGAACCTGTCACCACGTTTCTGTAATCTGAGAGCAGTTTGATGTAGGGCCTGAGATGCAGATTCCACTGATGTGTCACTTACACTTCTGTGTTTTGCTGTTTCAATACAATCAGCGTTTTATCAGCAGGAGGTTCTCACTACTGGACTAGGTGCCACATGCCTCCTAGTCCAACCACGCCCCCAACACTCTTTATCAGCTCTCAGTCACTGTACAATGTACACAGAAAGCACTGGTGTGGTCAGGTTAAGATATAGATCAATATTCTGAGCTGTAGTAGAGGAAACTGTCATCAGCAGCGTAGCCCATGCAGGAGTGTTTGTGTGGGGGCACCAATGCCTGTTTTAGCTGGAATGAACTGTGGTGCAGAGACCTGCTAGGTCTCTTCACTGGAATACACTCCCCCAGCCAATCAGAGGCCATCACCTGACGTGAGAGTGCCCGCGACTGGTGCCATATGGTAGTGATATCATGGCTACCCGTTGCTTACATACTGAAGTCAGCTCCTGGCTACAGAAGAAGAAACCACGTGGCATGGAAGCGGGGGTAAGGTGAGTAGAGTTATTTATTTTATTTATGCAATAAAGACCAGTGGTAGAATGGGGGACATATATACCAGGATGGGAGTTGTATAAACCAATTTGGGAGTCATATATGAAAGGATGGGCCCGGGATGGGGCACATATATACCAGGATGGGCACAAGATGCAAGTCATATATGCCAGGAAGGAAGTCATATATACAAGGATGGGACACATATATACCAGGATGGTGGACACATTACTAGGATGGCCCAGGATGGGGAACATATATACTATAATGGGGAAGATATATACCAGGATAGGGGACATATATACCAGGATGAGGAACAAATATACCCGGATCGGTCCAGGATGGGGAACATATATACTAGAATGGGATGAGGATGAGGAACATATATACCAGGACAGGGGACATAACTTGTATTTTCCAGAATGGGCCCAGGATGGAGGAAATTACTATATAATGGGGGCAAAACGTATGTCCTTATAGGATTTGGAATGCTAAAAGGGCCCATACAGCTGACTAACATGCGGTGGGGGGCCAGGTAGAAATTTTGTGCCGGGCCTATTGGACTCTAGTTACATCAATGGCTATCATAACTGTTGCACCCAGTAAACTAAGTGATACAATACTGAAATCAGGGTCTCCATCCCAACCTTCTTCTGCTGTCAGATTACTTTGCAAAAATCTGTTGACAAATGCTTTCCCTGGAACTTACATAAAAAAGTAAAATAGCTAATAGCTGGTAATCTATGATCCAGTGGGTGGCCCTGCTAATGATTAACAGTTATCTGTGCTTGTACAGTTATACAGTGAAGAGTCAGACTGTTACCAAAAAGATTAAAATTAATTCATTTCAATAAATAAAATACTGGTTTTACTGAAACATTTCCCACAAAGTGTATATGTTTGATGCTGAGTCACTGCTCACAGACAAGCTTTGACTCAGGTAGTCAGGAGGTCCAAGGTCAGATACCAGGAGGGCTCGTGGTACAGAGGATCAAGACAAAGGCGTGGTCAGGTGGCAGTCCAGGGTCACATGCCAGGAGGGTATGTCAAGACAAGGAGTAAGATAAATAGATAGTCAGGCCGAGTCCGGGGTCAAGCACCTGAAGTCAGAGAACATCAAGAGCATAAGGGATAATCCACAATTATGGTCACGACAAATCCTAGGTCTGGCAACAGTTGATTTTTTTATTCCAACTCTTGCAGTTCATCTTGGGATATGTTGAGCCAAGAAAAAAAGTAAGTAAGGACATGTGTAGTTTTTGTGGAGTTTCAGTTAGATGAACTAGCAGGGGATAAAAGAAGAACACGTAATGTTACATTTACTTCCCTATACCTTGGTAGAGTGTGTTAAAAATACTAATCAAGATTCAAGGGACCTGCAAAAAAACAAGCCCTGAAATAGGGACCTACGCGGAAGCAGCTCTCTTATTTCTCTGTTGATGCAAGAAAGAGCATTCAGAGCAGAAGATGAGAGTAGGACGTTCTCTGGGCAATAACAAACAGTAGAGGCAACAAATGCAGCTCAGATGGATCAGAGCACTATCTGAGCTGGACAGTGTCGCCTTTACTATTGTGGCCACACTTTCCTCATCATCTTTTAGGTTCACCGTCCTAGAGTCCTTGAAGCCAACAGGAGAACGTCCTGATGGTTTTCTATAAGATTTACTGGATCCCACAAATCAGACAGCTGCAGGAAGGGTGAGCTGGTTGTCACAGACAGCTAGATATCAGAGGTTGCTTCTTGCCATCCTGTCCTTCCTGATTGCTGTATATATGGGTTCTGCACAGGCGCTCAAAAGATCATCTGATCTGATCAACAGAAGTGGTGGTGATCAGAAAATGTGGCAAGGACAGGATAAGCGACTATAAGGAACAGAGGAGCCGGAGAGGTGAGCGGTAAGCTGAGTTTAAAGGAGTTGTTCACTACTAGGACAACCCCTTCATAAACTAAATGTTCGGTCCGGCTAAAATAATAAAGCCTATAGCCACCTTCCGTACCGCCTCCGTTCTCGTAGTGTCGACACTCACTTTCCTCGGGCTGTGATGCTGTATTGTGACACAATGCCATCGCCCAATCCATATTCAGACAAACTGAACATGAAGAAGTCCAGGCTGCAGCTGATCCCTGGCTACCTCTTCATGTTCAGTTTGTTCGAAGGCGGATTGGGCGCAGGCGTCATGTGTCACAACACTAAATCACTGCTCCGGGACGAACGAGTGCCAACACCATGATAATGGTGCTGGCACAGTGGGAAAAACACAGAAAAAAAAGCAATAATGTAAAAACGGATGTCTGAACGATACCTAAACCTGGTTTTCCAAGCAACATTAGCTATCTCCTATAGGCCCAAATACATTAAAAGGAAAGGTAGTGCACAGATATGACCACCATACACAGTAAGGTCCTCATGTTGCTAGACCCAGTGAAACGAGTTGCGCATGTCCCGCCCCAGAGCACAAACAGCGCTTTCGACAGATCTAGGTCATAAGAAGCTTGTCACTGAAAAAAGAGTGACCTGTCAATCTGACGCAGGAGGTGGGCAGCAGGCGGGGAGTAGTGAGGGAGGGCAGGAGTGCTGCAAGAGCTATTTCCCACCCTGGAGCACTTGCAGCTTATTTGCATAAGATTTTTTTCCTGGACTGCTGAGAAATACCTCAAATGGATTTCTAATCCATGCACCAAACGGGTTAAAAGGTCAGAGATCACCAAGGCAGGAAGTATAAAAGGTAATAACACATTATTTGTAATTATGGTAGCTTGACAAAAACAACGTATAATTGATGTGCATGTATCAAGGTATAAATTGCAAAAGGTAAATAATTAAGAATATATGATAAAAAATGAATGTATAAAAAAAAATTTGCATTTAGCGGATCAGGTAGTATGACAAATCCATATATATATTTGGGGATTAACCCCTTATCCGCGGTGAGCCCGCATCAAAGCCGGGACATGTCAGCTGTTTTGAACAGCTGACATGTGCCCGTAATAGGTGCGGGCAGAATCGCGATCTGCCCGCACCTATTAACTAGTTAAATGCCGCTGTCAAACGCAGACAGCGGCATTTAACTACCGCTTCCGGCCGGGCGGCCGGAAATTAAGTCATCGCCGACCCCCGTCACATGATCGGGGGTCGGCGATGCGTCTCCATTGTAACCATAGAGGTCCTTGAGACCTCTATGGTTACTGATTGCCCGTCGCTGTGAGCGCCACCCTGTGGTCGGCGCTCACAGCACATGTGCAATTCTGCTACATAGCAGCGATCAGCAGATCGCTGCTATGTAGCAGAGCCGATCGTGCTGTGCCTGCTTCTAGCCTCCCATGGAGGCTATTGAAGCATGGCAAAAGTTAAAAAAAAAGTTTAAAAAAATGTGAAAAAAATAAAAAAAACATAAAAGTTTAAATCACCCCCCTTTCACCCCAATCAAAATAAATCAATAAAAAAATATCAAATCTGCGCATATTTGGTATCGCCGCGCTCAGAATCGCCCAATCTATCAATTAAAAAAAAGTATTAACCTGATCGCTAAACAGCGTAGCGGGAAAAAAATTCGAAACGCCAGAATTACGTTTTTTTGGTCGCCGCGACATTGCATTAAAATGCAATAACGGGCGATCAAAAGAACGTATCTGCACTGAAATGCTATCATTAAAAACGTCATCTCGGCACGCAAAAAATAAGCCCTCATCCAACCCCAGATCACGAAAAATGGAGACGCTACGGGTATCGGAAAATGGCGCAATTTTTTTTTTTTTTTTTTAGCAAAGTTTGGAATTTTTTTTCACCACTTAGATAAAAAATAACCTAGTCATGTTTGGTGTCTATGAACTCGTAATGACCTGGAGAATCATAATGGCAGGTCATTTTTAGCATTTAGTGAACCTAGCAAAAAAGCCAAACAAAAAACCAGTGTGTGATTGCACTTTTTTTGCAATTTCACCGCACTTGGAATTTTTTTCCCATTTTCTAGTACACGACATGCTAAAACCAATGATGTCGTTCAAAAGTACAACTCGTCCCGCAAAAAATAAGCCCTCACATGGCCAAATTGACAGAAAAATAAAAAAGTTATGGCTCTGGGAAAGAGGGGAGCGAAAAACGAACACGGAAAAACGAAAAATCCCCCGGTCATGAAGGGGTTAAAAGCACCCCAAAAAATATAAAAAATTAATTCTAACATGGGAGTGTCAGTTAAATACCAACAATATGTGCCTATGTGTAACAAATTGCAACTGCACTAGTATGGATAGATCAAATTACATCTTGCTGTATTAGCAGGTGTATACATAGAAAAGATAATGAATAAGGTGCAAGTGCAAACCAATACGTACAATAAAAAAGTGACATGTGCATGAAAATCCAATAATATATAAAGTGCTGGTGCTAAATAAATATATATATATATATATACACTCCCAAAATTAAGAAATCAAATTGACTGTACCTTTAAATGCCGCTAGCCTTGATAACATGCACCCCGACGCGCGTTTCGGAATGGAGATTCCTTCGTCACGAATTAAATAAAGTGTTATTACCTTTTATACCTCCTGCCTTCGTGATCTCTGACCTTTTAACCAGTTTGGTGCATGGATTAGTTCTCTACTTTGAGTGGGTTCCACTTGTCCTTTTTGCACATTGGTGATTCCGTGGTACTTAATTGATTTCTTATATTTGAAAATAGGCTTCAATTTTCTGTTATTATTACCTTGGATATCATCCTTTGTGGTACTTACGCAAATGGATTTCTGCATACAAGGTAGGGCTGTAATCAGCTTCAGAGTGCCTCCTTAGCTTGGGGTACAAAATTCTCATGACAGGTTCCCTTTAAACAACTCTGGGACAGCTCAGAATCTCTGTTTTAGTCAACATGGTTTGTGTGATCATACACTTAGAAATGGCCGATGCTTGGATGTATGGCTCAGGATTTGAGATTCCCTCCATGTAGTAACTTAGAGACCCTCATGACAAGAAGATGGCTTCAAAGTCACCTCCAAATGGAGCAGTCTTCTGTTGCACCCTTGACCCAATTCCAGCCTTACACACAAACACCAGATCCAACATCCAAGAGTCAATGCATTTCTATCTTAACCATACTTTCTTTTTTTCTTAGCATTTTTACAAGATTACCTCCTCAATTAGACATTGCCTTACATTTCATTATTCTGGAGTCTGAGGGTGAAAAATATTGTAATTAGTGAATATTATTTAGCCACGGATAATTTCACAGCATTGAGATCGTACGACTGAAGTTCAATCAAGTTATAAATAAACATGGCCTATGTAATTACCCTGCGGGTATCGCTGCACATGTACAATAAGGAAATTATACCAGAATACGCGGCTGTCTTCATGCTGAGGAGCCAGACATCTGCCATGGGATTATCAGCAGGCAATCCTCTATATTGTCCATCACAAGGTGCGGTGTGTGATCTGACTACATACATTGGAGATAGCGAGTGCAGTCAAACCTAGAAAAACACGCCTTTCTTGCTTTCTTAAAAATGATAGAGGGTAACTCTGCTCCAATTGTTGTTTAAGACTCTTTTAGTGTATGTTCGTGGCATCTTGAGATTTGTGACCGAAGAAACCTGTCGATGGAAATCATCATAAAAGGCTGGGTTATAAAGAGGCCAGCAGGAGATTAGGCAAGATAGGCACCATGCAAAGTAAGTATAGTGTAGCATTGCATGGCCTATAAGTGTCTTTACACTGGAGAAGTAGAAATGCTACAATTTAAACTTTTTGTAAGAATTTTTTCAAATCGTCGAATTTCTTTCTACTAGCAAATTCAATGGAAAATCTGCAATGTGCTGTTAAGGGCCGAGTTCCTGCCTCTGCACAGGGAGAATCTCGGGCAATCTCCGCTGCGGTCTCCCATTCTTCTCCTGCCGCAGTGGAGTCTGCTCAGTAGAGACGTCGATCCCAGCGTCTCGCTCAGTCTGACTCTGTGTTAAGAGTTACTGCTGCATTTCCTGCTTCTGCCATTGAATTCAGTGCTGGGCAGCGGCGAGCAGACGCTTCTGGGACTAAGTCCTGCTTTTCACGTTCTGAGCATGCCCAGAGTAAGATCTCTCAGTGGAGATCGAGGGTCACATGATCAGATACTGCAGCTAAGGTCATTGGTCCTTCTTGGAAGGTCCTTGTAGGTGCTAGGACTAAGTCCTGCTTTGCACTCTGAGCATGCCCAGGGCTAGATCTCTCAGTGGAGATCTAGGGTCACATGCTCAGGTACTGCAGCAACTCCATTGGTCCTTCTTTGAAAGGTCCTAAACATGCTGCAACTATTTAAGGCCCGCATGGCCGCACGGCCATGCGCTAGTATTGCCTATTGTTATGTGCTTTGCGCCAGTGTGGTCACATGAGAGTGTGTTCAGGGACCCAGCTGAAATAAGCCCCTAGAATGCTGGCACCTCCGGCGAGCAGTTTGTGTTTGGATGTATTCAGGGACCCGGCTGAAATAAGCCCCTAGAATGCTGGCTCCTCCGGCGAGGAGTTTTGTGTACGTGTGTGACCACTGACTGCTCTCTGGGCAGTTAGCCTGTGCCTCTGTGGAGTCTAACAGGGCATAGTGCTTCTCTTTCACGGCTGCTCGGTGAATTAACTGAGTTGGTCTATACCGCCATATAGTGCTGCCGTTTGCTAGCAGCAGGTACTCCTTCACGGTGGACCCCGGGCTGCAAACGCATCAATATCAATAAAAACATCTCTATTTACTCGGTGCGTTCTGCTAGCCCTAACACGTACCAGCTACATGTGAACATAATAGGCAACATCACCTATAGACATTACCAATTTATTGCTTTGCTAATTAATCCATGCACAATCCTTTGATGTTCAGTAATTTTTCCCTCTCCCTTAACATCTATTTCTGCTTATAAAGTTGTTTTCTCAAGCACAGGATATGCCATAAATGATGAGAGGTGGCACATGGATGCAATGATTCAAGGACCTCCCATATAGCCGTAAGGACGCATCCAATATTATTTTTGTTTTTTTTGCTTTTTTTTCTTTCCTTTTTTCAAGAGTTATAACTTTTTTATTTGTCCATAGATATAACCATATGAAGCTTGGACAATAAGTGCAATTCTGCCATTGTTTTTCAGGCTTTCTTTTTTTTTCAGAATTCTTTATGCGGTTCCAATGATCTGACAACATGATTCCCAGTGTCAGTATGATTATGTTGGTACCAAATGTCTACAGTTTTATTTATTATTTAAGTAGCTAAAAAAATATCTGAATTAAAAACTGATTTTTGCAACGTGAGCTATACTTTTTCATGCTATAATTAGGGGGTGACATTTTCATTGCTTCTCATTGAGTTTTTGGGCGCAAGTTAGACGATGAAAAAAAGCAAATCTGTACTGATTTTTTTCTGTTTTTTAACATTTGCCTTATGGATTACATAATTTTATATTTTGATAGATCAGACTTCTACAGAAGTAGCAATATCGAACATGCTTACTTGCTTAATTTTGAATAAGGGAAAAGCAGGGGTGATTTTTTTTTGGACACCTATTGACCAAGAATGGTGAGAGTTCATAATTTTGTTAGATAATAAAACTTCTAACATGGAAAACCACTTTAAAGAGTTTTTCCATTTAAGTTATGTATCAACTATCCATGATCTGATTGCAGAGGATCCACCAACCAGGTCCCCCACTGATCCCTAGAAATGGGTTCTGATCCCAGACCGATGTCTGTCCAAACTGTTTTTGAAGAGTTCAGCTCCCATTGAAGTGAATTAATGGTGAAGTCAAGGAGGAAAGACAAATGAACGGAAGCTGAGCTGAAGCACCAGACTGGAACAGAAGCTAAGCTAAAGCACCGGACTGTGTATTGACCTGTGATGGTCACACATTATGAACTTTCAGCGGCCATGGGACCTGCTCGGTTTGGTGGAGGTGTGGGAGCCAAAGTTTCATCAGTCTTAAATTGTTGACTTATCTTCAGGATAGGATCTCAGTACATTATTCTTGGAACACCCCTTTAAGACAATTTATGCATAGTAACAGTTTTTCATGGGAATTTAAAAAAATTTCTGGTTGAATATCCATGATATTGGATGTTAAAGAAGGCACAGGTTGGGTGCTTAGCCTGCTTTTAGTGCCATATTACAGGCGTACACATGAGCCTTTCATCTTTCAATCATCTCCAACCTCTCAACCCACTGCGGCTGACAGAAACAGAAGAAAACATCGTCCAAATACTAATTGACATTTTCAATTAGATAGTATGAAAGTGAGATATAAAAGACTAAACTTTGATACTTTCCATTATCAGTGACTACATAAATGCAATCGGCTCCATAATTGAAAGCGCCTACAATGCTAATAAAAACATAAGTAATCAGCAGCAAGGTGAGTGTAAAAAATAAATAAGAAAAGCAATATCATGTAAAATCTGTCCCTCCCCTGATATGTATTACCCTGGAAAGATGAGTTTATGTAATTTATGTGCAGAGTTGGTCTAGATGAGCGGCAATGAATTTTCTCCTATGCAATCAGTTCTAAGTACTATAACTGAATGTAATCCCGAGCTCCGGGAAAGTAACTCTGAAGAAATCAGCTTATATTCATCAAGGTGGACTATGAAGCTAAGAAACGCATTAGCTGTGCCAGAAATAACGGGTCTACATTTATCTTCAGCGGAAAAAAAATAATCTCTGCCCAAAACTGATGAACGCATTACATTTCTGAGCGCTTTTATGACCCGTTCAAGAGCATTTAAGAAGATCATCAAAGCAAGTTGTCATATGGTGAACTCTGCTAATATTCTTGGGGACCTTAAGCATTGCTAGCTGTGGATATAGCGTAAATCTTCCCTTTTGAAAGTATTAACTATGAACTTAAAAAAAATATCAAAAACTGGCATTCAAATCCAAAAAAGTTATTCATGGTTAAAAAGGAAAATTCGTGATAGCTTTTAGCATAACTTTTATTACTTCTGAAATAAATGATTGGAATATTGCCACCCCTTGTGGGTTTTATGGCCCCGGCTATGAAAAAGCAGTCATCATTACTAGATAATCAGAGAACCAAAAATATAATCAACTGAGAAAAGAGTTTAGGATTTCGAGAAGTTTTGTAGCACTTGGAGCCTGTCTTAAATTAAATAGGGGATCAGTCAAGGTAACATGTCCTACAAATGATATATATAGGGTGGCCATACTCTGTTGTGGTAATAGAACCCTTGAGTTCCACCAATGGACAAATCCATCTGAAAATGAAAAGTGTAAATCCATACGCCCCAGAATATGTCACATGAAAATCCCTGGTAAATCCATTTGAATTTCTAAGCAACATCGGCATGTATTATATTTTTGGAATCCCATCTATATGGTGTTAGGTGTCAAGTTTCTGCCGCTGCACAGGGGGAATCTCGAACCATGTCTACTGCGGTCTCCCATTCTCCTCCAGCCGCAGGAGAACCTGCTCAGCAGAGACGTAGATCCCAGTGTCTGGGTCAAGCTGATGCTGTGCGCTTGGCTACTGCTGCCTTTCCAGGCTCTGCATTTGTAGCCAGCACTGATCAGCAGCGAGCAGGCGTTTCTGGGACTAAGACCAGCTTTTCCCATACTGAGCATGCCCACTGGACGACCTCCCATTGGAAGTCGGGGTCACATGCTCAGGTCCTGTTGCGGCTCCTATTGGATCATCTGGAAGGTCCTGGAGCGCTACTTCTATAAAAGGTTCGCATGACCGCTCGGCCATGCACTAGTATAAATTTGATAACGTGTGTGTGTGTAGATGTATGCATGTCGATGGATGAAGGCTCCTTAATAAGCATCTGACCCGGGGCGTCCTCAAGCGCAGGCTCAAAAGCCACCGAGGGTCAGAGCGAGTCCAATCACCAGTTTAGTGGGTGTGATTCATAGGGATCCCACTAGTGTCTTTCAGCTGCACCTGGTGACTGCTAACAGGGTGCAGCATATTTTGGCGACTCTGTGAAGCAACAGAGTTTGCTTCTATTCACACTGGGTGAGGTCTAACCCACGTGGAAGCAATCATCCATCCGTCATTACTGAGCAGCAGATGCCATCTCTGCACAGTGGACCCCGGACTGCGAACACACCTCAAATTCTTTAATATTATTATTTGGTGCGTTCCGCCAGTCCTAACATATAGTAATATAATGTTCTCCTGATTCGCAGCATAGCTGAGTCTCTCCCTGTGAGCTTTTTAACGATCCTTGTCACATGAGTTAGGGTTGAAGCCAAACCATAATCTCTAATTGTAAATACATGTTTCAGGGCGTTGACCCCGCTTCAGTGTAAAGCAAGAAATCTGATTTGGCTGGATAAGAGGCCTTTGACGAGGATCTAAGGTGTAACGTCCCCCCTAGTGGAGAGTGTCAAGAGCGTAAAGAAATTTATTGGCCATTCCATGCTTTTCTGGGAAACTAAAAATGCAAATTGTCTATTCAGCAAGGGGGAGGACTTGAACGCTAGTGCTACCCATTCAAAGTAGTAATCCTAAAAGTCAGTAATTGATGGTTTAACTTGCCACAAGACTTAGGATAAAAATCAAAGCAAACACTCTATTTGCAAGTTTTGAAATGTTTTCCCACGTGTGTGCTAGTCCAGTCTAAATTAATCAGCCTAGTTGACTTTTAGGATTGCTACTTCCAATAGATGGCACAAGTTCTGTTCATCTCTGACACAACTTGCATATTTAATTTCCCAGAGGAGCATTGCATGGCTTACAAGTCTCTTTAGGCCAGGTTAGCATTCTCCAAAAGGAGAAACGTTACCCCCTAGATTCCCATCTGAGGATTCTCATGCAGCAAAATCAGACCTCATGTATTTCAGTGAGGAGAGGCAAACACCCTGAAACATGTAGAGTGTCTGGTTTGACGTTTACCTTAAGTCATGCGCGAAGGCTCATGAAGGGGTCGATATTGATTTTAAAGATTGCTAGTGCTACTTCTAATAGTTGGCACTTGAGTTTAAGTCCTCTTCCTCCAAAGAGAAAATCTGCAAACAAAAATACTATAGGAAACACTGACCTGTATCAGCCACACACTGGAAGAAGATACGGCAAGGCCAGTAGCTTGAGCTATCTTCCAAACCTAAGCTATATTAGCTATATTACTATTTTGCATAACTTCCCAAATTAAAGTAGCAGTCCAGTTATTGTTATTCACCCTGTCACTAGTGCTCCAATATATGTAATTCAACTAGCATTTCCTCATTTGTTCATTACTATTTCACTATTCATGGCATACTTTTCTCCAGTTAGGTCATTTGATCTCATGGTGACATTCTGAGAATTACATAATTCTCTAAAGGGGGTCACCATCCCAGGCACCTGAACTTTCTGCATTAACTTATTATCAAATTAAGCTTTCTACAGGGGAGACTCCTATCACAGTTACTGATGATGATTACACAGCACCTGTTGCACAGTTATAATTAAGTAGATCACAGTTTAGCTTTCATGTCGGTGCACTTACAATCCATTAACTATTTGGGTGAATATAGAGGGGAGGCAGGTACGGACTGGGGCTGAAATTCAGTCATGGCATTTGAAATCACACAGGCCCATGTTGTCTCCATCCCCATGAACCAGATGGGATATATTACTAATATTACCCTGGATGGAGGAAAGCAAGATTTACTACAAGACCAATATTTCTAATGATACCCATGGCCTGCTGGGGTAAGTGATGGAGTTGTGCTCTGTCACAACTCTTAACAGTATGGGTGTCTTGAAAACACCGATTCTGTTAACAACGTAGCACACAAGGCAGCCCATGACCAGACAGGCCCTTCTGGCATTTGCCCGAATTGCCAGATGGCCAGTCCGACCCTGAAGGGGAGGATAATATGAGTGTGCTTAAGGAGACAGGGGTGATACCAGCTCTAGCTGCCCATGTGATTCTTTACTAATGCTTCATGAGATTCATAGCAAGAAGTAATAAAATGTAGAGTGAAAATGTGGGAAATAAGATGAAGGCTAAGGAGAAGCAAAGAGGAGGCTGAACTGCAGCACTTATGGCCAATGGAGGAAAGTAAAAATAGTCAATGATCTGCTTAAACATATTCATAAACATTTTTCACATGCTAGAAAACCCTTTTAAAATTCCCAACAAAGACCTCTAGTTATGAATGGAAACACTTTTGTTCCCCTAGAATAAGCTAAATACCTTTCCTGATCCCGACCAATCCCCACAACTGTCGGACCAGTCCATTCACTGACAACAAGCCAATTATTTTCACTTTTTCTTTTCGCTGAAATATGAGGACTTGTTTTACATCCCCCTTTTACTCACCCGGAATTGTGCGTATTATATTTTACCTTGTATGTGATTTTATTATTCTTAACAAAAGGTGAAAAACACATGATTAATGACTTTGAAACCTTCAGCTTCGATGTCTGTAATATAATAGCTACTGATTCACTGCTTTATGAAACTATGTACCAAACAAATACATCAATTAGCACCCAATACCCTTGTAGGGCGGTATTAAATATTAAACATAAAAATATCAGGCTTTTTGCAGAGCCGTTTGACTTCTAATTAAATTGGATTTATATACAATTTTTCACGCATCGGTGTAATTCTTTAGACCTTAGTTTAGTCTCAAGTACAAGAAGTTGATTCATTTTCCTGTCTCGTCGATCCCCTTCAAATAACTTTTAAATGTTGAAACAGTAGGTTTAATGAGTTGCAGTTAGATGGAGCTCACCCCCACAGAAAATTACTTTGCTACCTGAAACATGAAGTAAGGATTTATTGATATGACTTTACATTAAAAGTTAGAAAGTAACTTTTACACTAGGACAAAAGCAATTGGCAACGTAGTACTTAGGCGAGGCATATCTAGGAGTAGTGGAACCCTTGGTTTGCCACATATTTGGCTTGGGCTAATCTCAAAAGTAGGGGATCCTTGGGCTTCAAGATATTTATCTTTCAACCCCTGTACAGGAATATGAGCTGAATTTTAGGATTTTCCAGGGCACATTCTCAAGGTAGTCTCCATTAACAAAAGCTGTCATGTAAGGAACGTAAAGCCAAGATGAGATCTATAATGTATAGCCAAACAAGGGTCAGGGCAGGCAGAAAACAAAATTCATTGTCAGGATAAGAGTTGGGTCGGCAAGTAGAAGAAAACTTAGTAGAACACCTGTACACAGACAAAGGATATATAAACTTTCACCAGGAACATCTCCAGTGTCCATACCTTCCTTTCCTAGAGGCCAAAAAAGAGTATTGAATTCGTCCCCATCTGGCCAATATTATTATTACTAGATGGTGGCCCGATTCTAACGCATCGGGTATTCTAGAATATGTATGTATGTATGTATATAGCAGCCACATAGTATATAGCACAGGCCACGTAGTATATAGGAGCCATGTAGTATATAGCAGACAAATACTACGTGGCCTGTGCTATATACTATTTGGCTGCTATATACAGTCATGGCCAAAAGTATTGACACCCCTGCAATTCTGTCAGATAATACTCAGTTTCTTCCTGAAAATGATTGCAAACACAAATTCTTTGGTTTTATTATCTTCATTTAATTTGTCTTAAATGAAAAAACACAAAAGAGAATGAAGCAAAAAGCAAAACATTGATCATTTCACACAAAACTCCAAAAATGGGCCAGACAAAAGTATTGGCACCCTCAGCCTAATACTTGGTTGCACAACCTTTAGCCAAAATAACTGCGACCAACCGCTTCTGGTAACCATCAATGAGTTTATTACAATGCTCTGCTAGAATTTTTGACCATTCTTCTTTGGCAAACTGCTCCAGGTCCCTGATATTTGAAGGGTGCCTCCTCCAAACTGCCATTTTTAGATCTCTCCACTGGTGTTCTATGGGATTCAGGTCTGGACTCATTGCTGGCCACCTTAGAAGTCTCTAGTGCTTTCTCTCAAACCATTTTCTAGTGCTTTTTGAAGTGTGTTTTGGGTCATTGTCCTGCTGGAAGACCCATGACCTCTGAGGAAGACCCAGCTTTCTCACACTGGGCCCTACATTATGCTGCAAAATTTGTTGGTAGTCTTCAGACTTCATAATGCCATGCACACGGTCAAGCAGTCCAGTGCCAGAGGCAGCAAAGCAACCCCAAAACATCAGGGAACCTCCGCCATGTTTGACTGTAGGTACCGTGTTCTTTTCTTTGAATGCCTCTTTTTTTCTCCTGTAAACTCTATGTTGATGCCTTTGCCCAAAAAGCTCTACTTTTGTCTCATCTGACCAGAGAACATTCTTCCAAAACGTTTTAGGCTTTTTCAGGTAAGTTTTTGCAAACTCCAGCCAGGCTTTTTTATGTCTCAGGGTAAGAAGTGTGGTTTTCCTGGGTCTCCTACCATAAAGTCCCTTTTCATTCAGATGCCGACGGATAGTACGGGTTGGCACTGTAGTACCCTCGGACTGCAGGGCAGCTTGAACTTGTTTGGATGTTAGTCTAGGTTCTTTATCCAACATCCGCACAATCTTGCGTTGAAATCTCTTGTCAATTTTTCTTTTCCGTCCACATCTAGGAAGGTTAGCCATAGTCCCATGGGCTTTAAACTTCTTGATGACACTGCGCACGGTAGACACAGGAACATTCAGGTCTTTGGAGATGGACTTGTAGCCTTGAGATTGCTCATGCTTCCTCACAATTTGGTTTCTCAAGTCCTCAGACAGTTCTTTGGTCTTCTTTCTTTTCTCCATGCTCAATGTGGTACACACAAGGACACAGGACAGAGGTTGAGTCAACTTTAATCCATGTCAACTGGCTGCAAGTGTGATTTAGTTATTGCCAACACCAGTTAGGTGCCACAGGTAAGTTACAGGTGCTGTTAATTACACAAATTAGAGAAGCATCACATGATTTTTCCAACAGTGCCAATACTTTTGTCCACCCCCTTTTTTATGTTTGGTGTGGAATTATATCCAATTTGGCTTTAGGACAATTCTTTTTGTGTTTTTTCATTCAAGACAAATTATATGAAGATAATAATAACAAAGAATTTGTGTTTGCAATCATTTTCAGGAAGAAAATGAGTATTATCTGACAGAATTGCAGGGGTGTCAATACTTTTGGCCATGACTGTACATACATACATGCATACATATTTTAGAATACTCGATGCGTTAATACAGGCCACGCAATATATAACAGTGGCCATGCAGTATACAACACAGCCCACGTACTATATAACACAGCCCATGCAGTATATAGCAGCCATGCAGTATATAACACAGGTGACATAGTCTTCTGGGTAATTTCGCAATGCATCTCTGGGAATGGAAGATGGCGGCAGGCACGCGCGGCTCGGCGGACTACGGAGGGTGAGAATAGCAGGTTTTTTGTTTTTTTATTAT
Organism: Ranitomeya imitator; assembly: GCF_032444005.1. NCBI lineage: Eukaryota > Metazoa > Chordata > Amphibia > Anura > Dendrobatidae > Ranitomeya > Ranitomeya imitator. Next base: position 791,043,515 of record NC_091284.1, on the reverse strand, counting down.
TTTTAACCCCTTTCTGACATTAGACGTACTACCCTGTCGAGGTGGGGTGGGCCCGTATGACCACCGACGGGATAGTATGTCATACGCGATCGGCCGCGCTCACGGGGGGCCGATCGCGGCCGGGTGTCAGCTGCCTATCGCAGCTGACATCCGGCACTATGTGCCAGGAGCAGTCACGGACCGCTCCCGGCACATTAACCCCCGGCACACCACGATCAAACATGATCACGATGTGCCGGCGGTACAGGGAAGCATCGCGCAGGGAGGGGGCCCCCTGTGCGCTTCCCTGAGCCCCCCGCAGCAACGCGATGTGATCGCGTTGCTGCGAGGGTCTCCCTACCCCCCTCCCTGCTCCAGGCCCAGATCCAAGATGGCCGCAGCATCCGGGTCCTGCAGGGAGGGAGGTGGCTTCACAGAGCCTACTCAGAGCAGGCACTGTGAAGCCTGCAGCACTGTAAGTCAGATCGGTGATCTGACAGAGTGCTGTGCAAACTGTCAGATCATTGATCTGTGATGTCCCCTCCTGGGACAAAGTAAAAAAGTTTAAAAAAAATTTCCAAATGTGTAAAAAAAAAAAAAAAAAATCCTAAATAATGAAAAAAAAATATATATATTATTCCCATAAATACATTTCTTTATCTAAATAAAAAAAAAACAAACAATAAAAGTACACATATTTAGTATCGCCGCGTCCGTAACGACCCAATCTATAAAACTGTCCCACTAGTTAACCCCTTCAGTAAACACCGTAAGAAAAAAAAAAAGAGGCAAAAAACAACGCTTTATTATCATACCGCCAAACAAAAAGTGGAATAACCCGCGATCAAAAAGACAGATATAAATAACCATGGTACCGCTGAAAACGTCATCTTGTCCTGCAAAAAAAGAGCTGCAAAACAGCATTATCAGCAAAAAAAATAAAAAAGTTATAGTCCTGAGAATAAAGCGATGCAAAAATAATTATTTTTTCTATAAAATAGTTTTTATCGTATAAAAGCGCCAAAACATAAAAAAATGATATAAATGAGGTGTCGCTGTAATTGCACAGACCGGAAGAATAAAACTGGTTTATCAATTTTACCAAACGCGGAACGGTATAAACGCCTCCCCTAAAAGAAATTCATGAATAGCTGGTTTTTGGTCATTCTGCCTCACAAAAATCGGAATAAAAAGCGATCAAAAAATGTCACGTGCCCGAAAATGATATCAATAAATATGTCAACTCGTCCCGCAAAAAACAAGACCTGACATGACTCTGTGGACCAAAATATGGAAAAATTATAGCTCTCAAAATGTGGTAACGCAAAAAATATTTTTTGCAATAAAAAGCGTCTTTCAGTGTGTGACGGCTGCCAATCAAAAAAAAACCCGCTATAAAAGTAAATCAAACCCCCCTTCATCACCCCCTTAGTTAGGGAAAAATTAAAAAAATGTGTTTATTTCCATTTTCCCATTAGGGCTAGGGTTAGGGCTAGGGTTAGGGCTAGGGCTAGGGTTAGGGCTAGGGCTAGGGTTAGGGCTAGGGTTAGGGTTAGGGCTAGGGCTAAGGTTAGGGCTAGGGTTATGGTTAGGGCTAGGGTTAGGGCTAGGGTTAGGGCTAGGGTTAGGGCTAGGATTAGGGCTAGGGATAGGGTTAGGGCTAGGCTTAGGGCTAGGGTTTTGGCTAGGGTTAGGGTTGGGGCTAGGGTTAAGGCTACAGTTAGGGTTGGGGCTAAAGTTAGGGTTAGGGTTGGGGCTAAAGTTACTGTTAGGGTTTAGATTACATTTACAGTTGGGAATTGGGTTGGGATTAGGGTTAGGGGTGTGTCAGGGTTAGAGGTGTGGTTAGGGTTGCTGTTGGGATTAGGGTTAGGGGTGTGGTTGGATTAGGGTTTCAGTTATAATTAGGGGGTTTCCACTGTCTAGGCACATCAGGGGCTCTCCAAACGCGACATGGTGTCCGATCTCAATTCCAGCCAATTCTGCGTTGAAAAAGTAAAACAGTGCTCCTTCCCTTCCGAGCTCTCCCGTGTGCCCAAACAGGGGTTTACCCCAACATATGGGGTATCGGCGTACTCAGGACAAATCACACAACAACTTTTGGGGTCCAATTTCTCCTGTTACCCTTGGGAAAATACAAAACTGGGGGCTAAAAAATAATTTTCGTGGGAAAAAAAAGATTTTTTATTTTCACGGCTCTGCGTCATAAACTGTAGTGAAACACTTGGGGGTTCAAAGTTCTCACAACACATCTAGATAAGTTCCTTGGGGGGGTCTAGTTTCCAATATGGGGTCACTTGTGGGGGGTTTCTACTGTTTAGGTACATTAGGGGCTCTGTAAACGCAATGTGACGCCTGCAGACCATTCCATCTAAGTCTGCATTCCAAATGGCGCTCCTTCCCTTCTGAGCCCTCCCATGCGCCCAAACAGTGGTTCCCCCCCCCACATATGGGGTATCAGCACACTCAGGACAAATTGGACAACAAATTTTGAGGTCCAATTTCTCCTGTTATCCTCGGGAAAATACAAAACTGGGGGCTAAAAATAATTTTTGTGGGAAAAAATGTTTGTTTTATTTTTATGGCTCTGCATTATAAACTTCTGTGAAGCTCTTGGTGGGTCAAAGCGCTCACCACACATCTAGATAAGTTCCTTAGGGGGTCTAGTTTCCAAAATGGTGTCACTTGTGGGGGGTTTCTACTGTTTAGGTACATTAGGGGCTCTGCAAACGCAATGTGACACCTGCAGACCATTCCATCTAAGTCTGCATTCCAAATTGCGCTCCTTCTCTTCCGAGCCCTCCCATGCGCCCAAACAGTGGTTCCCCCCACATATTGTGTATCATCGCACTCAGGACAAATTGGACAACAAATTTTGGGGTCCAATTTCTCCTGTTACCCTCGGGAAAATACAAAACTGGGGGCTAAAAAAAATAATTTTTGTGGGAAAAAATTTTTGTTTTATTTTTCTTTTATTTGTTTTATTTGTTTTATTTTATAAACTTCTGTGAAGCCCTTTGTTAGGGCTAGTGGAACGCACCGAGTAGAAATAGATATTTATTATAAATGGTGCGTTCGCAGCCCGGGGTCCACCGTGCAGGGAGAACCTGCTGCTAGTGAATGGTGGCACTGTTTGGCGGTATAGACTAGCTCTGTTACCTCACAGAGCAGCCGCGAGAGGAAAGCACTGCGCCCTGTTAGCCTCACAGGAGCACAAGCTTACTGCCAAGCTGATAGCAGTCTGTGGTTATACAACATGCAATCTCCTCACCGGAGAAGCCGGTATTCTAGGGGCTTATTTCAGCCGGGTCCCTGAACACACTTATGCATAACCACACTGGCGCAAAGCACATATGACTTGATACTAGCGCATGGCCGTGCGGCCATGCGAGCCTTAAATATTTGCAGCATGTTTAGGACCTTACAAAGCAGGACCAATGGAGTGCTGCAGCACCTGAGTGTTATGTTTGCTAATGACAGGTGTTATGAAGGCAATCCAGAAACACAGTGTGCTTAGCGATCAGAGCGCACACAGTGATCTGACAAATACCCAAAAATACAAGAACGAGCTCTGAGACGTGGAAACTCTGTAGACTGCACACCTGATCCTATCCTAAACACAACTAAAAGCGGCTGTGGATTGCGCCTAACAACTACCTAGGCAACTCGGCACAGCCTAAGAAACTAGCTAGCCTGAAGATAGAAAAATAGGCCCGACTTGCCCCAGAGAAATTCCCCAAAGGAAAAGGCAGCCCCCCACATATAATGACTGTGAGTAAGATGAAAAGACAAAACGTAGGGATGAAATAGATTCAGCAAAGTGGGGCCCGATATTCTAGGACAGAGCGAGGACAGTAAAGCGAACTTTGCAGTCTACAAAAAACCCTAAAGCAAAACCACGCAAAGGGGGCAAAAAAAACCCACCGTGCCGAACTAACGGCAAAAAGACAAGCTGGACAGAAAAAAAGCAACAAAAAAGCAAAAAGCACTTAGCTATACAGAGCAGCAGGTCACAGGAACAATCAGGAGAAGCTCAGATCCAACACTGAAACATTGACAAGGAGCAAGGATAGCAGCATCAGGCGGAGTTAAGTAATGAAGCAGTTAACGAGCTCACCAGAACACCTGAGGGAGGAAGCTCAGAAGCTGCAGTACCACTTGTGACCACAGGAGTGAATTCAGCCACAGAATTCACAACAGTACCCCCCCCCTTGAGGAGGGGTCACCGAACCCTCACCAGAGCCCCCAGGCCGACCAGGATGAGCCGCATGAAAGGCACGAACAAGATCGGAAGCATGAACATCAGAGGCAAAAACCCAGGAATTATCTTCCTGAGCATAACCCTTCCATTTAACCAGATACTGGAGTTTCCGTCTAGAAACACGAGAATCCAAAATCTTCTCCACAATATACTCCAATTCCCCTTCCACCAAAACCGGGGCAGGAGGCTCAACAGATGGAACCATAGGTGCCACGTATCTCCGCAACAACGACCTATGGAATACATTATGTATGGAAAAGGAGTCTGGGAGGGTCAAACGAAAAGACACAGGATTGAGAACCTCAGAAATCCTATACGGACCAATAAAACGAGGTTTAAATTTAGGAGAGGAAACCTTCATAGGAATATGACGAGAAGATAACCAAACCAGATCCCCAACACGAAGTCGGGGACCCACACGGCGTCTGCGATTAGCGAAAAGTTGAGCTTTCTCCTGGGACAAGATCAAATTGTCCACTACCTGAGTCCAGATCTGCTGCAACCTATCCACCACAGAATCCACACCAGGACAGTCCGAAGACTCAACCTGTCCTGAAGAGAAACGAGGATGGAACCCAGAATTGCAAAAAAATGGAGAAACCAAGGTAGCCGAGCTGGCCCGATTATTAAGGGCGAACTCAGCCAACAGCAAAAAGGACACCCAATCATCCTGGTCTGCAGAAACAAAACATCTCAGATATGTTTCCAAGGTCTGATTGGTTCGTTCGGTCTGGCCATTAGTCTGAGGATGGAAAGCCGAGGAAAAGGGTAGGTCAATGCCCATCCTACCACAAAAGGCTCGCCAAAACCTTGAAACAAACTGGGAACCTCTGTCAGAAACAATATTCTCAGGAATGCCATGCAACCGAACCACATGCTGAAAGAACAAAGGTACCAAATCAGAGGAGGAAGGCAATTTAGCCAAGGGCACCAGATGGACCATTTTAGAAAAGCGATCACAGACCACCCAAATGACTGACATCTTTTGAGAAACGGGAAGGTCAGAAATGAAATCCATCGAAATATGTGTCCAAGGCCTCTTTGGGACCGGCAAGGGCAAAAGCAACCCACTGGCACGAGAACAGCAGGGCTTAGCCCTAGCACAAATCCCACAGGACTGCACAAAAGTACGTACATCCCGTGACAGAGATGGCCACCAGAAGGATCTAGCCACTAACTCTCTGGTACCAAAGATTCCAGGATGACCAGCCAACACCGAACAATGAAGTTCAGAGATAAGTTTATTAGTCCACCTATCAGGGACGAACAGTTTCTCTGCTGGACAACGATCAGGTTTATTCGCCTGAAATTTTTGCAGCACCCGCCGCAAATCAGGGGAGATGGCAGACACAATGACTCCTTCCTTGAGGATACCCGCTGGCTCAGATAAACCCGGAGAGTCGGGCACAAAACTCCTAGACAGAGCATCCGCCTTCACATTTTTAGAGCCCGGAAGGTACGAAATCACAAAGTCGAAGCGGGCAAAAAATAACGACCAACGGGCCTGTCTAGGATTCAAGCGCTTGGCAGACTCGAGATAAGTCAAGTTCTTATGATCAGTCAATACCACCACGCGATGCTTAGCTCCTTCAAGCCAATGACGCTACTCCTCGAATGCCCACTTCATGGCCAGCAACTCTCGATTGCCCACATCATAATTACGCTCAGCGGGCGAAAACTTCCTGGAAAAGAAAGCACATGGTTTCATCACTGAGCAATCAGAACCTCTCTGTGACAAAACCGCCCCTGCTCCAATCTCAGAAGCATCAACCTCGACCTGGAACGGAAGAGAAACATCTGGCTGACACAACACAGGGGCAGAACAAAAACGACGCTTCAACTCCTGAAAAGCTTCCACAGCAGCAGAAGACCAATTAACCAAATCAGCACCCTTCTTGGTCAAATCGGTCAATGGTTTGGCAATGCTAGAAAAATTACAGATGAAGCGACGATAAAAATTAGCAAAGCCCAGGAACTTTTGCAGACTTTTCAGAGATGTCGGCTGAATCCAATCCTGGATGGCTTGGACCTTAACTGGATCCATCTCGATAGTAGAAGGGGTAAAGATGAACCCCAAAAATGAAACTTTCTGCACACCGAAGAGACACTTTGATCCCTTCACAAACAAAGAGTTAGCACGCAGGACCTGAAAAACCATTCTGACCTGCTTCACATGAGACTCCCAATCATCTGAGAAGATCAAAATGTCATCCAAGTAAACAATCAGGAATTTATCCAGATACTCACGGAAGATGTCATGCATAAAAGACTGAAACACAGATGGAGCATTGGCAAGTCCGAACGGCATCACTAGATACTCAAAATGACCCTTGGGCGTATTGAATGCAGTTTTCCATTCATCTCCTTGCCTGATTCTCACCAGATTATACGCACCACGAAGATCTATCTTAGTGAACCAACTAGCCCCCTTAATCCGAGCAAACAAGTCAGATAACAATGGCAAGGGATACTGAAATTTAACAGTGATCTTATTAAGAAGGCGGTAATCAATACACGGTCTCAGCGAACCATCCTTCTTGGCTACAAAGAAGAACCCTGCTCCCAGTGGTGATGACGATGGGCGAATATGTCCCTTCTCCAGGGATTCCTTCACATAACTGCGCATAGCGGCGTGTTCGGGCACGGATAAATTAAATAATCGACCTTTAGGGAATTTACTACCAGGAATCAAATTGATAGCACAATCACAATCCCTATGCGGAGGTAGGGCATCGGACTTGGGCTCCTCAAATACATCCTGATAATCAGACAAGAACTCTGGGACCTCAGAAGGGGTGGATGACGAAATCGACAAAAATGGAACATCACCATGTACCCCCTGACAACCCCAGCTGGATACCGACATGGAATTCCAATCCAATACTGGATTATGGGTTTGTAGCCATGGCAACCCCAACACGACCACATCATGCAGATTATGCAACACCAGAAAGCGAATAACTTCCCAATGTGCAGGAGCCATGCACATGGTCAGCTGGGCCCAGTATTGAGGTTTATTCTTGGCCAAAGGTGTAGCATCAATTCCTCTCAATGGAATAGGACACCGCAAAGGCTCCAAGAAAAACCCACAACGTTTAGCATAATCCAAATCCATCAGATTCAGGGCAGCGCCCGAATCCACAAACGCCATGACAGAAAACGACGACAAAGAGCATATCAAGGTAATGGACAGAAGGAATTTGGACTGTACAGTACCAATGACGGCAGACCTAGCGGACCGCTTAGTGCGCTTAGGACAATCAGAAATAGCATGAGTGGACCGATCTGAATGGCCAAAGACAAAGACTCATTCAAACCAGCAGGCATAGGAAATCCCACCATGACATCCTTAAGAGCCTCAGAGAGACCCTTTCTGAACAAAGCTGCCAGCGCAGATTCATTCCACTGAGTGAGTACTGACCATTTCCTAAATTTCTGACAATATACTTCTATATCATCCTGACCCTGGCACAAAGCCAGCAAATTTTTCTCAGCCTGATCCACTGAATTAGGCTCATCGTACAGCAATCCGAGCGCCAGGAAAAACGCATCGACACTACTCAATGCAGGGTCTCCTGGCGCAAGAGAAAATGCCCAGTCTTGAGGGTCGCCGCGCAAAAAAGAAATAATAATCAAAACCTGTTGAATAGGATTACCAGAAGAATGAGGTTTCAAGGCCAGAAATAGCTTACAATTATTTTTGAAACTTAGAAACTTAGTTCTATCTCCAAAAAACAAATCAGGAATAGGAATTCTTGGTTCTAACATAGATTTCTGATCAATAGTATCTTGAATTTTTTGTACATTTATAACGAGATTATCCATTGAAGAGCACAGACCCTGAATATCCATGTCCACACCTGTGTCCAGAATCACCCAAATGTCTAGGGGAAAAAAAAAAAGTGAACACAGAGCAGAAAAAAAAAAAAAAATGATGTCAGAACTTTTTCTTTCCCTCTATTGAGAATCATTAGTTGGGCTCCTTGTACTGTTATGTTTGCTAATGACAGGTGTTATGAAGGCAATCCAGAAACACAGTGTGCTTAGCGATCAGAGCGCACACAGTGATCTGACAAATACCCAAAAATACAAGAACGAGCTCTGAGACGTGGAAACTCTGTAGACTGCACACCTGATCCTATCCTAAACACAACTAAAAGCGGCTGTGGATTGCGCCTAACAACTACCTAGGCAACTCGGCACAGCCTAAGAAACTAGCTAGCCTGAAGATAGAAAAATAGGCCTGACTTGCCCCAGAGAAATTCCCCAAAGGAAAAGGCAGCCCCCCACATATAATGACTGTGAGTAAGATGAAAAGACAAAACGTAGGGATGAAATAGATTCAGCAAAGTGGGGCCCGATATTCTAGGACAGAGCGAGGACAGTAAAGCGAACTTTGCAGTCTACAAAAAACCCTAAAGCAAAACCACGCAAAGGGGGCAAAAAAAACCCACCGTGCCGAACTAACGGCACGGCGGTACACCCTTTGCGTCTCAGAGCTTCCAGCAAAACAAAAGACAAGCTGGACAGAAAAAAAGCAACAAAAAAGCAAAAAGCACTTAGCTATACAGAGCAGCAGGTCACAGGAACAATCAGGAGAAGCTCAGATCCAACACTGAAACATTGACAAGGAGCAAGGATAGCAGCATCAGGCGGAGTTAAGTAATGAAGCAGTTAACGAGCTCACCAGAACACCTGAGGGAGGAAGCTCAGAAGCTGCAGTACCACTTGTGACCACAGGAGTGAATTCAGCCACAGAATTCACAACACCTGAGCATGTGACCCTGGATCTCCACTGAGAGATCTCGCCCTGGGCATGCTCAGAGTGCAAAGCAGGATTTAGTCCTAGCAGCTACAAGGACCTTAGCTGCAGTATCTGATCATGTGACCCTCGATCTCCACTGAGAGATCTTACTCAGGGCATGCTCAGAATGTGAAAAGCAGGACTTAGCCCCAGAAGCGTCCGCTTGCTGCTGCCCAGCACTGACTTCAATGGGAGAAGCAGGAAACGCAGCAGTAACTCTTAGCACAGAGTCAGACTGAGCGAGACGCTGGGATCGACGTCTCCACTGAGCAGGCTCCACTTCGGCAGGAGAAGAATGGGAGACCGCAGCGGAGATGGCCCGAGATTCCCCCTGTGCAGAGGCAGGAACTCGACCCCTAACATTACCCCCCGTCCTAGGGCCCCCCCCTCCTTGGGCCTCGCTACGTTCGAAGGCAGCAATGAGCTGCGGAGCCCGAATGTGCTCAGCAGGCTCCCAGGACCTCAGGATCCTCAGGGCCGTAACCCTTCCAGTCCACCAAATAAAATTTTTTGCCACGTACCACCTTGCACCCCAAAATAGCGTTTACCTTGTAATCGTCCGTAGATGAACCCGATGTCCCAGCAGATGACTCGGAAAACTGGGACATATACACGGGTTTCAAGAGGGACACATGAAAGGTGTCGGTGATACCCAGGCGTGGCGGAAGGGCCAAACGATAGACCACAGGATTAACCTGTTCGAGGACCTTGAATGGACCCAAGTAGCGAGGAGCAAACTTAGTGGACTCAACTCGCAGCCTGATGTTACGGGCGGAGAGCCACACCAAGTCGCCAGGAGCAAAGGTCGGAGCGGGGCGCCGATGTGCATCGGCGGAGGACCTCATTCTCTCCTTGGAGGCCCGAATGGCATCCTGAGTGCGGTCCCAAATATCCCGTGCCTCCACAGCCCAGTCTGCCACCTTGAAGTCGGCGGAAGACACGGGCATAGGCACAGGTACCCGCGGATGCTGACCATAGTTGAGGAGGAATGGCGTTTGTCCAGTGGAGTCAGCTACGGCATTGTTCAGTGCAAACTCTGCCCACGATAGCAAGGATGCCCAGTCATCCTGCCTGGCTGAAACAAAATGTCGCAGGTATGTGACCAAGGTCTGGTTGGCCCTCTCTACCAACCCATTCGTCTCGGGATGATATGCGGAAGAGAGATTCAACTCAATGCTGAGAAGACGACAAAGCTCTCTCCAGAACCGAGATGCAAACTGGGGACCCCGGTCACTGACAATTTTGTCTGGCATACCATGTAGGCGGAAGATGTGTTTTATGAACAACGCTGCCAAGGCCCGTGCAGAAGGTAACCGTGGTAGCGGCACCAAATGCACCATTTTTGAGAAATGATCGGTGATGACCCAAATGATGGTACAGCCGCGAGACTTGGGTAAACCCACAACAAAGTCCATCCCGACCATCTCCCAGGGCCTATCTGCCACCGGCAAGGGATAGAGCAACCCAGCTGGCCTTTGATGAGGAGATTTATTTTTGGCGCAGGAGACACACACTTGAATATAATCTCTGACATCCCGGACCATATGTGGCCACCAGTACGTCCTCGCCAGTAGCTCAGATGTCCTCTTTGTCCCAAAGTGTCCACCCACCCTGGACGAATGAGCCCAAGAGAGAACCTCCGGTCGCAAATTAATGGGCACAAAAGTCTTGCCGGGAGGCACAGACTCAAGCGAAACCGGCGCTACGGTTCTCAGGCTCTCTGAAGGGACAATAAGCCGAGGCTCCCCCTCCTCCTCCTCAGATGACACAACAGAGCAAGAGAGAGCGTCTGCACGAATGTTCTTCTCCCCAGCGAGATAATGAAGGGTGAAGTGGAACCGGGAGAAGAACAAGGACCATCTGGCCTGGCGAGAATTTAGCCGCTGGGCTGTCTGCAGGTATAACAAATTTTTGTGGTCCGTGAAGACCTGAAAGGGAAAACGAGCCCCCTCCAAGAGATGTCTCCACTCCGAGAAAGCCAGCTTCATCGCTAGCAACTCCCTGTCCCCAATGGAATAATTCCTCTCCGCAGGTGTGAAGGTCTTGGAGAAGAAGAAGCACGGATGCTTCCGACCTTGAGCATCCTTTTGGAAGAGGACTGCTCCTGCACCAACGGAAGAGGCATCCACCTCCATTATGAATGGCTTATCAACATTGGGACGATGCAAGATGGGAGCGCTAGCAAAAGGGATTTAACCCCTTCCCGACCCATGACGCCACGTAGGCGTCATGAAAGTCGGTGCCATTCCGACCCATGACGCCTATGCGGCGTCATGGAAAGATCGCGTCCCTGCAGATAGGGTGAAAGGGTTAACTCCCATTTCACCCGATCTGCAGGGACAGGGGGAGTGGTAGTTTAGCCCAGGGGGGGTGGCTTCACCCCCTCGTGGCTACGATCGCTCTGAATGGCTGTTGAAAGTGAAACTGCCAATCAGAGCGATTTGTAATATTTCACCTATTATAACGGGTGAAATATTACAATCCAGCCATGGCCGATGCTGAAATATCATCGGCCATGGCTGGAAATACTAGTGTGCCCCCACCCCACCCCACCGATCGCCCCCCCAGCCCTCCGATCTGGCCGGTACACTGCTCCGGCTCCCCTCCGTCCAGTGCTCCGCTCCCCCCCGTGCTCTTGTCCGCTCCCCCCGTGCTCCAATCACCCCCCCATGCTCCAATCACCCCCCCTGCACTCCGATCCACCCCCCCGGTGCTCCGTTCCACCCCCCCCGTGCCCCGTTCCACGCCCCCGTGCTCCGTTCCACCCCTCCCGCACTCCGATTCCCCCCCGTGCTCCGATCCCCCCCCCGTGGTCCCCCCCACCCCATCATACTTACCGATCCAGCCGGGGTCCCGTCCGTCTTCTCCCTGGGCGCCGCCATCTTCCAAAATGGCGGGCGCATGCGCAGTGCTCCCGCCGAATCTGCCGGTCGGCAGATTCGTTCCAAAGTGCATTTTGATCACTGAGATATAATCTATCTCAGTGATCAAAATAAAAAAAATAATAAATGACCCCCCCCCCTTTGTCACCCCCATAGGTAGGGACAATAAAAAAATAAAGAAATTTTTTTTTTCCACTAATGTTAGAATAGGGTTAGGGTTAGGGTTAGGGGTAGGGTTAGGGGTAGGGTTAGGGTTAAGGTTAGGGCTAGGGGTAGGGGTAGGGTTAGGGGTAGGGTTAGGGTTAGGGGTAGGGTTAGGGGTAGGGGTAGGGGTAGGGTTAGGGTTAGGGCTAGGGTTAGGGGTAGGGTTAGGGCTAGGGTTAGGGTTTCGGTATGTGCACACGTATTCTGGTCCTCTGCGGATTTTTCCGCTGCGGATTATTAATAAATCCGCAGTGCTAAACCGCTGCGGATTTATGGCGGATTTACCGCGGTTTTTCTGCGCATTTCACTGCGGTTTTACAACTGCGATTTTCTATTTGAGCAGTTGTAAAACCGCTGCGGAATCCGCACAAAGAAGTGACATGCTGCGGAATGTAAACCGCTGCGTTTCCGTGCAGTTTTTCCGCAGCATGGGCACAGCGATGTTTGTTTCCCGTAGGTTTACATTGAACTGTAAACTCATGGGAAACTGCTGCGGATTTGCAGCGTTTTCCGCAGCGTGTGCACATACCTTTAGAATTAGGCTATGTGCACACGGTGCGGATTTGGCTGTGGATCCGCAGCAGTGTTCAATCAGGTTTACAGTACCATGTAAACATATGAAAAACCAAATCCGCTGTGCCCATGGTGCGGAAAATACCGCGCGGAAACGCTGCATTGTATTTTCCGCAGCATGTCAATTCTTTGTGCGGATTCCGCAGCGTTTTACACCTGTTCCTCAATAGGAATCCGCAGGTGAAATCCGCACAAAAAACACTGGAAATCCGCGGAAAATCCGCAGGTAAAACGCAGTGCCTTTTACCCGCGGATTTTTCAAAAATGGTGCGAAAATATCTCACACGAATCCGCAACGTGGGCACATAGCCTTAGGGTTAGGGTTGGAATTAGGGTTGTGGTTATGGTTAGGGGTGTGTTGGGGTTAGGGTTGTGGTTAGGGGTGTGTTGCGGTTAGGGTTGTGTTTAGGGTTATGGCTACAGTTGGGATTAGGGTTAGGGGTGTGTTGGGGTTAGTGTTGGAGGTAGAATTGAGGGGTTACCACTGTTTAGGCACATCAGGGGTCTCCAAACGCAACATGGCGCCACCATTGATTCCAGCCAATCTCGTATTCAAAAAGTCAAATGGTGCTCCCTCACTTCCGAGCCCTGACGTGTGCCCAAACAGTGGTTTACCCCCACATATGGAGTACCAGCATACTCAGGACAAACTGGGCAACAATTACTGGGGTCCAATTTCTCCTGTTACCCTTGTGAATCAAAAAAAATGCTTGCTAAAACATAATTTTTGAGGAAAGAAAAATGATTTTTTATTTTCACGGCTCTGCGTTGTAAACGTCTGTGAAGCACTTGGGGGTTCAAAGTGCTCACCACATATCTAGATAAGTTCCTTGGGGGGTCTAATTTCTAAAATGGGGTCACTTGTGGGGGTTTCTACTGTTTAGGCACACCAGGGGCTCTGCAAACGCAACGTGACACCCGCAGACCATTCCATCAAAGTCTGCATTTCAAAAGTCACTACTTCCCTTCTGAGCCCCGACGTGTGCCCAAACAGTGGTTTACCCCCACTCATGGGGTATCAGCGTACTCAGGAGAAACTGGACAACAACTTTTGGGGTCCAATTTCTCCTGTAACCCTTGGGAAAATAAAAAATTCTGGGCTAAATAATTATTTTTGAGGAAAGAAAACGTATTTATTATTTTCACGGCTCTGCATTATAAACTTCTATGAAGCACTTGGGGGTTCAAAGTGCTCACCACACATCTAGATAAGTTCCTTTCGGGGTCTAGTTTCCAAAATGGGGTCACTTGTGGGGGGTTTCTACTGTTTAGGCACATCAGGGGCTCTGCAAACGCAACGTGACGCCCGCAGAGCATTCCATCAAAGTCTGCATTTCAAAACGTCACTACTTCAATTCCAAGCCCCGGCATGTGCCCAAACAGTAGTTTACCCCCACATATGGGGTATCACCGTACTCAGGAGAAACTGGACAACAAATATTGGGGTCAAATTTCTCCTGTTACCCTTGGGAAAATTAAAAAATTCTGGGCTAAATAATTATTTTTGAGGAAAGAAAACGTATTTATTATTTTCACGGCTCTGCATTATAAACTTCTATGAAGCACTTGGGGGTTCAAAGTGCTCACCACACATCTAGATAAGTTCCTTTGGGGGTCTAGTTTCCAAAATGGGGTCACTTGTGGGGGGTTTCTACTGTTAAGCCACATCAGGGGCTCTGCAAACGCAACGTGACGCCCACAGAGCATTCCATCAAAGTCTGCATTTCAAAACGTCACTACTTCACTTCCGAGCCCCAGCATGTGCCCAAACAGTGATTTACCCCCACATATGGGGTATCATCGTACTCAGGAGAAACTGGACAACAACTTTTGGGGTCAAATTTCTCCTGTTACCCTTGGGAAAATAAAAAATTGCAGGCTAAAAGATCATTTTTGAGAAAATAATTTTTTTTTTTTTCATGGCTCTGCGTTATAAACTTCTGTGAAGCACTTGGGGGTTCAAAGTCCTCACCACACATCTAGATTAGTTCCTTTGGGGGTCTAGTTTCCAAAATGGTGTCATTTCTGGGGGATCTCCAATGTTTAGGCACACAGGGGCTCTCCAAACGTGACATGGTGTCCGCTAATGATTGGAGCTAATTTTCCATTTAAAAAGCCAAATGGCGTGCCATCCCTTCCGAGCCCTGCCGTGCGCCCAAACAGTGGTTTACCCCCACATATGGGGTATCTGCGTACTCAGGACAAACAGGACAACAATATTTGGGGTCCAATTTCTCCTATTATCCTTGGCAAAATAGGAAATTCCAGGCTAAAAAATCATTTTTGAGGAAAGAAAAATTATTTTTTATTTTCATGGCTCTGCGTTATAAACTTCTGTGAAGCACCTGGGGGTTTAAAGTGCTCAATATGCATCTAGATAAGTTCCTTGGGGGGTCTAGTTTCCAAAATGGGGTCACTTGTGGGGGAGCTCCAATGTTTAGGCACACAGGGGCTCTCCAAACGCGACATGGTGTCCGCTAACAATTGGAGCTAATTTTCCATTCAAAAAGTCAAATGGCGCGCCTTCCCTTCCGAGCCCTGCCGAGTGCCCAAACAGTGGTTTACCCCCACATATGAGGTATCGACGTACTCGGGAGAAATTGCCCAACAAATTTTATGATCCATTTTACCCTACTGCCCATGTGAAAATGAAAAAATTGAGGCGAAAAGAATTTTTTTGTGAAAAAAAAAGTACTTTTTCATTTTTACAGATCAATTTGTGAAGCACCTGAGGGTTGAAAGTGCTCACTAGGCATTTAAATAAGTTCCTTGGGGGGTCTATTTTCCAAAATGGGGTCACTTGTGGGGGAGCGCCAATGTTTAGGCACACAGGAGCTCTCCAAACGCGACATGGTGTCCGCTAACGATGGAAATAATTTTTAATTCAAAAAGTCAAATGGCGCTCCTTCCCTTCCGAGCCTTACCATGTGCCCAAACAGTGGTTTACCCCCACATGTGAGGTATTGGTGTACTCGGGAGAAATTGCCCAACAAATTTTATGATCCATTTTACCCTACTGCCCATGTGAAAATGAAAAAATTGAGGCTAAAAGAATTTTTTTGTGAAAAAAAAGTACTTTTTCATTTTTACGGATTAATTTGTGAAGCACCTGGGGGTTCAAAGTGCTCACTATGCATCTAGATAAGTTCCTTGGGGCGTCTAGTTTCCAAAATGGGGTCACTTGTGGGGGAGTTCCAATTTTTAGGCACACGGGGGCTCTCCAAACGTGACATGGTGTCCGCTAAAGAGTGGAGCCAATTTTTGATTCAAAAAGTCAAATGGCGCTCCTTCCCTTCCAAGCCCTGCCGTGCGCCCAAACAGTGGTTTACCCCCACATATGAGGTATCAGCGTACTCAGGACAAATTGGACAACAACTTTCGTGGTTCAGTTTCTCCTTTTACCATTGGGAAAATAAAAAAATTGTTGCTAAAAGATAATTTTTGTGACTAAAAAGTTAAATGTTCATTTTTTCCTTCCATGTTGCTTCTGCTGCTGTGAAGCACCTGAAGGGTTAATAAACTTCTTGAATGTGGTTTTGAGTACCTTGAGGGGTGCAGTTTTTAGAATGGTGTCACTTTTGGGTATTTTCAGCCATATAGACCCCTCAAACTGACTTCAAATGTGAGGTGGTCCCTAAAAAAAATGGTTTTGTAAATTTCGTTGTAAAAATGACAAATCGCTGGTCAAATTTTAACCCTTATAACTTCCTACCAAAAAAAAATTTTGTTTCCAAAATTGTGCTGATGTAAAGTAAACATGTAGGAAATGTTATTTATTAACTATTTTGTGTCACATATCTCTCTGGTTTAACAGAATAAAAATTCAAAATGTGAAAATTGCGAAATTTTCAAAATTTTCGCCAAATTTCCATTTTTATCACAAATAAACGCAGAATTTATTGGCCTAAATTTATCACTAACATGAAGCCCAATATGTCACGAAAAAACAATCTCAGAACCGCTAGGATCCGTTGAAGCGTTCCTGAGTTATTACCTCATAAAGGGACACTGGTCAGAATTGCAAAAAACGGCAAGGTCTTTAAGGTCAAAATAGGCTGGGTCATGAAGGGGTTAATAGAAGAAAAGCCCCTGGAGACCTCTTCAGACCACAATTTGGGATTCGCTCCCTTCTTGGTGAGGGCTACCAAGGGAGCTACCAAAGTTGAGAAGTGGGGAATGAACTGGCGGTAATAATTAATGAACCCCATAAAGCGCTGCACCGCTTTAAGAGAATGGGGTTCTTGCCAGTCCATCACAGCCTGTAGTTTGGCAGGATCCATAGCCAATCCCTGGGCGGAGATGATATAGCCCAGGAAAGGTAAAGACTCCTGCTCAAACATACACTTCTCCAACTTTGCGTAGAGAGAATTTGCCCTTAAGAGGTCGAAGACTCTACCAACATCTCTCCGGTGGGAGTCAATATCTGGAGAAAAGATGAGAATATCATCCAGATAGACTACAACCGAGGTGGAAAGCATATCCCGGAAGATGTCGTTGACAAAGTCTTGGAAAACGGCAGGGGCATTACAGAGCCCGAAGGGCATCACCAGATATTCATAGTGCCCATCTCTGGTGTTAAACGCCGTCTTCCATTCGTCCCCCTCACGGATGCGAATCAGGTTATAAGCACCCCGCAGATCCAATTTGGTAAATACCTTAGCTCCCCTTAGCCTATCAAAAAGCTCAGATATCAGGGGCAACGGGTACTTATTTTTAACGGTGATGGCGTTAAGACCCCTGTAATCTATGCAAGGACGTAATTCTCCATTCTTCTTCTGCACGAAGAAGAACCCTGCCCCTGCTGGTGACACTGACTTCCTAATGAACCCTCTTGCCAAATTCTCCTGGATGTATTGGGACATGGCCTCCGTTTCCGGAAGAGAGAGGGGATAGACACGTCCCCGAGGAGGTTCTGCTCCAGGCAAGAGATCTATAGGACAGTCATAGGGGCGGTGAGGTGGAAGGGTCTCCGCAGCCTTTTTGGAGAAGACGTCTGCATAGGACCAATAGTATTTGGGGAGAGAAGAGAGATCTGCGGGTATCTCAGTGCTGGAAACCTGAACGCACTCTTTCACACATCTGCCCTTACAGGATTCACTCCAACCCAATATCCTCCCAGAGGACCACTCAATATGTGGGGAGTGGAAACGGAGCCAGGGTATTCCCAGCAGAATCTCATCCATTCCCTCGGGAAGGACAAGAAGGGAAACTATCTCCTGGTGGGATGGGGACATAGCTAACGTGAAAGGGACAGTCTGGTGTGTGATCTGAGATGGAAGTGTTGACCCGTTCACTACTCTGACAGTCACCGGTTTGGCGAGCATCACCAGAGGTATTGCATGGCGCAGAGCAAAAGCCGAGGACATGAAATTCCCCTCAGCTCCGGAGTCCACACAAAGCTCGACTGTCAGAGAGTGAGAGCCTAATATGATTGTCCCCTTGAAAGACAGCTTGGAGGAAAAAGCCGCTGTGTCTAGAGAACCTCCTCCAAGGGTCACTAGACACGGTCGTTTACCCAACCGCCGTGGACATTTATTGGCATAATGTCCCTCTTGTTGGCAATTTCTGTAAACCACGGGTACTCGAGCGGTCCGAGACTTAGGTCCCGCTCGAGAGACCTCCATGGCCTCATGGGAGTCGGACGCCTGAACGGAAGATTCTAGAGGTCTGGCAAAGGTGGGAGCCAGCCGAAACCTCTGCCTACACTGGGCTCGCTCCAACCTCCGCTCGTTAAAACGGAGGTCGATGCGGGTAGATAGAGAAATAAGCTCCTCCAGTGTGGTGGGAATCTCGCTAGTGGCCAAGGCGTCCTTCACATGGTCTGCCAGTCCTCTCCAGAACACCGGAATAAGGACTTTATCCGGCCACTCCAGCTCCGAGACCAGAGTCCGGAATTGAACGGCGAACTGGCTGACCATGGACGAACCCTGGGTTGTAGCCAACAATTGGAGCGCGGTATCGTGGGTGACACGAGGTCCCAAAAAAACCTGTTTAAGAGCGTCCAAGAAAAGAGGAGCACTCTGTACCACACGATCATTGCGCTCCCATAGCGGCGTTGCCCACTCCAACGCCCTGCCCGATAAAAGGGATAAAATAAATCCCACTTTCGCCCGTTCCGTAGGAAAACGTGCAGCCAGAAGCTCAAGATGTATGGAGCACTGACTCACGAATCCCCAACATTGTTTACTGTCACCAGCAAACTTGTCTGGAAGCAGGAGACGGGATAAAGTCGGAGCAGGGGTGTCAGAGGACAAACTGGCTGCAGCTACACTTGCAGCCTGAACAGCGACTGCGGTAACATCCACAGCTGAGGTTGTGCGCTCGAGAGCCGCCAACCTACCCTCCAGCTGCTGGATGTACTGCTGTAAACGCTGACCGTCCGCCATTTACTAGCCAGACCCTGGCGCTAGTATACTGTTAGGGCTAGCGGAACGCACCGAGTAGAAATAGATATTTATTATAAATGGTGCGTTCGCAGCCCGGGGTCCACTGTGCAGGGAGAACCTGCTGCTAGTGAATGGTGGCACTGTTTGGCAGTATAGACTAGCTCTGTTACCTCACAGAGCAGCCGCGAGAGGAAAGCACTGACCCTGTTAGCCTCACAGGAGCACAAGCTTACTGCCAAGCTGATAGCAGTCTGTGGTTATACAACATGCAATCTCCTCACCGGAGAAGCCGGTATTCTAGGGGCTTATTTCAGCCGGGTCCCTGAACACACTCATACAATCTCCTCACCGGAGGTGCCGTATTCTAGGGGCTTATTTCAGCTGGGTCCCTGAACACACTTATGCATAACCACACTGGCGCAAAGCACATATGACTTGATACTAGCGCATGGCCGTGCGGCCATGCGAGCCATAAATAGTTGCAGCATGTTTAGGACCTTACAAAGAAGGACCAATGGAGTGCTGCAGCACCTGAGCATGTGACCCTGGATCTCCACTGAGAGATCTCGCCCTGGGCATGCTCAGAGTGCAAAGCAGGATTTAGTCCTAGCAGCTACAAGGACCTTAGCTGCAGTATCTGATCATGTGACCCTCGATCTCCACTGAGAGATCTTACTCAGGGCATGCTCAGAATGTGAAAAGCAGGACTTAGCCCCAGAAGCGTCCGCTCGCTGCTGCCCAGCACTGACTTCAATGGGAGAAGCAGGAAACGCAGCAGTAACTCTTAGCACAGAGTCAGACTGAGCGAGACGCTGGGATCGACGTCTCCGCTGAGCAGGCTCCACTGCGGCAGGAGAAGAATGGGAGACCGCAGCGGAGATGGCCCGAGATTCCCCCTGTGCAGAGGCAGGAACTCGACCCCTAACACCCTTGGTGGGTAAAGCGCTCAAAACACATCTAGATAAGTTCCTTAGGGGGTCTAATTTCCAAAATGGTGTCACTTGTGGGGGGTTTCAATGTTTAGGCATATCAGTGGCTCTCCAAACGCAACATGGCGTCCCATCTAAATTCCTGTCAATTTTGCATTGAAAAGTCAAACGGCGCTACTTCCATTCCGAGCTCTCCCCTGCACGCAAACAGTGGTTTACCCCCACATATGGGGTATCAGCGTACTCAGGACAAATTGTACAACAACTTTTGCGGTCCAATTTCTTCTCTTACCCTTGGGAAAATAAAAAATTGGGGGCGAAAATATAATTTTTGTGAAAAAATATGATTTTTTATATTTACAGTTCTGCATTATAAACTTCTGTGAAGCACTTGGTGGGTCAAAGTGCTCACCACACCTCTAGATAAGTTCCTTAGGGGCTCTATTTTCCAAAATGGTGTCACTTGTGGGGGGTTTCAATGTTTAGGCACATCAGGGGCTCTCCAAACGCAACATGGTGTCCCATCTCGATTCCAGTCAATTTTGCATTGAATAGTCAAAAGGCGCTCCTTCGCTTCCAAGCTCTGTCATGCGCCCAAACAGTGGTTTACTCCCACATATGGGGTATCCGTGTACTCAGGACAAATTGTAAAACAACTTTTGGGGTCCATTTTCTCCTGTTACCCTTGGTAAAATAAAACAAATTGGAGCTGAAGTAATTTTTTTGTGAAAAAAAGTTAAATGTTCATTTTTATTTAAACATTCCAAAAATTCCTGTGAAGCACCAGAAGGGTTAATAAACTTCTTGAATATGGTTTTGAGCACCTTGAGGGGTGCAGTTTTTAGAATGGTGTCACACTTGGGTATTTTCTATCATATAGACCCCTCAAAATGACTTCAAATGAGATGTGGTCCCTAAAAAAAATGGTGTTGTAAAAATGAGAAATTGCTGGTCAACTTTTAACCCTTATAACTCCCTAACAAAAAAAAAAGTTTGGTTCCAAAATTGTGCTGATGTAAAGTAGACATGTGGGAAATGTTACTTATTAAGTATTTTGTGTGACATATCTCTGTGATTTAATTGCATAAAAATTCAAATTTGGAAAATTGTGAAATTTTCATAATTTTCGCCAAATTTCCGTTTTTTTCACAAATAAACGCAGGTACTATCAAAGAATTTTTACCACTATCATGAAGTACAATATGTCACGAGAAAACTATGTCAGAATTACTGGGATCTGTTGAAGCATAGGCAGCTTCAATAGTAAAAAGTTGGGGACACTCAAGGTTAATAGCAGCGTTAACGGAGTGCGTTACCCATGGAATAACACGGTCTGTTACCGCTGGCATTAACCCTGTGTGAGCGGTGACTGGAGGGGAGTATGCGGGCACCGGGTACTGACTGCAGGGAAGTAGGGAGGGACTAATTGGACTGTGGCCGTCGCTGATTGGTCGCGGCAGCCATGACAGGCAGCTGGCAAGACCAATCAGCGACGTGGGATTTCCGTTACGGAAGTTGCAGACAGACAGACAGACGGAAGTACTCCTTAGACAATTATATAAATATCACAGAAAAAAAGGCCAACACCGGGCGGGTGACAACATTTATGTAACTGCAGGATGCAACAGCCGCCATGATAAAGGTGGAGGCAATCACAGGTGTAAAATACTATTGAAACAATCATTCTTGCACCGTCCATTCAGGGGGTGGGTGGTTGCCTGATATTATAAACGCATATGGATTAGGCGTGAATAGGGCGCCAGTTCTAGAGATACTTGTGGTACACAGCTTATTAGTGAGGCCCATATTAATAGATCAGGTGGGCCGCCCAGCACTATATGCACCCCCAATTCCACAAGGCAAGACTATTTGGCCCAATGGCATTATAGAAACACAGTAGTAAGAAATTAGAAAAGTAGCAGCATATGCAAAAACTCAAGGTACTTAGTTGACATTTTTTTAAATAAAAAAGCCACCCCAGCGCGACAAGGTGTACCCAATTAGGATGGTCCCTAACTTTAATATTTAACCTTCTTATGTGCAGCAGGCCTGAAAACAGATGGGAGCAGAACATGAACCTGGCTGTGTTTGACACCTGCTCATGGTAAGCTGGGCAGATACCTTCACCTTTATCATGGGGGCTGCTGCATCCTGTAGTGTGTTAGTATTGTGTCTAGATGTTGCTAAACACGACTGCTTTTTTCCTGTGATATTTAGTTAGTGTCCAGCCAAGCAAGGGTTAATTTGTGCCTGGAAGTAAAGACATTGGGTCCAGATTCATGAAAAGTCACAACATTTTGGAGCAACTCGAGGCCGCGCCAAAACGTGGCGACGGATGCTCATAAAATTCATGACGAGCTTCGGCATTCACTACAGAGACTGGATTAGGATTTGTGGTGAGGTGCACACAGAGGTGCCTGACTCTCATCCGACCCTCCTGATTCTTAAAATGATGTACGCCTGATCAAGATCGATGTGAACAACATCAGTCTTGAAGAATCAGACCCTAAGCCATTTTGGATACCAATAATAATGAACTTGAGGAGATTTGTCTCTGTCTCTAATAGTAAACTCGTCTTAGTTTTCACCCTTTAAATGGTTGCTCGCTCTTAATTTACAAGTTTGCAGCCACTCTAAGTCACTGCAGATTTGTAAGTCCTCACAATGAGCACACTGTGTGCTGTGAGGATACTCCAGTCCCGGCTCCGGGAGTTAGTGGTCATACGACCACAAGTATGTAATTTCCAAACTTAACGGCCACATTCCAACTAGACTTGCATTCCAAACCCATCTAGCCAGCTTGTGATCGCATATATGCAAATCACATACTTGTGGGTGTGATCCCAGTGCCGACGCCGGGGAATCCTCATAGCACACAGTGTGAGCGATGCGAGGATTCACAAGTCACATATGGTTGTGTCCTGAAGAAGAAGATTGGAATAACTTCGAAACGCCTTGACAAAAAACGATACATTATTGCGTCATCTGAACTATATTACCACAAATTCTCTCCATTTTCGCAGGTTTTACAAATCTGCAGTCATATAAAATTTCTGCAGACTTCTACATAAAGGCCGGACAACCACTTAAGAAATCAACCTCTAAAAATCCTCTAAAAAAATTGAAAAAAAAAAAAATCAAAATTTTAACATTGGTCCCTTTAACCCATTAACTACCAAGGTCCTTTTTTTGGGGACGCCTAATCTTTAGCTTCTACCAACTAAGATTTTATAATTTTTATAATTAGGTCCAATTTTTTGTGTTGCGTTTGTAAAATGAATGTTTTCAAAATAGGAAATCGTGTCATTGTCATTTTTAATCGAATATTGGGACGCCCTTTTCTGAAAAATCCGTACTTGTAAAAAATTTTAATTTGGCAAGGAATGGGTGAAAATCTCCTCCGCTTGGGAAACGGCTCCCTCAATAGCACTAGATCTAAGTATGCAGATAGAACATACTGAAAGCGTCATTTATAAGCCGTACATATGGTATGTACTTATGTGCTGCTACTTTAGTAAACTGGAGTATATCTAATGATTTAGGGCTACACTTAAAACAATCATCATCCGTGCACTTAGAAAGGAAAGAGGCGATGCCTTATGGGAACGAAAAACAATAAAGAAGTAAAGAAAACATAAACCAAATGGGGCAAATGCATATTTGTTAAACCTTTGAGTATTTTATGTTTCTGCAGGCAAACTTAAGTGTATTTCTTTTGTATGATGCACTTAGTCCTGTGCACTTACTTCGTACTTTACCCTTCTTTTTTGCTTTTATAGTCTATTTGTTGCCCGGCATTAAATGAAGCTGTAAGGCAAAGGAAATAAGCAAACAATAAACAATAGAATACGATATTATCCTCCAGCAAAGCATAAAAGATAAAATAGGGTTTGTTAGTTTGTTTTTTTTTTGCTTTTTTTTTTTTTTTAATTTTCACAATTTTTTCAAGTCAAGCAGAACAAGTTAACGATAGGAATTCGAAGAGGGGCCGATAATTTGATTTTTTATTTCAATGAACTGGAAGGAGAACCTGTGCGAAATTGATGATCGAAAAAAGCGAACAAGCAGCCATACAGTCCCATAAAAAATCCAAATTTTATTAAATAACAATAAAACCTATATGAGCAGGTACAAAAGATACAAAACAGGGGAATATATATGTGCTACAATGGCCCATAAAGAGGGCCGGACCACCCAAACAAACCTGCCATAACAATAAATCGGGCCACATGTAATGTATAATCATTACAATATACAAGGTATTGGGCAAGTGCCACAGCCATGATAGAAAAAATAATGTACAGCATATAACGTTAGTGCATACCTAATAGGCGCAGGAAGAATGGGTGATCAGGTCCAACCCCGACGCGCGTTTCGGAGCGCGATGCTCCTTCATCATTGATGAACGACAAAGTAAAAAATAAAAATAAAATCTAAAAAAAAAAAAAAACTTAAAATAGAGAGCCCGACTGGGAAATATTAGTATTTTAGTTAAAAGGCAGTAAAATAATCTCACTCTACTCCCTTGTTTTGTTCTGTGAAACGTGGGAATCTCATTTCTGCTCAGAATAGACAATGAAGATGACTTTACCCTGTGTCACCTTATTTGTGTTAGTGTTAGTGAAGCATAGCCAGGCAAACGCCGAGAATTAAAGGGCCAGTAACCCTGCGTAATGAAAACATTTATGGCAAAGTATTTCATTACTGAGGATTGATGCTGATTCAGGGACAGCGACATTGCCTGTGTAATGTTCTTTTCTTCCCTCAGGAAGGTGCACGTTAGCGAGAGCATGGTCACAATTTGAACTGTGGAAGACAGTACTGCAAGCTTGGATGATTTTTCTTAAAGCGGAGCTGTAGAATTGTAGAAATGGGGCTTTAAAATGAATCATTTATACTGCTCTGTTATACCATTTAAAGGGGTTATCGCGAAATTCCTCTAGTTGACTGCAGTCCTGTGAGTCCTCGCAGTGCATATATGGCACACTGTCAGGATTCTCCGATGTCAGTGGCAACCAGGGCCGGACAGGCCATCTGACAATTCTGGCAAATGCCAGAAGGGCCTGTCTTGTTGTGGGCCGCCTTGTCTGCTACATTGGTAACAAAATTTGTGTTCTCAAGACACCCATACTGTTAAGAGTTGTGATGGAGCACAAAGTCACTGACTCCGTCACTTACCCCAGCAGGCCACGGGAATCATTAGAAATATTGGTCCTGTAGTAAATCTTCCTTTCCTCTATCCAGGGTAATGTTAGTAATATATCCCATCTGGTGCTTTGGGGCGGGGACAGCATGTGCGTGTGTGATTTCAAATGCCAGGGCTGAATTTCAGCACCAGTCCGTACCTGGTGGCAACAGTGAGCAGTCATGTGACCACAAATATGCAATTTGCATACATGCAGTCACATGCCAACTAGACATGCTCGGCAACGTGATTTGAACAAGGACTCTCACGTCTAGTTGGAATGTGGCCGGGAGTATGGTAGCGTGCAAATCGCATACTTGCAGTGACAAGACTGCCCGCTCTTGCTGTCAGCTCTGGAGAATCCTGACAGTGTGCCATGTGTGCTCTGTGAGAATTCAGAAGTCTGCAGTTACATGGAGTGACTGCAGACTGTAGCCAAAAGACCACAATTCCTATAAGCTGGAGTTGAGTTTTGGTGCCCAAAGAGGGATTTTAGTGATGGTTGCTGCTTTATCAAATTTTTGTTTAAGAGATGTTTTCAAAAGTTTTATCCAAATTGTCACTATTATCTGATGAGTTAGTTCATAGACTTACTAATGGTATCCTTCAATGAAAATAGCATTTTGTAAAAGTATTTACCAGGCAAGAGTGACATATGTAATTACCTTGCTGGAGTCAAGGAGGTAGAGACTTTCGAGAGTAGAATATTGATGGTCATTCCCTCAAAAATAATAAATTTGGCTTGATTGATGTCGCTGAGGCAATTTTCTTCATATAGCATAAACATCTCCTAACAGAGCATCACTATATCATGTTTTTAAAAGGAGATGGTCACTAGTCATGAAATATGTCAAGATAAGTGAAGGTAAGGAAGGGCAAATCTCTATGTCTTATCTATACGCATTGGATACGTACAGACTTGTGGATTGATATATTTCATGTATCCTGTCCAGATAGAGCAAAAATGGCCAATTGTGTCTGCAGAAAGTATAGTACATGAAACCAAACAAGGACCCACAACCGATCTCCTCATGATCTGTATTCAGATCTCAGTTATGGAATGATAGCCCTGATCAGTTCATTTGCCGATGGTGTCATTGTCCTGGAAAACTTTTTTTAAAATAAGGCTAGTTTCAAACTACAGTACCTCTTAGTCTCCTTCTCAAGCCTTAAAACATACGATTCATATATGCCACTGATGGAGAAATAGACTTTAATAAGCAAATGGAGTCAAAAACATTACACTTTGGACACCACTTGACATTGTTTTTTCTTTTAAGCCAGATACAATAGCAAATAAGACTAAAACTCTGTGTTAGCAATGTGTTGTAGGCTTAAATGTTTGGCTAAACTGTGAACTGTGAGGTCCTTTCTCTATCCAGATTCACACTAAATGTGGCTGCTACATTCCCTGCCTCTGCTTTTATAGAGCCTGCGGAAGTCCTTCTAATTGACTGTGCAATACCGCATGATGTGATAGCTGCAAGAAATTATGGGGAAGCTAAGCTGATGTGATGCATCTGTAGCTACTGTAATATTCTGCATTGTTTAAAATAGCAGCAGCCATTTTAAGCGATTCGTGTGAAGCGAATTGCAAATTATTCAGATTCAACAAGTTCCTAATAATTATGTAATGTCTCGTAAATGTTGCTGTTTCCTCCTCAACAATTGGACGCCTAGGTTTAGGATGTGCTCCGATAACTATTATTATTATTATTATACATTTTTATAGCGCCATTTATTCCATGGCGCTTTACATGTGAATACGAGGCAAATATAGACAAATACATTAAACATGAGCAGATAACAGGCACACGGGTACATAAGGACGGAGGACCCTGCCTGCGAGGGCTCACAGTCTGCAGGGGATTGGTGATGAAACACTAGCAGAGGGTAGGGCAGGTTGCGCGGCGGTTCAGTAACTTCAGGATCACTGCAGGCTGTAGGCTTGTCGGAAGAGGTGGGTCTTCAGGTTCTTTTTGAAGGTTTCTATGGTAGGCGAGAGTCTGATGTGTTGGGGTAGAGAGTTCCAGAGTATGGGGAAACACGGGAGAAGTCTTGGATGCGGTTGTGGGAAGAAGAGATGAGAGGGGAGTAGAGAAGGAGGTCTTGAGAGGATCGGAGATTGCGTGTAGGTAGGTACCGGGAGACCATGTCACAGATGTATGGAGGAGAAAGGTTGTGGATGGCTTTGTATGTCATTGTGAGGGTTTTGAACTGGAGTCTCTGGGCGATAGGAAGCCAGTGAGGGCTTGACATAGGGGAGAGGCTGGGGAATAGCGGGGAGACAGGTAGATTAGTCGGGCAGCAGAGTGTAGGATGGATTGGAGCGGTGCCAGAGTGCTAGAGGGGAGTCCAGAGAGTAGGAGGTTGCAGTAGTCGAGGCGGGAGATGATAAGGGCATGCACTAGTGTTTTTGAGGTGTCGCTGTCAAGGAAAGCACGGATCCGGGAAATATTTTTGAGTTTGAGACGGCAGGGGGAGGCAAGGGCTTGGATATGTGGCTTGAAAGAGAGGGCAGAGTCAAGGATCACCCTGAGGCACCGGGCGTGTGGGACTGGGGAAAGTGAGCAGCCATTGACATTGATGGATAGGTTTGGTGGAAGGGTAGAGTGAGATGGGGGAAAGATGATGAATTCTGTTTTGTCCATGTTCAGTTGTAGAAAGCGAGCAGAAAAGAAGGCTGAAATAGCAGACAGACAGTGCGGGATTTTGGTAAGTAAGGAGGTGAGGTCAGGTCCGGATAGGTAGATCTGCGTGTCATCAGCATAGAGATGGTACTGCATACCGTGGGATTCTATGAGCTATCCCAAGCCGAAAGTGTAGATGGAGAAGAGTAGGGGTCCTAGAACAGAGCCTTGAGGAACACCGACTGACAAGGGGCGAAGTGAGGAGGTGGTGTGGGGGAGGGAGACACTGAATGTTCGGTCTGTCAGATATGATGAGATCCAGGAAAGGGCCAAGTCTGTGATGCCAAGAGATGAGAGAATTTGTAGCAAAAGGGAGTGGTCCACAGTGTCAAAGGCAGAAGACAGGTCCAGGAGAAGGAGGACAGAGTAGTGTCGCTTGCTCCTGGCAGTTAGTAGGTCATTGGTGACTTTAGTTAGGGCAGTTTCAGTTGAGTGATGGGAACGGAAGCCCGATTGTAACCGATCAAAGAGGGAGCAGGAGGAGAGGTGGGAGGACAGTTCAAGATGGACGTGTTGGTCCAGCAATTTGGAGGCATAAGGGAGAAGAGATATCGGCCGATAGCTAGACACAGAGGATGGGTCGAGGGAGGGCTTTTTGAGGATGGGTGTGATCTTGGCATGCTTGAAGGATGAGGGGAAGACACCTGTTGTGAGTGAGAGGTTGAAGAGGTGCGTTAGGGTTGGGATGAAGACCATGGAAAAGTTAGGGATGAGGTGGGATGGGAGCGGGTCAAGCGTGCAGGTGGTGAGGTGTGATCTTGACAGGAGGGTGGAGAGCTGATCTTCTGTCATGGTGGAGAAGCTGGTTTTGGAGGAGCAGGGTTGAGCAGCTAAGAGGGGCAGTGGGCGCTGTGGGCCAAAGCTTTCTCTAACTATCATGTACTTGTAACGAGCCGTTCACTGGTATTTCTATCCTCGGATCAAGCCATAGACACAATATTACATGATATTATGGGAGTGGCCCTGACGCGCGTTTTTCTGTAAATGCTGTAAATTTTCAATGTGACTTATTACAGCTTCTCTAAGTTTGTGTTTAAGTAACTAAAGCAATAAACATTGAATTCTACAGATATTATAGATTCCAGAAAGAGAAAATGGACTAATTTCTCATTGACTGTATCATGTCATATTCTTATAGAGTCAATTAGTGTCCTTTTCACGTAGAATAATATTGTTTAAGAGAAACCAATCTGCGTACGCCATACGGCAAATTATTCTGCTGGATCTAAATCAACTTATAAATCACTGTCTTCAGTAACAACGCTGAACTGGAAACTGCATAAATCTGAGCCTGAATCGCTGGAAAACACATATTTTAATTCTATTATGCAATGGTCAAATTTCCAATCCCTTTTTTAAAATGCTATTAACCAGTTGCATGCTGTCCGGTCCACTCCACTTATCAGAATATGGCAGCAGCACTGTTATGATTAACCTAAATTAGTTATATTACCTAAAGTCTAGCATTAAAGGGGTGATTCGAAGGTGAAAGCAAACTTTATCTAAATCCCTATCTATTCAATGCTGTAATCTAAGCTATTTTCTAATATACTTGCTTTAAAAATTCCCTACCATTCTCTAGCTACACTATTTAACTGATAGTCTAGTCTTTTTTTTACTTCCTGTCTGATAATGGTTTGTTTTAGCCCAGTGCACCCTGGGATTCTCCAACGGAGTGTCATCAGACCAAGTGGCCGAGGCTGTGGTCAGTGCAGCAGCCTCTGCCCCATCCCCGAAACAAAACGTCATCAGCGAGGTTGGAGCTCAAGTAGGATCCTGTCCTGTAGCTTACAATAGGACGTGTATATACCTGTCACACCCAGACAAGACTTGTCCTAATATCCAATCGGGAGCTCATGAGACAGGACCTCCCTCTAGGAACCGGAATGGGAAGCTGCTCAGCGAGATCGAACCCATCAATGCATTAACCTGGTACCATTTTAGTGACCAATATCCAAATGTACAAATTCTGCCAAGCCTGGTTATAGCAGAAAAAACAAACGGTTAGGCATCGCTTCTTCCAGTGATAGCGGGTGATTGCCAAGGGTCTTTGTGAGAGCCAAAGAGTTAAGTTGTAACACAATGATGGTTGGTGAAGGAAATGAGGAGATCTTTCACCTAATGAGACCTATTCTTCCATCTGAGACACAAAGTACTAGACTGAAGCTGCAAAATGTTTCCGATGTGTTACAAGAAGTTCACAGTACATTAATAATGAGGCTAATATGTGTGGAAGAGATCCAAAATATCTACATAATCACAGATTAGATAGATAAAGCATAGATAGATAGATGGATAGATAGATAATAGATAGATACTAGATAGATAGATAATAGATGATAGATAGATAGATAGATAGATAGATAGATAGATAGATAGATAGATAATAGATAGGTAGATAGATAGATAGATAGATAGATAGATAGATAGATAGATAGATAGATAGGAGATAGATAGATAGATAGATGGATAGATAGATAATAGATGATAGATAGATAGATAGATAGATAATAGATGATAGATAGATAGATAGATAGATAGATAGATAGATAGATAGATAGATAGATAGATAGATAGATAGGAGATAGATAGATAGATAGATAGATAGATAGATAATAGATGATAGATAGATAGATAGATAGATAGATAGATAGATAGATAGATAGATAGATAGATAGATAGATAGATGGATAGATAGATAATAGATGATAGATAGATGGATAGATAGATAATAGATAGATACTAGATAGATAGATAATAGATGATAGATAGATAGATAGATAGATAGATAGATAGATAGATAGATAATAGATAGGTAGATAGATAGATAGATATATAGATAATAGATAGATAGATAGATAGATAGATATGGGATAGATAGATAGATAGATAGATAGATAGATAGATAGATAGATAGATAGATAGATAGATAATAGATAGGTAGATATATAGATAGATAGATAGATAGATAGATAGATAGACCAGATTCATTTAATGAAAATTTGATTTAGGCAGAAAAGATTTGCGGAAAATCGTAAGTCCTCTATTTGCCCTGAGTTGCTCATCTGTCAGGCCTCCTTCACACATCTATATTTCCAGTATGTGTTATATCTGTTTTTTTCATGGATGCCACAATGTCGCCGCTATAACCTATGGTACTACGCACATATCTGTGCTTTTCATAGACCATGTGTCCGTTCAAACACACAAAAATATGTCACTTTTTTCCACCAGCACAGATGACATATATACATGTCTATGGGTCCAAGAAAATCACGGACGATATCCGTGTGCTGTAAACATTGCAAAGCAGAGGAGAAGCTTGGCCATTTCTTTCTTTCTTTATCCATGGCATTATCAACAATGATCATTTCTATAATTTGATACCTGTATTATGCCCCAACCTATCAATTCACTTTCATGATTGACACAGAGCAGCAGCAAAGTTACATGAGATCATATTCTGTTTTTGTACTGGGAGGAATCCGTGTATTAGAGGTCACTTATAAATGAGGCTTTTATCTCATCTTCCACATGGCTGGATTTTGCTTATAAAGATCAGAGCATTGGCTGGATTCCGATGAACAAATTAATCTATTCTGAGTCTCAGATCCTTTTGTCAAACAAACAAAAATTAATTTCAACAAGTTCATTTTTCATCTGACTTCACTAATCTCTGTATAAACCGCACTGGAAAATAATGCCTGCTCTGCCAATGGGAAAAAGATTTGCCATTATATGTTCGCTACTTCATTTATGAGGAATTTAGCTTTTTCTGTTTTCAACTTTTACAAATTAACATCATGAAAAAAACAATTACATTACATATTATGTTTTTTTTTACATTTTTATATTAATAGTTTCATTTATTTATTTGTTTTTGTGCAACTGGAGCACTGAAAACAGGCTGACACTTCATTTGCTGATTATTCCTTTTCAGCTCTGTTGTGTAGTCTTTGACAGAATGAGCAGAGTCATGTCATTATTTCACAGGCTTGAAATGTTAATGATAGATGGCAATTTTATTGTACAGCTGGTGGTATACGCAAGGCAGTAAAACAGCAACAAACACTTCAGACTCCATATGTAGAATCCTTTTAGGTCTACTTGTTAAAGGGCACTTGATCTCTTCCTGTCTTATTGTACGGACACTTTTCAGTCCATTAAATCCCATTTATTGCAGTTGCCATAAGACGCAATCACCTTTCTGCACTGTCTCTACAGACCATACACTAGGAAGTCTGCTTCTCCAATAGGGGCAACCCCCAGAAAAGATTTTAAAAATTAAAAAAAAAAGAATAGGAACAATTTAAAATAATCCCAAACGTTTTAGTTTTCTTCCATCTATGTGCCTAGGTAATTGGAGTTCCAAGCAGCACAAGACAATATTATAGCATTTTATATGCTCAAAGTTTTATGAAGCTATGGACTCGAGTGCCAAATCAAAAACAGCTCCCCTCCCCCCCACACACGCGCTTTACGTGCCCATTAGTAATGAGCGAACGTGCTCACCACTGCTCATTACTCGCCCGAGTATCGCTATGCTCGGTGTACTCGGCAAGCATCGAGGATTTCCGGGATTACTCGGTGGGAAGTGAGGTCTCCACCCAGCATAATTGGCGGACTTTAGAGACCCAATCAGGATAGGGAGAGTTGGTGCTGAGATAGGGTCAGAATCGTGGTTTTAGAGTTAGTGTAGGTCTGTAACTGTTACATCCACAACTCCTGAGAAACCAACAGTCCTTTTTAGGGCAAATTCGTGGGTCCCGATATTGCAGCGCTAGGTAGGCCGGGCACAGCATATCTACATCAGTGCAAGGCCTGCAGGCACTGTATGTGCGTCCATTGCTCCCATTGCATCCCTCCCAAAGCTCCATAACTGCCTGCTGCTGCTTATTTACTATATACCTAGCTGCAGTTGTCTTTTCTTTTTTTTTTTCAAAAAATTCTCCCCCAAAAATTAACTATACAGTCTGTTATGTCAGACTGAGGCCTGGTGTATCTTTTTAAAAATCATAGTTTGTCAGGCATACGTAGCTTAGTTGTGTGTGCTAGCCATGTTCTACTCTCTTTTTTTTATAAATTCACCCAAAAGCCCCCCAAAAATTAATACAGTCTGTTATGTCAGGCTGAGTTCTGTTGTATCTGGTTTTGAAAAAACATATTTCAACAGGCATATGTATAGTATACTTCTGTCTGCTATCCTTTTTTTTTTTTAATTTAAAAAAATTCTACAAAACTGCAAACATTTTTTAATACAGTCTGTTATGTCAGACTGAGGCCTTTGGTATCTGTGGTGGAAAAATCGTAGCTTGACAGGCATAAGTTTCATAGTTCTGTCTGCTAGCCTTGTTCTTTTTTTTTTTTATTTTAAACATTCTACAAAACCCTAAAAAAAAGTTAATATAGTCCGTTATATCAGGCTGAGTCCTGGTGTATCTGTTTTTGAAAAAACGTATTTCCACAGGCATACGTAGCATAGTTCTGTGTGCTAGCCTTGTGCCACTCTTTTTTGGGGGGTTTCAAATTCACCAAAATGCCCCCAAAAATTTGATACAGTCTGTTATGGCAAGCTAAGGCCTTATGTTTGTGTTTGAAAAATCATAGCTTTGCAGGCATAGTGATCAGAAACAATTTAGCTCCAAGTAAATACATTTTTGTTGAGCTTTTGAATAAGTGCAGTAGTCCATTTAAAATGGTCAAGGCAAGGGGCAGGGAAGTGGACTTGATGCTGATGGTGCAAGCAGAGGACGAGGCCGTGGCCGTGGCCAAGGTGAAAGTGGGCCACAACAAAGACCCACATTTTCTCGCTTAACCTTCCTGTCCCAGTTTCTAGTGGACCGCAGCACACCACTATTGAAGCCAGAGCAGTGTGAAACTGTTGTTGGTTGGATAGTGGATAATGCTTCCAGTCACTTAGCCACCACCACAACCATCATGTCTTCCACACGGTCAAGTGTGAGTAGCCGTGAGTGTGGTCCAGATATTCCTCACCCTGATCCTCCTTCCTCCCACCATGCCGAGTGCCCTGAGACAACTGATCCCACACTTGGACACTCTGAAGAGCTGTTCAGTTTTCGATTTCAAGATTCCGGACTCTCGGCAGGTCAACTTGAAGTGGGGACAGATGAGATGGCATGTAGAGATGCCCAAAGCTTTGACCAGCCCCGGTCACACGAAGGCGATGGTGGGAAAGTGTCACAAGAGGTGGACGATGATGTGACAAAATTGCCAGAAAGTCAGGAGGAGGAGCAGGGTGCGGATGTGGAAGACGAGGTGGTGGATGATATAGTGACTGACGCAACGTGGCAGGAGGACATGCAGAGTGAGGACAGCAGCACACATGGAAAAGGAGGCATATCCCCCCCAACAGGCAGGAAGAAGCAGTGTGGTGGCCACAGACAAAAGGTGTGCATCCGTTTCCCGAAACACCCACATGAGAGAAGTTGCAATTCCAACTGTTAGATCTTCCCGAGTCTGGTTATTTTTTTAAAGACTCTGTCAGTAACCCCAAACAGGCCATTTGCAGCACCTGCCATGCCCGCATCAGCAGGGGTAGCAAAATAACCAGCCTGACCACCACCAGCATGATCAGGCACATGGCAGCAAAGCACCCGACTTTGTGGGCCGAATCCCAGGCTCCAGGAACAAAGTTCGCAGGTGACACCACTGCTTCTTTCACTGTTTTGCATAGAAGCCAATCCCCAGTCCACCGTGCACGTCAAGATGCCTCTAGCCCTGCACCTGTTGTTGCCCACAGTCAAGCAGCACCATCATCAAGCCCGTCCACGTCCTTGTCCCAGTACAGCCTTCAATTGTCTATAACCCAGCCTTTGGAACGCAAGCGGAAATACCCAGCCAACACCCCACGGGCCACAGTCCTAAATTCTAACATTTCTCTTGCGCTAGAAATGCTGCCTTTTAGGCTCGTTGAGACCAAAGCTTTCTGCAACCTGATGGGGGCAGCCGTCCCAAGGTACTCGGTCTCCAGTCGCCATTATTTCACCCACTGTGCCCTATTGGCATTACAACAGAATGTGTCCCACAACATTACCCGTGCCCTCAACAATACTGTTGAAGGAAAGTCCATCTAACCACGGACACGTGGACAAGTGCTTGTGGGTAGGGAGGTACATCTCACTGACGGCACACTGGGTTAACATAGTGGAAACCGGGACCCAGTCAGACCTTGGGATGGAATGCAACCACCCCACACCGAGGATTGCGGGCCTTACGTCAATCAGGGATGCCCCCACAGTCTACAGCTCCTGCACCACCTCCTCCTCCTCTTCATCCTCCATCTCTGAAATCAACACATCAGTCAGATGCTGGAAGCACGGCAGCACTGCCTCAGCCAAGCGGCAACAGGCTGTGCTGAAGCTAATCTGCATAAGTGACAAACCGCACAATGCAGAAGAGTTGTGGACAGCGCTGAAAGAGCAGTTAGATATTTGGATGATACCGCTGAACCTACAGCCAGGCCTGGTGGTGGCTCTGAGGCAAGGTGAGCTCACACACTTACCTTGCTTGGCCTATGTGCTTAACCTCGTGGTTCAACGTTTTCTGAAAAGCTTCCCGGAGCTGCCGGATCTGCTAGTGAAAGTACGCTGTCTGTCTGCCCATTTTAGAAGGTCAGCTACAGCTTCAGCCACCCTTGCTGTGCTTCAGCAGTGTTTGCAGCTTCCAGCTCACAGACTGGTGTGTGATGTCCCCTCGTGCTGGAACTCTACGCTGCATATGTTGGAAAGGATTTGTGAGCAGAAGAGGGCAGTTGTTGACTACCAACATCAACAAGGCCGTCGATATTCAGTTCAGACTCCACACATAAGACCTCAGGAGTAGACATGGATGTCAGACATATGTACCATCCTCCAAAACTTTGAGGACTGCACCAAGATGTGAGCGGCGATTACGCCATAATTAGCTTCACTATCCCGCTTCTAAGCATTCTGAAAACCTCTCTGCTCACAATGAAAGAGAACCCTACAGGGTGAGGACACGGAAGTCTTGCCCGTTAGCAGTCTGGCACGCATGACTGACTTTATGTTTGCGCTGCATTTCACGTGACCCTCGCATTATAAAAATTTTGGTGACACTCATTACTGGTTGGTTGGTGACACTTGTAGACCCACGCTGCAAGGGGAACTTTCAATCTCTTCTGCCAGAGGCAAAGAGGTGTACTAAAATGTTGCAGTACCAGAGGTCCCTTGTAGTGGAATTACTTAGAAAATTCCCATGCGAGAACGCTGGCAGCAGACGTCAGAGTTTGTTGTACAACCAAGGAGTACAAGGGAGAGAGACAGAAGTACAATCCAGCTCACGGCAAGGGAGCAATGGCAAAGTTCTGGGAAAGTTTTCTCAGACCCTCCCATCGTGCCGGCACAGAGGCAAGGGGTGCTGTCACAAGAAGTTCAATGTTTGGGAAGATGGTGAGGGAGTACCTTGCAGATCGCACAAACGTCCTCCATGATTCCTCTGTGCCTTTTAATTATTGGGTAGCCAAGCTGGACACGTGGCATGAACTGGCTCTCCACAACTCCGACACCACAGCCCTGCTAAGAAGGTACTTTACGTTTTTAACTTTTACAGCAATATTGGAGTTTATGGATTCCGTAATCACAGTGTGCTGACAAATTGTGTATTTATATGTTAGTATACAGTTAGTCCTTGGGTTACAATGGTCTCGAGTTACATCGTTTCGTGGTTACAACACTTTATACGACGCCTCATTCCGACTTACACGGTTTTGCGTCGTAAGTCGAACTACGTGCAACTACGTGCAGCGGCGGAAGAATAGAGTCCAGTACTGTACACTGTACCCGGTCACACGAGGAAAACGAGTCTCCTGCACGCCGTAACACCTTAATTATGTAGGGTACTGTGTTAGGATAGGTGTTTGGATAGGCTAAGTGTTTGCAGTACTGTACTGTTATTATGGTACAGTACTGTATGAACGCATGGTCCGACTTACATCGAAATTCGGTTTACGACGCCGCGTAAGAACGGATCAACGTCGTAAGTCGAGGACTACCTGTATTGGCCACATAGTATATTTATGCATCTGTGCTGTTATTTTTCCTTTTTTTACTTATAACTCCAGTCTTCTCTACTCCACTACTACTACCTATCTTTATACTGATGCCACATGTGAGATTTTGGCAGAGAAGAGTATAGAAACCATTTGCTTTGGATGCTAAATTTTAGAATAATCACATAAGGTGATAGTTTTTCTACTAATAATTACACATTTAACACCTATAGTTTTGCCTTATGAAACATGTTTTATCTTTTTTACGTATTTAATTTTCCTCAAGACTCAACATATCCAGAGATTATAAAGATCGATGACTAGCTTTAACAAAAAATATGATTTCGAGATACTCCGTCAAAAGATGTTTATGCTATATGTGGCCACTTAGTGGTTGTGATAGGGATAGCAGCCTGTCTAGTGGTTTCCTAACATGTCATGGTAACGTATTGAATTTATAAAAAATATTTCATTTTCTTTAAATATCATCCATACCAAATATCATTATCCTTTTTTCCTGGTTTTCAGTGCTACTCTTGTCCTCTTCTAGAGCTCAAGTTAGACTACAAGGTTTTACGTTTGGACCTCAATGTAAGTCTCACAGACTTTGGGAAAACAGATGCCACTTCATGAATTAGGTGCCGTATGAGCTGGAAAAGGTGAAGAGCTGTTGTGTTGCCCTGAAGTACAGCGGAGCGGCGCTAGAAACTGAAGATAATGGCGACTGGTAAGTGTTTTAATATCTTTAAACTACATCACACATAAAAATGAAGCAAAATCTTCATCATTCCAAAATCATCCAAAATGTTGTTTATTCAAAACCTCGACTTTATCAACCTCCATTTAGCGTCATCCGGCTGGGATCAGAGCTGATAACAGAGGATTAGTGGGAGTGTTGGGTGTCAGACCTCCATCAATCTGATATTAATGAGTTATCCTAGGGTTGTTATGAGCCCTGACAACCCTCTTTATCAATGTGTTGAAAAATGCAGGAGTGCACATCTTTGTTTCTACACCCAGTATACGCTTCTGTGTTGAGGCATCATGCTTTGGTGGAGGGCGAATATACAGAGTCCTATCAAACAGCTCTGCGGTGTTCCCGACACCTAACAGTTGCATGTTGGCATAGCAAAGATTCAATTATAGTTTGTTACTATTAAAAAGTTGAGTTTGAGTGATGCAAAGAGCCGGGCCGGCATATAGAGCTTGTTTGCTCTGATCAAAGCTCATCATTTTAGAATTGCCTCACACACACACACCAAGCCAGTGAAGCGATCCTGCACTAATGAGCTCTAATTGGAATGAAACAGTAATGTATCTCTTGACTTTGTTAACATGCAACTGCGCTTTTAAACTGTGTGGATGGCGATAATTAGGAAACATGCGATGCATAAAAATGGAGCTATTATCATCATCACAGGGCCATAAAACAGGCTCATGTAAATGTTGCAAAATTATAGTAAAAAGATGATGGCACCAAACATAAATTATCTAAAAAAAATGATTTGTTTTCCTTTGTGAAAGGGAAAATGTTGGTTCGGACTTTCCATTTCACATTAGGCTCCAGTTGGAGCATAATTGATGGCTGCTCCATACTCATTCCTCCTCTGAGCGTTAATCCATTGCAGAAGACTTATTTAAAACAAAGGTCTCGGATTTCAAGTCTGGCCTTAGATTTGGGGCATTTGGCTGAGTGAGACAATGGCCACATCATTGAGCGAGCAGACAAGGGGACAGACGTGACATCACAGCACCTGATCAGGTGTTTGCTTAATGGGTTTCTGAGAGTGCCGGTGAAGGGTGATTTTATAAAAAGATCTTTTTATCTATTGCTATACAGTAGTTTTGCGCAAAAAGAATAGCTGGTTTGGCATACAAGTTGGATCTCTGTGGCAGCCGGACAAGGATTCTGTGAACTTCCTTGGCTGGCACTCGAATACTGACATCCTTGGCCAACATCAAGACGTTGGGGAAGTCTAGTAATCAGAAGTGGCACCCAAGATGCCAACATTCAAGTGCGCATTGAAGTTTTATATTATCTTGGTCTGTCTGCCATAAAGTACCCTGGTCTGGCTTCTCAGCCGGCA
This sequence comes from Ranitomeya imitator, assembly GCF_032444005.1. Classification (NCBI taxonomy): domain Eukaryota; kingdom Metazoa; phylum Chordata; class Amphibia; order Anura; family Dendrobatidae; genus Ranitomeya; species Ranitomeya imitator. Next base: position 791,004,507 of record NC_091284.1, on the reverse strand, counting down.
CTCTGTGGCAGATGGATCAGGGTCCTGCCAATTTCCTCAGCTGGCATTTGATTGTTGATATCTTGGGCATTTCCTCATATTTAAAGAACCCCATGACAAAAGAAAGTAATTACATGTGGGCCTAGTAATCGGAAGAAGTACCCCGGATGAAGTCATGATGCTACAAGGGTCTAGTAATCAGAAGAAGTGCCTTGGAAGCCAACATTCAAAATTTTTTGATCAAATCTACTGCAAAGTATAATGGTCTTGTTATGCTCTATGTATATCAGAATCAAATCAGTATGTTTAATGGAGAATGAAGGTCTTGATGGTAAACTTAACCCTGGGGGTCTTGTGGTTGGTGTAATGCTTCTTGCCTGAGTGGTTACACATGTTATTAAAGTGCTTCATCTTACTTATACAGGCTTTAAACTAATAAAGTCATTAGTAATTACTGACCTCTATCTATCAGAAGAGAAAAAAATACATTTCACATTTTCTTTCATTTATAAGGGAGAATAAGATTTCATTAATCAGTGATGGTTTCTCAGCAGTCTTTGATGCCCCCAAAACTTGCTCTATAACACTTACTAATTGCCTCTGCCATCGACACAGTTGACCACTTCTTCCTACTACAGATCCTCTTTTCCCTTGGCAACAAAAATCTTGCCCTCTCCCGGATGTCCTCATACCTCACTAAGCACATATTAAATGTCTCCCATTCTCATACAACCTCTTCATTCCGCCTTCTCTCTGTCACTGTCTCTCAAGGCTCTGTACTACTCATCTCATCTGTACCTTTGGCCTGGGATTATGCATAAATTCCCATGATTTCCAGTAAATCACTGGTGATGCTGGTGATACTCTGATCTACCTCTCTGACCCAGTTGTCACCTCTCTGCTATGTCCAGAATCTCAGTCGTAGCCTCCTTATTTTCATCACACTTCTCAATGTGGACAAAATCGAACCGACTCTTTCCTTAATCTCACTCAACCCCCACTCGATCTGTCACAATAACAATACACTTTCCCCTGTATCACAAGTCCCCTGCCTCAGAATATCTTTTGACTCTGCTCTGTCCTTCAAACTGCACATCAAAGCTTTTCTCAACTCAAAAATATTTTCAGAATTTGTCTCTTCCTCAACCCCAAATCTTCTAAAATGTTAGTGCAAGCTCTCATCATCTCCCACCTTGAATACTGCTACATCCTCCTCTGTGGCCTCATGACTACCACTTGCAGCTCTCCAGTCTGTCCATAAGTCAGATGACCAATTAATCCACCTCTCCAATCCTTTCACTGACTTCTAAGTGCCCAACAAATGTAGTTCAGACTATTAACAATAACCTACAAATCTGTCTCCTCCGTATACAGTATCTCCAAACTAATCTCCCGATACCTTCCAATATGTAATCTCCAATTCTCACAAGATCTCCTCCTCTTCTCTGCCCTCATATATTTCTCACCCAATTGCCTCTGAGACTTCTTCCAAGTATCACCCATCCTCTGGAATTCACTACCTCACCATGTCTGATTATTTCCCACTTTAAGAATCTTGAGACGCAACCTGAAAAGTCATCTCTTCAGGAACAACTATAGCTAACAATAAACTTCTTGCCACCTCAATACATCCGGAGCCTTTGCAACCCCCAACCTAGTGTCTCCTTCCCCATTAAGCCCATAAGGAAAGTTTCTTCTCCCCCTCTGTACCAGTCTGTCATTGTTAGTCTATTGACCGTAATTTTCACAAGTATTTTGTATGTAAACCTTTTTCACCATGGAATTAATTGTGCTTTAAAAATAAATAGTATTAATTAGAGTTTTCGTCATTCAACCAAACATTAGAAGCTTCTTCAAGTAAAACAAGGCACATTACTTTTTTTTACAATTATAGATATAGTAAATCAACAGCATGTGCCATGAATGTCCTATTTTGTGGAAGGTATGACCATTGAGACCCGAATGGATTTACTTTTTATATGTATAGATTTTTTAATGGCGGTTGAGTCTGCGTGTTCTCCCACTTTGTATAAGAATTGACTAGGTCCTAACTTTAAAACAGATTAACAATATGAGATTGCTGGGGTTCAGGATTCGACACCTCCACAACCAACTGTTAACTGATCCCGCAGTGGCCAGATGTTCAAGGTGTACAGATCCAGGACATCATGACTCATATAATGTAGTAGGCGTTCTCAGGTTCTGTAGCTCAAGCTCCTATTGAAATGAATCAATCAGAGGTGCAGTGCTATAAAATATATGGAAAGCTCTAGACAGTTTAATTTCGACCCCTACAAGACCAACAAACTGTCAATCATTGAAAATACTGGCTCCCCACCATTCTGATTTTGAAGTCCTATCCTGAAGATAGGTTATCAGTATCTAGATAACAACAATAAAAGCTTGCATGATATTTTATGCCCCCTCAGGACTCTATCCTCCATTCACACAGTATTACTATTTTGAATATTGTATCTGGCTATGTCTGTTTTAGAGACGCACTTGCATATTTTTTTGGCACCGCGATACAGTGAATCCAATGATCTGCGGAGAATCGTACCCTTCATAACGTGGAAAATACAGTAGAAATATCACCTGGCAATCTTAAAGGGAACCTATCACCTGAATTTGGCGGGACCGGTTTTTGGTCATATGGGCGGAGTTTTCATATGACCAAAAACCGGTCCCGCCAAAATCAGGTGACAGGTTCCCTTTAACTTGTACTGATGTGCAGATGAACAAATTCTAAGCTGACTTTTCTCAATATCATTTTTCTCGCACCTCTCGGGACTCTCTTTCGTGACTGAACACAGACTACAGAACTGGAGCAATGGAAACTTATAGCAATGAGTGCTGACCAAATACAGAAGTATCAGGTGGCAAGAAAACATTTCTTTCATGTTATGATGTGCTACACTGCAGCCAAGCTACACAGATAGACTAATAGTACAAGAAACTTGTTATATTTCTCCATTGTTTTATTTCCCTAAATTAAAAAATGTGTAAAATTCTATTCTGATTGATTTAATAAAGTACATCATAATGCTGCCATTTCTCTCCAAAGCTCTATGTCTCCTGCACCTACCTTGAAAATTAAGGATCTGATTGTATACAATTTATACACCGAACTCAATAATAAACCAGTATGCATTAATCTTCCCAGCTCCCTCTAGTGGTGGGTGTAAGCAGGAAGAATATTCTCAATTAGGAGGGATAATCGGGTCTTAAAATTATATACCAGTGATCTCATTGCATAAAATGAAGTGACTATTATTATTTTTTATTTTGAAAGCACCATTAATTCCGTGGTGCCGTACATGAGAAGAGGGTTTACAGACCTATAATACATATATAAAATACAATGAAGAATGTGTGACAGACAGATACAGAAGGGTAGAGCCCTCCTGGGCTTCGATCTACACAAAAATGAGGAAGGAGAGTTGCAGAACAGATGGAAATGAGAAGGCAATGGAGGTATTGCAGGTTGTAGACTTTCCTGAAGAGAAACGTTTTCAGGTTGCATCTGAAAGTTTCAAGATCAGATGTGTAGAGGTACGAAATTCCAGAGGATGGGAGATGCTTTGGAAAAATCTTGGAGGTGAATAAATGAGGAACGTATGAGAGTGGAGGAGAGACGAAGGAGAAAAGGAGAAGAGAAGGAGGAGAGAAGGAGATCTTGTGAGGACCAAAGGTTACAGGAGAGACTACTAAACATGTTGTTCTAGTAGGGTGGTGATTTCCTGTTCAAGAACAAAGCCACGAGTCCACAGAAATCCTGTTCTTTTTCCTTTGCTGATGTGCCAACACTGGACTATATGACCAGGATTCTGATTCTTGTTGTGTCAGCGTAATATGAAAGCATGTAACCACTGGCACAGTGACGGTGCAGAGAGAGTAAGCCAGTCTCATACTTCCACAGCACTATTTCTACAGTTGATCACATTCCCACTGCATGTACATTGGCATTGGCAGAGGGGAAGACGAACACACAGCAAACAAGGGAATGGAAGAAATATTGGGATTAGCGTGTGTCCGCCACTTCTATAGACGTCCATTCATTTTGGGAATATAAGACTGCCATTCTTCTGATCTTTGGAATTCCAAGGGTTGAACCCCCACTGATCGCACATTTATACATACTAGTAATGAACAAATCTGTTGAAATTCGATTTGGTAGATCAGAATGTGGCCATGATATTCAATTCAGACTGAAATCAGTTGCTTTGATTCTAATGTTCCATATTATCCTCTTTCTCTTTGGACCACATTATCTGCGGACTCCTGGGCATTACACCTCTCCTGATGAAGTCTTGATACGAAACGTGCGTTGGGGCGGTGGGGACCCTCTTTCCAAATACATATTGATGCTTTTTTCTTTTCTGCACCGGATGTCCTATGTGCTAACTTCACATCTCTCCATGCCATCATGATGTTGCCTCCCTAATCATACAATATAGGTATTTCTTGATAAAGGCTTAAACAAGCCAAAACGTAGAATTATATACCTTATTCACTTACACTGTTTGGCTACCGAGTGTTGCACATGTAATGAAGTGCATCATCTTTTTTGGAAAACGCAAAATAAATTATACCATTCATTTGGAACTTTAAGTGTGCCGGAGTTATTTTTCGATATTCATTACAAGCATATGTTAAGAAAAAATGTTAAAAAAATATATTCTCACATTAGGCCTTTCCTGTCTAGTCACAAAAATGAAGCAGAAGGTCCAATCTTTTGGCATCTCCCGCCATGCCCTGACATCTTCGGTCCCTCCACACTGACTAGGTCTCCAAATATCATGACACCTCCGCACCGTGTCAAAGACATGAGTCACGACAATGTTGTGACATCAGAGGAAATTAGATAGGTGCCGTACGTATTATGATATCTACAGGTCAATGACATTTTAAGGTCTACTCAGCATGGGGACCAAAAATACCAGGATGTGTCAGGAGAAGATGTCTGATGACTGGATCAAAGTGGAGCTAGGCTGTGTGGCTGGATGAATGAGGTGAGTGCAGTTTTTTGAGAAAATTAAAAAAAACATATTTTTATACCTTTAGAGTCCAGCATAATGGAGGTCGCTATTTTTTCTGCAAAACAAATAATCCAAAATTCTGATTTGCCTGAATCAATGAATTTTTAGAAATCCTAAATTAATTGATTCACTCATCTCTAGTACCTATCCTATAAATAAATCGAGGAGGAATTCCACCAAAACCTACCACCAGAACCAGTCAATCTGTCAGCTGTGACCCTGAGGGGCATCAGCTAGCACTCGCTTCAGAAATACACTGGACTCATAACATTTGTGTCCGTTGTCGTAAGTGGCGCATTTTGGCTATCAGAATTGTCGACCTGCAACTGTACTTTGCTGCACTAACATAAGGCAGTATATTAGCAAACAAAACTGCCTTAAAGTACCGTTATCTTTCCCCGCAGCTGGGCTGTGAGATTGGGACTGGAAAACTATTCATGATCGTCTTAAGCTCTTTGCACCTGGCCTCCCGAGCGGCATTGTAATGGAAATGAAAAGTAGAAAGCAAATCATTATTGTTATGTTCATCAGAGTATTAAGACTACGGCAATGCATTGTATTACATGATGCAATGGGGGCAGTTACAAGTAAGTCATCACCGGGGGCTGATTAGCACTTCTTGTACAGAACTACAAGTACTGACACACCGGTGCTAAATGTTATTGTTTTATAAAAATACAGTATGCTCAATCTCTATGGTTGTTGTGATTTACATCTTACTAAGGCTGTAGATTTTAATTACTTATTCTTTAAACTATTTTTACTGCTTTATAAAATTAACAATGAAGCACCCTGTTAGGGAAAAATGGGTAAAGGGTTATTCTCTATGATCAACCACTCCATATATTCGTTATGATCCATCACTCCATACATTCACTATGAGCCAACACATCATAGATTCTTTATGTACCACCATATCATAGATCCACTATGGGCCACATCTCCATACCTCTTCTATGAGACACCACTCCATACATTCTTTATGGGCCACCACCCCATTCATTCTCTATGGGCTACCACTCTATTTATTTTCCATGGGCCACCACTCCACTCATTCTCTATGGGCTACCACTCTATTTATTTTCCATGGCCCACCACTCCATTCATTCTCTATGGGCTACAACTCTATTTATTTTCCATGGGCCACGACTCCACTCATTCTCTATGGGCTACCACTCTATTTATTTTCCATGGGCCACAACTCCACTCATTCTCTATGGGCTACCACTCTATTTATTTTCCATGGCCCACCACTCCACTCATTCTCTATGGGCTACCACTCTATTTATTTTCCATGGGCCACCACTCCATTCATTCTCTATGGGCTACCACTCTATTTATTTTCCATGGGCCACCACTCCATTCATTCTCTATGGGCTACCACTCTATTTATTTTCCATGGCCCACCACTCCACTCATTCTCTATGGGCTACCACTCTATTTATTTTCCATGGGCCACCACTCCACTCATTCTCTATGGGCTACCACTCTATTTATTTTCCATGGGCCACCACTCCATTCATTCTCTATGGGCTACCACTCTATTTATTTCCATGGGCCATCACTCCATTCATTCTCTATGGGCTACTACTCTATTTATTTTCCATGGCCCACCACTCCACTCATTCTCTATGGGCTACCACTCTATTTATTTTCCATGGGCCACCACTCCACTCATTCTCTATGGGCTACCACTCTATTTATTTTCCATGGGCCACCACTCCATTCATTCTCTATGGGCTACCACTCTATTTATTTCCATGGGCCACCACTCCATTCATTCTCTATGGGCTACCACTCTATTTATTTTCCATGGGCCACCACTCCACTCATTCTCTATGGGCTACCACTCTATTTATTTTCCATGGGCCACCACTCCATTCATTCTCTATGGGCTACCACTCTATTTATTTTCCATGGGCCACCACTCCACTCATTCTCTATGGGCTACCACTCTATTTATTTTCCATGGGCCACCACTCCACTCATTCTCTATGGGCTACCACTCTATTTATTTCCATGGGCCACCACTCCATTCATTCTCTATGGGCTACCACTCTATTTATTTTCCATGGCCCACCACTCCACTCATTCTCTATGGGCTACCACTCTATTTATTTTCCATGGGCCACCACTCCACTCATTCTCTATGGGCTACCACTCTATTTATTTTCCATGGGCCACCACTCCATTCATTCTCTATGGGCTACCACTCTATTTATTTCCATGGGCCACCACTCCATTCATTCTCTATGGGCTACCACTCTATTTATTTCCATGGGCCATCACTCCATTCATTCTCTATGGGCTACTACTCTATTTATTTTCCATGGGCCACCACTCCATTCATTCTCTACGGGCTACCACTCTATTTATTTTCAATGGGCCACCACTCCACTCATTCTCTATGGGCTACCACTTCATTTATTTTCCATGGGCCACCACTCCACTCATTCTCTATGGGCTACCACTTCATTTATTTTCCATGGGCCACCACTCCACTCGATCTCTATAGGCCACCACTTCACCACAAATGGCATTCAGATTTAAAACCAATCATAAGATCAAAAGTTTCAACATGCTCATATTATATTGGTCCAGAGGTGCGACTTCTAGCTACTGCTGCCTCATGCAAAATGTGTAACAGGACTTCCTTCCCATGTGCCATTTATAATATTGCTAATATCTTAGCATAACAGATGAATCTATGAGCACCCCCAGCAACAGGTCTAGTGTGACATTTCTTTTTCTTCATCTCGTATAGCAGCAACCATGGATTGGACTGCCATCATGTTTACAAGCCCCACCCCATTGACTTTTGATAAGATAGGAGAACGCCTTACACTTATTTTGGAATGAAAGTTTCCTTGATAGAAATACAAAATGTATATGTGAAACCTAGTACTGGCCATAATTTGATTGGTGCCCTATGCAGTACTTACACATATCCCAATTATCCAAAATATATAAAAAAGTTGTAACTGGTAATCTGCAAAACACACACTTAAACGTGTCTTATCCTGAATGACTAAAATACCTTGCACTTAGGGACCATCCTGATTGGGCAAACCTTGTCGCGGTGGGATAGATTTTATTCTTGTTTTATCAAATATTGTCTATAATGATTTTTTTTACTCATGGCATGGTATTTGCTTATTGTTTTTATCCTAGGCTTTGTATTGTATTACCTCTGTAGTTCTACTATTGCATGATATAATCTATAGCTGTCAACATGTAAGGGGAACGAAAGTAACATGTTATTCCGGAACCGCTGGTTGGTGCAAAAATGTATATTTCTGAAGGATGAAAAAGACAAATCAATTAATAAAGAAAACTCGAAACACCCAGGTCAATAAGAAGGAACGTCGCCCGCTTCATTAGTAATAGGTGATGTGCACAGGTTGCACTCCTCTAAGCTTGGTCCTGGTAATACGTGCCAAAAGAAATAGTTTTGTCATTAAACCGAAGGCACGACTTGCTCTGAATTCAACCCTCCATTTATTATAAAATTACTGTTATTAATATATTTAACGTGAGAAGTTCTCAATTAGTTTTGCAGATGAACTGCAAAAATTATCTCTGGAAGTAATTAGATTATAATGCAAAACGTTTTTGCCAGTTTGATAAATTCCCAAAAAATAGTTAACCCTATGTAAAACAATATTCAGCCACTACTGGCTAGCTATGAAAATAATATTGAAATATTAACACTAATGTAGGTTCACTATGATAGCAGACTTATATTAATCTTAATATACAGTTACCTTGCAATATCGGAAGCTGTTCCGTCCAGATGTGTCCGGATCCAGGAATTACAAGGGCAGAAGTTCACCAACTGCCATATTGGGACACCGAAGTGATGGGTGTCTCAATATGGAAACTGCTGGTGGTACCCGCCTCTTGCACGGTACCATCAGCGAAACGCCATCACACCACACACACACACACACTCTATACGCCGTACGCACCACACACACACACTGCATACGCCGTACACATTGGACACACACCATCACAAACACGCCACGGCCGGGATCAGCCGAATGATTCACGGACCACCGCCATCTTTGTACAGGAGGAGCGCATGTGCAGATTTTATTTGACTGCTGCTATCTGTCTGCACAAAGATGGCGTCGGTCTGAGGACACACAGGAGTAAGACAGCTCAAAAGAGAGAACACATGAGGGACAGTGGTGAAGAGAGAGATCACACAAGGGGGAGAGCACATGGGGTACACAGGTCAAAGAAGAGATGACATGAGAGGAGAAGACAGCAGATGGGGAGAGAGAAAGGGGTGAGAGAGACAGAGCACAGGAGGAGACAGCTCAAACGGGACAGCACATGAGGGGAGAACACAGGAAGGAGATAGACAGCAGACAAGGGGGAGAGCACATGGGGTACACAGGTCAAAGAAGAGATGACATGAGAGGAGAAGTCAGCACATGGGGAGAGAGAAAGGGGTGAGAGAGACAGAGCACAGGGGGAGACGGCTCAAACGGGACAGCACATGAGGGGAGAAAAAAGCACAGGAAGGAGAGAGACAGCAGACAAGGGGGATAGCACATGGGGTAGACAGGTCAAAGAAGAGAGCACAGACGGGAGAAGTCAGCACATGGGGAAAGAGAGAAAGGACAGGTGGGTGAGCACACGGGGGGGAGAGATTCTCAATGCTGCAATGGGCCTTGTCAGATCGCTGCAGTGTTTTTACTGGGCGACCTGGAAGTCACAGCTCATTTTAAGCCTGTGAGAGCCGGAACAAGGCCAGAATGAGGTTCTCATAGACTTACATTGAGTTTGTGACCGTTAACCTCTGACTTCTGGCCAGTAAGAAGTTGCTGTCACAAAATGGCAGTGCAGGACTGGGCGGTCTCTGAGATGAGCAGAAGACAGTGGATGGTGAGTATAATTATTGTGTAATTCACTGGAGTGAACTTCATATGAACTGGTGGGACGAGTGCCACCAAGTCCCATCCCGTATTTACTCCATTCACCTTAGTGAACATGGCCACAACTGTTGTGAAAATGTAAAAAGTCATAAAATGTTTTGCACAATCACACCTTGATCAAAAATGTGTTTTTTGGATGTAAACACTTTGACAAATGGGGGCCTCTGAGTTTTAATTTCCATCACAGAGGTAATAAAATATTACATAGTGTCTATGTCACAAATCACAAACTCGCAAGGGATTCGTGGCAGCTCTGGGTCTGCTGAAATTTAAATGTTGTTTTTTTCCTTTGTTATAGGCAAGGCTTAATGACAGTGTCTTGCTGGCAGCTCCTTTTAGGCTGGTCAGCTGATGTTGGCTGATAACCACTCCCATCTCCCTTTAAATAGTCACATGACCCATCAGCTGATCGTTGGTCATAGAGTTTTCTTCTGTGTAGACCAGCCTGGTGTGTGGAGCTCGCCTGTGACTGCTATTGTCGCTGTTGGAGTTTTGTTACCCCTAATGCCATTTACTTTGCTGCTGTGGAGCTTAGAAGCCTATTCTGAGCTGAGTATTATCATTTTGTCTGTCCTTTGTTTTTTCTCTTTCCCTATGTAATATCATCTGCAGTGGTGAGGCTAGCGTCTTTGACGGCCAGTGCATTAACCAGGGTTTGTAGAGGTGACAGTCTGGGACTAGGCATGTGCTGGCGACAGGGGAAGGACCCTCATAAAGCGTTAGGGAAGCTTAGGGACAATCACAGGTTGGTCTCCTGAGGTGTCCTGTCCCCCGCTCCTGACCGATCGGGCCTTCCTTTCCTTTTTACCATACTGTTTTACTTATAAGCTCTGTCATCCATCAGACATATCTGTGTCTGTTTATGAGCCTGCCAGTCTATTTATATCATTAGGTTTTCCATGACAGGTCCTCCAGACTGAGAGACATTCTGGAGACACGAGTCCTGAACCGAGGTCCTTCTTCTATTAATTGATTGCTCCTTAATATGGTAAATTAAACTGAGTTTTCTCAATTAAACAGTCCATTTGAGCCCCTTCTAATAGTGATAACATCAATGTTTTCCAGGAAATAAGAAAAAAAAAATATCTGTACAAATTTTTTCGTCAATGACTTCGGAATGCAATCAGACTAATATGCCCTTTCTGTGGACTGAACAAGGCAATTAACTTTATACATTCCTCGCTTTCATTATCTACATGGTCTGACGACCTTTCCTTTTAATACTTGTCAGAACAAATATTACTGGATGGAAGAATAGTCACACTTTTATGTTTAGCTTAATTAAATGACAAAGTAACAACAATAATAATCTTTAGGCTGAAAATGTTTCCAACGTTTTAAGCTCTTGAAGATTAAAAAGAAAAAAAAAAGTGGCTTAAAGTGGAGACTGCAAGCGGAAATCTGCGAGACTGGGTTTGAATAGAGTCGTATTTAGTTATATACGCTGAAGTGAATCCATTGGAAAGTCGAATTAAGAAAAATTACGGATAAAGCACAAATTTTCCATAATAATTAAGAGCAAATAAAAGAATTACAAGTCTGAAGTCCAGAAAATACTTCTTGTGTAAAATCGTTTAATCAGCTTAAAATGTAGAACCTTTCTATTTTGTATGATTTAAGTAATATTGGCCTCTTACCTCATAGATACTGGATTATACTCATTAATATCAGCTATGGCAGTATTCAAGCTCTCCCCTCTATCATGTATGTAGAAGCCAAGCTCATCCAAACCGCTACATCGATGCCTCCATCCTGTTCCAGCTACTGCACTGGTTGCCCATCCACTACAGAATGCAAACTCAAACTTACACAGTTACATAAGCTGAAAAAAAACCACAGGTCCATCAAGTTTAACATCTCTCCACCCATTATTTATACTTTATCGCTAGATTATTTCTAACCAACAATGGCGTTTGTTGTGAGAAAAGCATCCAGGCCTTTTTTAAATACTCATATAGCATTTGCCATAACTACCTCTTGAAGTCAGGAATTCCACTGCTTGAATGCTCTAGCGGTAAAAAACCTTTTAAGATTTAGTTGATGAAATTGCCTGGCCTCCACACGTAATGAGTGCCCTCTGTTCCTTCGCAAGGTCCTTGGAAGTAATAAATTATATGCTAATCGTTTGTATTGATCACACATATACATTGAATACATATACATGAGATCTCCTCTGAACTTAGCACTCTCACTCACAAAGCTCTCCACCTTGATCCACCACCCTACCTATTCTCCCTTTTTCTGTCTGCAACCCTACCATGGTTCTTCATTTTCTATCATCCAAAATTCCCATAGCATTTTCAAGACTTTTCTCATGCTGCACTAGTTCTCTGGAATGTGCTACCCAACACAATCAGATTAAAACCTAACTTCCACAGATTTACGTTTTTCCTATAAAAATGTACCTTTTTAGCTAGACCTAAGAAATTTCTCAAAGTTTACATGTCATTTCAGGTGACTTTTCAAAATAACCCTTCATGCTTTTGTAATTTTATGAGTAATAACACTATATCTGGCCAGTATATGACTTGTATCCTTTTGCATCTCCAGCTTTTCGCAGACTCCAGTTCTGATTTTTCTTTGTCGGTGACCAAGTGAGTAGGGTCTCCCATACAAAGCACACACATACATGAGGGATTCCTGTTCTCCTTTCTCTATGTATCATACTGAAACTCCAGCCACGAGTAGGACATTATTCAGAAGTACTGAGCAGTGTGGCTGTGAGTCCAGCATTGAATTGAAATGCTGCAGCATTGCCTGTCTGTGTCTCGCTGTTCTCTCGTTATACTGGTCTTTTCCTTCTCCATAAAGTTTAATAGGAGAAATTAACCTGATATTTAGTTTGATACTCAGTATTGTCTGATTTTCCTTGTGCATCTCATTGTCCATATTCCTGAAGTCCCATGGAATAAGTTGGCGCTGTAAAACTAATGATTATCAGTATTATGTACATGCATCTAACATGCTGCGTATATTGTAAATCTAATGTTCGTCAACAAAAGGAAACAACCTTGTCCTGCCCCAGCCAGAGTTAATAATTGTCACCGGGCGAAGCATTACTGCCATTATCTGTAGATTTCCAGCTTTATCTCTGGATGCACAAAGGCACATAATCTTTATCGAACCTGTAAGACTGATGTTCATGGTGTATTTTAAGCATATAGGATTTGTCTGGAAATAAACAGATCATTTCGTTAAATGAGAATGTGGTCGGTCCGTGCATCCAGGTGATTGATATAAATAATGCATTTGCCGTGATTTATCAAAGAGTGAGAAACTTCCACAAGAGGGGAAAGGAGCAATATATTACTGTGCGTGGGGGTTTACTGTGAGCAGCGGCATTATCCCTAGATATTGGCTAGATTGCTGCTACAAGCTAAATGGCAGCCCATATTCTGCCTATAGATTTATAGAGCAAGGCTTCGTTCGGACAGCTGTAATAAAACCATGGCAGCATCGATTCACGGCCATCTGAATGAGGCTTAAAGGCGATCGATAATTTTGATAAGGAAAAATTACTGTTAGGTTCCGTATGTTATTGGATACTTTAAGTTAACAAACTTGAATTATGTTTCAGCCTTCATTCATTTCTAGATTGCCTCATCCAATTTTCATGTTTTGGGAGTGTCCCTCCCTGTAATATAGGCTGAATATCAGGTATGTGTGTATCCATGGTGCTACGGTCTTCACTAGCTTTAATTAATGTATCAATGCAGTTCCACAGCTGGACTTCACTTTCCTTTCCCTGTCAATAATCGATTTTCTCTGCCCTCCCTGAAACACTTTCTCCCCTTTCCGCTGCAAGTTTTGTATTCCCTCTCCTCCCATGCTGGTAAAATGCTAACACTGAAAAAAGTGAGGAAAGACTAGATACAGCAGCCAGAAGCAAGACCGCAACATTTTTGCAGATCACTTAGCTACAAGAAGTAGTTACAGATAGTCTGAATGAGGTGTACATGGCCTTTAATGGAGAAGCCAATGCATAAATACTATTGAAGCAACTAGTAAGTCTGGGTGTTCTTGGTGAAGACCACCAGCTGGTATAGGGAAACTAATAGGCTATACAATGAAAAGGGTATGCTAATTAGCTCTCCTAGAGGTGGAAGAAAACTGGCTGCTAAGTGCCCACAAGAGGTTGGTACACAAAATGAGAATGCTTGGTCTGGGGGAAAATGTGTGTAAATGGGTTAGTAACTGGCTTAGTGATAGAAAGCAGAGGGTGGTTATAAATGGTATAGTCTCTAACTGGGTCGCTGTGACCAGTGGGGTACCGCAGGGGTCAGTATTGGGACCTGTTCTCTTCAACATATTCATTAATGATCTGGTAGAAGGTTTACACAGTAAAATATCGATATTTGCAGATGATACAAAACTATGTAAAGCAGTTAATACAAGAGAAGATAGTATTCTGCTACAGATGGATCTGGATAAGTTGGAAACTTGGGCTGAAAGGTGGCAGGTGAGGTTTAACAATGATAAATGTAAGGTTATACACATGGGAAGAAGGAATCAATATCACCATTACACACTGAACGGGAAACCACTGGGTAAATGTGACAGGGAGAAGGACTTGGGGATCCTAGTTAATGATAAACTTACCTGGAGCAGCCAGTGCCAGGCAGCAGCTGCCAAGGCAAACAGGATCATGGGGTGCATTAAAAGAGGTCTGGATACACATGATGAGAGCATTATACTGCCTCTGTACAAATCCCTAGTTAGACCGCACATGGAGTACTGTGTCCAGTTTTGGGCACCGGTGCTCAGGAAGGATATAATGGAACTAGAGCGAGTACAAAGGAGGGCAACAAAACTAATAAAGGGGATGGGGGAACTACAATACCCAGAGAGATTCGCAAAATTAGGATTATTTAGTCTAAAAAAAAGACGACTGAGGGGCGATCTAATAACCATTGTAGCGTGGCTAAAGGATGTCTAATCGATGGGAGATATGTGTCTTATAGATGGCTTGCTGCTGTGATGTAACCATAGCTACCTATATGTGTTTCAGGACCTGTGGTGATGTCACAACCACATGTCTGGTCATGTGATGGGTTCTGGGTGTGGTTAGACATATAAAAGAAAGCCTAATGCTTAACACAGGTAGATATGTGAGGAGGTGAAACCCTCCTGTGTGTGTCAAGGCTCCAGGACTGAGCCGGAAGGACTGGACATTTGTGTTCTTTTCCTGAGCCAAAGGCTATTTGTTTTCTGTTATTTCAGCACGTGGTTTATGATGCAATAAACCCTATGAACTTTTCAAGAAACGTGCCTCCTGAGTCTCAGACGTCGCACCCGAGTGAGTGAAATCCCTACAATTGGCGGTAGACGTGCGGGCAGCGTTCCCAGCGGAGACGAAGAGTCTGTTATTGGATGTCCTGGGTCAAGTCTGTGGTAAGCCAGCAAGCTTTGCCGGGGAAAATGGAGGACCTGCTGAAACACTTGCTCCAGTCGCAGCAAGAGAGCAACAGGCTGTTGACGCAGCAGATACAACAGAGCCAGCAGGAGCAACGGCAGCAGATGCAGCTTCTGGCAACCGCCATCCAGGGCAAGACGAGTGCCCCAACACCAGGTCTGGCTGATGACGCCCACGTCCGGAAGACGGTAAGACGCGCATTGCAGAAAATGACCCCCGGGGATGATGTTGAGGCCTTCCTGACAGTGTTTGAGAGGGTCGCTGAGAGGGAAAAACTTCCGCCAGAGCAGTGGGCAGAGGTATTGGCGCCATACCTGACGGGAGAACCCCAGAAGGCGTACTATGACTTGACCTTGCAGGATGCCAAGGAGTATCACAAGTTGAAAGCCGAGATTCTCGCACGTTTGGGGGTGACACTGACTGTCAGGGCACAGCGAATTCACTGCTGGGCCTATCACCGGGACAAACCACCTCGTTCCCAAATGTTTGATCTGTTGCACCTGGTCCAGAAATGGCTGCAGCCAGAGTCATCTACACCTGCACAGATGGTAGAACGGGTGATGATGGATCAGTTTGTCCATTCCCTCCCAAGGCCTATACAGTCTTGGGTTGCCCAGGGTGATCCCCAGAATGCCGACGAGCTGATCGGACTGGTTGAGAGATACCAAGGGTTGGAAGGCTCCTCCGGGAGGCAGCCCATGCCGTACTGGGGGTCCCAGAAGGGAGCTGAGTCCCAAAAAGGGGTGGTGCGTCCAAGGTCACAAAGGGCGGGGGAGGTGGTGCCCAAGGTCCCTACGGGTGATATTATTTGTTGGAGGTGCCACGGGCCGGGACATATAGCTGCCCGTTGTTCCCAGACCACTGAGCAGATGGACTGCAGCATGGGACGCCGTTGTTCATACTATGCGTATCCAGCCTGTAGTGTGAACTCTCCATCCAACGAGGGACCTCAAGCGTGTCCCGTAAAGGTGAACGGTCAAGCAGTAACGGCACTGTTAGACTCGGGGAGCCTAGTGACCCTGGTGAGGGCCACTTTTCCTCTCCACCTGCTCCCAGGAAAGAAGGTCGGAGTGCGATGCATACATGGTGATGCAAAGGACTACCCTATGGCCAGGGTGGACATTGAAATGGCATGTGGCACTGAGTCCCACATAGTCGGCGTCGTTCAGGACTTGTTGCACCCTATAATTATTGGCCGGGATTTCTGTTTGTTTTGGGATTTGTGGGGGAAAGGTTCTGGGCTGCCTAGCAAGAGTAGGGAACCAATGAACCCTGGAAAGGTGTCGCCACACCCAGAGTCAGACAGGTTTCCTTTTTGTGTCCTGGTTGGAGATGAGGAGGAAGTGTCCCCTGCATCTGACATTCTGGAGTTAGAGGTGTCCGGTGAAAATTTTGGGACTGCCCAACATAGGGACCCCACTCTGAGGGAAGCCTTTAATAATGTCACAGTTATTGACGGGGTGGTACAGGAGCCGGGGGCAGACACAAGATTTCCCCATTTTCTAATGAGCAGGGAGTTGTTGTACCGGGTCACGAAAATAAGGGAGGAGTTGGTAGAGCAGTTGGTAGTGCCGGGTCCATATAGACGGAAGGTGTTGGACATGGCCCATTCACACATCTTGGGTGGACACCTAGGGGTGGAAAAAACGCAGGAACGGGTTGTGCAGAGGTTCTATTGGCCTGGGTGCCACCGGGAAATAGTGAACTATTGCAGGTCCTGCCCTACATGTCAGCTAACTGCTCCCACTCCTCATTTCCGGAACCCCCTTGTGTCACTGCCCATTATTGAGGTGCCATTCGAGAGAATTGCCATGGACTTGGTCGGTCCCTTAGTTAAATCAGCCCGGGGCCATCAGTATATATTAGTCATCCTGGACTATGCCACACGCTATCCTGAGGCAATTCCCTTGAGAAATTCTTCTTCAAAGAGTATAGCTCGTGAGTTGGTCCATGTCTTTTCCCGGACAGGTCTGCCGAAGGAGATCCTGACTGACCAGGGGACACCTTTCATGAGCAAGGTGATGAGGGAGTTATGCAAAGCCCTGAAAATCTCCCAGTTGAGGACCTCGGTGTACCATCCCCAGTCAGATGGCCTTGTTGAGAGATTTAACAAGACACTGAAGAGCATGCTGAGAAAAGCTATAGAGAAAGACGGTAGAGACTGGGATTGTCTCTTATCCTATTTGATGTTTTCCATTCGTGAAGTTCCACAGGCCTCCACAGGTTTCTCACCGTTTGAGCTTCTGCATGGCCGACATCCACGAGGACTCCTGGATATAGCCAAGGAAACCTGGGAAGCCGAAGTCACGCCCTACAGAAGCGTCATTGAGCATGTGGCCCTGATGCAGCAGAGGATTGCAAAGGTGATGCCTATCGTGAAAGAACACATTCTCCAAGCACAAGAAGCTCAGGCCAGGGTCTACAACCGGTCTGCAAGAGTGAGGCAATTCAATCCGGGAGTCCGAGTTCTTGTGTTAGTTCCGACAGTGGAAAGCAAGTTCTTGGCCAAATGGCAAGGGCCATATGAGGTTGTCGAGAAACTTGGTGAAGTAAACTATAAAATTCACCAGGCAGGAAGACGGAAACCATTCCAAGTATACCATGTCAACCTTATCAAGCCGTGGCAAGATAGAGAGCCGACAGTAACTCCATCGTTGTTAAGCAACCCAGAAGATGAGGTTGGAGCGGTTACTATAGCGGAGACGCTATCGGAGTCCCAGAAACAGCAATGCCGGGAGTTACTCCAGAAAAACGGGGACCTGTTTTCCGAGTTGCCTGGGTACACGAAGGTCATAGAGCATGAGGTCCTGACAGAGCCCCATGTGCGCGTGAACGTGAAGCCCTATAGAATTCCTGAGGCCCGTCGAGAAATAGTCTCCAAGGAAGTGGAGCGTATGTTGAAGCTTGGAGTCATTGAGGAATCCAAGAGCGGTTGGTCGAGCCCAATTGTCCTGGTCCCAAAACCTGATGGGGAGTGGAGATTTTGCAACGACTATAGGAAGTTGAATGAGGTCTCAAAGTTCGACGCATATCCCATGCCCCGCGTTGATGAGCTCATCGAAAGGCTTGGGCCCGCCAGGTACATAACCACCTTGGATTTGACGAAGGGGTATTGGCAGATCCCCATGGCACAGGAAGCCAAGGAGAAGACGGCGTTTTCTACACCAGATGGATGCTTCCAGTATGTCCGGATGCCATTTGGCCTACAGGGAGCTCCGGCCACCTTCCAAAGGGCTATGGATAGAGTCCTTGCACCCCACAAGGCATACGCTGCTGCGTACCTAGATGATATCGTCATCTTTAGCCCGGACTGGGAGAGTCATCTGGAGAAAGTCCAAGCGGTGTTTGATGCTATAAGAGAGGCCGGATTTACAATAAACCGGAAGAAGTGTGCATTGGGTAAAGAAGAAGCTAAGTACCTTGGATATATAGTGGGTCATGGAGAAATAAAACCCCAAATCAGTAAAGCGGAGGCAATTCAAACATGGCCAAAACCAGTTTCCAAGAAGCAAGTTAAAGCCTTCCTGGGAATCGTGGGATATTACAGGAGGTTCATCCCAAACTTCGCCACAATGGCGGCGCCTCTGACTGACCTGCTAAAAGGGACAAAATCAGTAATGGTTAAGTGGTCCGAAGAAACAGATTCAGCCTTCCAAGAAATGAAAGAGGCTTTATGTAAGCAACCCGTTCTGATGGCCCCAAACTTCAAGAAAGAGTTTATTCTTCAGACAGATGCCTCAGATGTTGGGGTGGGAGCAGTCCTTTCCCAAGAACTACATGGAGAAGAGCATCCTGTTCTCTATCTGAGTAGGAAGCTGTCCTCGTCTGAAAAGAACTACTCAGTCGTTGAAAAGGAGTGCTTGGCCATAAAATGGGCAGTCGACACATTACGGTACTATTTGCTGGGACGTAAATTTAGACTGATATCCGACCATGCCCCACTTAGGTGGATGAGGGAAACGAAGGGTAGAAATGCTAGGGTCACCCGTTGGTTCTTAGCCCTGCAGGACTTCTGTTTCCATGTGGAACATAGGGCCGGAAAGCTGCACGGTAATGCTGATGCCCTGTCAAGAATCCCTTGTCTAGTGGGGGAAAGTGCCAAGCCCCACGGCTTTAGGCAGAGGGGGGAGGTATGTAGCGTGGCTAAAGGATGTCTAATCGATGGGAGATATGTGTCTTATAGATGGCTTGCTGCTGTGATGTAACCATAGCTACCTATATGTGTTTCAGGACCTGTGGTGATGTCACAACCACATGTCTGGTCATGTGATGGGTTCTGGGTGTGGTTAGACATATAAAAGAAAGCCTAATGCTTAACACAGGTAGATATGTGAGGAGGTGAAACCCTCCTGTGTGTGTCAAGGCTCCAGGACTGAGCCGGAAGGACTGGACATTTGTTTTCTTTTCTTGAGCCAAAGGCTATTTGTTTTCTGTTATTTCGGCACGTGGTTTATGATGCAATAAACCCTATGAACTTTTCAAGAAACGTGCCTCCTGAGCCTCAGACGTCGCACCCGAGTGAGTGAAATCCCTACACCATGTAATGTATAAGTATATAGGGGGACAATACAAATATCTCCCCGAGGATGTCTTCCTGGAGCAGAACAATATTGTATCATATAATTATTAGGTTCTGTAGAAGGACGTAGATCTGGGGATTTATTCTGACGGAATATAGGCTGAACTGGATGGACAAATGTCTTTTTTCGGCCTTGTTAACTATGTTACTATGTTACCTATAGGATGTAGCTTGCCTTGTGATTTAGGATTGCAAGCAAAATGAACTTCTTCACATGAAAAAACAATGGGGCACAAATGACCTGGGAGGGATATATAACCAATAGAATACAAAAGCATTTGCAGATGGTCGCCTCTTTCTTTTGGTGAAAGTTTTAATCTGAAGAGCCTCACTAGATATCCCGTCACTAACAGACCACGAAACTTAGCTTTAATTAATATTGAAATAAATGAGGGTATAAGGAGTGAATGATTGAAAAGAGTATGCCTTTAATTTGCTATCATTGCACATATTTGTTGAGCCATTGCTTCTGATTGCCAATTGCTTGTGTCCCTCCCCTGATGAAGCCCTTTAAACGGTGAAACATGTTGAGGGGAATTATTGCTTTAATGTGAATGCCCTGTTTTGCGCACTAGCTATGGCACCCTGGGGTGCTATCGATTGACAATCAGAAGCATTGGCTCATTTATACCAATATACCCTCATTTATTTTGATATTATTTATGGCCTGTTAGTGAGGGATGCATAGTGAGGTTCTTCATAAGAAAACCTTCAGTAAAATAAAGAGACGACCATTTGCATTAAATGCTTGCCCCTCAAATTCATAGATCGCTCTGCACAGAGAGGCTTCTTAAAGCCATTATAACATTTTAGATTCCTACCTGCTGTTATTACAAAACTGTTTTCATAAGTCTCATTATCATCACAGGCATGATTGCAATGACTGATAACGTCTCTTGTTGTGAATTCTGTTGTCGGGCTCCCTCCTGTGGTCATGAATGGTACTTCGGCTGGTTCTGTCCATGGACTTCCTCTGGTGGGTGTTTCTGAGTTTCACAGCTAACGAAAGAAACACCCACCAGAGGAAGTCCATGGACAGAACCAGCCGAAGTACCATTCATGACCAGTTTTTTTACTGTTGTGAATTCTGTTGTCGGGCTCCCTCCTGTGGTCATGAATGGTACTTCGGCTGGTTCTGTCCATGGACTTCCTCTGGTGGGTTTTTCTGAGTTTCACAGGTGACGAGGTTAATTCGTTAGTTCCATTCATGACCACAGGAGGGAGCCCGACAACAGAATTCACAACAGTCTCTATAGAAAACTGATAACACACGATCCTTCATTCGCAATAGGTGACGTCACATTCCCCCTATCCCCCTCCTTTGCACATGTACATTAGATGCTTTAACCCTGCTGTTGTCTTCGGTCTGGGGAGACCTATTTTGAACTTTGGTATTTTTGGGGGTGTTCAAGATGCGGTTCTGAAACTTGTGGTTGATTGACTTAAATGAGGATGGGTCGGTCGGCCACAGGTTTCAGAGCCGCATCTTGAATATTTTAAAGAATATTGAAGTTCAAGGTCGGTCGTTTTTGACCGAAGACAACAGCAGGGTTAATACAAACCATAGGGCCATGTGGATTTCCTAAAAGAACAGGTAGCACGAGTCTAGAAAAGCCTAAGTGGCCACTTTGAAAATTGCAAAAGTTCCATTTTTGTTAATTAGTATTTTATAGCATTCATACATTTAATATATATTTTATGAAACCAGCCCATCACACCACATCCGGCATATCTAACTTATATGACGTGACATTTTTATCTTTTTTATTTTAAAAATGTGCTAACATGGAATCATTTTGAGCCGGATTGAGCCGGATTGTTCGGGATGTTCTTAAGCTCCCCGCGGCTATTTGTATGTTATGTTATATTTTTCTCGCTGTTTGTGTGTAATCCTATTTCCATCCTCCTCCCTTTCTAGCCTCCAAGTTTTCGGAGCAGGATGTGTTGCAGATCTACACAGCAG
The DNA here is from genome assembly GCF_032444005.1 of Ranitomeya imitator. Lineage (NCBI taxonomy): Eukaryota > Metazoa > Chordata > Amphibia > Anura > Dendrobatidae > Ranitomeya > Ranitomeya imitator. Next base: position 790,982,588 of record NC_091284.1, on the reverse strand, counting down.
GAAATAAAACCTAGAACCGACACATTCGACTTTGCAAACGTTACCGTCTTTGGGAGGATCTTACATGGATTGATCTCCATGGGAGGTCAAATGAAAGAATTTCCGAGGCAAGTTATGGGTTTATAAAGATAATTCACCAAATATATGCACTTTTTGTATCCCACTTTGAATGGGACATTGCAAGAATTTTTAGTCTTTATATCTGTTTCCCCCCGAACGTTATATTGTCTATGGCTGATACAACCTGCAAAATGCATTTTTACAAAGAATTAATTTATAATATATATTTTGGTATTTTATATCCTATCCATTCCAGCCAGTCTGTAAATTATATATAGACTTACAACAGTAAAAATTAAAGGGAATCTGTCTCATGGATATTTGCTATAGAATCTAAGAGCAGAATCATGTAGGGGTAGAAAACCTCATTCCAGCAATACTTCATTTACTGGGCAGCTTGGTGCAGTTTTGATCAAATCTGATTTTTATATTACCCGGCCCACACCGCTGATTGGCAGCTTCCTGTGTACACTGTATATTGTCATCAAGCTGCCAATCAGTGGTGGGGGCGGGGTTTTATGCAGATTAGTTGGACTGGTTTGCACAAGAGACCTAGTCCTGCAGTGGAAATCTCCTGCTGATAAAACACCGATTGTATTGAAACTACAGCACTCAGTCTAATAATGACACATCCCTGGAATCAGGCGCTCTGTCCCTCCAATAGCAATGACTTGCTGACAAATTCCTTTTAAATATTCATAGAAGGTAATAAAGTACAGAAGGTGTCAGCTCAATGTAATGACTTGGGGCTCAGTCAGACATCCGTGCACATGGTATGAGATCGGACTGCTAATGCGCGGACTGACCACGGCTCTCCCGACCTGACAGCTTAATGTATTTTTATGAGATTGTCACACTCGGGTACGGAGCCCGGGCATTACCGGCGTGATCTTAGACCGATTTACACAGACATCTGAATAATCCGTAAATTTGTGCAAATTGGAGAAAGAAAAGGAGCGGTGCAAGATTATTTATTGTACACTGCTCACGATGCACATTGATGACATAGATATCAACGTTCAGATCACTCCTTTATGGACGTCATTATGTATTTTCTCTGTCTAAGGCATTTTAAGTTACAGTTTCGGGATCCAAGAAGTATCGTTTCTCATTGCGGAGATTGACATGTTAAGTATGTCGAGATGAAGAGACTTAAAGCCGCAATGCTCCTCTGGGAAATATGCAAATTGTCTCTTCAGAGAGTCCTCTTCCTCTCTGAAGAGACAATTTGCAAGTTAGAGTTTCATAAGAATCAGAATAAATGTGTTTCCAAGAATAAAAATATTCAATTAGTTCTAAATGGTTTCATCTTCTACCTTTAGGAGTAGGGTTGAGCGAAACGGGTCGAACATTTTCAAAAGTCGCTGACTTTTGGCGAAGTCGAGTTTCATGAAACCCGATCCGACCCCTGTGCGTTGTCGGCCATGCGGTACGCGACTTTCGCGCCAAAGTCGCGTTTCAATGACGCGAAAAGCGCCATTTCTCAGCCAATGAAGGTAAACGCAGAGTGTGGGCAGCGTGATGACATAGGTCCTGGTCCCCACCATCTTAGAGAAGGGCATTGCAGTGATTGGCTTGCTGTCCGCGGCGTCACAGGGGCTATAAAGGGGAGTTCCCGCCGACCGCCATCTTACTGCTGCTGATCTGAGCCTAGGGAGAGGTTGCTGCCGCTTCGTCAGAAGCAGGGATAGCGTTAGGCAGGGTCCATTAACCACCAAACCGCTTGTGCTGTAGCGATTTCCACTGCCCAACACCACCTTCGGTGTGCAGGGACAGTGGAAGCTACATTTTTTTTTTTTCCCCCTCAGCGCTGTAGCTCATTGGGCTGCCCTAGAAGGCTCCCTGATAGCTGCATTGCTGTGTGTACGCCGCTGTGCAAACCAACTGCTTTTTTCAAAGCACAAATCCTCTTGTTCCTTCCTTTCTGCACAGCTATCTTGTTTGTTTGTCCACACTTTTTATTTAATTTGTGCATCAGTCCACTCCTTATTGCTGCCTGCCATACCTGGCTGAGATTACTGCAGGGAGATAGTAATTGAAGGACACTCCCTGTTTTTTTTTTTTTTTTTGTGGGAGATTAAGATTGACATTTCTGCTAGAGTGCCATCCCTGTGTGTGTCATCTCTCACTCAGTGGGCCATAGAAAGCCTATTTATTTTTTTGCTTGATTTGGGTTCCAAAATCTACCTGAAAAAATCAATAAATCAATCAGTGGGAGATTAATATTGGCCTTTGGGCTTGTGTGCCAGTCCTAAGCGTGCCATCTCTCTCTCTCTCTCTCAGATAGTGGGCCATAGAAAGCCTATTTATTATTTTTTTTATTGGGTTTATAAATTTTCCCTGGAAAAAAAAAAAAAAAGTGGGAGATTAATATTGGCCTCTGGGCTTGTGTGCCAGTCCTGAGCGTGCCATCTCTCTCACAAATAGTGGGCCATAGAAAGCCTATTTATTTTTTTGGTTGATTTGGGTTCTAAATTCTACCTGAAAAAATCAATAAATCAATCAGTGGGAGATAAATATTTGCCTCTGGGCTTGTGTGCCACTCCTAACTCCTGTGTGCGTCCTCTCTCACTCAGTGGGCCCTAGAAAGCCTATTTTTTGTTTTATTTGTTTTCTAAATTCTCCCTGAAAAAATCATTTTATTTTATTTGGTTTCTAAATTATTCCTGAAAAAATCATTTTTTTTTTTTTCTAAAGTCTCCCTGAAAAAAAACAAAAAAAACAAAACAGTGGGAGATTAATATTGCCCTTTCTGCTTGTGTGCCATTCTTGACTCCTGGGTGTGCCATCTCTCTCTCTCTCTCCAATTGTGGGCCATAGAAAGCCTATTAATTTTTTTGCTTGATTTGGGTTCCAAAATCTACCTGAAAAAATCACTAAATCAATCAGTGGGAGATAAATATTGGCCTCTGGGCTTGTGTGCCACTCCTGACTCCTGTGTGCGTCCTCTCTCACTCAGTGGGCCCTACAAAGCCTATTTTTTGTTTTATTTGTTTTCTAAATTCTCCCTGAAAAAATCATTTTATTTTATTTGGTTTCTAAATTATTCCTGAAAAAAATCATTTTTTTTGTATTTTTTTTTTCTAAAGTCTCCCTGAAAAAAAAAAAAAAAACAAATCAGTGGGAGAATAATATTGCCCTTTCTGCTTGTGTGCCAGTCTTGACTCCTGGGTGTGCCATCTCTCTCTCTCCAATTGTGGGCCATAGAAAGCCTATTAATTTTTTTGCTTGATTTGGGTTCCAAAATCTACCTGAAAAAATCACTAAATCAATCAGTGGGAGATAAATATTGGCCTCTGGGCTTGTGTGCCACTCCTGACTCCTGTGTGCGTCCTCTCTCACTCACTGGGCCCTAGAAAGGCTATTTTATGTTTTATTTGTTTTCTAAATTCTCCCTGAAAAAATCATTTCATTTTATTTGGTTTATAAATTCTTCCTTAAAAAATCTTTTTTTTTTTTTGTAAAGTCTCCTTTTTAAAAAAAAAACCACAAATCAGTGGGAGATTAATATTTACATTTGCGCTTCAGTGACAGTCCTGCGTGTGTGGCATCTCTCTCATTTGTTGCCACCAACAACAGAGTGTGTAACATTGTGCCTGATTTTCGTTGTGGTCTCACCCACCTGTAAAGGGGTAGCTAAATCATTCTGAAGTTATAGCTCACCGTGTAAGTTGTGTGACAGCAACAAATACCGTTAGTTTGGTAACGTTTTTAAAACAATGAGGAAGTCTGGTGGAAAAGGTCGTGGCCGGGGGCGTTCATTGTCAGCTGGTAATGAGGGTAGTGGTAGTGGTGGAGCATCAGCTGGTCGTGGGAAAAAAAATATTGCACCTAAGTCTGGAGCTGTGGAGCCAGGTTCGTCGTCTGGCTACACAAGGCCTCGAACGCTCCCTTTTCTGGGAGTAGGAAAACCGCTTTTAAAGCCGGAGCAGCAAGAGCAAGTTTTGGCTTATCTTGCTGACTCAGCCTCTAGCTCTTTTGCCTCCTCTCGTGAAACTGGTAAAAGTAAAAGCAGCGCGTCGTTAGTGGATGTTCACGGTCAGGGACAAGTCGCTTCCTTGTCCTCTTCAGCAAAAACAACAACAGAGAAGAATGCAGCAGGCGACACAACGGGTTACTCCATGGAGCTCTTTACACATACCGTCCCTGGCTTAGAAAGTGAAGCAGTTAACAGTCCATGCCCATTACAAGTTGAATCTGACATGGAGTGCACTGATGCACAGCCACAGCCAGACTACTATGCTGGTCCTTTGACTCAGACCACAACATTGCCCTCGCAGGGTGCTGATCAAGAATCAGACCCTGATGAGACTATGTTGCCCCATCACGAACGCTATACCACCGACCGACAAGGTGACACAGACGAAGTTGCACACGAGCTACAAGAAGAGGTAATAGATGACCCAGTTCTTGACCCCCAATGGCAGCCATTGGGGGAACAGGGTGCAGGCGGCAGCAGTTCTGAAGCGGAGGAGGAGGGGACGCAGCAGGCATCAACATCGCAACAGGTTCCATCTGCCGGGCCCGTATCTTGCCCAAAACGCGTGGCAAAGTCAAAACCTGTTGGAGGACAGCGTGGCCATCCGGTTAAAGCTCAGTCTGCAATGTCTGAAAAGGTATCCGATGCTAGAAAGAGTGCAGTCTGGCATTTTTTTAAACAACATCCAATTGATCAGCGCAAAGTCATCTGTCAACGTTCTGTCAAATGTTCAACTACCTTAAGCAGAGGGCAGAATCTGAAAAGTCTCAATACAAGTTGCATGCATAGACATTTAACCACCATGCATTTGCAAGCTTGGACTAACTACCAAACGTCCCTTAAGGTTGTAGCACCCTCGGCCAATGAAGCTAGTCATCAACGCAACATCCCTTCCGCCAGTGTAGGGCCACCATTTTCTGCACCACCTGCAGTATCTGTGCAGGTTTCTTTGCCAGGCCAAAGAAGTCAGGGTCAGGGAATCACCAGTTTCGTAGTAGGAAACACTGCATCTAGGGCACCGGCGGCAACAATACCATCTCCCACCGTCTCTCAGTCTGCCATGTCCACCGGCACCCCCGCTAGTTCCACGATCTCCAGCTCTCCAGTCCAGCTCACCCTACATGAGACTATGGTTAGAAAAAGGAAGTACTTAGCCTCGCATCCGCGTACACAGGGTTTGAACGCCCACATAGCTAGACTAATCTCATTAGAGATGATGCCCTACCGGTTAGTTGAAAGCAAAGCTTTCAAAGCCCTGATGGACTACGCTGTACCACGCTACGAGCTACCCAGTCGACACTTTTTTTCCAGAAAAGCCATCCCAGCCCTCCACCAGCATGTTAAAGAGCGCATCGTCCATGCACTCAGGCAATCTGTGAGCACAAAGGTGCACCTGACAACAGATGCATGGACCAGTAGGCATGGCCAGGGACGTTACGTGTCCATCACGGCACACTGGGTAAATGTGGTGGATGCAGGGTCCACAGGGGACAGCAAGTTTGGGACAGTTCTGCCTAGCCAACGGTCTAGGAAACAGTTGGCTGTAGCCATTTGCACCCCCTCCTCCTCCTCCTCGTCCTCCTGCAGAAGCGAGACCTCGTCCACAGACCGCAGTCGCACAACCACTCCATCCGCAGCTGCCACTGTTGCACACCAGGTCTCCCATTATTGGGCAGCTACTGGCAAACGTCAGCAGGCTGTATTGGCTATGAAGTGTTTGGGCGACAACAGACACACCGCTGAAGTTCTGTCCGAGTTCTTGCAGAAAGAAACGCAGTCGTGGCTGGGCACTGTAGATCTTGAGGCAGGCAAGGTAGTGAGTGATAACGGAAGGAATTTCATGGCTGCCATCTCCATTTCCCAACTGAAACACATTCCTTGCCTGGCTCACACCTTAAACCTGGTGGTGCAGTGCTTCCTGAAAAGTTATCCGGGGTTATCCGACCTGCTCCTCAAAGTGCGTGGACTTTGCTCACATATCCGCCGTTCGCCCGTACACTCCAGCCGTATGCAGACCTATCAGCGTTCTTTGAACCTTCCCCAGCATCGCCTAATCATAGACGTTGCAACAAGGTGGAACTCAACACTGCACATGCTTCAGAGACTGTGTGAACAGAGGCGGGCTGTTATGTTTTTGTGGGAGGATACACATACACAGGCAGGCAGTAGTATGGCAGACATGGAGTTGTCAGGTGTGCAGTGGTCGAAGATTCAAGACATGTGTCAAGTCCTTCAGTGTTTTGAGGAATGCACACGGCTGGTTAGTGCAGACAACGCCATAATAAGCATGAGCATCCCCCTAATGCGTCTGCTGATGCAAAGTTTGACGCACATAAAGGATCAGGCGTCTGCAGCTGAGGAAGAGGAAAGCCTTGATGACAGTCAGCCATTGTCTGGCCAGGGCAGTGTACAGGACGAGGTAGCGGGCGAAGAGGAGGAGGAGGACGAGGAGGATGATGGGGATGATTATATTTTTAATGAGGAAGCTTTTCCGGGGCCAGTGGAAATTGTTGGCGCGGCAAGGCCGGGTTCTGGTTTTTGGAGGGACACAAGTGACGTGGATTTGCCTGAAACTGCCCCTCAACCAAGCACAACCACAGATTTGAGAACTGGAACTTTGGCCCACATGGTGGATTATGCCTTACGTATCCTCAAAAGGGACACACGCATAACAAAAATGATGAATGATGACGATTACTGGTTGGCCTGCCTCCTTGATCCTCGCTATAAAGGCAAATTGCAAAATATAATGCCACATGAGAACTTGGAACTAATATTAGCAACCAAACAATCAACTCTTGTTGACCGTTTGCTTCTGGCATTCCCTGCACACAGCGCCCGTGATCGTTCTAACACGAGCTGCAGGGGCCAGCAGACCAGAGGTGTTAGAGGGGCAGAAATCAGAAGTGTCGTTGGCCAGAGGGGTTTTCTGACCAGGTTGTGGAGTGATTTTGCTATGACTGCAGACAGGACAGGTACTGCAGCATCAATTCAAAGTGACAGGAGACAACATTTGTCCAGTATGCTTACTAACTATTTTTCATCCCTTATCGACGTTCTCCCTCAACCGTCATTCCCATTTGATTACTGGGCATCAAAATTAGACACCTGGCCAGAATTGGCAGAATATGCATTGCAGGAGCTTGCTTGCCCGGCAGCTAGTGTCCTATCAGAAAGAGTATTCAGTGCTGCAGGTTCAATACTAACAGAAAAAAGGACTCGTCTGGCTACCCAAAATGTAGATGATCTAACCTTCATTAAAATGAACCACAACTGGATTTCGAAATCTTTTGCCCCACCTTGCCCGGCTGACACCTAGCTTTCCTATGTAAAGGTCTTGCCTGTGGACTATTCTGAACGACTTTTCCAATCTCGTAATTTGCAGCACCTGATTGTCCAGCATCCGACATGTTAACACCTCCCTAAATGGCCAAAGTCCCCACACGGGGCCGTGGTATCGCCACTTGGCGCCAGCACCCGTGAGAGTACTGTTTGTCTGAAGAGGTGGGTGTGCCTGCTTTTGGTCGACGGCACTGCCACTAGGTCCCTCATAGTACAATAAAGTGTCTGGCGGTGGTGGTGCGCACCCAACATCAGACACACCGTTGTAATATGAGGGGCCCTGGGCCTGTACCGCCGGCCACAAGACAGTTTCCCCCCACCCCAGCTCAAACAGTGCTCTACCACTTGCAAAATTTTCTCCCACAGCTCCACCAATGTTTAGTCTATGCGCTGACATCCTTCAATGCCTGGCACTGTCAATACCATTGTATTGACATTTTTCTTATGTTAGGCCTTCGAAGCCTGTCTGCGGTCACTCCTTCCACTGGGCCTCCACTGACCTGTCTACTGCTGCCCGGGTTCCCCTGAACCAATTTTAAATTGCCTACAGCCAGCCCAATTTATTATGTTAGGGCTTCGAAGCCTGTCTGCGGTCCCTCCTTCCACTAGGCCTCCACTGACCTGTCTACTGCTGCCCGGGTTCCCCTGGAACCAATTTTAAATTGCCTACAGCCAGCCCAATTTATTATGTTAGGGCTTCGAAGCCTGTCTGCGGTCCCTCCTTCCACTAGGCCTCCACTGACCTGTCTACTGCTGCCCGGGTTCCCCTGGAACCAATTTTACATTGCCTACAGCCAGCCCAATTTATTATGTTAGGGCTTCGAAGCCTGTCTGCGGTCCCTCCTTCCACTAGGCCTCCACTGACCTGTCTACTGCCGCCCGTGTTCCCGTGGAACCAATTGTAAATTGCCTACAGCCAGGCCAATTTATTATGTTAGGGCTTCAAAGCCTGTCTGCGGTCCCTCCTTCCACTAGGCCTCCACTGACCTGTCTACTGCTGCCCGTGTTCCCCTGGAACCAATTTTAAATTGCCTACAGCCAGCCCAATTTATTATGTTAGGGCTTCGAAGCCTGTCTGCGGTCCCTCCTTCCACTAGGCCTCCACTGACCTGTCTACTGCTGCCCGTGTTCCCCTGGAACCAATTTTAAATTGCCTACAGCCAGCCCAATTTATTATGTTAGGGCTTCGAAGCCTGTCTGCGGTCCCTCCTTCCACTAGGCCTCCACTGACCTGTCTACTGCTGCCCGGGTTCCCCTGGAACCAATTTTACATTGCCTACAGCCAGCCCAATTTATTATGTTAGGGCTTCGAAGCCTGTCTGCGGTCCCTCCTTCCACTAGGCCTCCATTGACCTGTCTACTGCCGCCCGTGTTCCCCTGGAACCAATTGTAAATTGCCTACAGCCAGCCCAATTTATTATGTTAGGGCTTCGAAGCCTGTCTGCGGTCCCTCCTTCCACTAGGCCTCCACTGACCTGTCTACTGCCGCCCGGGTTCCCCTGAAACCAATTGTAAATTGCCTACAGCCGGGCCAATTTATTATGTTAGGGCTTCGAAGCCTGTCTGCGGTCCCTCCTTCCACTAGGCCTCCACTGACCTGTCTACTGCTGCCCGGGTTCCCCTGGAACCAATTTTAAATTGCCTACAGCCAGCCCAATTTATTATGTTAGGGCTTCGAAGCCTGTCTGCGGTCCCTCCTTCCACTAGGCCTCCACTGACCTGTCTACTGCTGCCCGGGTTCCCCTGGAACCAATTTTAAATTGCCTACAGCCAGCCCAATTTATTATGTTAGGGCTTCGAAGCCTGTCTGCGGTCCCTCCTTCCACTAGGCCTCCACTGACCTGTCTACTGCTGCCCGGGTTCCCCTGGAACCAATTTTACATTGCCTACAGCCAGCCCAATTTAGTATGTTAGGGCTTCGAAGCCTGTCTGCGGTCCCTCCTTCCACTAGGCCTCCACTGACCTGTCTACTGCCGCCCGGGTTCCCCTGGAACCAATTGTAAATTGCCTACAGCCAGGCCAATTTATTATGTTAGGGCTTTGAAGCCTGTCTGCGGTCCCTCCTTCCACTAGGCCTCCACTGACCTGTCTACTGCTGCCCGGGTTCCCCTGGAACCAATTTTAAATTGCCTACAGCCAGCCCAATTTATTATGTTAGGGCTTCGAAGCCTGTCTGCGGTCCCTCCTTCCACTAGGCCTCCACTGACCTGTCTACTGCCGCCCGTGTTCCCCTGGAACCAATTGTAAATTGCCTACAGCCAGGCCAATTTATTATGTTAGGGCTTCGAAGCCTGTCTGCGGTCCCTCCTTCCACTAGGCCTCCACTGACCTGTCTATTGCTGCCCGTGTTCCCCTGGAACCAATTTTAAATTGCCTACAGCCAGCCCAATTTATTATGTTAGGGCTTCGAAGCCTGTCTGCGGTCCCTCCTTCTACTAGGCCTCCACTGACCTGTCTACTGCTGCCCGGGTTCCCCTGGAACCAATTTTAAATTGCCTACAGCCAGCCCAATTTATTATGTTAGGGCTTCGAAGCCTGTCTGCGGTCCCTCCTTCCACTAGGCCTCCACTGACCTGTCTACTGCTGCCCGGGTTCCCCTGGAACCAATTTTAAATTGCCTACAGCCAGCCCAATTTATTATGTTAGGGCTTCGAAGCCTGTCTGCGGTCCCTCCTTCCACTAGGCCTCCACTGACCTGTCTACTGCCGCCCGTGTTCCCCTGGAACCAATTGTAAATTGCCTACAGCCAGGCCAATTTATTATGTTAGGGCTTCGAAGCCTGTCTGCGGTCCCTCCTTCCACTAGGCCTCCACTGACCTGTCTACTGCTGCCCGTGTACCCCTTGAACCAACATCAGAAAATATAAAAATAAGTATTTTGCTTATAAAAAAGAAAATACTGGAGAGATATCAAATGCAGACATTTTAACATTAAAAACAAACACATACAACAAAAATCTGGTACAGTACTAAAAATGGCCACCAGCTACAATAACTTTCTCCTGCAAGTAGTTAACTGAAAGTTTTTTCAATTTAAAACACAGATATGGCATCCACCGAGTGTTATCCTGTCGCTTCTTCTTTATATTATTGCCAAGAAGATGCAAAACAATGAAAATAATAAAATCATTATTTACCAAAAAAATAGAGTAAGTCAAAACCACATTGCAAATAAACATTCATTACAAATAAAGAAGCAGGGCGCATCCGAGGGTGAGTATATACCTAATTAGAATATAATCACCCTCGGACGCGCCCTGCTTCTTTCCGACAGCCTTCCCTCCTAAGAATCAGCCCTTCCGTGGTGTAGAGAGAGGGTGTGTTACACTCCAAGGTGTTCCCCAGGTTGCCTTTCCTGAGCTTCGATCTTCATGCTCTCGTTTAGTAGTTGTCGGAAAGTAGGCTGCATTAGGCCTACAAAATGGGTATGGGGTGGAGAGAGATGGTGTGTTACACTCCAAGGTGTTCCCCAGGTTGCCTTGCCATTGCTTCGGTCTTCCGACTCTCGTTTAGTAGTTGTAGAAAACTACACTGCATTAGGCCTACAAAATGGGTATGGGGTGGAGAGAGATGGTGTGTTCCACTCCAAGGTGTTCCCCAGGTTGCCTTGCCATTGCTTCGGTCTTCCGACTCTCGTTTAGTAGTTGTAGAAAACTACACTGCATTAGGCCTACAAAATGGGTATGGGGTGGAGAGAGATGGTGTGTTCCACTCCAAGGTGTTCTCCAGGTTGCCTTTCCTGAGCTTCGATCTTCATGCTCTCGTTTAGTAGTTGTCGGAAAGTAGGCTGCATTAGGCCTACAAAATGGGTATGGGGTGGAGAGAGATGGTGTGTTACACTCCAAGGTGTTCCCCAGGTTGCCTTGCCATTGCTTCGGTCTTCCGACTCTCGTTTAGTAGTTGTAGAAAACTACACTGCATTAGGCCTACAAAATGGGTATGGGGTGGAGAGAGATGGTGTGTTCCACTCCAAGGTGTTCCCCAGGTTGCCTTGCCATTGCTTCGGTCTTCCGACTCTCGTTTAGTAGTTGTAGAAAACTACACTGCATTAGGCCTACAAAATGGGTATGGGGTGGAGAGAGATGGTGTGTTCCACTCCAAGGTGTTCTCCAGGTTGCCTTTCCTGAGCTTCGATCTTCATGCTCTCGTTTAGTAGTTGTCGGAAAGTAGGCTGCATTAGGCCTACAAAATGGGTATGGGGTGGAGAGAGATGTTGTGTTACACTCCAAGGTGTTCCCCAGGTTGCCTTGCCATTGCTTCGGTCTTCCGACTCTCGTTTAGTAGTTGTAGAAAACTACACTGCATTAGGCCTACAAAATGGGTATCGGGTGGAGAGAGATGGTGTGTTACACTCCAAGGTGTTCCCCAGGTTGCCTTGCCATTGCTTCGGTCTTCTGACTCTCGTTTAGTAGTTGTAGAAAACTACACAGCATTAGGCCTACAAAATGGGTATGGGGTGGAGAGAGATGGTGTGTTCCACTCCAAGGTGTTCTCCAGGTTGCCTTTCCTGAGCTTCAATCTTCATGCTCTCATTTAGTAGTTGTCGGAAAGTAGGCTGCATTAGGCCTACAAAATGGGTATGGGGTGGAGAGAGATGGTGTGTTACACTCCAAGGTGTTCCCCAGGTTTCCTTGCCATTGCTTCGGTCTTCCGACTCTCGTTTAGTAGTTGTAGAAAACTACACTGCATTAGGCCTACAAAATGGGTATCGGGTGGAGAGAGATGGTGTGTTACACTCCAAGGTGTTCCCCAGGTTGCCTTGCCATTGCTTCGGTCTTCTGACTCTCGTTTAGTAGTTGTAGAAAACTACACTGCATTAGGCCTACAAAATGGGTATTGGGTGGAGAGAGATGGTGTGTTACACTCCAAGGTGTTCCCCAGGTTGCCTTGCCATTGCTTCGGTCTTCCGACTCTCGTTTAGTAGTTGTAGAAAACTACACAGCATTAGGCCTACAAAATGGGTATGGGGTGGAGAGAGATGGTGTGTTACACTCCAAGGTGTTCTCCAGGTTTCCTCGCCATTGCTTCGATCTTCCGACTCTCGTTTAGTAGTTGTAGAAAACTACACAGCATTAGGCCTACAAAATGGGTATCGGGTGGAGAGAGATGGTGTGTTACACTCCAAGGTGTTCCCCAGGTTGCCTTGCCATTGCTTCGGTCTTCCGACTCTCGTTTAGTAGTTGTAGAAAACTACACAGCATTAGGCCTACAAAATGGGTATGGGGTGGAGAGAGATGGTGTGTTCCACTCCAAGGTGTTCTCCAGGTTGCCTTTCCTGAGCTTCTATCTTCAGGCTCTCGTTAAATTGTGGTTAAATGGAACAACTGCATTTGGCGTACTAGTTGGTTTGGGGCCTACTAACAGTGTCTGCCGCTCCTTGCTGTTCTCCTGGTTTCCTGTCCTGAAATTCCGTTTTCAGGCGCTCGTTAAGTAGTTGTTAATGTTAGACTGCATTTGGCCTACTAGTTGGGTTGGGGCCTACTATCGGTGTCTGCCACTCCTTGCTGTTCTCCTCCACTGAACAAAGCTGTGCCGCCTGTTTACTACGGTTGCCAATTTTGAACTGCATTTCGACTACTTACTGATTTGGGCCTACTCTCTGTGTCAGCCTCTCATTCCAGTTGTCCTCCACTGCAATGCCCCCTGGTTATTCCTGTGTTACCAATTTTGAACTGCATTTAGCCCACTTTATTATTTGGGCCTATATCTGTGTTTCCTGCTCATCCTGCCCATTGCCCAGCCAGTGATAGATGAGTCTGCTGGTACATTGACCCATAACGCAACATTCCCCGTGCACGCTACACAACAACATTGTGACCCTGCTGAAAGTCAGGTTGCTCTTCCCGCATACCATACCACCTTACACGGGGACAAACAGGAAGGTGCAGATGAAAGTGCAGGTTCCTTCATCAGGTGGGGGGAGGAATACTAGTTGGCGACGTCACTGGCACAGGGCCTCTCATAGTACGCAAAAGTGTTGCTGCCGGTGGGAGGCGCCCCCGCCGTGCAAACACACCGCTGTACTTTGAGGGGCCCTGTGCCAGTGCCAATGCCAACGAGTGGGCCCCCCCTGCTTGCTCAGGATCACAGCACTTGCAAAGTTGAAATACTTACCTCTCCCTGCTCCACTGCCGTGACGTGGTCCAGATTTCCTGGGCCCACTAATTACTTGAACCAGCCCTACCCACCACAACTTTAGCCAAATGACCCCCAATTTCAAATGCCTTCCAATTATTATAAGGTAAATTACGCTTGACAAGCTTCATTAAGAAGAATGGATGGTTTTGACATTAAAATGGGCACTCTAGGTGTTTTCCTGGCCTCCACTCACTGCCGACTATGCTGCCCCATTGACTTGCATTGGGTTTCGTGTTTCGGTCGATCCCGACTTTACGTCATAATCGGCCGATTTCACTCGACCCGACTTTTGAGATAGTCGGGTTTCGCGAAACCCGGCTCGACTCTAAAAAGGTCAAGGTCGCTCAACTCTATTTAGGAGTACATCGCTCCTTAGCCTCCTGGCTCTCTGTTTGCCAAGGGGCAATGTGTTCCTGAAGGTTGACAGTTCGGACTAGTGGCATAGTGCCACTACTGGTCCAAAGTGCGTGCTCGCCCATGTTGATAGCAGAGCCTGTAAACACTGGCTGATCCAGTGTTCTGGCTTTCTTCATAGAAGTCTCTTTACAAAGTTTACAAAGGGCCTACACAACATATGGCTTGTAACGCATATGAGGCCCACGGACGGATGTCGTGCAGCCCACGGACAACTGGGAGACTCCCTATAGTCAACTGAATTCTCATCTTCCAGGCAAAAATACAGCTAAAAACTTCAGCGCTGGGACTGGAACAGACCAGAGCAGCGCTCACCAGCCCCCACCCCGACGTGCAGCTGCGTGATGAGGTCATCACACTATGCTGTGACTTCATCACACCGTTGCTGTCACCAGCACCACATTATAAGATCTTAGTGCCGAGATCTCCATCTGCGCATGTGCCACCCTGGCAGCCTTTCTCCTCAGAGTCTACCTGTCATGGTTAGGACAAGGTTATATCCTGTACTCTCAGGGTTAATGTTCTTAGCCTCTCTTTCAAGATAGGAGTGCTATTTATACTCACTCCTAACCTGGTATCCTTGTCAGCTATAGGTTTTTCTGCAGTCTGTATGCTTGACCTCTGAAGTGTGTGCTGGCTTGCTTTGTGTCTTGCTGTCACCTGCTTTATTCGTTTTCCTGGATTACTGACTTCTGGCTTGGCTTCTGACTATTCCCTGACTCTCCCTGTTGGTATCTTGTAATCTCCTGGCTAAGACCTCTGTTTGTTTCACTATTCTTTTATGCTTGTCCCTTCTCTGTTTCCCCAGCATCTGGCTCCGCCCCCTGACCGCCTCCCACTCTGTCACATGATCATAGGTCCTTTTGCTTTACCTGATCACTCTGTCTCATTTGAAAGGTCCCGTTGGTGTTCATGTCAGTTACCCGGTTTCTGGTCCAGCTCCGTTGCTGCTGGGTGCAGTTTCCCCTGCAGCATTAATACCCAGGTATCGTGAACCACCACATAAGACATAAGAAACCATGTAAGTGCGGGGGCTCTGGGCTTTCACAAGATGTGAGCAGAGCTCTCGCAGCACCGAACATCAGCAGCGGTGCGCCACACATCCGAACACCCCCTCATGCCAGCCTATATCCTGGGGTAAAAAAAGCCTCTTATAATCCAAAAAATATGGTATGTGACAATGCACCAATCTAATCAAAAGAAGAGAGGAGGATGTCATCAGGTACAAAGCAGATCTGAGGACTCCTGATAAAATACTGACAAGATCCATGGACTGGGTCTTGCAAATCAATCAATCATGCGCTGCTTCCAATGTGCTGCCAATTCCTGATGGTCTGCACATACCCGTGTAGTCATAGGCTGACACAGGAAATGCTGTCCTTTTTACAGGGGCAGACATACCTTTGGTGCAACCTGTGTGGCCACATAGAGGCCCAAGAGGTAAAGCATCCCATTTCCACCTCCAAAGAAGGTTATTATTATGCATATTATTAAATATATTATATGCATATTATATGTATTATATGGATATTATTATGATTATTGTGCACTATAATGAGCTATTGGACTGCAAAGAGCCTATTTTGCACAGGGGCTCTCTTTTGTCTTTGTCCACCAGTTTGGAGCACAGAACTGAGAACCAAGCTCCAGGGACTTATGATGGAACAGTTATGAGAGGATTAGAGCATCAGACCTGCCAAAGACAAGTACATATACAGTGTCTTACAAAAGTATTCACGTCCTTGGCATTTTTCATGTTTTATTACCTCACAACATGGAATTTTGCTGTTTTTTTAGGGTTGGCATCAGTTCATATAAAGAACATGCCTTCAACTGTGAACATTTGATTTTCATTTTATTGTGACGCAACATGTGTCAAATTAATCCCAATCGACTCATGTGATGGGCTACTAACCAGCCCACTTTAGCGCCCACCAAAGAATCTGTTTTAGCGCTGCAGTGTGCTGCCTTATTTACTTAACTATATACGAGTTGGCGACTCTGGGTTCAGCACCTGTTCACACTGAGTCTATGTTTGGATGTGCAGGTCAGGTTTTTGAAATGTATTCTTTAGCCTTCTGATCGTGCACTCCGCCTTCTAGCCACAGGTGTTTTAATTACAGCAGGTCCAATACCCCTCCACAGAGAGAGAGAATTTTGGTCTAGGAAGAGGTTTCACATGTACCCATTCAGATGGAGACGTTTATTCTCAGCGAGGTAAGGCAAGTGTAGGACCTGGTATAAGAGAGATGCCGTAAAGGGGCTACCAGGTACACATAAAATTGGTGATTTTTATGCGCTAAACACTCTCATTTTTCATATTTCTAGTGCAGTAATGCAGTTCAAAGTTCGTGTTTCAAGTTTGCATGTTTTAGCGCTGCAGTGTGCTGCCTTATTTACTTAACTATATACCGTTTTTGCACAGGGGCTCTCTTTTGTCTTTGTCCACCAGTTTGGAGCACAGAACTGAGAACCAAGCTCCAGGGACTTATTATGGAACAGTTATGAGAGGATTAGAGCATCACACCTGCCAAAGACAAGTACATATACAGTGTCTTACAAAAGTATTCACGTCCTTGGCATT
Source organism: Ranitomeya imitator (assembly GCF_032444005.1). NCBI lineage: Eukaryota > Metazoa > Chordata > Amphibia > Anura > Dendrobatidae > Ranitomeya > Ranitomeya imitator. The sequence continues at coordinate 790,966,072 of NC_091284.1, read as the reverse complement.
TTTCATGTTTTATTACCTCACAACATGGAATTTTGCTGTTTTTTTAGGGTTGGCATCAGTTCATGTAAAGAACATGCCTTCAACTGAGAACATTTGATTTTCATTTTATTGTGACGCAAGCGTAACCCTCAACATGTGTCAAATTAATCCCAATCGACTCATGTGATGGGCTACTAACCAGCCCACTTTAGCGCCCACCAAAGAATCTACCCGTACACCAATTTGACCAATGGACCAATCCTTCTTTGGAGGCGATTTTGGAGATTTTCTAACTCACGGTTGATGTTATCCGGCAGCCACAGCTGCCTTCAGAGAAGACAAGGATGTTTATAACTATCCTACATCTAAATACATAAATTCTAAAAGGCGATTTTTATTTTATTTTTTTACCAGCAATTTCCTTTAATTACGTCTCCATACAATCAGCGTCTATTTATACTGTATCGCATCCTGCAACTGGCTGAATTCTGATCAATCAAAAGCGGAGATTTACTCATTTGTGGTACATGATGGGATTTCATAAAGCAGGGCTTAATTAATATATTATTAAAGACGCGCACAGTGGAGGGAATAGGAGCAGATGTTTTATTCCGCTGCACATTTTGATTCCCTGGTTTTTTAGCCTTACAATCAAGGAATGCGTTGCCGATCATTATAGGGCAAAACAAGTTATTTTAAAATGTACAACTAAGGAACCATCTGCTTCACGACACATCTAACACATGGACAGTTTCTCGAGTGAATGATAGCTGGCACATATTGAAGCTAAGCATCAGTAAGGGAGATGATAGAAGTGTTATGTATTAAAAAAAATGGCTGATATCTCGAATTTAATATTTTAGGGATTGTGGAGCATAAATAAAATATATTGATGATTATTTAGTCACAGTTAGAGCTTGCTTTCAAAACCAATTATGCAGTTGCCTGGTGCTCATGTCCCTGTGCTGTAAATTATCTGTGGATCTGTAATAGTCTAATGGTGCTTATGAGATGATTTGAAATTTTAAGGTTTTGGTAAATAGTATGATCACTGGATAAAGGTCTGCAGCTCTCTAAAACAGACAGTGATGTCACAGTACAGGCGTAAAAAACACGGTGATGTCTCAGAAAAGTGATGATAAATACAGTGTTGTAATAGTAGAGGGATAATAAATACAGTAATGTAACAGTACTTGAATAAATCCAAGCAACACTACTTTGATCTCATCCTCCTGGACCTGTCCTCTGCCTTCGACACAGTGGACCATTCCCTCTTACTATAGATTCTCTTATCTCTTGGCATGACAGATTTGGCCCTATCTTGGATCTATTATTACATAACAGACCGATCATTCAGTGCCTCCCACTCACACACTACCTCCTCATTTCACTCCTTATCTGTCGAGGTCCCACAAGGTCCGGTTCTAGGACCCCTGCTCTTCTCCATCTATACCCTTGGCTTGATCATTGAGTCCCAAGATTTCAATATCATCTATATGCTGATGACACGCAGATCTACCTCTCTGAACCCGAATCCCCTAATGTCTGTCCTCTATTTCATCCTTATTCTCTGCTTGATTTCTAAAACTGAACATGGATAAAACAGAATTCGCCACCTTTTCCCCATCTCACGGAACACTCAAAACAGATCTAGCCATCAAACTCAATGGCTGCTCACTCAACCCAGTCCCACAAAGCTCGCTGCTTCGGGGTAACACATGACTCTGATTTCTCCTTCAAACAATGTATACAAGCCCTTTCCACTTCCTGCCAACTCCATCTAAAAAATATTTCCTGGATTCTTACATTCCTTGATCAAGAATCTGGAAAAACACTAGCCCTCATCATCTCCTGCCTCAACTACTGCAACCTCCTGTGACCTCAATTTTAACGCTCTCGCACCCCTCCAATCTATCCTAAACTCTGCTGTCCGACTAATCCACCTGTTCCACAGGTATTCTCCGGCCTCTCTTTCAATCCCTTTACTGGCTTCCCATTACCCAGAGACTCCAGTTAAAAACTCTAACCATGGCAAACAAAGCCATCCACAACCTGTCTCCACCATTCACCTGTGACCTCGTCTCCCGGTACTTACCTACATGCAACCTCTGATCCTCACAAGATCTTCTCTATTCCCCTCTTATACCCTCTTCCCAAAATCATATACAAGATTTTAATTGCACATCTCTCCTACTCTGGAACTCTCTATATCAACATATTACACCTCTGGTCTGGTCTTCTGAAAAGCCTACAACCTGCAGTAACCATCGTTTTCACCATACCACTGCACAACCAGCTCTATCCTCACCTACTGTATCCTCACCCATCCCTTGTAGACTGTGAGCCCTTGAAGCAGGGTCCTCTCTCCTCCTGTTCCCGTCGGTGACTTGTATTGTTCAAGATTATTGTACTTTTTTTAAATTATGTATACCCCTTTCATATGTAAAGCACATGGAATAAATGACGCTATAACAATAATAACAATAAATAATAATAATAATAATAATAGTAATAATAAATAATAATAATAATAAACAGTAATGTCACAGTACAGAGAAAACAAACACAGTAATGTCACAGTACAGGGACAATAAACAGTGATGCCACAGAACAGAGACAATACATGCAGTGATTTCACAATATAGGGAAAATAAACAGTGGTGTCCCATTGTAGGCATAACAAAAAGAAGAGCCCAAATCACAGAGACCCTAAAGACTTTGGACCTGAAGGCAGTATATATATATACTTATATAGAAATCTATATATATACATATATATATATATATATATACAGTATATATATATAAATATATATATATATATATATATATAAATCTTCTAGCGGTAGCCATGATAATGGACCATTGGGTGCCAGAAATGCAATTAGTGTCATAAGAGAGTAGGAGAGCAGGAGGACATCCCAGGAAAGAAATGAGGTAAGTAACATGTGGGAGGGAAATCTACTCAGTGGTTATGGGAAGAGCTTAGAGTGGAAAACCACAGGACTCTCTTTTGTGCTAGAACCTGCCACCTATAATTATGTTTCGGTCCATGCATCTCTCTTTATCTTTTATTTGTACGTCATAATACGCCAAACCCCCAATTCTGAACGACCAAACAAAGCCGTTAATAGAAATAATAAGCATATTGTGCAATGTATCATTTAATTTTCGAGAAAGTGAAATAGCTTTAGTTCTGACATTTTCAGTTTATGTTCTATTTTGGTAAACGACACCAGAATATTACTAAAGTAATAAATTGAATGATGTTCTGTAGTCTTATAATTGTAGCCATGCTGTTCTAAGATTGAGCGCACCCAGCGTTACATGCTGTTGGGCGCTTGATAGGATGTGATGCGCACAGGATGGCGCCACAACTTCCGGTGCATGCGCTCACTATGTGATATTATGTATAATCCAGTAACCATGTGGATATGGTGAGTGCTTGTGCCATATGGCCGCTTATGATAGTGGAGGTTTACTGACATCAATTATGCCCCCGACTATGTACGCCTGGCTAAACACATCAGCGCACATGAGATGGCGCCGTAGCTCCGGTGCCCCCTTTTTTTTTTTTTTTCCCCTTTTTTTTTTTTTTTTTTTTTCGTATATCATTATTTATAAACTGATAACCATGCAGCCGCATATGGCTTTTTTTTTTTTTTTTTTTTTTTTTTTCCGTATATCATTATTTATAAACTGGTAACCATGCAGCCGCATATGGCTTTTTTTTTTTTTTTTTTTTTTTTTTTTGTATATCATTATTTATAAACTGGTAACCATGCAGCCGCATATGGCTTTTTTTTTTTTTTTTTTTTCCGTATATCATTATTTATAAACTGGTAACCATGCAGCCGCATATGGCTTTTTTTTTTTTTTTTTCGTATATCATTATTTATAAACTGGTAACCATGCAGCCGCATATGACTAGTGCTGGTTTTGTGCGGCTATGATAATTTCTCATTCATGAGTATGGGGGCTCACGGGCATTATTTATGCCCCCTTGGAATGCCCCAACTGGATCTATAGCTTTTTGGGGCATACAGTGCACATGGTTTATTAGGCAGTTTGATCCGTTCCGGGTTTTCCCATATCCCAGTATATCAGGTACTAGGGGGAGGGGCTTTGGGTATATAGAGAGGCTTCACAGAGGTGGGTTGTACTCTACCAGAGACTGTGGACACAGACGGTCATCTCCAGCGTGGGTTACCTAGCCACTGCAGGCCCCACAATTTAGACGGACTTACATCTCTGTGCCCGTTGGCACTTTTTTCCATATGACTCCCCTGATGATTCTCCATGACCGGAGTTGAAACGCGTAGGGAGGAAGATTCTACGTTTCAAGAGGTTTTGGGACTCTGCCTTTACACATATTGGGTGGGCTGGTCCCTTAGAGCAAGGTCCATTTGGGGCCTGTCCTTGTCAGGACAGGAGTTACAGAGGGGTTACAGGGTAGACATACTACTTCAGCCCTGCCCCTCCTCATCTAATTGGATCTCTACTATGTCGTACGGAAGTATACAGTGTCCGGCAGCTTGGGTGAGATCCAACCATTCTTTTTTATTGAGCACTGGTTCACCTGAGCACTTTGTATGTTTTTTTCGTTTGTGTCCTGTTGGATGTGCAGTTTTTAGCATTTAATATTAAAAGTTATGTTTTATTAGTGGATATCCTCCACAGCTGATTCTGTCTTGAGCCAGGGGGTATATATATGGTGTGTTTTTTGCACACTATTGCTTTTTCTAAGATTGCATAATAACTCATAATGGTCTTTTAACCCTTATCCGGCTGAATAGGTACAATTGTAACTATTCCGTTTTAAAATTGCAATAACTTTTTTTTGAAAAGACGTAGAGGGCTGAAATTTCGTGACATCTCTACATTTTTGGTCCAGAATATATTGGCCAAATTTCAATAAAATATCTCCACCCGCTTCCGAGATAAGGGGTCGAGATCTTTTTGCATCCATAACAAGCTGCATAGGTACAAATGTACCTCATATATTTTGAATGAAGATAATGCAAGGGAAAAAGCATAAATTTTTTTTTAATGATAATGCTATTTAACTATTATAAACAAGTAAAAAACTGTTCATTTACATTATAAAAGAAAATGTAAGAAACTTTTTTTTATTGATTTTCTTTGCAAGTAATGCATGTTGGCTTTGCTACAGAGTGTTCATCGCAAATGGGTTTCACACAAACCACACAAGACTTTCTAGTCTTGCGTTGTTTTCGCCTCAGGTCTCTGCAGACATAGCAACTACCAACAACAGGGGAGGGTCCACGACTACCATGAGGTATTTTGGGGCCAGCTGCTGGCTGCGATGCTACCACAATGCATCGTCCAAGCACCATTTCTACTGCACCTCGAAGAAAATGGTTTCTCATTATCATTTTGTTTGTACTACGATCTTCAATTGCAATCATACACAGCTGATTTGCGAGATCTTTCAGGAACTTTCTTCGTTGATCCTTTGCCCTGAAGCTTGGATTGTATTCTCTGTAGATGATGTAGGATGCTAACCCACTGACATCAATCATATTGTAGAAAAATGCCAAAGTCCAACGTGATGTTCGTCATTTCACAGTGTACTCTCCCAACATTTTATCCATAACATCAACGCCACCTTTTGTTATGTTGTAGTATTTTATTATCTCTGGCTTGGCTGCTAGTGTCTCTTCAACTTCTCCCGTCATGTGCATAGATGATAGAAGCACGACTGATTTGTTCTTCTTTGGTACATATGAACAGACTGTTGCATCATGATTGTAGGCAAAATTTGTCGAGTATACAGGCCTTTCTTTGGCAGGCTGCATGTTGTTAGGTAGGAACCTTTTGTTTTTTCTCACTGTACCAACTAGTGTCATGTTCCAGGAGTTCAATACCTTAGCTAGTTCCATGGTTGTAAAGAAGTTATCGGTGGTGACATTTCTTCCAGAGCCTTTATACGAGCTCACTAGGTCCAATACTGTTCGTTCTCCAATGTTTACTTGTCGAGGACCATCAGTTGGTTTCCCAGTGTAGAGCTGACCTTGTAAAGGGTAGGCATTTGATGAGTCACAAGCCCAGAAAATCTTTATGCCATATTTAGCTGGTTTTGAAGGTATATACTGGGTAAATTTAGTATGACCTCTAAATGGAAATAATTGCTCGTCGACGGTGATACAATGATATGGCTTGTAGGCTCTCTCCAGATTACTGTTCAGCATTGTCCAGATGTCCCGTATTGGTGCAGCTTTATCTGTTTGCACACGTTCTGCACGTGTATTTTCGTTGTCAAACCTGATAAATCTGAGTATCATCTTGAAGCGGTCACGAGACATGGCTGCACGTATAAGAGGCAGAGCAGCAACATTCCACATTTCCTCCAGATTCTCTTTGTTGGCTCTGTGCACACCAGCAGCAATCAGTATGCCCAAAAATGCATGAAGTTCAGTTTCAGTAAATTGCTTGAATGTTTTTTGTCGTGGCCGTTTGGAAGAATCAGGAAAACGTTGTACCAGTTCGTTGTTGTAAGCATCACAAACTCTCTTGGCCTTTCGATTCGTTTCCCGTAATATGATGTCACACATCTCGGGAGTCATGATGGACTTGAATAGCTCTTTTGCTGTATATAGGTTGCTGATTGCTGCAGGGCCACCTCTTTGTCGTAGGACATTACGAGATTTTGTTTGTGCATTTGGCAGTGGATTACTGCACCATTGAGTTTCATCCTTAGCAGTCCAAATGTCGCCTGCACTTTGAGGCACAGAATCATCCTCAACACTTTCGTCTGATTCGTATTCATTTTCATGCTCTATGACCATTTCTTGTTCAATGTCTGAATCTTCTTCAGTAACATCCACTTGTGGTACATAGTTTTCATCATCAGATGGAACATATGGTTCATCCTCATGCTCAGAATCAGATTCTTCTAGCATTCGCATTATTTCGTCAGACGTAAATCTGTAAATATGAAAAAATGTAAAATAAATAATTTTCCGAAATACTACATTATTGGCTTTTCACAAAATTATACTAACCTGCAAACACGTTTTCTTGGATTATGGCGGAAACTAGATCCAGCATTACTATCACTCATGATGACTTGCTAGATGAATTTTGGCTTCATATTTTGTGCTGAATATAAATAAAACATCGTAAAACAATATGTAGATACTAATTATTATCCATTTTTCGTATAAAAATTATACCTATAGTGATAAGTTTCATACAAAATATATGTAAGCCAAGTCCAGGCTGAAAGACAATTTGACTGTTCTGTCCCCACATAATGAGAATAAAGGTATAACTGGCTGTTAGATGCTGTGAGACTTTCCTACCTTCGTTTCCAAGAAATTGAAGACTTCACAAGCCTAGAAATGTGTGCTCACAGCAATGAGATGAACAGCAAAATGGCTAATGAGAGGAGGGAGGCAGGAAGACAAGTAGAAGCCACTCCCAGTTTGAATTAACTTAATTGACAGCAACATAAGTGACCAGTAACAACACTGAACAATAGATATCAGCATAACATTTGTAGCTGAATGAACTTTAGTTTCTGAAACCAAGTAAAGTCTTCCCACAGTGGAGGTATATGTGAAGGTACAATTGTACCTATGCAGCCTGTTAAGGTTGTAAAATTATGCAGCCTGACAAGGGTTAAATTTGAAAGAAGAACAAATAATAAGAGATCCCCTTAAGTACGCCGTACTGCTTGCATTTCCCTGTATTCTGTACTAAGAGGTAATCTTATAAAAATGCAATTAATGTTAATTAATCACTTAAATCTCAACCAACCAAGCTACCAATTAGCTTCCATGGCTGCCAACATGATCACAATAGACACTAAGAAATGTGTTTTATGCGTGTGTTATCCATTAGGGAACTGATTTTTTTTTTTGTTCCTTTTTTTCAGTAATCAACACTTATTATTCCTATGGGGTCTAATTGCTTTTATGTAGACTACTATAATAGCATTAAACACAGTCATTGCTTTAAAAACAGGAGACAAAAATGAGTATGTGTAAAAGTTATGAAAAGCACTATGAAGTTTTAAAATATTGCGGACAACTAAGGATAAGAAAATAAAGTTATAAAATGGTTTTAATAACCTTTTTACTGTAGGTAAAGAGCAAATCTTTTGAATTGCTGATTCAACGGATTCAAATGATAAGTACCGTAATTCTAAAACCTTCAATAGCCCTGAAAACAGCACATAACACTATTTTCTTCTCCTCACACACTAATCGTCTTCACTGCTGTGTTGTCACACAGATATTTGTACAGTTTATTCAGTATTTTACCTATTTCTGTGGTTAAGCTGTGAGCTGTGACGTATGCTCACTGTCCAGATTCATCAGAAATGTTGCTGCATTTCCTGCTTCTGATTTTATAATGGCTATGATAGTCACTCCTGATTGGCTACACTATACCATGTGATATGATAGCTGCAAGGTATTATGGGGAAGCATACGTTGGGTCATGTGATTAATCTCTGGCTGACGAAATCTTTTGCAATGTGCTGTCACTATGAGACTCACGATTTGTTCAATTTTGCATCAAATTGATTCACTCATCTCAAGTAAGGACTAATATTTTGTAAAGCGTTGGCAGGGATTTTATATCAACATTATGATTTTAGCCCTCTAGGCTAACCAAATGAGGTGATTTTTGAGGTCCTCCCATGACTCCATCAATACTTTTTCACAAATGTTGTTAAAAACTCCAATTTCTCCCTAAAAAAGACTCAATGCATGCAAGAAAAATGCTCCATAGACTACATTTTCCATCAAAACCACAGGGTGATCATATATAGATGATTATCACATAAATATAATGAATAAAAAAGTTGGTTGGAGTGCTTCTTAACCCCTTATCTGTAGGTTAATGGAATTCTAATGCCATGCTCCCGCTGCCCTGCTGCCGGAAGAAAATGAATGTAATGTCTCCCGGCAGCCTCCAGCTTTCAGTCATAGAGGCGTGGCAGATGTGGCAGGTGTGGCTTCACTCAGAGAGATCAATGTCTACAATCACACCCCCAGCACTGACTGACAGCCGGCTCAGCAGTGCATCAGTGCCTCGCTCCCTCAGCAGGTGTAGATGATGGCTCAATGACTCGGCTCCTGAGGTCTCTTCATTCATCCTCTGCCAATGAGTGCTATACATGTAGCTATCACTGCAGATTATTTTATTCTTGACATAAAAAAATCAAGGAGCCAAATGGATCCCTTTATCACAGGTGTGATGTCTTATAAAAACTTGATTCCAGCTGACCCAGTTGCTCTATGCTCATCCACCTGGGGCTCAGACACCGGCCTCGCCCAGGCCTCACATCAAGGAAAATAGAAAAAATTGGAGTCCAGTTCAACAGGACTGGATTTTCCTTTTCTTTTTCTTTTTCCAAAGAAAATATAGTGCATACAAAAGAAAAATTTACATGGCCGACATGACCCAGTCGACGTGTTTCGACTGCACTAAACAGTCTTACTCATAAACAAAGTCTCATAATGATTCGGATGAATATTTTGTATGCTATTTCATTTTTTTACATTACTATTCCTGTACTTAAACATTGGGTAGCTAAACATGTAAAATATAGGATCACTTTCACAGCCCAGCGGCAACTACATCACCTATAGTGATAAAGGCTCAATTTACATGTTGCCGTCAAATGTGGATTTTGCATAGATTTGTGCAAAACCATGTTAAAATTTATTGATTTTGCTGCAAATACATAAATGTATACAAATCACAGAAAAAAACATTATTTTGACTGCGGAATGTAAACTAACTCCAAATGCCAGTTGACCGACTTGCCACTGGCTCTTAAACCCCCATGGTAACAGTTGATTTTGCTGGAGGAAATCGCGGATGTTGCAAAAGAAGATGTATTATATGGGCAGTGGTTGCTGTCCTGATAAGACTGCCCCTGTTCCCTGCCAATCTCAATGCAAACGCTACATCGTAACCAGTCTATGACAGCTAAAGTTACTTGGGGTAAGGTGTATCTTTATGTTTGGACATGACAATGAATCTGCACTGTATCCTTAAAACATGTACTCTGGTCATACTTGAGCCATAGAAAGTAACCAAATTTTCTTTCATTAAAAAGATTGTCCAGGACCGAATTTTGGCCTCCACACTATTTGATGTTTGCAGCTCCCTGAGTGGGCAGATGTACAAAGCTTAAATTACGCAAGCCAAAAGGGAATGGGAAATGAGGTACCATCCGAGATCCGACAATGACCGCTACAGAGTGTATTGTACTGTGTTGCTCCAGTTGTGATATTGATGACCTGTCCTAAGAATAGGTAATCAATGTCTAAGTCAAAAAGAGTCACAAAATAATAAAAGAAATCTCCAAAAATCTCAACAAAAAAAAAAACCTTTAGGAAGAACTTTAAAAAATTTGGGGGATACAAGTATAAATTGTTTAGTTTTCTACCACCGTAAAATGTAGCCATTACACTATTTCCATTCTGTGTAAGACAGCCTGAATTCTGTCCAATGTTCCGATTAGGTAGTCGTACACTCACTCCGTCAGCTTACAATACAATGGAGTATTTAAAAGAGTATTTCTAATGGGTTTTCTAACAAAGACAGCCCTTTCAAATGAGCTCTATTGAGAGATGAAGGGAGCAATTGATCAAATATTTTTCAACAGATTTATGGGGGGAAAAATCTTTGAAAAGTTGAGAGGTTGCCCCCCAAAAATTGTCTTATGATGTTCATGCCATTCTCACCACAGCTCTGACAAATGAGGCAGAGCTGTGGCAGAACAGGGGTGGTGCAAGGCATGACAACCCCCACTTGTCAAATTCATGACGAGCGGCAAAGTTTATTACTCGACTAATCTTACTAAAGCAGGGGCTACACCATTTCGCACCTTGCCTGATTCATTGAGAAGCTCGAGCCTCTGATTGAATAAGGAGCATCTGCTCCAAAATGCCACCGACATCAAGACCGGTGAGAGAATTTGCTCTTTTACTCTGCATTTTGCACATATTTGAATATTCAATACAGTAAATTTTGACATAAAAACTATATGGAACCATTATCACCCATTGCCTTACACCAGGTAAGTATGGCTCCTGCTTAGATTAGTGGTGGAATTCTGTCAAATCAGATTTCTCAGATTTGCTAACGTCAAGTTTTAGGACAAAGCGAATACTCAACTTGCCATGGGTCGTCAAATACTCCTAAAGAAGAGGGAAATTTTACTTTAAATTTAAGGCCCTTGGGTCATCAATGTCTTAGTGCCTGTATTTTTGCCTAGATTTGTGCCGCCTTTTTGTTTGTACCCAATTTGTTATTATACCTTAAGATTAGAAGATGACTTAAACAATGCAAATGAGGAATCGGGGACAAAATGTTTCAAATAATCAATAAAATTACCATATAAGAAACTTTGAATGAATATTTTGTCCAATACTTAATAATTCCCTGAAAGCCATAATTTTCCATGATGGTACTTCTGTTCACTCTCATATTCAACAACCATTGAGGACACTATTTAAGATGTTTTAAAGTATACTTTTAAGTCATTAAAATTTGTAATTTTTTGTGAAAGAAAATTATTATAATTAACGCTTCTAGATGGATTGATTCTATATTTTCCATATTTAGACATCTTTTAAAACTGAACAAGTGAAGCAAAAATTGGTATTTAAAGTATCACCCAATAAATCGTATAATACAAAAAAAAAAGTTATAATTTTCTTCTATTAGAATTAATAACGGCCTCTTATCTCCGCCACTTGTAGCCAATGCTCACTTGTACAGTGCCTGTAAATGAAGCCTAAAAGCCTAGACTGCATTATAATAATTAACTAGTCTTGGTAATATGCAAGGGACTAATGTGTTTAATGGAGCCAACAGCTACCAAAATAAAGTCAAAGTAATGCAAAATCATCTGTATTACTGTGAAAGGGAATGTAGGCGTTTAAAGCCCTATAATCATAAAAATAAGCTAGAGGAAACAGAATTATTGATTGCAAGTAAGAAGGAGTAAAATGAAGGCTACTTAATATTAAATAGAAATTGCAATTTCCTCAAATGAGTGTAGATTTTAAGAAATTGTTTACAAAATTGCTAAAGTGAACAAATTATGAATGTAGAAAAAATATGTTTTTAAAGAAAGTACTATAGACTTTCTAATCATTACAAAAAAATGTGTCCTAGCAAAAAAAATTCTAGTCTACACACGCCCGACCTATCCCATCACAACCAGCCGCTGTCCACGTGTAGACAACATTGTCTTTGCGCTTGTTTTTTTGTGTAGTTTTGAGTGGTTTGTGCCTTTTTTGTTTAGACCCATTAAAATATTTCATTTGCCCCTTTATTTGAAGTCTACTTTATATGTGCTCGCCTGTTATCATTTTTTATGGTTTTCCAATTTGTCGGCACATTATAGCAATTACAGATGTTTTCGGCTGAGTTATCAATTGAGACTTTTTGAAAAGTCCAACTTGGTCACAGTCCTTATTTTAATTGGTGGTAAGAAGGAACGGGTTCTCCAAATAAGAATGTGGGAAATAAACAGAAGGAAAGCAGATGGAGCAATCAAGCACCGAGCCTTCCTGTCTCATTTGTCAAGAAGTTAGGTAGGGTTAGCCAACACATAAGGATTCCTCTTCTTAGTTGTATGACTTTGGATACTCTTTGTTGAAAAATATGTAAGTCTCCCAATTAGAAGTACCTGCATTGCTAGTAAACAGAGAGATGAGAGTCTCTCCCTTTCTCGGTAGAAAGTCCATGTTCGGCGTTTAGCACCAGACACTAACTGTCCGGTGCCTATCTATGATATAACGATGGGAGCATCACTCTGTCCGAAGCCTTTATAGACTGTGCAAGCGCGACGCACCGCAGTCTGGACTAGAGTGACGCAGCCGAACTTACTTATCCCCCCCCAATATACCGGCCATGGGGGCTCCACACACATGTATCCCCCATAATATAGCGGCCATGGGGGCTCCATGCTCTGCCGCTCCGGTCAGGGTAGATGTAGAGCCCAGCGGAGCTCCAGGACCTTCGATGATAACATCAGCATGATGCCAAAGATGCAAGTGGGCGGAGTCGGCCCTCGCTGTGCTGGCTGCAGGGGTGCTGTATCCATTATAGCCAGCGCCGCACTCAGGCAGTAAGTACAGCCACACTCACGCAGTACAGCCACACTCGCCCGCACTCACACAGTACAGCCACACTCGCCCGCACTCACACAGTACAGCCGCACTCGCCCGAACTCACACAGTACAGCCGCACTAGCCCGCACTCACACAGTACAGCCGCACTCACTCAGCACAGCCGCACTCAGCACAGCCGCACTCGGGCAGTACAGCCGGAGAGAGAAAGATGGGAGCAACATATGGCAGAATGGAAACAGGAACAGGCAAAATGAGTGCAGCAAATTACAACAGAATGGGGGCACAGGATGGGAGCAGAACATGACAAAATGGGGACGCAGGATGGGAACAGAACATTACAGAATGGTTGCGCATGATGGGAGCACCACATGACAGGATGGGGGCAGGATGGGAGCAGCACATGACAAGACGGGGGCGCAGGATGGGAGCACATGACAGGATGGGGACGCAGGATGGAGCAGCACATGACAGGATGGGGACGCAGGTTGGAACAGCACATGACAGGATGGGGCGCAGGGTGGAGCAGCACATGACAGGATGGGATGCAGGATGGAGCAGCACATGACAGGATGGGGACGCAGGATGGAGCAGCACATGACAGGATGGAGACTATATACCAATATAAATGCTCACCACCCGGGCGTAGAACGGGTTCAATAGCTAGTTTATATATATGCATGCTGAATAAACGGTAAATCAGTATATTCTTCGAAGTAGCATATTTAGAAGCAAGAAATACGAATATTCGACTTTCAACTGTAATTACGTTGTACAGTAAGTAATGTTAGTAAATGATACTTCCATCTTCTATCCCGTAGGCAATGCCAACCCAACAGTAAAGTAATGTCGCCAACTGAGATCGATAGACTTATAGTCATTGCAGTGGAATGTAATGAAACAACTCGAGTTTATTTTCCCCTGGCACAAGTCCAAGAGACATCTAAGTGATTTCCACGCACGTCATTCAGCAATTTTGATCAGATTTCAGAACCTATTATGACATTCTGACATTTACAATCATTATATATTGAGACCACTTCACATCTAATGAAGATGTGATGCTGAAAACATGAAAAATTATAACAAGAAAGCAATTTGTTAAGTCAAAGTAAACTGAACTCGGGATACATGAAAAACATGATCTTAAGAATGGTAAATGACAGTTTACATTCTACAAAATGAATAAATCAATAGTTAAAACTGTGAATCTAATTTATATCTTGATTGATTTTATTTCATGGGATGACCAGTAATAAATAGACAATGCTGACATCTGAATATAAGCATTTTTATCGTAACATGCGGATGATAAATGACAAAGGCCCATCAAGTTCAACTAGGGTGGGAGGGGGGGGTTTGAATGCTAGAAACAGGGAAACAGGAAAAAAAAATATAAAATCTTGGGTAACCATCAACCATCCAGAGCAAGAATACAAAAGACTGCAAGACTGCAAAATAGTAAAACAATCCTTAACCCCTTAGTAACAGAGCCAATTTTGTCCTTAATGACCAAGCCAATTTTTACAATTCTGACCACTGTCAATTTATGAGGTTATAGCTATGGAACGTTTCTACAGATCAAACTGATTCTGAGAAAGTGTTTTCATTACAGATTGTACTTCGTTTTTGTGGTAAAATTTCTTCAATATGACTTGCGTTTATTTATGAAAAAAACGGAAATTTGGCAAAAATTTAGATCATTTTGCAATTTTTAAAATTTTAATTTTTGTGCCCTTAAATCAGTGAGTCATATCGCACAAAATATTTAACAAATAACATTTACCACATTTCTACTTTACATCACCACAATTTTGGAAGCATAATTGTTTTTGTTAGGACGTTATAATGTTAAAACCTGACCAGCGATTTCTTATTTTTCCAACAAAATTTACAAAATAATTTTTTAAGGGACCACCTCACATTTGAAGTAAGTTTGGGAGGTTAATATGACAGAATATACCCCAAAGTGACACTATTCTAAAAACTACACCCATGAAGGTGCTCAAAACCACATTCAAGAAGTTTATTAACCTTTCGGGTGCTTCATGTGAACTAAAGCAACGTGGAAGGAAAAAATGAACATTTTACTTTTTTCACAAAAAATGTATTTTAGACCCAAACTTTTTTTTATTTTCACAAGGGTATCAGGAGAAAATGGACCACAAAATTTGTTGTGCAATTTCTCCAGAGTACGCAGATACCCCATATGTGGAGGAAAGCCACTGTTTAGGCATATGGCAGGACTCAGAAGGGAGGGAGCACCGTTTAACTTTTTGAATGCAAAATTGGCTGGAATCAATGGCGGGCCCAATGTCGCGATTGAAGACCTTTTGATGTACCTAAACAGTGGAAACATCCCAATTCTAACTCCAACCATAACACAGCCCTAGCCCTGACCTTATTCCCAACCCTAATCCCAACCCTAGCCACAACCCTAACCCCAACTCAAACAACACCCTAACCCCAACACCCCAACCGTAACCTCAACACAACCGTATCCCAAACACAACTGTATCCCCAACACAACCCTAACCCCAACACTACAAGCGTAACCCCAGCACAACTCTAGCTCTAACCCCAACCCTAACCCTAGCTCCAACCATAAACCTAGTCCCAACCTTAACCCTAACTGCAAAGAATGGAAAAAATACATTTTTTTATTTTACAATTTATACCTAAGGGGGTGATTAAGGTAGTTTGATTTACTTTTTGTTTTTGATCACTGTGATAAGGTCTATCACAGTGATCAAAATAAACCAATAGGAAAAATCTCCTATTGTTGCCTGGTGCCTGCTGGCAGATCTCGGCGTCCACACTGCGCATGCGCCCACCATTTTCTTCAATGAAGAAGACGGCGAGGGCTGGGGAACAGAGCCGGAGGGTCCAAGGATACCGAAAATACCGGGATGGAGGCTCGGGGGACCTCATTTCTCTCTCCTGTGGTATGCTAAATCATATCAGAGGCGAGAAAAATGAATGAGAAATTGCACTATTTTTTGTGATCGCCGCTATTCGGTGAATAATGGCGATCACAAAACTGGGGACGGTAAAAACCGACCAGAATCATGTTCTCTGGGGTCTACCCCCCTTTACCGAGATCCCGGAGATTTTCTGAGGCTGGGGGGTGCTATAACCTTATTTTTCAGCAACGTTAAAAAGAAGAAAATGTATGGTTGAAAAAAACCTTAGCAAGAAGTATGAAACAAATGGCATGTGTGGATATACACAGGTTTCACATCTCAATAATTATTATGGCAGTGTTTTAGATATACAAAACACTATCACCGGCGCTCTACACCTCAACCCACTATATAAATGGGGTAACCTAACACAATAACCCAGCTGCTGGTGGTCACAGAACATGTGCCACTTTCTGAAAGAACCAGGCGTCCCTGGCTCTGCACTCAGTAGCGGCACTGTATACCGCTCGTCCGCACACGCTCTTGTGTGCCCACCCTCCGGTCATCGCCAGCTGGCACGGATTGTGCTGCATCCGTACTGCTCGACCGCACACGCTCCTGCGTGCCCACCCTCTGATCATTGCCAGCGTCCATGACTGTGCCTCATCCGTTCGTACGCCCATCAGCAGCGGAGTGTGCCCAATATTGTCATTCACGGTAAGGAACCTCTTCCTTTCCTCCTTTTTTTTCTATTTGGCCCCTAAGTATTGTTTCCTAGAAGGGGCTCATTGTAAGCACATAGAAGTGCAGCCACTGACTTTAGTGCAACAGCCCATATCTTGTTGTCAGCAGGACATATGTGTTCATCAGCATATCCAGGGGTATTAGGGTAATGGCATTTCTTTTATAACCCGAGCGCGGTGCCGTTGTTTACAACAAGTGTTTTAGATATAATCAGATCAATCGGAGGCAAATCTTAGAGTAAGAACAGTACACAAAATTTTATTTCACATACTGCGGAAGACTGACTAAGCATGATGACATGTGCCTAGCGGGTTTCACCATAATGCTCTGCAACTGTCAAGTCACATGGTTTAGCGGTGCCAAACGGGTATCTATTGTAGCCACTGTAAAAGATGGGGACTGGCCAAGCAGACCAATTTTATGTTCTTACTATGTAGGACTATAGATCAAAGTGCACAGTTAATTCCACATAGGGACAGAAAAAGACACTGTTGTTGATGAACATTTAGTGGCACCAGTAAGGAGAGAAAAATATGGCAGGCGGCAGCAGTTCAGAGTAATCAATTAATGTATTCTAGTTGGGATTCGAGCACATGACTGTATTTTTGGTCCGAATGCGATCCGACAAAACATCAGATCACACTCAGACCAATGTTAGTCTTAGTTTATGGAGCCATGCATATGTCAGTATTTTTTTCTCGGACCAATCCGATCAGAGGACAACATCGCAGCATGCCAGAGTTGATCCGATATTCAGATTGCACTTGACCATGATAGTCAATGAGTTTGTGAAACATGTCAGACTCCACTCGAAGATAATTATTTTCTTTCTTCTTCACCTCATCCGAGAAAATTGGATCACACATGATTACACTCCGATCAAATTCTGATCAGAGCGTGATTATCATTATAGGTCCAATTCTCTCAAATAACCCTAGCCTGAGATACGTTTCTCATCCTTCTTGCAATGCAAAAGTTTGGACTCTTAATAATAAATCAGATTGAATACATTATTGGAGTATGGCAAAATGTTCCACACACCATTCTAAGGCAATTGACTACTTAAAATTTGCCACAACTAAGTTAACTGCAAATTGAAATTTTTGGAAAAAAAATTGCCAAACCTGCCAAATTTACATTTCAAAAGCTTCGAACATCTCAACTGTGTATGACTGTCTTACTGCTGCAATCACATATTTTTGTGGCAGTTCTTGATACAGTTTTTGAGCTACAGCCTGAAAGGAGTCCAAAAGGAATGATTGATGATAAGTCTTTACTCATTTGTATCCAAATTGCATTTTTAGCCATAAAGGGTATTCCCCAATTGTTATTCATCACCGATACCCATGTATACCGAATTGAGCACCAGGATGCCTGCTGGACCACTGCTTTATTTAAAACTTCACTCTGTGGTCAAGCAGTGAGAATGTGGATTGTGACCCGTGTTCTAGCGATCAGTGGAAGTCATAGTGGTTAGACCGGCATCAATCACACATTCAGAACCTTAAATGGTTGATATATGTCGATCTTAGGGAAAAAAATGGAGGGTGAAATGGAAGCGGGAGAAGAAGCCTGGCGAGAATTAAGCCACTGGGCAGTTTGTAGATAAGAAGAAGCCTGGCGAGAATTTAGCCACCAGGCAGTCTGTAGATACACCAAATTCTTGTGGTCAGTGTAAACTTGGAAGGGAAAACGAGCCCCCTCCGGGAGGCGTCTCCACTCTGAGAAGGCCAACTTCATTGCTAGTAATTCCCTGTCCCCGATGGAATATTTCCTCTCCGCCAGTGTGAAAGTCTTAGAGAAATAGAAGCAAGGATGCTTCTGACCTTGAGCATCCTTTTGGAATAGGACTGCTCCAGCACCGACGGATGAGGCATCCACCTCCTTTATAAAAGGTTTATCTACATTGTGGCGATGAAGAATAGGAGTGCTAGCAAAGTGGGATTTAACAGAGAGGAAGGCCTTGGAGTCCTCCGCCGACCGCAATTTGGGATTTGCTCCCTTCTTGGTGAGGGCTACCAAGGGAGCTACCAAAGTTGAGAAGTGGGGAATGAACTGGTGATAATAGTTAATGAACCCCACAAAGCACTGCACCGCTTTGAGAGAATAGGGTTCCTGCCAGTCCATCACAACCTGTAGCTTGGCAGGATCCATAGCCAATCCCAGGGCGGAGATGATATAGCCCAGGAAAGGCAAGGACTCCTGCTCAAACACATACTTCTCCCACTTGGCATAGAGGGAGTTTGCCCATAGGAGGTCAAAGACTTTGTAAACATCTCTCCGGTGGGAGTCTATATCTGGAGAGTAAATGAGAATATCATCCAGATAGACTACAACCGAGGTGGAGATCATATCCTGGAATATATCATTCACAAAGTCTTGGAAAATGGCTGGGGCATTACAGAGCCCGAAGGGCATCACCAGGTATTCATAGTGCCCGTCCGTGGTGTTAAATGCCGTCTTCCATTCGTCCCCCTCACAGATGTGCATCAGGTTGTAAGCACCCCACAGATCAAGCTTATTAAATACCCTCGCTCTCCGCAACCTATTGAAGAGCTCAGATATCAGGGACAGAGGGTACTTGTTCTTAACCGTGATGGCGTTAAGACCACTGTAATCTATGTATGGATGTAATTCTCCATTCTTCTTCTGCAGGTGACACTGACTTCCTAATGAATCCTTTTGCCAGATTCTCCTGGATGTATTGGGTCATTGCCACCATCTCCAGGAGAGACAGGTGATAGACTCGATCCTGGGGAGGCAAGAGGTCAAAAGAACAGTCATAGGGGTGGTGAGGTGGAAAGGTCTCTGCAGCCCTCTTGGAGAACACGTCCGCATATGGCCAATAGTGCTTGGGGAGAGAGGAAAGATCTGAGGGTACCTCTGTAGTGGCAACCTGAACACAATCTCTCAGACATCTACTCTCACAAGATTCACTCCATCCCAGAATTCTCCCTGTGGACCACTCTATATGAGGGGAGTGGTACCATAGCGAAGGTATCCCTAACAGGACCTCATCAATTCCCTCAGGAATGACCAGTAAAGAAGCAATCTACTAATGGGATGGCAACCTAGAAAGAGTAAATGGGATGGTCTGGTGTGTTATCTGTGAGGGCAGTGTCGACCCATTCACCACTCGTACGGTCACTGGTTTGGAGAGCATCACCAGGGGTATTGCATGTCGTTGGGCAAAGGCAGAAGACATGAAGTTGCCCTCCGCCCCGGAAACTATGCAAAGCTCGACCATGTAAGTGGATGGGTCTATGGTAATTGTCCCCTTGAAGTACAATTTGGAGAAAAAGGTTGCCGTGTCTAGCGTACCTCCTCCTACAACCACTAGATGCTGATATTTTCCTGACCACTGGGGACATTTCCTGGCATAATGTCCCGACTGCTGGCAGACAGGAAAGGACAGACCATGGGTACTCGAGTGACCCGGGACTTAGATCTTGCTCGAGAAACCTCCATGGCCTCCTGTGGCCCGGACACCTGAACCTGATTCCAGAGGTCTGGCGAAGGTGGGAGTCAGCAGAAACCTCTGCCTACACTGGGCTCACTCCAACCTACACTTGTTAAAACGAAGGTCGATGCGAGTGGAGACCACCATTAGCTCCTCCAGTGTGGCAGGAATCTCCCTAGTAGCCAAAGCGTCCTTCACATGGTTAGCCAGCCCCCTCCAAAACACAGATGAGGGCATTAACCAGCCACTCGAGATCAGATAATAAAGTCTGGAAGTGAACAGAAAAATGACTGATCATGGATGAACCCTTTGTCAGTGCCAGCAGTTGGAGCACCGTATCATGGGTGACTTGAGGTCCCAAAAAGACATGATCATCGTGCTCCCACACCGGCGTAGCCCACTCCAATGCCCTGTCCGACAAGAGAGATATAATAAATCCCACTTCAGCCCGCTCTGTGGGGAAACATGCAGCCAGGAGCTCAAGGTGCATCGCACACTGGCTCATGAATCCCCTACATGACTTGCTATCACAAGAGTATTTATCTGGCAGCGGGAGGTGGGATAAGGTCAGAACAGTGATGGCAGTGGACAAACTTGCTGCAGCCACGCTAGCAACCTGAACAGCTACTGCGGTAACATCCACAGCTGAGGTTGTGCAGACCACATGGTTTGAGATTCCCCCTGTGCAGCAGCGGGAACTCGACATCTAATATTTACATCCAGAACTTTCCACCTTACCCCGTGTGGTATTCGTGCCTCAAACACTTCCATCACATAATAGCAGTCAGTTGCAAGCACCCCTCTAACTGGTAATATCTTCCTATCTCTAGTGCATAATATGTATCTCTTCCCGATTCTCCCACCCACCAGTGTATGTACATCACTAATCACTAATCACAAAAGTCAACATCTGGAGACCAACTCTTTATAGCTGTTTCCCAGGTGTGATGCTAATGCACCAAGCTGGCAGAAAGCCATGCCACACATCATGGGCTCCCAAGACAAAGGTTGGGGACACCTGTTTTAAAAGGTTGACCAGTTTAGAAAATCTACTTATTGTACAAATTCCTTATAGAACAATCGCAAGAAAAATGTACCATTACACACTATCCTTTAAAAAAAAAAGTGTTGTCTGGGTATAGGACAAGACAAGTCCTCAGGATCAAGGACACACTTTGTAACATCTCCACACCTTGACCAAGAAATGAGGATCCTGAACAGAAGACAATTCTATTAACTCAGAATTTCATAAACTGAACTCGACAACCCACTTATGTGCATAAATCATTCCTATATCTTACCTTCTTTGGATATGCAGCAGTATTTCAAGAAAACAATATTTAAAAAAGATCCAGTAACAAAGTGAACGGCCAAGGGAGCAGCACTCATCAGCCTCTCCCCAACCTGTTCAGCTCTACATATCTTTCCTTATTGTATATTGGGATAACCTGTCAATCAAGCCAAGTTGGGTGCAGCAAATCAGTGCCTTATTGACTCTTTTCTCAACCTGTTCTCAGGTAGTTTTTATACTATAGGCCAAATTCATTAAGACTGATATTGATGACCAGACTCAATGATGGGCATTCAGGAATAAGATGCACCTAATTTGTTAAGAAGAGTATGCGATTTAATGAATTAGGCTCATCTTATCACTGGCATACATCTTGCCACAGATGCTACCCCAGTCAATGACTGGAGCATCAGTGATTGGAGTAAATGTTTTTACATATAATACTATTGTGTCGTAATGTTTGAAGAATTTGCTGGGCCTCATTGGCTTTCCCAGATATCACGTCCATATTTCACCCACTTTGGGCATGAAAACATCAAAAGTGGCAATTTATTTTTGCAAAACTTGAAGTTGAGCAACAGTGTTGTAACTTTTCAAATTGTTTTATGGAAAAATTCTGGCAGAGACACTGATGAATCGGGGCATATGTGTTTTCTCAATTCCTATGGTATTTAACAGAAAAGATATTGGCTTGTCAAGAGTGAGCCAGTCCTGGCTTTATGTTGCCTATGGTCTGGGAGACATACATTTTAACAGGTTCTGTTTAAGAATAATACTAGTATGGTCAACTGTTGATCAACTGTATGATCAAAAATTCCATTTTCCTAAATGTTGATAACATCAGTATAATTTGAAGTATGCATAAACATGTTGGGAAGAAATCATGGAGACTTTTTTGTTGTTTTTTTGTGGCATTAATAAAAACCAATCATCCAATAAAACATAATGAAATATTTTCTGTATGCAGAAGACTTCTGTGCCTCCCTGTTCAGGAGCTAGACAGAAACTTTGTCATGCTTGGGGAAATCCTGAATAAATGTTGAGCAGAGAAACAAAGGCTTCGGAGACTGCAAGGATTTAAGTGTTTATGGAATGTATCATTAATTTAAGTGATGCCATGCTATTTCTTGTGGATATGTGGATGTGAAATGTGGATATGTAAAGCAGAAAAGTAAAAGATGGTGATATAAGGAAAGCCCCTTGTAAGTTCAGCTTTGGCCTGAAATAAAGCATCTATAAGAGGGTAGTTGAGAGGTAGTATGTGTGAAACGCTCCAGGTATTGCTCAGTGATGTCAAAGGGGTTGTCCACTACTAGAACAACTGCTTCTCGATCTGAATGTTTTCCTCGACTAAAATAAAAACATCTATTCTCACCTCTGGTGCTTGCGTTGTTCTAAAGATGTTGGAACTCACATTCCCGTGACTCATGTGAGGTTGTCATGTTACTTGAGCCCTGTGCCAAATCATCATTGGCTTCACTGTCCCCGTCTTTGAATATATAAAATTACTAAAAAGGAAGTGAGTGGTCAGTCACATCTCTCAATTCCTGTTAATTACATATATATCTGGAGGTGGAGACAGTGATGACAAGGATGATTGGGCACAGGGCTCACATGATATGACAACTTCTTTTAGCCCCAGGAACGTGAGGGCCGACACCGCTCAAAGAGCATCCACTCAGGAGGTGAGCATAAGTGTTTTTATTTTAATAAGGTCAAACAATCAGATCGATAATGGGTTGTCCTAGTAGTGGACAACCCCTTTAAAGAAATAACTTTTACCTAATATGTCTCCCAAAGAGCAGCAGGTGACCCATTTGGTAGATTATCTGGAAGTTCCATGCTACAGTTCCAGCACTTTAGCCCATAACCTCTTCTGCAAGGAAGAAAATCACTCCAGCCCACCCCTCATCTAATAAAAAAAGGTGTTCCCACCTCCAGCAAACCACTTCTTCTGCAACAGACATGCCAATCCAGTCTACAGCCACCGATATAGACCTGCTGATTGAGACAATCTATCAGTACTGGTGTGCAGCACTTTTGCAAAAATGGAGCAGAAATGTGGTAGGGTTTATGCAAACTTCACCCAAAATATAAGAAGTGAACATATTTATTATATTTAATATTGTTCATTATGTGCTAGAATAATTATGCTTTTTTTTTATGATACCATATACAGTCTTGACTAAAAGTGTTGGCATCCTTGAAATTGTTTCAGAAAATTAAGTATTTCTCTAAGAAAATTATTGCAATTGCACGTTTTCACTTTCTTGGAGAATGGAACGGCACTAGGATGTCTATTGCAGCTCTATGCTCCTTTACTCATTTCATGGATTGCTACCACTTGCGGTTCTCATAGAAGCCACTGGATTACGGTGCTCAGCTTTAAGAAGTG
This sequence comes from Ranitomeya imitator, assembly GCF_032444005.1. NCBI lineage: Eukaryota > Metazoa > Chordata > Amphibia > Anura > Dendrobatidae > Ranitomeya > Ranitomeya imitator. The sequence continues at coordinate 790,942,176 of NC_091284.1, read as the reverse complement.
ATAACAATCTTCGTACTCAAAAAAATTAAAAAGTAGCGGCACTTACCAGTTTGCTGAAAATTGTGTCTTTAATGTATCTTCAATCCATATTACAGGTTGTATAGACACATTGCAGGTGATTACGAGGGTGCGGGGAGTGAAGGTGGACGACGGCCGTTTCGTGCAATCAGCACTTCGACGGGTCCATAACATAACGGGTTCTGCCCCCGTCGAAGTGCTGATTGCACGAAACGGCCGTCGTCCACCTTCACTCCCCGCACCCTCGTAATCACCTGCAATGTGTCTGTACAACCTGTAATATGGATTGAATATACATTAATTGCACGTTTTGTTATACACATGTTTATTTCCTTTGTGCTTAATGGAACATAGAAAAAAACTGATATAAAAGACAAATTGGACATCATTTCACACAAAGCCCCTTACAGGGCTTCTTTCCAAAATTGTGTGTAAACAACTTGGTTTCAAGTGTGTGAGGCTCATTCAAACTCACCTGTGGCAAGTAACAGGTGTGGGCGATATGAAAATCACACTTGAAACCAGATAAAAAGGGGAGAAGTTGACTCAATGTCTGCTTTGTGTATGTGCCACATGAAGCAGGGAGAACAGAAAGAGGAGAAAAAACTGTCCGATGACTTGAGAACCAAAATTGTTGAACAATATCAACAGTTTCAAGGTTACCATCTCTAGAAATCTTAATATTCCTTTCTCCAGAGTGTGCAACATAATCAAGACGTTTACAATCCATGGCACTCTAGCTAATCTCCTCAGACAAGGACAGCAGAGAAAAATTGATGGATGATTCCAATGCATAATAGTCTGGATTGTGGAGAGGCAGCCCAATTAAGATCCAAATAAATTCAAGCTGTCCTCCAGGCTCAGGGGGCATCAGTGTCAGTGTGAGCTAGCCCTCGACATTTGAATAAAATAAATTGCTATGGCAGTAGACCCAGGAGGACCCAACAACTGACACAGAGATAAATAATCTAGACTGCAGTTTGGCAAAATGTACACGAGTAAGTCAAAATCCTTCTGGAAAAGCATCTTATAGACAGATGAGACCAAGATTGAGCTTTTTGGTGAAGCACATCTTTCTGTTTACCAAAAATGAAATGTGGCCTGCAAAGAAAATAACACAGTACTTACAGTCAAATATGGTAGAGGTTCAAAGATGTTTTGGGGTTTGTTTTGATGTCTCTGGCACATGGTGCCTTGACTGTGTGCAAGGCATGGTGACATCTGAAGATTGGCAACAGATTTTGGATCGCAATATAGTGCCCAGTGTCAGAAAGCCGTGTTTACATCCTAGGTCATGGATCTTCCAGCAGGACAATGACCTCAAACATACTTCAAGAATCCCACAGAAATGGATGGAAACAAAGTGCTGGAGAGTTGTGAAGTGGCAACAATGAATCTGGATCTAAATCCCATTGAACATCTATGGAGAGATGTTAAAATTGCTGTTGGGAGAAGTTGCTTTCAAATACAAGAGACCAGGAGCAGTTTGCAAAATAAGCAAGGTCCAAAATTCCAGCTGAGAGGTGTAAGAAGCTTGTTAATGGTTATAAGAAGCAATTGATTGCAGTTATTTATTCCAAAGGGTGTGCCATCAAATATTATGTTGAGGGTGCCAACAATTTTGACTGGCCCATTTTGTGGTTGTGTTTGAAATTATGTTCGATTTGCCTTGGATTTTTTGTGTTGTTCCAATACATACAAAGGAAATAAGTGTGTATAACAAAACATGTGTAATTGCAATAATTTTCTGGGAGAAATACTACATTTTCTGTAACAATTTCAAGGGTGTCAACAATTTCAGCAATGTCTGTATGTAGTTCTATGCAGATGTTTTCAATTCATCTATTAAACTTTTTGCGGAAAACATGTTCTACATTTTTTTTCTATTTTGTTATCTGTCAACCCTTAAAAATAAAACCTCTATATTTTTTTTCCCACTAGGAGTCTTTACAGTGTAATTTGTTGACTGCTCAAAATAGAGATTCATAATCTGTCAAAAAAAAATTACCAACCAATATTTTTGAGACATGCCTTTGTGTTTGCAGATCTTTTTCTACAATGGCAACCAATAAGTGCCACAAAATTTAGGAAGGCAAATAGAGCCATCTTCCTCTGTTTTAAGACATTAGATATTAAAACTAAGACTATGTGAGTGAATTAATATGCTATTTTTCATGTGTTATATGAATTTAAAGGGAGCAAAATCTAGATGTCTTCTCTTTAGAACATTTGATCACAGGGGTTATCTGCCCTAGAATTCTCTTCATCAACACTGAAAGGGCTCCAACTAGAGTTGTTGAAAACTGACTCGCAAGTCCATCAGCCATGTCACTAATCTGCAAAGGCTGAACGTAAACTTTGAGAACTACCTCTTACCTGGCAGCATCGTGGCTCCTCTTTTGTCCTAGCTGGCTTGGAGTGACATCATTATCATGGCATGATGTACATATGATGTCCAGCTAGATCAGCTAATCAAAAGAAGAGTCAAAGATGCTGTCGTGTAAGAGGCGATCTTTGGGGATCAAAAAAAATGGAAAATCCAGCTCAACGAGGTAGTGAAAAAACTTTTTCTTTATTCACTGGAAAATGTGCTCATTGGAGGATAAAAACAACAGCTTGAGCAGTAGATAAAATGCTATATCAATGCGTTTCTGGTGACCAAGCACCCTTAAGCACTTGTGACGAGCGAGTATACTCGTTGCTCGGGTTTTCCCGAGCATGTTTGGGTGGTCTCCGAGCATTTGTAAGTGCCTGGAGATTTAGTTTTTGTTGATGCAGCTGCATGATTTACAGCTGCTAGCCAGCCTGAGTACATGTGGGGGTTGCCTTTGTTGCTAAGGAATCTCCACATGTATTCAAGCTGTCTAACAGCTGTAAATCATGCAGCAGAGGCGACGAAAACTAAATCTCCAAGTACTCACAAATACTCGGAGACCACCCGAGCGTGCTAGGGAAAACCCGAGCAACGAATATACTTGTTCATCACTATTAAGCACCATTACAATCCAATGTCTAACCATTTGAATGTCGGATAAGACCCTATTTTGCGCTATTTCTCCAACAGTATCTAATGGTACTGACCCTGGAACATCTAACTTCGCTGCTTCATGGTCTGACTGTGAGTAGTGATTAGCGTCACACTTGCCCTTCATACTGTATACATTCGGCCATAGCGGCACCCGCAAACAACATACACTCCAATACAATTCTCATACAGTTCCTTCAAAATGCATAAAAGAAAAACAAATGCTGCATGCATAAGCTCATGACCTTAAAACGTTAAAAGGCAATCTATCAGTAGGTTTTTGCTACCTCATCTGATTGCAGCCTGATGTAGGCAAAGAGACCCTGAATTTGATGATTTGGTCTTGGTTTACTGGATGCAGAAGTTCTGACATGATAAAAGTTCTTAGATGTAGCAAACAGCAGAGCTGAGAAAGATATTTCAAAATACTTAGGTTTTTTGATAAATTTCTTACCATTGATGGGTGCATGATACACAAGATAGCAAAACAAAAGCTGCCCTTTCTTATTTTAGATGCATAAGAGTGTTAGAAACATAAAAAGTGTTAAACTTCTATAATTTCATTCAGTCATCAGTAATTTTTCTTGAATGCAAAAAACGGTTCGGGTTTCACCAGTGTGGTTTTTTTTTCCAGAGTTTCAACAGTGTTCGGTCAATGTAAGTTGTTACCATCAGAGATTGGTCAAAGTTTCATCGTTATTTTCTCAGAGGACCCAAGTTTCTCCTATCAAATAGTCTGTGAACAACAGATGGCACAGAGATGGCATCTGAGTGCTGTTTGATGATTTTTCAAAGACCCACATAATTTCCTTGGGCAGCGTCTGCTTGAGGCCACCGGCTAAAAAAGGCTACCTTGGACAGACTTAGCACAAGCCACTTCTTCTGGGCTATTCCAGAGGAACCCTAACCTTAATTCCTGAACAAGGGCTTGATATTACAACGGGTCCAGTGGATTGCTTCCATGGAAGGGCTGCTGTCCAGAGGAGTGAACCAAAGGCAGGAGGGGTCGCCAAGCAGCGTGAAAGCCAAGAAGTCACATCAGAAACAAAATCATAAACAATAGGATAATCAAAAATTCATGCTGAGGTAAAAAAAAAGGAAAATTAAAAAAAAAAACAACACAAGCAAGGACAAGCATAAACCAAGTAGCTAAATTTTTTTGACTGGCAGTGGAAGTTAGAGATCCAGGGGTTTAAACAGCAGGCAGCTCCAACCAAGGACTCCCAGAAAAAAGCAATTAAAACCCGACAATTAACCCCATAGCTCCCTGATCCAGTGGCACCAAAAGTCCAGGAAAAAAGGGTACTGATGCTTTCACGCCTTATCCGCAACAAAGACGTGGCACCGGCCGAATAAAATAAACGGCACAAATGTTACACATTGGCTTCTTTGATCTGAGACTGGGTTAAAAATCGACCATGTCTCTGTGACTTTTTGCAGAACACTGAGTCAGCAAAATTGCATGGACAGATGAACAGCTCCATAGACTCTACAGTAATAGGTGTGAAAAACAAGAATAGAACTCGTAGAACTGCCGTTAGAATCAGCCCTAAGAATGAACACTGTTAATGCTGTTGTTTCGTTACTATATACCAAGCTGGAAGTACAACGACAATATTAAACAAATCTGTAAATTACGTTTTGGAAAATAATATACATAACTCTACAGACAGAACCAGCACAACTTTTATATTACCCAGCGTTTAACGCTAGTAAACAAAGTCCTTGCTAAAGGGTCCATTGATTTCCTGTGTTTTGCAACATTCCGATAAGGTCTACGCCGCCCGTGACATTTAAAGCCATGGCAGAAATTACATTAACATAATGATGTGAGAGAGTAAACTTGGATCGGCTAATAAATCTCATAAAATAGCTCACTTTTTGTCGTGTCATTTTAATGATGTTCTATGGACTTTCTGTTAAATAAAAAATTGTAAGAAATTGTAATAAAAGTTAATATACCAAGCATTAAAAATGATGTTCATTCAGCTACTGGCGGCTCTGCGCATTTTCTGATCTTCTTGCAATAAAAACTAGATACCAAAAAAAAAAAAAAAAAGGAAAAAAACCTCACGATTCATTTTTCTCATTCATAGCAGTTTTAATGTCTTTAGTGTAAATGTCTGTAGACTTTAAGACTCCCTCTGCAAGGTTAATATAGCAGTAACATGATTCAGATGACATAATAAGGGCTAATCTAGAGGCTTCTAATGACCATAATGCCCGGCTATAATCATTTTACTTTAGCTACAATGCCATCTTAAATCCAAGTTTGGTGCCGGTTTAAGTTCAGAATAAATTTGTAAATATGACATTTTCTTGCTCATTTTACTAATTGGAGTCAAAGTAAATTAATCAAAGTGTCTGCAATGGGCCGACCGGCTTACTCAGCTTTTCTGATAGGGATAAATGCTCTTTACAGATCTACTAAGGGTGAATGATTGGAATTTTCATACTAATTGTCATGCACAGATTTGGAAAAAAAAATATTTAAAAAATTTGGCCCCAAAAAAAGGAAATTGAGTAACACTTTCAATATTTTTCAGTTTGAGAAAATTGTTTTAGAGTATGTTCACTAGATTTCTTAGATTTCCTAATTTTTCATGCAAAAGTAGATGTTACAGTCATGCTGCGTCAATGTTTAAAATTTTGATATTAGTTGTGATGCAAAAATGTGTTGAAACACCAAAAAAATATAAAAAATGGACAAAAATGGTACTTCAAAAATATTTTAGTATTTCCGAATTGAAGACATTTTTGTAGGCTTTGATTTGTAGAGTGAGCAAATGCTTAAAGGGACTCTGTCACCTGAATTTGGCGGGACCGGTTTTCGGTCATATGGGCGGAGTTTTCGGGTGTTTGATTCACCCTTTCCTTACCCGCTGGCTGCATGCTGGCCGCAATATTGGATTGAAGCTCATTCTATGTCCTCCATAGTACACGCCTGCGCAAGGCAAGATTGCTGGGAATATAAATTGATGACGACATTTGACAGCCGTAATGTAGGAATGAATGTGTCGCATGGATTTATGACTTTTTACATCAACTAAGGAACTTGCCCCTCAGACTAAGTGCCCCTCAGACAGTGCCCACTGTCAGAAAGATGGAGTTGTGTTCTTGGTCATGAGGCTTCCAAGCAGGATAATGACCCTAAGCATACTTCAAGAAGTATCCAGAAATGGATGGAAACAAAAAAAAAAAAAAATGCTGGAGAGGTCTGAAGTGGTCAGCAATGAGTCCAGATCTAAATCCCATTGAACACCTGTAGAGAGATCTTAAAATCTTTCCCTGGAGAAAACCCCCTTTAATTATGAGAGACCTCTGGCAGTTTGCAAAAGAAGAGGGGTCCAAAATTCCAGTTGAGAGGTGTAAGAAAATTGTTGATGGTTATAAGAAGCGATTGATTGCAGTAATTTATTTCAAAAGGTATGCAACCAAATATTAAGTTGAGGGTGCCAACAATTTTGTCTGCCCATTTTTGGGGTTTTCTGTGAAATTATGTCCAAATTGCCTTTTTTTCTCAGTTTTTTTGTGTTGTTCCAATACACACAAAAGAAATAAACACGTGTATAACAAAACATGTGTAATTGCAATAATTTTCTGGGAGAAATAAATAAATATATACAGTTATATGAAAAAGTTTGGGCATCCCTACTAATCTTAAGCTTAATGTTTTATAAAAATTGTTTTTTTTGCAACAGCTATTTCAGTTTCATATATCTAATAACTGTTGGACACAGTAATTTTTCTGCCTTGAAATGAGGTTTATTGTACTAACAGAAAATGTGCAATCTGCAATCAAACAAAATTTGACAGGTGCATAAGTATGGGCACCTCACCAGAAAAGTGACATTAATATTTAGTAGATCCTCCTTTTGCAAAAATAATAGCTTCTAGTCGCTTCCTGTAGCTCTTAATGAGTTCCTGGATCCTGGATGAAGGTATTTTTGACCATTCCTCTTTACAAAACAATTCCAGTTCAGTTAAGTTTGATGGTCGCCGAGCATGGACAGCCCTCTTCAAATGATCCCACAGATGTTCAATGATATTCAGGTCTGGGGACTAGGATGGCCATTCCAGAACAGTGTAATTGTTCCTCTGCATGAATGCCTGAGTAGATTTGGAGCGGTGTTTTGGATCATTGTCTTGCTGAAAGATCCATCCCCTGCGTAACTTTAACTTTGTCACTGATTCATGAACATTATTGTCAAGAATCTGCTGATACTGAGAGGAATCCATGCGTCCCTCAACTATAACAAGATTCCTGGTGCCGGCATTGGCCACACAGCCCCAAAGCATGATGGAACCTCCACCAAATTTTACTGTGGGTAGCAAGTGTTTTTCTTGGAATGCTGTGTTTTTTGGCCGCCATGCATAACGCCTTTTTGTATGACCAAACAACTCAATCTTGGTTTTATCAGTCCACAGGATCTTCTTCCAAAAAGAAATTGGCTTCTCCAAATGTGCTTTTGCATACCTCAGCCGACTCTGTTTGTGGCGTGCTTGCAGAAATGGCTTCTTTCACATCACTCTCCCATACAGCTTCTCCTTGTGCAAAGTGCATTGTATAGTTGACCGATGCACAGTGACACCATCTGCAGCAAGTTGATGCTGCAGCTCTCTGGAGGTGGTCTGAGGATTGTCCTTGACTGATCTCACCATTCTTCTTCTCTGCCTTTCTGATGTTTTTCTTGGCCTGCCACTTCTGGCCTTAACAAGAACTGTACCTGTGTTCTTCCATTTCCTTACTATGTTCCTCACAGTGGAAACTGACAGGTTAAATCTCTGAGACAGCTTTTTGTATCCTTCCCCTGATCAACTATGTTGAATAATCTTTGTTTTCAGATCATTAGACAGTTGTTTTGAGGAGCCCATGATGCCACTTTTCAGAGGAGATTCAAACAGGAGAACAACTTGCAAGTGGCCACTTTAAGTAGCTTTTCTCATGATTGCATATACCTGGCTATGAAGTTCAAAGCTCAATGAGGTTAGAAAACAAAAAAAAGTGCTTTAGTAAGTCAGCAAAAAGTAGGTAGGAGTATTTAAAACAAGAAAATGATAAGGGTGCCCATACTTATGCACCTGACAAATTTTGTTTGAATGCAGATTGCACATTTTCTGTTAGTACAATAAACCTCATTTCAAGGCAGAAATATTACTGTGTCCAACAGTTATTAGATATATGAAACTGAAATAGCTGTTGCAAAAAAATTATTTTTATGAAACATTAAGCTTAAGATTAATAGGGGAGTCCAAACGTTTTCATATAACTGTATATATATATATATATATATATATATATATATATTGTAAGGTGGTGGCCGGACACATACTAGATGGGAGTTATGTATCACAGAGGCGCATGTCATCTGTGATATAAACCTGGAGTAATAGTCTAGTACACAAACTACTAAGAGAGGTTAATCGGCCATGTTAGGGCCAGCTCTAATTGTGAGCAGCTGAAGAGTTAGGGTGGGTTGACTGCTGATCGCCACTCTTGGTTTTGGCTTACAAATACTGATGAAAAATACTGATCAAATACTGAACGTGTGAACATGGCCTTCCAGTGCTTATATACCTTAGTCAAGTTATATTACAGATCAATAGTAGAGGAGCCTCCATTATGATATCTATACTGGAGCAAAAAAAGGAGAATGTAACTTTAAAGTGCAAATAATTGAAAAATCAAAGCACAGAATAAAAAAAAATATGTAAATACTTTCAAGCCAGCCACATACACCACACAGGTGACCGTACTGCTTGTATTTCACTCATTTTTCTCAGTTTTTCAGGTGTAGATAAACTCCATGCAGAAAATAACAACCTGTACGGTAATTTGTGTGACTGATTTTGGACTCTGTAAATAAGACTCAAAATCCCAAATGTAACAGAACAGCACAGTAAGTTAACAGGCGGATTTTCACAAGCTGTTATAAACATAATGGATAGAAGTACAGTTCTATATAGTATGTTACAGCAAAGTAGGGTCGCTATTGGAAACATCCATCCAATCTTTTTCTTTCCTATCCTCAGTGAGACAGACTAATTTACTATGAAATTCTCCTTCTCCATGGGATCTATGAGCAAACATTGATCAGAAAAGCACTGACAAATACGTGATGGCATTAAGTATAGTAAAGAGGAAATTAATACCTAGTATCAAGCTATATCTTATTATCTGCAGACGGATGTCTGGATTACAAGGACATTCTGTGTGTATAAGGTAGGATATATAAAGGTTGCCTTGAAAATGCTCCGAAACTGGGCCAGTTGCTTCAAGTAATTGATCAGAATCAGCTGTTGTGTGTATATGAGGAATAGCACTATTTCTGGCCACACTATGCCTTGTATTCTGCATTTTAAATGCTTCATCTTTGGTTGTCAATTATCTCTGAGCTAGCGGGTGGAGGCTAAAAGCTATGATGTCTCCCATACACAGTTTACAGAGAGAATAAGAGAGCCTGTTCCACTATATTTATGCATTATACCCTCAGAAACAGCAGCAGGGAGATATTATACAACAGAACTGAGCAGTGTATCTGTGAATCTAGCACTCGGGTGAAATAAAACACATGAAAGCAGCAGCACAATCTCTGTGTGTCTCTGCCTCTCTCTCACTTTTGCAGCTTCATCATTTGCTCTCTTCCTCCCTCTTTTCTTCTCCTTGCCAATTCTATACACTTCTATGGGCAGAAGGCGGCCAGATTCCTTAGTGAGCTAAGATTTCATTTTAGATATTTTATCAATGTATACATAGGTAAGTATGATGCATGTGACATTTATGAATAGCATAACTCTTACTTGACAACTCTCTTCTAATACCCCTAAGATTCCTTGAGAGAAGAGGTCTGTTGGCTTCCAAAAGGAAATGTTAACTCTCCTCGGTACTTACAGAGGCCTCCCTTAATATGTGTGGGCAGCACGGTGGTGCAGTGGTTAGCTTAGTTCTAATCCCACCCAGGACAACATCTGCAAAGAGTTTGTATGTTCTCTCCGTGTTTGCGTGGGTTTCCTCCGGGTACTCCGGTTTCCTCCCACATTCCAAAGACATACCGATAGGGAATCTAGACTGTGAGCCCCATCGGGGACAGCGATGATAATGTGTGCAAACTGTAAAGCGCTGCGGAATATGTTAGCGCTATATAAAAATAAAGATTTATTTTTTATATGTTTTCTCATGACACAGGGATGTTAATATCCAGATGAATATTCAAGGAGTGGGTATGTCAAATGGAAATATTGTGGCTTGCAAAAGCACATTCTGGGATGGTACCTGGGCATAGAATGGGATATGCACCGTAAAATAGATGTTTGTGCCTTTAAACATTCTTAGAGAGTTTCTAAAAGTTGGCAAGTATTGGATTTCTACAGATTCCACATCCTGAGCACCCTTATTGGTGAGACATAAGATTCTACTCCCTTCAAGGTCCTAAGATTGTGCCATGTTAGTAAGTGACAGCTTTATTTTCTTCGAATTTGTTGAACATAGTTACTACAATCTAAGGATGAACCAAGCAGTAGGTATATTGGATACTTACTGATGGCCAAAACAACGACAGAGACCTACAGGAGTTTCATGGGATCATTAGGTGAGGGTATATATATGTCTATATATTGTATATCTATACATATATATTAGAAAATACTTTTTGACAGTGAGGGTAATCAATGAGTAGAACAGGCTGCCACAAGAGGTGGTGAGTAGTGTTGATGTTGAGCATTCCGATACTGCAAGTATCGGGTAGCGGCCGATACTTGCTGTATCGGAATTCCGATACCGAGTTCCGATATTTTTGTGATATCGGAAATCGGAATCGGCGTGTGCGGTGCATATGGTTCCCAGGGTCTGGAGGAGAGGAAACTCTCCTTCAGGCCCTGGGATCCATATTAATGTAAAAAATAAAGAATAAAAATAATAAATATGGCTATACTCACCCCTCCGAAGGACCCTGGCTGTCACCGCTGCAAGCGTCCGCCTCCGTTCCTGAGAATGTAGTGAGTGAAGGACCTTTCACGGTCAGGTGAGCGGTCAGGTGAGCGGTCAGGTGACCGGTCACCTGACCGCGACATCATCGAAGGTCCTTCACTCTCTGCAATTCTCGGGAACGGAGGCGGACGCTCGCAGCGGTGACAGCCAGGGTCCTTCGAAGGGGTGAGTATAGCCATATTTATTATTTTTATTCTTTATTTTTTACATTAATATGGATCCCAGGGCCTGAAGGAGAGTTTCCTCTCCTTCAGACCCTGGGAACCATCCAGGATACCTTCCGATATTTGTGTCCCATTGACTTGCATTGGTATCGGGTATCGGTATCGGTGAGATCCGATATTTTGCCGGTATCGGCCGATACCATCCGATACCGATACTTTCAAATATCAGAAGATATCGCTCAACACTAGTGGTGAGTTCTCCTTTAATGTAAATTTTCAAACAGAGGCTGGACAGACATCTTTCTGAGATGGTTTAGTTAAACCTGCATTGAGCAGGACACGATGACCCTAGAGGTCCCTTCCAACTCTGACATTCTAGGATTGTAATATATATATATATAATTTTTTTTGCAAGATTTTCAACAGAAGTACAAGTGCAAAGGGTTTGGAGTTGTACAAATTTTCACAAATGGACGAGTACTATTGTATAAAAAATCAGGCTCAGCATGGTGAAAAATATAATTGTTTCACCATGCCGAGACAAATTTTTAGAAAAATAGTGAACAACTATATATATAAATAGTCCATTAGTTTTGCATTTGTTTTAAGTTTTGGAAACTCAAGGCTGTTGGTTATTACGTTTTCATTGCTTACATGGTCTATATATGTTTCTTATTTATTGATTGTAATTTCTTGTAACTATTTTTTGCAGTATTGACAGAAACAATTTTTAGGGATTTTTTTTATTCAAAATCTTCAGTTAAAGTATTGTATAAAGACAAGATTTCTGAAAACCTCACAACCGTATGGCGCTCCAGAGACTCTTGAATGCTTTAACTTACAGAGCGAAACATTAGACTCATCGCAAAGTCTTAGAACAAAAAAGTTTCTAAGTGGAAACTTTTTGGAATGTTATTCTGTAACGATTACAGTGATGCGCAGACTGACTGTCACCTGGTTTGAGTTCTGACTCAGGTCAATTAAAGTGTAAGTTTCAGCCAAGATATGCAAGTCAGCAGGAACGCAGCGGACAAATTCATATTGCCTTTCTCCATTAGGGTTTTAGGGAGCCATAAGTAATGCTTGCAGTCACTTTCACTTGCTGGTGATCTGGACAGTTGAAATGGGCTACGAGCCAAACAGCAAATTACTTGTTTTAATCCAAAACCAAAGCGAAGAACAGAAGCTATTTCACACTGCATTTAAAGAAAATGGCCAAAAAATTGCTGTATTCTTAGATGAACAAAACAATTCTGGACTTTTTCAGTGTTTGGATTTTAAAGCGTGCGAAGAATGAAAGGGCAAAACAATATATTTACTGCATTTAAGATGAAATGCAAATGAAAAAAAAAATACAAATATTGCTCCCCAAACCATTGTTTTTGCTTTGATTTATCTAAACTGATAAATAATGCCATTTTACAAATAGTAAATAAATAAGTATATCATTTATTTAAATTTATTTTTTTTATTTTTTACTGTTTTGTGTATACAGCTCCAGGCAGACTACTCTGCCTCCATGGTGACAGACTACAAACAAGTCTAGCGTAGTCTGATTCTGCAGTCATCTGTTTCCTTCTTCTTACCAAATGTATCTTAGTACAAAAAACAGATGGAGAAGTAACAACATGATCAGAATACGTATAGTCTGTACATAAGGAAACACATATGGACCCTGTTAAAAAAAAAACATAGCAAAGGCCTACCCCTAATATAAGATAGGAAGAAATATTTCCAGAACCTTAAAATTATTATTAATATTTCATTAATTAGTAAATGCGCATATAAATTTTTGAAATAGTTCAGATAGGTGTAAACATGCACCTTTCAAAACATGTAGTTCCTCTATCCTTACTTGGAGGATCTCTGTTAACCCCTTTACCCCCAAGGGTGGTTTGCACGTTAATGACCGGGCCAATTTTTACAATTCTGACCACTGTCCCTTTATGAGGTTATAACTCTGGAACGCTTCAACGGATCCTGGTGATTCTGACATTGTTTTCTCGTGACATATTGTACTTGATGATAGTGGTAAAATTTCTTTGATAGTACCTGCGTTTATTTGTGAAAAAAACGGAAATTTGTCAAAAATTGTGAAAATTTTGCAATTTTCCAACTTTGAATTTTTATACCCTTAAATCACAGAGATATGTCACAAAAAATACTTAATAAGTAACATTTCCCGCATGTCTACTTTACATCACCACAATTTTGGAACCAATATTTTTTTTTTATTAGGGAGTTATAAGGGTTAAAAGTTGACCAGCAATTTCTCATTTTTACAACACCATTTTTTTAGGGACCACATCACATTTGAAGTCATTTTGAGGGGTCTATATGATAGAAAATACCCAAGTGTGACACCATTCTAAAAACTGCACCCCTCAAGGTGCTTAAAGCCGCATTCAAGAAGTTTATTAACCCTTCGGGTGTTTCACAGGAATTTTTGGAATGTTTAAAAAAAATGAACATTTAACTTTTTTTCACACAAAATTTACTTCAGCTCCAATTTGTTTTATTTTACCAAGGGTAACAGGAGAAAATGGACCCCAAAAGTTGTTGTACAATTTGTCTCGAGTACGCCGATACCCCATATGTGGGGGTAAACCACTGCGATAGTCAGCTGAAACCCGGCCACGATCGGGCGCGCTCCCCCCGTGAGCACGGCCGATTGCATATGATGTACTATCCCGTCACTGGGAATTAAGTCCCAGGTCACCTCGACGGGAAAGTACGTCATATGGGATTAAGGGGTTAAGATACTTTCTTATTCACCAAATAGGTCATTCTAGACTAAAGCAGTAAGTGTTTGCCAGTAAATAGGGTAATGCTACCGTACAACATTACTGTTATTGTGAACAGATAAGCAAGTAGAAGAAATGATGTCTAAAAAGGCTAAACTTAAAGATGACACATTTCCTATGGATTTTAGGCAAAAGGGTAATTTTTTTGCATTTTAAAAATTACAAAAATGAAAATGGGCCGATACAAAAGTATGGACACTCTTGGAGATTTGTGTGCTCAGATAACTTTGACCAAGGTTCCACACCTTAACTAGCCTGTTGGGCTTGTTCACTATCATTGTTAGGAAAGGCCAGGTGATGCAAATTTCTCAGCTTTATAAAAACCCAGCCTCCTCTATCCTTGTGACATAAAACATCAGCCATGTGTTCTTCTAAACAGCTGCCTTACCCTCTTGAAATGAAAATGGTGGAGGCCCACAAAGCAGGAGAAGGCTTTAAGAAGATAGCACAGCATTTTCAAGTTGCCCTTTCCGCTGTTCAAAAGGTAATTAAGAAATGGCAGTTAATAGGACCAGTGGAGGTCAAAATAAGGTCTGGAATACCAAGCAAAATTTCAGTGAGCGTGGCTCGTAGGATTGTTAGAGAGGCAAATCAGAACCCCTGCATGACTGCAAAAGACCCTCAGAATGATGTAGCAGATGCTGAAGTTGTGATATATTGTTCAAATATTGCACAAATATTGCACAAATATGTCCTTCATGTAAGACTCATAAGAAGAAAACCTCTCCTGCATCCTCACAACAACATTTAGCATCAGAAATATGCAAAAGAATATCTAACAAGCCTGATGCATTTTTGGAAATAAGTCCTGTGGACCGATGAGTCTAAAATAGAATAATTTGGCCACAATGATCAAAGGTATGCGTGGAGAAAAAAGTGCACGGAATTTCAAGACAATAACAACTCACCAACCAATAAGCATGGGGGGTAGATCAATGATGTTCTGGGGTTGTGTTGCAGCCAATGCATTGGGAGCATTTCACGGGTAGGGGAAGAATGGATTCAATTAAATTTTGAACAAATTCTTGATGCAAACATAAAACCATCTGTAAACAAATGTGAAGTTGAAAAGAGTATGGCTTCTACAAATGGATAATGATACTAAACACACGTCAAAATACACAATAGACGATCTCAAAAGGCACAAGCTGAAAGTGTTACAATGGCTCTCATAGTCCCCTGATCTGAACATCACTGAAAATCTGTGGCTAGACCTCAAAATACAAGTGCAAGCAAGATGACCCAGGAATCTCACAGAACTGGAAGAATTTTTAAGGATGAAAATCCCTCAAACAAGAATTGACAGATTCTTGGCAGTATACAAAAAGCTTTTTCAAGCTGTGATAGCAAGAGATGCTATTGGTTACCAACCATGCAGTGTTCCCAAACTTTTTCATTGGCCCATTTTCTATTTTTATAATTTTTCAAATGTAAAAAAATGACAATATACAATGTGTGCAGAAATATTAGGCAAGCTGTATTTTGATAACATGATGCTTTTTATACATGTTGTCCTACTCCAAGCTGTTCAGGCTTGAGAGCCAACTACCGATTAAGTAAATCAGGTGATGTGCATCTCTGTAATGTGGAGGAGTGTTGTCTAATGACATCAAAACCCTATATAAGGTGTGCTTAATTATTAGGCAACTTCCTTTCCTTTGGAAACATGGGTCAGAAGAGAGATTTGACGGGCTCTGAAAAGTCCAAAATTGTGAGCGGTCTTGCAGAGGGATGCAGCAGTCTTGAAATTGCCAAACTTTTGAAGCTTGATCACCGAACAAACAAGTGTTTCTTGGCAAATAGCCAACAGGGTCGCAAGAAGCATGTTGGGCAAAAAAGGCGCAAAATAACTGCCCATGAATTGAGGAAAATCAAGCGTGATGCCGCCAAGATGCCATTTGCCACCAGTTTTGCCATATTTCAGAGCTGCAACGTTACTGGAGTAACAAAAAGCACAAGGTGTGCGATACTGGGGGACATGGCCAAGGTAAGGAAGGCTGAAAAACGACCACCTTTGAACACGAAACATAAGATAAAACGTCAAGACTGGGCCAAGAAATATCTTAAGACTGACTTTTCAAAGGTTTTATGAACTGATGAAATGAGAGTGACTCTTGATGGGCCAGATGGATGGGCCAGAGGCTGGATCAGTAAAGTGCAGAGAGCTCCACTCCGACTCAGACGCCAGCAAGGTGGAGGTGGGGTACTGGTATGGGCTGGTATCATCAAAGTTGAACTTGTGGGACCTTTTCGGGTTGAGGATGGAATGAAGCTCAACTCCCAAACCTACCGCCAGTTTCTGGAAGACAACTTCTTCAAGCAGTGGTACAGGAAGAAGTTGGTATCGTTCAAGAAAAACATGATTTTCATGCAGGACAATGCTCTATCACATGCCTCCAACTACTCCACAGCGTGGCTGGCCAGTAAAGGTCTCAAAGAAGAAAAAATAATGACATGGCCCCCTTGTTCACCTGATCTGAACCCCATAGAGAACCTGTAGTGCCTCATAAAATGTGAGATCTACAGGGAGAGAAAACAGTCCACCTCTCGGAACAATGTCTGGAGGCTGTGGTGGCTGCTGCACGCAATGTTGGTCGTAAGCAGATCAAGCAACTGACAGAATCTATGGATGGAGACTGTTGAGTGCCATCATAAACGAAGGTGGCTATATTGGTCACTAATTATTTGGGGTTTTGTTTTTTCATGTCAGAAATGTTTATTTCTAAATTTTGTGCAGTTATATTGGTTTACCTGGTGAAAATAAACAAGTGAGATGGGAACATATTTGGTTTTTATTAAGTTGCCTAATAATTCTGCACAGTAATAGTTTCCTGCACAAACATATATCCTCCTAAGATAGCCAAATCTAAAAAAACCCACTCCAACTTCCAAAAATATTAATCTTTGATATTTATGAGTCTTTTGGGTCGATTGGGAACATAGTTGTTGATCAATAATAAAAATAATCCTCTAAAATACAACTTGCCTAATAATTCTGCACACCTTGTGTGTATATATATATATATATATATATATATATATATATATATATATATATACACATATATATATATATATTTTTTTTTTTTGCCTAAAATACAAAGGAAATGTGTCATATTTAACTGTAGTCCTCTTAGAGATCATTTCATTTTCAGCTTGCTTAACTTTTTATAATAACTCCAAACTTTTACAGGTTACAGGTTACTGTATAAGTAAGACATGCTGTGAGGGCAGAGGAGAGTATGCAGAAAGAATTTTGGTCTTTTTACTCCATATGTGTGAGGCTGTGTGCACACGTTCCAGATTTTTTGCTTTTTCGTGTTTTTTCGCTATAAAAGCGAGATAACACCACAAAAAATGCATCCATTAAGCATCCTATTAAAAGAATGCAATCTGCAATTTTTGTGCAAAAAAACGCATCGTGGTAAAAACGCAGCACCATCATTAATTTTATGGATTTTTCACATTTTTGTCGCTATATATTGCATTGGGGAAGCTCCGGGAAAGAAAAGCAAAAAATTAGCAAAAAAACGCACAAAAAAACGCATGCGGATTTCCTGCAGAAAAAGTCATATTTGGGTCAGGAAATTTTTGCAAAGATTTCTGACGTGTGCATATAGCCTAAGACTTCATGCTGTGAGAGGGGAGAGGGAGCAGCAGTGCTTGCAGAACATTATGATTGGCCTAGAACACACTGCACAGTTTTCACATCACAACTTCAAGCTCCACCCACTCAGTGTTTTTTTGTCTGTTATTTAAAAAAGCAAAAAAAAACAAACAAAGACAAGCAAAGTAGACCCAAAAAAGTCGCTCACACTTTCTGGCTGCGCATGTAGAGATTGTGATTGGTACATCACAACCAAGTAAAAACATTAAAATGCTGATACAATGCCAGCTTGGCCATAAATACTGGCATATAGGAGCTTACAGTGGGCAACACTTATTATATTGGTTTGCAGACACTGGTTCTAATAAAGCATTGCTGAATGCGTTCACAGATATTTATGTCGGTATTTCAGGAACGTTTCCAAAGATATTTGAAATAAATAATGTACAGCAAATATTCCAACTTTGCGAGTAATAAATGAAAAAAAGACATAGTGCTCCTCTCCATCTGATATGGCTGCTAACCAAGATAAATGCTGTTTCTTCTCTAGCCAATAAAATCTACACTCAAGAGCCATATCTCAAGATGTTACTGTGAATATTTCATAATCCATCTTAGACACATGTCTATGTGTTTGACTATATAATTACGATATTAGTATAAAGTTAATTTCTGCAATTTTGAATTGATGGGTAATTCTTACAATGGGTGTTTCATTGTTTTTGATAGATATATGTCCAGTTCAGTTCATAACCAAATATGTTCATCCAGAGGAAGACAAAAGCTCTTTAGGATAAATGCTAATTGCCCCACTTGAACAAAATCCTGCCTGACCCCAAATACAGCAATCAGAAGTCCCATTACACTCCCTGACAGAAGTTATGTCGCTTATACATGTGATGTAAATAAAAGCTTATAACCTGACGTTAAATTTATCCATTGGTTGTATAAATGATGTCTTTTGAAAGCTGAAACTGTCCAAAGTGTGGTTTAGGTTAAGAAAATAAATTGGCATCAATGCAGAAATATTGATCAGTTAATGGACACAGAATGGTCAGATTTTGGCAAGACAAAAGTTTTGTCACCCACAGAAAGTAATGTGATATTCAAACAAATAATTAAAATACAAATATATGTTGCATAACATTGGTGAATGAAATTGTGGTGCTATTAGAGTCATATTTAATATTTTGTGTGACTTCCATAAGCTTGAAGGACTGCATCCGTGCGGTTCAACAACGATTCATACAATTTATTAATGAAGTCATCAGGAATAGCAAAGAATGCAGTCTTACATGCCTCCCAGAGTTCATCTAGATTCTTTGGTTTTGTCTTCCAAGCTTCCTCTTTCATCCTACCCCAAACATGCTCAATGATGTTCATGTCTAGTGACTGGGCTGGCCAGTCCTTGAGCACCTTGATCTTTTTGCCTGGAGGAACTATGATGGATGCATGAGATGGATGTATGAGATGGAGCACCATCCTGCTGCAGAATTTGACCCCTTTTATGATTTGGACTATAAGAGGTAGCTAATACTTCTTGATATTTTAGGATATTGATATTGCCTTCCACCTTGCAAATGTTTTGCACACCCCCACACTGAATGTAACCCCACACCATGATCTTTCCACCACCAAATTTAACTGTTTTCCGGGTGTATTTTGGATCCGGGCTCCAGTAGGTCTCCTGCAGTATTTGCGGCTGCGGTGATGTAATTCTACTGAAGATTCATCAGAGAAATCCACCTTCTGCCACTTTTCCAGCATCCATCTGTTTAGCAGGCTGTGGGACTTTGCATATGCCACACAGATTTTTATTTGCCTTTTATTTAGTGCTGGCTTCTGGGCACTGATTCGACCTTGGAGGCCATTTCGAGACAGAATCTTACAAACTGTTCTAGTTGACACAGGAACTTGAGGTGTCCAGGCCTGTTGGAGCTCTGCTGCAGTGGAACAGGGGCTTGCTTTGGATTTTCTAACCAACAAACTTTCCTCCTGAGCAGTTGTGTTGCAGGGTCTGCCTGACCTGGGCTTGGCTTGCTTTGGATTTTCTAACCAACAAACTTTCCTCCTCAGCAGTTGTGTTGCGGGGTCTGCCGGACCTGGGCTTGTCAAACACATCTCCAGTCTCTTCAAATCTTTTTTTAATTCTTTGTATTTGATGCTGAGACACATTAAAGGTGCCAGCCACCTATGCAGTGGATCTCGTCTTCAGCCTCTTGATAATTCAGGCTTTGGTCTCAGGGAGGATTTTTGGCATGTTGTCAGAGCTCAAGTTGCAGTTTAAGTGAAGGTCTGGGGTGCTGGGTTTCTTTTTGTACACACACTAATTAACCGATCATTTACTGAGCACAGGTGAGGATGTAAACTAGGATTGGGTGCATTATATGACCAGGCGACAAAACTTTTGTCTTGCCAAAATCTGACCATTCTGTGTCCATTAACTGATCAATATTTCTGTATTGATGCCAATTTATTTTCTTAACCTAAACCACATTTCAGAGGGTTTCAGCTTTCAAAAGAATAATATATACAGCCAATGGATGAATTAAATGTCAGGTTATAAGCTATTATTTACATAACATGGATAAGTGACATAACTTCTCTCAGGGAGTATACATAATCTAGTACCCATAACCTGCAATATTATATTTTTCAAGAAAGGTATCCAGGTCTTCCTTGATATTTTTTTAGTTTATCACCCATTACAACATAAGAGTTCCAAAATCTCACTGCTCTTACAGTAAAGAATCCATAGAGTCACTGCTTTCACAATAAAGAATTGTCATCTGATGACTAAACCTTCTTTTCTCTAGACATAGAGGATACCCCTTGTCACCATTGCAGGCCTAGGTGAAAAACATTTTTAGAAAATTCTCTTTACTGTTCCTTTGTATACTTATACTTTGAAATAAGATCACCCCTATACCTTTATCCAAACTGAACAACCTTAGTCACACCTCATGGAAAAGCATTGATTCAGGTAAGTTAAGGAGTCTGAGATCAAATGCCAGGAGGGTATGTCATAAACAGAGGGAAGTCAGGTGACGGTCTGAGGTCAGAATACCAGGAAAATAATGTATCAGAGAAAAGGGGCTAGGCAAACAGATGGTCAGAACAAGGTCCAAGGTCTGGCAGCAATATATCTAAAGGCAAAGTACAAGGCACAGAGAAACAAACCACTCTGTTTTGAATCTATGACTGACAGCTATCTGGGACTGCCAGCCAAGTTAAATAGCGGAGTAATATGGCC
Source organism: Ranitomeya imitator (assembly GCF_032444005.1). Lineage (NCBI taxonomy): Eukaryota > Metazoa > Chordata > Amphibia > Anura > Dendrobatidae > Ranitomeya > Ranitomeya imitator. Next base: position 790,921,318 of record NC_091284.1, on the reverse strand, counting down.
TATTTTCTGCAATTAATAGACCATGCGTCAGCTGCTCAGGTCCTGTGCCGGCTCCGGATTGGTCCACGAGCAAGGTCCTGTCTGATTGGCACAATCTCTATAAAATGATCTTTGGAGCACCCGTCGGTGCACTAAGATCATTTATGTTACATGCATGTGTGGAACACTGCGGTAGTGTGAACTTGTTTGCATGTGCTCAGGGTAGGCGTATAGCCTTTGAAATTCTTACTTCTCCCGAGAGGAGTTTGTGCGAGTGCTTTCAAGATCGCTTGCCGCACGCTTCCCCATTGTTCATTAGCTGCGGTTTCACATCTCCGCACGGTGCACTCTGGTTTGCGATCGCACTTTATCTTTATTTATGTTTAGTGCGATCTAACAACCCTAACACCATCAATGTAAAATTCTGGAAAGCCCTTTTGAAACGGTTGACTCCTCCTAGACGTTCATGGTATATGTCTAATAGATGCGGGTTTCTCTAATGAAATCCACACCTATCTCCAAAATATGGATATGCCTGATCTCGTATTATTCTGATTTGTTCCAGGTCTCATGTCTCCACTCAAAAGCAAGTAAACTTCCATCATTGTAAAGGAAACAGGAGAATTGTGTTGGACAATTGTCTCCAAAGCAGTATGCCAAAATCCAGGGGTTCCCACAATATCCCCCTTCAGTATTCTAATATCAAGTACTCCGAACACACTGACACATCCAGCTTCAAGCACTTCCTCTGACAGATATTATCATCCTGTCTCTAGCGTACCATACTTAAATTATCCCTCAGACCAATGTATGTGCATCATGTCTGAGCCTGTTTGCTAGACCTAGAGTTAATGCACCAAGGTGGGAGACAGAAGCAAGCCACAATTCATGGAACTGCGAGCCACATGTGCTACAGTTTGGGGACCCCTGGTGTTGGAGCTTGTCTGCTTAGTCATTTTATGGATCAACATCATGGTACCCATGAAGATCGATGGACTCATATTGTACCTCAATGAGCCTATGATTTTATAAAGAGGTATATAGAGGTCCCTTTATTTAAACGCAAAAGAAATAAAATAGTGACGTGATTTATAGAGTACGATATACTGGCGCTATTGACGCTACAGAAGAAGATGGTGATGTACAGAGAAACCATCCAACAGAAAATTGATTATTGTCATCTCCATAAAATACGACCATGACTCCACTGGCATTAAAGGGGAAATTCAGATAGTCTAAACTGTCATATAGGCCTATAAACAGATCACATTGGTTAACTATGTAATCTATAAGGTCAATTAATTTAATGGTCACTTAAAAGTCTTTCATTTTGGAAATCAGAACTGGACTAAGATCTCAGGTTTCACCAAAAGGTTCTTCTCATATGTGTCTACTGATTTCTCTGGTTTTCCAATTGATAAATTCCTATTACTTTTGTTCAATCGTGTAATAATTGACCTTGGCGGCGGCTCATGCTTCTTCCTAGAAAGGCCCTGAAAGGCAAAAGACAAGGTGAAAGTCAAACTTCACCACATTGCAAAGAGGGAATGTCACGGTGACTGACTGCCAGTCTGCCTACTCTGACCTCAGCTGTCTGTCTCTGTTCTGTACTTAAACCAGTCCTCCGATTTCTTCCTTTATTAAAGCAGACTATACAGGAGTAGCGCTATTGTGCCGTCTGTTTGTATCAGCCAGATCATGGTTCACCTTCAGACTTCCAATAAGAGGAAACAGGACGACCATTTAATTAATATCCGAAGTGCCAATGTGGATTAAGCAAAATCAGTACATTGGTGGGTAAAAGCATGCACAATTGTATGATCCAATGTATTATATATATATATATATATATATATATATATATATATATACTAGATTGTGGCCCGATTCTAATGCATCGGGTATTCTAGAATATGCATGTCCCCGTAGTATATGGACAATGATGATTCCAGAATTTGCGTCAGACTGTGCCCGTCGCTGATTGGTCGAGGCAACCGTTATGACATCTTCGTCGCCATGGCAACCATTATGACATCATCGTCGCTGTGCCCGATGCTGATTGGTCGAGGCCTGGCGGCCTCGACCAATCAGACGCGGGATTTCTACGTCCTTTATGACATCATCGTCGCTGTGCCCGTTGCTGATTGGTCGAGGCCTGGCGGCCTCGACCAATCAGAGACGCGGGATTTCTACGTCGATGCTGTGCCGGTCTCTGATTGGTCAAGGCCTGGCGGCCTCGACCAATCAGAGAGCCGGGATTTCCAGGACAGACAGACAGACAGACAGACAGACGGAAAAACCCTTAGGCAATTATATATATAGATATATATTGAAATTTGCCCAAGTCTCTCTAGACTTCAATATAATAAACAGAGGGCCAGTAAGGGGTTAAAAAATAATAAGATATTATGGCTCTCACCTATCCTGCCACCACAGCTCCTCTGCGTGCGCCATCCCAAGCTGACTAAGCCACACACATGCCATAGATATCCAAGATGTGCGAGCAGCCCAGTCAAAGTGGGACGTGCCGGCGGCGTAGGCGTCAGCACTAGAGTTGAGCGACCTTGACCTTTTTAGAGTCGAGCCGGGTTTTGCGAAACCCGACTATGTCCAAAGTCGGGTCGAGTGAAATCGGCCGATTATGACGTAAAGTCGGGATCGACCGAAACACGAAACCCAATGCAAGTCAATGGGGCAGCATAGTCGGCAGTGAGTGGGGGCCAGGAAAACACCTAGAGTGGCCATTTTAATGTCAAAACCATCCATTCTTCTTAATGAAGCTTGTCAAGCGTAATTTACCTTATAATAATTGGAAGGCATTTGAAATTGGGGGTCATTTGGCTAAAGTTGTGGGGGGTAGGGCTGGTTCAAGTAATTAGTGGGCCCAGGAAATCTGGACCACGTCACGGCAGTGGAGCAGGGAGAGGTAAGTATTTCAACTTTGCAAGTGCTGTGAACCTGAGCAAGCAGGGGGGGCCCACTCGTTGGCATTGGCACTGGCACAGGGCCCCTCAAAGTACAGCGGTGTGTTTGCACGGCGGGGGCGCCTCCCACCGGCAGCAACACTTTTGCGTACTTTGAGAGGCCCTGTGCCAGTGACGTCGCCAACTAGTATTCCTCCCCCCACCTGATGAAGGAACCTGCACTTTCATCTGCACCTTCCTCTTTGTCCCCGTGTAAGGTGGTATGGTATGCGGGAAGAGCAACCTGACTTTCAGCAGGGTCACAATGTTGTTGTGTAGCGTGCACGGGGAATGTTGCGTTATGGGTCAATGTACCAGCAGACTCATCTATCACTGGCTGGGCAATGGGCACGATGAAGTGGAAACACAGATATAGGCCCAAAGAAGAAAGTGGGCTAAATGCAGTTCAAAATTGGTAACACAGGAATAACCAGGGGGCATTGCAGTGGAGGACAACTGGAATGAGAGGCTGACACAGAGAGTAGGGCCAAATCAGTAAGTAGTCGAAATGCAGTTCAAAATTGGCAACCGTAGTAAACAGGCGGCACAGCTTTGTTCAGTGGAGGAGAACAGCAAGGAGTGGCAGACACCGATAGTAGGCCCCAAACCAACTAGTACGCCAAATGCAGTTGTTCCATTTAACCACAATTTAATGAGAGCCTGAAGATAGAAGCTCAGGAAAGGCAACCTGGGGAACACCTTGGAGTGTAACACACCATCTCTCTCCACCCCATACCCATTTTGTATGGCCTAATGCAGTGTACTTTTCTACAACTACTAAACGAGAGTCGGAAGACCGAAGCAATGGCAAGGAAACCTGGGGAACACCTTAGAGTGTAACACACCCTCTCTCTACACCCCATACCCAATTTGAAGGTCTAATGCAGTGTAGTTTCCAAGAACTACTAAACGAGAGCCGGAAGATCGAAGCTCAGGAAAGGCAACCTGGGGAACACCTTGGAGTGTAACACACCCTCTCGCTACACCCCATACCCAATTTGAAGGCCTAATGCAGCGTAGTTTCCAACAACTACTAAACGAGAGCCGGAAGATCGAAGCTCAGGAAAGGCAACCTGGGGAACACCTTGGAGTGTAACAAACCCTCTCTCTACACCCCATACCCAATTTGTAGGCCTAATGCAGCGTAGTTTCCGACAACTACTAAACGAGAGCATGAAGATCGAAGCTCAGGAAAGGCAACCTGGGGAACACCTTGGAGTGTAACACACCCTCTCTCTACACCCCATACCCAATTTGTAGGCCTAATGCAGCGTAGTTTCCGACAACTACTAAACGAGAGCATGAAGATCGAAGCTCAGGAAAGGCAACCTGGGGAACACCTTGGAGTGTAACACACCCTCTCTCTACACCCCATACCCAATTTGTAGGCCTAATGCAGCGTAGTTTCCGACAACTACTAAACGAGAGCCGGAATATCGAAGCTCAGGAAAGGCAACCTGGGGAACACCTTGGAGTGTAACACACCCTCTCTCTACGCCCCATACCCAATTTGTAGGCCTAATGCAGCGTAGTTTCCGACAACTACTAAACGAGAGCCGGAATATCGAAGCTCAGGAAAGGCAACCTGGGGAACACCTTGGAGTGTAACACACCCTCTCTCTACACCCCATACCCAATTTGAAGGCCTAATGCAGTGTAGTTTCCAAGAACTACTAAACGAGAGCCGGAAGATCGAAGCTCAGGAAAGGCAACCTGGGGAACACCTTGGAGTGTAACACACCCTCTCGCTACACCCCATACCCAATTTGAAGGCCTAATGCAGCGTAGTTTCCAACAACTACTAAACGAGAGCCGGAAGATCGAAGCTCAGGAAAGGCAACCTGGGGAACACCTTGGAGTGGAACACACCATCTCTCTACACCCCATACCCAATTTGAAGGCCTAATGCAGAGTAGTTTCCAAGAACTACTAAACGAGAGCCGGAAGATCGAAGCTCAGGAAAGGCAACCTGGGGAACACCTTGGAGTGTAACACAACGTCTCTCTACACGACGGAAGGGCTGATTCTTAGGAAGGAAGGCTGTTGGAAATAAGCATTGCGCGTCCGAGGGTGATTATATTCTTATTAGGTATATACTCACCCTCGGACGCGCCCTGCTTCTTTATTTGGAATGAATGTTTATTTGCAATGTGGTGTTGACTTTCTCTATTATTTTGGTAATTAATGATTTTATTATTTTCATTATTTTGCATCTTCTCGGCAATAATATAAAGAAGACGCGACAGGACAACACTCGGTGGATGCCATATGTGTGTTTTCAATTTAAAAAAACTTTCAGTTAACTACTTGCAGGAGAAAGTAATTGTAGCTGGTGGCCATTTTTAGTACTGTACCAGATTTTAGTTGTGTGTTTGTTTTTAATGTTAAAATGTCTGCATTTGATATCTCACCAGTATTTTCTTTTTTATAAGCAAAATACTTATTTTTATATTTTCTGATGTTGGTTCCAGGGGTACACGGCCAGCAGTGCCCTGGTCAGTGTAGTAGTAGTTGAAAGAATGGACCGCAGACAGGCATCGAAGGCCTAAAATAATAACACATGGCTGTAGGCAATTTTAAATTGGTTCCAGGGGTACACGGACAGCAGTGGTGTGGTCAGTGGAGGCCTAGTGGAAGGAGTGACCGCAGACAGGCATCGAAGGCCTAAAATAATAACACATGGCTGTAGGCAATTTTAAATTGGTTCCAGGGGTACACGGGCAGCAGTGACCTGGTCAGTGTAGTAGTAGTTGAAAAAATGGACCGCAGACAGGCATCGAATGCCTAAAATAATAACACATGGCTGTAGGCAATTTTAAATTGGTTCCAGGGGTACACGGGCAGCAGTGACCTGGTCAGTGTAGTAGTAGTTGAAAGAATGGACCGCAGACAGGCATCGAAGGCCTAAAATAAAAAAATTGGGCTGGCTGTAGGCAATTTTAAATTGGTTCCAGGGGTACACGGACAGCAGTGGTGTGGTCAGTGGAGGCCTAGTGGAAGGAGTGACCGCAGACAGGCATCGAAGGCCTAAAATAATAACACATGGCTGTAGGCAATTTTAAATTGGTTCCAGGGGTACACGGGCAGCAGTGACCTGGTCAGTGTAGTAGTAGTTGAAAGAATGGACCGCAGACAGGCATCGAAGGCCTAAAATAAAAAAATTGGGCTGGCTGTAGGCAATTTTAAATTGGTTCCAGGGGTACACGGGCAGCAGTGACCTGGTCAGTGTAGTAGTAGTTGAAAGAATGGACCGCAGACAGGCTTAGAAGGCCTAACATAACAAACTTGGGCTGGCTGTAGGCACTTTTAAATTGGTTCCAGGGGTACACGGGCAGCAGTGGTCTGGTCAGTGGAAGTCTAGTGGAAGGAGTGACCGCAGACAGGCTTCCAAGGCCTAACATAACAAACTTGGGCTGGCTGTAGGCACTTTTAAATTGGTTCCAGGGGTACACGGGCAGCAGTGGTCTGGTCAGTGGAAGTCTAGTGGAAGGAGTGACCGCAGACAGGCTTCGAAGGCCTAACATAACAAAATTGGGCTGGCTGTAGGCACTTTAAATTGGTTCCAGGGGTACATGGGCAGCAGTGTATGGTCAGTGGAAGTCTAGTGGAAGGAGTGACGGCAGACAGTCTTCGAAGGCCTAACATAACAAAATTGGGCTGACTGTAGGCACTTTTAAATTGGTTCCAGGGTAACACGGCCAGCAGTGGCCTGGTCAGTGTAGTAGTTGTAGAAAGAAGGGACCGCAGACAGGCTTCGAAGGCCTAACATAACAAAAATGTCAAAACAATGGTATTGTCAGTGCCAGGCATTGAAGGATGTCAGCGGCTAGACTACACATTGGTGAAGCTGTGAGAGATAATTTTGCTAGTGGTAGAGCACTGTTTGAGCTGGGGGGGGGAACTGTCTTGTGGCCGGCGGTACAGGCACAGGGCCCCTCATATTACAACGGTGTGTCTGACGTTGGGTGCGCACCACCACCGCCAGAGACACTTTATTGTACTATGAGGGACCCAGTGGCAGTGCCGTCGACCAAAAGCGGCCACACCCACCTCTTCAGACAAACAGCACTCTCAAGGGTCCAAGCGCAAAGTGGCGATAGCACGGCCCCGTGTGGGGAGTTTGGCCATTTCGTGAGGTGGAAACATGTCGTATGCTGGACAATCAGGTGAAGAAAATTACGAGATTGGAAAAGTCATTCAGAATAGTCCACAGGCAAGACCTTTTCATAGGAAAGCTAGGTGTCAGCCGGGCAGGGTGGGGCAAAAGATTTTGAAATCCAGTTGTGGTTCATTTTAATGAAGGTTAGATCATCTACATTTTGGGTAGCCAGACGAGTCCTTTTTTCTGTTAGTATTGAACCTGCAGCACTGAATACTCTTTCTGATAGGACACTAGCTGCCGGGCAAGCAAGCTCCTGCAATGCATATTCTGCCAATTCTGGCCAGGTGTCTAATTTGGATGCCCAGTAATCAAATGGGAATGACGGTTGAGGGAGAACGTCGATAAGGGATGAAAAATAGTTTGTAACCATACTGGACAAATGTTGTCTCCTGTCACTTTGAATTGATGCTGCAGTACCTGTCCTGTCTGCGGTCATAGAAAAATCACTCCACAACCTGGTCAGAAAACCCCTCTGGCCAACGCCACTTCTGATTTCTGCCCCTCTAACACCTCTGGTCTGCTGGCCCCTGGAGCTCGTGTGAGAACGATCACGGGCGCTGTGTGCAGGGAATGCCAGAAGCAAACGGTCAACAAGAGTTGATTGTTTTGTTGCTAATATTAGTTCCAAGTTCTCATGTGGCATAATATTTTGCAATTTGCCTTTATAGCGAGGATCAAGGAGGCAGGCCAACCAGTAATCGTCATCGTTCATCATTTTTGTAATGCGTGTGTCCCTTTTGAGGATACGCAAGGCATAATCCGCCATGTGGGCCAAAGTTCCCGTTGTCAAATCTGCGGTTGTGCTTGGTTGAGGGGCAGTTGCAGGCAAATCTACGTCACTTGTGTCCCTCAAAAAACCAGAACCCGGCCTTGCCACGCCACCAATTTCCCGTGCCCCCGGGAAAGCTTCCTCATTAAAAATATACTCATCCCCATCATCCTCCTCATCCTCCACCTCCTCTTCGCCCGGTACCTCGTCATGTACACTGCCCTGACCAGACAATCGCTGACTGTCATCAAGGCTTTCCTCTTCCTCTGGTGCAGACGCCTGATCCTTTATGTGCGTCAAACTTTGCATCAGCAGACGCATTAGGGGGATGCTCATGCTTATTATGGCGTTGTCTGCACTAACCAGCCGTGTGCATTCCTCAAAACACTGAAGGACTTGACACATGTCTTGAATCTTCGACCACTGCACACCTGACAACTCCATGTCTGCCATCCTACTGCCTGCCCGTGTATGTGTATCCTCCCACAAAAACATAACAGCCCGCCTCTGTTCGCACAGTCTCTGAAGCATGTGCAGTGTTGAGTTCCACCTTGTTGCAACGTCTATGATTAGGCGATGCTGGGGAAGGTTCAAAGAACGCTGATAGGTCTGCATACGGCTGGAGTGTACAGGCGAACGGCGGATATGTGCGCAAAGTCCACGCACTTTGAGGAGCAGGTCGGATAACCCCGGATAACTTTTCAGGAAGCACTGCACCACCAGGTTTAAGGTGTGAGCCAGGCAAGGAATGTGTTTCAGTTGGGAAAGGGAGATGGCAGCCATGAAATTCCTTCCGTTATCACTCACTACCTTGCCTGCCTCAAGATCTACAGTGCCCAGCCACGACTGCGTTTCTTGCTGCAAGAACTCGGACAGAACTTCCGCGGTGTGTCTATTGTCGCCCAAACACTTCATAGCCAATACAGCCTGCTGACGTATGCCAGTAGCTGCCCCATAATGGGAGACCTGGTGTGCAACAGTGGCAGGTGCGGATGGAGTGTTTGTGCGACTGCGGTCTGTGGACGAGCTCTTGCTTCTGCAGGAGGACGAGGAGGAGGAGGAGGAGGAGGAGGGGGTGCGAACGGCTACAGACAACTGTTTACTAGACCGTGGGCTAGGCAGAACTGTCCCAAACTTGCTGTCCCCTGTGGACCCTGAATCCACCACATTTACCCAGTGTGCCGTGATGGACACGTAACGTCCCTGGCCATGCCTACTGGTCCATGCATCTGTTGTCAGGTGCACCTTTGTGCTCACAGATTGCCTGAGTGCATGGACGATGCGCTCTTTAACATGCTGGTGGAGGGCTGGGATGGCTTTTCTGGAAAAAAAGTGTCGACTGGGTAGCTCGTAGCGTGGTACAGCGTAGTCCATCAGGTCTTTGAAAGCTTCGCTTTCAACTAACCGGTAGGGCATCATCTCTAACGAGATTAGTCTAGCTATGTGGGCGTTCAAACCCTGTGTACGCGGATGCGAGGCTAAGTATTTCCTTTTTCTAACCATAGTCTCATGTAGGGTGAGCTGGACTGGAGAGCTGGAGATCGTGGAACTAGCGGGGGTGCCGGTGGACATGGCAGACTGAGAGACGGTGGGAGATGGTATTGTTGCCGCCGGTGCCCTAGATGCAGTGTTTCCTACTACGAAACAGGTGATTCCCTGACCCTGACTGCTTTGGCCTGGCAAAGATACCTGCACAGATACAGCAGGTGGTGCGCTAAATGGTGGTCCTACACTGCCGGAAGGGATGTTGCGTTGATGACTAGCTTCATTGGCCGAGGGTGCAACAACCTTAAGGGACGTTTGGTAGTTAGTCCAAGCTTTCAAATGCATGGTGGTTAAATGTCTATGCATGCAACTAGTATTGAGACTTTTCAGATTCTGACCTCTGCTTAAGGAAGTAGAACATTTTTGACAGATGACTTTGCGCTGATCAATTGGATGTTGTTTAAAAAAATGCCAGACTGCACTCTTTCTAGCATCGGATACCTTTTCAGGCATTGCAGACTGAGCTTTAACCGGATGGCCACGCTGTCCTCCACCAGGTTTTGGCTTTGCCACGCGTTTTGGGCAAGATACGGGCCCGGCAGATGGAACCTGTGGCGATGTTGATGCCTGCTGCGGCCCCTCCTCCTCCTCTGCTTCAGAACTGCTGCCGCCTGCACCCTGTTCCCCCAATGGCTGCCAATCGGGGTCAAGAACTGGGTCATCTAATAACTCTTCTTGTACCTCCTGCGCAACTTCGTCTGTGTCACCGTGTCGTTCGGTGGTATAGCGTTCGTGATGGGGCAACATAGTCTCATCAGGGTCTGATTCTTGATCAGCACCCTGCGAGGGCAATGTTGTGGTCTGAGTCAAAGGACCAGCATAGTAGTCTGGCTGTGGCTGTGCGTCAGTGCACTCCATGTCAGATTCAATTTGTAATGGGCATGGACTGTTAACTGCTTCACTTTCTAAGCCAGGGACGGTATGTGTAAAGAGCTCCATGGAGTAACCCGTTGTGTCGCCTGCTGCATTCTTCTCTGTTGTTGTTTTTGCTGAAGAGGACAAGGAAGTGACTTGTCCCTGACCGTGAACATCCACTAACGACGCGCTGCTTTTACTTTTACCAGTTTCACGAGATGAGGCAAAAGAGCTAGAGGCTGAGTCAGCAAGATAAGCCAAAACTTGCTCTTGCTGCTCCGGCTTTAAAAGCGGTTTTCCTAATCCCAGAAAAGGGAGCGTTCGAGGCCTTGTGTAGCCGGACGACGAACCTGGCTCCACAGCTCCAGACTTAGGTGCAATATTTTTTCCCCCACGACCACCTGATGCTCCACCACTACCACTACCCTCATTACCAGCTGACAATGAACGCCCCGGCCACGACCTCTTCCACTAGACTTCCTCATTGTTTTAAAAACGTAACCAAACTAACGTTATTTGTTGCAGTCACACAACTTACACGGTGAGCTATAACTTCAGTATGATTTAGCTACCCCTTTACAGGTTGGTGAGACCACAGCGAAAATCAGGCCCAATGTTACACACTCTTTTTTTGGTGGCTGCAAATTAGAGAGATGCCCCACACGCAGGACTGTCACTGAAGCACAAATGTTAATATTAATGTCACACTATTATTTTTTTTTTATTTTTATTTTTTTCAGGAACACTTTAGAAACCCCCCAAAAAAAAAAAAATAGATTTTTGCAGGGAGAATTTAGAAAACAAATGTAACAAACTATATGCTTTCTATGGGCCACTGAGTGAGAGATGACGCACACAGGAATCAGGAGTGGCACACAAGCCCAGAGGCCAATATTTTTCTACCAATGATTGATGGAGTTATTTTCTCTGGTAGATTTTGGAACCCAAATCAAGGAAAAAAAATATAGGCTTTCTATGGACCACAATTGGAGAGAGAGAGAGAGAGAGAGAGAGAGAGAGAGAGATGGCACACCCAGGAGTCAAGACTGGCACACAAGCAGAAAGGCCAATATTAATCTTCCACTGTTTTTTTGGGTTGTTTTCTTTTTTTTTTTTTCAGGGAGACTTTAGAAAAAAAAATAATAAAAAAAATATGATTTTATCAGGAAGAATTTAGAAACCAAATAAAATAAAATGATTTTTTCAGGGAGAATTTAGAAAACAAATAAAACCAAAAATAGGCGTTCTATGGCCCACTGACTGAGAGAGAGAGAGAGATGGAACGCTTAGTACTGGCACACAAGCCCAAAGGGCAATATTAATCTCCCTTTTTTTTTCCAGGGAGAATTTCTAAAACCCAAAAAAAAAATAAAATAGGCTTTCTATGGCCCACTATTTGTGAGAGAGATGGGACGCTCAGGACTGGCACAGATGGCACGCTCAGGACTGGCACAGAAGCCCAGAGGCCAATATTAATCTCCCTTTTTTTCTGGGAGAATTTATAAAACCAAAAAAATATTTAAATAGGCTTTCTATGGCCCACTATTTGTGAGAGAGATGGCACGCTCAGGACTGGCACAGATGGCACGCTCACAACTGGCACACAAGCCCAGAGGCCAATATTAATCTCCCTTTTTTCAGGGAAAATTTATAAAACAAAAAAAAAAATTAAATAGGCTTTCTATGGCCCACTATTTGTGAGAGAGATGGCACGCTCAGGGCTGGCACAGATGGCACGCTCAGGACTGGCACACAAGCCCAGAGGCCAATATTAATCTCCCTTTTTTTCAGGGAGAATTTATAAAACCCCCAAAAAAAATAAAATAGGCTTTCTATGGCCCACTATTTGTGAGAGAGATGGGACGCTCAGGACTGGCACAGATGGCACGCTCAGGACTGGCACAGAAGCCCAGAGGCCAATATTAATCTCCCTTTTTTTCTGGGAGAATTTATAAAACCAAAAAAATATTTAAATAGGCTTTCTATGGCCCACTATTTGTGAGAGAGATGGCACGCTCAGGACTGGCACAGATGGCACGCTCACAACTGGCACACAAGCCCAGAGGCCAATATTAATCTCCCTTTTTTCAGGGAAAATTTATAAAACAAAAAAAAAAATTAAATAGGCTTTCTATGGCCCACTATTTGTGAGAGAGATGGCACGCTCAGGGCTGGCACAGATGGCACGCTCAGGACTGGCACACAAGCCCAGAGGCCAATATTAATCTCCCTTTTTTTCAGGGAGAATTTATAAAACCCCCAAAAAAAATAAAATAGGCTTTCTATGGCCCACTATTTGTGAGAGAGATGGGACGCTCAGGACTGGCACAGATGGCACGCTCAGGACTGGCACAGAAGCCCAGAGGCCAATATTAATCTCCCTTTTTTTCTGGGAGAATTTATAAAACCAAAAAAATATTTAAATAGGCTTTCTATGGCCCACTATTTGTGAGAGAGATGGCACGCTCAGGACTGGCACAGATGGCACGCTCACAACTGGCACACAAGCCCAGAGGCCAATATTAATCTCCCTTTTTTCAGGGAGAATTTCTAAAACCCCAAAAAAAAATAAAATAGGCTTTCTATGGCCCACTATTTGTGAGAGAGATGGGACGCTCAGGACTGGCACAGATGGCACGCTCAGGACTGGCACAGAAGCCCAGAGGCCAATATTAATCTCCCTTTTTTTCTGGGAGAATTTATAAAACCAAAAAAATATTTAAATAGGCTTTCTATGGCCCACTATTTGTGAGAGAGATGGCACGCTCAGGACTGGCACAGATGGCACGCTCACAACTGGCACACAAGCCCAGAGGCCAATATTAATCTCCCTTTTTTCAGGGAAAATTTATAAAACAAAAAAAAAAATTAAATAGGCTTTCTATGGCCCACTATTTGTGAGAGAGATGGCACGCTCAGGGCTGGCACAGATGGCACGCTCAGGACTGGCACACAAGCCCAGAGGCCAATATTAATCTCCCTTTTTTTCAGGGAGAATTTATAAAACCCCCAAAAAAAAAAAAATAGGCTTTCTATGGCCCACTATTTGTGAGAGAGATGGGACGCTCAGGACTGGCACAGATGGCACGCTCAGGACTGGCACAGAAGCCCAGAGGCCAATATTAATCTCCCTTTTTTTCTGGGAGAATTTATAAAACCAAAAAAATATTTAAATAGGCTTTCTATGGCCCACTATTTGTGAGAGAGATGGCACGCTCAGGACTGGCACAGATGGCACGCTCACAACTGGCACACAAGCCCAGAGGCCAATATTAATCTCCCTTTTTTCAGGGAGAATTTCTAAAACCCAAAAAAAAAATAAAATAGGCTTTCTATGGCCCACTATTTGTGAGAGAGATGGCACGCTCAGGACTGGCACAGAAGCCCAGAGGCCAATATTAATCTCCCTTTTTTTCTGGGAGAATTTATAAAACCAAAAAAATATTTAAATAGGCTTTCTATGGCCCACTATTTGTGAGAGAGATGGCACGCTCAGGACTGGCACAGATGGCACGCTCACAACTGGCACACAAGCCCAGAGGCCAATATTAATCTCCCTTTTTTCAGGGAAAATTGATAAAACAAAAAAAAAAATTAAATAGGCTTTCTATGGCCCACTATTTGTGAGAGAGATGGCACGCTCAGGGCTGGCACAGATGGCACGCTCAGGACTGGCACACAAGCCCAGAGGCCAATATTAATCTCCCTTTTTTTCTGGGAGAATTTATAAAACCAAAAAAATATTTAAATAGGCTTTCTATGGCCCACTATTTGTGAGAGAGATGGCACGCTCAGGACTGGCACAGATGGCACGCTCACAACTGGCACACAAGCCCAGAGGCCAATATTAATCTCCCTTTTTTCAGGGAAAATTTATAAAACAAAAAAAAAAATTAAATAGGCTTTCTATGGCCCACTATTTGTGAGAGAGATGGCACGCTCAGGGCTGGCACAGATGGCACGCTCAGGACTGGCACACAAGCCCAGAGGCCAATATTAATCTCCCTTTTTTTCAGGGAGAATTTATAAAACCAAAAAAAAAAATAAATAGGCTTTCTATGGCCCACTATTTGTGAGAGAGATGGCACGCCTAGGGCTGGCACAGATGGCACGCTCAGGACTGGCACACAAGCCCAGAGGCCAATATTAATCTCCCTTTTTTTCAGGGAGAATTTATAAAACCCCAAAAAAAATAAAATAGGCTTTCTATGGCCCACTATTTGTGAGAGAGATGGCACACTCAGGACTGGCACACAAGCCCAAAGGCCAATATTAATCTCCCACTGTATTTTTATCAGGGAGAATTTATACACCCCACAAAAAAAAATACAGAAAAATGAAAAGGCTTTCTATGGCCCACTATGTGAGAGAGATGGCACACACAGGGATGGCACTCTAGCAGAAATGCCAAATTGCCAATCTTAATCTCCCACCAAAAAAAAAAAAAAACAGGGAATGTCCTACAATTACTATCTCCCTGCCTGCAGTAATCTCAGCCAGGTATGGCAGGCAGCTACTATCTCCCTGCCTGCAGTAATCTCAGCCAGGTATGGCAGGCAGCAATAAGGAGTGGACTGATGCACAAATGAAATAAAAAGTGTGGACAAACAAAAAAGATAGCTGTGCAGAAAGGAAGGAACAAGAGGATTTGTGCTTTGAAAAAAGCAGTTGGTTTGCACAGCGGCGTACACACAGCAATGCAGCTATCAGGGAGCCTTCTAGGGCAGCCCAATGAGCTACAGCGCTGAGGGGAAAAAAAAAAAAAAAAAAACTTCCACTGTCCCTGCACACCGAGGGTGGTGTTGGACAGTGCAAATCGCTGCAGCACAAGCGGTTTTGTGGTTAATGGACCCTGCCTAACGCTATCCCTGCTTCTGACAAAGCGGCAGCAACCTCTCCCTAAGCTCAGATCAGCAGCAGTAAGATGGCGGTCGGCGGGAACGCCTCTTTATAGCCCCTGTGACGTCGCAGACAGCAAGCCAATCACTGCAATGCCCTTCTCTAAGATGGTGGGGACCAGGACCTATGTCATCACGCTGCCCACACTCTGCGTTTACCTTCATTGGCTGAGAAATGGCGCTTTTCGCGTCATTGAAACGCGACTTTGGCGCGAAAGTCGCGTACCGCATGGCCGACCCCGCACAGGGGTCGGATCGGGTTTCATGAAACCCCGACTTAGCCAAAAGTCGGCGACTTTTGAAAATGTTCGACCCGTTTCGCTCAACCCTAGTCAGCACCAACAGGACAGGTCAGGGGCGAAATAGGCAGGATATCTTACCCCTTCTAGCTTCCATTTTGCTGGATTTTTGCAAATAAAGTAGGAAACGAAAATTCTGATTTTGACAAATCCAAATTTATTTTGTGAAATTTGAAGCGAATTAGATGAGCTTCGAATCAACTTGATCATTTCTGGTTGTAGATAAATATTATCACACATTATTATTAGGAGCATTATTATTATTTTTTAGTAGTATCATTATTATAATATTAATAATCTACTCCCTTTACACTAGAAACTTTCTCATGTTACATACAGTATATAAGTGTACTTTTATTTTTTGTCATTAATCAGCTGCCAAATCTGCACTCGGAGTTTACATATCCCACTGTGCGAGAACATTTTTCATTCCTGAGTCATTTCCAATTGCCGGTGTTGGAGATGTCGGGTCCTCGTAAGCTAAAGTGAACACTTCCTGCTGATGTGCTGCTTTTCCACTTGCCAGTCTACAGTAAAGCCCCGGGTCATGCTAATATAAACCCT
Organism: Ranitomeya imitator; assembly: GCF_032444005.1. NCBI lineage: Eukaryota > Metazoa > Chordata > Amphibia > Anura > Dendrobatidae > Ranitomeya > Ranitomeya imitator. Next base: position 790,905,284 of record NC_091284.1, on the reverse strand, counting down.
ATCAGTCTTGACAGTGAAAGTCACGATTAATTAGTATTAACAAGAAATCTACAATCCTCTGCCCAAACATATTAATTGCAAAATGCATTTATTATTATTAAAACCTCCCCAAGAGACTTTGGCAAAGTTGCTTTATTTTCTTTTTGGAAAAAAATAAAAAAATAAAACCAAGAACAAGATTGTCTGAGCCTTGATTTTACGAGCGGCTGGTAAGTTGCGCCTGCGCTGATCTCAGTGCTATAATTCAACTTAATGCCTGCAATCTGTCACACGCTTTACACCTTTAACAACAGGAAATCTTCATTTTAGAAAACAGATTAATAATATAAATTTACAAAGACGACAATTGTACACAACAGCTAGCTTGAGACTTTCAATACAGGACTAATAAAAAGTTATAAAAGTCATAATCTAGAATTTTTCTTTTTTTTTTCAGTAAATGCAAAAAAAAACTCCAGATACAGATAAAATGAAAACCAATAAAAACGTGCACAAAACCAATGTGCCACAATGAGAATAACAGCCTAAGCTCAAATAATGATATAAGAGACTCCCTCACAGGAGACATCAGTAAATATTCAAGGTAAACCCCTGAGGAAGCTGAATTTTGGCGATTCGTGTTGGGATTTCTTTGTCCCTCAAAGTGAAAAAAAAAGTCCCCTAGACTGGTATTTATGCAATGTATTAATTTACATTATTATTATTACTGGTCATGTGATATTCGATAATGTGATTTTTTTTCCATTATATATATATATATGTTGGGCTTTTTTTTGCATTTGTTAGTTAAGCTTAGCTATTATGTGACACATTGAGTTTGTGCATGTTTTTAATTGGTTTTAATTTTTCTATATCTTTTTTTTTTGCAATACTGAATAAAATTTTTACATTTTTAGATGTGCCTTCCAAGCATAGCTTCTTTTTCTCGTTCTTATTGCTATAACTCTTTAGTATACAGCGAGCACTCCCTACTATGTTGGTGGTGGCCGCTTTCACCAACAGTTGACAAATGTAAATGTAGTATTACAAAGCAATCTGCCCTTTCATCCTGACATACAGCACCCAGGGTACATGCTCCAATAAACCAGCGACCACACAACGACTTATCAATGATCACGGCCAGGTCATATCGCTGGTCATGATCGTTGGTAAATCGTTTAGTGTAACGGTACCTTAAGTCACATGGCAAGACTCAATATTGACTTTTAGGATTGTTACTTCCAATAGGTGGCACTGGAGTGCAAGTCCTCTTCCTCAGTTTCTCTATCCCTACATTATGCTGCTGTCAGATTAAATATCAAATCCTGCTAACAAATTTCCCTTAAAGGGTAGTTGTCGATTCAAGAAAGTTTTCAGAATAAGTCGTCTTTTTATATGTACATGAGGAATAACACTATATTTGGCAGTGATTTTCCTTGTATTCTGCATTTCACCCTTTACAGACTTTATCTTTTAATTCACAATTGACTCTGAACTGGTGGTTGAAGACTAGCTACTATGATATCTCCCACACACAGCACAGCACACAGAGAGGGATTCCTTCACTTCAATCCTGTCTTAGCACAAACAGAAAAGCAGCCGCAGCATAGTATACATTATACAGCAATACTGAGCTGTGCAGATGCGAATCCAAATCTGGCGTGAGGCAAAAGTCTTAGCAGAATCTTTCTGTGCCTCCCTTTGCCTGCTTTCTTATTCTCTCCTCACTCCTCTTCCCCTCACTTCTCTCTAGCAATAATAATGGGATGCGTTACCTGACACCACAGGAAACTGACAGCCCAACTTAACTGAGAAAGACAGATTTGAGCACTTTTTCAGTGTGGATGGCAAGTTCAGAAGGCAAGATTAGGAGAAGTGGCTCAGAAGTTGAGACAAAGCAGATTTCTCTGATACAATGACATTTTTTTTTATATTAACCTGCAATATTGATTCGGGTAGGTACAGTCCCATTTAAAAAATAATTCCTAAAAATCTACTCTTCCTGTAGATATTAGGACTAGTGATGAGCGAGTGTACCCGTTTTCCCAAGCACGCTCGCGTGACCTCCGAGTATTTGTTATTGCTCGGAGATATAGTTTTCATCGCCTCAGTTACATGATTTACGGCTTCCAGATACGCTGAATACATGTGAGGAATGCCTGTTTGTTAGGGAATTGAGCACTAACAGATACTCGGAGGTCACGCGAGAGTGCTCGAGAAAACCCGAGCAACGAGTATACTCGCTCATCACTAATTAGGACCTCTCATAGCTATATTGATAAAAAAAATTTCAGCCTAGTGCAAGAAGCAAACAATTTGACTGCCTGTAAAGGGGTTGTCCAGTGCCGCTCACTTTCGCATTTTGAGGCGAGTGGTACTGTTGGTGTCTGATACCTGTACATACCTGTTAGGATACATGGATGATTGGCAGATATTGAGCAAGGTCTCTGGTGGGTGTGTGCAAGCGCAAAATCAATGCCTTTCACCTCAAGATGCTGAAGTGGGCGGCATCAGACAATTCCTTTAGGGCTCCAAAATCATTAAAGAAGTTTTCTGGTCAGATGTTGGTGACATTTCCTAGGATATATGAACAGAGCAGGAATAATCCGCACCACTGTAACACCTGTAGTTGAACACCATTAGCCGTAAAAGCGCATACAGTGCAAAACAGCGGTCGTCCGTTAAGCTCCATACAAGACTCTCCTGCCTCTTTAATTTTTTGTAATCCGAATAAAAGGACATGCTTTACTGGGACGGTGAGTGCCACTCTTACTTCTATTGGATATTGACCCATTTCCTAGGATATACCGATATCAGATTGGTGGACCTGACACCCCAACCGATCAGCTGTTGCAAGATCCGACGGCGGCCGGATGTGAACACTTTCAACGGAGCTACGCTGCACGGCTTCTCTCAATGTGTAGCAGCCGAGGCGGGGTACTGCAGAACAGAACCTTTTCTGCTAAATTCATTGTGATTATATCCGGCTGCCGATGAATCTCATAACAGCTGAGATGAAAGGTCTCCAATATCTTCTGACCTGACGACTCAACTATATTTACAGCACATGAAACATAAATCAAATGTCTACATTAAAAAATGACATTATTGGGATGGTTCTTCCAATTTGAATGTGAAAGTTCAGGGTTAAGCAAGTGCTGACTGCTCTAAATGGCATACGTGTCAAAGTAAATGGAAATCAATTCTATGGGATTGAGAAGTCATAAAAATTTCAAGATTTTGTCGGTGTATTACACTCAACAAGCGACGGCAGGGGCTAACATATCAGTAATTAACAGAACCATGTTGGAGACAGGAAATTATGCTAGCTATCGCATAATGAAATGCTCGTCGTGACTTCATACAAGATTCTGCTAATTAGATATTCAGCTATTCTGCAAAAATTGTTAAAGCATACCTGTCAGAAAGCTAAAGAGAAGCACAGTCCTTTTACCTTCATCCCCACCACAAAGTAAAACTGTTCAATATGTCTACGAACTGTCCAGTTCTCATGCTCTGTACCTTGCCAAAAGTAAAACTGTTCAATATGTCTATGAACTGTCCAGTTCTCATGCTCTGTACCTTGCCATCCAGTCTTTTGAGTAGGGGGATCTTCTTCATTACTATTCTACCAGCACTATAGGTCCCCTGGTATTTTTATTTCCACAATTTAATAGCTCCCCATGTCCTGAACTGGAAGTTCACCAGTCTAGGATTAAATGTATTCAGTTTGACAGACAGGAGAGCAGGAGCAGAGAGACAAAGACCTGACCCTAATTCCGGTAATTAGTCTCAGCTTCTGCTTCTAGAGATGGATTACACTTGACATCCGCCAGTGTGCATGAAGTTAGACAGAAGGGAGGTAAAACAATATAATTTGTAAAAAAAAAAATAATCTGCAATTATTCTCAACTAGTAGTCAAGCTGCAGTTCCAGCCATACAACCAAGAACTGCTGCGTGAAGGGAATTCTTGTTGTACTCCAGTGGTACTCTTTTATTGTTAATGTCTTGTGATGTGGTTGTCAGGATTGGTTCCATCAAGGGTATCTGCCCTGACCAAGGTATTTAGATACAGGACTAGAACACAAAACATAATCTGCGCTCCAAGTGAGGGAAAGCATTCTACTGGATGTTCAACCCAATCAATTGACCTGCGGCATGGATGTTTTGCCCAAACTGCCCTTTTTGAGTCATAACCAGCAACATATTGCCATGTAGCATTGGCATTAAAAATCAACCACATCCGTTCTTTAGCAGTTTTTCCCACTGCCCAATGGTGGTTGTCTGAAATCTGTGACTCTCCAGCTGCTGGGAAACTATATCAACTGGTTTGCTAGGAGTTGTAGTTTTCCAACAGCTGGAGAGGGACAGGTTGCCGTCTATTGCTGGTAGTAAAAATGGAAAGATTTCAGTTATGTACTCCGTTTAACTGGAGGAATCATAATTCTCATTTATCTCTGGATGTCAAACATGTCGCACGTTTTCACTTAGGAGATGACACATTAAATTGGAGAAATTGCTTTAATCCATAATATAATAGAAGATTAGACAAAGCTATGAAATTGCTACAGATACGAGTGTTTATTCCACTGCCGCACCTCCTGCTGTTACTGTAAGTATCATCATTTCAACCAAAAAAGTGCAAAAGTGGCAAAGTCAGAACAATTATGAGACAAAGAGGAGCTTATAACTCTTTGAGTTGAAAGATAGTAGGATATCATCAAACATAGTGTTTTAAAGTGTATCTATATCTCTGTAAATATATATATATATATATATATATATATATATACAGTATATATACTGATATACTGTATGTGTAAGTAGGACAGATGAAATGGAACCCAGAAGGGATGAATGCAAGTTGAAGCACCGTATACACAAATGGTGGAGCACACCAACATAGGACTCTAGAATCTCTTAATCCTAAGACAAAAGTGTGTGCCTTACTTAGACCTAGGGAGATGATGTCATTGAGCAAAGCCAGGCAACTTGCAAAACCTGGCGTGGAGCACAACAGAGGGCAGCGGCTCCAGGGGAAGGAAGCAGAGCCCCGAATAACTGGGACAGATGTGTAACATTATATATGTTTGTTTGTTTTTTTCTATATAAGTTCTTCCTTTGTTACATGTCTTTCAAGACAAAGACCTCCAAGAATTTTAGTCAAAAGTGTTTTGAAACATGTGGCTCAGCAGACAGAAGCACTCAACTCCAACAAGAGTATGTGCACAGAGCATTGTGTAAACTCACCAGAAAGTGCATGAGCGATCGATGGTCTACATGCTGGCACATTTCAATTATGAATACCATGTTTTATCAAAACAACAGGTCCATCAACAGAGATGGCAACAAATACTCTTCAGTAACATAGGTAGAATATAGCAGAAGCGATATAAAACCTAACTTTTTATATGTACCATTAAAAACATTTTTGCTCAAAAGAAACACAGGTTAATAAAGTGACACTTGGGCACTGCCTTTCTCAGGGCGGGAGTTATACTGGGCATGACAGGGGACTTTAGGTTACTGACTTCTCCTCTGCCCATATTTTTCCTGGTTTTGGAAAAATTGGGTGACATCATAACTTTCACTACTGGCACTGGCATCACTAAGTGATTCTGTCAGCAAATAAATGACTGGTTAAGCCTAGCACAGGCCTGGCTGAGCTGTTCAGAGGACTTCAGAGGACCATCCCATCTTCTTGTTTAGCATCTCTCTCCGCACCAACCACTTCCTTGATTGACAGCTTTGACTTTACAGGAACAAAAGACTTAGCTAAACGGAAAAACAAGTATGCAGGAGGGTGTACTGGACTGTTTGGCCAATGGTGAATGGTGTAAAGAGTAAATGTGCATGGTTCGAACAGTCATTTTGTGTTGACAGACCCTTTTTTACAAGAGGAGACCAGTCAGAAGTTCACAAGATAAAATGGAAAATGTGCAATCACTTCTTCATAAACCAAGGACAGGCATGATGAACTCAGAGAACATATTTAACATAGTAACATAGTAACATAGTTATTAAGGTTGAAGGAAGACTTTAAGTCCATCTAGTTCATCCCATAGCCTAACCTAATATGCCCTAACATGTTGATCCAGAGGAAGGCAAAAAAAACCCATGTGGCAAATAGTAAGCTCCACATTGGGGAAAAAAATTCCTTCCCGACTCCACATACGGCAATCAGACTAGTTTCCTGGATCAACGCCCTATCAAGGAATCTACTATATATACCCTGCAACATTATACTTTTCAAGAAAGCTATCAGAAACCCCTCTTAAATTTAAGTAATGAATCACTCATTACAACATCATACGGCAGAGAGTTCCATAGTCTCACTGCTCTTACAGTAAAGAATCCACGTCTGTTATTATGCCTAAATCTTCTTTCCTCCAGGCGTAGAGGATGCCCCCTTGTCCCTGTCTCAGGTCTATGATTAAAAAGATCATTTAAGTTCTGCTAAAATGTGGTCCCTCTTCTTTATGTTTGTTATTATTATTTGACCAGGAAGTCAGAAGCTGCATTCACAAGACGGTGCAGGGGCACCGGAGCAGAACTGAAATAACCGTGAAGACCCCAAAAGGTTTGTATATGACCAAGAGCAGGGGGCTTACATTTAAAATGCCACTCCAGCACTGAAAAAAAAGTACTGGAGTAGTGCTTTAAGGAGTTCAGTTGGAGATCACCAAAAATGTAAAAAAAGTCCCTGGCAGCCCAGCTCCACCTCCCCCTCATCAACTGCTGATCAAGCCCCTCTGCTCCTACTCCTCTGCCAGGGACTTTGCAGTGATGTAAAAATGTAGTTCTAATGATGACTCATGCAGGGAAAATTGTCCCCCTGTGTCTACATAGAGCTAAGAAAGATTCAGCCAGTCGGTTTTTAATCAAATGATGACATAGATCTAATGGAAAAGATAATAATTAACTGGGTAGAAAGGCAAAATGAGCAATTGCACAAGTACACAGTGGTATGTAATAATATTTAACTTGATATAGGGTGACAAGACTATGTTTCTCTACATATGAACGAAGATGTATACTTTAAATTCTGGAGAAGACAAGATTTTCCAGACTGTCACTCTGTGAACATAGCTCCAACCTTTCCTGACATCGTGAATCCTCTCTATTAATTAACAATCCATATGAAAAATCCCAGGTCAGGATACAAGTATATAAGTATTATATACATAATTGGAGTTATTCATAACCTCATCTCCATGAGATTGTCATATCAGCTGTCTAGAACATTACCTGTCACAGACAAGCAGACTTCATTTCCATGTTCTCCTTTATTTTGGCAGTGATCCTGGTGTTCTATTACGGTACATCACTACTTTGATTGTGGCTCTGTCGTTAACTTAGAACAATCTCTCCCTCTGCATCACTTAGTAAATATACCTCCTACATTCACATGCTGGGTGAATGCAAAGATCGATTTACATAAATTAATTTTGCATGCTTTTCCCAAGTAGCACATATGATACAATGTGGAAGATGATCATATGTCTCAGAAAAGACATAAAACTTTGCTCAATATTTGCATGACAAAGAAGTTAAAGGGAGCGGTGCCTTGGTAATTTTGTGACTGTCACTTTCAGTTGTGCGTGATCGTAAGATTTCTTTTTTCTCCCCTACATATTTCATGTGAAGGTCAATAGTACGTATACTGGTTATTATATGAGGCATCATTTCTTGGGGGCTCTAATGCTCTTTCCTATTTATTTTCTCACTCTGTGGGACACTTTAAAAAAGTGTTTTTTTTCAATCATAGCCTTAAGAGCTCTTTTCATATTGCGTTCTTGGTCAGAGGTCTCATTGGGGCTTACATCTGAATGGTATTTGGGCATATGCGCCAACAGGGCCATGTATTTTAATGGTGCCCACAGAGTCAATGGATGCTCTGTCGTGCATCATTTGTGGACATGTACACCTACTGGAATAAGGTATCTAGACATAGTAGACCGGGTCTGGGCGTCCAACTCCAGTAGACGTATACTCCTGAAAATGAGGCACGACAGAACACACGTTTTAAAAGGTTGCAATGTTTGTATCAGCTGAAACCGTCTGAAAACCCCAAACCCCACTCACAATGACAGACATAAAAATAAAATAGAATAAAAAGATAAAATAGATTTTACGAAAGGCACAAATTAAAAGATTAATAATACAGAAATACAGGGCAAAAGAACACCAATAAGAAGAGAAAAAAGGTGCAATGGAATGGAACAGGATTACACTTTTACTCCACAAAAACATGCAAAAAAGGAATGATGAATTGGCTCCATTATGTGTTATTTGATGCTAAACTATATTATTCAGGTAGTATCGAAGATGTCTTTATGGAGGTATGCAAAGCTTAACGTGATGGGATTGTAGAGACACCATGTATTGCCATAGGGTACCAAAATATATTACAGAGTTAATGGGCCTGATTATACTTATTACATTTCCACCATTTTTGTCTAGTTTTTGACCTGCTTTCATTTTCAACATATTTTTTTAATTTGCACCTTTTTTAAGTCTACTTTTTTTTTTTTTTTGCTGTTTTTTTGTATATGTTTGTCATTGTGGACAGGGTTTAATGTTTGCATATGTTTTTGGCCAATTTCTGAATTGTGACTTTTTGAAAAGTTGCTAAATTTGTTGCAGATGTCCTCTAGTCCCCCCTTGAGTGCTGGTACGTACACCTAAATCTTGGGCACAAATTTTACAACATAAAACAACAACAAGATAGGTTAAAAACAAAATAAGGAAAATGTTTGATTATGAACAAAATTCAAAAATCGAGCACCATTTTGATGTATTTGGCATGAAAACATCAGGGAATACCAAAAGACAAAAAAAGGTCAATCCACCCAATGTGCACAAATAATATATGTATGTATATCACTGCGATATGACGTACAATAGAGCATGCAGCATTCTCTTTTCTGTTAGGCAATGTTTATACTACTTTTAGTATTTGGTCAGTATTTTACGTCAGTATTTGTAAGCCAAAACCAGGAGTGAGTGAAAAATGCAGAAAAGTGGTGACGTCTTTCTATTATACTTTTTGTCTGATTGTTCCACTCCTGGTTTTGGTTTATAAATACTGATGAAAAATGCTTTCTAAATACTGAATGTGTGAATGTGGCCTAAGAGCTTACACTTTTCAGGGGAGAGAGAGAGGATCGTCCTGATTATAAGAGATTACACTCTACAGAAGAGAGACAGAGACTTACCCAGTGACACTGGTAACAGAAAACTACTCTCTACTAGCTTACACTCTACAGAAAAGAGAGAGGACCCCACTGACCATAAGACCTAACCTTCTACAGAAAAGAGAGAGGACCCTACTGACCATAAGAGCTTACACTGTACAGAAACGAGAGAGGATCCCATTGACCATAAGAGTTTACACTCTACAGGAGAGAGAGGACATTGCCGACCATGTGAGCTTACACTCTCCCGGAGAGAGAGGACCCTTTTGACCATAAGAGACTGCACTCTACAGAAAAGAGAGTGGACCCAATTGACTATAGAATAGAGCCGCTGATCTGTGATGTCCCAAGTACTGACCACCAATGTAGAAGGTATGCTAATCTGCTAGATTTCATAGTTCAGGGAATTATGGAAAAGCCTGAGAGGCAAAGCAAAATTATGTTTGCTGTCTTTCTGATGATTCAGCATTGTGGGAAATGGTATAGGTTAAGTTTTGTTTTGTGAATTGAATCTCAATAAGTTCCAATTCGGAATCCAGAAATTTCAGGAAATTCGACCTAGACTCGATCCTCTGCAAATTGATCTGCTCATTTCTACTCCCCTTGGACTTTAAGCCATTATGCTAGTGGAGATGATGCCAACTATAGGATGCCATTGAGGAAACTCTGAAATATTAACTAATTACTGAACGTTTGACCGTGGCCTTAGATGGACCAATGTATGCCTGTATATGAAATTATTATTATTATTTATTATTATAGCGCCATTTATTCCATGGAACTTTACATGTGAGGAGGGGTATACATAATAAAAACAGGTACAATAATCTTGAACAATACAAGTCACGACAGGTACAGGAGGAGAGAGGACCCTGCCCGCGAGGGCTCACAATCTACAAGGGATGGGTGAGGATACAGTAGGTGAGGGTAGAGCTGGTCATGCAGTGGGGTGGTCGATCGGTGATTACTGCAGGTTGTAGGCTTGTCGGAAGAGGTGGGTCTTCAGGTTCTTTTTGAAGGTTTCGATGGTAGGTGAGAGTCTGATATGTTGTGGTAGAGAGTTCCAGAGTAGGAGAGAAATCTTGTAAGCAAATTAGAACTATAACAGTGAGACAGTGAGCCCCATAGACATCTGTGGGCGCCATATTATGGATTAGCACTAAGCATAGCTTCTATGGAGCTATCAAACGGTTTTGAGCATGAACCCTCATCCGGTCCTAATTTAGCCATCCAACTGATGGGTTAGCCCACTCTGCAGACACAGATGTGAAGCCGTCATGATGCTTTCATCATTGCATAATCTTTAAAGCTGGAAGCAATATTTCTCTAGGAAACACTCCATCTCGGGAAACTTAATTCATGCATAAACTTTGTAAGGCTGTCAAATAAATGCTATTAATATAAACGGCACAATTAAATGTTCATTTTCCATCTCCTCGCACTACAACAGAGGGATGACAACGTTCCAATCAATACGTGCGGAAATACTACGTATTGCTAATGGAATGACAGCTTTTCCAATTAAACTCTATAAGGCAATTCATGAACAGAAAAAGGTCATTAAGTCCAAAGTGCCTGTCTTGTTTTCTTTGCCTATTTTTCATCATCCCTGCGCGATATTTCATCTTCAATAATGCAATTTCCCCCATTAAAAAATATAAGTAGATTTGCTCAATATCACACAGAGGACAGCATTCATTAAAGATTAATGGCCAGACAGCCACCCTTGGAAGCAGTGACTAGAAAATGCATCCACTGACAGAATTTCTGCTGGACTTGAGCGCCGTGTGAAATACTGAAACTATCTGATGGGGGATCGAAGCAAAGCAAATGGAGTATTTGTACATTGCCTGAGCTGGAAGATTATGTAGAGGTTTAAAGAAAGACATGGAGGATAAATGAAAGGAGAAATACTCAAATAAAAATGCCAAACTACTCCTCAAATAAATACATAAATGTAGCAGCGCTGAATTAATTATTTGTCTGCTTTTTATTTCTACGCTAGGCCTCATTTACTGAAACTGTTTACCAGTAAGGCCTACGTGGCTCTTTGTTGCCCATAGCAACCAATTAGAGCTCAGCTTTCATTCCTCAAACAGCTCGTGTGTGACGCCGATTCAGCGATGTCTTCGCTGGTAACCAGGGTAAACATCGGGTTACTAAGCGCAGGGCCGCACTTAGTAACCCGATGTTTACCCTGGTTAACATCGTTAAAGTAAAAAAAACAACCACTACATACTTACCTACCGCTGTCTGTCCCCCGGCGCTGTGCTTTTCTGCTCTGGCTGTGAGCGCCGGGCAGCCGGAAAGCAGAGCGGTGACGTCACCGCTCTGCTTTCCGGCCGCTGTGCTCACAGGCAGAGCAGAGAAGCACAGCGCCGGGGACAGACAGCGGTAGGTAAGTATGATGCGTTTTTTTTTTACTTTAACGATGGTAACCAGGGTAAACATCGGGTTACTAAGCGCGGCCCTGCGCTTAGAAACCCGATGTTTACCCTGGTTACTGGCATCGTTGGTCGCTGGAGAGCGGTCTGTGTGACAGCTCTCCAGCGACCAAACAGCGACGCTGCAGCGATCCGGATCGTTGTCGGTATCGCTGCAGCGTCGCTTAGTGTGACGGTACCTTTAGATAAATGCTGATTCTTCTTGTTTCTAGACAATGACTGAAGCTTCACAGGTAGCTTGAGTTTTACTTTTTGAAGCTTCCAAATATATTACCAATACATTTCCAATATGAGTAAACCTCCAATTTCAATGTGCATAGACAGCTTTAATTGGATCCTGCGACACTTGAGATCAGAAAATGATTGAGGTGCTTGAAGCAGAGACTGATGGTTTCTAAAGCATTCTCATACAATATTTTGCAATTTCAAAGTCCTTTACAAAGGCAAGCAATGTTCAACCCAGATCAATGAATTCTACTCAAAATGCTAGAAAACTGATGTGGTCCATTGAATTTTCAGCCCACAGTTCCCCAATGTTCAGTATTTTGGCGGTAAATGCTCCATTGTGATTTTGAAACTTTACACAATAGCTTTCATCTCTCCTGTTGCAGATTTCTCTTTTTCAGCTCTGAAAACTCAGTGTGGCAACCTGCAATTCCTCAAATGGTGTTAATTAAAAAAATCTTTTAAAAGGTTTCATTTTTTCCATTCTACATATAGCAAAAATGCTTTTGTAGCCATCACATGTAGACTATTTATGTTGCTGCAGATGTTTCGTCATTAACTGCATTTGTGTTTCCGAGCTGGAATAATAATGTGGGTAGTTTTAACCTTCAAACGATAAGCCCAATTTTTTAAAAATTCAGCAACCACCCTTTTTTTCACTGATATGTCTGTGTAAGTCTTTGTTTTAGGTAGGACACATGGTATTATTGTTTAGTGGTATTGTTGGATGAATATAAATTATTGCATTTTTACCGTTTCAATTCACATAAAAAAACACAAACCTACATTAATATCAAAAGAACAGAAGTAGGAAACTTAAATGCATAGTTAAACTAATAGTTGCATAAACAAAAAAATGTACAAAGTTCGAGAAACTGATAAAGTAGATATCTTTTATCAACACATTGTTAAAAACAGTTTCTAGAACAACTGATTTTTCAGCACTGGAAATTATACTCATGGAAAAAGAAAATTAAAGAGCCAAGGACTAGGGATGGACGGACCCATGTTCGGGTCCGTCGGGTTTGGCACAAACTTTATTAAAAAAAAGTTTGTTATGGGTATCAGGACGGTACCTGAACTTGATCCCGAATCCAGACACCATTCAAGTGAATGAGGGGCCAGATCGTCCGGCGGTTCCCACGCTGTCATCTTTGTGACACCATGGGAAACACCGGCTCTGACCGGGGATAGCTTTACTAAGGTCATCGCTGGTAACAGCCACTTGGTATTGCAGCTTCCACACTGTCACACAGAGAACAGCGCGTGAGCAAGCAGCTATGACTGGCGGTAAAAAGGATACAGCTGGTCCGGCGTCGACTGCTGACTACTACTCTCATCATCATCACTGATAGCAGCAAAAGCAGGCAAGGTTGATGAGAATATTGACCAGCCAGCGCCTGTGCATAGTAAGAAAGAAGTGAAACATATAATTAGTGCAGTGCATGTGTAGTTTATTGTACATGTATTTAGCTAATAAATTGTCACGCTACAGCTATGCAGGATGATGCAAGCTGCATTACATGGCAATAGAGTGGAGGGAGGACAGCAAGTCTGCCAAAGCAGACCTGCAGCGCTGCAGCGAGGCTACAACCGGGTGGCAGCAGAATAGTCAAACAAGCCAGATCACTGCCCATAGAAGGGTGGACAAGGTTCATATAACTGTGGATGGCATATGCGCAGGATTACAGTGCTGAACAGGTCAGTGTGGTGTGCATGGGAGGGGGTGCCATTATAATGAAGTCAGGAGGCAGGAATTTCTTCTAGTGACCGCACACCCCAAAGCCTGGAAGAAATCATTAAAATAAATCATTATAACTGCATTTCTCAAGATCTAGACTGCAGCTATGAGGCATACTGAGGTAAGACTTGCTTAACCATTCTATTACCTGTTTGCCCATTTTAATAGCTGAAAATCGTCCAGGGAGTGACAGATTCCTTTAATGTTCTTTGAGGACAACCACATCCAATCACTAACACGCAGGTTCGGTCCAACCAAGCGTCTCTGATCAACCATGCTCTTACTGTATATTTAGACTCCATCTTTTTCAAATTAAGAACACCTTGAGAAAATGATGTCTTGATGAAGAAAACTGTTCCTCCTCAGGTACTTCTGAAGAATGATTTCTATTGGAGGAACAGAATTGAGGATGAAAACCGTATGCCCTGAAGAATGGGGACTTGCCAGTAGATTCATGGCAATGGTTATTCACAGTGAGCTCATCTACAAGTAAATAAGAAATGCAATCATTCTTATTCTTGGATACAAAGCACCTAAGATATGTCTCAAGATTCTGGTTCACTCGTTCAGTTTGCTCATTAGACTGAGGATCAAACAAGGATGAGAATGCAAGATGAATCTCCAAGTGGGTACAAAATGCTTTCCAAAATTTGGAAATAAACTGAACCCCAGTCAGAAACAATATCAGATGAAATTCCATATAATTTCACGATTTAATAAATAAAAATTGGTGGCAAGCCAAGTAGCGCAATATAATTAGTCATCCTGCTGAATGAATCTGTCCACCACCACCACCAATATTACAGTATTACCTGCTGACAAGGGTAGATCAGTGATAAAATCTATAGATAAATGAGTCCATGGTCTACAGGAGGAGGGCGTTAAACTAGAAGAAGAGGGGACGGGAAGATAAACATTAGACTTGAACAAAGAAGACCCAGGAAAACATACTCAGATGGGAGGTAAGAACATTTCTAAAACAATCCACAGCAAGGAGATTGGAACAAAAACAAAATCCTCTAAACTGCATGCTCGCAAACGCCAGAAGCCTGACAAACAAGATGGAAGAACTAGAAGCAGAAATATCTACAGGTAACTTTGACATAGTGGGAATAACCGAGACATGGTTAGATGAAAGCTATGACTGGGCAGTTAACTTACAGGGTTACAGTCTGTTTAGAAAGGATCGTAAAAATCGGAGAGGAGGAGGGGTTTGTCTCTATGTAAAGTCTTGTCTAAAGTCCACTTTAAGGGAGGATATTAGCGAAGGGAATGAGGATGTCGAGTCCATATGGGTCGAAATTCATGGAGGGAAAAATGGTAACAAAATTCTCATTGGGGTCTGTTACAAACCCCCAAATATAACAGAAACCATGGAAAGTCTACTTCTAAAGCAGATAGATGAAGCTGCAACCCATAATGAGGTCCTGGTTATGGGGGACTTTAACTACCCGGATATTAACTGGGAAACAGAAACCTGTGAAACCCATAAAGGCAACAGGTTTCTGCTAATAACCAAGAAAAATTATCTTTCAAAATTGGTGCAGAATCCAACCAGAGGAGCAGCACTTTTAGACCTAATACTATCTAATAGACCTGACAGAATAACAAATCTGCAGGTGGTTGGGCATCTAGGAAATAGCGACCACAATATTGTGCAGTTTCACCTGTCTTTCACTAGGGGGACTTGTCAGGGAGTCACAAAAACACTGAACTTTAGGAAGGCAAAGTTTGACCAGCTTAGAGATGCCCTTAATCTGGTAGACTGGGACAATATCCTCAGAAATAAGAATACAGATAATAAATGGGAAATGTTTAAGAACATCCTAAATAGGCACTGTAAGCGGTTTATACCTTGTGGGAATAAAAGGACTAGAAATAGGAAAAACCCAATGTGGCTAAACAAAGAAGTAAGACAGGCAATTAACAGTAAAAAGAAAGCATTTGCACTACTAAAGCAGGATGGCACCATTGAAGCTCTAAAAAACTATAGGGAGAAAAATACTTTATCTAAAAAATTAATTAAAGCTGCCAAAAAGGAAACAGAGAAGCACATTGCTAAGGAGAGTAAAACTAATCCCAAACTGTTCTTCAACTATATCAATAGTAAAAGAATAAAAACTGAAAATGTAGGCCCCTTAAAAAATAGTGAGGAAAGAATGGTTGTAGATGACGAGGAAAAAGCTAACATATTAAACACCTTCTTCTCCACGGTATTCACAGTGGAAAATGAAATGCTAGGTGAAATCCCAAGAAACAATGAAAACCCTATATTAAGGGTCACCAATCTAACCCAAGAAGAGGTGCGAAACCGGCTAAATAAGATTAAAATAGATAAATCTCCAGGTCCGGATGGCATACACCCACAAGTACTAAGAGAACTAAGTAATGTAATAGATAAACCATTATTTCTTATTTTTAGGGACTCTATAGCGACAGGGTCTGTTCCGCAGGATTGGCGCATAGCAAATGTGGTGCCAATATTCAAAAAGGGCTCTAAAAGTGAACCTGGAAATTATAGGCCAGTAAGTCTAACCTCTATTGTTGGTAAAATATTTGAAGGGTTTCTGAGGGATGTTATTCTGGATTATCTCAATGAGAATAACTCTTTAACTCCATATCAGCATGGGTTTATGAGAAATCGCTCCTGTCAAACCAATCTAATCAGTTTTTATGAAGAGGTAAGCTATAGGCTGGACCACGGTGAGTCATTGGACGTGGTATATCTCGATTTTTCCAAAGCGTTTGATACCGTGCCGCACAAGAGGTTGGTACACAAAATGAGAATGCTTGGTCTGGGGGAAAATGTGTGTAAATGGGTTAGTAACTGGCTTAGTGATAGAAAGCAGAGGGTGGTTATAAATGGTATAGTCTCTAACTGGGTCGCTGTGACCAGTGGGGTACCGCAGGGGTCAGTATTGGGACCTGTTCTCTTCAACATATTCATTAATGATCTGGTAGAAGGTTTACACAGTAAAATATCGATATTTGCAGATGATACAAAACTATGTAAAGCAGTTAATACAAGAGAAGATAGTATTCTGCTACAGATGGATCTGGATAAGTTAGAAACTTGGGCTGAAAGGTGGCAGATGAGGTTTAACAGTGATAAATGTAAGGTTACACACATGGGAAGAAGGAATCAATATCACCATTACACACTGAATGGGAAACCACTGGGTAAATCTGACAGGGAGAAGGACTTGGATTAGCGAAATTAGGATTATTTAGTCTAGAAAAAAGACTACTGAGGGGCGATTTAATAACCATGTATAAGTATATAAGGGGACAATACAAATATCTCGCTGAGGATCTGTTTATACCAAGGAAGGTGACGGGCACAAGGGGGCATTCTTTGCGTCTGGAGGAGAGAAGGTTTTTCCACCAACATAGAAGAGGATTCTTTACTGTTAGGGCAGTGAGAATCTGGAATTGCTTGCCTGAGGAGGTGGTGATGGCGAACTCAGTCGAGGGGTTCAAGAGAGGCCTGGATGTCTTCCTGGAGCAGAACAATATTGTATCATACAATTAGGTTCTGTAGAAGGACGTAGATCTGGGGATTTATTATGATGGAATATAGGCTGAACTGGATGGACAAATGTCTTTTTTCGGCCTTACTAACTATGTTACTATGTTACTATGTTACAAATGTCTTTTTTCGGCCTTACTAACTATGTTACTATGTTACTATGTTACAGGGAATCGCCAAAGGTTAAATAGTCCCGGATGGATGAGTATGTGGTGTCTTGAAAAGCACACAAGAACTGCAGGCATCTACATACTCCCAAACATCCTAGTGCACCCCAGACCACCAGAAACGACAAGTAAGAAGATCTCTGGTGGTTTTACTACCAGAATGTCCATCCAAGACTGAATCATGATTTTCTCTCAAAATTTTAAGACAGACATTCACAAGAACAAACAGTTTACTTGACAGATAGGCAACAAGGGCATCCCCTTGAGCCTCTACGACCTCCTTCTCCAGATCAGAACATATAGTAGTAATAGCTACCCCAATCTGTAATATAGGAACCTGCTCGCAATTACCTTCTCCTCCCAAGGAAGCAACAAGGTAAAGCATCTGCCATAATATTCTTATCCCCCGGCCTATAAGTCACAAAAAAGTTGAATCTGGTAAAGAATAATGACCATCTTGCCTGTCTAGGTGTCAGACATTTGCAGATTCCAAATACAAAAGGTTTTTTATGATCAGTAATTACCATGACAGGATGAACTGTTTGCTCCAAAAAAATGATGCCACTCCTCAAAGGTCCTTTTTATTGCCAAGAGTTTCCTAATACCAATCATAATGTCTCTCAGCAGACAATAATTTTTTGGCAAAGCATGCAAAACAACTCCACACAGAAATTTCTTGAGCAACTCTCCAACCACCTACTCCAAACACTGAAGTTCTCCACCAACACCTAACCAGGAAGTAGAACAACTATCATGGGGAATTCCAAAGTGCCATTGGCGAGAATATATACCAATGGTGAGTGGACAACACAAAACAGCGAAGACAATTTAGAAGGGAGAGCTCCAGATGATCAACTGAACTGATTAACCCTTGCAATGACAGAGCAAGGAAAGAACATGCACTGTTTAATAGGATGGTGAAGCAATTCTGATCAGTGCAGGATTTCTTGTGACCAGACACTGCAATTTCCTGGCCCCGGTCTGTCGCAGTTTCGCAGTGAGAGTATGATAATCCACTAGATGTCATATTTGCAGAGTATTATGGGAAAGCTAAAGTGGCAAAGCAAAATAATGTTTGCTGGCTCTGTGATTCTTCAGCATAATTGGAAATGGTGTTGAGCAAGTTTTCTTTTGTGAATCAAATTTCAAAAACTTCCAATTCGGAAATCGTAAATTTCAAGAAATTCGACTTCAACTGGATCATCTCCTAATCGATCTGCTCATTTTTACTCTCGTGGGATTCTTGGTCATTATGGATCTTTGTCCAGTGATTGGAGACGATGCCTACTCTAGTATGCCATCAAGGAAACTCTGAAATAGGATCACCCATTTCATGATCTATGTGGAATCTATTGTTTTTGTCTTGTGAAAGAGTTAAACAGCGCCATTCTTACATTGTGTACAGAAGCTTAGATTCATTCCAGTAAGCAGGGCTGAAGTGCAATATCAAAAACTGCTTCTGGACAAGAATAAAGGTGCAAACAGACACACAACCCCCCTCTAATTCCATTTTATCATGACTCAAACTCTGATTTATCAACTATTTACTGCCTTAGACTCCGAAGAAGAAACTAATTTCATAAGCTGTTATCAACCTACAGAAAACATTACATGCTCCTTTGCTATAACTATATGATCGATCTTTTCCTGGTGGTGAACTCTTCAACATACTTGGCTTATTTACATAACACTTCGACTTACTTACCAACCCTCCTTGAGTATACAAGAGGCTCCTAAAAAGAGGAGACTTCCCAGACTGCCAAAAGCCTTGGCAAATTTCGAGGTTTCGCTTAAAGGGTTTGTACCAAGTGAATAAATGATCACTTATTTTTAGGATAGGGGATAACTTATTATACTCTAGGGAACTCCCACCGAACCCAATAACGGGGCTTTAGAAATTGAAATCTTCTTGCTCGATCTCTGCTCCATTCAGAAGAGACTATTCAGAGCTCCCTTGTCAGGTCCCGGAGGTCCAATTTCCTGTGATCAAAAAGTTATTCCCTACCTAATTGATTATTTCCTTAATGGTCCCCAAGTTTCATAAAATGTGACACTTTCGGAAAGGTTTTCCCATGAAGGTGCAGAGGGATTGTGAATGAGGCATAGGGTGTCAAGGAAAAGGCATGTATAGGGCATGGCCTAAAAAGTGGGCTTTGTAGTGGGGAAGGGAAGTATGTTCCACAGTTCAGAAATATACTTTTTGTTTCTACTCCCTTCAGCACAGAATGTCCTAAATAATTCCCTCCAATCTTCCATTCCACTTCTTAATTTTCTGTTAACTCAGTGTGATGTTTTTCATCCGAACTTGGATGTCAACCACAAATTTCTAGATTCCTCCGAAGCTCCTTTGGATTCTTAACACACCAACTGTTTCCCACTAAATGACTAAACAAGGCCATATATAAATTCTCAGTTCTCGACAGCGTTGAGGCACAGCTGTGTCACCGTAAAAGACGTGATTAATATTCAAGACTTTATCACAAGTTTCATCTCTGTAAGGAGTGAGAAAAAAACCAGCGTGACATCTATCACTCAATTATTCAAAATAGAACTTCCTTTCATTTGTACCGGCGACCACAGCCGCGCGCGGATCACAAGTTATTGTAAACGCGGGTTAAAATTCACATAAACCGTCTCATCACGTCTCCTGTAGCAAATTTAAAACAGCCGAGGAGACAGCTTGTTCGGTAACAAGGAGGAAAATAAGTTGCACCTGAGAAATTACAATTTGTGACTTCAAACATATTTTGCTTAAGGCCGGACATTTAAGGATTCGTTCTGAGGAACATGCAAGCTTGTCACTCTTACATAAAACAATTGCATTCCTTTGAAAATAACCCCAGAGGACAGAGACAGTGCAAGAAGGAGGTTATTGTCCATCTCGCACATGAATGGCTTTTCGGAAATATTTTCTGAGAGAGGTTTTCAAACTCAATTCAATACCTGGCTCATTGGATCTGTGAAATGAAGGCGGATTACTGAAGGCTATATAGTTCCCTATACGGTGCTACAGAGATATTGGAGTTTGCAAGGAAAGCCTCTTATGTTATCTGAACGTGGCTGACAATGTTTTTAAGCACAGAGTTTTCTCTAACGCTTATTGTCTGCTCTGTAACTAAAACAGAGAGGAGATTGTAAACTACATTTCACTGCAGGCGGCAGGTTTATCTGGTAAATCAGATGGTCTAAAGAATAACTTCTGTAAGGTGTGAAAATGAAAACATCTTCTGCATATCTTAGGTCTTTATTGTTATATAGTTATATTCTTGTACATAGAAGCAGTATTATAGTAGTTATATTCTTGTACATAGGGGCAGTATTATAGTAGTTATATTCTTGTACATAGGAGCAGCAT
The DNA here is from genome assembly GCF_032444005.1 of Ranitomeya imitator. NCBI lineage: Eukaryota > Metazoa > Chordata > Amphibia > Anura > Dendrobatidae > Ranitomeya > Ranitomeya imitator. The sequence goes on along the minus strand of NC_091284.1, from coordinate 790,884,646 downwards.
TATAGTAGTTATATTCTTGTACATAGGAGCAGTATTATAGTAGTTATATTCTTGTACATAGGAGCAGTATTATAGTAGTTATATTCTTGTACATAGGAGCAGTATTATAGTAGTTATATTCTTGTATATAGGGGCAGTATTATAGTAGTTATATTCTTGTACATAGGAGCAGTATTATAGTAGTTATATTCTTGTACTTAGGAGCAGTATTATAGTAGTTATATTCTTGTACATAGGGGCAGTATTATAGTAGTTATATTCTTGCACATAGGAGCAGTATTATAGTAGTTATATTCTTGTACATAGGAGCAGTATTATAGTAGTTATATTCTTGTACATAGGAGCAGAATTATAGTAGTTATATTATTGTACATAGGGGCAGTGTTATAGTAGTTATATTAGTGTACATAGGAGCAGTGTTATAGTAGTTATATTCTTGTACATAGGAGCGGTATTATAGTAGTTATATTCTTGTACATAGGAGCAGTATTATAGTAGTTATATTCTTGTACATAGGAGCAGTATTATAGTAGTTATATTCTTGTACATAGGAGCGGTATTATAGTAGTTATATTCTTGTATGTAGGAGCAGTATTATTGTAGTTATATGCTTGTACAAAGGGACAGTATTATAGCAGTTGTATTCTTGTACATAGGAGCAGTATTATAGTAGTTATATTCTTGTACATAAGGGCAGTGTTATAGTAGTTATATTCTTGTAAGTAGGAGCAGTATTATAGTAGTTATATTCTTGTACATGGGGCAGTATTATAGTAGTTATATTCTTATACATAGGAACAATATTATAGTAGTTATATTCTTGTACATGGAGCAATATTATAGTAGTTATATTCTTGTACATAGGAGCAGTATTATATTAGTTATATTCTTGTACAACAGAGCAGCATTATAGTAGTTATATTCTTGTACATAGGGGCTGTTGTTGTGAATTCTGTTGTCAAGCTCCCTCCTGTGGTCATGAATGGTACTTCGGCTGGTTCTGTCCATGGGCTTCCTCTGGTGGTTGTGAGTGGAGCTGCTGCTTCTGAGTTTCCTTCCACAGGTGACGAGGTTAATTCGTTAGCTGGCTGCTCTATTTAACTCCACTTAGATCATTGCTCCATGCCACCTGTTAATGTTCCAGTATTGGTCTTGTTCTCTCCTGGATCGTTCTTGTGACCTGTCTTCCCAGCAGAAGCTAAGTTCCTGCTTGCTTTTCTCTGGTTTGCTATTTTTCTGTCCAGCTTGCTATTTTGATTTTGTCTTGCTTGCTGGAAGCTCTGGGACGCAGAGGGAGCGCCTCCGCACCGTGATTTGGTGCGGAGGGTCTTTCTGCGCCCTCTGCGTGGTCTTTTTGTAGTTTTTTGTGCTGACCGCAAAATTACCTTTCCTATCCTCTGTCTGTTCAGTAAGTCGGGCCTCACTTTGCTAAATCTATTTCATCTCTGTGTTTGTAATTTTCATCTTTACTCACAGTCATTATATGTGGGGGGCTGCCTTTTCCTTTGGGGAATTTCTCTGAGGCAAGGTAGGATTTATTTTTCTATCTCTAGGGCTAGCTAGTTTCTTAGGCTGTGTCGAGTTGCATAGGGAGCGTTAGGAGCAATCCACGGCTATTTCTAGTGTGTGTGATAGGATTAGGGATTGCGGTCAGCAGAGTTCCCACGTCTCAGAGCTCGTCCTATATTATTGTAACTATCAGGTCTTTCCATGTGCTCTTAACCACCAGGTCCATAATTGTCCTAACCACCAGGTCATAACAGTACAGGTGGCCCAAAGTACTAATGCATCTCATTAGAGGGATAAGAGAAGTGCTGAGACCATTTTTTTTCTTTGTAGTGTGTTTTGTCTCTCTTTTCCCCTTTACCTCTGGGTGGTTCAGGATACAGGTGTAGATATGGACATTCAAGGTCTGTCCTCATGTGTGAATAATCTCACTGCAAGGGTACAAAACATTCAAGATTTTGTGGTTCATTATCCTATGTTAGAGCCTAGGATTCCTATTCCTGATTTGTTTTTTGGAGATAGATCTAAGTTTCTGAATTTCAAAAATAATTGTAAATTGTTTCTTGCTTTGAAACCTCGCTCCTCAGGTGACCCCGTTCAACAAGTAAAAATCATTATTTCTATGTTACGTGGCGATCCTCAAGACTGGGCATTTTCCCTTGCGCCAGGAGATACGGCATTGCGTGATGTTGATGCGTTTTTTCTGGCGCTCGGATTACTTTATGATGAACCTAATTCAGTGGATCAGGCAGAGAAAATCTTGCTGGCTCTGTGTCAGGGTCAGGATGAAGCGGAGGTGTATTGTCAGAAGTTTAGGAAGTGGTCTGTACTCACTCAGTGGAATGAATGTGCCCTGGCAGCAATTTTCAGAAAGGGTCTCTCTGAAGCCCTTAAGGATGTCATGGTGGGATTTCCCATGCCTGCTGGTCTGAATGAGTCTATGTCTTTGGCCATTCAGATCGATCGACGCTTGCATGAGCGTAAAGCTGTGCACCATTTGGCGGTATTATCTGAGCATAGACCTGAGCCTATGCAATGTGATAGGACTTTGACCAGAGCTGAACGGCAAGAACACAGACGTCGGAATGGGCTGTGTTTTTACTGTGGTGATTCCACTCATGCTATCTCCGATTGTCCTAAGCGCACTAAGCGTTTCGCTAGGTCTGCCACCATTGGTACAGTACAGTGGAAATTTCTTTTGTCCGTTACTCTGATTTGCTCTCTGTTGTCCTATTCTGTTATGGCATTTGTGGATTCAGGCGCTGCCCTGAATTTGATGGACTTGGAGTTTGCCAGGCGTTGTGGTTTTTTCTTGGAGCCCTTGCAGCATCTTATTCCATTGAGAGGAATTGATGCTACGCCTTTGGCCAAGAATAAGCCTCAGTACTGGACCCAATTGACCATGTGTATGGCGCCTGCACATCAGGAGGATATTCGCTTTTTGGTGTTACATAATCTGCATGATGTGGTCGTTTTGGGGTTGCCATGGCTACAGGTCCATAATCCAGTATTGGATTGGAAATCTACATCTGTATCCAGCTGGGGTTGTCAGGGGGTACATGGTGATGTTCCATTTTTGTCTATTTCGTCATCCACCCCTTCTGAAGTCCCGGAGTTTTTGTCGGATTACCGGGATGTATTTGATGAGCCCAAATCCAGTGCCCTACCTCCTCATAGGGATTGCGATTGTGCTATCAATTTAATTCCTGGTAGTAAGTTTCCTAAGGGCCGACTGTTCAATGTATCTGTGCCAGAGCACGCCGCTATGCAGAGTTATGTAAAGGAATCCTTGGAGAAGGGTCATATTCGCCCGTCGTCGTCACCATTGGGAGCAGGGTTCTTTTTTGTGGCCAAGAAGGATGGTTCTTTGAGACCTTGTATTGATTACCGCCTTCTTAATAAGTACAAAAAAAAAAAAAGGAGAAGCAGCAAAGGCCATAGAAAGGGGGATCACCAGGCAGCATGGATTTGTGCAAAAAACACAGCTTTTATTAAGGTGAAGACCAGGTAGTGCATGAAACAATAATAATGCACTCTAAGTAAAACCGCTCCCTAAGTACAAGGCATGCTAGCTTGCCATTCCCCCACAAGCAGATTGGATATGATAAGCCAATCTAAATGAAAACAGGCACCAAAAGAATCGTATACCCTACGCGTGTATACCCCTGATGAAGCCACCGCTGTGGCGACACGCGTAGGGTATACGATTCTTTTGGTGCCTGTTTTCATTATTATTGTTAATAATAATAATAATAATCTTTATTTTTATATAGCGCTAACATATTCCGCAGCGCTTTACAGTTTTGCACACATTATCATCACTGTCCCCGATTGGGCTCACAATCTAGAATTCCTATCAGTATGTCTTTGGAATGTGGGAGGAAACCGGAGTGCCCGGAGGAAACCCACGCAAACACGGAGAGAACATACAAACTCTTTGCAGATGTTGTCCTGGGTGGGATTAGAACCCAGGACCCCAGCGCTGCAAGGCTGCAGTGCTAACCACTGCGCCACCGTGCTAGTGTTTCATGCACTACCTGGTCTCTCTTAGGTATTTGGGCTTTCAGGGCTATTAGGTCTGTAGCCCCATGCTCTATATAGATCTATCTATGATATTGGTCCATTAGCATTTTTTGTCAGCTATGCTAGCTTAATCATAGGTTGTTCTGGTTTGCTTAGAACTGTCATATTACATGCATTATATTTCTGTGTACTTTTACACGTCTATTTTACCTTGTGTGACTCCCAGGGCATTTATTGTTTCATTATATGGCCAATTTTGCCACCATATTGATGTATTTTCTACATATGCTGTCCATATAGGAGTCTGTTATATACTTGTATGCATGTCTATCTTTTTTCCCCTTGTTTGTATTGTATACAGGCACTTGCCTTATTTTAGGCATCGTTATTAACTGTTTTTAGATGTTTTTAAATGTATTGTCCTGTATTTCACCTTAATAAAAGATGTGTTTTTTGCACAAATCCATGCTGCCTGGTGATCCCCCTTTCTATGGCCTTTGCTGCTTCTCCTTTTTTTTGTACATGTGTATATTCTAAGGTCAGGGTTGGATCCCAGTGTCTTATATTTAGTGGTGCCCCCATAGTATATTCTCTCAGCGCCTTCTTAATAAGATCACAGTCAAATTTCAGTACCCTTTGCCGCTGCTGTCGGATTTATTTGCTCGGATTAAGGGGGCTAGTTGGTTCACCAAGATAGATCTTCGTGGTGCGTATAATCTTGTGCGTATTAAACAGGGCTATGAATGGAAAACAGCATTTAATACGCCCGAGGGCCATTTTGAGTACCTGGTTATGCCATTCGGGCTTTCCAATGCTCCATCAGTATTTCAGTCCTTTATGCATGACATCTTCCGAGAGTACCTGGATAAATTCCTGATTGTATATTTGGATGACATTTTGGTCTTCTCGGATGATTGGGAGTCTCACGTGAAGCAGGTCAGAATGGTGTTCCAGGTCCTTCGTGCGAATTCTTTGTTTGTGAAGGGGTCAAAGTGTCTCTTTGGAGTTCAGAAGGTTTCATTTTTGGGTTTCATTTTTTCCCCTTCTACTATCGAGATGGACCCTGTTAAAGTCCAGACCATTTATGATTGGACTCAGCCGACATCTGTGAAGAGTCTGCAAAAGTTCCTGGGCTTTGCTAATTTTTATCGTCGCTTCATTGGTAATTTTTCTAGTGTTGCTAAACCGTTGACTGATTTGACCAAGAAGGGTGCTGATGTGGTCAATTGGTCTTCTGCGGCTGTGGAGGCTTTTCAGGAGTTGAAGCGTTGTTTTTCTTCTGCCCCTGTGTTGTGCCAGCCAGATGTTTCGCTTCCGTTTCAGGTCGAGGTTGATGCTTCTGAGATTGGAGCAGGGGCTGTTTTGTCGCAAAGAAGTTCTGATGGCTCGGTGATGAAACCATGTGCCTTCTTTTCTAGAAAGTTTTCGCCTGCTGAGCGTAATTATGATGTTGGCAATCGAGAGTTGTTGGCCATGAAGTGGGCATTCGAGGAGTGGCGTCATTGGCTTGAAGGAGCCAAGCATCGCATGGTGGTCTTGACGGATCACAAGAATTTGACTTATCTCGAGTCTGCCAAACGGTTGAATCCTAGACAGGCTCGTTGGTCGCTATTTTTCTCCCGTTTTGATTTTGTGGTTTCGTACCTTCCAGGCTCTAAGAATGTGAAGGCTGATGCCCTGTCAAGGAGTTTTGTGCCCGACTATCCGGGTGTTCCTGAGCCGGCGGGTATTCTCAAAGAGGGGGTAATTTTGTCGGCCATCTCCCCTGATTTGCGGCGGGTGCTGCAAAAATTTCAGGCTGATAGACCTGACCGTTGCCCAGCGGAGAAACTGTTTGTCCCTGATAAATGGACTAGTAGAGTTATCTCTGAGGTTCATTGTTCTGTGTTGGCTGGTCATCCTGGAATCTTTGGTACCAGAGATTTGGTGGCTAGATCCTTTTGGTGGCCGTCTTTCTCATGGGATGTGCGTTCTTTTGTGCAGTCCTGTGGGACTTGTGCTCGGGCTAAGCCCTGCTGTTCTCGTGCCAGTGGGTTGCTTTTGCCCTTGCCGGTCCCAAAGAGGCCCTGGACTCATATCTCTATGGATTTTATTTCGGATCTCCCTGTCTCTCAAAAGATGTCGGTCATTTGGGTGGTTTGTGATCGCTTCTCTAAGATGGTCCACTTGGTACCCTTGTCTAAATTGCCTTCCTCCTCTGATTTGGTGCCATTGTTTTTCCAGCATGTGGTTCGTTTACATGGCATTCCGGAGAACATCGTTTCGGACAGAGGTTCCCAGTTTGTTTCGAGGTTTTGGCGAGCCTTTTGTGCTAGGATGGGCATTGATTTGTCTTTTTCCTCGGCTTTCCATCCTCAGACAAATGGCCAAACCAAACGAACTAATCAGACTTTGGAAACATATCTGAGATGCTTTGTTTCTGCTGATCAGGATGATTGGGTGTCCTTTTTGCCTTTGGCTGAGTTCGCTCTTAATAATTGGGCCAGCTCGGCTACTTTGGTTTCGCCGTTTTTCTGCAATTCTGGTTTCCATCCTCGTTTCTCTTCAGGGCAGGTTGAGTCTTCGGACTGTCCTGGTGTAGATACTGTGGTGGATAGGTTGCAGCAGATTTGGACTCATGTGGTGGACAATTTGACATTGTCCCAGGAGAAGGCTCAACGTTTCGCTAACCGCCGGCGCTGTGTGGGTCCCCGACTTCGTGTTGGGGATTTGGTTTGGTTGTCGTCTCGTTATGTTCCTATGAAGGTTTCCTCTCCTAAGTTTAAGCCTCATTTCATTGGTCCATATAAGATTTCTGAGGTTCTCAATCCTGTGTCGTTTCGTTTGACCCTTCCAGCTTCTTTTGCCATCCATAATGTATTCCATAGGTCATTGTTGCGGAGATACGTGGCACCTGTGGTTCCATCCGTTGATCCTCCTGCCCAGGTGTTGGTTGAGGGGGAGTTGGAGTATGTGGTGGAGAAGATTTTGGATTCTCGTATTTCGAGACGGAAACTTCAGTACCTGGTCAAGTGGAAGGGTTATGGTCAGGAAGATAATTCCTGGGTCTTTGCCTCCAATGTTCATGCTGCCGATCTGGTTCGTGCCTTTCATTTGGCTCGTCCTGGTCGGCCTGGGGGCTCTGGTGAGGGTTCGGTGACCCCTCCTCAAAGGGGGGTACTGTTGTGAATTCTGTTGTCAAGCTCCCTCCTGTGGTCATGAATGGTACTTCGGCTGGTTCTGTCCATGGGCTTCCTCTGGTGGTTGTGAGTGGAGCTGCTGCTTCTGAGTTTCCTTCCACAGGTGACGAGGTTAATTCGTTAGCTGGCTGCTCTATTTAACTCCACTTAGATCATTGCTCCATGCCACCTGTCAATGTTCCAGTATTGGTCTTGTTCTCTCCTGGATCGTTCTTGTGACCTGTCTTCCCAGCAGAAGCTAAGTTCCTGCTTGCTTTTCTCTGGTTTGCTATTTTTCTGTCCAGCTTGCTATTTTGATTTTGTCTTGCTTGCTGGAAGCTCTGGGACGCAGAGGGAGCGCCTCCGCACCGTGAGCCGGTGCAGAGGGTCTTTTTGTGCCCTCTGCGTGGTCTTTTTGTAGTTTTTTGTGCTGACCGCAAAGTTACCTTTCCTATCCTCTGTCTGTTCAGTAAGTCGGGCCTCACTTTGCTAAATCTATTTCATCTCTGTGTTTGTAATTTTCATCTTTACTCACAATCATTATATGTGGGGGGCTGCCTTTTCCTTTGGGGAATTTCTCTGAGGCAACGTAGGCTTTATTTTTCTATCTCTAGGGCTAGCTAGTTTCTTAGGCTGTGTCGAGTTGCATAGGGAGCGTTAGGAGCAATCCACGGCTATTTCTAGTGTGTGTGACAGGATTAGGGATTGCGGTCAGCAGAGTTCCAACGTCTCAGAGCTCGTCCTATATTATTGTAACTATTAGGTCTTTCCGTGTGCTCTTAACCACCAGGTCCATAATTGTCCTAACCACCAGGCCATAACAGGCAGTATTATAGTAGTTATATTCTTATACATAGGAGCAGTATTATAGTAGTTATATTCTTGTACATGGAGCAGTATTATAGTAGTTATATTCTTGTACATAGGAGGCAGTATTATAGTACTTATATTCTTGTACATAGGAGCAGTATTATATTAGTTATATTCTTGTACAACGGAGCAGTATTATAGTAGCTATATTCTTGTACATAGGAGCAGTATTATAGCAGCTATATTCTTGTACATAGGAGCAGTATTATAGTAGTTATATTCTTGTACAAAGCAGCAGTGTTATAGTAGTTATATTCTTATACATAGGGGCAGTATTATAGTAGTTATATTCTTCTACATAGGATCAGTATTATATTAGTTATATTCTTGTACATAGAAGCAGTACTATAGTAGTTATATTCTTGTACATAGGAGCAGTATTATATTAGTTATATTCTTGTACATAGGAGGCAGTATTATAGTAGTTATATTCTTGTACATAGGAGCAGTATTATATTAGTTATATTCTTGTACATAGGGGGCAGTATTATAGTAGTTGTATTCTTGTACATAGGAGCAGTGTTATAGTAGTTATATTCTTGTACATAGGAGCAGTATTATTGTAGTTATATTCTTGTACATAGAAGCAGTATTATAGTAGTTATATTCTTGTACATAGGGGCAGTATTATAGTAGTTATATTCTTGTACATAGAAGCAGTATTATTGTATTTATATTCTTGTACATAGGAGGCAGTATTATAGTAGTCATAGTCTTGTACATAGGGGGCAGTATTATAATAGCTATATTCTTAAACATAAAGGTAGTATTAGAGTTTCTATATCCTTATATATAGGGGGCAGTACTATGTCTTCTAAATTATAACCCATGACTTTATAAAGGTGCTACTTACATCATTAACAATAGATGAAAACATGAAGCAACACATGGAAGTCTCCAGGGACTCAGCTATTATTCCATTTTAGCCAAGGTTTGATCATTTGTAAACAGAATAAGCAACTATTTTCTTGCAGTGATTTACTTAAGCAATTTTCAGCTTTAGCATTGACTGGACCAGTCAATACAAGTCAATGCTTAAAGCTTCATTTGCTAACCGATAAATGATACGCGGTGCGGGTCTATGTGCCACCGTCAGCACAGCTCTATGAATTCTGCTCATATGAGATTTCAGAAGCATTGTTGTTGTTGTTGTTGTTTTCATTCCATGAAGACACATTGTATTTTGTCACTTAATCCTGTGTATTACATAGAATTATGTATATGGCACATTTCTATACAGCACATATTATCTGGTGATCCTGCTGAGAGAAGGCCCCGAAGAATAGAAGAACACTCCGCACAGATTAAATATTAAAGATAATCTATTGAATAGCTCTGCTTATTAAGGTGTAGACCAACAGGGATGCTTGGAAATATTTTATTTCTCGGCTTGGTTTTTAAATGATTTTCGAGGCAACCCGTGGTTCTCCAGCTGCTAAGAAAACACAAGTTTGTACTGTAGAGCTTGAACAACCAAAATTGGAAAGTCTGAGCACGCTATGAATTTATCCAGTATAGAGTTTGTTTTTTACTTAATTTTCTGAATTCCATACATAATGTGGAAACGCTATGCTGAGATTTGATTATTGAAAATTCAATGTAAAATGTATTTCACTAAAGTTTACTTAACTCAGCATATTAAGGAGTTTTTGTTGCCATCGTATAGGGATTATGAAGTTGGAATAATGTCTTTCCTAAAGGCCATACTTCCAGTCATTGACAATGGGTGAAGCTGCCGATTGGAATTGCACAGTGCTTGATGTCCAATGGGCTAAACGATAATGTACTGAGGAGGTTGTAGTCCTTATGATTAATGTACTGATTTGATTTGGGTCCTCAATAGATGTCATCATTTCTGTGGTCAACCATTGCTATAGTAGTGGTGGCTGTATGGTAACAAAGAGCTAATTTAAGTAGTAGCCAAGTCTGGAATATTTGTGGTTTGTCAACAGGAGATATGTGACTCTGACATCTTTATCTACAATCATATCAAGTAAAGGACTCCAACACATGTTGTCAAAAATACAGAGGTAACCATGGAAGCTCCCTAAAGGGAGCTCCATCGACATGAATAGTGAGCTGCACATGCAAGGCCACCTCTTAATTCCTGACAGTGAGTGACAAAGCCTCGTTCTCAAGATGAGATGAGGGGCAACCAGTGGGACCCATATTATCTGTTATTTATAGTATATCTTATCAATATCCCATTGCTACACACCTGTTCCAGGTCTTGGCTATGCTCTCCTCACTCCAATCTGCTGAACTCCATTGTGCTCCATATTGCACTTTGTAGGAGTCTTGGCATGCTCCAATATAACCATCTGCTTGGGTCTATATGGCCAACTAAGACGAACACCTGATTCTAGTCTACCTGCAGCCTCCAGCACCTCTGCTACCTGCTTGCCGGCCTCTTGTATGCCTGCAGCCTCTGGTGCTTCTACTACCTGTTTTCCAGTCTCCTGTCTGCCTGCCACTCCCAGTGCTACAATGACCCATTTACCAGAAGCCTCAGCTGCCCGTTACACCAATGCCCTTAGCCCATGTACCCACCCGGACCTTGGACTTAGATAATCCACCTCACCAGGTGAGCCAAAACACTCATAAATATCCCAGATAAGAATACGCCTTCAACCAACTCCCATAATAAATTCAGTAACCATTCAGTTGGTAGATGTCCCAGTTGTCCATTAAATAGCTGTACATTAAAAATGGCTTCCACCAAATTACCACCCACATCATATACATGTAAGCTAACATTTATACCTTTTTAATGGGTAAAGGGAAGTAAGCTCTAATTAATATTAATACATGTAAACTGGCTGTTGAAACTCAACATATCTGATTCATTTTTCTCCTTTCATTATTTGTTGAGTAAGATAGTCAGCTGGTCCCGATGATATCAATAGGTTTAGCAGACTTTCTTCACTGACCTTTTGGAGACCTTCACATTGTGAGGCTCACTGGGAACAAACCCTAAACGATGCATTGTGACTGCACATAATAGTCAGAGGGGGCTCTAAATGATCATTTTTTAAGATCTTAAAGCTAGTATGACAGACATTGGTGACTTCGTATGTGGCTTGAAAATGCAACTAGAAATGTTGAACCTCAATGGTAATTTAATGGTAATTTTTTTCTGATTACCTTTTTCCTGCTTTTCCCATTTGATTGGAAGTTGGATTGAAAATTTGGCTTTCGTATAATACAGAAAAATCAGAGCTCTGTATGGAACTTTATTTTTCATGATGACTTGCACCACCCACCACACAGTTGAACGTTGCCGCGTATTTCCTCCATGGAAGGCTAATTTTCCCAAAAGAGAGTGACAAATTATATTTCATTCTGTTTGGGACAAACACCCTAAATATTACATCAATTTGTCAAGGCTGAAAAGTGTTTGCTTATTGCAAGTGGCAATCAAACACAATTAGTGACATTCAGTGGTTTTTCATTACTGATTACGGAAAAGCAAATAAGACTCAACTCAAGTGTTTTTTCTCTCTTAGTGTTTTCTACATGAATACACGTATGATTCAACCATCCTTTCATTTCATTAGCCACAGTTTTTGAAGTAGACATTCCTTTTGTTGCACATGGCGGAACTGGTTGATAATAACGATTCAGACATTTCAATTATCATTTCGAATTTGTAGACATTTTTTGGGAAACCATGGACTTAACGACTAGCTCAGTTATGTCGACAGAAGGCAGATTTTAAAGACTTTTTCCAAGACACACAATAGATTGCAATTTTTGATGATGTAGTCTTTAAAAATGTTAGTATTTTTTAACTGAAAAAAAAATCCTGATTAGACAATCGGCAGGACAAGGAACAGAATAACCATTCAGGCTGTCAGGCATCGCCCAAAGGTCAGAGAATTGAGGAGCTCACACCTAGAGTCAAAGCACCATGAATCTGTCTATGGTCACACATGATGTTAGAATTTTATATTTTGTATAAAGGGAAGTGGGAGATTTGGAACAGTATAAACATTTATATATGTTGATATGTTGCTGTTAATTAAATAATTGAGAATCAATTTTTTTAAATTTTTTTTAACATTTTCCAATTTTATTATGTGGACATTTTTTTTAATTGTTTTTCAATAAAAATGTTCAACCATTTTGCCTTTGCAGACTACTGAATCTACAATACATTGCAAGCTGCTCAATGAGGTTCAGTGTCAATCTCAACAGCCAGAATTTTTATCTGCCTCTATTCCAGCACCCTGCCTTCTCTCTAATACAAATAATGACTTTATGAAATGGGATTTTAACTGAGACTGAAAATCAGGGGAATTCTGCTGGGATTGGAGACGGACTCAGGATTGACGGTAAAAAAAAGCATCGAGCAGCTTGCAATGTATTGCATTGCATGTAAAGCTTCAAAAGACACAGAGTCAATTTATTTATTAAAACTAATTAAAGAAAAGGTTTTCATTTCATATTACATATGCAACGCGATAAAAAATGCACATTGTCAACAGATTATTTGGAAAGGTGTATTTTACAGTGGATAGTTGCATTATTTAAGTCCTTTAAGGGTTCACAAAGGAGGCAAAAAGTACTGCATAGAGAACCATCGAAATGATGCCCACCATGTTTTTAGAAGGATCCTAGATTGATGGATGGTCAATAATATTAATTAACGTGTAGGTGTTAGAATGTGTCGCAGGAATCCTTTATCTCAGCATCAAAGATGAAATTCACTAATTCATGATAAATTTTCACTGTTGACAAGAAAAGGCCTTCTCTAGCTGGCAGGTAGGAAATGGTACTGTCAATCAAGATCTGTGCTGATTCTTCCAGTCTGTTGTGATGTTTTTCACAAAGGAACGTGTTATTTACAGATTTGACTCTCTCCTTCAAGCCATGCGATCCCTCTCACTTCAGTGTTATATTTTTCTCTTGAAATCGATTTGTCAGAACGAAAATATTAAACTCATTTTTGTTATATTTTAAAGCTATACATTTTTTTTTTTTAACCACTCAGGGAAATTGATAGATGTATGTCTTTTTAGACTTTACACACTCTCAAGAAACAATGTGTTTTTTATATACATGTATGTAAAACATATCAAATCTACCTTTTAATTTAATTGCGCAGTCCAGGTTTAGAAATTCGTTGCTTTTTACGCAGATCGGTCACTACAGAAAACTGTGGTGCTGTGGGTTTTCTTTTTTAACTTTAAAGAACAGGTGTATTTTTTTCTACTTTTGGACACATTTTTAATATTTTTTTTTCAATAAGAAAATAAAAGGGTAATGCTTTAAAATAGCCAAATAAGAACGTATTACAGCTCCTGTCACTCCAGTGCTGCTTTTTCTCTGATACAGGACTGCAGCCATGATGACCACTTAGCCAATTTATTTATTATGCTTTGCTTATATAGCAATATCTTAGTCCACAGGGCTTTACGGACATTATCATTGCTGTCCCCAATGGGGCTCACAATCTAGATTCCCTATCAGTATGTCTTTGGAGTGCGGGAGGAAACTGGAGAACCCGGAGGAAACCCACGGGAATACGGAGAGAAGACAAAAACTCCTTGCAGATGTTGTCATTGGAGGGATTAGAACCCAGGATCACAGCGCTGCAAGGCTGCAGTTCTAGCTACTGAGCCACCGTGCTGCCCTTCATAATCTTCAGTGGTGATCACAAGGTAAGTGACACAAGATTGATCAGGCTCGCGATTGTCTGCAGTTGTCACATGTTTTAGATGGGATATCACCTATAACTAAAAACTGGTGGGGAAGGCACTGGAGCAGCAGGGGCTTCAACAGATATAGGTTTTGCTATTTTGAAGCATTACCTGTCTTGGACCCAGTTTTTCCTGAAAACTGACATTTGTGTTTCACAGTTGTTAAGGTTGAAGATAGACATTAATCCATAAAGGTCAACCTATATCCTAACATGTTGATCCAGAGGAAGGTAAAATCCCCATGAGCCAAAAGCGAATTGCGCCACATTAGGGGAAAAATTCCCAATCCCATGTATGGCAAATAGACTAGTTCCCTTAATCATCGTCCCAACATGATCTACTACCCATAGCTAGTGATGGGCGAACCCCCCAATGATAGGGATCGGTGAGTTGGCCCAAGTTTTTTTGTAAAGTTCGAGCTCGGGGCCGGAGATGATGCGAACTTGCGTCTGAACCCAGAGTTTGGACTTTACAGATATGGGATGGGATGGGGAGGCTGTAAAAGAAAGCATCAAATTAACCTGTTACTGACCTCAGACGGAATAGTATGTCCGAGGTCAGTACCCCCGCTTTGAGGTGGGCTCCGGCGGTGAAAAAAAATATAAACGTTCAAATCACAATCACGCCGGAAAGCCGCCCACCAGTGACCTGCGTCAAGGCTCTGTTCTAGCACCCCTACTATTCTCAATCTATACACTTGACTTGGGACAACTCATAAAGTCCCATGGATTTCAGTACCACCTCTATGCTGATGACACTCAGATCTACCTCTCTGGCCCAGAAATCACCGCTCTGCTGTCCAGAATCCCAGAGTGCCTATCAGCCATATCCTCCTTCTTCTCTTCTCGCTTCCTCAAACTCAATGTGGACAAATCTGAACTCATCATCCTTCCTCCATCCCATAGGTCTTCCTTACCTGATCTATCTATCGCAATCAATGACATCATGCTTTCCCCCGTACCGGAAGTCCGCTGCCTCAGAGTAACCTTTGACTCTACCTTGTCCTTCAAACTGCACATCCAAGCTCTCTCCACCTCCTGTCGCCTCCAGCTCAAAAATATCTCCAGAATCTGTCCTTTCCTCCACTGCCAATCTACTAAAATGCTTGTGCATGCCCTCATCATCTCCCGCCTTGACTACTGCAACATCCTTTTCTGCGGCCTCCCTGCTAACACCCTTGCACCTCTCCAGTCCATCCTTAACTCTGCTGCCTGACTATTTCATCTCTCTCCTCGTTACTCCTCTGCTTCCCCCCTCTGCAAATCTCTTCACTGGCTCCCATTCCCTCAGCGTATCCAGTTCAAATTACTAATACTGACCTACAAAGCCATCCATAACCTGTCCCTCCATATATCTCTGAACTAATCTCCCGATATCTTCCCTCACGTAATCTCCGGTCCTCCCAAGACCTCCTTCTCTCCTCCACACTTATTCGCTCCTCATCCAATCGCCTCCAAGACTTCTCCCAAATATCCCCCATCCTCTGGAATTCTTTGCCCCAACACGTCCGACTATCAACCACATTCGGATCCTTCAGACGGAGCCTGAAAACCCATCTCTTCAGGAAAGCCTACAGCCTGCACTGACCCAGCTGCCTCCTCATCACTACCAAAGCTACCGCCTCACCAACACCGGAGCTCCTGCAACCCTCAACCTACTGTCTCCATCCCCATAATCCTGTAGAATGTAAGCCCGCAAGGGCAGGGTCCTTGCCCCCCTGTATCAGTCAGTAATTGTTAGTTTGTTTACTGTATGTGATATCTGTAATTTGTATGTAACCCCTTCTCATGTACAGCACCATGGAATCAATGGTGCTATATAAATAAATAATAATAATAATGTGATCACGGGTCACTGGTGTGTTGGCATGACAACCTGAGGTCTCCTGGAGACTTCTATGGTTGTCAATGCCGGCTTGCTGTGAGCACCACCCTGTGGTCGGCGCTCATAGCAAGTGAGTAATTCTGCTACATAGACAAGATCTGATGAAACTATTGAAGCATGCCAAAAGTAAAAAAAGTTTTTACAAATATAAAAAAATATGAAAGATTAAATCACCCCCTTTCGCCCCATTCAAAATAAATCAATTAAAAAAAAATCAAACCTGCACATATTTGGTATCGTCCCGTTCAGAATCGCCCGATCTATCAATAAAAAAAGAATTAACCTGATTACTAAACAATGTAGCGAGAAAAAAATTCAAAACATCAGAATTACGTTTTTTTGGTCGCCAATACATTGCATTAAAATGCAATAACGGGCAATCAAAAGAACTTATCTGCACCAAAATGGTATTATTAAAAACATCAGCTTGGCACACAAAAAAATAATCCCTCACCCAACCCGAGATCACGAAAAATGGAGACGCTACGGGTATTGGAAAAATGCGCACTTTTTAATTTTTTTTGCAAAGTTTGGAATTTTTTTCACTACTTAGATGAAAAAGATAACCTAGACATGTTTGTTGTCTATGAACTCGTAATGACCTGGAGAATCATAATTGCGGGTCAGTTTTAGCATTTAGTGAACCTAGCAAAAAAGCCAAACAAAAAATAAGTGTGGGATTGCACTTTTTTGCAATTTCACAGCACTTGGAATTTTTTCCCGTTTTCTAGTACACGACATGGTAAAACCAATAGTGTCATTCAAAAGTACAACTCGTCTCACAAAAAACAAGCCCTCACATGGCCATATTGACAGAAAAAAAAGTTATGGCTCTGGGAGTGAGGGGAGCGAATAACGAAAGAGAAAACTATCGGAACTTATGTGGGAACAGCTTGGTTAACAAGCCCACAAAAATAACTTTTTTTTTTCAAAGGACTGTTGGTTACCTAACATGGCAGCGGAGCTCGTTTTGTCATTTCCTATCGATCCCCAGATATTTTAATCATTACAGCAAATAGCACAAAAGCTTCATTCAGATACTTGTGAATTGACTCAAATCATCCATACAGTGATAGCTTATTGATCGACTTTAAGAAAGAACATAAAGAAGATTGTTTTATGTTTGGGTTTGTGTATATTCGGTTGCACACTGTAAATAATGGAGGCGGCATGTTCTCCCTTTATAACTAATGTAAATCACTGAGAAGCTTAAACTAGAGCTTGAAATATTGATGCCTTTCTTCTAGACGGCACGGCCACAGACCTTAGTGCTAGTTAAGTATTTTATGACATTGTATAATGTGCTACGTAGAACCATAAAAACCATCACTTTATTCTACAAACAGTCACAAATTCGGCAGGGTCTTCATACTGATAAGACATTACGGTATAATGCTCTGAGAAATAATGTAGGGTATGCCTTATACTTCCAATATTCATTGGATCCCTTCAGGCTTTTCATGCCACTCATCACTTACACTAACAGACCAATTCTTGGTTGGAACTGAAGAGACAAAAACAACGTTGGATCTAAATGTGTATCCAAAGAAAGGCAGGCCAAAATCCAAAGGGCCAATCAATAGATAGGAAGGAGTTGTTTGATCCAAGGGTCAAACTAGTAAGGGCATCCAGGAATTAATCAGGAGAATGGTCAGGAATTTATCTGGGTCTACATGGCAGAGCAGGACCTACTTACTTTTTTACTTACTGCAGGATATTTGATCACTTTTTTTTATCCTAGGTTATGTCTGTATATAATTCTAGTCTAGTTATCCAAGAGAGCGAAATCCTCTTGAAGATGCCTGCAATAAAGAGTTCAAGATTTTACCCACTTGTATATAAATCTAGTCTATTCATCCAAGTAAAAGAGAGTCATATCTCAGGAAGAGAAGAGCGTAACCGAACTGTAAAATTCAGGGTTCGTACCGGACACCTAGTGTTCCGATGCTGAACTCTGAACACAGACTTCTCTTAGAACTCCATTTTACCATTCGGGGAGGAGTGAGAAAAGATGACGAAGAGGGAGAGGGAGTGAGAGATGGAGAGGGAGAGTGATTTTCTAGATCCATAGTTCGGGTCCCAAATGATTTCTATGGGGTTCGGGTTTAGGCTCAAGTTCGGATACAGTTCTGGTACCCGAACTGAACTTTGGACTAAAGTTTTGGTCGAATTTGACTCAGAAACAAAAAGGCACAGAAAAAAAATAACACAACATTTAAGACAATAGTGACATTTAAACCAGATAAAAAATGACATAGTTACCTCTTTAAAGAAAATTTTTCAGGTCTGATAACCTTATTACCTGCATATATAGAGTTAATCTGCAGGTTAATAACATTATGAAGGAGCATGGCTGCCATATACAAGGTGCTGTGACCAGGAGAAGATGAATCTTATTTCTCCCAAGAGCCGCCAGCTTTCAGTCATGCAGCCTGCATAACTGAAAGCTGGAGGCTCATGAAAGAAGTAAAATTAATTTCTTCCAGGTGCCGCATACTCAGAACTGTGACTGAGCCCCTCCATACAGCTATTAACCTGCATATTAACCATATTAACCCTATATCAGCAGGTCAATAGCATTATCTGACCTGACAAGTACAATTCAATAACTTGGAAAAAAGTCTGAGTCTTTGACATGCTGTATGTGTACAATGCCTAAGTAGTGGTGATCATCCACCTTTTAGTCTTATCTAACTGAACAAGTCCTGTGCATAGACTCTTAATATGATCTCATAATTTCCTTACTGAAGCATTTATTCAAGTGTTTGAAATATATGAAAAATCTAGTTTTGTTTCATAAATTGTTCCTCTCTTATATGTAGTTTCTGTCTGGCTTTTGCCGTTCAGTCTCATTCAAGTAAATGGAGGTTAGCTGCAATACCATACATATCCTCTCTACAAGAGTGGCACTATTTTGGTAAGGTTTTTAATACAAGCAACGTCTGTTAGGGCTAGCGGAACGCACCAAATAATTAGATAAAAGGAATAAGGTGCGTTCGCAGCCTGGGGTCCACCGTGCAAAGATGGTACCTGCTGCTAAGCAATGACGGACTATATGGCGGTAAAATGAGGATATACACGGGTTAGCTTCATCCTATGTGAAAGAAGCGAACCATGTTGCATTACAGGGCCGCAGTACCGCACGTAGCAAAACTAATAATTCAATAGCACGAAAGTGCGAGCTGTGCCATACTGGTGGACGCCACTAACCACCCAGACTTGAGCTAAAGAAGCGCTCTAATGGCGCGTGGCGCCATACTGGCGGTCACAGCAGTAGATGCTGTTTCGTGTGTTAACGCTGTGAGTTCAGCCGAGCGCTAGATAGCAGCCATACACTTTACGCGAACAGTCAAACACAAGGGATGGGTTTTTTAAGGAACGACTTGCACTCATCAACACACACACGATTACAATTGTATACCAACGCATGGCCGTGCAGCCATGCAAAGCTTTTATAGCTGCAGCATGTACAGGACCTTCCCAGAATGACCAATGGGAAGCTGCCACAGAAGTTGAGCACCTTCAGGACCTTCCTCGAGGACCAATGGGATCTGCTGCAGTATCTGTTGTAAATTCTGTGGCAGAGCTCCCTCCTGTGGTCACAAGTGGTACTTCGGCTGATTCTCTCTGGGAGCTTCCGTTTGTGGAGGAAACTGGTACTGCTGCTTCTGAGTTTCCTCCCTCAGGTGATCTGGTGAGGTCGTTAGGCGCTTCTCTACTTAACCCCACCTAATGCTTTGATTCATGCTTCCTGTCAATGTTCCAGTGTTGGACTTGTGTTTCTCTGGATCATTCCTGTGGCCTGCTGCTCTGTATAGCTAAGTGCTTCTTTGCTATTTGTTGCTATTTTTTCTGTCCAGCTTGTCCATTTTGTTTTGCTGGAAGCTCTGGGACACAAAGGGTGTACCTCCGTGCCGTTAGTTCGGTACGGAGGGTCTTTTTGCCCCTTTGCGTGGTTTTCTTTAGGGTTTTGTGTAGACCGCAAAGTTATCTTTCCTATCCTCGTTCTGTCTAGAATATCGGGCCTCACTTTGCTGAATCTATTTCATCCCTACGTTTGTCTTTTCATCTTACTCACAGTCATTATATGTGGGGGGCTGCCTTTTCCTTTGGGGTATTTCTCTGAGGCAAGGTAGGCTTGTTTTTTCTATCTTCAGGCTAGTTAGTTTCTCAGGCTGTGCCGAGTTGCATAGGGAGCGTTAGGAGCAATCCACGGCTGCCTCTAGTTGTGTTTGGAGAGGATCAGGGATTGCGGTCTGCAGAGTTCCCACGTCTCAGAGCTCGTTCTATTATTTTGGGTTATTGTCAGATCACTGTATGTGCTCTGACCTCCATGTCCATTGTGATACTGAATTGCCTATCATAACAGTACAGGAAGCCAAAAGTACTAATGATTCTCAATAGAGGAAAAAAAGAAGTTCTGAGACCATTTTTTTTCTTGGCTTTGTGTTTTGTCTTTTTTTCCCCCTAGACATTTGGGTGGTTCAGTACACAGGTGTAGCGATGGACATTAGAAGTCTGTCTTCATTTGTGGATCAGCTCTCGGCAAGAGTACAAAAGATTCAAGACACTATTGATCAGAAATCTATGTTAGAACCAAGAATTCCTATTCCTGATTTGTTTTTTGGAGATAGAACTAAGTTTCTGAGTTTCAAAAATAATTGTAAGTTATTTCTGGCCTTGAAACCTCGTTCCTCTGGTGATCCAGTTCAACAGGTTTTGATTATTATTTCTTTTTTGCGCGGCGACCCTCAGAACTGGGCATTTTCTCTTGCGCCAGGGGATCCTGCATTAAGTAATATCAATGCGTTTTTCCTGGTGCTCGGATTGCTGTACAATGAGCCTAATTCAGTGGATCAGGCAGAAAAGAATTTGCTGGCTCTTTGTCAGGGTCAGGATGAGATAGAGGTATATTGCCAGAAATTTAGAAAATGGTCAGTGCTCACTCAAAGGAATGAATCTGCGCTGGCAGCTATGTTCAGAAAGGGTCTCTCTGAAGCCCTTAAGGATGTCATGGTGGGATATCCTATGCCTGCTGGTTTGAATGAGTCTATGTCTTTGGCTATTCAGATCGGTCGACGCTTGCGTGAGCGTAAATCTGTGCACCATTTGGCGGTATTACCTGAGCTTAAACCTGAGCCTATGCAGTGCGATAGGACTTTGACCAGAGTTGAACGGCAAGAACACAGACGTCTGAATGGGCTGTGTTTCTACTGTGGTGATTCCACTCATGCTATCTCTGATTGTCCTAAGCGCACTAAGCGGTTCGCTAGGTCTGCCACCATTGGTACGGTACAGTCAAAATTTCTTCTGTCCGTTACCTTGATCTGCTCTTTGTCATCATATTCTGTCATGGCGTTTGTGGATTCAGGCGCTGCTCTGAATTTGATGGACTTGGAATATGCTAAGCGTTGTGGGTTTTTCTTGGAGCCCTTGCAGTGTCCTATTCCATTGAGAGGTATTGATGCTACGCCTTTGGCCAAGAATAAGCCTCAATACTGGACCCAGCTGACCATGTGCATGGCTCCTGCACATCAGGAGGATATTCGCTTTCTGGTGTTGCATAATCTGCATGATGTGGTCGTGTTGGGGTTGCCATGGCTAAAAGCCCATAATCCAGTATTGGATTGGAAATCCATGTCGGTGTCCAGCTGGGGTTGTCAGGGGGTACATGGTGATGTTCCATTTTTGTCAATTTCGTCATCCACCCCTTCTGAGGTTCCAGAGTTCTTGTCTGATTACCGGGATGTATTTGATGAGCCCAAGTCCGATGCCCTACCTCCGCATAGGGATTGTGATTGTGCTATCAATTTGATTCCTGGTGGTAAATTCCCAAAAGGTCGACTGTTTAATTTATCCGTGCCTGAGCACACCGCTATGCGCAGTTATGTGAAGGAATCCCTGGAGAAGGGGCATATTCGCCCGTCATCGTCGCCATTAGGAGCAGGGTTCTTTTTTGTAGCCAAAAAGGATGGTTCGCTGAGACCTTGTATAGATTATCGCCTTCTTAATAAGATCACTGTTAAATTTCAGTACCCCTTGCCTTTGTTATCTGATTTGTTTGCTCGGATTAAGGGGGCTAGTTGGTTCACCAAGATTGATCTTCGTGGTGCGTATAATCTGGTGCGAATCAGGCGAGGTAATGAATGGAAAACTGCATTTAATACGCCCGAGGGTCATTTTGAGTATCTAGTGATGCCATTCGGACTTGCCAATGCTCCATCAGTGTTTCAGTCCTTTATGCATGACATCTTCCGACAGTACCTGGATAAATTCCTGATTGTGTACTTGGATGACATTTTGATCTTCTCGGATGATTGGGAGTCTCATGTGAAACAGGTCAGAACGGTTTTTCAGGTCGTGCGTGCTAATTCTTTGTTTGTGAAGGGATCAAAGTGTCTCTTTGGTGTGCAGAAGGTTTCATTTTTGGGGTTCATCTTTTCCCCTTCTACTATCGAGATGGATCCTGTTAAGGTCCAAGCCATCCATGATTGGACTCAGCCGACATCTCTGAAAAGTCTGCAAAAGTTCCTGGGCTTTGCTAATTTTTATCGTCGCTTCATCTGCAATTTTTCTAGTATTGCCAAACCATTGACCGATTTGACCAAGAAGGGTGCTGATTTGGTCAATTGGTCTTCTGCTGCTGTGGAAGCTTTTCAAGAGTTGAAGCGTCGTTTTTCTTCTGCCCCTGTGTTGTGTCAACCTGATGTTTCTCTTCCGTTCCAGGTCGAGGTTGATGCTTCTGAGATTGGAGCAGGGGCTGTTTTGTCGCAGAGAGATTCTAATTGTTCAGTGATGAAACCATGCGCTTTTTTTTCCAGGAAGTTTTCGCCTGCTGAGCGGAATTATGATGTGGGCAACCGAGAGTTGCTGGCCATGAAGTGGGCATTCGAGGAGTGGCGTCATTGGCTTGAAGGAGCTAAGCATCGCGTGGTGGTATTGACTGATTATAAGAACCTGACTTATCTCGAGTCTGCTAAGCGTTTGAATTCTAGACAGGCTCGTTGGTCGCTGTTTTTCGCCCGTTTTGACTTTGTGATTTCGTACCTTCTGGGCTCTAAAAATGTGAAGGCGGATGCTCTGTCTAGGAGTTTTGTGCAAGGTTTATCTGAGCCGGCGGGTATCCTCAAGGAAGGAGTAATTGTGTCTGCCATCTCCCCTGATTTGCGGCGGGTGCTGCAAAAATTTCAGGCTAATAAACCTGATCGTTGTCCAGCGGAGAAACTGTTTGTCCCGGATAGGTGGACAAATAAAGTGATCTCTGAGGTTCATTGTACGGTGTTGGCTGGTCATCCTGGAATCTTTGGTACCAGAGAGTTAGTGGCTAGATCCTTTTGGTGGCCGTCTCTGTCGCGGGATGTGCGTTCTTTTGTGCAGTCCTGTGGGATTTGTGCTCGGGCTAAGCCCTGCTGTTCTCGTGCCAGTGGGTTGCTTTTGCCCTTGCCGGTCCCGAAGAGACCTTGGACACATATCTCTATGGATTTTATTTCAGATCTTCCCGTCTCTCAAAAGATGTCAGTCATTTGGGTGGTCTGTGATCGCTTTTCTAAGATGGTCCATCTGGTACCCTTGTCCAAGTTGCCTTCCTCCTCTGATTTGGTGCCATTGTTCTTCCAGTATGTGGTTCGTTTGCATGGCATTCCAGAGAATATCGTTTCTGACAGAGGTTCCCAGTTTGTTTCGAGGTTTTGGCGAGCCTTTTGTGGTAGGATGGGCATTGACTTGTCTTTTTCCTCGGCTTTTCATCCTCAGACTAATGGCCAGACCGAACGAACCAATCAGACCTTGGAAACCTATCTGAGATGCTTTGTTTCTGCCGATCAGGATGACTGGGTGTCCTTTTTGCCTTTGGCTGAGTTCGCCCTTAATAATCAGGCCAGCTCGGCTACCCTGGTTTCGCCATTTTTCTGCAATTCTGGGTTCCATCCTCGTTTCTCTTCAGGACAGGTTGAGTCTTCGGACTGTCCTGGTGTGGATACTGTGGTGGACAGGTTGCAGCAGATTTGGACTCATGTAGTGGACAATTTGACCTTGTCCCAGGAGAAGGCTCAACGTTTCGCTAATCGCAGACGCCGTGTGGGTCCCCGACTTCGTGTTGGGGATCTGGTTTGGTTATCTTCTCGTCATATTCCTATGAAGGTTTCCTCTCCGAAGTTTAAACCTCGTTTCATTGGTCCTTATAGGATTTCTGAGGTTATTAATCCTGTGTCTTTTCGTCTGACCCTCCCAGATTCTTTTTTCATACATAATGTCTTCCATAGGTCTTTATTGCGGAGATACGTGGCACCTATGGTTCCATCTGTTGACCCTCCTGCCCCGGTTTTGGTGGAGGGGGAATTGGAGTATATTGTGGAGAAGATTTTGGATTCTCGTGTTTCAAGACGGAAACTCCAGTATCTGGTTAAATGGAAGGGTTATGCTCAGGAGGATAATTCCTGGGTTTTTGCCTCTGATGTCCATGCTCCCGATCTTGTTCGTGCCTTTCATGTGGCTCATCCTGGTCGGCCTGGGGGCTCTGGTGGGGGTTCGGTGACCCCTCCTCAAGGGGGGGGTACTGTTGTGAATTCTGTGGCAGAGCTCCCTCCTGTGGTCACAAGTGGTACTTCGGCTGATTCTCTCTGGGAGCTTCCGTTTGTGGAGGAAACTGGTACTGCTGCTTCTGAGTTTCCTCCCTCAGGTGATCTGGTGAGGTCGTTAGGTGCTTCTCTACTTAACCCCACCTAATGCTTTGATTCATGCTTCCTGTCAATGTTCCAGTGTTGGACTTGTGTTTCTCTGGATCATTCCTGTGGCCTGCTGCTCTGTATAGCTAAGTGCTTCTTTGCTATTTGTTGCTATTTTTTCTGTCCAGCTTGTCCATTTTGTTTTGCTGGAAGCTCTGGGACGCAAAGGGTGTACCTCCGTGCCGTTAGTTCGGTACGGAGGGTCTTTTTGCCCCATTGCGTGGTTTTCTTTAGGGTTTTGTGTAGACCGCAAAGTTATCTTTCCTATCCTCGTTCTGTCTAGAATATCGGGCCTCACTTTGCTGAATCTATTTCATCCCTACGTTTGTCTTTTCATCTTACTCACAGTCATTATATGTGGGGGGCTGCCTTTTCCTTTGGGGTATTTCTCTGAGGCAAGGTAGGCTTGTTTTTTCTATCTTCAGGCTAGTTAGTTTCTCAGGCTGTGCCGAGTTGCATAGGGAGCGTTAGGCGCAATCCACGGCTGCCTCTAGTTGTGTTTGGAGAGGATCAGGGATTGCGGTCTGCAGAGTTCCCACGTCTCAGAGCTCGTTCTATTATTTTGGGTTATTATCAGATCACTGTATGTGCTCTGACCTCCATGTCCATTGTGATACTGAATTGCCTATCATAACAAGTATCTGAGCATGTGACCCTCGATTTCCAATGGGAGACCTTGCCCTGGGCATGCTCAGAAGGGGAAAAGCAGGACTTAGTCCCAAAAGCGTCTGCTCGCCGCTGCCCAGCACTGGCTTCAATGGCAGAAGCAGGAAAAGCAGCAGTAACCCTATGCACAGAGTGAGACTGAGCAAGACGCTGGGACCGACGTCTCCGCCGAGCAGGCTCCACTGCGGCTGATGCAGAATGAGAGACCGCAGCAGACATGGTTCGAGATTCACCCTGTGCAGCGGCAGGAACTCGACTCCTAACAACGTCCTTACCCATTAATACAATTTACTGTAGTTTTCTACATAAAATAGCCATATCAGCTATATTTAACCCCTTCAAGACCCAGCCTATTTTGACCTTAAAGACCTTGCCGTTTTTTGCAATTCTGACCAGTGTCCCTTTATGAGGTAATAACTCAGGAACGCTTCAACGGATCCTAGCGGTTCTGAGATTGTTTTTTCGTGACATATTGGGCTTCATGTTAGTGGTAAATTTAGGTCAATAAATTCTGCATTTATTTGTGATAAACACGGAAATTTGGCGAAAATTTTGAAAATTTCGCAATTTTCACATTTTGAATTTTTATTCTGTTAAACCAGAGAGATATGTGACACAAAATAGTTAATAAATAACATTTCCCACATGTTTACTTTACATCAGCACAATTTTGGAAACAAAATTTTTTTTTGTTAGGAAGTTATAAGGGTTAAAATTCGACCAGCGATTTGTCATTTTTACAACGAAATTTACAAAACCATTTTTTTTAGGGACCACCTCACATTTGAAGTCAGTTTGAGGGGTCTATATGGCTGAAAATACCCAAAAGTGACACCATTCTAAAAACTGCACCCCTCAAGGTACTCAAAACCACATTCAAGAAGTTTATTAACCCTTCAGGTGCTTCACAGCAGCAGAAGCAACATGGAAGGAAAAA
This sequence comes from Ranitomeya imitator, assembly GCF_032444005.1. Classification (NCBI taxonomy): domain Eukaryota; kingdom Metazoa; phylum Chordata; class Amphibia; order Anura; family Dendrobatidae; genus Ranitomeya; species Ranitomeya imitator. The sequence goes on along the minus strand of NC_091284.1, from coordinate 790,858,677 downwards.
ATGAACATTTAACTTTTTAGTCACAAAAATTATCTTTTAGCAACAATTTTTTTATTTTCCCAATGGTAAAAGGAGAAACTGAACCACGAACGTTGTTGTCCAATTTGTCCTGAGTACGCTGATACCTCATATGTGGGGGTAAACCACTGTTTTGGCGCACGGCAGGGCTTGGAAGGGAAGGAGCGCCATTTGACTTTTTGAATCAAAAATTGGCTCCACTCTTTAGCGGACACCATGTCACGTTTGGAGAGCCCCCGTGTGCCTAAAAATTGGAGCTCCCCCACAAGTGACCCCATTTTGGAAACTAGACGCCCCAAGGAACTTATCTAGATGCATAGTGAGCACTTTGAACCCCCAGGTGCTTCACAAATTGATCCGTAAAAATGAAAAAGTACTTTTTTTTTCACAAAAAAATTCTTTTAGCCTCAATTTTTTCATTTTCACATGGGCAACAGGATAAAATGGATCCTAAAATGTGTTGGGCAATTTCTCCTGAGTACACCAATACCTCACATGTGGAGGTAAACCACTGTTTGGGCACATGGTAAGGCTCGGAAGGGAAGGAGCGCCATTTGACTTTTTGAATGAAAAATTATTTCCATCGTTAGCGGACACCATGTCGCGTTTGGATAGCTCCTGTGTGCCTAAACATTGGCGCTCCCCCACAAGTGACCCCATTTTGGAAACTAGACCCCCCAAGGAACTAATTTAGATGCCTAGTGAGCACTTTAAACCCTCAGGTGCTTCACAAATTGATCTGTAAAAATGAAAAAGTAATTTTTTTTCACAAAAAAATTCTTTTCGCCTCAATTTTCTCATTTTCACATGGGCAGTAGGATAAAATGGATCATAAAATTTGTTGGGCAATTTCTCCCGAGTACGCCGATACCTCATATGTGGGGGTAAACCACTGTTTGGGCACTCGGCAGGGCTCGGAAGAGAAGGCGTGCCATTTGACTTTTTGAATGGAAAATTAGCTCCAATTGTTAGCGGACACCATGTCGCGTTTGGAGAGCCCCTGTGTGCCTAAACATTGGAGCTCCCCCACAAATGACCCCATTTTGGAAACTAGACCCCCCAAGGAACTTATCTAGATGCATATTGAGCACTTTAAACCCCCAGGTGCTTCACAGAAGTTTATAACGCAGAGCCATGAAAATAAAAAATAATTTTTCTTTCCTCAAAAATGATTTTTTAGCCTGGAATTTCCTATTTTGCCAAGGATAATAGGAGAAATTGGACCCCAAATATTGTTGTCCAGTTTGTCCTGAGTACGCTGATACCCCATATGTGGGGGTAAACCACTGTTTGGGCGCACGGCAGGGCTCGGAAGGGATGGCACGCCATTTGGCTTTTTAAATGGAAAATTAGCTCCAATCATTAGCGGACACCATGTCACGTTTGGAGAGCCCCTGTGTGCCTAAACATTGGAGATCCCCCAGAAATGACACCATTTTAGAAACTAGACCCCCAAAGGAACTAATCTAGATGTGTGGTGAGGACTTTGAACCCCCAAGTGCTTCACAGAAGTTTATAACGCAGAGCCATGAAAATAAAAAAAAAAAATTATTTTCTCAAAAATGATCTTTTAGCCTGCAATTTTTTATTTTCCCAAGGGTAACAGGAGAAATTTGACCCCAAAAGTTGTTGTCCAGTTTCTCCTGAGTACGCTGATACCCCATATGTGGGGGTAAATCACTGTTTGGGCACATGCCGGGGCTCGGAAGTGAAGTAGTGACGTTTTGAAATGCAGACTTTGATGGAATGCTCTGTGGGCGTCACGTTGCGTTTGCAGAGCCCCTGATGTGGCTTAACAGTAGAAACCCCCCACAAGTGACCCCATTTTGGAAACTAGACCCCCAAAGGAACTTATCTAGATGTGTGGTGAGCACTTTGAACCCCCAAGTGCTTCATAGAAGTTTATAACGCAGAGCCGTGAAAATAATAAATACGTTTTCTTTCCTCAAAAATAATTATTTAGCCCAGAATTTTTTAATTTTCCCAAGGGTAACAGGAGAAATTTGACCCCAATATTTGTTGTCCAGTTTCTCCTGAGTACGGTGATACCCCATATGTGGGGGTAAACTACTGTTTGGGCACATGCCGGGGCTTGGAATTGAAGTAGTGACGTTTTGAAATGCAGACTTTGATGGAATGCTCTGCGGGCGTCACGTTGCGTTTGCAGAGCCCCTGATGTGCCTAAACAGTAGAAACCCCCCACAAGTGACCCCATTTTGGAAACTAGACCCTGAAAGGAACTTATCTAGATGTGTGGTGAGCACTTTGAACCCCCAAGTGCTTCATAGAAGTTTATAATGCAGAGCCGTGAAAATAATAAATACGTTTTCTTTCCTCAAAAATAATTATTTAGCCCAGAATTTTTTATTTTCCCAAGGGTTACAGGAGAAATTGGACCCCAAAAGTTGTTGTCCAGTTTCTCCTGAGTACGCTGATACCCCATATGTGGGGGTAAACCACTGTTTGGGCACACGTCGGGGTTCAGAAGGGAAGTAGTGACTTTTGAAATGCAGACTTTGATGGAATGGTCTGCGGGTGTCACGTTGCGTTTGCAGAGCCCCTGGTGTGCCTAAACAGTAGAAACCCCCCACAAGTGACCCCATTTTAGAAACTAGACCCCCCAAGGAACTTATCTAGATATGTGGTGAGCACTTTGAACCCCCAAGTGCTTCACAGACGTTTACAACGCAGAGCCGTGAAAATAAAAAATCATTTTTCTTTCCTCAAAAATTATGTTTTAGCAAGCATTTTTTTAGATTCACAAGGGTAACAGGAGAAATTGGACCCCAGTAATTGTTGCGCAGTTTGTCCTGAGTATGCTGGTACCCCATATGTGGGGGTAAACCACTGTTTGGGCACACGTCAGGGCTCGGAAGTGAGGGAGCACCATTTGACTTTTTGAATACGAGATTGGCTGGAATCAATGGTGGCGCCATGTTGCGTTTGGAGACCCCTGATGTGCCTAAACAGTGGTAACCCCTCAATTCTACCTCCAACACTAACCCCAACACACCCCTAACCCTAATCCCAACTGTAGCCATAATCCTAATCACAACCCTAACCCCAACACACCCCTAACCACAACACTAACCCCAACACACCCCTAACCCTAACCACAACCCTAATTCCAACCCTAACCCTAAGGCTATGTGCCCACGTTGCGGATTCGTGTGAGATATTTCCGCACCATTTTTGAAAAATCTGCGGGTAAAAGGCACTGTGTTTTACCTGCGGATTTTCCGCGGATTTCCAGTGTTTTTTGTGCGGATTTCACCTGCGGATTCCTATTGAGGAACAGGTGTAAAACGCTGCGGAATCCGCACAAAGAATTGACATGCTGCGGAAAATAAAACGCAGCGTTCCCGCGCGGTATTTTCCGCACCATGGGCACAGCGGATTTGGTTTTTCATATGTTTACATGGTACTGTAAACCTGATGGAACACTGCTGCGAATCCGCAGCCAAATCCGCACCGTGTGCACATAGCCTAATTCTAAAGGTATGTGCACACGGTGCGGAAAACGCTGCGGATCCGCAGCAGTTTCCCATGAGTGTACAGTTCAATGTAAACCTATGGGAAACAAAAATTGCTGTACACATGCTGCGGAAAAACTGCACGGAAACGCAGCGGTTTACATTCCGCAGCATGTCACTTCTTTGTGCGGATTCCGCAGCGGTTTTACAACTGCTCCAATAGAAAATCGCAATTGTAAAACCGCAGTGAAATGCGCAGAAAAAAACGCGGTAAATCCGCCATAAATCCGCAGCGGTTTAGCACTGCGGATTTATCAAATCCGCAGCGGAAAAATCCGCAGAGGACCAGAATACGTGTGCACATTCCTAACCCTAACCCTAGCCCTAACCCTAACCCTACCCCTAACCCTACCCCTAGCCCTACCCCTAGCCCTACCCCTAACCCTACCCCTAACCCTACCCCTAACCCTACCCCTACCCCTAACCCTACCCCTAACCCTAACCCTACCCCTAACCCTAACCCTAACCCTAACCCTATTCTAACAGTGGAAAAAAAAAATTTCTTTATTTTTTTATTGTCCCTACCTATGGGGGTGACAATGGGGGGGGGTCATTTATTATTTTTTTTATTTTGATCACTGAGATAGATTATATCTCAGTGATCAAAATGCACTTTGGAACGAATCTGCCGGCTGGCAGATTCGGCGGGCGCACTGCGCATGCGCCCGCCATTTTGGAAGATGGCGGCGCCCGGGAGAAGATGGACGGGACCACGGCTGGATCGGTAAGTATGATAGGGTGGGGGGGACCACGGGGGGGGATCGGAGCACGGGGGGGGGATCGGAGCACGGGGGGGGGAATCGGAGCGCGGGAGGGGTGGAACGGAGCGCGGGGGGCGTGGAACGGAGCACGGGGGGGCTGGAACGGAGCACGGGGGGGTGGATCGGAGTGCAGGGGGGGTGATTGGAGCACGGGGGGGTGATTGGAGCACGGGGGGAGCGGGCACGAGCACGGGGGGGAGCGGAGCACTGGACGGAGGGGAGCCGGAGCAGTGTACCGGCCAGATCGGGGGGGTGGGGGGGCGATCGGAGGGGTGGGGTGGGGGCACACTAGTATTTCCAGCCATGGCCGATGATATTTCAGCATCGGCCATGGCTGGATTGTAATATTTCACCCGTTATAATGGGTGAAATATTACAAATCGCTCTGATTGGCAGTTTCACTTTCAACAGCCAATCAGAGCGATCGTAGCCACGAGGGGGTGAAGCCACCCCCCCTGGGCTAAACTACCACTCCCCCTGTCCCTGCAGATCGGGTGAAATGGGAGTTAACCCTTTCACCCGATCTGCAGGGACGCGATCTTTCCATGACGCCGTATAGGCGTCATGGGTCGGAACGGCACCGACTTTCATGACGCCTACGTGGCGTCATGGGTCGGGAAGGGGTTAACACAATTATGTTTTCACCATAACTTTTCCTTTTAAAGCAAAATAAACCTTTCTCATAAAAATTGACTTTCTCTCCTTTAATGGACTTAATGCAACAATATATGAAGGGATTACTTTCTATAAAACCATGATTTAAGAGGCGCTTGCCTTGAGCCCAAAGCCATAGATTAGCTAATAAGACCAGCAATCAATTGGAGTTTGGAAGACTCGAACAGATACAGTAGCAATTGAATTTCATTGCAAAGAATAAAATTCTTTAATTATACCGAAACTTATTGTCTGGTTCCAAATGGCTGTATCTTCATGGTGGAAAATAAATGTAATTAACTCAAGTATAAGAGAATACAATGGAGCATGAGAAATATATTTTACGTTTTAGGAACTTCCTTCCTGTATTGGGTAATAATAGGGGGAACAAATGTCATCTCCATCTTTCCCTTCTGATGCATAAATCTTCAGCTCCTTTTCTGCACGGCCAAAGTCTCTCATCTCATCCAGGTTTCTACAGTCCTTATTCTACACATCAAAGAGGTGGGTCCCTTTCTTTAGACCATACCCTGTCCTATCAGTGATGGATTAATGTGGAGATCATCCATACGCCCATCTGTATTTTCACATGTAATACTCCATTTCTCCACTAGTGGACACTGCAAGGGAAATCAACAGCTGACGGCAAATAGTTGAACCCACAGTGATCCACTGATCGCCATGGTGGTTCTCATATTAAGGAATAATGAGATGATTTCTTTATTTTTATTAGTAATATTTTTTTCAGCTTGGATACACAAACACATCTTTTATCAGCTACAATTTATAAACGTTCTTAATCCAAAATCAATTTTGATAAACTAATAATGGAAAATAGAGGAAAGATTAACGGGAAAAAAAATATGAAGCTACTTTGGGGAGTACTATGTTGTGTTTATTGCAGTGTAGCGGTGTCTGGAGTGTTTATGATATACAATGGGATGAATAGAAAAGTATTTCTTTAAATAGATGCTAAAGGGATTTGGTAGATGTGTCACTGCAGCTGGAGCGTAGCACGGTGTAGAATACACTTCAAAGGACTGTAACTAAGTAACTGGAGAGAACGCTTTAATATTAAAGAACTGTAGGAGATACATATGATTAACTCCTTGCAGCTACAGGGGAGGAAAATATAAAAAATATAATATTTTCTTTCCTCCGTTATATTTTTTCTTTCCTCAATGATACATACTCTAATGATGATAGATAGATATTAGATAGATAGATAGATATGAGATATAGATAGATAGAGAGATAGATATGAGATAGATAGATAGATAGATAGATATGAAATAGATAGATAATATATATATATATATATATATATATACTAGTTGGTGGCCTGATTCTAACGCATCGGGTATTCTAGTATATGCATGTCCACATAGTATATTGCCCAGCCACATAGTATATTGCCCAGCCACATAGTATATTGCCCAGACACGTAGTATATTGCCCAGACACGTAGTATATTGCCCAGCCACGTAGTATATTGCCCAGCCACGTAGTATATTGCCCAGCGACATAGTATATTGCCCAGCCATGTAGTATATTGCCCAGCTACATAGTATATTGCCCAGCCATGTAGTATATTGCACAGCCACGTAGTATGTTGCCCAGCCACATAGTATATTGCCCAGCCACGTAGTATGTTGCCCAGCCACATAGTATATTGCCCAGCCACGTAGTATATTGCCCAGCCACGTAGTATATTGCCAGCCACGTAGTATATTGCCCAGCCACATAGTATATTGCCCAGTGAAGTAGTATATTGCCCAGTGATGTAGTATATTGCACAGCGACGTAGTATATTGCCCAGCCACGTAGTATATTGCCCAGTGACATAGTATATTGCCCAGTTACGTAGTATATTGCCCAGTTACGTAGTATATTGCCCAGCCACGTAGTATATTGCCCAGTGACATAGTATATTGCCCAGTCACGTAGTATATTGCCCAGCTACGTAGTATATTGCCCAGTGACGTAGTATAGTGCCCAGTCACATAGTATATAGCACAGAGCCACATAGTATATTGCCCAGTGATGTAGTATATTGCCCAGTTACATAGTATACAGCACAGAGCCACATAGTATATTGCCCAGTGACGTAGTATACAGCACAGAGCCACGTAGTATATTGGCCAGTGACGTAGTATATTGCCAAGCAACATATGTTACAGGTTAAAAAATAAAAGATAAACATACTCACCTAAAGATCCGAGGGCCCCTTGTAGTTTAACATACTCACCATTCTTGTCGCTGCTCCTCAGCGTCCCGTCTCTTGGCCTCCTGGGATCTAACGGCGCTGTGTCGATGGGCGCGCGGCTTCCGCCATCTTGCGTTCCCAGGATGCATTTCGAAATTACCCAGATGACTTAGCGGTCTCGCGAGACCACTTGATCTTCTGGGTAATTTCACAAAGCATCGCTGGGAAAGGAAGATGGCGGCAGGCGCGAGCGTCTCAGCGGACAACAGAGGGTGAGTATAGCAGGTTTTTTGTTTTTTTAACATTACTTTTTTTACTATTGATGCCGCATAGGCAGCATCAATAGTAAAAGTTTGGGGACACACAGGGTTAATAGCGGCGGTAACGGAGTGCGTTACCTGTGGCATAACGCGGTCCATTACCGCCGGCATTAACCCTGTGTTAGCGGTGACTGGAGGGGAGTATGGAGCAGGTGCTGGGGACAGTGACTGCGGGGACCGGGGAGCGGAGCGCCGGGGACACTGACTAAGGGGAGCAGGGAGTATGGAGCGGAGCACCGGGGACACTGCGGGGAGTATGGAGCGGAGCGCCGGGGACACTGCAGGAATATATAGCGGAGCGCTGGGGACACTGCGGGGAGTATGGAGCAGGCGTCGGGGACACTGTGGGGAGCTGAGAGTATGGAGCGGGCGCCGGCCACTGACTGCGGGGAGTAAGGAGCGGCCATTTTCTTCTGGACTGTGCCCATCACTGATTGGTCGTGGCTGTTTTGCGGCGACCAATCAGCGACTTGGATTTCCATGATAGACAGAGGCCACGACCAATGAATATCCGTGACAGACAGACAGACAGAAGGACAGACGGAAGTACCCCTTAGACAATTATATAGTAGATATATATATATATATATATATATGAGATAGATAGATAGATAGATAGATAGATAGATAGATAGATAGATAGATAGATAGATAGATAGATAGATAGATTGTGAGCCCTCACGGGCAGGGTCCTCTCTCCTCCTGTACCAGTTGTGACTGGTATTGCTCAAGATTATTGTACTTGTTTTTATTATGTATACCCCTCCAAAAATGTAAAGCGCCATGGAATAAATGGCACTATAATAATAAATAATAATAATAATAATAGAAAGATAGATGTCACCAACTGAGAAAGGCCTCCAAAACACCCTGAAAATCTTGGGGAAATTCGGCTCCACATGGACACTACCGATCAACCCAAAGAAAACCAACATCATGGGGTTCCAGAGGAGAAAGACAAGATCGGACCAGCACCCTTCATTTGTGTTAAACAACTGCACTCTTATGGGAACAGACAAACACACATACTGGGACTGGAAGTTGACCAGTCAGGGAGCTTCAAACAAGCCATAGAGACCCTGAAAGACAAGGCCGACAAACCTTTCCATGCCATCCAAAGGAAACTCTACCATCTTCGATGCCATAATCACCCCAATCCTCCTGGACATCAGCGAAGTTGGGGGCTTTCACATATACCCAGACTGGAAAAGATGGGATTACAGCTCAACAGATATATTCCAGCAGGAATTCTGTAAGCACTTTCTCCAGGTCCATTGGAGCACCTCCAACAGTGTGTAAGAGGCTGGGTGGTGGAACCACTACGCCAAAGCCCAAGGAAGACCTGGAGGGGTGTGACTAGGAGCCTTTCCCAATCTGACCTCGAATATGCAGCAGCTAACTACACAGAGATCCGGGGAGAGACAAGAGAGGTTGTCCAGGTGCTACTCCAGGACTGACCTTGGTGGATGGAAGTTGACCCCTAGGAATGGGTAGCTGGGATGGCCTGGGGGAATGTCCATCAGATGCAGACAGGACAGGCTCACAGAGAGATGAGCTCAGGGGGGTGCAGCAGGCTTGCCTGCCGTTGAGGTGAACACTGGCAAGTGCGACTAGCTCGGCTGACATTGAGGTGTGCACTAGCAGGCGTGACTGGCTTGGCTGCAGTTGAGGTGAGCACTGGCGTGTACAACCGGTTTGGCTGGCGTTAAAGTGAGTTCTGGTGGATGCGGCTGGCTTGGCTGCCTTTGAGGTGAGCACTGGTGGGTTAAACTGGTTCAGCTGCTGCTGAGGTGAGCACTGGCGAGTGCAACCAGTTCATCTGCCATTGACGTGAGCACTGGTGGATGCAACGAGTTCATCTACCGTTGAGGTGAGCACTGGCGGGTGAAGTAGACTAAATGCAAACACTGGCACCTGATAACTGACAAGTTATGGGTTGGTCAGGGTCATTTGGATGTTTAGGGGTGTCATTATAATTTAAAAAGAGAAAACACAGCAGTTTGACAATAAATGGCTTCACCCAACCACTAACCATGAGTGGAGAAAATGTTTTGGTGTTATCATTCATATTCTCTGAAAAAAGGCAAAGAAAGCAAAAATTCTCCCGGGGTATGTAAACTTTTCAGCACAACTGTATCTACCTCAATGTCTCTGCAGGGGAGTTGGGACTTTGTATCAGAAAAACAGGGCTCCAACTGCTACAAAGATCATATTAGTTTCAAGAAAATAACAAAAAAGTCAAACACAATATCTCAAATCCTCACTAATTGTCTAGTGGATAATGTAAAAATAATAAATGAATTTATTTCCCCATCTAAGTGGCAGGGGTGACCTACTTCAACCATTAGGTCGCATGTTCTTACTTTTGTAGAAACTAGCTCACTGTTATATACAAGTAGAGAAATAAAATCCATTAATGAAAATACAATTTATCATTCCTTATATATAATAATTTACATTCTAAAAACTGTCAGTAGGAAGCCAGTAACAATATCTCTAATGAGGCTTAAGCTCAGTATAATCCATGTATTTACAGTCTGCCGGGGCTGGAAGCAGAAATACACAAATGCGTAATACTGCCCAATGCGCATATCTAGTTTACAGCTTAAAGTCCCCAGCGAGCTAATAATAATGTTATTTAATGGAAGCTCTAAAGACCACAGTATTTATGACCCACTAGTGTTACATCAATGTGGGCCAAGGAGTAAGCTTATATAAGCAGGAGAAAGATAAAGGTTCTGTCCTCCTATCACCTACAGTGCTACTGTATATAAAGTCTGAAGGATTTTGAAATTCTTTTCTTCATTGGTTCCGAAGAAAAGTTCAAACTTTTACTAAGGGTTGAAGGGGTAGTCCGCTCTTAAGTTACAAGACTGCGGTCACTCTATGTATACAAGCTGTGGACATAAAACCAAGATTAATTGCCATATTGCTCTATTTTATATTTTTGATTCACCGGAGTAATAAAAGTTGGTTACAGAGTTATACGTTGTGACACCAAAACTAAAAAGAAACTTCTTTCGAGTAATTTGGCAGCGATTATAGTGTTACTGCCATCAATGGACTACGGTCTAGTTGGTCTAATACACACGTTTTTTTGGATGGGAACATTATCTTCATTGTCTCAATGAATTTTACTGAAAAAAATCCCTATATAATGAAACAATTAAACCCACCATGTACCAAACGTGACTTCTACAACCAATCACTGGCCTCGACAGTGATGATGCATGTATGGCATGTGTCCGATGAGACCTGTGATAGGCTTCAGCAGACATGGTGCTCACAGTGGGAAAGAAGAAGACACCATCAGAGACAACATTAGTCGCAGTGACAGAGCAAGTGGGTGATAAAAAGGGTATAAAATTGTGTACCACCATTTCAGAACTTAGTACTTTTTCACTCAAGTACCATGTGCCACCCAGCTCCTTCTGGAATCATTAGCAGGATCCTTTCACCTTGGAAAAAGATGTATAACAATACAGGGTTAATCTGCCAATAAATAGCATTACAATTGTGTCTGGCCGTTGCATTGAAAGTGCAGCTACTGGGAGAAAATCAATTTTCTTCCTCCCTGAAGCCATCAGCTTTCAGTCATGGGGGCGGTGCAGGACACTTACAGACCACTCACTCTAGTATTAGTTGACAAGGGGATCTGCAGGGCATCTGTGCAGAGCCAGCTATCATCCAAAGTGCTGAGGCATGCTTTAAGCCGCCGCTCATTGTATAGTGAGCGGTGCTGTGAGTGGCGACTGTAGCTGCTCCAGTGTGTCTTCGTGACTGAAATCCGGCGGCTCCTGGGAGGATATAAGTTCATTTTCTCGCAGAAGCTGCACTTACAGTCAGGCGGTTGAGTAGCACTGCAGCCTTATTTACCTGCAGATTAACAATATATCTACAAGTAAGTGGCATTTTCAATTTATTCACACATTATTATTAAAGGCCTTGCATGAGAAAATGAAAGAAGATTGCAAAGAACCTTTGATGATAGAAAGTTAATGCCAAACACAGTAATGAGAACAGGACTCCACCATTATTTCCTAAAAAAAAAATCTAATTGGAAATGGACTGTTAGTTGTGAAGTAAAGGAATCTTTAAACACACTATCGATGTCATTACAATTATTGGTGCCACTAAATGGGGGAATTACCGATGTCAGCTGTCCTCCAATTTTCAGGACTTTACACAAGTTTGTTTCCAACACTTCCTGCTTGTTGGTTAAACGGTAAATTAAGGTTTTTATAAACAATGTGTCTCCTTTGTAGAATAACCTAGAATGGAAAGCAGACCTAATTGTTACTAACCATAAAGGTCTCATAATAGTATTATTAGTATCTACTGATAATATCCATGTAATATAATATCCATTTAAATGCAGTTCCAACCTTGGGTCCTGTAGTTTTTGACACTTTCTAAAAACAGTGGCAAATGGTGAAACTGAATTTCACTGGTATTGTACAAAAATGTGGTTTCAACAAAAATTCAGATTTTTTTTTGCCATTCGCTTCGCACATGGACTGACCGCCATTTTTCTGAACCATAAAAATCCATCAAAACGTTAAAAATTAAAAAAAATTAATACCTCACCGCTCATTTCTGCCACCTTCCCGCTACACACCACCATCCCTTACCGAACTCTCCGCATTGGAATCTTTGGGACTTTCATGTTGTGCAGGACCTTAAGCATTGACTGCACCCGCTACGTTTCTGAGCATGTAATCAGGAAGGTTATGATGCACGTTATGACACCGCTCCTCCACTTATTCAAATCAATTGAAGGTGGATGTGTAGTATCCGACCATGGCCATTATTCCATCGATGGAGCTGTGCAGCTTCACAACCAAGCAGCTCCGGCTGCCGAGGACACCAGAAACAGCTTGGGTCACACAAACAGACCCAAACAGACAATAATAACCTATCCTAAGGATAGGCCATCAGCGTTAAATTCCAGAAAACCCCTTTAAGTATTAAAAATGGCTGTTAATGAAGAAAATTGTGTCTAGATCTGCCCTTCCTCCTCCAATTGAAAAACATCTTTCCTATGTGCAGCGTTTTATAAATGGAGGAGGCAATTGGACAGGTCTGGTCACGGGTGATCAGCGGCCATTAGGAGAAACTATGGGAAGGAGGAACACCTGTAATATTTATATATTTAGATAATAGTTTCACAAATTTGTACTACCATAATTGTTAAAAGAAAATGGTCATTCCTTTTAACCAAATTGTAGATAGGCAAGGGTGGGCAAATCTGTACCATCTTCACAAGGACTATTTGTTTGTGAAATATTGAAACATTGGAAAAATATTACGTTATTTTTTATTCATGCACTTACTTAATAAATTCATCAGATTGTGTTTGCTACAAAACCAGAACTTTAACCACGGGGAGAGAAACTATAAGGATTTCCTTTATATTTCTTCTCCGTTTTGAACCCAATCCCAGGTGTGTCTTAAAAAGCCAGTTGTGATGTGTAAATCGAGACTTAATGTGGCTTTAAAATGGATCTTCACTTTAAGGCACAACCAACATGCACATATTATGGTAATATATTAAAATTAGCAAAATGTAAATGTAAATGAAATGTAACAAGGAATATATTAGCTAATACAGTCACTTCTAAAAGCGTAGGAAAATAATAGTAGAATAAAAAAAGAACCAAAAGGGACTGTCATACTCCTTTTTGAAATATTGAATCATGTTCCCTGTTTGGAAAATTAAGAGGTATGCTTCATATGTATTATTCCCACAAAAATGGTAATGGTCACAGTTTATACTGATAGTTTTTTTTATATCTTTATTTAGAGGGCACAGCTCAGTTTTTCTGATTAAGAGCTCCACGTTTCCTGCACTACAGGGTCTTAGTTATAGTTAACAGTATATGATGAGCTCCTAAGTGCTCTCTAGTGATGACTATAGGCAGTTAGTGTTTAACATAACATAGTAACATAGTAACATAGTAACATAGTTAGTAAGGCCGAAAAAAGACATTTGTCCATCCAGTTCAGCCTATATTCCATCATAATAAATACCCAGATCTACGTCCTTCTACAGAACCTAATTGTATGATACAATATTGTTCTGCTCCAGGAAGACATCCAGGCCTCTCTTGAACCCCTCGACTGAGTTCGCCATCACCACCTCCTCAGGCAAGCAATTCCAGATTCTCACTGCCCTAACAGTAAAGAATCCTCTTCTATGTTGGTGGAAAAACCTTCTCTCCTCCAGACGCAAAGAATGCCCCCTTGTGCCCGTCACCTTCCTTGGTATAAACAGATCCTCAGCGAGATATTTGTATTGTCCCCTTATATACTTATACATGGTTATTAGATCGCCCCTCAGTCGTCTTTTTTCTAGACTAAATAATCCTAATTTCGCTAATCTATCTGGGTATTGTAGTTCTCCCATCCCCTTTATTAATTTTGTTGCCCTCCTTTGTACTCTCTCTAGTTCCATTATATCCTTCCTGAGCACCGGTGCCCAAAACTGGACACAGTACTCCATGTGCGGTCTAACTAGGGATTTGTACAGAGGCAGTATAATGCTCTCATCATGTGTATCCAGACCTCTTTTAATGCACCCCATGATCCTGTTTGCCTTGGCAGCTGCTGCCTGGCACTGGCTGCTCCAGGTAAGTTTATCATTAACTAGGATCCCCAAGTCCTTCTCCCTGTCAGATTTACCCAGTGGTTTCCCATTCAGTGTGTAATGGTGATATTGATTCCTTCTTCCCATGTGTGTATCCTTACATTTATCATTGTTAAACCTCATCTGCCACCTTTCAGCCCAAGTTTCCAACTTATCCAGATCCATCTGTAGCAGAATACTATCTTCTCTTGTATTAACTGCTTTACATAGTTTTGTATCATCTGCAAATGTCGATATTTTACTGTGTAAACCTTCTACCAGATCATTAATGAATATGTTGAAGAGAACAGGTCCCAATACTGACCCCTGCGGTACCCCACTGGTCACAGCGACCCAGTTAGAGACTATACCATTTATAACCACCCTCTGCTTTCTATCACTAAGCCAGTTACTAACCCATTTACACACATTTTCCCCCAGACCAAGCATTCTCATTTTGTGTACCAACCTCTTGTGCGGCACGGTATCAAACGCTTTGGAAAAATCGAGATATACCACGTCCAATGACTCACCGTGGTCCAGCCTATAGCTTACCTCTTCATAAAAACTGATTAGATTGGTTTGACAGGAGCGATTTCTCATAAACCCATGCTGATATGGAGTTAAACAGTTATTCTCATTGAGATAATCCAGAATAACATCCCTCAGAAACCCTTCAAATATTTTACCAACAATAGAGGTTAGACTTACTGGCCTATAATTTCCAGGTTCACTTTTAGAGCCCTTTTTGAATATTGGCACCACATTTGCTATGCGCCAGTCCTGCGGAACAGACCCTGTCGCTATAGAGTCCCTAAAATAAGAAATAATGGTTTATCTATTACATTACTTAGTTCTCTTAGTACTCGTGGGTGTATGCCATCCGGACCCGGAGATTTATCTATTTTAATCTTATTTAGCCGGTTTCGCACCTCTTCTTGGGTTAGATTGGTGACCCTTAATATAGGGTTTTCATTGTTTCTTGGGATTTCACCTAGCATTTCATTTTCCACCGTGAATACCGTGGAGAAGAAGGTGTTTAATATGTTAGCTTTTTCCTCGTCATCTACAACCATTCTTTCCTCACTATTTTTTAAGGGGCCTACATTTTCAGTTTTTATTCTTTTACTATTGATATAGTTAAAGAACAGTTTGGGATTAGTTTTACTCTCCTTAGCAATGTGCTTCTCTGTTTCCTTTTTGGCAGCTTTAATTAGTTTTTTAGATAAAGTATTTTTCTCCCTATAGTTTTTTAGAGCTTCAATGGTGCCATCCTGCTTTAGTAGTGCAAATGCTTTCTTTTTACTGTTAATTGCCTGTCTTACTTCTTTGTTTAGCCACATTGGATTTTTCCTATTTCTAGTCCTTTTATTCCTACAAGGTATAAACCGCTTACAGTGCCTATTTAGGATGTTCTTAAACATTTCCCATTTATTATCTGTATTCTTATTTCTGAGGATATTGTCCCAGTCTACCAGATTAAGGGCATCTCTAAGCTGGTCAAACTTTGCCTTCCTAAAGTTCAGTGTTTTTGTGACTCCCTGACAAGTCCCCCTAGTGAAAGACAGGTGAAACTGCACAATATTGTGGTCGCTATTTCCTAGATGCCCGACCACCTGCAGATTTGTTATTCTGTCAGGTCTATTAGATAGTATTAGATCTAAAAGTGCTGCTCCTCTGGTTGGATTCTGCACCAATTGTGAAAGATAATTTTTCTTGGTTATTAGCAGAAACCTGTTGCCTTTATGGGTTTCACAGGTTTCTGTTTCCCAGTTAATATCCGGGTAGTTAAAGTCCCCCATTACCAGGACCTCATTATGGGTTGCAGCTTCATCTATCTGCTTTAGAAGTAGACTTTCCATGGTTTCTGTTATATTTGATCATTTTGATCAAATATAACATAACATCATTTTGATCATTTTGATTGTTTGATCATTTGAGTCTGCCACTAGCGAGCATTAAACCCAGTGTCTAGAATTTGTAGAATCTGTGTCGGCTCGGCCACCAGGCGACACCCCACCTTTATTGCCTTCGCATCATCAGTCCTGTTTTATTCCTGAGACTCTTGGTGCCACGGGATCAGGGATCTATGGGATTGTCTGGTTTTGGCTGCTCCTTTCTGAAAGCCCTGGGCGGAGCTGTTACCTATTTAAACCTTGGGGCTTTTGACTTCCACTGCCAGTCAATTAGTTTTGCTACCTAATTTGTGCTAATCATTGATTGTGTTGGTTTCCTGATTTGTCCCCTCATGTTTTTTAACCTCAGCATGAATTTTGACTATCCTCTTGTTTTATGATCCTGTTCCTGACGTGATCTCTTAGCTTTGACCCCACTTGACAAACCTTCCAGCCTCTGGTTCGCTCTTTTGTACAGCAGCCCTTCTGTGGAAGCAGTCCATTGGACCCTGTTGTAAGACGATATTCCTGTAGAGTGGTTAAAGAGTGATGTTTGGGGGTTCCTCTTGTATCTGCCAGATGGAGTGGCTTGTGTCAAGTCTGTCCAAGGTAGCTTTTTTGAACCCGTGGCCGTGACAAACGTAACAGTGTTCATTTCATCTCATTCAAGTGACGAGAGCAGACTTGCAATGTCAGATAAATCCCATGGACAACTATATAAGGTGGAATTAATAAATCCAACATTCACAGTCCAAGTACAAACCGCAATGTCTGAACCGGCTGTGAATCTCCTGCTCCTGACCTAAACTCAACAGACTCATACATTCCTTTGAGGCTATTCAGTTCCAGTCAGGAGACCCACAACCAGTCAGGACATTACAGTCTGTGAATGCTGGATGTGTGAAATCATCCAAAAACTAAGGTTGCATGATAATTTATGGTATGTATTGTGCATGACAAGCACATTGCATTGGTATGTACTTCTGCATAGCACAAAAACACATGGCTGAAATCATACATGCACTTTCTGCAAATTAAGGGTAGTGCTTTCATTTACAAAATTGTAAAAATAAACTAAATCGTATTGCAATGTTACATAACTTTATGAGAGCAAAATACCATATTTACCAATATACAATACTCTCAAGATCGCATCTCACCACCTGTGCACTTGACCCGATCCCATCCCACTTCATCCCAAACCTCGCCATAGTCTTTATCTCAACCCTAACCTATCTCTTCAATCTATCACTAACAACTGGTGTTTTCCCCTCAAGCTTTAAACATGCCTCCATCACACCTATCCTCAAAAAGCCCTCTCTTGATCCATCCTCTATATCTACAGTAGCTATCGCCCTATATCACTTCTTCCCTATCCCTCAAAACTACTGAAACAACATGTCCATCTTGAACTGTCCTCCCATCTATCTTCCTGCTCTCTCTTCGACCGCTTACAATCCGGCTTCCGGCTACACTACTCCACTGAAACTGCCTTAACTAAGGTCACCAATTACCTATTAACTGCCAAGAGCAAGCGACACTACTCTGTCCTCCTCCTCCTGGACCTGTCCTCTGCCTTTGACACAATGGACCATTCCCTGTTGCAGCGGACCCTCTCATCCCTTGGCATCACAGACTTGGCCCTATCATGGATCTCGTCATACCTAACTGACCGGACATTCAGCGTCTCCTACTCACACACCTCCTCCTCACCTCGACCCCTATCTGTCGGAGTCCTGCAAGGTTCAGTCCTAGGGCCCCTGCTCTTTTCCATCTACACCTTTGGCCTGGGACAGCTCATAGACTCTCACAGTTTTCAGTATCATCTATATGCTGACGACACACAGACCTACATCTCTGGACCAGATATCACCATTCTACTAACCAGAATCCCTCAATGTCTGTCCGCTATTTCATCCTTCTTCTCCACTAGATTTCTAAAACTTAACATGGACAAAACAGAATTCATCATCTTTCCCCCATCTCACGCGACCCCCCCAACGAACCTATCTATTACAGTAAACGGCTGCCGACTCTCTCCAGTCCCACAAGCTCGCTGTCTTGGGGTAATCCTTGACACTGATCTCTCCTTCAAACCACATATCCAAGCCCTTTCCACTTCCTGCCACCTTCAACTCAAAAATATTTCACGGATCCGTACATTCCTGAACCAAGAATCTGCAAAAACCCTATTCCATGCCCTCATCATCTCACGCCTCAACTACTGTAACCTCCTGCTCTGTGGCCTCCCCTCTAACACTCTTTCACCCCTCCAATCTATTCTAATCTGCCCGACTAATCTACCTGTCCCCCCGCTATTCCCTGGCCTCTCCCCTCTGTCAATCCCTTCACTGGCTCCCCATTACCCTGAGACTCCAGTACAAAAGCCTAACCATGACGTACAAAGCCATCCACAACCTGTCTCCTCCATACATCTGTGACCTCGTCTCCCGGTACTTTCCTGCACGCAACCGCCGATCCTCACAAGATCTCCTTCTCTACTCCCCTCTTATCTCCTCTTCCCACAACCGCATACAAGATTTCTCTCGCGCATCACCCCTACTCTGGAACTCTCTACCACAACACATCAGACTCTCACCTACCATCGAAACCTTCAAAAAGAACCTGAAGACCCACCTCTTCTGACAAGCTTACAACCTGCAGTAACCACCGATCGACCAAACCGCTGCACGACCAGCTCTATCCTCACCTACTGTATTCTCACCCGTCCCTTGTAGATTGTGAGCTCTCGCGGGCAGGGTCCTCTCTCCTCCTGTGCCAGTTGTGACTTGTATTGTTCAAGATTATTGTACTTGTTTTTAACCCCTTCATGACATGAGCAGTACATGTACTGCTCATATCGTGTCTCCCCCTTTGATGTGGGCTCCGGCGGTGAGCCCACATCAAAGTCGCGACATGTCAGCTGTTTTGTACAGCTGACATGTGCGCGCAATAGCGGCGGGTGAAATCGCTATTCACCCGCCGCTATTAACCTGTTAAATGCCGCTGTCAAACACAGACAGCGGCATTTAACTACCGCATCCGGCCGGGCGGCCGGATATGACGTCATCGCCGACCCCCGTCACATGATCGGGGGTCGGCGATGCATCAGGAAGGTAACCATAGAGGTCCTTGAGACCTCTATGGTTACTGATGCAGGTCTGCTCTGAGCGCCCCCCTGTGGTCGGCGCTCACAGCACACCTGCATTTCTGCTACATAGCAGCAATCTGATGATCGCTGCTATGTAGCAGAGCCGATCAGGCTATGCCAGCTTCTAGCCTCCCATGGAGGCTATTGAAGCATGGCACAAGTAAAAAAAAATGTTTTTAAAAATATGAAAAAAATATAAAAAATATAAAAGTTTAAATCTCCCCCCTTTCGCCCCATCCTAAATAAAACAATTAAAAAAAAAAAAAACCTACACGTATTTGGTATCGCCGTGTTCAGAATCGCCCGATCTATCAAATAAAAAAAAGCATTAACCTGATTGCTAAACGGCGTAGCGAGAAAAAAATCCGAAACGCCAGAATTACGTTTTTTGGTCGCCGCGACATTGCATTAAAATGCAATAACGGGCGAGCAAAAGAACGTATCTGCGCAAAAATGGTATCATTAAAAACATCAGCTCGGCACGCAAAAAATAAGCCCTCACCATACCCCAGATCACGAAAAATGGAGACGCTACGGGTATCGGAAAATGGCGCAATTTTTTTTTTTTTTTTAGCAAAATTTGGAATTTTTTTTCACCACTTAGATAAAAAATAACCTAGTCATGTTAGGTGTCTATGAACTCGTAATGACCTAGATAAACAGGTTAGTTTTAGCATTTAGTGAACCTAGCAAAAAAGCCAAACAAAAAACAAGTGTGGGATTGCACTTTTTTTGCAATTTCACCGCACTTGGAATTTTTTTCCTGTTTTCTAGTAAAAGACATGGTAAAACCAATGGTGTCTTTCAAAAGTACAACTTGTCCCGCAAAAAATAAGCCCTCACATGACCATATTGACAGAAAAATAAAAAAGTTATGGCTCAGGGAAGGAGGGGAGCGAAAAATGAAAACGCAAAAATGAAAAAGGGCCGCGACTTGAAGTTAATATGTATACCCCTCCTCACATGTAAAGCGCCATGGAATAAATGGTGCTATAATAATAAATAATAATAATATTTGACCTACAGTAAATCTTTGATAGAAATTACCGTGACCAATACATCAGATGCAATATTGGATGACACGTCTCTGCATTGACTTCTGGAGGCTCTATTAATATGGCAAGAAAATGCAATGTGCAGAATTATCAGGAAGTGAGTATTTTGAACATTTTTAGGCAGAGTTTCCATCTCCAAGCTCCATAAATGTCAATGTTTATTGGGAGAAGCAGGTCAGGTGATGTGTATTTTGTAATACGGGATGAAGGCCTAAGGATATAACGCCGATTATCAAGGTGTGCAGAATTATTAGGCAGCTTGTTTTTCTCAGAATGGGCCAAAAAAAGAGATTTAACTGACTCTGAAAAGTCAAAGATTGTTACGTCTTACAGAGGATGCAATTCCAGAAATTACTAAGATATTGGGGCACGATCACAGAATCATCAAAGGTTTTGAGGAAAACAACGCACATTAACTGACAAAGGTTTGTGAAAAATCAAATGTGAAGTGACCGGGAAGCCATTATCCTTCATTATTCTGTCAGTCCAGAACTGTAATTTCCCTGGAGGCCAGAAGTACAAGGTGTTTAGTGTTCAGAGACACAGTCGAGCTGAAGAGGCTGAGCCTGACCACCCCTGAGGAAGATACAGACACGTTTGAGGTGAGGACTCAGGAGAATGAAACATGACCACTACTGAGCAAGACACAGAAGAACAAGGTGTTCAGTGCTCAGAGATATGGCCAACGTTAAGGAGGCTGAACTCAACCACCACTGAGCAAGACACAGAAGTACTAGGTGTTCATTGCTCAGAGACATGGTCGAGGTGAGCAGGCTGAAACATGATCACCACTGAGCAAACCACAGAAGTTCTAGGTATTGAGTTATCAGAGACATGGTTAATGTAAGGGAGATGGATACCCGGCAACAACTGAGCAAGACACAGAAGAAAAAGGTGTTCAGTGCGGAGAGACATGGCCGAGGTAGTTAGGCTGAAACTCGCCAACCACTGAACAAGGCACAGGAGTGGAAATGTCAAGACTTGGACAAGACATATAGGAAGGCTAATTTTCCAAAGGTATTATGAACTGATGAAATGAGAGCAACTCTTGTAGGACCAGATGGATGGGCCTGTGGTTGGATCAGTAATGGGCACAGACCTTCACTTCCACTCAGATGCCAGCAAGGTGGTGACAGGGTATTGCTATGGGCTAGGATTATTAAGGATGAGCTAGCTGGACCTTTTCAGGTTGAATATCGACTCACAATCAGCTCCCAAACCTACTGCTAGTTTTTATAAGACACTTTCTTCAAGCAGTGGCACAGGGAAAAGTCTGCGTCTTTCAAGAAAACTATGGTCTTTCTGCAGGACAATGCTCCATTGCAGCACTGCTCAACTGCTAATTAAGGAGTTAAGGATGAAGAATAATAATACAGAAACCCTACTAAAAACTTGCGGGCCCTTCTTAAATGAGAGATTTACTGTGAAGGAGAACAGTCACCTCAATGCGCAGTGTCTGAGGGGTGGTGGTTGGTGCTACCCAAAAAGTTGATCGCCAATAGATGAAGAAACTCCATGGATGGAGCTTATCACTGTTATTGAAAAGAAAGGTGGCTATATTACTATATTAGTCACTGAGATTATTTTGGAAATGCCGGAAATGTATTTTCGCAAATTTTGAGCTGTTTGGTTCTTATTCTAGCAATAACAGATGAAAATAAACCACTGAGATGTAAAATTTACATTTTTCAGTTAGTTGCATAATAATTCTGCACACAGAGATATTCTATTAAGAAAGACAAAGCCTCAATTTTATTTTCTTAAATATCCAGGTTTCCAGTATATTAACTTTTTGGATTGACCAACTTTTTGGAGTTGTTCAATAATAAAATTAATCATGAAAAATAGAAATTGCCAGGGTGTATATGCCCCATCATACCGTTCCGATGTCCGCAACTGCATGGATTCCCTTATCCATTGTTTTGTTGGATTCTATGTATTAAAACTTATAGTTAACTACACTTTTCAATGCAGTGAAAAAAATATACTGCTGATATATAAAATAAAATAGCACTTTTTTGGTATATGTCAACACCTAGCTTGGCATCTTTGGCATTTATACCAAGGCCTTACATACTGTTAGGGCTGGCGGAATGCACCGAGTAAATAGAGAGAGATGTTATTTGGTGCGTTCGCAGCCCGGGGTCCACCGTGCAGGAAAGAACCTGCTGCTGGCAAATGGCGGCCCTATATGGCGGTAGAAGCAAACTCTGTTACTTCACAGAGTTGCCTAAAGAAAGCACTGTGTCCTGTTAACCTCACAGGAGTACACAGCGACTGCCGAGCAGATAGCAGTTTGTGGTTACGCACTCGTACAATCTCCACACCGGAGAAGCCGGTATTCTAGGGCTTATTTCAGCCAGGGCCCTGAATCCACACACACAATCTCTTCACCGGAGGTGCCGGTATTCTAGGGGCTTATTTCAGCCAGGTCCCTGAACACATACAATCGTAACCACACTGGCGCAAAGTACATGACTTAGATTTGATGCTAGCCTTTTATAGCTGCAGCAAGTACAGGACCTTCCTAGAAGGACCAATGAGAGGCTGCACACAGAGCCTGAGCACCTTCAGGACCTTCCTGGAGAACCAATGGGCTTTGCTGCAGTATCTAAGCATGTGACCCTCGACCTTCAATGAGAGATCTTACCCTGGGAGTGCTCAGAAGGGAAAAAGCAGGACTTAGTCCCAAAAGCATCTGCTCGCCGCTGCCCAGCACTGGTTTCAATGGCAGAAGCTGAAAAACACTTTGCACAGAGTCACACTGAGCGAGACGCTGGGACCGACGTCTCCGCTGAGCAGGCTCCACTGTGGCAGGAGAAGAATGGGAGACTGCAGCGGAGATGGCCCGAGATTCCCCCTGTGCAGAGGTGGGAACTCGACCCTTAGCACATACCTCATCATTTATACCATATACTATGATTGGCGATAAGTATAAGTCACAAATGTGATGTCACCAGAGTTAGCCCATATAAAGTAAAGCCGTAGCTTAAGCATTAATATAGTGACTGTGTAAAAGTTTGGTCTGTAGTTGAAGGTGGAGACACTGTTGCATTGTTGTCTATACAGTCTATTTACCAATGGCCATGGTGGGAAGTGGTACTGCAAGCTCAGCAAATCAACCTCCCCCAAAAATTGAGAAATATCCTGCTAGAAATGGGAAAAAATGTCACTAATGCTATGCACTCCCTTTGAAATAATTTATCACCATTCCAGTTTCTGCTCCAATATTTATATGTAATATTTAGGGTTTATTTCAATTTCCTTCTGCTTTTCATCAGCAATTAGTATGTTTGCAGTAATTTGCTGTTCTCCCTCTGGGTTGGCCACCAGTGACAGATGTTATATACTGGAATGCATTAGACTTTCTAAAATGCATTACTGAAAATGATAAATCAAAGCCTGAAATCACCACGTCACACGAACAGTAATATGGCACAAGTACCGCCAATGCTTTCAAATCTTCTAAATAAGCCTTTGGCAATAAAACATGAAAAAAATAAGTAATAAAAATGACAAAAAATCATTTGTACATGTTTGTTTATAAGTAGCAAATAAATAAACAGTCTCCGTATGAACTCCGCAATCACTTCAAGGCTTAGCATCCGGAAAAAAATGCCTATCTCGGCTCAACCACGCGGGTTCTGCTCTTTTGTGTTGTAAAATCTCCACCTGTTTGCATCTCATCGTGTTTTTCTTTCGGGTAGACATAAAATAGCAACTGGGTTCTACTGATAGAAATGAGAATATTTTCTTCATTAGGAGCCTAAAAATAGGTTTTCTCGGTGGAACCAAGTCGAGATCAGGCGCGCCACCCCCCAATAACATATCTAAAGAGGATAATGGATGAGAAAACGGGTAAATTGTGACTCATTTTTATAGAAAGACTCGCACTCTTATCTCAGATTTTGTTTTCCACGTAATTTCAATAGTTGCTGAAAATCCACAGAAAAAGCTCTAAGTCTAGAATTACTCCTGGCGGTTTCCCGACTTTTTTTTTTTAACTTTTCATAGAGATAAGATATCAATTGTGTAGCAATATCATATATATTACTAAAGCATCCATGTCTGTTTTTCTATAGAGCTATATATCCTGAAATTCATACATTTGCAGTAATATATATGATGATATACGTAGATAAATTGGATTAGAGCAAATATTTTTAAATCTTTGGGTTACGAGAAATGGTGCTATACATAAGTATAGAGAATATTATGCAATGAGGGATGGTGTTATTCATAACAAGAGAAACCTATATATACTAAAGGATGGCACTATACATAACAAAGGAGATTATTATGTAATAAGGGACAGCGCTATACATAACAATAGAGGATACTATGTAGTAAAGGACAGCGCTATACATAACAATAAAGGATATTATGTAATAAGGAATGGCTTTACATTATATATAACAAGCAAAGACCCTATATACTATGAGACCGCGTTCTACAGAAGAAGAGAAGACCCTATATACTAAAGAACGGTTCTATACATAACAATGCACAATAAAAGAGGATATTATATAATAAGAGAAGACCATATACACTAAGGGATGGCACTTTACATAATAAGGGGGTACTAATCACTTTATCTTTCTGCAAGTAAAGCTACACTGTACACTGAAAGATAGTCATTGAACAAGTGTTCTTCACACATAGTCTTTCAGTGTAAAAAGGTTGCTGATCACCTGATGAACGAGCAACTCACATTGCCAAGAACAATGGCAGCCTAAGTGTGTTGTACAATCTATTACAGATAGACCATTGCACATCATTTACTGCAGTTTGTATAAACAGGCCATTAAATGTTCGTAAGTGGTTTATTGGTTTATTGGTCAATGGTTGGTCAGTGAAACTGGTTGGCAATGTAAGCAGACCCTTGCTTGGTGCAATTACAGAATAAATATTTGAATCCAGTAATTTACTGCTGGATACGCAGCGTGACCGGGAAGTATACCTATGAGGCCGCAGAAGGAGTCTCCAAAAGCTTAAATTGTAAAGAGAACTCTGGCCGATGCATAGAGCCTAAAGTGAGCCGGAAAGTCTGAATAGCAGTGACATAACTCCAGAGATGATCAGAACGGTGCTGGATGTCAGAGAAGGTGGCGGTAGATGAGTATAATTAATGAAAAAAATATTCAAGGCAGACTCTTTTAAAAATAAATAAAGGGATTTTCTCATTCAATAACCCCCATTCCAATAGAAACTGTACCAGTAATAATGTGACCTTAATCAAGTGATCACTGATGACTGACAATGTCTAGCAGGTTTGCATGGCCAACCATGGACAGGCTTGGTTCATTAGAGTAGACCTTTGCCTGTCTTAGGACATAGATAGGAATTCAGGAGGGGAATTCTCGATATGATGCCCATAAGCCCTAAAAGGTTGTGAATAAAGGGTTGTAGGGATGAGACAAGCCATCTTGGTTTTGCATGTTCAAGTCTCTTAAAGAGGCTTTCCTGCAACAAATTGTATTAATCGATAGGCTTGCAGACTTATAAAATAACACCTGTCCCCCCGCTATTCCCCGGCCTCTCCCCTCTGTCAATCCCTGCACTGGCTCCCCATCACCCAGAGACTCCAGTACAAAAGCCTAACCATGACATATAAAGCCATCCACAACCTGTCTCCTCCATACATCTGTGACCTCGTCTCCCGGTACTTTCCTGCACGCAACCTCCGATCCTCACAAGATCTCCTTCTCTACTCCCCTATTATCTCCTCTTCCCACAATCGCATACAAGATTTCTCTCGTGCATCCCCCCTACTCTGGAATGCTCTACCACAACATATCAGACTCTCGCCTACCATCGAAACCTTCAAAAAGAACCTGAAGACCCACCTCTTCCGACAAGCCTACAACCTGCAGTAACCACCGATTGACCAAACCGCTGCACGGCCAGCTCTACCCTCACCTACTGTATCCTCACCCATCCCTTGTAGATTGTGAGCCCTCGCGGGCAGGGTCCTCTCTCCTCCTGTACCAGTTGTGACTTGTATTTTTCAAGATTATTGTACTTGTTTTATTATGTATACCCCTCCTCACATGTAAAGCGCCATGGAATAAATGGCGCTATAATAATAAATAATAATAATAAATAATAATAATAACCTTAGCTTCTTCGATTCCAGCACTGCCGCTCCACTACTGCTCCAGTCTTTGTTAATGTATTGATAACACTGCAGCCAATCACTGTGCCTATCTACAAAAGAACATCCCCCGATAATTGACTGCAGTGGTTAGTGTTGTAGACGAGACATCACAGATGCAGCTGATCAACAAAGACTAGAGTAGCAGCGGAAAGACAGGAAAGGACCTAGGGAAGGCGAGTAAATGCTCAGTTTGATATTTGATATTTGATTATACTGTACAATTTTCGACAGGACAACTCATTTAATGAACCTCTCATTTAGACAAATATGTGTCTAAATACTTACCCGTGTTATTAAAAAAGTCTTTGGACTGTCTTATTTTTGTTTTTGTATGCATAGTTTTGGGTCTCCGATAGGTTTTGACCATTGCAACAGATGGCACCACTATTGAATGACCAAGAAGGTGCTCCTTTGTCGTGTGGAGACTACTTACAGATGTTACTATTCACATGATGAAGTGGACCCACTAAGCCCCAGGTCTGGGTGTGTGCACCTGCCCAAGTGTCGGTGCAGCTGGCAGTATGACATGTGGAGAGAAAAGAAGCGATCCCTCAAGAATATTGGGAACAGCAGGATGGAAGCAACGAAGACAGCATGGCAGCAAGAATAGCAGCCAGTAACAGGGTGTGCACAGGAGGAGGAGAGCTTTAAACTAAGTCTTTAATAACAATCCTAAGACACAAGTGTATGTCCTAATTATTATTATTATACATTTTTATAGCGCCATTTATTCCATGGCGCTTTGCATGTGAAAAAGCGGTAAATATAGACAAATACATTAAACATGAGCAAAAAACAAGGCACACAGGTACATAAGGATGGAGAACCCTGCCTGCGCGGGCTCACAGACTGCAGTGGATGGGTGAGGATACACTAGGAGAGGATAGAGCTGGTTGTGCGGCGGCTTAGTAGGTTGGGCTTTAGACGGCCTAATGAGATGATGTTACAAGCTCGGCGACCTGCAAAGCTCAACGTGGAGCACAACAAAGGGCAGCGGACTGAGGTGAAGGGAGGAGAGCCCGAACCTAAGACAAGTGTGCAACAACAGAATTGCTGGTGTGTCCAACACTTCTATCACTTCTTATCTAAATAATAGACTCCATTATAAGTGAAAGGGGTCCCTTGCGCACTAATGATGTCCATTATATAACATATTTGGCAAAAAGGGGTGACTTTCGTTTTTCTGTAAAATGAAAATCACATCACAAATGTGAAGTCAGCCTAGCACAGGATTCTTAAACATTACTTACTGTATGAATAGTCACAGATATTACATTTTTAATTGCAATTTTTGTTATACCGCTAAAGCTTGTTGTCATCAGAAACAAAAAAAGTTAAAAGTGATATAACAGAAACATAGTGGGCTGGGTCCCCAGGTAATACCCGCATACAGTCAGGAACAATTATTCTTTTTCTTTCCCAAAACGTTAAACTTGTATCTAAATTCAGCACTTGATCTGTTATCTATGAATATCAATTGGGTTTGTTAAAAAAAAAAAACCTTCTTATACAGAACAACAAAGAAGCATAAACAGAAACAGAATGAGTTTTCGTCTATCTCCAATTCCCTTCAAGTGCAATATTTAATGTTATTGAATTGTGCCTTTTATGATTTAAAGTAAATGTCTCAGCGTTCTGTAATGTTACAGAAATCTACACATTCAAGAACATGGAAATTTTTTTATTTCTCAAGACAGGTAATAAGAAAAAATAACTTATTTTTATTTTAAGGTTTTTTTTGCACATATCTTCAGGAACAAGTAAATTAAAGAGTATGTATAGTGATGTCTTAAAGGCACGCTGCATACAAAACTGATAAACATTGTTATGCTTCGTGCATGAAAAAGTATAAAAACACAAAAAGGAGAACCCCCTAATCATGCACCACCACTGGGGTTCAGACCTAGGCATAGTATAGAAACCAACTGTCGGAACCATTCAAACATCTGATATCGATGTCTAACGAGGAAAATAATTTTGTCTTAGAATCGTTGTATTATTATTATTTATTGTGCTTCGTTTATATGGCACCATCATATTCTGCAGTGCTTTACAAACAATTTTCTATCAGGATGTCTTTTGGAGTGAGGGAGGAAACCGGAGAACCTGGAGAAAACCTACGCAAATGAAGCGGGTATAGAGCCGGTTTGCTGGGGGCTAGAACTAAGTTCTCTTTGCTCTGAAGCCCCTCTTCTAAACAAGAGTCAATGTGGTGTAGGGTGTTGTGCTCTGGAGTCTTTGCCTTACTCACTTGGAGTTTGAGAGTCCTTGTAACCTCCCTGTCCATGGGACCGGATCAGGCTACTGCTACAGAAATGACTGGAGACCATAGGTCGGGATCAACAAGTTTGTGTTCAGCTAAATATAGGTGATCTGATCATCACCTGTATATAGCAGAGCCGATCTGACAATGGCATCTTCTAGTCTCCCATGGAGACTATTGAAGCATGTCAAAAGTAAAAAAAGCTTTAAAAAATTATAAAAAATATATACAGTATATAAAAGTTCAAATCACCCCCTTTCGCCAAATTCAAAATAAAACAATTAAAAAAATCAAACATACACATATTTTGTATCACCGCATTCAGAGTCGCCCGATCTATCTATAAAAAACGATTAAAAAAAACGATTAACCTGATCGCTAAACAGCGTAGCGAGAAAAAAAGTTAAAACAATAGAATTAAGTTTTTTGGTCGCCACGACATTGCATTAAAATGCAATAACAGGAGATCAAAAGATAGTATCTGCACCAAAATGGTATCAATAAAAATATCAGCTCGGCTCGGAAAAAATAAATCCTCACCCAACTCGAGACCACAAAAAAATGGAGAAGCTACGGGTATCGAAAAATGGTGCAATTTTTTTTCTATTTAACAAAGTTTGGATTTTTTTTCACGACTTAAATAAAAACGAACCTAGACATGTTTGGTGTCTATGAACTCATAATGACCTAGAGAATTATAATGGCCGATCAGTTTTAGCATTTGGTAAACATGGCAAAAAAAATCCAAAAAACCGTTGTGGAATTGCACTTTTTTGCAATTTCAATGCACTTGGAATTTATTTCCCATTGTTGAGTACATGATATAGTTAAACCAATGCTCTCACATGGCCATATTGACAGAAAAATAAACAAGTTATGACCCTGGGAAGAAGGTGAGTGAAAAACAGAAACACAAAAACGAAAAAGGGCTTCGTCTCAAAGGGGTTAATCTTAATTGACTGGGACTTTCATTGAGGCCATTTGTGACTCTGAAGTATAGCATTAGGTGTAACTGCAGATCAGCACCATTCACTTGCGACTAAGTTATAATACCAGACATAGCTAACAGAAAGGTGACGCTATTTCTGGAAGTAAAAAATAGGCCCTTTTCTTTCTGCCTTGTGAAGATCTGTAGATGTCACCCAAATTCTTTGCATGGTAAGGTTTGATACACACAATTGGCCCAATCGGTCCACTCCTGAGAAGTTGGTAACATGTGATTGGGCACATCTTGCTGGAACTAGAATATCTAGCTTAGACAGCACCCCAAGTGGCTGTAATGGGGTTGGTGAGTGACACATCAGGCTCTCACCTACCACGGAAACCTTCAGAAGGAACCTGAAGACCCACCTCTTCTGACAAGCCTACAACCTGCAGTGACCCTTAGTCTGCTGAACCGCCACATGACCAGCTCTACCCTCACCTAGTGTATCCTCACCCATTCCCTGTAGACTTTGAGCCCTCGCGGGCAGGGACCTCTCTCCTGTACTTGTGTGTGCCTTGTTTTACTCATGTTTATTGTACTTGTCTATATTTGCCCCGTTCACATGTAAAGCGCCATGGAATAAATGGCGCTATAAAAATGAATAATAATAATAATATGTTTTTTATTAAAAGGCTGAAACTGGTTTACGAAACAAAAGAAGTGATAGTTACCATTACCGATCTCTGTAGCTCCTGCTTATTTGCTTACCAGTTTACTGCTGGTCTCTACTTCCAAGTAATGGCAAAAATTGCAAGCTCACTCCACACCCAAACAATCACTGGATGGAGGGGTGAACCAACTCACCCAGTGATTGGCTGGGAAAGGCACTTCTGGAACATTCCTGTGTGAGGAGACAGAATAGGAGAAAGAGACCCCACTGGGTATCACGTAAAAGCCATAATGGGAAAAAATGAGATGAGTGGTATAGGCTATGGTATGACCCCAACTGCTTTTTTTGTAGAAAAGTTCAAAGCATACAGGCCAGTGCCTGATACATACTGCCAAAGGATCGGGCAACATCTATCAGCTGCCAGGTTCTCTTTAAGGTGGTTCATTCTGCATCATGATAACCTTTTTGCTAAATCTTTATATTAATAAAAAGGAAATTCATGTTCTACATTACCATAGCTTTTTTTTGCATCTTATTCTTCCATTAAAATATAATAGTCTAAATGAATATGCTAGGTGGGAACGAATCACTTTTGCAACGTCTAGTCTCAGACAATCTGCGGGAAAGTAGAAAGCATGACTCACAGACAAGCTATAGTTGTTTTTTGACATCACACTAAAATCCTAGAACTAGCCATTAACTATAAAAAAAAAATTTCTACAACAGCAGACATGATTATAAAGTCATTATATAAAAAAATTGTACTAATGAAACAATGCAGAATAGTTTGTTGCGTTCCCCTTAATTAGTAAAAATGCATTTTTGAATTTGTGCAAATTAAAATTTCCATTAAGCAAACGATTTCTAAAGATTAAAATGAGATTACACAGATGAACAATCATTTAAAATTTTTCCTACCACATTGGTAGAAGACAAAAATAATTATTCAGACTTAAGCAATACAGTATTTATCGCTTGTGTAAAGTTACTCAAGACCTAAGGGCTGGATTATATTAAGGGGAAAAAGGGGCGATTGTTCACGGGCCTCCACCATTCAAGCTGCTTAAGAATTCCCATAGTAGAAATACACTTAAGTTTGAGCTTTATTATGATCACATTAACTTTTCATATACTTCAATCACTGATTTCTCATCTACCTATGATTGCGAATGCAGTAAGAGTGAACCCATGCATTTGATATTGTTGAAGAGTCTTGTTGATATAAATGGGTTGTGTACATTATACAGAGGATGTCATAGGGGTCTCCCCTGATGCTGTAAAAGCTTGCTCCTTGAATCATCCGAAACCATCATTAAAAACTACAAGTAAGCCCACACTATTTTACATTTAAAAGGATTCTCTGGCCTTGTGTGACTGCAGACTTGTAAACCCTCACATCGCGTGCCCTGCACAATGTCAGGATTCTCTGGTGTAGGCACTGGGAATGGGCATTCATGTTATCAGGAGTAAGTGATTTGCCTACTTCCAGCCACTACCTGACTAGTCGTGTCTGGTCTTGATCAATAAAAATGCATTGAGTGAGTCCTCGAACGTTTAGTTGGAACGTGACCACATATATGTAAATCGAATACATACACAGGTACCAGAGAATCCTGACAGCACTCAGTGCACACGATGTGAGGATTCACCAGTCTTCAGTCACAAAGTGTGACTGCAGACTTGTAGCCTACGGCTTTTAACTGACGGCATGGACTATGCTAAAAATCCAACTTTTACCTAAAGTGATTATACACAGCCCATCCTCATAGACACATCCCTCAACAGTGATAACAAGATAATGGTAATTTATTGCCTAGTTAGGTTTGTTGAATCCTGAAAACACAAGATGGCTACAGAAGCAACCTGGCAAAAGGTACCCATAAATTGGTGTGAACCACGTTCATCAGAATTAAAGGGTCGAGGAGAATGTTAGTGTAACGGTAGTAGATATGGGCAAGTGTTCTGCATGGGACACCCCAGCACGTTATAGAAAACATGGGCCTGCTTCGGGTGTGTGTGCTACTGCTATGAATGTGGATACTTCCTGACTCCTCTGGTTCACCATTTTTAGATTGACCGTTATTTCCTGCCACCCCACGAACGGG
Source organism: Ranitomeya imitator (assembly GCF_032444005.1). Taxonomy (NCBI): domain Eukaryota; kingdom Metazoa; phylum Chordata; class Amphibia; order Anura; family Dendrobatidae; genus Ranitomeya; species Ranitomeya imitator. The sequence continues at coordinate 790,826,339 of NC_091284.1, read as the reverse complement.
AGACCACAACAGTGTATTAAAACAAGTTCAATTTTACTGTTCGTTTTAGTCATCAACAAAGCACAGCAGGAGATGAAGACATTTGGTTGACAGAGCAGTGGCATGTCTTCAACAAACATTTTTAGATCACAGTTGAAGAAACTTCTCCCTAGCAGAGTTAGGGACGTACAAGCTTCCTACACAGCTATGGCACTTTGGCTGCTCTTTTCTTGTGCCCACTATCTTTAGCCCATTTTTTAGGAACCATGTAAATGAAGAGCCTGTGACAAACTTCTTTACTGTATGTGCCTCACTGCATTGTCTCTTCTCAGACCCACAGCTCCCAAGCTGACACTTTCCTTTTCTGGAGGCCCATATAAACTCTCACAAAGTTGCTGGACAGAGTTCTCGACCCCAACTCACCTACTAGAGGTATTCCATGGTCACCTCACCACTCAAACTCCTTTCTTTAGTAACTTTCCTTCTCTGTCTGTTTCTCTGTTCTCCTCTTTCAACACATACTCCGGTGGGGATCACTTAAGGTACCTTCACACATAACGATATTGTTAACGATATCGTTGCTATTTGTGACGTAGCAACGATATCGTTAATGAAATCGTTATGTGTGACAGCGACCAACGATCAGGCCCCTGCTGGGAGATCGTTGGTCGCTGAATAAAGTCCAGAACTTTATTTCGTCGCTGGACTCCCTGAAGACATCGCTGGATCGGCGTGTGTGACACCGATCCAGCGATGTCTTCACTGGTAACCAGGGTAAACATCGGGTAACTAAGCGCAGGGCCGCGCTTAGTAACCCGATGTTTACCCTGGTTACCATGCTAAAAGTAAAAAAAAACAAACACTAGATACTTACCTACCGCTGTCTGTCCTCCAGCGCTGTGCTCTGCACTCCTCCTGTACTGTCTGTGAGCCAGAAAGCAGAGCGGTGACGTCACCGCTCTACTTTCCGGCTCACAGACAGTACAGGAGGAGTGCAGAGAAGCAGAGCGCAGCGCTGGAGGACAGACGGCTGTAGGTAAGTATCTAGTGTTTGTTTTTTTTTACTTTTAGCATGGTAACCAGGGTAAACATCGGGTTACTAAGCGCGGCCCTGCGCTTAGTTACCCGATGTTTACCCTGGTTACCTGCATCGTTGGTCGCTGGAGAGCGGTCTGTGTGACAGCTCTCCAGCGACCAAACAGCGACGCTGCAGCGATCCGGATCGTTGTCGGTATCGCTGCAGCGTCGCTAAATGTGAAGGGGCCTTTAGACCAGAGGTGTTTCCTTGCTTTTCTCATTAGCTGAACCATTTACTAACTGGACACTACTTCCTGTTCCTCACAATAACCAGAGATTCCCAAATCTCCTCCCCACAATGGGCTGGTATAAACTCTCACACTGTCTCTGTTTCACTGCTGCTGGATAAACTTAATCTTTCACCTAGTTCTAGACAGTGACATCTTGTGACCGTGAGTTAGTCCTGTAGCCTACAGAGAAATGAATAGTTGTTATCACAAGGAACCATATCAGGAACAAAACATTATTCGCATTCTATACCACAGCGGCATTGATGTCTTCAGGGAAAACACGACAGCTGGTCCATCTCCTTACATTAGGTTTTGTGTAATGTGTCAATTAAACTTACAACAACTGATAAAAATGCAAAATCTGATAAAAGTGTAGATCGTTTTACTAAATTTGATTGCTCCTAAAGTGGTATGACAGACAAAAAAATAGATCAGAGTAAGTATTCCAAAAAAATAATACATCAGAGGAGTTATTCCAGACAAATATAACATTGGAGAAGATATTCCAGACAAATATTAGATGAGGGGAAATATTACAGACAAAGGAGGATGACTAATTGCTCTCTTTTAGGGACGCAAAAGTCTAACACGTTGTTAAGGACTGGCGGAACGCACCAAGTATAAGATGATATGAAACTAGGTGCGTTCGCAGTCCGAGGTCCACCGTGCAGGTAAAAACCCTGCTGCTAGTAAAGACGGATTATATGGCGGTACTATAAGAATACACACATGGGTTAACTTCACCCTGTGTGAAGGAAGCGACCCTGTTGCGTCACAGGACCGCGGTACCGCACATAGAGCGCAAGCAAGGAGTCACTAATCTCAAACCTGAGACTGAGGATTTGAGTTCAGAAGGCCCCATGCGCTCGACACCGCAACTGGGGTGTCAGAGGAACATAAATAATAATATAAAGGCACAAGAGTGCTTGCGGTGCCGCACTGACGGACGCCACTAACTCCCCAAGCTTGGGTCAGGAAAGCGCAGAGCAAGCGCACGGCGCCGTACTGGCGGACACAGCAACTGGTAGCTGTAATGTGTGTTACGTGCTGTTGGATAAGTCGGGCGCTAGATAGCAAACATACACCTATCGCGAACAGTCATCCAATAGGGAGGGTTATTTAAAGAGCGACTTTCACTCACAACACACACACATATTTACAAGACAATACTAGCGCATGGCCGTGCGGTCATGCGCAGTTTATATAGTTGCAGCACAGGAAGCTGCTACCGAAGTTTTGCCCTTTCAGGACCTTCCTGGAGGACCAATGGAATGTGCTGCAGTACCTGAGCATGTGACCCTTGATCTCCAATGGGAGATCTTGCCCTGGGCATGCTCAGTGTGTGAAAATAAGGACTTAGTCCCAGAGAAGCCTGCTCGCCGCAGATCAGTGCAGGGTACAACAGGAGAGCCAGAAAAGGCAGCAGTAACCCTCTGCACAGAATCAGTCCCAGCAAGACGCTGGGAGCGACGCCTCCGCTGAGCAGACCCCACTGCGGCCGATGCAGAATGGGAGACCGCAGCAGACACGGATCGAGATTCCTCCTGTGCAGCAGAGGAAACTCGACTCCTAACACACGTGTCCATCAACTCTGCACTCCACATGACTGAAACACTTCTGTAATATTTTGATGGCTAATATGTGTAGCAAGATTTGGCAAATATTTTGCGCCACATTTACTATTTTCAGCAATTTGCCAAAATTTTAGTTATTAAAATCTTAAGTCTGTGCAAAAGTTATTTTGGATGGGACTGCAGGCAAATCTTGATATTTTCTAAAACTGACAAAAAGCCAGGTAATCAATTGTACATAATTCTTAAAAGTGACCAGATTGTCCAATATTTAAGACTAAACTGCCTTTGCAGGTGTTTTTGTTAATTATTCTAATTTACTGAGATAATGATTTTTGTGTTTTCATTGGCTGTAAGCCACAATCATCAACATTAACCGAAATAGACACTTGAAATACATCACTCTGTAATGACTCTATATAATATATGAGTTTCACTTTTTGTATTGATATTCTAATTTTGTGAGAAGCATCGGTAGATCACATGGCAATGACGATCGCTCATTCGAATATCAATTCTTAAAACTTATTGGCCAAAGTGGTGAAATTATCCGTATTGGACAACTGTTACCCTATGGGTATGGGCTTCTGTAGAACAGTGAGTAAATCAACCGTTCAGGACCCCTTATTAGATTACAATGTTCTACACACTAAATGATTAGACAGAGTTACTTTTTCAGATTTTGAGACCCTGTACAGTAAAATAAGGGATGACTAATCAGTCACATTATGTACACAACAGTAAAATAATAAAATAATAAATTGTCAGCCCCCAGGACAACAATAGAACTTGGCAGCTGAATAATGTGCAGACTTGTACTCTAGAATTATTCTATGTAGAGAGAAAATTACTACATTTTATCCAAGCTCCATTGTCCAAAGTGGTTGTTACTTCATCAAAATTACATAACGTCTACACAGGATATAGTATGATATTATTATATCTAGCACTGGAAGACATCAGAGAAAGAGCATCAGTCAGCAAAGAGGAACTAAGAGTTATTTAGCAGCTTACCAGAAAACTCTATGTGAACCCAGCATGGACAATGGAGCATAAAATCTTTCTTGCTGTCACACAGATCAATACATTCAATGTATAGGCGTAGACAGAAGTTCATAATGCAGAGAGTTGGTCGAATCAATACACCAAGAATAAGGTCTCAGCAAACTGTAGTGTCTCACATATTAATGGATCAATACAGAAGAAAATGTTTAAAACATCCCTATCGCTGTAATTCTTTTTGGCAAAAATCAACATGTAGAAATATACAAATTGGAAACATATCCCCTGACCGGAAAGTGGTGTCCTGGAACCTTCTTTATTTTTTACCATTAGGACCTGTCTTAATTAGCGATGAGCAGATTTTCTAAAATTCCAATTTGCCGACTTTGCCGAATTTTCCCAGGATGATTGGTTTGAGGCAAAAAAATTTACGAGAATCTCAGTACTGCAAAGCTTGCAATTGCTTATAAAATACAGGAGCTTCTCACAAAATTAGAATATCATCAAAAAGTTCATTGATTTCAGTTCTTCATTTCAAAAAGTGAAGCTCATATATTACATAGAGTCATTACAGAGTGATCTATTTCAAGTGTTTATTACTGTTATTGTTGATGATCATGGCTTACAGCCAATGAAAACCCAAAAGTCATTATCTCAGTAAATTAGAATACTTTATAACACCAGATCGAAAAATAATTAACCCCTTCATGACCCAGCCTATTTTGACCTTAAAGACCTTGCCGTTTTTTGCAATTCTGACCAGTGTCCCTTTATGAGGTAATAACTCATGAACGCTTCAACGGATCCTAGCGGGTTCTGAGATTGTTTTTTTGTGACATATTGGGCTTCATGATAGTGGTAAATTTAGGTCAATAAATTATGCGTTTATTTGTGATGAAAACGGAAATTTGGCGAAAATTTTGAAAATTTCGCAATTTTCACATTTTGAATTTTTATTCTGTTAAACCAGAGAGTTATGTGACACAAAATAGTTAAAAAATAACATTTCCCACATGTATACTTTACATCAGCACAATTTTGGAAAGAAAATTTTTTTTTGATAGGAAGTTATAAGGGTTAAAATTTGACCAGCGATTTCTCATTTTTACAACGAAATTTACAAAACCATTTTTTTTAGGGACCACCTCACATTTGAAGTCAGTTTGAGGGGTCTATATGGCTGAAAATACCCAAAAGTGACACCATTCTAAAAAATGCACCCCTCAAGATACTCAAAACCACATTCAAGAAGTTTATTAACCCTTCAGGTACTTCACAGCAGCAGAAGCAACATGGAAGGAAAAAATGAACATTTAATTTTTTAGGAACAAAAATTATCTTTTAGCAACAATTTTTTTATTTTCCCAATGGTAAAAGGAGAAACTGAAGCACGAAAGTTGTTGACCAATTTGTCCTGAGTACGCTGATACCTCATATGTGGGGGTAAACTACTGTTTGGACGCACGGCAGGGCTTGGAAGGGAAGGAGCGCCATTTGACTTTTTGAATGAAAAATTGGCTGCACTCTTTAGAGGACACCATGTCACATTTGGAGAGCCCCCGTGTGCCTAAAAATTGGAGCTCCCCCACAAGTGACCCCATTTTGGAAACTAGACGCCCCAAGGAACTTGTCTAGATGCATAGTGAGCACTTTGAACCCCCAGGTGCTTCACAAATTGATCCGTAAAAATGAAAAAGTACTTTTTTTTCACAAAAAAAATCTTTTAGCCTCAATTTTTTCATTTTCACATGGGCAACAGGATAAAATGGATCCTAAAATTTGTTGGGCAATTTCTCCTGAGTACGCCGATACCTCACATGTGGGGGTAAACCACTGTTTGGGCACATGGTAAGGCTTGGAAGGGAAGGAGCGCCATTTGACTTTTTTAATGAAAAATTATCTCCATCGTTAGCGGACACCATGTCGCGTTTGGAGAGCCCCTGTGTGCCTAAACATTGGCGCTCCCCCACAAGTGACCCCATTTTGGAAACTAGACCCCCAAAGGAACTTATCTAGATGCCTAGTGAGCACTTTAAACCCTCATGTGCTTCACAAATTGATCTGTTAAAGTGAAAAAGTACTTTTTTTCACAAAAAAATTGTTTTCGCCTCAATTTTTTAATTTTCCCATGGGCAATAGGATAAAATGGATCATAAAATTTGTTGGGCAATTTCTCCCGAGTACGCCGATACCTCATATGTGGGGGTAAACCACTGTTTGGGCACACGGCAGGGCTCGGAAGGGAAGGCGCGCCATTTGACTTTTTGAATGGAAAATTAGCTCCAATTATTAGCAGACACCATGTTGCGTTTGGAGAGCCCCTGTGTGCCTAAACATTGAAGCTCCCCCACAAGTGACCCCATTTTGGAAACTAGACCCCCCAAGGAACTTATCTAGATGCATATTGTGCACTTCAAACCCCCAGGTGCTTCACAGAAGTTTATAGCGCAGAGCCATGAAAATAAAAAATAATTTTTCTTTCCTCAAAAATGATTTTTTAGCCTGGAATTTCCTATTTTGCCAAGGGTAATAAGAGAAATTGGACCCCAAATGTTGTTGTCTAGTTTGTCCTGAGTACGCTGATACCCCATATGTGGGGGTAAACCACTGTTTGGGCGCACGCAGGGCTCGGAAGGGAAGGCATGCCATTTGGCTTTTTAAATGGAAAATTAGCTCCAATCATTAGCGGACACCATGTCGCGTTTGGAGAGCCCCTGTGTGCCTAAACATTAGAGATCCCCCACAAATGACCCCATTTTGGAAACTAGACCCCCAAAGGAACTAATCTAGATGTGTGGTGAGGACTTTGAACCCCCAAGTGCTTCACAGAAGTTTGTAACGCAGAGCCATGAAAATAAAAAAAATAAATTATTTTCTCAAAAATGATATTTAGCCTGCATTTTTTTATTTTCCCAAGGGTAACAGGAGAAATTTGACCCCAAAAGTTGTTGTCCAGTTACTCCTGAGTACGCTGATACCCCATATGTGGGGGTAAACCACTGTTTGGGCACATGCCGGGGCTCGGAAGTGAAGTAGTGACGTTTTGAAATGCAGACTTTGATGGAATGCTCTGCGGGCGTCACGTTGCGTTTGCAGAGCCCCTGATGTGGCTAAACAGTGGAAACCCCCCACAAGTGACCCCATTTTGGAAACTAGACCCCGAAAGGAACTTATCTAGATGTGTGGTGAGCACTTTGAACCCCCAAGTGCTTCAGAGAAGTTTATAATGCAGAGCCGTGAAAATAATAAATACGTTTTCTTTCCTCAAAAATAATTATTTAGCCCAGAATTTTTTAATTTTCCCAAGGGTAACAGGAGAAATTTGACCCCAATGTTTGTTGTCCAGTTTCTCCTGAGCACGGTGATACCCCATATGTGGGGGTAAACTACTGTTTGGGCACATGCCGGGGCTCGGAAGTGAAGTAGTGACGTTTTGAAATGCAGACTTTGATGGAATGCTCTGCGGGCGTCACGTTGCGTTTGCAGAGCCCCTGATGTGGCTAAACAGTAGAAACCCCCCACAAGTGACCCCATTTTGGAAACTAGACCCCGAAAGGAACTTATCTAGATGTGTGGTGAGCACTTTGAACCCCCAAGTGCTTCATAGAAGTTTATAATGCAGAGCCATGAAAATAATAAATACGTTTTCTTTCTTCAAAAATAATTATTTAGCCCAGAATTTTTTATTTTCCACAGGGTTACAGGAGAAATTGGACCCCAAAAGTTGTTGTCCAGTTTCTCCTGAGTACACTGATACCCCATGTGTGGGGGTAAACCACTGTTTGGGCACACATCGGGGATCAGAAGGGAAGTAGTGACTTTTGAAATGCAGACTTTGATGGAATGGTCTGCGGGCGTCACTTTGCGTTTGCAGAGCCCCTGGTGTGCCTAAACAGTAGAAACCCCCCACAAGTGACCCCATTTTAGAAACTAGACCCCCCAAGGAACTTACCTAGATATGTGGTGAGCAATTTGAACCCCCAAGTGCTTCACAGACGTTTACAACGCAGAGCCGTGAAAATAAAAAATCATTTTTCTTTCCTCAAAAATGATGTTTTAGCAAGCATTTTTTTATTTTCACAAGGGTAACAGGAGAAATTGGACCCCAGTAATTGTTGCGCAGTTTGTCCTGAGTATGCTGGTACCACATATGGGGTAAACCACTGTTTGGGCACACGTCGGGGCTCGGAAGTGAGGGAGCACCATTTGACTTTTTGAATACAAGATTGGCTGGAATCAATGGTGGCGCCATGTTGCGTTTGGAGACCCCTGATGTGCCTAAACAGTGGTAACCCCTCAATTCTACCTCCAACACTAACCCCAACACACCCCTAACCCTAATCCCAACTGTAGCCATAACCCTAATCACAACCCTAACCCCAACACACCCCTAACCCTAATCCCAACTGTAGCCATAACCCTAATCACAACCCTAACCACAACCCTAATTCCAAACCTAACCCTAAGGCTATGTGCCCACGTTGCGGATTCGTGTGAGATTTTTCAGCATCATTTTTGAAAAATCCGCGGGTAAAAGGCACTGCGTTTTACCTGCGGATTTTCTGCGGATTTCCAGTGTTTTTTGTGCGGATTTCACCTGCGGATTCCTATTGAGGAACAGGTGTAAAACGCTGCGGAATCCGCACAAAGAATTGACATGCTGCGGAAAATACAACGCAGCGTTTCCGCGCGGTATTTTCTGCACCATGGGCACAGCGGATTTGGTTTTCCATAGGTTTACATGGTACTGTAAACCTGATGGAACACTGCTGCGAATCTGCAGCGGCCAATCCGCTGCGGATCCGCAGCCAAATCCGCACTGTGTGCACATAGCCTAATTCTAAAGGTATGTGCACACGCTGCGGACAACGCTGCGGATCCGCAGCAGTTTCCCATGAGTTTACAGTTCAATGTAAACCTTTGGGAAACAAAAATCGCTGTACACATGCTGCAGAAAAACTGCACGCTAACGCAGCGGTTTACATTCCGCAGCATGTCACTTCTTTGTGCGGATTCCGCAGCGGTTTTACACCTGCTCAAATAGAAAATCGCAGTTGTAAAACGGCAGTGAAATGCGCAGAAAAAACGCGGTAAATCCGCCATAAATCCGCAGCGGTTCAGCACTGCGGATTTATCAAATCCGCAGCGGAAAAATCTGCAGAGGACCAGAATACGTGTACACATACCGAAACCCTAACCCTAGCCCTAACCCTAACCCTAGCCCTAACCCTAGCCCTAACCCTAACCCTAACCCTAGCCCTAACCCAAAGTGATCAAAATGCACTTTGGAACGAATCTGCCGGTCGGCAGATTCGGCGGGCGCACTGCGCATGCGCCCGCCATTTTGGAAGATGGCGGCGCCTAGGGAGAAGACGGATGGACCCCGGCAGGATCGGTAAGTATGATGGGGTAGGGGGGAGCATGGGGGGGGATCGGAGCATGGGGGGGTAGAACGGAGCACGGGGGGGTGGATCGGAGTGCAGCGGGGGTGATTGGAGCACGGGGGTGTGATTGGAGCACGGGGGAAGCGGACAAGAGCACAGGGGGAGCGGAGCACAGGACGGAGGGGAGCCGGAGCAGTGTACTGGACAGATCGGAGGGCTGGGGGGACGATCGATGGGGTGGGGTGGGGGCACATTAGTGTTTCCAGCCATGGCCGATGATATTGCAGCATCGGCCATGGCTGGATTGTAATATTTCACCAGTTTTAATAGGTGAAATATTACAAATCGCTCTGATTGGCAGTTTCACTTTCAACAGCCAATCAGAGCGATCGTAGCCACGGGGGGATGAAGCCACCCCCCCTGGGCTAAACTACCACTCCCCCTGTCCCTGCAGATCAGGTGAAATGGGAGTTAACGCTTTCACCCGATCTGCAGGGACGCGATCTTTCCATGACGCCACATAGGCGTCATGGGTCGGATTGGCACCGACTTTCATGACGCCTACGTGGCGTCATGGGTCGAGAAGGGGTTAAAAAATCCGAAATGTTGTCCTACTGAAATGTATGTTCAGTAAATGCACTCAATACATGGTCGGGGCACAATTTGCATCAATTACTGCATCAATGCTGCGTGGCAAGGAGGTCATCAGCCTGTGGCACTGCTGAGGGGTTATGGAAGCCCAGGTTGCTTTCACAGCAGCCTTCAACTCATCTGCATTGTTGGGTCTGATGTCTCTCATCTTCATATTGACAATACCCCATAAATTCTCTATAGGTTTAAGGTCAGATGAGTTTGCTGTCCAATAAAGCACAGTGATACTGTTGTTTTTAAACCAGGTATTGGTACTTTTGGCAATGTGGACTAAAAGCTTGTCAGCAGAGAGAAGCATGAAATGCTCTTATATTTGCTGGTAGGCAGCTGAGATGACTTTGGTCTTGATAAAACACAGTGGACCTACACCAGCAGATGACATGGCTCCCCAAACCATCACTGATTGTGGGAACTTCACAATAGACCTCAGCAGCTTGGATTGTGGCCTCTCCACTCTTCTTCCAGACTCTGGGACCTTGGTTTCCAAATGAAATGCAAAATTTACTTTAATCTGAAAACAACATCTTGGACCACTGAGCAACAGTTGAGTTCTTTTTCTCCTTGGCCCAGGTAAGACGCTTCTGGCATTGTCTATTGGTCATGAGCGGCTTGACACAAGGAATGTGACACTTGTAGTCCATATCCTGGATACGTCTGTGTGTGGTGGCTCTTGAACAGCCGGCTTCTTTAGCAATTCTCTTTTGTGTCTTACCCTCCTTGTGGAGTATGTCATTCACTGCCTTCTGGACATCTGTCAAATCAGCAGTCTTCCCCATGATTGTGGAGCCTACTGAAACAGACTAAGGGACCTTTTTAAATGCCTTACGAAGCCTTTGTAGGTGTTTTTTGTTAATGATTCTAATTTACTGAGATAAAGACTTTTGGGTTTTCATTGGCTGTAAGCCATAATCATCAACATTAACAGAAATAAACACTTGAAATAGATCACTCTGTTTGTAATGACTCTATATAATATATGAGTTTAAATTTTTTTTTTTTTGAAGAACTGAAATAAATTACATTTTTGATGATATTCTAGTTTTGTAAGAATCACCTGTATATTACATAGGATTTAGATAAAGTATAAATTCTTACATATTGGAACTGCAAGAGGCCATTATGTAAAACACTTTTGGAAACTCTAAGTCCTAAATGACCTTTTCAGTATATGGACGTCTCATTGTTCCATGGGTTTCCAAATAAATGACGGATTATATTAACCATGAAGAATACGTATTTATTTTACAATATCTCTTACATCTATCTGGAGACCTTTTAACCTCTTACTAGCGGGCAGGCTTTTAATTTTCTTGCTAAATGAAAATAGTGTAAAGAATGGAGTGTAAGCCTGGATTTTATTATAGACCCAGTTTTATAACGTTTAAGATCTTTTTGTTCTGTTTAGGCTCAGCAGAGGAAAGGATAGAATATATTTTTGAAATTTGAATAAATTGGCTAAATTTTTCCCAAATTTCTCATGTACAGTGATTCAATTTGCCATGAATCCAAAGCACTGCAAATCCTCAAAGTGTTCTAAAAAAAGGATAACACTCTCATAGGACTGTATCCAACTCATTTCAAAGATTATAAAACAAGCACAGTTTTATTCATCTCAAAGTGACCTCAACACTGTACTGTATATGCCAATTGGTAAACTGATGATAAATGTTCTTCACTAGGGTTGAGCGAAACGGGTCGGCCATTTTCAGAAGTCGCCGACTTTTGGCAAAGTCGGGTTTCATGAAACCCGACCCGACCCCTGTGTGGGGTCGGCCATGAAGTCGGCGATCTTCTGAATCTGGAATCGGAATTCCGATACCGATTCCCGATATGTTTAAGATATCGGGAATTGGTATCGGAATTCAGACTTAAGTGTAAAATAAAGAATAAAAATAAAAAATATTGCTATACTCACCCTTGGACGCGCCCTGGTTGTAACCGGGAGCCTTCCTTCCTAAGAATCAGTGCTTGAAGGACCTTTCGATGACATTACGGCTTCTGATTGGTCACGTGACGCCCATGTGACCGCTCACGCGACCAATCACAAGCCGCGACGTCATCGAAAGGTCCTACAAGCGCTGATTCTTAGGAAGGAAGGCTGCGGGTTACAACCAGGGCGCGTCCGAGGGTGAGTATATTCCTAATAGGTATATACTCACCCTTGGACGCGCCCTGGTTGTAACCCGCAGCCTTCCTTCCTAAGAATCAGCGCTTGAAGGATCTTTCGATGATATCACGGCTTCTGATTGGTCACGTGACGCCCATGTGACCGCTCACGCGACCAATCACAAGCCGCGACGTCATCGAAAGGTCCTACAAGCGCTGATTCTTAGGAAGGAAGGCTCCCGGTTACAACCAGGGCGCGTCCGAGGGTGAGTATAGCAATATTCTTAATTTTTATTCTTTATTTTACACATTAATATGGATCGCAGGGCGTGAAGGAGAGTTTCCTCTCCTTCAGACCCTGGGAACCATTAGAAACCCAATGCACTGCATTGGGTTTCGTGTTTCGGCCGACCCCGACTTTTCTATAGGATCAGCCGATTTCATTCGACCCGACTTTTGAAAAAGTCGGGTTTCGTGAAATCCGACCCCATCCTATAAAAACAAAAGTCGCTCAACCCTATTCTTCACTATTTGTACGGTTTATTTAGTGTAGTTTTGACTTTTTCTTTTCTATGAATAAACCATGACCTGTGACATATTTTCATTGCCAAGATTCACTATAAAATGTCAGCTGGATTTCTTGCATCTGCTTTTATACACAGGTTTTTAAAAAAGGAATCTAAGTAAAAATGTTTTTAAAAGTGGAAATGTTAATAATTTATTTTTATCAAATTACAAACCTCAAATTCTGTGCAGAATTTTTTCCACACTTGTGAAAAACGTCTACACATTTCTGTATGTTTTCTCATAAATGATGCATTGTTTTATAGAAAACATACCTGAGTGACGATGCAACTCAGCTGACTCAATCAGATGGGTAACCAATTGTATGTAAAATAAATTCTGTCTAGCACTGTTTACCAAAACAAATCCTCCCAAGAAATTTGTGCAAAAAGACAATATTCTATAAAATAAATATTTTATTGAAGAAATAATAATATTAAAATATATGTAACATAATTAATATAACAGCTGATAGAAGTACATATAATAATCAATATATAGGTATAGGAACATACAAACAATACATAAATATAACATACCAGGTGATGCAAGAAAATATTAAAATATAAATAGCAGACACAGAGACCCCCTAAAAAATATAGTGACAATATAGAATATATATATAATGATTATTATATGTGCTTCTATCAGCTGTTATATTAATTATGTTACATATATTTTAATATTATTATTTCTTCAATAAAATATTTATTTTATAGAATATTGTCTTTTTGCACAAATTTCTTGGGAGGATTAACTCAGCTGACTCGTCCGAGGCCAGATCAATGCATCTTCTCCTCACCCTGATCCCCTTACACTGACAAGTCCTCCCTGTGTGTGATTATAAGCAGAGACTGTCATGCTGCAGCTCTACAGGTAGATGCCCACTCCACTAGATGGCAGTAGAGTGGAGGGAAGACTGCAACACTTGCCAGAGCAGACCTGCAGCACTGCAGCGAGGCCACTACAAGGTGGCAACAAGGTAGTCAAACAAGCTGCATCAAAACCAGGAAAGTGGTGTAGTACAAAAGGGAATATCAAATCAGAGTCAGAGACGTGCCAGAGGGTCAATACCAGATGGCGCAGAAGTACCAGGAGCAAAGACAGAGTCAGGTCAGAGTCAAAGTTGAGTCAAGTACGAGAGAGTCCAAACACGAAAGGAAAATATTGAATCAGGATAGGGAGAGGGAAATGAACAACAGTCAGGAATCGCAGCAGGACAAATCAGGATATAACCTGAATCAGCTACTCATGCTTAGGAAGAAGCTATAACTGACACCACCTGCAGGATGCAGCAGAGATAAATAGCAGACCTGAGACCAGACTGAGGCTGAGAAAAGTTAACCCCTGACATGATCAGACCGGGAAAAGGGAGACAGGACTCAAAATCCGGTCTGGATCATAACAAAGACCTGTCAGTACAGGGAAGAGTGACAAGGAGAGAACCTACTGGGAACTGGCTTTTTGGATTAACCAATCAAGAAGCATAGTCTCTGGATGGATTTTCAAATGCCTCAACAATTCAGAGTAAAACATACACTGATGCAATAACTCCGCCTGATTCCAATTCACGCTGCCTATTGTTTGGGTAGCTTGAAATAACAGTCAGGTTCACCACAATGATTTGTTATTTCACATTGTTTTTGAGCATATATTTAAAAAATAGGTTACTAGTTAGAAATATTACAGTTTCATATCTTACTACGCCTACAATGAAATTAACATTCCTTTAAGAAATGACCTTTATATCACACTGATTGATAAATTGTATTTTCGCTCAACACATACTGTATGAAAAACTGCATTTTCCTCGATGGCAACATTCCACGTTACCTTTGCTAAAAGAAAAAAAGTGCAGAGGCGGACTAGCATTAAACCCTGCTCCTTTGTTTTTCTCTTTGAAATAGTTCCTTTCTTTTTATCTGGAAATGCGCCAACAAACCTCACACAGTAAACATGGCATTTTCACTATAGACGAAAAGTGATTGACTTTGGTAGGTTTTGACCCCATTTCTAAGATTGGGAAAAAAAAAGACTTCTTCCCATCTGGCTCCCCAGGGATAAGAACCCTGTATATGAAGCTCTTGCTGGCAAAGAAAGTGAAAAACACCAAGTGTATCCCAGAGGTCATTTTTACTTGAACAAAGAAAATAGTATTTCTTCGCCCCAAGGTTTACTGAGCTGATGTTTATCATTTAAGTCTCCTTATCTCTTTTGGTTAATCTGACATTATCCCAAAAATATTTTTTCTAGGAGGTATAAAGACAGGGACTACAACGTACTGGTTATCAAAATGTTAACATTTTTCTATATAGGGCATTTACCGTATATACTCGACTATAAGCCGACCCGAGTATAAGCCGACCCCCCTAATTTTGCCACAAAAAACTGGGAAAACTTATTGACTCGAGTATAAGCCTAGGGTAGAAAATGCAGCATTTACCGGTGAATTTCAAAAATAAAAATAGATGCTCCATACCGTTCATTATTGCCCCATAGATGCTCCATATACAACTGTGCTATATAGAATGCTCTGCACCGTTCATTATGGCCCCATAGATGCTCCTTATAATGCTGTGCCATATATGCTCTGCACCTTTATGGCCCCATAGATGCTCCTTATAATGCTGTGCCATATATGCTCTGCACCTTTATGGCCCCATAGGTGCTCCTTATAATGCTGTGCCCCATATATGCTCTGCACCTTTATGGCCCCATAGGTGCTCCTTATAATGCTGTGCCCCATATATGCTCTGCACCTTTATGGCCCCATAGATGCTCCTTATAATGCTGTGCCCCATATATGCTCTGCACCTTTATGGCCCCATAGGTGCTCCTTATAATGCTGTGCCCCATATATGCTCTGCACCTTTATGGCCCCATAGATGCTCCTTATAATGCTGTGCCCCTTATATGCTCTGCACCTTTATGGCCCCATAGGTGCTCCTTATAATGCTGTGCCCCTTATATGCTTTGCACCTTTATGGCCCCATAGGTGCTCCTTATAATGCTGTGCCCCTTATATGCTCTGCACCTTTATGGCCCCATAGGTGCTCCTTATAATGCTGTGCCCCTTATATGCTCTGCACCTTTATGGCCCCATAGGTGCTCCTTATAATGCTGTGCCCCATATATGCTCTGCACCTTTATGGCCCCATAGGTGCTCCTTATAATGCTGTGCCCCATTTATGCTCTGCACCTTTAAGGCCCCATAGGTGCTCCTTATAATGCTGTGCCCCTTATATGCTCTGCACCTTTATGGCCCCATAGATGCTCCTTATAATGCTGTGCCCCATATATGCTCTGCACCTTTATGGCCCCATAGGTGCTCCTTATAATGCTGTGCCCCATATATGCTCTGCACCTTTATGGCCCCATAGGTGCTCCTTATAATGCTGTGCCCCATATATGCTCTGCACCTTTATGGCCCCATAGGTGCTCCTTATAATGCTGTGCCCCTTATATGCTCTGCACCTTTATGGCCCCATAGGTGCTCCTTATAATGCTGTGCCCCATATATGCTCTGCACCTTTATGGCCCCATAGGTGCTCCTTATAATGCTGTGCCCCATTTATGCTCTGCACCTTTATGGCCCCATAGGTGCTCCTTATAATGCTGTGCCCCTTATATGCTCTGCACCTTTATGGCCCCATAGGTGCTCCTTATAATGCTGTGCCCCATATATGCTCTGCACCTTTATGGCCCCATAGGTGCTCCTTATAATGCTGTGCCCCATATATGCTCTGCACCTTTATGGCCCCATAGGTGCTCCTTATAATGCTGTGCCCCTTATATGCTTTGCACCTTTATGGCCCCATAGGTGCTCCTTATAATGCTGTGCCCCTTATATGCTCTGCACCTTTATGGCCCCATAGGTGCTCCTTATAATGCTGTGCCCCTTATATGCTCTGCACCTTTATGGCCCCATAGGTGCTCCTTATAATGCTGTGCCCCTTATATGCTCTGCACCTTTATGGCCCCATAGGTGCTCCTTATAATGCTGTGCCCCATATATGCTCTGCACCTTTATGGCCCCATAGGTGCTCCTTATAATGCTGTGCCCCATATATGCTCTGCACCTTTATGGCCCCATAGGTGCTCCTTATAATGCTGTGCCCCTTATATGCTCTGCACCTTTATGGCCCCATAGATGCTCCTTATAATGCTGTGCCCCTTATATGCTCTGCACCTTTATGGCCCCATAGGTGCTCCTTATAATGCTGTGCCCCTTATATGCTCTGCACCTTTATGGCCCCATAGGTGCTCCTTATAATGCTGTGCCCCATATATGCTCTGCACCTTTATGGCCCCATAGGTGCTCCTTATAATGCTGTGCCCCATATATGCTCTGCACCTTTATGGCCCCATAGGTGCTCCTTATAATGCTGTGCCCCATATATGCTCTGCACCTTTATGGCCCCATAGGTGCTCCTTATAATGCTGTGCCCCATATATGCTCTGCACCTTTATGGCCCCATAGGTGGTCCTTATAATGCTGTGCCCCTTATATGCTCTGCACCTTTATGGCCCCATAGGTGCTCCTTATAATGCTGTGCCCCTTATATGCTCTGCACCTTTATGGCCCCATAGGTGCTCCTTATAATGCTGTGCCCCATATATGCTCTGCACCTTTATGGCCCCATAGGTGCTCCTTATAATGCTGTGCCCCTTATATGCTCTGCACCTTTATGGCCCCATAGGTGCTCCTTATAATGCTGTGCCCCTTATATGCTCTGCACCTTTATGGCCCCATAGGTGCTCCTTATAATGCTGTGCCCCATATATGCTCTGCACCTTTATGGCCCCATAGATGCTCCTTATAATGCTGTGCCCCTTATATGCTCTGCACCTTTATGGCCCCATAGGTGCTCCTTATAATGCTGTGCCCCTTATATGCTCTGCACCTTTATGGCCCCATAGGTGCTCCTTATAATGCTGTGCCCCTTATATGCTCTGCACCTTTATGGCCCCATAGGTGCTCCTTATAATGCTGTGCCCCATATATGCTCTGCACCTTTATGGCCCCATAGGTGCTCCTTATAATGCTGTGCCCCTTATATGCTCTGCACCTTTATGGCCCCATAGGTGCTCCTTATAATGCTGTGCCCCATATATGCTCTGCACCTTTATGGCCCCATAGGTGCTCCTTATAATGCTGTGCCATATATGCTCTGCACCTTTATGGCCCCATAGGTGCTCCTTATAATGCTGTGCCCCTTATATGCTCTGCACCTTTATGGCCCCATAGGTGCTCCTTATAATGCTGTGCCCCTTATATGCTCTGCACCTTTATGGCCCCATAGGTGCTCCTTATAATGCTGTGCCCCATATATGCTCTGCACCTTTATGGCCCCATAGGTGCTCCTTATAATGCTGTGCCCCTTATATGCTCTGCACCTTTATGGCCCCATAGGTGCTCCTTATAATGCTGTGCCCCATTTATGCTCTGCACCTTTATGGCCCCATAGGTGCTCCTTATAATGCTGTGCCCCATATATGCTCTGCACCTTTATGGCCCCATAGGTGCTCCTTATAATGCTGTGCCCCTTATATGCTTTGCACCTTTATGGCCCCATAGGTGCTCCTTATAATGCTGTGCCCCTTATATGCTCTGCACCTTTATGGCCCCATAGATGCTCCTTATAATGCTGTGCCCCTTATATGCTCTGCACCTTTATGGCCCCATAGGTGCTCCTTATAATGCTGTGCCCCATATATGCTCTGCACCTTTATGGCCCCATAGGTGCTCCTTATAATGCTGTGCCCCATATATGCTCTGCACCTTTATGGCCCCATAGGTGCTCCTTATAATGCTGTGCCCCTTTAATGCTCTGCACCTTTATGGCCCCATAGATGCTCCTTATAATGCTGTGCCCCTTATATGCTCTGCACCTTTATGGCCCCATAGATGCTCCTTATAATGCTGTGCCCCATTTATGCTCTGCACCTTTATGGCCCCATAGGTGCTCCTTATAATGCTGTGCCCCATATATGCTCTGCACCTTTATGGCCCCATAGGTGCTCCTTATAATGCTGTGCCCCTTATATGCTCTGCACCTTTATGGCCCCATAGGTGCTCCTTATAATGCTGTGCCCCTTATATGCTCTGCACCTTTATGGCCCCATAGGTGCTCCTTATAATGCTGTGCCCCATATATGCTCTGCACCTTTATGGCCCCATAGGTGCTCCTTAGAATGCTGTGCCCCATTTATGCTCTGCACCTTTATGGCCCCATAGGTGCTCCTTATAATGCTGTGCCCCATTTATGCTCTGCACCTTTATGGCCCCATAGGTGCTCCTTATAATGCTGTGCCCCATATATGCTCTGCACCTTTATGGCCCCATAGGTGCTCCTTATAATGCTGTGCCCCTTATATGCTCTGCACCTTTATGGCCCCATAGGTGCTCCTTATAATGCTGTGCCCCTTTAATGCTCTGCACCTTTATGGCCCCATAGATGCTCCTTATAATGCTGTGCCCCTTATATGCTCTGCACCTTTATGGCCCCATAGGTGCTCCTTATAATGCTGTGCCCCATATATGCTCTGCACCTTTATGGCCCCATAGGTGCTCCTTATAATGCTGTGCCCCTTATATGCTCTGCACCTTTATGGCCCCATAGGTGCTCCTTATAATGCTGTGCCCCATATATGCTCTGCACCTTTATGGCCCCATAGGTGCTCCTTATAATGCTGTGCCCCATATATGCTCTGCACCTTTATGGCCCCATAGGTGCTCCTTACAATGCTGCTGGTGCTGCCATAAAAAAAAAAAAAAAATCACATACTCACCTCTCTTCTCAGGGTGCCGGCGCTTTCAATAATTACCTGCTCCTCTGCGGCTCCATCTCCAGCACTGACGCTCAGCAGAGGGCGCGCACTGACTACGTCACAGCGCCCTCTAACCTGAGCGTCACTGCTAGAGGACGCTGCAGACGGAGCCGGAGCGAGGAGCAGGTAATTATAGCGCTGCGCTCCCCTTACCTGCTGCGGCGCGGTCCCTGCAGTCCCTGGCTTCTCCGGCGCTGCAGCTTCTTCCTGTAATTGAGCGGTCACATGGCACCGATCATTTACAGCAATGAATATGCGGCTCCTCCCCTATGGGGGTGGAGCTGCCTATTCATTTCTGTAATGAGCGGTGCCATGTGACCGCTCAGTGCAGGAAGAATCTGCAGCGCCAGAGAAGCCAGGGACTGCAGGGACCGCGCTGGGAGCAGGTAAGTATGATTACACAGCCCCCGCTCCCCCTCCCCTGCTGACACCCGGGTATATGACTCGAGTATAAGCCGAGAGGGGGACTTTCAGCCCCCAAAAAATGGGCTGAAAATCTCGGCTTATACTCGAGTATATACGGTATATATAATTGGACTCCTTTGTTTGAGTTAGTTCAAATCACATAAACCAATGGTTTCAAGTAACCGGCACTTGTTCATCCCTCATATTACATTACTTGTTGGAAATAATTTAGGCATGACCCTATGGGCGTTTTTTTAGTTGTGGCCAATGTGGAAGGGGGTTATGACTAAGGTGATATGAGCTACATTCCCACCATGCCATCATTTTTCAGCCCTCTTAATAAAAAAGGAACTTGAAAAAGTGTATGTTCACGTGAAACGGCATTGACTGATGGGTATGGTGTCTTCTCGATGCAGAATGAATACACTTCCAAAAGGATCATCACTATTCTTCAGCTTCGAGTACCGCTAATTTCTTCTGAACAATATTGATTGTACCTATCTGTGAACCAAGTACTGTTGCCTTTATGCTGGATATCTGGTCTGGGAATATTTTGTGGATTAATGTGGACTTTTTCTGCTGTCGGTGCATTAGTCCTTCGGAATTGCCGGGATGTGGAGCTCGCTGTGCCGCTCAGCAGTTTATCTTTTACTTATCTAGTATTGAAAAGTTTGACTCTCTAAGAATTCCTCCCTTTAAAAGGTAGCTTGACACTCATGTTTAAAAAAGCCCTACCAAGAATTCTTTTTTGTTAAATCTGTGTATATGTGCATGTAGTGTAGAGTCAGTATATTAATATGACATTAAGGATATATAGACCCATTACTATCAGTTTAAAAAAAGATTTATATATGTGGAGGTACCCAATATTAAATCACGTTCAGACTATTGCCACCATCTTTAAAGTAGTAAAAAAGTATATACATAAAAATAAAATGTATTGTTATAATTAAAAACGTTTATTTAATAAATCAAACAAGCAGACAGACTAAATTACAAATCAGCCCCGAAAAACCCTTTAGAAACTATTTGGGGCAGTGTTGTCCATGAATCAAATTGATAAACATTCGTATAACATTGAACATTATATGTTCTACACTACCAAACATAAATACACGTCACATACCTATGCAATGTAGTCAGAGTACTATCATTGGGTCACTAACATATATTTAAAGAGGAGACAAAATTGTGCCACGATAGTAGAAATATTTGTTGACATGCCTTAAGAATCATAGTCCCCCTGTTTACAATGAGCAGCCAATGTATATCAATGCGAATACATTTAGAACCAATAACAATACAATGTGCCATAGTGACTTGAACCACATTGCCCAGATGCTAGGCAGGGGGTAAGGAGGAGTAGATGATGCGTGGCGAGTCACGTGAGTGCCGTGTTATTGACCCTTATTTTTAGGGACTCTATAGCGACGGGGTCTGTTCCGCAGGACTGGCGCATAGCAAATGTGGTGCCAATATTCAAAAAGGGCTCTAAAAGTGAACCTGGAAATTATAGGCCAGTAAGTCTAACCCCTATTGTTGGTAAAATATTTGAAGGGTTTCTGAGGGATGTTATTCTGGATTATCTCAATGAGAATAACTGTTTAACTCCATATCAGCATGGGTTTATGAGAAATCGCTCCTGTCAAACCAATCTAATCAGTTTTTATGAAGAGGTAAGCTATAGGCTGCACCACAGTGAGTCATTGGACGTGGTATATCTCGATTTTTCCAAAGCGTTTGATACCGTGCCGCACAAGAGGTTGGTGCACAAAATGAGAATGCTTGGTCTGGGGGAAAATGTGTGTAAATGGGTTAGTAACTGGCTTAGTGATAGAAAGCAGAGGGTGGTTATAAATGGTATAGTCTCTAACTGGGTCGCTGTGACCAGTGGGGTACCGCAGGGGTCGGTATTGGGACCTGTTCTCTTCAACATATTCATTAATGATCTGGTAGAAGGTTTACACAGTAAAATATCGATATTTGCAGATGATACAAAACTATGTAAAGCAGTTAATACAAGAGAAGATAGTATTCTGCTACAGATGGATCTGGATAAGTTGGAAACTTGGGCTGAAAGGTGGCAGATGAGGTTTAACAATGATAAATGTAAGGTTATACACATGGGAAGAAGGAATCAATATCACCATTACACACTGAACGGGAAACCACTGGGTAAATCTGACAGGGAGAAGGACTTGGGGATCCTAGTTAATGATAAACTTACCTGGAGCAGCCAGTGCCAGGCAGCAGCTGCCAAGGCAAACAGGATCATGGGGTGCATTAAAAGAGGTCTGGATACACATGATGAGAGCATTATACTGCCTCTGTACAAATCCCTAGTTAGACCGCACATGGAGTACTGTGTCCAGTTTTGGGCACCGGTGCTCAGGAAGGATATAATGGAACTAGAGAGAGTACAAAGGAGGGCAACAAAATTAATAAAGGGGATGGGAGAACTACAATACCCAGATAGATTAGCGAAATTAGGATTATTTAGTCTAGAAAAAATACGACTGAGGGGCGATCTAATAACCATGTATAAGTATATAAGGGGACAATACAAATATCTCGCTGAGGATCTGTTTATACCAAGGAAGGTGACGGGCACAAGGGGGCATTCTTTGCGTCTGGAGGAGAGAAGGTTTTTCCACCAACATAGAAGAGGATTCTTTACTGTTAGGGCAGTGAGAATCTGGAATTGCTTGCCTGAGGAGGTGGTGATGGCGAACTCAGTCGAGGGGTTCAAGAGAGGCCTGGATGTCTTCCTGGAGCAGAACAATATTGTATCAAACAATTATTAGGTTCTGTAGAAGGACGTAGATCTGGGGATTTATTATGATGGAATATAGGCTGAACTGGATGGACAAATGTCTTTTTTCGGCCTTACTAACTCTGTTACTATGTTACTATGACTCCTCCATCCCCATTTCCGGCGTCTAATCTGGGCTCCCGCTTCACAGACATGCGGCACGCATACATGCATCAATTAGATGGGCTGCCAGTTAATTGTCTTACATACTGCTTACACATACCCAACAGGAATACTAACCAGTACTCCCTGACGAAGCTACATGTGAAACACGCGTCGGGGTACTAGGCCATGTTGTTCAAGTCACTCACTCTGGCATATGGTCTATAATGTTATTGGTTCTAATTGAGTGTTACTTTCATGACACTAGTATAGTCCAGTAAGGACTATCCCATTCAATTAGAAAGATCATTACACAATGTTCTGAACACACATGGTCTTGATAGGAATTTATCATCTGAAATTGACCTATTTTTTAATATTTTGTGTTAAATTTAATTTATAAAAAAATAGGACTTTTTTTTCATGTAGCAACAACCTGTATTAAAAAAAAACCATAAAAATCTTGCAATTTTTGCACTTACCACTGGGGCCATTATAGTCTCTTACATCCTGTACTTTACAAAAGATGTTTCAAAAATCACATTATCATCACAAAAAGGACTATGACAGGTAAATGGATAATTGTAATGGTACACTATCCATGGATGATTGGCAGTTCTTAATAAGACTTCCCTAGACAAACTTTGTACAAGCCACTCTGCTTAGTATAATCGAGTGGTACACCAACCTTCACCCTTTAACCAATTTACAGTGATCTGGACTTATTCAGGGCCTCATGGGTTATGTCCAAAGGGTGGCTTTTAGCCCATAGAGCAGGTTGGCAGGGAACTATCATTATGCCAGGTCAAAAACAGAGAGGGTGAAGGCTCGACAAAGTCAATAGAAAGAGATGAGCCCCATTGAATGCTCGCCCATATTAATACTGGATGGTCAATGTCAGAGTCAGAATCATGAGACAGTCGTGTAGTGTAAGATATGGCTGAAGATCTGGATCTAGCCACAAGGCAATGCAAAAATCAAAGATTAACCAAGCAGCAGGCCAGACTTAACTTAAAACTGACAAGTCCAAGAAGAAAGTCGGAAGTTTAAATAGGGTGTGGAGGAGCCTTATAGTCCACAGCATGGATTACTCCTTCTAGACAACACACACAACCAGCCAGACTTAGCCCGCACTACAGGTCCCATTCACACAGCCTACTTCACCTTGAGCTTCTTGTCACATCATCTTTTCTCTCACCAGTCTACCCTCAGGATGAATACAATGGTGCCAGTGACATAAGCAGACATCACTGGAAGAGGTAAAGGTGGAGTTTTGACAATAACACATAATCTACCATTCACAATAGGAAATGTCACAGCTTACCTCCTCCACCTTCCTTATAATGACCTTGGCACATGCTCATTAGATGTTTCAATGCAAAAGATAAAGTCTAAGTAAATCTACTGTTTCCAAAATACATGTGGATTTACTGAAACAACAGCAAGCATGAGTCTAGAATAACCCTTGTGACCAGTGTGAAAATTACACAATTTTGACTATTTAATTTTTTAAATACAGATAATGATATAAAAAAAATCAAAAAGAAAAACAAATTGAACTTAAAAACCTGATGCAAACCAATAGATTTTTTTTATGACTCATTTTCTTTAATATTGGGCCCCTCTGTGATCAACTACACTGATGGTATCTACCTTTTGGTGTTTAATTTCTCTACAGTGCCTCCACAAGAAAAATGAGGCATTGTGTATTTGTTTGTTATTGAAATGCTTGTAATGCACGGATATTCTTGGTCCTCCTAAGTAGACATGAGCGAATTTGCTTGGGTTCCCTCTTATTCGAAAAGCTATAGCGCTTGCCGAATAAGTTGCAGAGGGAACCCAGCTTCTAGGATTGCACCGGCTGATCAGTTGACTGGCCGGCGCGATCCAGGTATCTGGGTTCCCCCCTCTGCAGCTTATTCGGCAAGCACTATAGCTTTTCGAATAAGAGGCAACCTGGGCAAATTCGCTCATGTCTACTCCTAAGGACTTGGATGAGCTGTCACTTATGTAAATTGTATTTTAAACCAGATATGAGCAGCCAAAAGGAGCTTATGATTTACGGAGCAAAAGTTTTAAATAAATGACCAATGTACCTTTTTTTAAAAAATTTTAACCTCTCTTATCCATTTTAGGTTGGGGTTGGGAAATTATTCATTCATGGAGAAGTCCCTGCGTGCAGTATAACACAGTAATAATAGCAGTAAGGAAATGCTGCACATCTTTATGCCAGACTCACAAATTGTTACCCGCATCTTGCATGAGAATTTTAATGGTCAACTTCATAAATCTAAAAAACATGCATATATTCATGTATTCATAATTGTGCATGCTAATGCTCCAACATTCTCCACATGAGATCGAGAATTAGCTACTATTGAATCAGCAGATTCATTAAAAGCATATCTGGAGAAGATGTGCATAATTATGCAAATTCCCGTGCAAATTATTTCACCTGTTTACGCCTTGGAGACACATGGTAGAACTTGATACAAAATCGGAAAGTTTTTGCATTGATTTTTTTTTCAGATTTCTCTTTATTGAAATAATGAGATAACAAAGCGACATTTCGCAACCAAATTTATAGGGTGCGAACAATGCATTAAAATAAATAGATACGGCACTTTTGAAGTGATTTTCATTTTGTGTATACAGCTCATGTAATATTATTATTATTATACATTTTTATAGCGCCATTTATTCCATGGCGCTTTACATGTGAATACGAGGCAAATATAGGCAAATACATTAAACATGGGCAGATAACAAGGCACACGGGTACATAAGGAGGGAGGACCCTGCCCGCGAGGGCTCACAGTCTGCATGGGATGGGTGATGAAACACTAGGAGAGGGTAGGGCAGGTTGTGCGGCGGTTCGTACAGACCTCTGTGTCTCTATGAACAGATCTGATCACAGGTTTCTGTTATTTATCTATCCCTACGTCTACTGTTTATAGATTAGCAAGAAAATTGGATTGAGAGAGTAGAGACACTAGTACGGGATCAGACCACAAAGTGTTTGTTTGTAGTCTGTTACCATGGAGACACATAAAGACTATAAACAAAACATCTGGACTTTTTCAATAGAAGACTATTAGCATTGCTACTTTTTCTTCGATTTTAAATGGCTGCAAATCTATATTTTTACTTTATTTATGGACTCTATCAGAGAAGCAAGTAGAGAACCCACTGAGGGGACCCAAATCCACAAGAAAATATAGAGAATGAAAGTGTATCTGTGGATGATGGACAAGCAATAAAATCAAAGAATAGATGTAAAAATGGAGAAGAAAATACACGCGGGGCAGAGATTAAATCATATTCACATAGCATTTTCATTTCTTGATCCTGACACCCGCTGATGGTGACTTTTGGTAAGTGAGTCTCGATTCCAGTTTTTTGCCTTTGAACCCTGTAGCTCAAGAAGTGAAAAAGGTTAAAAGAATTGGAAGTATGTGAGATAAATTTAGTGGTTTTTGGGATTGGAGGGTTTTTTTTTTAATTGGACTTTATATTTGTTGCGTGCACTATGGCCAGCCACTCCCTAGTTCAAAATGGCTGCTCTCAGGCATTAATAGTGGACATACAAGTCCACAGCTTATAGAAATAAACATGACTGAAATTTTAATGACCCTTCAAACATAAGAAACTTGCTATTGAACTGGTTAACTAAAACAAAGCACTACATTTATTATAAATGATAGAGTGAGTTATTATAAGTATCAACCTTAAGCCAAAGTCATGGATAGGTATGTCATTGTGGGCAAGTTCACCATTGCTAGGAATAGATGCTGGTGATGGCACATAGCTGGTATTTGCTTGTAACAGAAGTGATTGGAGCTGAGCTCTGATTGCTGCTGTTAAATATTGAAATGCTGTTGCCTTAAGCTCCCAATGGCCAACAGTGACTCAATAGCAGGGCACTAATGAGTAAGGGTACCGTCACACAGTGGCATTTTGATCACAACGACTGCACGATCCGTGACGCTCCAGCATCGCTCCAATATCGCTCCAGCGTCGTAGACTGCTGTCACACTTTGCAATGTACGACGCTGGAGCGATAATTTCATGACGTATGTGCGATGTAGAAGCCGTTGGTTACTATGCGCACATCGTATACAATATCGTGCACACCTTTGTTACACCATGCGATCATGCCGCCACAGCGGGACACTAGACGACGAAAGAAAGTTTCAAACGTTCTGCTACGACGTACGATTCTCAGCGGGGTCCCTGATCGCAGGAGCGTGTCAGACACTGCGAGATCGTAACTATATCACTGGAACGTCACGAATCGTGCCGTCGTAGCGATCAAAATGCCACTGTGTGACGGTACCCTTACTGTAGCTGCTAGAGGCCAATTGAGGGACTTTGTCACTGTCATCTTATTACTCCTGTGAAGCTCAGCCACAGATTTGGCTTCATAGGAGACCAAGATTTTCACTATATGATTGAATACTGTGGTCATGATGATTGCACGATAGAGCATTGCTAGTATATTTAATTGCAGCTTCAAGTTCCCTAGGGAAACTAAAAAACTATGCAAAAATGTTAAAATAAAAAGTTTTTTAAAAATATAAAAATGGGAAAATATGATTATTTGATTCACCCCTATTTCCCCCCCATAAAAAATTACTAAAAACAAATAAACATATTTGTCATCTCCTTGTATGTAAAAGTCCAGTCTATCAAAATTAAATTAAGGAGAAAAAAAACATTACTAAAATGCTAACATTTTTCGATCACCACTCCTCCCAAAAGGAAAATTCAATAAATGATCAAAACATTAAAAGTACCCCAAGTTGGCCTCAATAAAATTGTCAGCTTGCAAAAAAAACAAATCCTCGCCTAAATCACTTCATGAAAAAAATAAAAACATTGCAGGTCTGAAAATGGTGACAGAAAGCAAAACATTTATTTCCGCAGACTTCAGAATTCTTTTTAACAACTTAAATAAAAAATAATAATAATCTGGGTAAGTTTGGTATCACCATATTCATATTGCCCTAACAAATTGTTTTTCAATGACATTTGTACGAATAATTGAACCCCATAAAAACAAAACCCCCAAAACATAGCGGAATTCCATTTTTTTTAAACATCGCACCACATTTAGATTTTTTTCCTGTGTTCCAATACATTACATGGAAAAACGAATGGTGTTGTTCAACTCTTCTTTACTCTTCCTTTGTAAATACTTACAGTACAGACCAAAAGTTTGGACACACCTCATTTAACCCCTTAGTGACGGAGCCAAATTTTTGAAATCTGACCAGTGTCACTTTATGTGGTAATAACTCTGGAACGCTTCAACAAATCCCAGTGATTTTGAGACAGTTTTTTTGTGACATCAGCACCATTTGTAAAATGTTATTTTATTAGCATTTTAGGAGGTTTAAAACTGTAGCAGCAATTTTTCATTTTTTCAAGGAAATTTACAAAATTTATTTTTTTAGGGACTTATCCATGTTTGAAGTGAATTTGGGGGTCCTATATATAGTGAAACCCCCACAAGTGATACCATTTTAAAAACAGTACCCCCTGACATATTGAAAACTGCAGTCAGGTAGTTTATTAACCCTTCAGGTGCTTTACAGGAATTAATGCAAAGTGGTATGACAGAAATGAAAATGTGTATTTTTACCACCTAAATGTCGGTAACTTCTGAACAGATTACTACAGCCATCAGACTCTAAGGCCGCTATTTGGTCATGAATTGCCACGGCAAACATCAGGACCACACAATCATGATCAGAGGGCACCATTTGGGATAAAGAGGAAGCCCCCACACTCTGTTAACCATATATAATGATGTAGTCACTATTTATAGCAGCATCTAAGGGGTTAAACAGATTTGGACAGTGCAAACACTGATCGTGGCTGATGCAGAAAGTTGTCAGCTATAGTGGACAGCCGACAGATGCTGGATTGTTACCTGTATGGGGATACTATTCTCTTAAATGTCAGGTCAGTTAAAAGACGTATTGGCGGTCATTAAGGGGTTAAAGATTTTTCTGTATTTTCATGAATATGAAAATTGTACATTCACACTGAAGGCATCAAAACTATGAATTAACACGTGTGGAATTATATACTTAACAAAAAAGTGTGAAACAACTAAAAATATGTCTTATCCCCTTCATGACCTTGGGATTTTTCGTTTTTCCGTGTAGGTTTTTCACTCCTGTCCTTCCCAGAGCCATAACTTTTTTATTTTTCCGTCAATTTGGCCATGTGAGGGCTTATTTTTTGCGGGACGAGTTGTACTTTTGAACGACATCATTGGTTTTAGCATGTCGTGTACTAGAAAACGGCAAAAAAATTCCAAGTGCGGTGAAATTGCAAAAAAAGTGCAATCCCACACTTGTTTTTTGTTTGGCTTTTTTGCTAGGTTCACCAAATGCTAAAAATGACCTGCCATTATGATTCTCCAGGTAGGTACGAGATCATAGACACCTAACATGACTAGGTTATTTTTTACCTAAGTGGTGAAAAAAAATTCCAAACTTTGCTAAAAAAAAAAAAAAAATTGCGCCATTTTCCGATACCCGTAGCGTCTCCATTTTTCATGATCTGGGGTCGGTTGAGAGCTTATTTTTTGCGTGCCGAGATGACGTTTTTAATGATCACATATTGGTGCAGATACGTTCTTTTGATAGCCCGTTATTTCATTTTAATGCAATGTCGTGGCGACCAAAAAAAACGTAATTCTGGTATTTTGAATTTTTTTATCGCTACCCTGTTTAGCGATCAGGTTAATGCTTTTTTTTATTTGATAGATTGGGCGATTTTGAGCGCGGCGATACCAAATATGCGTAGATTTGATATTTTTTTATTGATTTATTTTGATTGGGGCGAAAGGGGGGTGATTTAAACTTTTATATTTTTTTTATTTTTTTCACTTTTTTTTTTTACTTTTGCCATGCTTCAATAGCCTCCATGGGAGGCTCGAAGCAGGCACCGCACGATCGCCTCTGCTACATAGCAGCGATCTGCTGTTCGCTGCTATGTAGCTGAAAATCAGGTGTGCTGTGAGCGCCGACCACAGGGTGGCCCTCACAGCTGCCGGTGATCATTAACCATAGAGGTCTCAAGGACCTCTATGGTTACAATTCTGAAGCATCGCCGACCCCCGATCATGTGATAGGGTCGGTGATGACGTCATTTCCGGCCGCCCGGCCGGAAGCGGTAGTTAAATGCCGCTGTCTGCGTTTGACAGCGGCATTTAACTAGTTAATAGGCGTGTGCAGATCGCAATTCTGCTCGCGCCTATTATGGGCACATGTCAGCTGTTCAAAACAGCTGACATGTCCCGGCTTTGATGCGGGCTCACCGCCGGAGCCCGCATCAAAGCAGGGGATCTGACCTCAGACGTACTATCCCATCCGTGGTCAGAAAGTGGTTATATTCTAGGTTCTTCAAAGTAGCCACCTTTTGCTTTGATGACTGCTTTGCACACTCTTGGCATTTCTCTTGATGAGCTTCAAGAGGTAGTCACCGGGAATGGTCTTCCAACAATCTTGAAGGAGTTCCCAGAGATGCTTAGCACTTGTTGGCCCTTTTGCCTTCACTCTGCGGTCCAGCTCAACCCAAACCATCTCGATTGGGTTCAGGTCTGGTGACTGTGGATGCCAGGTCATCTGGCGTAGCACCCCATCACTCTCCACCTAGGTCAAAAAGCCCTTACACAGCCTGGAGGTGTGTTTGGGGTCATTGTCCTGTTGAAAAACAAATGATGGTCCATCTAAATGCAAACCAGAAGGAATAGCATGCCGCTGCAAGATGCTGTGGTAGCCATGCTGGTTCAGTATGCCTTCAAAGCACCCCCACACCATCACCCCTCCTCCTCCATGCTTCACGGTGGGAACCAAGCATGTAGAGCCCATCCGTTCACCTTTTCTGCGTCACACAAAGACACGGTGCTTGGAACCAAAGATCTCAAATTTGGACTTATCAGACCAAAGCACAGATTTTCACTGGTCTAATGTCCATTCCTTGTGTTCTTTATCCCAAACAAGTCTCTTCTGCTTGTTGACTCCCCTTAGCAGTGGTTTCCTAGCAGCTATTTTACCATGAAGGCCTGCTGCAAAAAGTTTCTTCTTAACAGTTCTTGTAGAGATGTGTCTGCTGCTAGAACTCTGTGTGGCATTGACCTGGTCTCTAATCTGAGCTGCTGTTAACCTGCGATTTCTGAGTTGGTTGGTTGGTGACTCGGATAAACTTATCCTCAGAAGCAGAGGTGACTCTTGTTCTTCCTTTCCTGGGGCGGTCCTCATGTGAGCCAGTTTCTTTGTAGCGCTTGATGGTTTTTGCCACTGCCCTTGGGGACACTTTCAAAGTTTTTCCCAATTTTTCTGACTGACTGACCTTAATTTCTTAAAGTAATGATGGCCACTCGTTTCTCTTTACTTAGCTGCTTTTTTCTTGCCATAATACAAATTCTAACAGTCTATTCAGTAAGACTATCTGCTGTGTATCCACCAGACTTCTGCTCAACACAACTGATGGTCCCAACCCCATTTATACGGCAAGAAATCCCACTTATTAAACCTGACAGGGCACACCTACGAAGTGAAAACCATTCCCGGTGACTACCTCTTGAAGCTCATCAAGAGAATGCCAAGAGTGTACAATGCAGTCATCAATGCAAAAGGTAGCTACTTTGAGGAACCTAGAATATAAGACATAATTTCAGTTGTTTCACACTTTTTTGTTAGGTATATAATTCCACATGTGTTAATTCATAGTTTTGATGCCTTCAGTGTGAACATACAATTTTCATAGTCATGAAAATACAGAAAAATCTTTAAATGAGAAGGTGTGTCCAAACTTTTGGTCTGTACTGTATATTCCACGTGAAATACAGATACTAAGAAACTTTAGTACCTTATAATCCTTTGTTATTTCTCATGGAAAGGTATAGATAAATGAATAGCTGAGCATTCAAGGGGTTATTTCACGAGAACCATTTATGGCAAATCAATGGGATATGTCATAGATATTTTGTAGTTGCGGGTCTCACATCTAGAACCCGCACCTATCTCGGGAACGATGGATTCTCAATCTACCATTATGGGTCAAGTCTGGCCACCAGTAAGCAGAGTGATAGCAAATAGTCTCCGATGTATTCCGCAGGAATGAATGGACAGATGCATACGCGGCTGCCCCACCTTCTCTCCACTTTCTGGTGGTTGAATGTGGCCAGAGGGGTGTATCACATGACCCATGAGACAAATCTTTAAAGGGAACCTGTCACCCCCAAAATCGAAGGTGAGCTAAGCCCACCGGCATCAGGGGCTTATCTACAGCATTCTGCCTCTCTGAGCTTTCCCGGCGCCTGCGCACTGCAGTACTTTGCTCTGCCCTCAACAGGGCAGACAAAGTACGCCTGTGCCGCAGCGTGAAGACAAGAAGAGGACGTCATCGTAAGAAGATGGGAGGCCCCGGACTGGAAGGCAATGACCATTGGACCGGAGCGCAGCCGGAATGCACCTGGGTGAATATAATCTAACCTCTTTTTCTCATCTTTCAGGATACATCTGGGGCTTATCTACTGCATTCCAGAAAGCTGTAGATACGCCCCTGATACTGATGGGCTTAGCTCACCTTCGATTTTGTGGGTGACAGGTTCCCTTTAAGGATTTTTCTTCTTAATAGGGAGCATCCCCTCAAAGTCTGAGATTTTAAGAATTGATTTTACAATGTGGGTAGGTGGGACACACTCCTTAGATGAAAAGGAAAGGTAACGCACATTTTTCAATTTATTCATTTATTTAAAACAGGAAAAACGCAAAACAAAGTTTTAAAAAATAAT
Organism: Ranitomeya imitator; assembly: GCF_032444005.1. Classification (NCBI taxonomy): domain Eukaryota; kingdom Metazoa; phylum Chordata; class Amphibia; order Anura; family Dendrobatidae; genus Ranitomeya; species Ranitomeya imitator. The sequence goes on along the minus strand of NC_091284.1, from coordinate 790,793,811 downwards.
ATCCAGCATTGCAAGTTCAAGAGGAATGTAAAACTTACTTAGATATATTTATACATATTTTTATTTTATTTCTTCCGACTTCCTATTCTGCATAATTTAGCCATTCAGATATTTTTGTAATAAATATACAGTTAATTATATTTTTACAGACTCATTAAAAGCCTAAAAGATGACTTGAGCCCGGTACTCCATTAACTGACAACAGCAGCCAAAATAAGTTAATGCCGACTTGAGCTGACGCTCTTCAATTCTCGGCATAAATTGTCACATCGTATTAATGTTCGTAAACACTTATGTCTGTCATATTCAAATTTTGTACTCTCAGCAAATGTCAAAATGTCATTAGAAAGTTACTGCCAGGATTGTAAGTCAAAAATATCACCAACTTAAATATGCGCAAATGAATATGCAAAATAAGGGGAAAAAATTCTATGTGAAAAGAATGCGCCATTTAATCTGTCAAACTATAATGTTGTCCTATAAGACGGCATCTAATTGCCTCCTAAATAAGCAAAGTGTCACAGCATCAACATCCCACCTGTCAGTGCCGCAAATCCAAGCAAATGGAAGATCTGTCGCTGGAAACAACACTGGGACTTAATTGATTTTATGTCATTATTCTTCGACTGTAGTAAAGTGTTTGATGATGAGCTAAGACTTTGACGTTTTATTGGTCGAAAATTAATACAAATCTTTGACAATAGGCAAATATTACATAGATAGATAGATAGCTAGCACCCAGCGCACACGGGCAAGAGCCAGGGCTCTGAGCAGTTGGGAGGCACACTAGCCATCGGGGACACCAGCGCTCTATGGGTGCTTGGTGCGTGTGCCATTGCCAGCACCATGGAGTGGGCTTCCCCGCTTGCGCAGGGCACCGGCACTTGCGATACTTACCTCTCCCCATGCCACCACTGCGACATCTTCCGCATCTTCTGACTGTGACGTTCAGGTCAAAGGGTGCAATTACATCATGTCTGTGCGTCCTCTACCTGAACAGTCACAATGCAGAGAGCCGGAAGATGCCGATGCTGAGGAGTACAGAGCAGAACAATGGCCAGCGAGGAGAGGTATTTCATTTTTTTATGTTTGGATCACTATATGGGGACAATCATATGATGCCTATCATTATATATGGTGCAGTATATGGGGCCCATCATACACTGGAGCATCATATATAACAATAATAATAAATCTCACATTGCCTTCATCTTTCCTTTTTTATCTTTGCACCGATACAGTCTACACTGGACTGTCATTGAGATCTAAATAAGCCAAAGATGCTGAGTTACGAAGATGCACAAAATATGGTGCCTGTGATGCCAGAATATTCAGTGCGCATGCGCCACTACACTGTGACAGCTTCATTTACGTATATGGGCTAGCTGAAGTTGGTTGCAGCTTGGTGGGCGGGAGACACACTGTGTAAGAAATATAAGAAATAATGATGAGCGAGCATGCTCGAATAGGTCTTATCCGAGCAAGCTCAAGTGCTAATAGAGTGTCTTCAGCGTGATCTAGCTCTATGTTCCAGTCGCCGTGGCTGCATGTCTCGTGGCTGTTCGACAGGCAGGGATTGTCTAACAAACAAGCAATCACTGCATGTGTTGCAGCTGTTGAAAAGCGCCATGGAATAAATGGCGCTATAATAATAAATAATAATAATAGCGGTTGAACAGCCGCGAGACACTAATAATAAATCTAAGTCTAAGCTGTAGATCCATCATTTTATCGGGACCAGTGAATATCCGTACGATATTATGCCATTACGTTATAATAAGGGAAACTTTAGTAGAAAACTGTAGCACAATTCTAATGACCTAAGAGGTTATAAAGCACCAATTAGGCATTTTTCTATACTATTTTGTACACTTTTGATGATCATGAAAGTGTACGCCCCTTGCAATAGATGTTGACAGAACTGGTTTCTCTTCCACTTAAAAGGCAAAACAAACCAGTTTTCAATTCCCGCACACAATTTTGATCTTTCAGATTACAGACTAAAAGAACCAACACAATAGCGAACGTCCTGATGATAAGCTCGATAAAACAGAGGCCGGTGTAAATAGCATTCATACTGTGATAGAGAGCATGAATGGAGGACAATCTGCAAGGTAAGAACACTTGAACCTCCACAATGAGTCGCGATGGACACAGCTTCAGCGGAAGAGAGTATTAAGTCCTTGAAACTGAAAAGGTAAAATGACAATCATTGGCAGCCATGCAATTTGTAAAGTCCTAACATTAAAGATGACTGAATAGAGGATGAATACAGGGGACTTTCAAAATCGTAACATAAAAGTGTTTAAAAACAAAAGAGACACACAAATAAAGAAAATATTCAATATACAGTGTAGAGCAAAAGGTGAACAAGTCGTAGAGAGAAAGTTATGAATATCAATACTCAAATACTCTTAAGGGCTTTCCAGGTAGTAAAAATATTATGACCTTGAAGATTTTTTTCACAATAGACAATTATTATTATTTATTGTTATAGCGCCATTTATTCCATGGCGCTTTACATGTGAATGTACAATAATATTTATGACCTATGTACAGGGTGGGCAACAAGTCTGCAATCAGTGGTGGTTTTAAGTCCTTGGTTCTCCTCAGTGGAGTAAAGAAAATGTTGAATCTAGTGGCGGTCCAGCAATTGTGGCACTGAAGTGTTTGAAAAGTCTAGGACTGATGTATTTGAGTAGCTGCAGACATTGGCACGCTGTAAATGCTTGAACACCATGCACCGCAGTCACGAAATGAGAAGGGGCAAGAGAGTCGGCACTGCCATTATAGTGGGGTAAATTTCCCAAAATTCTATATTGGCAAATTTGCTCAGTTAAAAGAAAATCTTATTCTCCTCTGCCATCTCCTTGGTCTTTCCCAAACATGTCCTTCTACAGATGATCATCCAATCATCTCTTCTATCTTCTATCTTTCTTCCAGCCGCATCTTCCATTCACTAGTCCCCATGTTGTCATGTGGGGTACAATGCACATCTTTGATATACTTCTTGCCCAATGTGTTGGCATGGTGCCCATAGTGGATCCAGTCGGAAGAAAGATGAAAGAAAGGATGTAGAATTGCCAACGTGAGGACAGGTAAAAGAAAAGTCAAGGAGAAGTGAGTTAAATATTTTTTAATGACCTTCCCAGTCCTCTATACTCCAGGAAATCGCGGCAAATCACTATTTTTCTGGAGAATCTTCAGATTCTCGTCAAATCAGTTTAGTCATATCTAGTTTTCCTCCACATTGGGAATGTATGATAAATTTCCATTGGTGGAAATCTCTGTAGAGTGGAATTACACACAAAACTCCTTTGGCTGAACCTTTCTTCATCTAACATCTATTTCTCCTAACTTTATTAAAATATATGCATACTTAACTTGCCCTTGCTGAATGTGTAGGATTTTTCAAAAAAGGAGAGTGGTGCACTTTCCCTCATCAAAATAGAGGTAGGTATTTAAAGGGACACTGTCACCTGAATTTGGAGGGAACAATCTTCAGCCATGGAGGCGGGGTTTTGGGGTGTTTGATTCACCCTTTCCTTACCCGCTGGCTGCATGCTGGCTGCAGTATTGGATTGAAGTTCATTCTCTGTCCTCCGTAGTACACGCCTGCGCAAGACAAGATTGCACTGTGCAGGTGTGTACTACGGAGGACAGAGAATGAACTTCAATCCAATATTGCAGCCAGCATGCAGCCAGCGGGTAAGGAAAGGGTGAATCAAAAACCCAAAAACCCCGCCTCCATGGCTGAAGATTGTTCCCTCCAAATTCAGGTGACAGTGTCCCTTTAAGAAGTCTAAGAAGCCCTATTCTAAATCTAACATCTGCCAACAGGTAGAGTTTAGATCCCTATGCACATGTTAAGATTGATTTAACTGACTGGCAGGGGCCAATGAGTCAAAACCACAGGCAGCATAGGTCACCAATGACTCTTTCCAAATATCGACTGATAACAGCACAACAGGAATATTTCAAGTCAACAGCCATGACCAAAATGAAAAGAATTAGGCTAAATAAACCAGAAGTTAGTCAAGCTAATTTTCATCATCTAAAGCAGGGGTGATGAAGACACGGCTCATACATAGTTTGGTCTTTTCTGTGGTAACAAATGGATGCGAAACCTGGGTGATAAAGAACCAAGACGCAAGAAGAATTGCCGCCTTCAAAATGTGGTGCTGGAGAAGGATGTTATCAATACCATGGATGGCCAGAAGACCAAACAAATCAATCTTGGAACAAATCAAGCCAGACATGTCACTCCAAGCCAGTATCACAAGTTACAACATGCCTACTTTGAACACTTCATACGACGAGGGCAATCACTGTAAAAAGACATCATGGTCAAAAGAATAGAAGGAACAAGGCGAAGAGGAAGACCAGCAACCCGATGGCTTGATGCTATGAAGATAACGATGGAGAAGACCCTACAGAGCGTTCATCCAGTGCTTTCCTACAGAACATTCATCCATTCAGTTGCCAGACAAAGGCCATTAAAGTAGGGTTGAGCGAAACGGGTCGTTCATTTTCAAAAGTCGCCGACTTTTGGCAAAGTCGGGTTTCATGAAACCCGATCCGACCCCTGTGCGGGGTCGGCCATGCGGTACGCGACTTTCGCGCCAAAGTCGCGTTTCAATGACGCGAAAAGCGCCATTTCTCAGCCAATGAAGGTAAACGCAGAGTGTGGGCAGCGTGATGACATAGGTCCTGGTCCCCACCATCTTAGAGAAGGGCATTGCAGTGATTGGCTTGCTGTCTGCGGCGTCACAGGGGCTATAAAGGGGAGTTCCCGCCGACCGCCATGTTACTGCTGCTGATCTGAGCTTAGGGAGAGGTTGCTGCCGCTTCGTCAGGAGCAGGGATAGCGTTAGGCAGGGTCCATTAACCACCAAACCGCTTGTGCTGTAGCGATTTCCACTGCCCAACACCACCTTCGGTGTGCAGGGACAGTGGAAGCTACATTTTTTTTTTTTCCCCCTCAGCGCTGTAGCTCATTGGGCTGCCCTAGAAGGCTCCCTGATAGCTGCATTGCTGTGTGTACGCCGCTGTGCAAACCAACTGCTTTTTTCAAAGCACAAATCCTCTTGTTCCTTCCTTTCTGCACAGCTATCTTTGTTGTTTGTCCACACTTTTTATTTAATTTGTGCATCAGTCCACTCCTTATTGCTGCCTGTCATACCTGGCTGAGATTACTGCAGGGAGATAGTAATTGAAGGACAGTTCCTGTTTTTTTTTTTTTTGTGGGAGATTAAGATTGACATTTCTGCTAGAGTGCCATCCCTGTGTGTGTCATCTCTCACTCAGTGGGCCATAGAAAGCCTATTTATTTTTTTGCTTGATTTTGGTTCTAAAATCTACCTGAAAAAATCACTACATCAATCAGTGGGAGAAAAATATTGGCCTCAGGGCTTGTGTGCCACTCCTGACTCCTGTGTGCATCATCACTCACTCAGTGGGCCATAGAAAGCCCATTTTTTTTTTTTGCTTTATTTGGGTTCTAAATTCTACCTGAAAAAAATCAATAAATCAATCAGTGGGAGATTAATATTGGCCTTTGGGCTTGTGTGCCAGTCCTAAGCGTGCCATCTCTCTCTCTCAGATAGTGGGCCATAGAAAGCCTATTTATTTTTATTTTTTTTTATTGGGTTTATAAATTTTCCCTGGAAAAAAAAAAAAAAGTGGGAGATTAATATTGGCCTCTGGGCTTGTGTGCCAGTCCTGAGCGTGCCATCTCTCTCACAAATAGTGGGCCATAGAAAGCCTATTTATTTTTTTTTTTTTTGGTTTTATAAATTCTCCCTTAAAAAAAAAGGGAGATTAATATTGGCCTTTGGGCTTGTGTGCCAGTCCTAAGCGTGCCATCTCTCTCTGTCTCTCAGATAGTGGGCCATAGAAAGCCTATTTATTATTTTTTTTATTGGGTTTATAAAATTTCCCTGGAACAAAAAAAAAAAAAGTGGGAGATAAATATTGGCCTCTGGGCTTGTGTGCCACTCCTGACTCCTGTGTGCGTCATCTCAGTGGGCCATAGAAAGCCTTTTTTTGTTTTATTTGTTTTCTAAATTCTCCCTGAAAAAATCATTTTATTTTCTTTGGTTTCTAAATTCTTCCTGAAAAAATCATTTTATTCTATTTTTTTTTCCTAAAGTCTCCCTGAAAAAAACAAAAAAAAAAAAACAAATCAGTGGGAGATTAATATTGCCCTTTCTGCTTGTGTGCCAGTCTTGACTCCTGGGTGTGCCATCTCTCTCTCTCTCTCCAATTGTGGGCCATAGAAAGCCTATTATTTTTTTAGCTTGATTTGGGTTCCAAAATCTACCTGAAAAAATCACTACATCAATCAGTGGGAGATAAATATTGGCCTCTGGGCTTGTGTGCCACTCCTGACTCCTGTGTGCGTCATCTCTCACTCAGTGGGCCATAGAAAGCCTTTTTTTGTTTTATTTGTTTTCTAAATTCTCCCTGAAAAAATCATTTTATTTTATTTGGTTTCTAAATTCTTCCTGAAAAAATCATTTTATTCTATTTTTTTTTTCCTAAAGTCTCCCTGAAAAAAAAAAAAAAAAAAAACAAATCAGTGGGAGATTAATATTGCCCTTTCTGCTTGTGTGCCAGTCTTGACTCCTGGGTGTGCCATCTCTCTCTCTCTCTCCAATTGTGGGCCATAGAAAGCCTATTATTTTTTTTAGCTTGATTTGGGTTCCAAAATCTACCTGAAAAAATCACTACATCAATCAGTGGGAGATAAATATTGGCCTCTGGGCTTGTGTGCCACTCCTGACTCCTGTGTGCGTCATCTCTCACTCAGTGGGCCATAGAAAGCCTTTTTTTGTTTTATTTGTTTTCTAAATTCTCCCTGAAAAAATCATTTTATTTTCTTTGGTTTCTAAATTCTTCCTGAAAAAATCATTTTATTCTATTTTTTTTTTTTTCCTAAAGTCTCCCTTAAAAAAAAAAACAAAAAAAAACAAATCAGTGGGAGATTAATATTGCCCTTTCTGCTTGTGTGCCAGTCTTGACTCACGGGTGTGCCATCTCTCTCTCTCTCTCCAATTGTGGGCCATAGAAAGCCTATTATTTTTTTAGCTTGATTTGGGTTCCAAAATCTACCTGAAAAAATCACTACATCAATCAGTGGGAGATAAATATTGGCCTCTGGGCTTGTGTGCCACTCCTGACTCCTGTGTGCATCATCTCTCACTCAGTGGGCCATAGAAAGCCTTTTTTTGTTTTATTTGTTTTCTAAATTCTCCCTGAAAAAATAATTTTATTTTATTTGGTTTCTAAATTCTTCCTGAAAAAATCATTTTATTCTATTTTTTTTTTTTCCTAAAGTCTCCCTTAAAAAAAATAAAAAATCAAATCAGTGGGAGATTAATATTTACATTTGTGCTTCAGTGACAGTCCTGCGTGTGTGGCATCTCTCTCATTTGTTGCCACCAACAACAGAGTGTAAGCAAGTCCACAGAACACAATGGTATTATGTATATATACACGTGCCAACGTAGATAAAAAATGAATAAAAATACCATATAAAAGTGACCAGTGCGCTGTGGAAGGTTTAGTGGAAAGACCACTTAGCAAGAGATCAGTACAACCATAACCAGTATACAGATTAAAGTAAGATATAACACCAGACAGGGAATATATTTAAATAACGCCTTTATTAAATATAAGTGGCAAATAATTGTATATTTTAAAATATAAGAAAGTATGCACGAGGACAAAAAATATTTTTCATATGTTACAAAATGATTAAAACATATACAAAATGTAAACATTAAAAATTGAAAAGGCAAGCTGACCCCACAGGTGTCTGTATATATAGCCAAAGGTGTGGCCCCCAAAAATAGATTTAGACTAGACAGGTGACAATCTATATATAGAATAATGTAAACAAAAAGATATATATATACGTGTATGTATATTCAGACTGCACAAGCCAAAGTGCAAAGTGCAAGGAAGAAAGTAAAAAAATAAATAAATAAAAAAAGATATAAACCTAAGGGTACCCGTGGTACCACAGAATATGTGAAACCCAACACTAAAGTGCAATATGTGCAAAAGAGGTGACACGGTAATCACACCATACAATTCATCCGGTGCCACTCCAATGGCAGTGTAAATAAATAAATCCAAAAAATGCCTAAGTGCAATCAAGCCAAAATGTGGCAAAGGAAGATGCAATCCGTCCTATATCTCCTTGATACAAGCCACCAACTGAACACTCACTGTTAAAATGGGGCCGATAACCGTCACTATATAGACAGATGGCCAAGAAAATAAGAGTCACCGCACTGTCTGAGCATGCAAAATCACAGAGGGAGCACACTATACCTTAATAACTTAGACCGAATTAGCGGGGTCAGCTAGGTCCTCCTGCAAACGCGCCCCGACGCGAAGGATCACTATCCGAAACGCGCGTCGGGGCGCGTTTGCAGGAGGACCTAGCTGACCCCGCTAATTCGGTCTAAGTTATTAAGGTATAGTGTGCTCCCTCTGTGATTTTGTATGCTCAGACAGTGCGGTGACTCTTATTTTCTTGGCCATCTGTCTATATAGTGACGGTTATCGGCCCCATTTTAACAGTGAGTGTTCAGTTGGTGGCTTGTATCAAGGAGATATAGGACGGATTGCATCTTCCTTTGCCACATTTTGGCTTGATTGCACTTAGGCATTTTTTGGATTTATTTATTTACACTGCCATTGGAGTGGCACCGGATGAATTGTATGGTGTGATTACCGTGTCACCTCTTTTGCACATATTGCACTTTAGTGTTGGGTTTCACATATTCTGTGGTACCACGGGTACCCTTAGGTTTATATCTTTTTTTATTTATTTATTTTTTTACTTTCTTCCTTGCACTTTGCACTTTGGCTTGTGCAGTCTGAATATACATACACGTATATATATATCTTTTTGTTTACATTATTCTATATATAGATTGTCACCTGTCTAGTCTAAATCTATTTTTGGGGGCCACACCTTTGGCTATATATACAGACACCTGTGGGGTCAGCTTGCCTTTTCAATTTTTAATGTTTACATTTTGTATATGTTTTAATCATTTTGTAACATATGAAAAATATTTTTTGTCCTCGTGCATACTTTCTTATATTTTAAAATATACAATTATTTGCCACTTATATTTAATAAAGGCGTTATTTAAATATATTCCCTGTCTGGTGTTATATCTTACTTTAATCTGTATACTGGTTATGGTTGTACTGATCAACAACAGAGTGTGTAACATTGTGCCTGATTTTCGTTGTGGTCTCACTCACCTGTAAAGGGGTAGCTAAATCATACTGAAGTTATAGCTCACCGTGTAATTTGTGTGACAGCAACAAATACCGTTAGTTTGTTTACGTTTTTAAAACAATGAGGAAGTATGGTGGAAGAGGTCGTGGCCGGGGGCGTTCATTGTCAGCTGGTAATGAGGGTAGTGGTAGTGGTGGAGCATCAGCTGGTCGTGGGAAAAAAAATATTGCACGTAAGTCTGGTGCTGTGGATCCAGGTTCGTCGTCTGGCTACACAAGGCCTCGAACGCTCCCTTTTCTGGGAGTAGGAAAACCGCTTTTAAAGCCGGAGCAGCAAGAGCAAGTTTTGGCTTATCTTGCTGACTCAGCCTCTAGCTCTTTTGCCTCCTCTCGTGAAACTGGTAAATGTCAAAGCAGCGCGTCGTTAGTGGATGTTCACGGTCAGGGACAAGTCGCTTCCTTGTCCTCTTCAGCAAAAACAACAACAGAGAAGAATGCAGCAGGCGACACAACGGGTTACTCCATGGAGCTCTTTACACATACCGTCCCTGGCTTAGAAAGTGAAGCAGTTAACAGTCCATGCCCATTACAAGTTGAATCTGACATGGAGTGCACTGATGCACAGCCACAGCCAGACTACTATGCTGGTCCTTTGACTCAGACCACAACATTGCCCTCGCAGGTTGCTGATCAAGAATCAGACCCTGATGAGACTATGTTGCCCCATCACGAACGCTATACCACCGACCGACACGGTGACACAGACGAAGTTGCACACGAGCTACAAGAAGAGGTAATAGATGACCCAGTTCTTGACCCCGATTGGCAGCCATTGGGGGAACAGGGTGCAGGCGGCAGCAGTTCTGAAGCGGAGGAGGAGGGGCCGCAGCAGGCATCAACATCGCAACAGGTTCCATCTGCCGGGCCCGTATCTTGCCCAAAACGCGTGGCAAAGCCAAAACCTGTTGGAGGACAGCGTGGCCATCCGGTTAAAGCTCAGTCTGCAATGCCTGAAAAGGTATCCGATGCTAGAAAGAGTGCAGTCTGGCATTTTTTTAAACAACATCCAATTGATCAGCGCAAAGTCATCTGTCAAAAATGTTCAACTACCTTAAGCAGAGGACAGAATCTGAAAAGTCTCAATACAAGTTGCATGCATAGACATTTAACCACCATGCATTTGCAAGCCTGGACTAACTACCAAACGTCCCTTAAGGTTGTAGCACCCTCGGCCAATGAAGCTAGTCAGCAACGCAACATCCCTTCCGGCAGTGTAGGGCCACCATTTTCCGCACCACCTGCAGTATCTGTGCAGGTTTCTTTGCCAGGCCAAAGCAGTCAGGGTCAGGGAATCACCAGTTTCATAGTAGGAAACACTGCATCTAGGGCACCGGTGGCAACAATACCATCTCCCACCGTCTCTCAGTCTGCCATGTCCACCGGCACCCCCGCTAGTTCCACGATCTCCAGCTCTCCAGTCCAGCTCACCCTACATGAGACTATGGTTAGAAAAAGGAAGTACTTAGCCTCGCATCCGCGTACACAGGGTTTCAACGCACACATAGCTAGACTAATCTCGTTAGAGATGATGCCCTACCGGTTAGTTGAAAGCGAAGCTTTCAAAGCCCTGATGGACTACGCTGTACCACGCTACGAGCTACCCAGTCGACACTTTTTTTCCAGAAAAGCCATCCCAGCCCTCCACCAGCATGTTAAAGAGCGCATCGTCCATGCACTCAGGCAATCTGTGAGCACAAAGGTGCACCTGACAACAGATGCATGGACCAGTAGGCATGGCCAGGGACGTTACGTGTCCATCACGGCACACAGGGTAAAGGTGGTGGATGCAGGGTCCACAGGGGACAGCAAGTTTGGGACAGTTCTGCCTAGCCCACGGTCTAGGAAACAATTGGCTGTAGCCGTTCGCACCCCCTCCTCCTCGTCAAGTGACGTGGATTTGCCTGAAACTGCCCCTCAACCAAGCACAACCGCAGATTTGAGAACTGGAACTTTGGCCCACATGGCGGATTATGCCTTACGTATCCTCAAAAGGGACACACGCATAACTAAAATGATGAATGATGACGATTACTGGTTGGCCTGCCTCCTTGATCCTCGCTATAAAGGCAAATTGCAAAATATAATGCCACATGAGAACTTGGAACTAATATTAGCAACCAAACAATCAACTCTTGTTGACCGTTTGCTTCTGGCATTCCCTGCACACAGCGCCCGTGATCGTTCTCACACGAGCTGCAGGGGCCAGCAGACCAGAGGAGTTAGAGGGGCAGAAATCAGAAGTGGCGTTGGCCAGAGGGGTTTTCTGACCAGGTTGTGGAGTGATTTTGCTATGACCGCAGACAGGACAGGTACTGCAGCATCAATTCAAAGTGACAGGAGACAACATTTGTCCAGTATGGTTACAAACTATTTTTCATCCCTTATCGATGTTCTCCCTCAACCGTCATTCCCATTTGATTACTGGGCATCAAAATTAGACACCTGGCCAGAATTGGCAGAATATGCATTGCAGGAGCTTGCTTGCCCGGCAGCTAGTGTCCTATCAGAAAGAGTATTCAGTGCTGCAGGTTCAATACTAACAGAAAAAAGGACTCGTCTGGCTACCCAAAATGTAGATGATCTAACCTTCATTAAAATGAACCACAACTGGATTTCGAAATCTTTTGCCCCACCTTGCCCGGCTGACACCTAGCTTTCCTATGAAAAGGTCTTGCCTGTGGACTATTCTGAATGCCTTTTCCAATCTCGTAATTTTCTGCACCTGATTGTCCAGCATACGACATGTTTACACCTCACTAAATGGCCAAACTCCCCACACGGGGCCGTGGTATCGACACTTGGCGACAGCACCCGTGAGAGTGCAGTTTGTCTGAAGAGGTGGGTGAGCCCGCTTTTGGTCGACGGCACTGCCACTGGGTCCCTCATAGTACAATAAAGTGTCTGGCGGTGGTGGTGCGCACCCAACGTCAGACACACCGTTGTAATATGAGGGGCCCTGGGCCTGTACCGCCGGCCACAAGACAGTTCCCCCCACCCCAGCTCAAACAGTGCTCTACCACTTGCAAAATTATCTCACAGCTCCACCAATGTTTAGTCTATGCGCTGACATCCTTCAATGCCTGCCACTGACAATACCATTGTATTGACATTTTTGTTATGTTAGGCCTTCGATGCCTGTCTGTAGTCACTCCTTCCACTAGGCCTCCACTGACCACACCACTGCTGCCCGTGTACCCCTGGAACCAATTTAAAATTGCCTACAGCCATGTGTTATTATTTTAGGCCTTCGATGCCTGTCTGCGGTCACTCCTTCCACTAGGCCTCCACTGACCACACCACTGCTGCCCGTGTACCCCTGGAAACAATTTAAAATTGCCTACAGCCATGTGTTATTATTTTAGGCCTTCGATGCCTGTCTGCGGTCACTCCTTCCACTAGGTCTCCACTGACCACACCACTGCTGCCCGTGTACCCCTGTAACCAATTTAAAATTGCCTACAGCCATGTGTTATTATTTTAGGCCTTCGATGCCTGTCTGCGGTGACTCCTTCCACTAGGCCTCCACTGACCACACCACTGCTGCCCGTGTACCCCTGGAACCAATTTAAAATTGCCTACAGCCATGTGTTATTATTTTAGGCCTTCGATGCCTGTCTGCGGTCACTCCTTCCACTAGGCCTCCACTGACCACACCACTGCTGCCCGTGTACCCCTGGAACCAATTTAAAATTGCCTACAGCCATGTGTTATTATTTTAGGCCTTCGATGCCTGTCTGCGGTGACTCCTTCCACTAGGCCTCCACTGACCACACCACTGCTGCCCGTGTACCCCTGTAACCAATTTAAAATTGCCTACAGCCATGTGTTATTATTTTAGGCCTTCGATGCCTGTCTGCGGTGACTCCTTCCACTAGGCCTCCACTGACCACACCACTGCTGCCCGTGTACCCCTGTAACCAATTTAAAATTGCCTACAGCCATGTGTTATTATTTTAGGCCTTCGATGCCTGTCTGCGGTCACTCCTTCCACTAGGCCTCCACTGACCACACCACTGCTGCCCGTGTACCCCTGGAACCAATTTAAAATTGCCTACAGCCAGCCCAATTTTTTTTACTTTAGGCCTTCGATGCCTGTCTGCAGTCACTCCTTCCACTAGGCCTCCACTGACCACACCACTGCTGCCCGTGTACCCCTGGAACCAATTTAAAATTGCCTACAGCCATGTGTTATTATTTTAGGCCTTCGATGCCTGTCTGTGGTCACTCCTTCCACTAGGCCTCCACTGACCACACCACTGCTGCCCGTGTACCCCTGGAACCAATTTAAAATTGCCTACAGCCATGTGTTATTATTTTAGGCCTTCGATGCCTGTCTGCGGTCACTCCTTCCACTATGCCTCCACTGACCACACCACTGCTGCCCGTGTACCCCTGGAACCAATTTAAAATTGCCTACAGCCAGCCCAATTTTTTTATTTTAGGCCTTCGATGCCTGTCTGCGGTTACTCCTTCCACTAGGCCTCCACTGACCACACCACTGCTGCCCGTGTACCCCTGTAACCAATTTAAAATTGCCTACAGCCATGTGTTATTATTTTAGGCCTTCGATGCCTGTCTGCGGTGACTCCTTCCACTAGGCCTCCACTGACCACACCACTGCTGCCCGTGTACCCCTGGAACCAATTTAAAATTGCCTACAGCCATGTGTTATTATTTTAGGCCTTCGATGCCTGTCTGCGGTCACTCCTTCCACTAGGCCTCCACTGACCACACCACTGCTGCCCGTGTACCCCTGGAACCAATTTAAAATTGCCTACAGCCATGTGTTATTATTTTAGGCCTTCGATGCCTGTCTGCGGTCACTCCTTCCACTAGGCCTCCACTGACCACACCACTGCTGCCCGTGTACCCCTGGAACCAATTTAAAATTGCCTACAGCCATGTGTTATTATTTTAGGCCTTCGATGCCTGTCTGCGGTCACTCCTTCCACTAGGCCTCCACTGACCACACCACTGCTGCCCGTATACCCCTGGAACCAATTTAAAATTGCCTACAGCCATGTGTTATTATTTTAGGCCTTCAATGCCTGTCTGCGGTGACTCCTTCCACTAGGCCTCCACTGACCACACCACTGCTGCCCGTGTACCCCTGGAACCAATTTAAAATTGCCTACAGCCATGTGTTATTATTTTAGGCCTTCGATGCCTGTCTGCGGTCACTCCTTCCACTAGGCCTCCACTGACCACACCACTGCTGCCCGTGTACCCCTGGAACCAATTTAAAATTGCCTACAGCCATGTGTTATTATTTTAGGCCTTCGATGCCTGTCTGCGGTCACTCCTTCCACTAGGCCTCCACTGACCACACCACTGCTGCCCGTGTACCCCTGGAACCAACATCATAAAATATAAAAATAACTATTTTGCTTATAAAATAGAAAATACTGGAGAGATATCAAATGCAGACATTTTAACATTAAAAACAAACACATACAACAAAAATCTGGTACAGTACTAAAAATGGCCACCAGCTACAATAACTTTCTCCTGCAAGTAGTTAACTGAAAGGTTTTTTCAATTTTAAACACAGATATGGCATCCACCGAGTGTTGTCCTGTCGCGTCTTCTTTATATTATTGCCAAGAAGATGCAAAACAATGAAAATAATAAAATCATTATTTACCAAAAAAATAGAGTAAGTCAAAACCACATTGCAAATAAACATTCATTACAAATAAAGAAGCAGGGCGCGTCCGAGGGTGAGTATATACCTAATAAGAATATAATCACCCTCGGACGCGCCCTGCTTCTTTCCGACAGCCTTCCTTCCTAAGAATCAGCCCTTCCGTGGTGTAGAGAGAGGGTTTGTTACACTCCAAGGTGTTCCCCAGGTTGCCTTTCCTGAGCTTCGATCTTCCGGCTCTCGTTTAGTAGTTGTTGGAAACTACGCTGCATTGGGCCTACAAATTGGGTATGGGGTGTAGAGAGATGGTGTGTTACACTCCAAGGTGTTCCCCAGGTTTCCTCTCCATTGCTTCGATCTTCCGGCTCTCGTTTAGTAGTTGTTGGAAACTACGCTGCATTGGGCCTACAAATTGGGTATGGGGTGTAGAGAGATGGTGTGTTCCACTCCAAGGTGTTCTCCAGGTTGCCTTTCCTGAGCTTCGATCTTCCGGCTCTCGTTTAGTAGTTGTTGGAAACTACGCTGCATTAGGCCTACAAATTGGGTATGGGGTGTAGAGAGATGGTGTGTTCCACTGTAGAGAGATGGTGTGTTCCACTCCAAGGTGTTCCCCAGGTTTCCTCGCCAATGCTTCGATCATCATGCTCTCGTTTAGTAGTTGTTGGAAACTACGCTGCATTAGGCCTACAAATTGGGTATGGGGTGTAGAGAGATGGTGTGTTCCACTCCAAGGTGTTCCCCAGGTTTCCTCGCCAATGCTTCGATCATCATGCTCTCATTTAGTAGTTGTTGGAAACTACGCTGCATTAGACCTTCAAATTGGGTATGGGGTGTAGAGAGATGGTGTGTTCCACTCCAAGGAGTTCTCCAGGTTGCCTTTCCTGAACTTCTATCTTAAGGCTCTCATTAAATTGTGGTTAAACGGAACAACTGCATTTGGCGTACTAGTTGGTTTGGGGCCTACTATCGGTGTCTGCCGCTCCTTGCTGTTCTCCTGGTTTCCTGTCCTGAAATTCCGTTTTCAGGCGCTCGTTAAGTAGTTGTTAATGTTAGACTGCATTTGGCCTACTAGTTGGGTTGGGGCCTACTATCGGTGTCTGCCACTCCTTGCTGTTCTCCTCCACTGAACAA
Organism: Ranitomeya imitator; assembly: GCF_032444005.1. Lineage (NCBI taxonomy): Eukaryota > Metazoa > Chordata > Amphibia > Anura > Dendrobatidae > Ranitomeya > Ranitomeya imitator. The sequence continues at coordinate 790,777,712 of NC_091284.1, read as the reverse complement.
AGCTGTGCCGCCTGTTTACTACTGTTGCCAATTTTGAACTGCATTTCGACTACTTACTGATTTGGGCCTACTCTCTGTGTCAGCCTCTCATTCCAGTTGTCCTCCACTGCAATGCCCCCTGATTAGTCCTGTGTTACCAATTTTGAACTGCATTTAGCCCACTTTATTCTTTGGGCCTATATCTGTGTTTCCTCCTCATCCTGCCCATTGCCCAGCCAGTGATAGATGAGTCTGCTGGTACATTGACCCATAACGCAACATTTCCCGTGCACGCTACACTGCAAGATTGTGACCCTGCTGAAAGTCAGGTCCCCCTTCCCGCATACCATACCACCTTACACGGGGACAAACAGGAAGGTGCAGATGAAAGTGCAGGTTCCTTCATCAGGTGGGGGGAGGAATACTAGTTGGCGACGTCACTGGCACAGGGCCTCTCATGGTACGCAAAAGTGTTGCTGCCGGTGGGAGGCGCCCCCGCCGTGCAAACACACCGCTGTACTTTGAGGGGCCCTGTGCCAGTGCCAATGCCAACGAGTGGGCCCCCCCTGCTTGCTCAGGTTCACAGCACTTGCAAAGTTGAAATACTTACCTCTCCCTGCTCCACTGCCGTGACGTGGTCCAGATTTCCTGGGCCCACTAATTACTTGAACCAGCCCTACCCACCACAACTTTAGCCAAATGACCCCCAATTTCAAATGCCTTCCAATTATTATAAGGTAAATTACGCTTGACAAGCTTCATTAAGAAGAATGGATGGTTTTGACATTAAAATGGGCACTCTAGGTGTTTTCCTGGCCCCCACTCACTGCCGACTATGCTGCCCCATTGACTTGCATTGGGTTTCGTGTTTCGGTCGATCCCGACTTTACGTCATAATCGGCCGATTTCACTCGACCCGACTTTTGAGATAGTCGGGTTTCGCGAAACCCGGCTCGACTCTAAAAAGGTCAAGGTCGCTCAACTCTACATTAAAGAATGAATAAAAGCAAGGGTTAGCAACCTGTGGTTTGGGAGCCACATATGGCTTGTAGGCCCATGATCTGTGGCTCATGTCTGTCTGTCAGCTTCTTGTATTAGCCTCAGGTCTAATAAGCAGCTATCAGAAGCAGGTCTCCAAATGGTGACTTTTTTTGTGAATAAGGCTGTGCAGAAAAGCAGATCTAGATCCACATATACTGGCTTAAGGGATGGAGATATATTATATCTATTGTCCTGGACATAGGATTATATTGCCAGTTTAAGGGTGGCTGGTGGGAATACCTGTATGTAAATGTCATTTATTGGAGGAAACTTTTGGCTTTTATTATACCAATAATGGGTGCTCTGGGTGTATCTACTGTGGTGGGATGGGACCCTGGATATGGCGTGTGACCCTCTGTCATAGCTGAATGTGACTCAAGATAAGATAGGCTGGGGACCACTGATCTAAAGTGTCGAGATAAGATGTATTTGGGAAGAGGACACTCACTACACTGATAATTTCTAAAAAAATCCATATAAACACAATTCTTAAAGGTGCAAAATGCAAATATTATGTTTTTACCATGCGGAATTTCAGCATTGATTCATCATTCATGAATCATATCAGTATGCAGAAGAACAAGCACCATTCCTTTGAAGCAGCAAGTAATACAGTGCATAGTGCTCTGAAGTGGACACCATGAAGCTGCCAAATCAGTGCAGCTGGATATGATGGTGTACAAGTAGTTTACAGCAATGCACTCCCAAGTATATTCTGTGCCAAGTCCATAATCATTGAGAAAACCTTTGTAATTAGAGATGGAAATGACTGTTTCATGGCTGGCTATGCAGCTTCACAAGGAAGCTGACTATTCGTAGTGAAGGAGGGCTTGTTACTGAATATAATGGGCAGTACATCAAGTGCCAATGCAAAAAATACAGAAATACAAAACTATTCTGGATTGATGTCCATTAAGTGAAATCATTTATAATGAACAGTTTTGCAGGCATCTAATAAGCTTTATGCACTAAGCCATCATCATGTGTTATATCTTATCTTGTCCTTGGTGAATGGAAATACTCTACCTAATACCAAGAGACTGTGAAGCCTATTTAATCTTTGCTCCACACTGTGCATGAGCTGTCAGCTTGTAGAGCAACGTCTTAGAATATATGAGGAAAGATTGCTGTTTAACTCAATTATTTAACCCCTGATCCAGGTGATGCTCCCCACCAGTCTGTATTAACTTCTATGCGATTGTAATATCTCAGGAGGACACTGATTGGCTGCAGTTTTTACTTAGATGTATGTGACCTCACCACTGCAGGAAATGAACAGAGACCAGCAGAGACCACCCAAGTATTGTATAAAGAAAGTAAAGCTGTCCATACACATGAGACAGCTGTCAGCTGAACGTTCATTCGCAGGCGGATATCTCTCCTAACCTCCCCATACACAAGAGCCTGACTATAAGAGCATGCACTCTACAGAGGAATGGGAGGGAGAAAGAGAGAACACCCCACTGACCATAAGAGCTTACATTATCCAGAAGAGAGAGAGAAAAAAGAGATGGGCAGAGTGAGGACCCACTGACCATAAAGAGCTAACACTCTTCAAGAGAGAAAGGTAGATGACCCTGCTGACCATAAGAGATTACACTCTACAGGAGAGAAAGTGGACCCTGCTGACCATAAGAGCTTACACACTACAGGAGGGAGAGAGACCACCACTGACCAAATAAACTTACAATCTGCAGGAGAGAGAGGACCCTCCTTACCATAAGAGCTTACACTCTACAGGAGAGAGAGAACCTTGCTGACCATAAGAGCTTACACTTTACAGGAGGGAATGAGACCACCACTGACCATAAGAGCTTACACTCTACAGGAGAGAGAGAGGACTCCGCTGACCATAAGAGCTTACACTCTACAGGAGAGAGAGAGTACTCCGCTGACCATAAGAGCTTACACTCTACAGGAGAGAGAGAGGACTCCGCTGACCATAAGAGCTTACACTCTATAGGAGAGAGAGAGGACCCTGCTGACCATAAGAGCTTATACTCTACATGACAGAAAGACATACCCAGTGACTCTGGAGGTGGAAAATGTCTCTGCTTTACAAACTATGCTGTGGTGGCAACCCCTGATCTGTGATGACCCTGGTACTAACAACCACTGTACAAGATATGGAAATCCGCTAGATGTCGAAGTTGCAGAGCATTATAGGGAGGTTAGCACGGCAATGCAAAAGGATATTAGCCTGCTCTCTGATGGTTCAGCAGTGTGGGAAATGGTACTCAGCACTTTTTTTATACTTACGAATTGCAAATCAAATCTCAAAGTATTAGAAATCTTTTGAAACCACAAATTTGGCAATTTGAAATATGTGAAATTTTGCCACGACTCGATCCTCCACGAATCAATTCACTCATCTCTAGTTAGACATCCTTCTCTTACATTATGTTGGCTTTTTAGGTCTTAATCTAAAAGAAAACTTTGTCAAGCCATTAAAAAATTTGGTACAAATTAGAACTCTCATCTTCTACCTTAAAACTAAAGCTTGAAGCGTGACGCACAGAGTCATGGTTTTTGCCGCAAAAATCAAACCAGTTTCTTTGTGTCTGGAATTTGCTGCAAAGTTTGCAAAAAAAAACCTCACGCATGAAAACCTTACTCAATATGAATCAATGGTTTTTTGACTGGACTACCCAGCACAAAATACACAGATTATACTAAATCACCAGCGATCATAGGAGCAAGCTGACTTATTTTCCAGTAGATCCTTGAAGAATTGTAAAAAGTGCATAAACTCTTTAGATAATTTCTTCCTTTAAAATATACTGTTTTGATGTGTAATTTTCATAGAGATATTTTTGTATATTGTGGACATATTATATATATATTATATATTTTGTTTCAATCTAGTCTCGTTTCAGCACAAAAAAAAACAGATTCAGGATATTGTGTATACTGTAAAATGAAACCGATTGAACTTTTGCTCTTCCACTTTCATAAAAGTAGTTCCACTATCTCACTGTCATTGGTAATCTCGTCTGCCCTTTCTATTGTCCTAGAAAATCTTTGAGCCTATAATATTAGTTGAAATGGTATCATGCTAGGGGCCAAAGAACTGTATTATTCACTGCCAGTTAAGATATGTAGCAGAACAGTAAAACTTTTTTTTTTTCACGGTGACCTTCAGGATTTGGCATTGGAGGACAACATGAAGCTCTAACCGTCGTCTTCTCCAGGCTGGAATATCTACAGAAAACACATTTGATATTTTGCTTGCACGATTGGCTGCCGCGCTTCCTGTTTAACCTTTGTGTCATGAAATCATTTGTGAGCTGTAAATTCAATTGGTTTTATTCAAATGGATGAAACAAATCAGCTTCTTATAGCGAAGTCAATGGAAAACACGCGCGGGTGTAATGCAATAGCGTTTCTTTGTTTGTTGTAGGGTCGTCATAGATAAGTTCACGACTGCATAATATCCTTCATGTATTCCCATTTATCACGTCAGAACTACCATTTATTCGCTCTTCTCGGCCAAACTTGGCATCTAGATCATTTTAAATGGAAAACTATTAAAAACTGGTGGCTGAATCCATGATACTTGGGCCATAAAAACAATAATAGCTTCGTTCCTTGGCCCAGAAGACACCAATATCTAAAAATAATAATATGTATCCAGATCTCGACAGTTCTAGGGCAGTGACCATAGTAAACTATATTTCTGCAGGAATTTGTTTTACATAATATTGGGAATAATGCATAATTTCAAGAACAAAAAAATATACTTAGAATGCTGTAAAATAGTGAAAAAAAATAACACAACTTACTGATACCCTGGTGTTTTTCAGTTTGAACTTTGACCCGCTTCCCTGCAGGTCTCTGTGCATCCTGTTTGCTACAGCCAATCACTGGAGACAGTATTGACCCGTTGGTCCATGCTGAAGGCTGTGATTGGCTAAACCCATCACATGCCCTTCCAAAATGAACAGGAAGTACAGCAGAAGTGTACCAGGGCTGCACTGGAGTAATTGACCTGGAGTCACAGTGGTCACACTTCCATCCGAACATAACAGGATGTAGTTCCTGCAAGATTCAGCTAGACATGTGACGGCTGCAGTCTATCACTGGTCACAACAGTGTTGTATTGGTCACTGCTGCGACCAGGATGATGTTCAATAGGGTTTTTGTAGCCTTTAATATTAATGAGTCAACAAAACGATGGTTTAGACCAGGGGTGTCAAACTGCATTCCTCAAGGGCCGCAAACAGGTCATGTTTACAGGATTTCCTCGTATTGCACAGGTGATAATTTAATCACCTGCACAGAATGATTCCAGCACCTTGTGTAATGCAAAGGAAATCTTGAAAACACGCATGGTCTGAGGCCCTCGAGGAATGCAGTTTGACACCCCTGGTGTAGACCATACATTTTAGAAGGTAGCGGTATCCAACTAAGATAATTGAAAGCTGTGGTGTGCCCCATGTCCCGGCATTGTTTACCAGGGGTAGCTCCATACTCTTTGTAGTGGCTATGCCTGGTACTGCAGAACAATTTTTTTTCACTTGTTTGGAGTCGAGTAGAGATAAGCAAATAAATTTGAGTGGAATTGCTTTCAACTCGAATGTTACAAAAATCTGTATTAGTCAAAAGGTGGATTTTTAGTAATTCAATTCCACTGGCGGCTATTTTTCAGAACTGTTAAAGGCCAGCAAAAGATTAAGAAAAATTTAAAAATTCATCTTACCGCTCACCTCTTTGGCTTCTCTGATCCTAATTGTTACCCTTAGGGTCCTCATTGTATCTTTTAATTCCCGTTGTTCATGATAAAATCAAAGAAATTCCTTGTTGACTGTGAGAGGTCACAAAACTTCAGGAGAACCTTCTCTGGCCTCATCAGAGACGGATGTCCCAACTTTGTGTGAGAGTCCCAGTGATTTCCGGGTGAGCGGTGGGAATCAGAAGATGCGACAAGGATCATACAGGTGACAGTGGAGAGTGGATGGGCTGGACTGGAGAGTTGAGCGGTGAGGTGAGTATAATATTTTTTTAAATTTTTTATATGTTATGTTTATTATGCTCTTGGGTCTGCAGAGCCCTCAAAGCATAATAAAGGACATTAAAATTCCCAGGAAAAATACATGAAAACAGGCTAATTCAAATTTTGCCTAATCCATTAATTTCTAGCACTGGATATTGATGTAGCCCATACTGTGACCCCTTCTCTGTTAGTCTGGAGCTCAGTTGACCAATTGTTTTGAACTTGATGATTGCGTGCCCATTTTCATCTGTAGTAGGTCTCATCAATCCAATTATGTCTTGACTTTTACAGAATGAGAGCGTTAGATAGACGTACAAATTTCAGCATTGAGACAAAATGGAAGAAGAGAGAACATCTTCACTCTTAATGTCCACTAAACCTTGAAACTTCCACAAGCAGCAAGTTGGAGAAAGCAGATCTTGTCAATTAAAAGTCAAAGCAAGAATCAAATGCAAAACACCCCTTAAAGGGGTTATCTGGCTTTGGGGTACAAGTCTGCAGTCACACTATTTTACTGCAGATGCGTGAAACACTGTGAAAGTTATGGGGATTTTCCAAGGCCAACATCAAGAATGGGCAGCTGCATTATCGCAAATATGAAATATGCATTATGTAATCACATGCCAACTAGACATTTGCAGCCTCGTTCAGAACAAGTGAATTTAGCGATGCTGAATACAGCTAGTTGAAATGTGGCTGGACGTATGCTAATTGCTCCCACCTGCGCCCAGCGTCGGAAAATCTTGAAAACATTCAATGGTTGCGCTATGAGGTTTCACAAGTTTTCTTTCACATAGAGTGATTGTAGACTTGTACCCCAAGGCCGTAAAACCCATTGAAGCCTCTAAAAATACAATGAGAATGACAGTAAATAACATTGGAGAGCATGCTCAGTGAAAAAAAAAATGGAGGTCCCATGCAGATAAAATTCTGAAAATAAGCGGGTTCTTTCCATTCTTTTCGAAAGAAGACATCTTTAATATCTACCATTTTCCAACATTCTAACTCTATAGAGAAATGATAGAAACAAGAGCATCAAAGATGACACAATATCCCAGGAGAACATGTGCATCAGCTCGCCAACCAGTTTGTTAATGAAACAGAACTACTTTTATCATCAAGATCTTAGCTCTGAAGTTTCTGATGCAATTACTGTGCCATCACAACAGAGACAGATGTTTTACAGGTTAATTATTCCATGTAACAACAAGAATGGCAGATTAATACTTCTTTCTTTTTTTTTTTTGCGTGGGCAAAGAACAAACACACTAAAGAAAGTTTTAACGCCACCAGATAAAAGCTCCATCCTGTAAATGAAAATCTTCACATGACTGATGTAATCCTAGATCTTTAACCCTCCGTCACATACAACTGATCTGACAGGCGCTTCTCTTTTACTTTCATTTCTCCTTCCTCACCAGATTGTGAGGAAACCCCCTCCCTCCAGGTAGTCTCCTGTCTCTTGAAGGTCTGTGAAACCTGATATCACAGTTGGATTTCAGAGCTTCAGGGGAGAGGATATAGCTGCACAGATCTCTCAGGCTCATTGTATGTGAATACGTCACATTCAGTAAGGTTGGTATTTTATGTTTTTATTCATCACAATAGTTTATTTAGCTTGTTTTATGAATGTATAGCACAAAATGTGAGGATATTTCATAGAAATAAGGGAGATTTATAAAAGAAAGTGTGCTGCTCAGGCATATACAGTAGTTCCCTAACATATTCCTTCTCTTGCTTCAGATTATCTGCTGAAATGTAGAGGAAAATGTACAATTTATCCAAACAACTTGATGTTGAGGAAGTAACAAACATGCTGTTAGATGATAGAGACCTCACACTGAATGAGGATTTAGGAGAGGAAAGTGAGATTGATTCTCATGATGAGGTGGAAGAATGTGTCCTGGATTCTGAAACAGAGCAAGATGGTGACAGTGGTGAGGATGAAGAAGTTGGATCATATTATATTGGATACAGCAGATCAGATGTGCTCCACTTTCAACGTCAGCAGAAACATCAAACGCTGGCCAATGGTCATATTTTTTGCTATGTTGAATTTGGGTGGTATAAATTCACAAGTAATTTATCTTCAAAACAAGCTTGAACCACTCCGTAGATGATTGTATCTGAAAAAATTGGCCCATGAACTAGTACTTGGAGAGCTATGCAGGAGAAGCGTGAAAACAATCAGTATCCCCTCTCGCCTTCAAGTTCAGCTCAAAAGGTTCCGCCCAGAAGATGATGGTGAAAAGTCACTATCTGCACCACCTCACAAAAGAAGGAGATGCACCACCTGCCAAACGGAAAGCGGAACCAGAAGGCTTTCAAATTATGAATGTCTCAAATGTCATAAAGCAATTTGCCTGACACATGCAAAAATGGTGTGTAATTCTTGCTATTTGCTCTGCAAGTGTGACTTTTCTGGGGAAACCTCAGCATCTACTTCTGATTGAATATGTTTTTAATAGTACTTAACGTACCTTAAAATTAAGTTTGTGTTCAAAAATTTTCTTTGTACATTTTTTTGAGAGAGTCGAACTGGGGACTATTTGGCGGGAGTTTTGAAAAGTTTGTATTTCATAGTTATTAGTTTTATGTTAAGTAAATGGTTTTTTTTGCAACTGATTATGTGTAGTCTCTTTTATTACATCCTATGAAGGTCACTGATCACTTTTAGAGCACTGAAATTGCAAACATTAGATATTATAGGTATTTTTCCAGCAGGCGCCTGACAGGCACATTGTATGTGAACTCGTTAGTCCGAATATTGTATGTGACGGAGGGTTAAAATCAAAGGTTTTGCCGGAATCGGGGAACAAAAAAAGTTGTTAAAACTGAAAATAACTACAAAAAGTTGCAGTAATTTTAATTAGTTCATTGCTAATAAATATACATTTGGAGACTGTAAACATCAGAAAAAATCCATTTTCATAGTAAAGGATTTTATCATCATAACATTGGATTACTGCTGTCAACGAATCCATGAGCTTGAATTTCCTTTCCTGGTTTTCCCATTTTTCAGTGTGGGCATCTCTCAAGAGTATGTCATTACTTCATGATCGATGAAAGTCAAACCTTTGCAACCCTCATTGATCCTGGAGAACCAAGAGCACTGTGACATTGTGAATAGGGCTGTTGTGAAATTTTGTCTACAGTGGATGGATGGAAGTCGAAGTATTGTTGTTAAGAAGAAAATTGTAAAGAAGCCTCAGCAAGAGCTGTTGACCAATTTCTCTAAGAATGGTGGACTCCCATGGATGAGGAAAAAAGGAATAGTGGTCTCTTGAAACATTAGTTTAGCTGTAAAATGGACAGAAAAGTTCTTCACAAGTCAATTTCATATAAGAGATGCTATTCGGACATAAAAACCATCGTGACCCTAGGAGGACATAGTGGTGGAATGATATGTTTTATACGTTTACGTACAGTGCCTTGAAAAAATATTAATTCCCTGTGGACTTTTCCACATTTTTTTTACATTGCACCCAAAAACTGACATCCCAAGCAAGGAGAGCACTAATTTAAGAAGCAGCCAAGTTGCCCATGATCACTTTGAGTGACTGTTTTGCTGCCCTATAGAATCTGGGTCATGCTGAGTTGCCAGTGTTCTAATTAAAAGCTCAGCCATGCAATCCTGTGATGGGAGTGCTGACCTGTCAGTAATTTGATTAACAACTCAGCCATCCAATCTGTGACCGGGAGGTGCTGGACTTTCTCCAGGCGTTTTCTGTTCTGGAGATTACCCAGCTATTTAACTGAACTGTCTGCCTCTGATCCCTGCAAAACGTAGTTTGTGCTTTCTGATGAGTGTTTGCTTGATTCTGTTGTGCTGAGTTCTGATCTTCTACTGCCTGACCATTTGGATTGTGCTCTGACTAAAATTTTGACTTGTCCTTATTCTTTAATGTGTTATCTTCTGGTATTTTGACCCCGGATCATGACTAATGCCTTTGTCTTTCCCAGTGGTTTTCTACGTACACTCTTGGTACTGACCTCAAAACATCTGACTTCTCTTCCTAATGGTCCGTCCGTGTGGAGTGACTAGCGTCACAGTTTGTTTATGGGGTACCATTTTTTTACAGGTACCCATCAGACTCTAAATGATTCAGAAAGGGAAAAAGTTTTTTTCTAATAAAATTCTAGCTACATATTTTGCTAGAAATCGGTCTCTTGGCCTTGAGCTTTGTGTGGAAAAAAAGCAAAATGTGATCCTGAAATAAAACATAGTGGAAATTTCCATGCAGCGTTTTACTATACAGTCCTCCAGCGCAGACATTCCCTTGGGGATCTGTGTGATTGACTAATGTGATTTACAAAACACTTGCCTCTGCTAATTGCATCATAAAGGTTAATGTTGTTTTATAGACAAAACGACCTTAAAAAATAGAATCGGTAATGCACCTTATACATATAGTGGGAGTTTCAATTAATATCTTCAGTGGTTACATGTAACAATGCTTGTTTTATATACTCCATGACATTTGCGACTTGATTGAAAAGGTCAAATAATAAAATGTGATGGATGTTGATATATTTATTTCCCGTAACCTCAATAGCAGATCCTTAGCTCAAGCCAAACCCTACAATTTTGTCGGGACCAGCCAACCGTTTAATCTTTATGGTGATGTCCTGATTTCAAACCTCTGGTAACAGATGTGAGGAAAAAGAAGGATAGGATATATGGGATTTCAGCATGTCTGATACTTTTGTTCTCAGGGAAATGTCTGGCAATGGCTATTTTCGCTATCCCCTCTAAGCAGACATGCAATTTTGACTGAGGAAAAGCGGTCATCTAATATCTACATATGACTGTAGATCCCTTAAAGGGGGTTGTCCCATAACCCTAGATGGCTGATATGTATGGTATGATACAGGGCCGGACTGGGACTAAAATTCAGCCCTGGTATTTGAAGTTACACAGGCCCACTTGTCACATGGTGACTTTATAATATCGTTGTACACTTGTAGGCAGGGCTGGTTTTAGGCAAATTGGGGCCCTAGGCAAAGTTTAAAATGGGGCCCAAAATGCTAACATATCGCACATCACACAGAAGCATTTCGGTTGTATTTACAAGCGCTGAGTTCAGGCCGCTAAATGAGTTTGATCGACAATACTGAAGTTGTTGAACACTTGTTTCCTGGCCTCTTTCCACCGTCTGAGAAAGAATCATGGGACAGAACAATCACTAACAGATCACTAACCGATCCCCATACAGTATCATGCTATCAGCAGCACATCTACAGTTTACAGCGGCAATGTGCTGCTGAGAACAATGATTTTTCTTCCGGCAAAAACAATCTGAATATGCAGCATTTTACTTGTTTAGTAAAATACACCCTAAATATAGTATAATACACTCCCTATAGTCCTCCATATATTAAAATACACTGCTCAGTCCTCCACATAGTATAATACACTCCTCATAGTCCTCCATATAGTATAATGCACCGCCATAGTCATCCATGTAGTACAATTCACTTCCCATAGTATGATGCACCCCCTAGTTCTTAATATAGTATAACGTATTCCCCATAGTCCTCGATAATGCAGCCCACATATAGTATAATGTAGCCACCACCCTACAGAATATAATGCGGCAACCACAGAGTATAATACAGCCACCCCACAGTATAATGCAGCCACCCCACAGAGTATAATGCAGCCACCCCACATACTAAAATGTAACCCCATAGAATATAATACAGCCCACCTCCCCATAATATAGTGTATAACACAACCTCCCCCATAGAATATAATATACCCCCACAATATTATATACCACAGCGACATAGTACATAACATGGCCTCCCCATAGAAGATAATATACTCCCCATAGTATATAGCAAAGCCCACATAGTATATAGCACAGCCCGCATAGTAGATAACACAGCCCACACAGTAGTATATACAGCACAGCCCAAACAGTAGCATATACAGAACAGCCAACACAGTAGTATATACAGCACAGCCCACACAGTAGTATATACAGCACAGACCGCACAGTAGTATATCCAGCACAGCCCGCACAGTGGTATATCCAGCATAGCCCACACAGTCATATATCCAGCACAGCCCGCACAGTGGTATATCCAGCACAGCCCGTACAGTGGTATATCCAGCGCAGCCCGCACAGTGGTATATACAGCACAGCCCGCACAGTGGTATATACAGCACAGCCCGCACAGTGGTATATCCAGCACAGCCCACATCTCTCCTCCTCCCCCGAGAATGTCCCCACAGTCCAGCAAAAAAAAAAAAACACTCTCCTCACCTTTCCTCATGCCCCGCGTTGCTTCCTGCTCCTGTCTCAGCGGCTGCAGTCTGCCCGGAACACAGCAGGTGCGCGATGATATGACGTCATCGCGCACCCACAGTGTCAGAGGCAGAGTGGGGAATGATGGGAGAGGGAGCGTCTGTAGACGCTCTCTCCTCCATCATTGCATTCAACTGTACTGGCGTCATAGACGCCGGTATAGTTGAATGCGACGGCAGGGGGGTGAGTCATCGGAGGCGGGGGGAAGGCGGATGGAGCGGCCCACGACTGGCACCGGCCCTACTGGCATTTGCCAGATGTGCCCAATGGCCAGTCCGAACCTGGTATGATATCATGCATATATAAAGGTTTGGAGTCATAGTCTACAGTCACTCTATGCAGACTTGTGAATTCTCACAGTGTACAGTGCATGCGCCTTCAAGATTCTGTGATGCTGAGAGTGGGTGGGCCACATGATTTACATACATGTGGTTACAGGCCGACTAGACTTAGTAAGACTGGGCACATCTAGTCGGAATGTGGCTGGAAGTATACAAATTGCATACTTGCATTCATATGACCGCTATCTCCCGATGCCGGCACTGGAGAATCCTGACAGCGTGCACTGTGCGCGTGTTCTGAGTCACATAGTCTGTAGTCACATAGAGTTACTGAAGAGTTGTACCCCAAGCCTGGACAACACTTTTAATGATGTGTGAATGAATCATTGGTCACACATATTCACTAACACTAACAGTTCATTCTCACAGGACACATAGGGTCTCCTTTTCCTGGCATCAGTTGGGGGTCCGTCAGACAATCAGCATTGTTGTTTGTGGTACAACCCCATTACATTCTACTTCCTCTAGGTATACAGGGATCAAATTAAATTGCAATATAAGTGCAATTAAAAATTAACTTAAAAATAAACCATAACTGACCAGTCTTGGTTAGCACCATATAGAGGTTTTCAAGATTGAGATACAGTACAGACCAAAAGTTTGGACACACTTTCTCATTTAAAAATGTTTCTGTATTTTCATGGCTATAAAATTGTACATTCACACTGAAGGTATAAAAACTATGAATTAGCACATGTGGAATTATATACTTAACAAAAAAGTGTAAAACAACTGAAAATATGTCTTATATTCTAGGTTCTTCAAAGTAGCCACCTTTTGCTTTGATGACTGGTTTGCACACTCTTGGCATTCTCTTGATGAGCTTCAAGTGGTAGTCACTGGAAATGGTTTTCACTTCACAGGTGTGCCCTGTCAAGTTTATTAAGTGGGATTTCTTGCCTTATAAATGGGGTTAGGACCATCAGTTGTGTTGAGCAGAAGTCCGCTGGATACACAGCTGATGGTCCTACTGAATAGACTGTTAGAATTTGTATTATGGCAAGAAAAAAGCAGCCAAGTAAAGAAAAACGAGTGGCCATCATTACTTTAAGAAATGAAGGTCAGTCAGTCTGAAAAATTGGGAAAACCAATTGGGAAAAAAAAGTGTCCCCAAGTGCAGTTGCAAAAACCATCAAGCGCTACAAAGAAACTGGCTCACATGAGGACCGCCCCAGGAAAGGAAAACCAAGAGTCACCTCTGCTTCTGAGGATAAGTTTATCCGAGTCAACAGCCTCAGAAATCGCAGCTCTGATTAGAGACCAGGTCAATGCCACACAGAGTTCTAGCAGCAGACACATCTCTACAACAACTGTTAAGAGGAGACTTTGTGCAGCAGGCCTTCATGGTAAAATAGCTGCTAGGAAACAACTACTAAGGACAGGCAACAAGCAGAAGAGACTTGTTTGGGCTAAAGAACACAAGGAATGGACATTAGACCAGTGGAAATCTGTGCTTTGGTCTGATGAGTCCAAATTTGAGATCTTTGGTTCCAACCACCGTGTCTTTGTACGACGCAGAAAAGGTGAACGGATGGACTCTACATGCCTGGTTCCCACCGCAATGCATGGAGGAGGAGGTGTGATGGTGTGGGGGGGCTTTGCTCGTGACACTGTTGGTAATTTATTGAAAATTGAAGGCATACTGAACCAGCATGGCTACCACAGCATCTTGCAGCGGCATGCTATTCCGTCTGGTTTGCGTTTAGTTGGACCATCATTTATGTTTCAACAGGACAATGACCCCAAACACCCATCCAGGCTGTGTAAGGGCTATTTGACCAAGAAGGAGAGTGCTGAGGTGCTACGCCAGATGACCTGGCCTCCACAGTCACCAGACCTGAACCCAATTGAGATGGTTTGGGGTGAGATGGACCGCAGAGTGAAGGCAAAAGGGCCAACAAGTGCTAAGCATCCCTGGGAACTCCTTCAAGATTTTTGGAAGACCATTTCCAGTGACTACCTCTTGAAGCTCATCAAGAGAATGCCAAGAGTGTGCAAAGCAGTCATCAAAGCAAAAGGTGGCTACTTTAAAGAACATATAAGACATATTTTCAGTTGTTTCACACTTTTTTGTTAAGTATATAATTCCACATGTGTTAATTCATATTTTTGATTCCTTCAGTGTGAATGTACAATTTTCATAGTCATGAAAATACATAAAAATCTTTAAATGAGAAGGTGTGTCCAAACTTTTGGTCTGTACTGTATTTATAACCTATCCTTAGGACATGTAATCCGATGTGTTGCTATCCCCAAACAAACAGCTAATACCTGGTACCAAGGCCGCTGGAAAAACACTGATCCATACATAATGTAATGGCCGCTACTGAGTACTGCAGCTCAGCTCCCATTAAATCTATATCTCAGTTCCCATCCTACAGACATTTTTACATACTGTACTTGCACATTTTCTCAAGGCCTTAAAAAAGCACGCATACGTGCAAAACGATCATAAGTACGATTAAAGCATCGCTTCTCTCATGGTCCTGATGTTTGGGAAATAAAAAAGACTTTAATTGTCAGATGGTGTATACCATGGATTATGTCTTCATAATTCTTTTGTTTTGTATATTTCATGCTATGTAACTGGTAAAACTCATTCTTCAGGTTATAACAGTAGTTTTACATTTGCAATACAGTTGCAGGTTGTTACTTTGGGAATTTTAGAATCTTTGCTCCTCCATCACTGCTTTCAACTGTATCGGCAATTGCCCAGGTTCCCCCCCAATGCTGGCTCTCGGGAGATCGGTATTCATTAAGAATTGCCAAGATACAAGTGTGTCAACTCAGCTGAGGTTGTAGGTGGTAAATAATGAAATAAATGATGCTCACCTTCATCTATCCCCTATTTACTCTGTAATTTCTGATGTGTACTTCCTTATCCCATAATAAAACGCAAACAAAATGTGCAGCAATGTCCTCCAGCCAATCACTGGCTTCAGCACTGATTGGTGTGCCAGGAATGGGACCAGGAAGTAGAGACCAGAGGGGACCAGGTAAGCGCTGGATGGGGAACTGCAAGGGATCGCTGAGGGTCGATATCATTTCTTTTATTATTTTTAAAGGGGCTTTCTATTTTTATATTTTTTGCTATCTTGATCAATGCTGTGTTAAAAAATTAGCAAGCTCTCACGCTCTTTGTGTCTAGCTTCAGGTCTCAGGTTTCTAACTATTGGCTGCAGCGGTGAAGTCATGATTTTGGAACACACATCATTGCTCCAGCCAATCGGTGATTAAGCCATTGAGCTCAGTGAATGGCTGCTGTATGTGATTACCGCTCCAGCTAATATACAAAGACAAGAGCAGTGGAGAGCTGGCACTGGACCCATGATGAGTGAATATTCTGATTTAATTATTGTAACATAACTTTTTGGTCTCTTTTGGCCAGCGCTAACAATGGAAATCCCTTTAGACTGCTCTGAGTTCACATATTTTTTCCAGCTGGAAGACCCCATTAAGCTGTATTGATACAGATTAGTGATGAACGAATATGCATGTTTTATTGGAGCATGCTCAGGTGTTATCCGAGTATCTTGGCCATGCTCATTTATTATGTTCGAGTCCCCGCTGCTGCATGTTTTGCTGTGGTAGAAAGCCTCAACACTTGCCATGTTTGTTTGGCAATCTCCACATGTGTTGCGGTTGTCTACTGCTACAAAACATGCAGCAGCGGGGACTTGAACATAATATACGAGCACGCCCAATATACTTGGATACTCGGATAACACGTTATTCGAGCATGCTCAGGTGTTATCCAAGTATCTTGGGCGTACTTGTATAATATGTTCGAGACCCCGCTGCTGCATGTTTTTCTGTGGTAGACAGCCTCAACACTTGCCATGTTTGTTTGGCAATCTCCACATGTGTTGCGGTTGTCTACTGCTACAAAACATGCAGCAGCGGTGATTCGAACATAATATACGAGCACGCCCAATATACCTGGATACTCGGATAACACGTTATTCGAGCATGCTCAGGTGTTATCCAATTATCTTGGGCGTACTCGTATAAAATGTTCGAGTCCCCGCTGCTGCATGTTTTGCTGTGGTAGACAGCCTCAACACTTGCCATGTTTGTTTGGCAATCTCCACATATGTTGCGGTTGTCTACTGCCACAAAACATGCAGCAGCAGGGACTCGAACATAATATACGAGCACGCCCAATATACTTGGATACTTGGATAACACGTTATTCGAGCATGCTCAGGTGTTATCCAAGTATCTTGGGCATACTCGTATAAAATGTTCGAGTCTCCGCTGCTGCATGTTTTGCTGTGGTAAACAGCCACAACACATGCGGGGTTACCTGTTTGTTTGGCAATCTCCACATGTGTTGCGGTTTTCTACCACCACAAAACAACATGCAGCGGCGGGGACTCGAACATAATATACGAGCATACCCAAGATACTGGGATAACACGATATTCGAGCACTTTAGCTCATCACTAGTACAGATATAAAACCAAAACCAAGTGTAGACCTGTGTTGAGTGGAGCGATATAATACAGATTTTGCCCTCGCCAGCACGTGGCACAAGTCTCCTTTCCCTGATCGGAGATCTCTTCTATCTTCTCTTCTCCTCCATCCATCATCTGTTCTGTATACTGAAGAGGCTTTTTATTTTCTAGTTGATTAACTGTTCAGGAGAAGTGAGCAGTCAAAATATTACATCTCGGAAGGTGGCGGACAAGCAGATTTATCCTTCCAGTCTACTGCACGCCGCAATATTTCCATGGAAACACTAAAAGCTAAAAATTAGGAAAAATAACTACTACTGCACAAAAAAAGTATAATTTAGTAACAGTCATGTTTGCAGAAGCAGGAAATTCTCTGGAGGCCTAATAATATCGTTTTATGAGTTACAGTAAACTCGTACAGACAATTCAAAGAAAATTGCTACAGCGAGGCTTTCCTCCAGTCATCCCAGAACCATAAAAAATGGAGGCTTCCCATCGGGCTTTATGGTGTTACTGTACAGGTGACGCCAGTAAAGTGCTCTGCCCTGTGTACAGTGCAAGGAAAGCTGCTATTTAATGCTACATTACCAGCTGAAATACCAGGAGTTAATTTTACCCTAATATTAGTGGAAAAAACAAAGACGGCGACATGGAGAGAATATTGCAGCTTTCCGGGCTTTGCCCTATTGTACTGATAATGGGCTTTTGTATTGTACAAATCAATGGGAAAGTAGAATATATTTAACCATTAAGACGTTCAAAGAGATGAAAGAAAACAATAGCCTTTGCCTTTCTAGCATTCAATTACGAAGATGCAGAACTGCAAAATAAAAGTATATAAAAAAAAACTAAAAATAAGAAACAATTATAATAAGACAATAATAAATGTGACGTGTGTTAGGACTGGCGGAACGCACCAAGTATAAGGTGAAATAATATTGGTGTCCACCGCAGTCCGGGGTCCTCCGTGCTGGTGAAAACCTGCTGCTAGTAAATGGCAGCGCTATATGGCGGTGGAAGCGAACCCTGTAAAGCCACAGGACCGCAATACCGCACTAATGAGTGCAAGCTAGGAGTCAGCGAACTCAATGCCAAGACTCAGGGTTGAAGTCCGTTCAGACTACTTGCGCACAACACCGCAACTGGGTGTGTTAGGTAACTGATAGATATAGTTAGAGCACCGAAGTGCAAACTGTGCCATGCTGGCAGACACCGCTAAGCACCCGGATGTGGGTTAGGAAGCGCACTACTGGCACGTGGCGCCGCACTGGCGGTCACAGCAATAGACACTGATTCGTGTGTAACACGTTGAGAGGATAGTCGGGCGCTAGATAGCAGCCATACACCTTACGCGAACAGTCATACAATAGGGTAGGGGTATTTAAAGAACGACTTGCACTCATCAACAAACACACGTATACAATTGTACACTAGCGCATGGCCATGCGGTCATGCGAAGCTTATATAGCTGCAGCACATTCAGGACCTTCCAATAAAGGACCAATGGGAAGCTGTCACAGAAGTTAGCACCTTCAGGACCTTCCAGGAGGACCAATGGGAACCGCTGCAGCATCTGAGCATGTGACCCTCGATCTCCAATGGGAGATCTCACCTTGGGCATGCTCAGAAGGGAAAAAGCAGGACTTAGTCCCAAAAGCGTCCGCTCGCTGATGCCCAGCACTGTCTTTAATGGCAAAAGCTGGAAAATCAACAGCAAGCCTAAGCACAGAGTGAGACTGAGCCAGACGCAAGGACCGACGACTCCGCTGAGCAGGTTCCACTGCGGCAGGAGAAGAATGGGAGACCGCAGCAGAAACGGCCCGAGAATCCCCCTGTGGAGAAGCAGGAACTTGACCCCTAACAACGTGAAGGAAAAAAAAAGTATATTTATTGGAATTAATGAATTAATGTCCACAAATGGAATTGCTTTACATTGATGTGTTTATCCATATAATAATAATAACAATAATATAATGTCAATAGTAATAACAATGGAAATAATAATATGATGGTAATAGGAACACAGGATTGGCAAATTCGCCACTGTCACCTACTGCTCTTCACAGACATGACAGAGTCTGGAGATGCCGTGGAGAGCGATCTGCTGCCTGCAAGATCCTCCAGCATGACCAGTTTGGCAGTGGGTCAGTGATGGTGTGGGGTGACATTTCTTTGGAGGGCCGCACAGCCCTCCATGTGCTCGCCAGAGGTAGCCTGACTGCCATTAGGTACCGAGATGAGATCCTCAGACCCCTTGTGAGACCGTATGCTGGTGCTGTTGGCACTGGGTTCCTCCTAATGCAGGACAATGCCAGACCTCATGTGGCTGGAGTGTGTCAGCCGTTCCTGCAAGATGAAGGCATTGAAGCTATGGACTGGCCCGCCTGTTTCCCAGACCTGAATCCGATTGAGCACATCTGGGACATCATGTCTCGCACCATCCACCAACGTCACATTGCACCACAGACTTCCAGGAGTTGGAGTATGCTTTAATCCAGGTCTGGGAGAAAATCCCTCAGGAGACCATCCGCCGCCTCATCAGGAGCATGCCCAGGCATTGTAGGGAGATCATACAGGTACATGGAGGCCACACACGCACTACTGAGCATCATTTCCTTGTTTTGAGGCATTGCCACTGAAGTTGGATCAGCCTGTAATTTGATTTTCCACTTTGATTTTGAGTATCGTTCCAAATCTAGGCCTCCATTGGTTAATAAATTTGATTTCCATTGATGATTTTTGTGTGATTTGTTGTCAGCACTTTCAACTTTGTAGAGAACAAAGTATTCAATGAGAATGTTCCAATGCAAAAGAGAAAAAAGAACCTCCGCACTGCTGTTTTTGTTAGACTCTGTTTTTCAAACACCCTGAATGACATGAAAAGCCGACAGCAAAAAACCTTATAGCAATCAATGGGGTGCAGCTTTCATAAAGTCACAATGTAGTCCATAAAAAAGTTAGGAAAGAAAAAGTGCACTTACCCGTGTATAGTAGTCACAATTTTATTCGGACATATTACAAAAAGTGCAGGGAGGGAAGTGGAAAATCACGGACAACGGCCGTTTCGTGCCTAAGCACTTCAACGGGTCCTAACCAATGAGAATATTTCATTCATTCAGTTCTAGGATGTGTTATTTGAGTGTTCCCTTTATTTTTTTTTGAGCAGTGTACTATTAATATTAACAATATCAACAGTAATAAGATTATACTTATTATTATAATCATTATTTCAACTATTAATAGGAAAATATAAAATAAGTGCTAATAATATACAGTACATGGCATGCAGAGTCTACAAACAAGAACAAAAAGTCACTGGTTGAAAAAAATTTAAAACATTTTTTATTAGTGTGGAATGTGGATACCCTGGCTAAAATTGATTTAGCTGTCCACAGAATAGTTGACAAAATGTAGATCCCTGTGGGTCCCTGTGCCAAATCTTCGCCAATCATAAGAATGGCTGATCCTAAGTGATCTGTTTAAATGGAGTCGTGATCGTGCATGAACACTGGCCCAATCAGTAGTAATGAGCACTGTTAGTGTGTGTTGTTAGAAGACTACCCAACAAGCAGAGCCCAGCACCATCCCCGCAAGTGACGTCACAGTGTAGAGGTGGCACTGTTCTCTGAACACCAGATATTCACAACACACACTAACAGTGCGCTCTGCTGCCGACTCGTTTCTATTGT
Source organism: Ranitomeya imitator (assembly GCF_032444005.1). Taxonomy (NCBI): domain Eukaryota; kingdom Metazoa; phylum Chordata; class Amphibia; order Anura; family Dendrobatidae; genus Ranitomeya; species Ranitomeya imitator. The sequence continues at coordinate 790,756,898 of NC_091284.1, read as the reverse complement.
TTGCAGCCTGCAAAAGAGAGCGCACTGTCATTGTGCACATCACACAGGGAATATTCCAGGTCCTGAAACAATCATTATTGATGACGCTTTGTTTCAGGGAAGAGGCAGAGGCTGTGGAAGTGACTGCAGCCTCTGTCTACTGATGATGTTTGAGTATCCCAGCATGCACTGGGATTCTCAAACAAAGCATCATCAAAAAGGAAGTTGTAAAAAAATAGAAAAGAAGTTAGGTAGTGTAGTTAGGGAAGCATAGAGAATTTTTAATTAAAGTATATTAGGAAATACAGTAGTTTAGAACATGGCATTAAATAGGAAGGGATTTCGGAGGAAAATTAAGTAGGATTCCAGACCACACCAATAATATTATGTGACAGATTAATGGCGGTAGTTGAAATTCACTAACATTGGGATAACATTGTGATAATACATTCCAATGTTTTTTTTTGCTTTGGGTAGATTTATGTTTCTCTCTTACTAAAGGATTTGTTGGTTTGTGTTTCTCATATTTTGTCAGTTTTTCTGATTATCCCCAGGTTTTTAAATTGAGTGCTTATCTTATCCAATCTATTTTCCAACTTGATGGGATTTGTAACTATACTTACAACTAGGGTTGAGCGAAACGGGTCGTTCATTTTCAAAAGTCGCCGACTTTTGGCAAAGTCGGGTTTCATGAAACCCGATCCGACCCCTGTGCGGGGTCGGCCATGCGGTACGCGACTTTCGCGCCAAAGTCGCGTTTTAATGACGCGAAAAGCGCCATTTCTCAGCCAATGAAGGTAAACGCAGAGTGTGGGCAGCGTGATGACATAGGTCCTGGTCCCCACCATCTTAGAGAAGGGCATTGCAGTGATTGGCTTGCTGTCTGCGGCGTCACAGGGGCTATAAAGGGGCGTTCCCGCCGACCGCCATGTTACTGCTGCTGATCTGAGCTTAGGGAGAGGTTGCTGCCGCTTCGTCAGAAGCAGGGATAGCGTTAGGCAGGGTCCATTAACCACCAAACCGCTTGTGCTGTAGCGATTTCCACTGCCCAACACCACCTTCGGTGTGCAGGGACAGTGGAAGCTACATTTTTTTTTTTCCCCTCAGCGCTGTAGCTCATTGGGCTGCCCTAGAAGGCTCCCTGATAGCTGCATTGCTGTGTGTACGCCGCTGTGCAAACCAACTGCTTTTTTCAAAGCACAAATCCTCTTGTTCCTTCCTTTCTGCACAGCTATCTTTTTGGTTTGTACACACTTTTTATTTAATTTGTGCATCAGTCCACTCCTTATTGCTGCCTGCCATACCTGGCTGAGATTACTGCAGGCAGGGAGATAGTAGCTGCCTGCCATACCTGGCTGAGATTACTGCAGGGAGATAGTAATTGTTGGACACTCCCTGTTTTTTTTTTTTTTTTGTGGGAGATTAAGATTGACATTTCTGCTAGAGTGCCATCCCTGTCTGTGTCATCTCTCACTCAGTGGGCCATAGAAAGCCTATTTATTTTTTTGCTTGATTTGGGTTATAAAATCTACCTGAAAAAATCACAACATCAATCAGTGGGAGAAAAATATTGGCCTCAGGGCTTGTGTGCCACTCTTGACTCCTGTGTGCATCATCACTCACTCAGTGGGCCATAGAAAGCCTATTTATTTTTTTGCTTGATTTTGGTTCTAAAATCTACCTGAAAAAATCACAACATCAATCAGTGGGAGAAAAATATTGGCCTCAGGGCTTGTGTGCCACTCCTGACTCCTGTGTGCATCATCACTCACTCAGTGGGCCATAGAAAGCCCATTTTTTTTTTTTTTTTTGCTTTATTTGGGTTCTAAATTCTACCTGAAAAAATCAATAAATCAATCAGTGGGAGATTAATATTGGCCTTTGGGCTTGTGTGCCAGTCCTAAGCGTGCCATCTCTCTCTCTCAGATAGTGGGCCATAGAAAGCCTATTTATTTTTTATTTTTTTTATTGGGTTGATAAATTTTCCCTGGAAAAAAAAAAAAAAGTGGGAGATTAATATTGGCCTCTGGGCTTGTGTGCCAGTCCTGAGCGTGCCATCTCTCTCACAAATAGTGGGCCATAGAAAGCCTATTTATTTATTTTTTTTTGGTTTTATAAATTCTCCCTTACAAAAAAAAGGGAGATAAATATTGGCCTTTGGGCTTGTGTGCCAGTCCTAAGCGTGCCATCTCTCTCTGTCTCTCAGATAGTGGGCCATAGAAAGCCTATTTATTATTTTTTTTATTGGGTTTATAAATTTTCCCTGGAACAAAAAAAAAAAAGTGGGAGATAAATATTGGCCTCTGGGCTTGTGTGCCACTCCTGACTCCTGTGTGCGTCCTCTCTCACTCAGTGGGCCATAGAAAGCCTTTTTTTGCTTTATTTGTTTTCTAAATTCTCCCTGAAAAAATCATTTTATTTTCTTTGGTTTCTAAATTCTTCCTGAAAAAATCATTTTATTCTATTTTTTTTTTTTTCCTAAAGTCTCCCTGAAAAAAAAACCAAAAAAAAACAAATCAGTGGGAGATTAATATTGCCCTTTCTGCTTGTGTGCCAGTCTTGACTCCTGGGTGTGCCATCTCTCTCTCTCTCTCTCTCCAATTGTGGGCCATAGAAAGCCTATTATTTTTTTTAGCTTGATTTGGGTTCCAAAATCTACCTGAAAAAATCACTACATCAATTAGTGGGAGATAAATATTGGCCTCTGGGCTTGTGTGCCACTCCTGACTCCTGTGTGCGTCATCTCTCACTCAGTGGGCCATAGAAAGCCTTTTTTTGTTTTATTTGTTTTCTAAATTCTCCCTGAAAAAATCATTTTATTTTCTTTGGTTTCTAAATTCTTCCTGAAAAAATCATTTTATTCTATTTTTTTTTTTTTCCTAAAGTCTCCCTGAAAAAAAAAAAAAATCAAATCAGTGGGAGATTAATATTTACATTTGTGCTTCAGTGACAGTCCTGCCTGTGTGGCATCTCTCTCATTTGTTGCCACCAACAACAGAGTGTGTAACATTGTGCCTGATTTTCGTTGTGGTCTCACTCACCTGTAAAGGGGTAGCTAAATCATACTGAAGTTATAGCTCACCGTGTAAGTTGTGTGACAGCAACAAATACCGTTAGTTTGTTTACGTTTTTAAAACAATGAGGAAGTATGGTGGAAGAGGTCGTGGCCGGGGGCGTTCATTGTCAGCTGGTAATGAGGGTAGTGGTAGTGGTGGAGCATCAGCTGGTCGTGGGAAAAAAAATATTGCACCTAAGTCTGGAGCTGTGGAGCCAGGTTCGTTGTCTGGCTACACAAGGCCTCGAACGCTCCCTTTTCTGGGAGTAGGAAAACCGCTTTTAAAGCCGGAGCAGCAAGAGCAAGTTTTGGCTTATCTTGCTGACTCAGCCTCTAGCTCTTTTGCCTCCTCTCGTGAAACTGGTAACTGTCAAAGCAGCGCGTCGTTAGTGGATGTTCACGGTCAGGGACAAGTCGCTTCCTTGTCCTCTTCAGCAAAAACAACAACAGAGAAGAATGCAGCAGGCGACACAACGGGTTACTCCATGGAGCTTTTTACACATACCGTCCCTGGCTTAGAAAGTGAAGCAGTTAACAGTCCATGCCCATTACAAGTTGAATCTGACATGGAGTGCACTGATGCACAGCCACAGCCAGACTACTATGCTGGTCCTTTGACTCAGACCACAACATTGCCCTCGCAGGGTGCTGATCAAGAATCAGACCCTGATGAGACTATGTTGCCCCATCACGAACGCTATACCACCGACTGACACGGTGACACAGACGAAGTTGCACACGAGCTACAAGAAGAGGTAATAGATGACCCAGTTCTTGACCCCGATTGGCAGCCATTGGGGGAACAGGGTGCAGGCGGCAGCAGTTCTGAAGCGGAGGAGGAGGGGCCGCAGCAGGCATCAACATCGCAACAGGTTCCATCTGCCGGGCCCGTATCTTGCCCAAAACGCGTGGCAAAGCTAAAACCTGTTGGAGGACAGCGTGGCCATCCGGTTAAAGCTCAGTCTGCAATGCCTGAAAAGGTATCCGATGCTAGAAAGAGTGCAGTCTGGCATTTTTTTAAACAACATCCAATTGATTAGCGCAAAGTCATCTGTCAGAAATGTTCAACTACCTTAAGCAGAGGACAGAATCTGAAAAGTCTCAATACAAGTTGCATGCATAGACATTTAACCACCATGCATTTGCAAGCCTGGACTAACTACCAAACGTCCCTTAAGGTTGTAGGACCCTCGGCCAATGAAGCTAGTCAGCAACGCAACATCCCTTCCGGCAGTGTAGGGCCACCATTTTCCGCACCACCTGCAGTATCTGTGCAGGTTTCTTTGCCAGGCCAAAGCCGTCAGGGTCAGGGAATCACCAGTTTCGTAGTAGGAAACACTGCATCTAGGGCACCGGTGGCAACAATACCATCTCCCACCGTCTCTCAGTCTGCCATGTCCACCGGCACCCCCGCTAGATCCACGATCTCCAGCTCTCCAGTCCAGCTCACCCTACATGAGACTATGGTTAGAAAAAGGAAGTACTTAGCCTCGCATCCGCGTACACAGGGTTTGAACGCACACATAGCTAGACTAATCTCGTTAGAGATGATGCCCTACCGGTTAGTTGAAAGCGAAGCTTTCAAAGCCCTGATGGACTACGCTGTACCACGCTACGAGCTACCCAGTCGACACTTTTTTTCCAGAAAAGCCATCCCAGCCCTCCACCAGCATGTTAAAGAGCGCACCGTCCATGCACTCAGGCAATCTGTGAGCACAAAGGTGCACCTGACAACAGATGCATGGACCAGTAGGCATGGCCAGGGACGATACGTGTCCATCACGGCACACTGGGTAAATGTGGTGGATGCAGGGTCCACAGCGGACAGCAAGTTTGGGACAGTTCTGCCTAGCCCACGGTCTAGGAAACAATTGGCTGTAGCCGTTCGCACCCCCTCCTCCTCCTCTTCGTCCTCCTGCAGAAGCGAGAGCTCGTCCACAGACCGCAGTCACACAACCACTCCATCCGCAGCTGCCACTGTTGCACACCAGGTCTCCCATTATGGGGCAGCTACTGGCAAACGTCAGCAGGCTGTATTGGCTATGAAGTGTTTGGGCGACAACAGACACACCGCGGAAGTTCTGTCCGAGTTCTTGCAGAAAGAAACGCAGTCGTGGCTGGGCACTGTAGATCTTGAGGCAGGCAAGGTAGTGAGTGATAACGGAAGGAATTTCATGGCTGCCATCTCCCTTTCCCAACTGAAACACATTCCTTGCCTGGCTCACACCTTAAACCTGGTGGTGCAGTGCTTCCTGAAAAGTTATCCGGGGTTATCCGACCTGCTCCTCAAAGTGCGTGGACTTTGCTCACATATCCGCCGTTCGCCCGTACACTCCAGCCGTATGCAGACCTATCAGCGTTCTTTGAACCTTCCCCAGCATCGCCTAATCATAGACGTTGCAACAAGGTGGAACTCAACACTGCACATGCTTCAGAGACTGTGTGAACAGAGGCGGGCTGTTATGTTTTTGTGGGAGGATACACATACACGGGCAGGCAGTAGGATGGCAGACATGGAGTTGTCAGGTGTGCAGTGGTCGAAGATTCAAGACATGTGTTAAGTCCTTCAGTGTTTTGAGGAATGCACACGGCTGGTTAGTGCAGACAACGCCATAATAAGCATGAGCATCCCCCTAATGCGTCTGCTGATGCAAAGTTTGACGCACATAAAGGATCAGGCGTCTGCAGCTGAGGAAGAGGAAAGCCTTGATGACAGTCAGCCATTGTCTGGCCAGGGCAGTGTACAGGACGAGGTAGCGGGCGAAGAGGAGGAGGAGGACGAGGAGGATGATGGGGATGATTATATTTTTAATGAGGAAGCTTTACCGGGGCCACTGGAAATTGGTGGCGCGGCAAGGCCGGGTTCTGGTTTTTTGAGGGACACAAGTGACGTGGATTTGCCTGAAACTGCCCCTCAACCAAGCACAACCGCAGATTTGAGAACTGGAACTTTGGCCCACATGGCGGATTATGCCTTACGTATCCTCAAAAGGGACACACGCATAACTAAAATGATGATTGATGACGATTACTGGTTGGCCTGCCTCCTTGATCCTCGCTATAAAGGCAAATTGCAAAATATAATGCCACATGAGAACTTGGAACTAATATTAGCAACCAAACAATCAACTCTTGTTGACCGTTTGCTTCTGGCATTCCCTGCACACAGCGCCAGTGATTGTTCTCACACGAGCTGCAGGGGCCAGCAGACCAGAGGAGTTAGAGGGGCAGAAATCAGAAGTGGCGTTGGCCAGAGGGGTTTTCTGACCAGGTTGTGGAGTGATTTTGCTATGACCGCAGACAGGACAGGTACTGCAGCATCAATTCAAAGTGACAGGAGACAACATTTGTCCAGTATGGTTACAAACTATTTTTCATCCCTTATCGATGTTCTCCCTCAACCGTCATTCCCATTTGATTACTGGGCATCAAAATTAGACACCTGGCCAGAATTGGCAGAATATGCATTGCAGGAGCTTGCTTGCCCGGCAGCTAGTGTCCTATCAGAAAGAGTATTCAGTGCTGCAGGTTCAATACTAACAGAAAAAAGGACTCGTCTGGCTACCCAAAATGTAGATGATCTAACCTTCATTAAAATGAACCACAACTGGATTTCGAAATCTTTTTCCCCACCTTGCCCGGCTGACACCTAGCTTTCCTATGAAAAGGTCTTGCCTGTGGACTATTCTGAATGCCTTTTCCAATCTTGTAATTTTCTGCACCTGATTGTCCAGCATACGACATGTTTACACCTCACTAAATGGCCAAACTCCCCACACGGGGCCGTGGTATCGACACTTGGCGACAGCACCCGTGAGAGTGCAGTTTGTCTGAAGAGGTGGGTGAGCCCGCTTTTGGTCGACGGCACTGCCACTGGGTCCCTCCTAGTACAATAAAGTGTCTCTGGCGGTGGTGGTGCGCACCCAACGTCAGACACACCGTTGTAATATGAGGGGCCCTGGGCCTGTACCGCCGGCCACAAGACAGTTTCCCCCAACCCCAGCTCAAACAGTGCTCTACCACTTGCAAAATTATCTCACAGCTCCACCAATGTTTAGTCTATGCGCTGACATCCTTCAATGCCTGCCACTGACAATACCATTGTATTGACATTTTTGTTATGTTAGGCCTTCGATGCCTGTCTGTGGTCACTCCTTCCACTAGGCCTCCACTGACCACACCACTGCTGCCCGTGTACCCCTGTAACCAATTTAAAATTGCCTACAGCCATGTGTTATTATTTTAGGCCTTCGATGCCTGTCTGCGGTGACTCCTTCCACTAGGCCTCCACTGACCACACCACTGCTGCCCGTGTACCCCTGGAACCAATTTAAAATTGCCTACAGCCATGTGTTATTATTTTAGGCCTTCGATGCCTGTCTGCGGTCACTCCTTCCACTAGGCCTCCACTGACCACACCACTGCTGCCCGTGTACCCCTGTAACCAATTTAAAATTGCCTACAGCCATGTGTTATTATTTTAGGCCTTCGATGCCTGTCTGCGGTGACTCCTTCCACTAGGCCTCCACTGACCACACCACTGCTGCCCGTGTACCCCTGGAACCAATTTAAAATTGCCTACAGCCATGTGTTATTATTTTAGGCCTTCGATGCCTGTCTGCGGTGACTCCTTCCACTAGGCCTCCACTGACCACACCACTGCTGCCCGTGTACCCCTGGAACCAATTTAAAATTGCCTACAGCCATGTGTTATTATTTTAGGCCTTCGATGCCTGTCTGCGGTTACTCCTTCCACTAGGCCTCCACTGACCACACCACTGCTGCCCGTGTACCCCTGTAACCAATTTAAAATTGCCTACAGCCATGTGTTATTATTTTAGGCCTTCGATGCCTGTCTGCGGTGACTCCTTCCACTAGGCCTCCACTGACCACACCACTGCTGCCCGTGTACCCCTGGAACCAATTTAAAATTGCCTACAGCCATGTGTTATTATTTTAGGCCTTCGATGCCTGTCTGCGGTCACTCCTTCCACTAGGCCTCCACTGACGACACCACTGCTGCCCGTGTACCCCTGGAACCAATTTAAAATTGCCTACAGCCATGTGTTATTATTTTAGGCCTTCGATGCCTGTCTGCGGTCACTCCTTCCACTAGGCCTCTACTGACCACACCACTGCTGCCCGTGTACCCCTGGAACCAATTTAAAATTGCCTACAGCCATGTGTTATTATTTTAGGCCTTCGATGCCTGTCTGCGGTTACTCCTTCCACCAGGCCTCCACTGACCACACCACTGCTGCCCGTGTACCCCTGTAACCAATTTAAAATTGCCTACAGCCATGTGTTATTATTTTAGGCCTTCGATGCCTGTCTGCGGTGACTCCTTCCACTAGGCCTCCACTGACCACACCACTGCTGCCCGTGTACCCCTGGAACCAATTTAAAATTGCCTACAGCCATGTGTTATTATTTTAGGCCTTCGATGCCTGTCTGCGGTCACTCCTTCCACTAGGCCTCCACTGACCACACCACTGCTGCCCGTGTACCCCTGTAACCAATTTAAAATTGCCTACAGCCATGTGTTATTATTTTAGGCCTTCGATGCCTGTCTGCGGTCACTCCTTCCACTAGGCCTCCACTGACCACACCACTGCTGCCCGTGTACCCCTGGAACCAATTTAAAATTGCCTACAGCCAGCCCAATTTTTTTATTTTAGGCCTTCGATGCCTGTCTGCGGTCCATTCTTTCAACTACTACTACACTGACCAGGGCACTGCTGCCCGTGTACCCCTGGAACCAATTTAAAATTGCCTACAGCCATGTGTTATTATTTTAGGCCTTCGATGCCTGTCTGTGGTCACTCCTTCCACTAGGCCCCCACTGACCACACCACTGCTGCCCGTGTACCCCTGGAACCAATTTAAAATTGCCTACAGCCATGTGTTATTATTTTAGGCCTTCGATGCCTGTCTGCGGTCACTCCTTCCACTAGGCCTCCACTGACCACACCACTGCTGCCCGTGTACCCCTGGAACCAATTTAAAATTGCCTACAGCCATGTGTTATTATTTTAGGCCTTCGATGCCTGTCTGCGGTCACTCCTTCCACTAGGCCTCCACTGACCACACCACTGCTGCCCGTGTACCCCTGGAACCAATTTAAAATTGCCTACAGCCATGTGTTATTATTTTAGGCCTTCGATGCCTGTCTGTGGTCACTCCTTCCACTAGGCCTCCACTGACCACACCACTGCTGCCCGTGTACCCCTGGAACCAATTTAAAATTGCCTACAGCCATGTGTTATTATTTTAGGCCTTCGATGCCTGTCTGCGGTCACTCCTTCCACTAGGCCTCCACTGACCACACCACTGCTGCCCGTGTACCCCTGGAACCAACATCAGAAAATATAAAAATAAGTATTTTGCTTATAAAAAAGAAAATACTGGAGAGATATCAAATGCAGACATTTTAACATTAAAAACAAACACATACAACAAAAATCTGGTACAGTACTAAAAATGGCCACCAGCTACAATAACTTTCTCCTGCAAGTAGTTAACTGAAAGGTTTTTTCAATTTTAAACACAGATATGGCATCCACCGAGTGTTGTCCTGTCGCGTCTTCTTTATATTATTGCCAAGAAGATGCAAAACAATGAAAATAATAAAATCATTATTTACCAAAAAAATAGAGTAAGTCAAAACCACATTGCAAATAAACATTCATTACAAATAAAGAAGCAGGGCGCGTCCGAGGGTGAGTATATACCTAATAAGAATATAATCACCCTCGGACGCGCCCTGCTTCTTTCCGACAGCCTTCCTTCCTAAGAATCAGCCCTTCCGTGGTGTAGAGAGAGGGTTTGTTACACTCCAAGGTGTTCCCCAGGTTGCCTTTCCTGAGCTTCGATCTTCCGGCTCTCGTTTAGTAGTTGTTGGAAACTACGCTGCATTGGGCCTACAAATTGGGTATGGGGTGTAGAGAGATGGTGTGTTCCACTCCAAGGTGTTCCCCAGGTTTCCTCGCCAATGCTTCGATCATCATGCTCTCGTTTAGTAGTTGTTGGAAACTACGCTGCATTAGGCCTACAAATTGGGTATGGGGTGTAGAGAGATGGTGTGTTCCACTCCAAGGTGTTTTCCAGGTTGCCTTTCCTGAGCTTCGATCTTCCGGCTCTCGTTTAGTAGTTCTTGGAAACTACACTGCATTAGGCCTACAAATTGGGTATGGGGTGTAGAGAGATGGTGTGTTCCACTCCAAGGTGTTCCCCAGGTTTCCTCGCCAATGCTTCGATCTTCATGCTCTCGTTTAGTAGTTGTTGGAAACTACACTGCATTAGGCCTACAAATTGGGTATGGGGTGTAGAGAGATGGTGTGTTCCACTCCAAGGTGTTCTCCAGGTTGCCTTTCCTGAGCTTCGATCTTCCGGCTCTCGTTTAGTAGTTCTTGGAAACTACACTGCATTAGGCCTACAAATTGGGTATGGGGTGTAGAGAGATGGTGTGTTCCACTCCAAGGTGTTCTCCAGGTTGCCTTTCCTGAACTTCTATCTTCAGGCTCTCATTAAATTGTGGTTAAACGGAACAACTGCATTTGGCGTACTAGTTGGTTTGGGGCCTACTATCGGTGTCTGCCACTCCTTGCTGTTCTCCTGGTTTCCTGTCCTGAAATTCCGTTTTCAGGCGCTCGTTAAGTAGTTGTTAATGTTAGACTGCATTTTGCCTACTAGTTGGGTTGGGGCCTACTATCGGTGTCTGCCACTCCTTGCTGTTCTCCTCCACTGAACAAAGCTGTGCCGCCTGTTTACTACGGTTGCCAATTTTGAACTGCATTTCGACTACTTACTGATTTGGGCCTACTCTCTGTGTCAGCCTCTCATTCCAGTTGTCCTCCACTGCAATGCCCCCTGGTTATTCCTGTGTTACCAATTTTGAACTGCATTTAGCCAACTTTATTCTTTGGGCCTATATCTGTGTTTCCTCCTCATCCTGCCCATTGCCCAGCCAGTGATAGATAAGTCTGCTGGTACATTGACCCATAACGCAACATTCCCCGTGCACGCTACACAACAACATTGTGACCCTGCTGAAAGTCAGGTTGCTCTTCCCGCATACCATACCACCTTACACGGGGACAAAGAGGAAGGTGCAGATGAAAGTGCAGGTTCCTTCATCAGGTGGGGGGAGGAATACTAGTTGGCGACGTCACTGGCACAGGGCCTCTCATAGTACGCAAAAGTGTTGCTGCCGGTGGGAGGCGCCCCCGCCGTGCAAACACACCGCTGTACTTTGAGGGGCCCTGTGCCAGTGCCAATGCCAACAAGTGGGCCCCCCCTGCTTGCTCAGGTTCACAGCACTTGCAAAGTTGAAATACTTACCTCTCCCTGCTCCACTGCCGTGACGTGGTCCAGATTTCCTGGGCCCACTAATTACTTGAACCAGCCCTACCCACCACAACTTTAGCCAAATGACCCCCAATTTCAAATGCCTTCCAATTATTATAAGGTAAATTACGCTTGACAAGCTTCATTAAGAAGAATGGATGGTTTTGACATTAAAATGGGCACTCTAGGTGTTTTCCTGGCCCCCACTCACTGCCGACTATGCAGCCCCATTGACTTGCATTGGGTTTCGTGTTTCGGTCGATCCCGACTTTACATCATAATCGGCCGATTTCACTCGACCCGACTTTTGAGATAGTCAGGTTTCGCGAAACCCGGCTCGACTCTAAAAAGGTCAAGGTCGCTCAACTCTACTTACAACCCTTTGAAACTGTGAGTGGGGTAAAGATCTTTTCAAATGTTGTAGATGATTACGTGAATAAATAGTGGTTGTTCCTGTCCGTGGATTTACTGAATAAATCTGTATTGAAAGTATCGTCTGCATGCTTAGATATTCTTAGATATTATTGTATTTTTTCTTTGCTGTAACTTACATCAAATATTATTCTAGCCAAATAGAACTGATTCACAGTCTTGTAGGGTTAGAGTGTCACACCTCAATACTATAGTATGTATGTTTTTTGCCACTGCGCTTTGTGGTCGGCTTCTCTTTTCCTGTGCCAGAGCAGATAAACTTGTTTTTCTTGGTGTTTAGTCTCTGTTATCTATGGTTCAGTCATTTTAAGGTTACAGGTGTTTTTCATTTACTCATTTGTCTGCCCTATCACTTTTCGGGTGCGGCTTTATCTAGCTTCCTCCTGCTTTCTTATCCTGCTGGTGATAGTCTCATTTCGATGTTCAGCCATATTGCTTTATTTAAGCCAGTCTGTGAAAGACCAGCTAGGGTTAAACTCTTTGCTGTTTATCATTTTTTTCCTTCTGCAGGTAACTAATAGTTTGCCCTGCCCCCCGGTTCTTTAAGAAACACATGAAGCTCTCAACGGCCTTTTAGGTAGCATAGGTCCGAGTTGCCATCTTCTAGTCTGTGGTTAGAGCTATCTTGGTAGTTTTTTACACATTTTGTGGCCTCCCATTCCTGAGCTACAAATTATATATAAGGCTTCTCCAGACTGGTGTTTCACTGGTTGGGCCCAGTCTTTTTGTCTGCCCATATTCACACATTGAGGTCAACATTGACACATGGTTAGGATTTTAATATTAGACAGTGTAGGACTGTCCTGATCAGAGTTACCTTGTCGTGGTGGGATGGCTTTTATGCTATGTTTGATCAAAAACAGTATTACTAAAACTCTGTGTTATTGAAATGCACTTTTTGCTTTTCATTTACTTAGTTACAGCAGGGTTTTTGCTCATTTTTTCTCTTATAGGTTTTATATGTTTTATGGCCAATGTCAACATGCGCTTATGTGCTGCATGTGTGCCAACTCAAGTCAAGCTCAATTTTTGTGCATTTTCCCTAGTTAGTTGCTACACAATCATAACACAGGGAAACAACTTCTCTTCCTCTCTACTCTGTCGACCGGGCATCTCTACCGATGTCATGCTGATTGACAGACAGCAGTTAGGCAGCAGGGAACTGACAGTCAATCAGCATGTTGTCAGCAGTGACACTGTCAACTGAGAAGCCAAGAAGAGGAAGAGCTGCTCTGTTGATGTGAATCAGGTGAATTGATGGCTGGATGGCGCAGATGGAACGCTCAGGCAGTTGTTAACTAATTAGCATCCAAATACCTGTTTTTTTCTCATAGTAAAAAAATAATTTATTCCTAGATAATCCCGCTAAAGAAAAATTAATAGTAATGACCCCTGAGAGATTGAAAGTTTGGAGGGGAGTTGTATAACGAAAACAAATGAAGATATTCAATGATATATAATAGCAAGCGTGAGGATAATAAAGATGATCTGCAGCAAGGTGTTGGGGTTTTTTATCCCACGGTCACCTGGGCAGTAATGAATGAAGGGTCAGTGCTATAATATATGCATATATTAACTAGTCTGTACTATATCGGAGAGAAATAAGTCGAGATGTTACATCTCCACGAAGAAACATGCAAAGGGCACATTGCGGGTCATTGAGTTTTCGCTTTCGTACTCATTAGTTTTTGGACGGAAAGTCAGATGGACGCTACCTGTAGATGATAAAGTGAGTGCGGATTAATTACAGCCCATCATGGACAATGGCATCAATTCCTTCTGTCAATGCCATGTATAAAATGAGCAGAGGATAGATCATTATCGCTCCCTTTTTTACATCCATCTAATGATATGAGAACTGCATTTCCCTGAGTAATCTGCTTAAGCGCACTCTCCGAAATGAAAATGAATCGATGTAATCACGGCGGTAACCCTGCCCACCATTATATAATAATAACCCCCTCATTCATACACATCACCTTAAATGTTTCATCTCAAGGTCGTACCGTCCCGGATCATGAGCTACATAGATCAGATTTCGCGTACAGATCTAGCAGGGTTGATTTTTACATTTAGAGGCGACATACGCCTTCGCGCAAGTTCTTTTTTTTAATCGTTCGCTTGATTTCTAAATGTAAATTAAAATAGCCTTCATAAACAAATTCCACCATTTTCCTTCTGCAGCATCTGTAAATCATTTATCCAACTGAGCGATCTGCAAAAAACAAAAGTTTACAAACCCGCTTCAGTTCAGTGCTGACAGCTTCCTTTGCCTTCCCCCACGCCCATCTCATAGTGTTAGAGATCGCAGTAGAAAAAGGGGTAGAGGATATACACAGAACTCCATAATGTGCAAAAGCATCTACAGTCTCAGGGAGGGCAGAAAAAACAGGCAAACCATAGGGAGAAAACCATGTGAAGAAGAAGAAATAAGTACAATATAGCAATTGTGATGATACTTGAAGACAGCAACAGCTTGGATACATACAGACCTCATATTCAGCCTATATTACTGAGAGAGACACTCCCACCAGAGACATAATATGAAACTTGTGTCAGGCTACAAATTGCATAACTAAAAATTAATGCAAGAATTAAGATTGCACAATGAAACTTAGTTCAATAATATTAACCAAAGGTAACCACTAAAGAATGTAAAAATCAACTTTTTCATAGCAAAGATGTCCAGATAGCCTTAATCTGTTTTTTGGACAAGCCATGATAATTCTACGAGATAAAGAGGACCTGTCAGCTTTCAGACATATCCTTTGTAAAGAAAAACACTTGCATATGAAATAACAAATTCTGGAGTTTTACTTCTATCGCTCTTCATACCAACGATGTGTCACTTACTAGGCTGCATGCTGCAGATCTCATAAAATTACAGATTTATCAGCAGGAGATTATCAATAGAGGACTAGTAAACCTACTGTCATGTAGTCAACCCACACCCCCATCAATAATAAGAAGCTTTCTGCCTATGCACAGTGTACACAAAAAGCAGTCAATCAGTGGTGTGGGCGGGGTTCCACAAAGCTCAGCACTCAGAGAACTGCTAGATCTGCAGCAAACAATACCGTTTTTAATCAAAACTGCAGCACCCAGTAAAGTAAGTGACACATTACTGGAATCAGGGTATCTGCCCAAACATCATGCTGTTGTCAGATATCAAAACCCTGGTGATATATTCCTTTCACAGTAATATGTAAGGATACATAGGGGACCTGACTCAGCCACTTCAGACAACCTCTTCTGCTCAGAAAGGAAATATTTTGGATAACCTGTGCAGACAGTTCTGGATTATTTGGAAGTCAAATGGGACAAGAAAACCTTAGAGAACCTCTACTATCCCTTATTAATTAAAGAGAGATAAAAGCAGGTGTCCAAAATCAGAATACATGGTTGCTCACTCCCCAAAAACAGCACCATTGTGTCTGGTATTCCATCATAACTGAATGACAGTGAATGGAGAAGAGTTGCAATACCAGCCACAACCTGCAGCCAAGAGTGGTGCTGTTTTATGAAAAAAAAAAAAGCAGCCATGTTGTTCCAATCCTGCACAAACCCTTCAATATCTGAGCTGCCTACTTTTCGGTTAAGGACCAGTGAACCACAAACTCCAGCACCGACTGGTGGTGTAGCAGTTTAGTAGCTGTATGTTACTGTGTATTCCATGATGGAAAAATACATCACCATCATCGAGTCATGGTTAATGGAATATGGACAGCATGGTGGCTCAGTGGTCAGCACGGTGGCTCAGTGATTAGCATGGTGACTCAGTCGTCAGCACGGTGGATCAGTGGTTAGCATGGTGGCTCAGTGGTTAGCACGGTGACTCAGTAGTCAGCACGGTGGATCAGTGGTTAGCACAGTGGTTCAGTGGTTAGCATGGTGGCTCAGTGGTTAGCACGGTGGCTCAGTGGTTAGCACAGTGGTTTAGTGGTTAGCACGGTGGCTCAGTGGTTAGCATGGTGGCTCAGTGGTTAGCATGGTGGCTCAGTGATTAGCATGGTGGCTCAGTGGTTAGCATGGTGGCTCAGTGATTAGCATGGTGGCTCAGTGGTTAGCATGGTGGCTCAGTGATTAGCATGGTGGCTCAGTGGTTAGCATGGTGGCTCAGTGGTTAGCATGGTGGCTCAGTGATTAGCATGGTGGCTCAGTGGTTAGCACGGTAGCTCAGTGGTTAGCACGGTGGCTCAGTGGTTAGCACAGTGGTTTAGTGGTTAGCACGGTGGCTCAATGGTTAGCATGGTGGCTCAGTGATTAGCATGGTGACTCAGTGGTCAGTACGGTGGCTCAGTGGTCAGCATGGTGGCTCAGTGGTTAGCACAGTGGTTCAGTGGTTAGCACGGTGTCTCAGTGGTTAGCATGGTGGCTCAATGGTTAGCATGGCGGCTCAGTGGTCAGCACGGTGGCTCAGTGGTTAGCACGGTGGCTTTGCAACGCTGGGGTCCTGGGTTCAAATCCCACCAAGGATAACATCTGCAAAGAGTTTGTATGTTCTCCCCGTGTTTGTGGTCTCCAGATTCCTCCCACACTCCAAAGACAGTGATAGGGAATTTAGCTTGTGAGCCCCAATGGGGACAGTGGTGATAATGTCTGTAAAGTGCTGTGGAATATGATGGTGCTATATAAGCAATGCATAATAATAATAAATATAGACTATATGTACTAGTATTTATGTTTACCTTCTTCTCGGAAGACATTCATCATATAAAGAAAAGTATTTGACCCCAATCCCAACGTATTGCCAAGTGGTCTCCACCAATTATGACCCCTTCTCCATATGCACAGTCATGACACTTACTATACTAGAGCTTTTTTACATGTTTGGCTGACTTTAGTGCAGAAAGTGCACGAAATGCGTTCACGATGTGTTGAGTGAAGACACAGCTGAAGCAGCATGAGGACGTCCAGCACCACGGACAGCGGCGTGTGCAGCTTCCACCCATGGGATTTCTGCTGATGGGATAATGGCTTCCCGCTCCCAGCCCTGGTCATGACCCCAGCAGCCTCCGTGGACCGTATAGGATCACGCTGCTTTCTTTCTAATGAATCCACATTTGTTATAATTGCCGTGAATCATCGGCCGTTGACGTCTCATTTTTATCCTATAATCTACAAAGAGGTTTATCTCCGGACATTTATCCCACAAAGTATATGAACATTCACCTTGTAGATGCATTTCATTTCAGCATATTTATATTTTTGGCTTTGTTCACATTTTTTTTAATTAGGGGTCGAATTAATAAGGGCATCATTATATCCCAAGCAGAGGAAATGTCACTTTCCATGAAGGGCAAAAAATGGGTTTTTCTCAAAGATGATTATCTCTCACCACTGGTCTTGGGATATATTGATCCTCAAAAGAAAGGCGAAGAGAGACCCAGTGTAAGGCTAGAGCCACACCACCATTTTTCTATCATCTGAGAAAATCAGTCCAATTGGACTAATCAGACTCTGATCAGTGTTTGATCAGAGTGTGATCGGACTTTCTTGGAGGTGGAGGAGATAAATAACTTTCTCCACCTTTTCTACATGTCATTCGAATGGAGTCTCATTCTCGAAGGCAAATCGGGCATGTTGCGATCTTAGTCCTAGGGAAAAATCGGACATGAACATACATGGCCCTGTAGAATAACATAGGGACGAGTGCTATCTGTCAAAACAATGGAAAGCTCTCGTCCGATTGTTACGGTCTTACACTTGACCCCTTGTAGCATTATTTGTGTTCCATATGGATCACCACGAAAGGAGGCATCTTTTTACAGTACCATTTCTCTTGGTTTAACATATCCAAGCATGAGTTGGACAAGATGGCCACCTTTTCAGAACCGCATGATTTTGTGATATTGATGGGAGATGCTTATGCTACGAGTGTCTACATTTGGCCATCCGGAGGTTAGAATGTGGATTGTTGCCTTTCGAGGGTTTTGCTTGTACGTCACAATATTTATTGCCTTTGCATTTTGGAAAATAAGAGTTCTGAAGAAAATTCAAGAAAAGGCAAGGAAGGATACTAAGGGTGAGAGGCTAAATTTGCAAGACTCCGATCCAGTGGCCAGTTCGGTTTTCATTTGCCACTGGACAAGACCCACGCAAACAAACCTCCTCCTACCTTCCAACATCTATGGATTCTGTGTTGATTAGCCGAACTTGAGCGACATCATGCCAGGCCAGCTAATCAAAAGAGGAGCCGGTAGGTAGCAAGAAGCTTGCATTGTTCCTGTCTAGTAGCTATGGCATACTGAACTGGACACTAGACCAAGGTCCTGCGAATCGATCCGCAGGAAACATCTATACAAGGCGCCATCCTACCTACAATAAAACCTGCCATACCCACTTCTTTACGTGACGCTACTGACCCTCCGTCATCAGGCGCATAACCTATAGTTCTTGGACCCCAACGCAATATCTGTTTCTTGATGCTCCATTTATGTGACCATTTGGGCCACCTCAGACTCTAGGGCAGGGGTGTCAAACTGCATTCCTGGAGGGCTGCAAACAGGTCATGTTTTCAGGATTTCCTTGTACTGCACAGGTGATAATTTAATCACCAACTCATTATTTGTGTAGGCGATTAAATTATCACCTGTGCAGTACAAGGAAATCCTGAAAACATGACCTGTTTGCAGCCCTCGAGGAATGCAGTTTGACACCCCTGCCCTAGGGCCTGTCCCCAAGAAAATTAGTTATGCTGCATTTTGCGCTGTTATGGATCAACAGGGTTTGATTCCAAACCTTGCATCAGGGTCCTAAAAATTTGACAAACACCTCTGAATGTAGACGGGAAGAAGATAATAGTATTGAGTTTTTCTGAATAGAAACCGCATAGACTTTATTGAGGGGTATCGTATATGTTGAATCCCCCCCATTGCTGTATCCACATGAGGAGGATGATTGCATCCCCACGCACATGGCGGTAACGCTCTATACATTCCATCCTACACTTTATATTATTGATGTATTTCTATTCTGTAATTTCTAGTCAATTGCAATAATTTAACATCCACAATGGTGACTTATCCTTGGAGAAGGCAATGCATAATTTTACATTTTCTATTTAGCTGCTGCACTTACAAATGGATGGCGGAGCCTGGAAAGTTCTCCAACACTGATCATTACGAAACAATGGTCATCCACAGAAAACAAATATATGTTACAGAGAGACATATTCCCCCGATTCTTCATTGCTTTTGTGCCTTTCTCGTGGAGGAAAAAGGTTCTAAGAATGACTTTTACGTTTGTACTTTTTTAGTTTTTTCATTTGAGCTTTTTCCATTTCAGTCACTTTTATTTGATTTGGGTCAACTCATCGTCAATTCGACTTATCGAAACGACGCACCATTCTGTGCAGTTGTGCAATAAACTGGAGAGCAACATTTTATTTTTTGCACAGATGAACACTAACGTGCGATGCGTTAAAAGTTACTAAAAAGGAAAATGGGCCTACGCAAAAGGTTTTTTTGGCACAAGGTTAGGGAAGGCGGAGTTTTTATAAAGTTGGATAATTTGCATCACCGGGTCTTTCCTAACATTAGGCCTTTTAGAGGTTATTTCTTCCTCAACTTGCTTAACTGTTCACAATAACAGTAATTTTGACCAGTGGTGCCCAACTTTTACATGCCACTCTATATGGATCAATCGTTATTTTAATTGTGTATTCCTTTTAGGACTGTGGCCTTCTATTAAAGGGAATCTGTCAGCAGCTTGTTGCTAGTAAATATGAGAGACGCACAATGTAGAGCAAGAGAGTCTGATTCTAGCGATGTATCACTTATTAGGCTTTGTGTTGTAGTTTCATTGTAATCAGTGTTTTATCAGCAGGAGATTATCACTACTGGGCTACATGTGTCTTGCAGGCCAGTACAGCTAATCCGCGTAAATCTGCTTCCACCACTGATTGGCAGCTTGTTTACAATGTACACCAGAAGCTGCCAATCAGTGGTGTGGGTGGGGTTACACAGAGCTCAGCATTATGAACAATGCAACATCTACGGCAGAGGAAACAGAGATTCCGTCAAAACTGCACCAAGCAGCCCAGTAAGTAACACATCACTGGAATCAGGCTCTCTGCTCCTACATCATACTTTTCTCAGATTCCTTAGAAAAACCTGCTGACAGATTCCCTTTAACACCTTTCCTGCTTGTGTAAAACTATAAATCTAAATGTGCTGCATGCAAGAACATCCCAGAAGTTGTAGCTTTCCAAGATAGAAATCTATATTGAAGGACTACAATTTTGCATTGTGCAAAGTTATATATTTTTGAGACACACAATGACATCACAACCACTAGAGACATATTGCAGAATCATCTTTTGATAGTTTCCCAAAAATTATTTTTGGATATGTTAAAGAAAAGTAAGGAAGTGCACATCTCCTACCCCAAATCTGCCTCCTCGCCTAGGAGAAAAGTCAGAAGCAACAAAGGCTTTTGTTAAATATTATCCGGTGAAAGCCAACGAGAACACAACAAAAATGTGTCGTGGCAGCAACAAAATGACCCAAAACATACAGCCAAAGCAACAAAGGAGTGGCTAAAAAGAAGCACATTAACGTCATGGAGTGGCCTAGCCAGTCTCCTGACCTTAATCCCATAGAAAACATGGAGGGAGTTGAAGCTCCGAGTTGCCAAGCGACAGCCCAAAAATCTTAATGATTTAGAGATGATCTGCAAAGAGGAGTGGACCAAAATCCCTCCTGACATGTGCACAAACCTCATCATCAGCTACAGAAACATCTGACTGCTGTGCTTGCCAACAAGGGTTTTACCACCAAGTATTAAGTCTTGTTTGCCAGAGGGATCAAATACTTGCAAAATGGAAATACATTTATATCATTTATACATTGTGATTTTCTGGATTTTATTTTTGATATTCTATCTCTCAATGTTAAAATTAACCCGCCCTTAAAATTACAGACTGTTCCTGTCTTTGTCGGTGGGCAAACTTACAAAATCAGCAAGGGATCAAATACTTATTTCCTTCACTGTGTGTTCCAAGCAATGGACTCCATCCTTAGAGTATGTACACACAATGTCTTTTTTTAAGTGGATTCCACCTAGAATTGGCCAGAAAAGGCACAAAAAAATGCTATAAAAAAGAACATATGCTATATCAAAATGTTGTTTTAAACACTTCAGGCCTCGAAAGCCATGAAGCGGCTCAATAAAAGTGACCTTCATTCATCAGGTGGCTCCTGCTTGGCAGCTGCCAATATTTTATACATGAAACTTTAAAAACAAAAAAAACAAAAGTTGAAATAAAAAACTGCTGCAAAAACAACACAAAGACGTCAAAGAAGATGCTTCAGGGAAAACATCGCCGGCGTTTTTCTGCTACAAAAACGTTGCGGTGTCTACAAAATCGACCATGGCTTTCGGAACCCGAGAGTGACGGCTGCATAGAAATGCATGAAACTGTCACATTTGGGTCGGGAGAGCTGCGGCCAGTCCGTGCATTGCGATCTGATCTCGGAACGAGCCCTTAGGGTTCAGGTACACAGACGCCGTAGGGCATTACAGAAGTCCTATACTTAAATGCTTGATGCCAGGACCTTCCTTAGGTACGTAGGTAAAGGTTACATTATGTTGATGATTTATATTATGTTGATGATTATTATCGGCTTCCTTTACACTTTCTCAACTTTAAATATTACTAAAATAACGCAAATAAATGTGATAAATTTGCCGTGACATGTAGATTTTATATGTCCCCCCTTGGCATTTGTTCTTCCTGATAGAATATCGGGTCCAAATTTTCATATTCGAAAACACTGAAGAAACACTAAAACCATTTAAGAATCTCAATTTTCTATGTCAGCCGCTAATGCATTGTTTAACATTCAAGAGCCGGAGAAACTCACCAAATAGTGTATTGAAGTCATTACATTCCAACTTTAATATTAGAAAGGAGCTCGGGGGTCTCGGGGGTCATATGCACTTAATAAACAATTATCTTTCTGGTCAGATTAGCACTGATACTGCTCCGAAACAAGAGCGACGGGAAACGTTGCATTAATATTAAACAGTTAAGTCTCAGCACTGACTGATACCATTTTTCTTCCTACAAAAGTCCACACAATTTCCTTAAAAATACTGCTCTTCCCACTTTCTGTCTGTCGTGGCACTACAAAAAAAAATATGCGGTAAATAAAAACACTCCAGAAGGGGGACAAGAATACATTTATGACAAATTTTGCAACTTTTTGATAAAAACAAAAAAAAAACAAAGCAAATGATGTAAAAATCTGGAAACCTCAAACTTTGCCCACAGTGACGAACATAGAAAAAAAAAATCTAAAACGTGAACCCAAATCAAGTCTTCAAAAAAGGTGCAAATGGAAAGATGAATTTGGTGTGAGCAAAAAAAGTGATGAAACACCAAAAAGTTGACAAAACAATAGTCACCGATGCAAAACTTCTCTATGATGAAGATCTTTATTTGTCGGCCACCAAAAAGTTGACAAAACAAGAGTCACCGAAGCAAAACTTCTCTATGATGAAGATCTTTATTTGTCGGCCACCAACAAGTTGACCAAACAAGAGTCACCGATGCAACACTCCTCTATGATTGACATGAAGATCTTTTTTTATTGCCAAGCCATGCCAGTCACCAGGTACGGACTGGGGCTGAAATTCAGACCAATATTTCTAATGATACCTCCATCACAACTCTTAACATAATGGGTGTCTCGAGAACACCGATTCTGTTAACAATGTAGCAACAAGGTGGCCCATGACCAGACAGACAGTCCCTTCTGGCACTTTCCAGAATTGCCAGATGGCCAGTCCGGCCGTGCCAGTCACCCAACCGAGCAAATGATGCGGGATGTATAACCTAGAGCTGTCAATCATACTGATTGTCCAAACCCAAAGGGTCCTCACATTGCACCCATTAAATAGACTCATTTACCAGTAGTCAAGCTCTATATAATGGTAACACTTGGCAACTAGAGCGGTAAATTAAAGCTTCAAGGCCACAATGTAAAATCTGTAAGAGGCCTCCACTTTCTATAATTTTGGTGTCTTTTTTCATGGCAGAGAAGCTTTTAGTCCTCCGTGGCCACCTGGCTCCACATGCACCTGCCACCTCTGAACCCCAATGTGGGACATGAGAAACCAAGCAGCCAAATCAAGCGCTGAGTGCCGAGGAACATAATTATCCATTGACACAACAGAAATATTCCCGGATAGGCGCCAGCAGGATTTTTGCACAACTCCTGGCATATATCCATGTCTGATGGAAGAGCGCTACAGTATGCCAGACTAATTACCCTTCTATTATTTTGGAGACCTTTATATGATATTCTGCCAGCTCTAGAAATAACTTTCCACCGATGATCATCCTATATCTCTGGTAACAAAATCAGAACGATATAATCACCTCCGCACCCCATCGGTGACACACGGCGATCCGTCCAACGTTTGGTGCATTTCTATTGGACCATTGTCAATTAGGGTTCACACGGATGAGCGTATAAATCGAACGTGTGGTGTCCAGTTTTTCTTTATTGGATAGCACGCTGACCCATTTTATTTAGTAGATCTTTTACAGAGGACTGACTTTTATCTCAGTCCGACTGCCCGCGAAAATAAAATCACATCATTCTCTCCTTTAGGCCGGGGTCGCACTTGCGAGTGTGATGCGAGAAACTCGCACGAGTCTCTTGCCTCAATACTCGGCACTGCCGCCGGCATTGGACCGAAATAGACCGAAATATATGCAGCCCAAGTGACGGCGGCAGTGCCGGGTATTGACGCGAGAGACTCGAGTGAGTTTCTCGCATCACACTCGCAAGTGTGACCCCGGCCTTAATCCGCATATCAGATGAGATTTGTCTATTAAAGTCTATCGGCGAGTAAAAAAAAAATGGATCTTCTACAAACCATCCACACGGCATTAGTGATGAGCGAACATGCTAAGATAAGTTGTTATCCGACATGTTCGGGTGCTAACCGAGTGTCTTCGGCGTGCTCGAAAAATATGTTCGAGTCCCCGCGACTGCATGTCTCGTGACTCTTAGCCACAACACATGCAGCTGTGGGGACTTGAACATATTATCTGAGCACGCCGAAGACACTCGGTGAGCACCCGAACATGGCGGATGACACCTTATCAGAGCACGTTCGCTCATCACTACACGCCATCCAATTTCTACAGTACATTTCTATTACTAACCTAAAAGAAACATATAAACAGTGATTAGAGATCCAGCAGACGATCGGCGCACTTTATTCAGCGCAATATGTAATGAGGAACGTCGTGCACCGGAGGACGGAGAATTGCTGTAACTCGAATATTCTTCTATATTTGCTAAATGGTTTTTTTTTTAACACATTCATCTCTGATAAGCGACTGCACAGGCCTGACTGCCCTGGTAATGGAGCCAAGCTCTCTCTGCGTCAATGTCTATCTTACGGGAACCTTTCATCTTAATGTCAATGTCTGATCTGGTCTAATTGCCCCAGTTCTCCTGAATTTGTCATTGTTGTTTTGTTATTTCTTTGTTTTTTGTTTTTTTCCTATTTTTCTCTGTTCCTGAGAAAGGCCTCCTCTACATTGTATGTAAATCTGGTCTTGTTCTCCAAGTGGGTGTGGTCCTCATGAAGACTCCCATACAAAAGAGATGAGGAAACACACGCACTTGGAAAAGAAGATCAGATTTGCATGCAGGGAAGAGAGGAACTTACGTCGGGAACAGATTATTTTTTAATTCTTGTATTATCATATTCTGCAGCAGTTGAGGTGTGTACTATGATGTTCTGCAGCAGCTGAGGTGTATTATGAGGCTCGGCAACAGCTAAGATATATAATATGAAGTGCTGCAGCAGCTGAGATGTATCATATCATTCTGCAGCAGTGCATGTGAGCATTATGATGTTCTGCAGCAGCGGAGGTGAGTATTATGAGGTTCTGCAGAGGCAGAGGTCTGTATTATGAGGTTCTGCAGCAGCTGAGGTGTATTATGAGGTTCTGCAGCAGCAGAGGTGTGCATTATGAGGTTCTGCAGCAGCTGAGGTGTGTAATATGAGGTTGTGCAGCAGCTGAAGTATATCATATGAAGTGCTGCAGCAGCTTAGGTGTGTATTGTATGATTCTGCCGAAGGTGAGGTGCACTATGAGGTTCTGCTGCAGCTGAGGTGTGTATTAGGAGGTTCTGCAGCAGCTGAGGTGCTGAACTATATAATATACCTTGTAACTGCTGTGGAGCGTCTGAGTGAGGGAGTTCTACGTTTCCTACTACCAGGGGGTGATAGCTCAGGACCAAGGACCAGGGTTTTCAGTGACCTCATAGATTTGGGTCCACGGTACCGATCCCTCAGAAGCGTAATGTTCCCGTTTACGGCCCACCACCTGCTGATACACCCCCGCTACATTCTCCTTCACGTGTTCTGGGACAGTTTATGTCTTCACTTTGCCCAGAATGGAGGTCGGAAACTGTGAAATGGGAAATTCAATGATCCTTACGAGCGGCTGTCATATGTTCTGCCACAATACTGATCTCCGATACGTAGATATAGATGTCCACAAAAACGCTGGAGCCCAAATGTATAAATCCCAGAACGGAGAAGTCACCGGAGTTACACCCGAAAACTGAGGCGAGATAGATGTAAAGCGTCATGGGGGTCTGCATCCCACCGGCAGCGGAGCCTCTGCTTGTTAGTCCTATTAGGAGGCAGTGATTACGGGCAGACAATGGCGCTGCGCCACTACCTGCGTACTGGTATTCAGCACTGGATATTTGTGCTCTATAGAGACGTTTCTAAAAGAGTGTGCTGACAAAGGAATACAAAAACACGTCTTACTACTGCGTAGTGCGGCACACAGAGACCCGAGAATCAGTTATTAGAGGGTCTCTGCGAGTGGCGCATGGCTGCAAAAAGAGACCCTCTTTACGGAGGACCAAGGAAGTCTATGCATTATGCAGATTGTCCATTGACTTCAATTAGAACTGTGTAATACTTAATGTCTCCACTGGAGGTGCTGCAGGGCAACTGATCACATATTGTGAAAAGAGATAAGCAGTTTATTGCCATGAGATACCCTGTGATCGATCAGCGGCATTTTAAAACAAAAGGAGACTGTCAAAAAAAGGACACCTTAAAGGGATTGTCCACTATTAAGACAACCCCTTCTTAAATACTATATTCCTCAATGTAAAATAACAGCACCCTATACTCGCCTCCCGGACCCGTGGCGTTCCAGCAATGTTGGCGTCTGGTCTACTGGAATTTGAGTGACATTGTTATGCCACAAAAGCCCTGCAGCCAATCAGCGGCCACTAATGAGCTGCTGCGCTCTCACTTCTGGGGTTCATTAGATTGCAGAAACAGAATAGCAGCTCACTAGCGGCAGCTGATTGTCTGCAGCGCTCACGTGGGTTGTATAACAATGTCAGGCATGCCTCAGGAAATGGCCTTTTTATTTTACATTAGTGAATATAGCATTTAAGAAGTGGTTGTCCAAGTAGAGGACAAGCCCTTTATAGGGAACCTGTTACATTGTGCATGCAGTCTGATTTATAGACAACATGTTATAGAGGAGGAGAAGCTGAGCGGAATGATATATAGCTTTATGGGAAAAGAATCAGTATAATTTGTAGTTTATTCATTGAAATCCTTGGTGTTTGTATACATAGGAGTCCAGTGGGTGGTCCTATTCATATGAGTCCAGTGGGTGGTCTTATTCATATGAGTCCAGTAGGTGGTCCTATTAATATGAGTCCAGTGAGCGGTCCTATTCATATGAGTCCAGTAGATAGTCCTATTAATATGAGTCCAGTGAGCGGTCCTATTCATATGAGTCCAGTGGGTGGTCTGTTGTGGGTTCTGTGGCTGAGTTCACTTCTGTGGTCACGGGTGGTATTGCGGTCTCTGGGCTTCCTCCCTCGGGTGTTTTGGTGAGCTCGTTGGCTGCCTTGCTATTTGGCTCCGCCTGAGTCTGTCTTCCTTGCTCCTTGTCAATGTTCCAGTGTTGGATCTGAGCTACTGCATCTTTCCTTGGGCCTGCTGCTCTGCTAGATAAGTGTTTCTAGTTTGTTTTCTGTTTTTTTTCTGTCCAGCTTGCTATTGTCTTTTGCTGGAAGCTCTGAGAAGCAGAGGGGTGCACCGCCGTGCTGTTAGTTCGGCACGGTGGGTCTTTTTGCCCCTTTGCGTGGTTTTCGTTTTAGGGTTTTTTGTAGACTGCATAGTTCTCTTTGCTATCCTCGCTCTGTCTAGAATATCGGGCCTCACTTTGCTGAATCTATTTCATTCCTACGTTTGTCTTTTCATCTTGCTAACAGTCATTATATGTGGGGGGCTGCCTATTCCTTTGGGGTATTTCTCTGAGGTAAGTCAGGCTTGTATTTCTATCTTCAGGCTAGTCAGCTCCTCAGGCAGTGCCGAGTTGCATAGGTAGTTGTTAGGCGCAATCCACTGCTGCTTATAGTTGTGTGAGGATAGATCAGGTACTGCAGTCTACAGAGATTCCACGTCTCAGAGCTCGTCCTATTGTTTTTGGTTATTGCCAGATCTCTGTATGTGCGCTGATTACTGCACGCTGTGTTGCCTGATTGCCAGCCATAACAGTGGTCCTATTCATATGTGTCCAGTAGGTAGTCCTATTCATATGAGTCCAGTGAGTGGTCCTATTCATGAGTCCAGTGAGCGGTCCTATTCATATGAGTCGAGTGAGCAGTCCTATTCATATGAGTCCAGTAGGTGGTCCTATTCATATGAGTCCAGTGGGTGGTCTTATTCATATGAGTCCAGTAGATAGTCCTATTCATATGAGTCCAGTGAGCAGTCCTATTCATATGAGTCCAGTAGGTAGCCCTATTCATATGAGTCCAGTGGGTGGTCCTATCCATATGAGTCCAGTAGATAGTCCTATTCATATGTGTCCAGTGAGCAGTCCTATTCATATGTGTCCAGTGGGTGGTGCTATTCATATGAGTCCAGTGAGCGGTCCTATTCATATGAGTCCAGTGGGTGGTCCTATTCATATGAGTCCAGTAGGTGGTCCAATTCATATGAGTCGAGTGAGTGGTCCTATTCATGAGTCCAGTAGGTGGTCCTATTCATATGGGTCCAGTGGGTGGTCCTATTCATATGAGTCCAGTGGGTGGTCCAATTCATATGAGTCGAGTGAGTGGTCCTATTCATGAGTCCAGCAGGTGGTCCTATTCATATGGGTCCAGTGGGTGGTCCTATTCATATGAGTCCAGTAGGTGGTCCAATTCATATGAGTCGAGTGAGTGGTCCTATTCATGAGTCCAGCAGGTGGTCCTATTCATATGGGTCCAGTGGGTGGTCCTATTCATATGAGTCCAGTGGGTGGTCCTATTCATATGAGTCCAGTGAGAGGTCCTATTCATATGAGTCCAGTAGGTGGTCCTGTTCATATGAGTCGAGTGAGCAGTCCTATTCATATGAATCCAGTGGGTGGTGCTATTCATATGAGTCCAGTGGGTGGTCCTATTCATATGAATCCAGTGAGCAGTCTTGTTCATATGAGTCCAGTAGGTAGTCCTAGTCATATGAGTCCAGTGGGTGGTGCTATTCATATGAGTCCAGTGAGCGGTCCTATTCATATGAGTCCAGTGGGTGGTCCTATTCATGAGTCGAGTGAGCGGTCCTATTCATATGAGTCCAGTAGGTGGTCCTATTCATATGAGTCCAGTAGGTGGTGCTATTCATATGAGTCGAGTGAGCGGTCCTATTCATATGTGTCCAGTGGGTGGTGCTATTCATATGAGTCGAGTGAGCGGTCCTATTCATATGAGTCCAGTAGGTGGTCCTATTCATATGAGTCCAGTGAGCGGTCCTATTCATATGAGTCTAGTGGGTGGTTCTATTCATATAGGTTATAGGGGAGGCGAAGCTGAGCGGAATGATATATAGCGCTATGGGAAAAGATTCAGCATAATTTGTAGTTTATTCATTGAAATCCTTGGTGTTTGTATGCATAGGAGTCCAGTGGGTGGTCCTATTCATATGAGTCCAGTAGATAGTCCTATTCATATGAATCCAGTAGGTGGTCCTATTCATATGGGTCCAGTAGATAGTCCTATTCATGAGTCCAGTGAGAGGTCCTATTCATATGAGTCCAGTGGGTGGTGCTATTCATATGAGTCCAGTGGGTGGTCCTATTCATATGAGTCCAGTGAGCGGTCCTATTCATATGAGTCCAGTGAGCGGTCCTATTCATATGAGTCCAGTGGGTGGTCCTATTCATGAGTCCAGCAGGTGGTCCTATTCATATGGGTCCAGTGGGTGGTCCTATTCATATGAGTCCAGTGGGTGGTCCTATTCATATGAGTCCAGTGAGAGGTCCTATTCATATGAGTCCAGTAGGTGGTCCTGTTCATATGAGTCGAGTGAGCAGTCCTATTCATATGAATCCAGTGGGTGGTGCTATTCATATGAGTCCAGTGGGTGGTCCTATTCATATGAATCCAGTGAGCAGTCTTGTTCATATGAGTCCAGTAGGTAGTCCTAGTCATATGAGTCCAGTGGGTGGTGCTATTCATATGAGTCCAGTGAGCGGTCCTATTCATATGAGTCCAGTGGGTGGTCCTATTCATATGAGTCCAGTAGGTGGTGCTATTCATATGAGTCGAGTGAGCGGTCCTATTCATATGTGTCCAGTGGGTGGTGCTATTCATATGAGTCGAGTGAGCGGTCCTATTCATATGTGTCCAGTGGGTGGTGCTATTCATATGAGTCGAGTGAGCGGTCCTATTCATATGAGTCCAGTAGGTGGTCCTATTCATATGAGTCCAGTGAGCGGTCCTATTCATATGAGTCCAGTCAGCGGTCCTATTCATATGAGTCTATTGGGTGGTTCTATTCATATAGGTTATAGAGGAGGCGAAGCTGAGCGGAATGATATATAGCGCTATGGGAAAAGATTCAGCATAATTTGTAGTTTATTCATTGAAATCCTTGGTGTTTGTATGCATAGGAGTCCAGTGGGTGGTCCTATTCATATGAGTCCAGTAGGTGGTCCTATTCATATGGGTCCAGTAGATAGTCCTATTCATGAGTCCAGTGAGAGGTCCTATTCATATGAGTCCAGTGGGTGGTCCTATTCATATGAGTCCAGTGGGTGGTCCTATTCATATGAGTCCAGTGAGCGGTCCTATTCATATGAGTCCAGTGAGCGGTCCTATTCATATGAGTCCAGTGGGTGGTCCTATTCATATGAGTCCAGTGGGTGGTGCTATTCATATGAGTCCAGTAGATAGTCATATTCATATGAGTCGAGTGAGCGGTCCTATTCATACGAGTCCAGTGGGTGGTGTTATTCATGAGTCCAGTCGGTGGTCCTATTCCTATAAGTCCAGTGGGTGGTCCTATTCATATTAGTCCGGTTGGTGGTCCTATTCCTATAAGTCCAGTGGGTGGTCCTATTCATATTAGTCAAGTTGGTGGTCCTACTCAGTGATTCAGTGGACTCATGCAGGGATTTTAATGAATATAATGCCAACTTTAGAGACATTTTTCCCACAAAAATAAATATGAATCTGATCAGCATCTCCTGCTCTATAACATCCTGCCTGCGGGCGAGAGACTATTTAGGGTATGTGCACATGTAACGTATTTGGTGTAGAAATTTCTGCACCATTTTTGCATCTCTTGGCAAGTAATACACAGCTGCAAACCCCCACATTTTTTACCTGTGTTTTTGGTGCAGATTTTTCCACACTCAATAGTTTGGGTGAAATATGCTGAAATAATTGTCCTTCTGCAGATTTAAACAGGTGCATGAGACTGCAGGATTCCCATTTACTTTGCGGGCCTCAGGAAAACCCCTGTTCCCCAGGTCAAGTTTATTTTTCAAAAAACAAACTATCCTTTATTCACCCTCCCCAGGTCCAGCACAGAGTCTCCACCGCTGATCAATAGTGCCAATCAAAAGTCAAAATCCTGCCATTCCAAGAAGCAATTAAAAGTTCATCTTTAATATTCTTTAAAAACACCATAAATTATGAACAGAAAAAATTAAAATCATGTGCATGACGCGTTTCGAGCCGCACTGGTTCTTATTCATAGCCTCAACAGCTAAAATTAAGACTTTAAAGAGAACCTGACATCTGAAAAAACATTATCTACCTGCAGATATGGGATTAACCTACGGTTTAATAGCGTTCTGAACCTGACCGGCTACGGCACTTAACCTCACACATCCGGGACAGATGAACTTTATTCCTCCAGTAGCGTTCCGGTTTCAGCCATTGGGTGGTGCCAGTGCGGGTTCAGTCACCGTTCTGTGTAAAGAGAGAGGTGTCTGTAACCGCATCACCGGCACTGACTGACAGCAACTCAACATTAGAGCTGGCTGTCAGTCATTATTAGGGGTGCGGTTACACCCATGACTCTATACACAGAGCGGTGACTGAAACTGTGCCGCCGCCGCCCCCGTGACTGAACACCGAACACTGCCGGGCTAAATAAGTTCATTTGTACCAGAATGTAGCATAGGTCCGATTTTGCCTGGAGTGATCATGATTTACAAACCCCGCAGCACATATGTTGCCATCGCTAAAAAATTCATAGTCAGACTTTTCTGAAATATTTTTAGGGGACCCATTTCATGATTTTTGTCAACGTCCAAGGATTCCACTTTGTTTTCGAAGTGCCCTTTAATTTGAGCAAAAAACGCCTAGACTTCCCCAGTGCCTCTACTTTCCATGGTATGAGAACATGCACAGATTTGGCACAATGAATAGTATATTGCCATTTATTACTGGGAACTCCGGCTCATCCCTTCTTAAGTAGCAGATAATCTGCAGCAGATGAAGTTGATTGAAGAAAATACAGAGACTGGATTGCTTACCAGCGATTGACTCTCCCGCTGCTGTCTATCAATCCAAGGATCAATAACAAACATGGCAGGGCTCATCTGATATTTCATTACAAACCAATCCTGTTCTCCGCTCTCATTATACTTTCATGGTTGGGCTTATTGATTTGGAAAAGTTGAAATACTAGAAGCGCTTCCAGCTTGTCCTCTGCATCTCCTTCTGTAGCTTCTATTTTCACCTGAACCAGACCATTTCTTTCCTCTAAATATTTGCTATTTCCCTCTAAAATCAAAGGTTCATCAACACAATAGTCTGGAAGAGATTGTGGGCTGCAAATACCTCATTAGACATTCTTATTTTTCTATGAATTTCCTTAATGGGGTCTTCTCAAACTGTGATTATTTTTTTTTAAAAACCTCTATACTAGCTTCTGTCTTATGCGCTATCTTGGCTGCTGGCTGAGGGGAGACTGTACAATGTGGGGCGCTTCTGACTTATCCGCTCGCTTTGTGGCTGGCTGAGGGGAGACTGTACAATGTGGGGCGCTTCTGACTTATCCGCTCGCTTTGTGGCTGGCTGAGGGGAGACTGTACAATGTGGGGCGCTTCTGACTTATCTGCTCGCTTTGTGGCTGGCTGAGGGGAGACTGTACAATGTGGGGCGCTTCTGACTTATCTGCTCGCTTTGTGGCTGGCTGAGGGGAGACTGTACAATGTGGGGCGCTTC
The DNA here is from genome assembly GCF_032444005.1 of Ranitomeya imitator. Taxonomy (NCBI): domain Eukaryota; kingdom Metazoa; phylum Chordata; class Amphibia; order Anura; family Dendrobatidae; genus Ranitomeya; species Ranitomeya imitator. Next base: position 790,724,567 of record NC_091284.1, on the reverse strand, counting down.
TGACTTATCCGCTCCCTTGGTTACTGGCTGAGGGGAGACTGTACAATGTGGGGCGCTTCTGACTTATCCGCTCGCTTTGTGGCTGGCTGAGGGGAGACTGTACAATGTGGGGCGCTTCTGACTTATCCGCTCCCTTGGTTACTGGCTGAGGGGAGACTGTACAATGTGGGGCGCTTCTGACTTATCCGCTCCCTTGGTTACTGGCTGAGGGGAGACTGTACAATGTGGGGCGCTTCTGACTTATCCGCTCGCTTTGTGGCTGGCTGAGGGGAGACTGTACAATGTGGGGCGCTTCTGACTTATCCGCTCGCTTTGTGGCTGGCTGAGGGGAGACTGTACAATGTGGGGCGCTTCTGACTTATCCGCTCCCTTGGTTACTGGCTGAGGGGAGACTGTACAATGTGGGGCGCTTCTGACTTATCCGCTCGCTTTGTGGCTGACTGAGGGGAGACTGTACAATGTGGGGCGCTTCTGACTTATCCATTCCCTTGGTTACTGGCTGAGGGGAGACTGTACAATGTCTGGTGCTTCTGACTTATCCGCTCTCTTTGTTGCTGGCTGAGCGGAGACTGTAAATGTGAGCGCTTCTGACTTATCCATTTGCTCAGTTGCTGACTGAGGGGAGACTGTACAATGTAGGGCGCTTCTGACTTATCCGTTCGCTTGGTTTCTGACTGAGGGGAGACTGTACAATGTGAGGCGCTTCTGACTTATCCGCTTACTTGGTTGCTAGCTGAGTGGAGACTGTACAATGTGGGGCGCTTCTGACTTATCCATTTGCTCAGTTGCTGACTGAGGGGAGACTGTACAATGTGGGGCACTTCTGACTTATCCGCTTGCTTTGTTGCTGGCTGAGGGGAGACTGTACAATGTGGGGCGCTTCTGACTTATCCATTTGCTCAGTTGCTGACTGAGGGGAGACTATACAATGTGAGGCACATCTGACTTATCTGCTTGCTTGGTTACTGGCTGAGGGGAGACTGTACAATGTGGGGTGCTTTTGACTTATCCACTCGCTTTGTTGTTGGGTGAGCGGAGACTGTACAATGTCTGGTGCTTCTGACTTATCCGCTTACTTGGTTGCTAGCTGAGCGGAGACTGTACAATGTGGGGCGCTTCTGACTTATCCATTTGCTCAGTTGCTGACTGCTGACTTATCCGCTCGCTTTGTTGCTGGCTGAGGGGAGACTGTACAATGTGGGGCGCTTCTGACTTATCCACTTGCTCGGTAGCTGGCTGAGGGGAGACTGTACAATGTGGGGCGCTTCTGACTTATCCACTCGCTTGGTTACTGGCTGAGGGGAGACTGTACAATGTGAGGCGCTTCTCTCTTATCCATTCCCTTGGTTACTGGCTGAGGGGAGACTGTACAATGTCTGGTGCTTCTGACTTATCCGCTCGCTTTGTTGCTTGCTGAGCGGAGACTGTAAATGTGAGCGCTTCTGACTTATCCATTTGCTCAGTTGCTGACTGAGGGGAGACTGTACAATGTGGGGCGCTTCTGACTTATCCGCTTACTTGGTTGCTAGCTGAGCGGAGACTGTACAATGTGGGGTGCTTCTGACTTATCCATTTGCTCAGTTGCTGACTGAGGGGAGACTGTACAATGTGGGGCACTTCTGACTTATCCGCTCGCTTTGTTGCTGGCTGAGGGGAGACTGTACAATGTGGGGCGCTTCTGACTTATCCACTTGCTCAGTAGCTGACTGAGGGGAGACTGTACAATGTGAGGCACTTCTGACTTATCTGCTTGCTTGGTTACTGGCTGAGGGGAGACTGTACAATGTGGGGTGCTTTTGACTTATCCACTCGCTTTGTTGTTGGGTGAGCGGAGACTGTACAATATGGGGCCCTTCTGACTTATCCATTCGCTTCGTTTCTGGCTGAGGGGAGACTGTACAATGTGGGGCGCATCTGAATTATCCACTCCCTTGGTTGCTGGCTGAGGGGAGAATTTACCATGTGAGGCTCTTCTGACTTATCCACTCACTTTGTTGCTGGCTGAGGGGAAACTGTAAAAGTGGGGCGCTTCTGATTTATCTGTTCGCTTGGTTGCTGGCTGAGCAGAGACTGTACAATGTGGGGCACTTCTGACTTATCCGCTTGCTTGGCTGCTGGCTGAGGGGAGACTGTACAATGTGGGGCGCTTCCGACTTTTCCACTCGCTTTGTTGCTGGCTGAGTGAAGACTATATGATGTGGGGCGCTTCTGACTTTTCCACTCCCTTGGTTGCTAGCTGAGCATAGACTGTACAATGTGGGGCGCTTCTGACTTATCTGCTTGCTTGGTTGCAGGCAGAGAGATGACTGTACAATGTGGGGCACTTTTGACTTATCGGCTCCCTTGATTGCTGGCTGTGTGGAGACTGTACGATGTGGGGTGTTTCTGAACATTTCTTTTGCCAAACTTGTCATCTCATGTGTTGTGAATTCTGTGGCCAAGCTCCCTCCTGTGGTCGAGAGTGGTACTTCGGCTGGTTCTGTCTATGAGCTTCCTTTGGTGGATGAGAGTGGTACTGCAGCTTCTGAGTTTCCTTCCTCAGGTGATGAGGTTAAGTCGTTAGGTGCTGCTCTATTTAACTCCACCTGGTGCTTTGATCCTGGCCTCCAGTCAATGTTCTAGTATTGGTCTTGCTTCCTCCTGGATCGTTTCTGTGGCCTGTCTCTCCTGCATAAGCTAAGTTTTGCTTGTGTTATTTTTTGCTTGCTATTTTTTCTGTCCAGCTTGCTTTATTGGTTTTTCTTGCTTGCTGGAAGCTCTGAGACGCAGAGGGAGCACCTCCGTACCGTTAGTCGGTGCGGAGGGTCTTTTTGCCCCTCTGCGTGGTTGTTTGTAGGTTTTTGTGTTGACCGCAAAGCTATCTTTCCTATCCTCGGTCTATTCAGTAAGTCGGGCCTCACTTTGCTAAATCTATTTCATCTCTGTGTTTGTACTTTCATCTTACTCACAGTCATTATATGTGGGGGGCTGCCTTTTCCTTTGGGGAATTTCTCTGAGGCAAGGTAGGCTTATTTTTCTATCTTCAGGGCTAGTTAGTTTCTCAGGCTGTGCCGAGTTGCATAGGGAGCGTTAGGCGCAATCCACGGCTACCTCTAGTGTGGTGTGTTAGGATTAGGGATTGCGGTCAGCAGAGTTTCCACGTCTCAGAGCTCGTCCTTTATTTTTGGTAATTGTCAGGTCACTTTGTGTGCTCTGAACTTCAATGTCCATTGTGGTTCTGAATTACCTGTTCATAACACTCATGCCACTATAATAACAACTACAGTATATTACATAAATAAACAAATTGTCACATATTCCAACCCGAGAACTCTGGGAGCAAGTGATCAGCTCAATTATTAATTTCAGCAGAGGTTCTCCATTCTTATGAGACCAGGTATTATTAGGTCCTAGTTGTATGAAGAACATGGTCTTGCAACAACATCTGTACCTGTTACTGCTGTATTGATTCTGCTAGGGACACTTTTGATTAACGAGGCTTCAGGACTGGAAGCTCTGGGCTCTCTTCAGCTGTGACTATAGTGGTTTGGACCTGTAGTAACGTCCAGTTTGGCAGAATGGTAGTGTGTGATGTTCAGCCCGTGAATTTTCCTGTTTCTGCCCTCAGCTTGATTATTGACCATTCTCCTGCCTTATATTTTTGTACCATTTCTGCCTTTTTGGTTCTTCCCCGGCTACCCGACAATTCCTGCCAGCCTGCACCACCGACCAGCAGTCAAAACCATGGCCCCAGCTCTGGCATCCATATGTAAGACCAAATCCCTGTTCAGAAGTTAAATGGCTATGATCAGAGCAACACCTGGGATCTGGTAAACAGAATGGCTAGTGCTAAGCCTGTTTGTGGTAGCCATTTTTAAAGGTGGCAGCCAGTGCACATCGGTATACTCCCGGTCAGGCTTGCATACGACATGTGATAGAAGTGTGCTTGGTGGGAATCCTGACCCTTTGATCTCCTATAAACCGTTTTCCTTGGGTCTCCATTTTTGGTATGAGAGCGGTCTGATAATGAGATTCGTGGATGATGTAAGGATAAGGCCGTTTACCCTACAGGATTGGTCAAGGTTCCAGTGGTATCACGCATGGCCTAAACCTTACATCCACCACAATTCCTGTTATACATTAAACAAAGCTGTAATTTGATGATTTTATAGTTGGTCTGTGGTTATTATATGTTGCCATTTGTGCATTTATTTATACACGATTTGTTGGTAATATTTGTGTGCTGTACGTTGGTATTATTTGTACACTACATATTAGTATTATTTGTGCCCTGTATGTTGGTATCATTTGTGTGCTGTATATTAGTATTATTTGTGTGCTGTATGTTGTTATTATTTGTGCGCTGTATGTTGTTATTATTTGTGCACTGTATATTTGTATTATTTATGCACTGTATATGGTATTATTTGTACACTGTATGTTGGTATTATTTGTGTGCTGTATGTTGGTATCATTTGTGTACTGTATGTTAGTATTATTTGTGCGCTGTATGTTGTTATTATTTGTTATTATTTGTGCACTGTATATTAGTATTATTTATGCACTGTATGTGGTATTATTTGTGCACTGTATGTTGGTATTATTTGTGTGCTGTATGTTGTTATTATTTGTGCACTGTACATTAGTATTATTTATGCACTGTATGTGGTATTATTTGTGCATTGTATGTTGATATTATTTATGCGCTCTATGTTGATATTATTTACGCACTGTATGTGGTATTATTTGTGTACTGCATGCTGGTATTTGTGCACTGTATGTTGTTATTATTTGTGCACTGTATGTTGGTATTGTTTATGCACTGAATGTTGGTATTATTTGTACACTGTATGTTGGTATTATTTATGTGTTGTATGTTGGTATTTGTGTGCTGTATGTTGTAATTATTTAGTTAACAAAAACTGACATTTCAGATACACACCAACATGTATAGTTCCAAGGCCGGAACCTACTGTTCAACGGTTAGAGCAACTCCCTAACATAATAATGTGCTCCTAACAGCTGCGGGCAGAATCGGAATCCACCCGCGGCTGTTAACATGTTAAATGCTGCTGTCAAACTCTGACAGTGGCATTTAACATGCACGCGCAGGAAGCGCGTCATTACCTTCTCCCTTTGGCGCCCGTGTCACATGACAGCGGGTCACCGATGGGTCGGCATGACAACCGGAGGTCCCCTGGAGACTTCTATGGTTGTCACTGCCAGATTGCTATGAGCGCAATCGAGCTATAGTAGCTTCTAGTCTCCCATAAAGACTATTGAAGCATGCCAAAAGTAAAAAAAAAGTTTTTAAAATATAGAAAAAATATAAAAGTTCAAATCAGCCCCCTTTCGCCCCATTCACAATAAAACAATAAAAAAAAAAATTAAACATACACATATTTGGTATTGAATCGCCCGATCTATCAATATAAAAAAGGATTAACCTGATCGCTAAATGGCTTAGCGAGAAAAAAAGTAAAAACGGCAGAATTATGTTTTTTTTTGGTCGCCACAACATTTCATTAAAACGCAATAACGGGCGATCAAAGATCGTATCTGGACCAAAATGGTACTATTAAAAACATCAACTCGGCACCCAAAAAATAAGCCCTCATTCAATCCAAGATCACGAAAAATGGAGACGCTACGGGTATCAGAAAAAGGGCCAATTTTTCTTTAACAAAGTTTGGAATTTTTTTTCACCACTTAGAAAAAAAAGAACCTAGACATTTTTGGTGTCTATGAACTCATAATGACCTAGAGAATCATAATAGCAGATCAGTTTCAGTATTTAGTGAATCTAGTAAAAAAAAGCCAAAACGAAAAACAAGCGTGGGATTGCACTTTTTTTGCAATTTCACCGCACTTGGAATTTTTTTCCCGTTTTCATGTACATGACATGGTAAAATTAATGGTGTCATTCAAAAGTACAACTCATCCCGCAAAAAGAAGCCATCACATGGCCATTTTGACCAAAAATATAAAAGTTATGGCTCTGGGAAGAAGGGGAGCAAAAAATGGAAATGCAAAAGCAGACATACCATGGTCCTTAAGGGGTTAATAAATAAAGAATTATCAAAAAAGATAGTATGGGTGTATATAACCCACGACACAATACAAGACGAGTAGAAAAAGGGAGAAGAACCAGGCACCATAAGTCATCAAAAGCTGTGATAGCAAAAACATAATAGCACAGAACACAAAATAAGTAAGTATATTCATCTAGCTACTAATACCAACCAGGGAAAAAGCAATTCCATGTGGAAAGATGGTATGTAAGCTAGCAGGTATGCGTCTGCATTATCTAAGATGTGAAGTGCTGCTCATAGTGCAATAAAGAATTGATGCCTACCCATGTGGTAGAGAGGGGATATGACAAGCCGTGTGTGCCGTAGCCCCGACGCGCGTTTTACGTCATGGGCTTCATCGGGGTGCTGTCAAATTGGTATATATACACTATATATTAGTATTGTTTGTGCGTTGTATGTTGGTATCATTTGTGTACTGTATATTAGTATTATTTGTGCACTGTATGTTAGTACTATTTGCGCGGTGTGGTGGCATTTATTTGTGCAGTGTATATTAGTATTATTTGTGCACTGTATGTTGGTGTTATTTGTGCATGGTGTGCTGGCATTATTTGTACACAGTATATTAGTACTATTTGTGCACTGTATGTTTGTAATATTTGTGCACAGTTTGGTGCCATTTTTTTAAACATTGTATGGTATCTTATTTTTGCACTTTATATCCTTCTTAAAAGGTACCTCTATAAAAATGTTAATTCTTCGCTAAATGTCACCGCCATTCCGATGCTCTACTGGTCATAATTAGTGTTCTATGCACAGTACACTTTATGTACACTATATGGGGGGCTTTCCTTCTGACATACCACATATTACAACAGCCGCGATAGTTGCTATGATTCTTGGAGGAAAGTATATCTTCGGGGAAGGTCTCTGTCCACTGAATTGAATGGGGGCTATGGAAATATCACAATTCTGCTTCTCAGTGCCACCAAAATAATACTATTTAGTTGTGATTGTGAGGATTTGTGGGCCTGATTTTAAACACCAATTTGGGAGACATTGATGCCTAATGAGCAGCTTGCTTTATGTTGCTTTTTTTGTTGTTTTACAGGCTTTTTTTATAGTACAGCACTTGCCAAGGTAGAGTCATTATCTCTGCTGGCACACGAGGATTGTAATTACTGTCACTCTAATTATCATATTATATTACCGTAAACCATAAAAGCGGTGTATTATAGCATATTTTTATGCCATATTTCTTACCTAAGCATGTTGGTTATGCCCTAATGTTGTTTTAGGGGGAGACAGAGAAACGATGGAATATCCAGGAAGGCCACGTTCACCATTTGGTCCGTATTTCACATCAGTATTTGTAAGCCAAAATCAGGAGTGGAACAATCAGAAGTATAATAGAAACATGGCACCACTAGTGATGGACAAACCCGTGGATATTTGAGTTGGGCTTGTTTGGCTGAATAGTTAAAACAAGTTTGGGTACCAGAAAAGTACCCAAACCCTGATCTCATTTACATGAATGGGGGGGCCAAACATCCAGTGTTTGCCACGCTGTCATGTGCAAACACTGTCTCTAATTGGCAGTAAGATCATTACCGCCAGTCATAAAGCCGTGGCTCCCACGCTGTTAGATGACAGTGTGAGCCCACAGTTGTGACCGGAGTTAAAAAGTTTACCGCTGGTCGCAGATGTCAGCTGATGAGACTACTCCCATCAGTCTATGCCTGCTGTTGCTGATAACAGCTAGAGCAGGTGCCGCTGATGGGTGTATTCATGAGCCGACACCTGCACTATAAATAAATAAATAAAATGAAGTGTGTTCCCCTGTATTTTTGACAACCAACCACAACCAGGCAAAACTGACAGGTGTGCACTGCAACCCTCAGCTGTCAGGTTTTTCATGGCTGGTTATCATGAATAGAGGTGTCTCAATGTCATTTTTTTAAATTATTTAAATAAACAACCAGCCAAGCTAAATCAGACAGCTGGAGGCTAGTAATCTGAGGCTGTTAAGGAGCTATGGATATTGCCCCCCTTCCCCCCCCCCCGCCTAAAAATAGCAGCCTGCAGCCACCCCAGAATTTCTCATGGTGAACTTTTGTGAACTCACGGAGCTCAGCGCTGCACCGTGAGACTTTTTCTCACTGTGCTAGCGGTGACCTCACTGAGGTCACCGCAGTTCATTGGCCCAGTTGGGATTGTATCCTCAGTGACCTGCGGTAACTTTAGTGATGTCATCGCTAGTCATTGAGGCTGCACTCGTAGCAGCTCATTCCTCAGTGGTTCACAGCCTGGACGGCCGGATCTTGGCACCGGCGTTGTTGAAAACTATTTATTGCAGACATGAATTACGGCATGGGACAGAACGATAGACAGGGGAAGGATAGCGTTTTTTATTTTTGTTTTTTTACAAGAGAATATGACTTCAATGGAGTGGGTGTTAGGTGAATATAATTTTTTATTGTTATTTTTAATTAAAAAAGTAAAATGGTGTTTTTTTATTTCAAATAAAGGACTTTATTCTGGCTGTGTGTTTATTTACAATATAACTATAGGATTAGTAATGGATAGGCGTCTTAAAGACACCTTTCCATTACTAAGCTGTGGGCTTGATGTCAGCTGACAATACAAAGGTGACATCAACCCCACAATCATGAACCTCACTTGCCACCGCTACAGGGCAAGTGGGAAAAGCTGGGCAAAGCACCAGAATTGGTGAATCTGATAGATGGGTCTTTTCTGGGGCAGCTGCGGGCTACTATTTTTAGGCAAGGGGGGGCAATATCTATAGCCCCTTGCCAGCCTGAGAATACCAGCTCCCAGCTGTCTGCTTTAGAAATGGGAAATGTATTTAAATAATAATAAAGTTGTAAGACCCCTCTATTCTTGATAACCTGCCTGTTTGGCAATCTCCACATGTGTTGCAGCTGTCTGCCAAAGCAAAACATGCAGCCGCTGGGCTCAAATATATTATCCGAGCACGCCCAAGATTCTCGGATAACACCTGAGCATGCTTGGATAACACGTTATCTGAGTATGTACGATCATGGTAACTCTTAAAAGTGTTCCTGTTATTTTACAAAAAAAAAATGTAGAAAAGGATGGTCATGCCCCCTCACCTCCACAGAAAATATTAAAACTGCATTTGTGAAACATATCAGTTTAATATCCATCCAGGAATTAAAGATGAGTGAATCGATTCGAAGGGAACTTAATGGAAAGAAACACAAGATGACTGTTAATCTTCCTTGTTCTGGGGCTCCATTCAAGTTTTTGCCTTGTGGGGTACTGAGGATTAAGAAAAATGTCAGGAGTCATCCCAGAACTACACAGGAAGACCTGGCTAATGATCTGAAGAGAGCTGGGACCACATTCTCAAACATTACTGTTAGTAACACACTACGCTGTCATGGATTAATATCCTGTAGGACACGCTAGGTCCTCCTGCTCACGCCAGCACATGTCCAAGCCTGTATGAAGTTCACCAATGACCATCTGGAGGATCTAGAGGAGTCATGGGAGAAGGTCAAGTGGTCAGATGAGACCAAAGTAGAACTTTTTGGTATGAACTCCACGCACTGTGCTTGGAGGATGAAGAAGGACGAGTACAACCCCAAGAACAACGTCCCAGCCGTGGAGCATCGTTAAGAAAATATCATACTTTGGGGGTGCTTTTCTGCAAAATGGACAGGACTACTGTACCGTATTGAAGGGAGGATGGATGGAGTCATATATTGCAAGATTTTGCCCAACAACCTCCTCCCTCAGTAAGAGCATTGAAGATGGGTCATGATTGGGTCTTCGACCATGACAATGACCAGAAACATAGCCATGGCAACTAAGGAGTGACTCCGTAAGAAGCATTTCAAGGTCCTGGAGTGACCTAGCCAGTCTCCAGACGTGAATCCAGCAGAAAATCTTTGGCTGGAACTGAAACTCAGTGTTGCCCAGTGACAGCCCTGAAACCTTTAAGATCTGGAGAAGATCTGTATGGAGAAGTAAGCCAACATCCCTGCTGCACTGTGTGCAAACCTGGTCAAGAACTACAGGAAACGTCCGACCTCTGTAATAGCAAACAAAGGTTTCTGTACCAAATATTAAGCTTTGTTTTTCTATTCTATCAAATACTTATTTCATGTAATAAACTACAATTTTATTATGTAAAAATCATACAATGTGAGTTTTTGTATTTTTTTGTAAGATTCTGTTTCTCAGAGCTGAAGTGTACCTATGATAAAATATTACAGACCCCCGTGTGTATGTATATCTATATATATATATATATATATGAAAAGTTTGCTTTTTATTTCATATACCCCCTTCAGTAAGACAGAAATTAGGAATATGGGCTAAAGTGGAACTTTTTTCTATTAAAAAAAAATAACAACAAACATTTCTTTAAATTTCATACATCCCCTTCAGTGAGACAGGAATCAGGATTTTGCTTTTTAAAGGTTTTTTTTATGCTAATTTCCTACAATGTAATAATTGGCCGTCCGCTTCCATGGCTTCACCCCATTGAGCAGGGGCGTACAGGACCGAGTGTAGCCGCATCATTCCCGGTCCTGTGGAAACATTTACTGCAATTATTTTGATGGTCCAGTTAGAGCCCCTGTTATGTTGACAGGCTAATTAGACAGCACCCGTGAAACATACAGCCCGGCCTCTTGTATATACAGCAGGTAAAGTACAGCGACGTAGTATTGATCAGGCGGCTGCAGCATACAAGTGTAATTTTCCCTCGCCGGGAGCTGCGCTCCTTTTATTGTGAGCAGAATTCATGGATCACAAGACCTGTGTTCATGTGAATAAAATAGATAGCGGCCGGGATTGTTGCTTTACTGAGCAATATATCTCGTGATGGCAAATCTATGAGTTATTTACAGACGCGCTGAATTCATTTTATAAACCTGTAAAATTATAAGCGCCCATCAATGATACATTGTGACAGGTTACGGGGCTGTATTAACTCCTTCGGTCCTTTCTGATACTTTCCCCGTCTAGGCTCCAATGGTTACGATTGTAGTCAAGAGATTGACCCTAAACGGGAATTCGTCAGTATAAAAAGACACAGCAAAAATTTACATGGATGTGGGGGTATTTTTTAATATTCTTTTTATTACTTTTTTTTTTCACATAAAGCAACTCCAGAGGCTTATTGCTTTCTCCAGATCAGTCATCAGCACCGCTCTATGGACTAAGACATCGGTAAATGACATAGAGGTAGACCATGTGGCTGCTCAGGGGTTGCGATGTAGCGGGGGCTCAGCGCTGGGTATTCGGTCTCATCTGCCCTTTCCTGAAGAACGGCAGAGATAGAACTCATTCAGACGTCCCATTTCTGTACATACGAGAAAGACCTTGCTCAGAGTGTGGCCCACCTTCTCCATCCTGACAGTCCATGAAAATTGGACCGATTTGTTTGGTTCACACACCCACAGAATTGCATTGTATATTTTGATCCAACCCTCAGATTTGATCAAAATCGGATATATCTCCACCGAAATTTTTCCACGGACATGTGAATAGCCTCATGGACTATCATAGGTATGAGAGCTCTCCATGAAATCCACAGCTATCGCAAACAAGAGGGTAAAAAGTTGTCCTACGGTCCGAAGTATAACTTGATGCTCTTTGACCCAATACACAATCCCCCATTTACCATATACACTTAAAAAACTAGTGTCTTATGTGCGGAGGGTCTTCTGGTATCAGGACCAGGATTGGAAACCACAACCACCTCCGTCCCATACAGCTACCTTCCTCTCAAGGACTTGGGATGGAAAATAAACACCAAACCACCCTGTCCTAGCTGAAAAATACAGACACCATAATGAGAAGTCAATGGTTCCCCCTTCTTTTTTAATTTATGCACTCAGCTGCTCCCCCGAAGAAGACACAGGAACACTTTATAGTAAAGTCTCTGGGTGGTTTATTGCTTCATAAACCATAAAGCCAAAATAGTAACAAAAACAGCCTTAGGCTACTTTCACACATCAGGTTTTCGCTGGCAGGCTAAATCCGGCTAAATTAAAAAAAAAACAGATCAGGCGAATGTTTCTGCCAGATCAGGTTTTTTTCCCATAGACTTGTTTCAGTGCCGGACTGCACCGGATGACATTGCGTTTCGTCCGGTTTTCGCCGGATCTGGCAAATCTGCCGCTTCCGGTTTCTTGAAAAAAACATCCACTGCAATGTTTTTTGTCTCCAGCGAAAAAGCCTGAAGCGCCATATCTGGCGCTTCCGGCTGTTTGCTAGAATGGAAGCCTATGGGAGCCGGAAGGTGCCGGATCTGGAAAAAGGCGGATCCGGAGGCCTGATCTGGTTTTTTAAACTGAGCATGCTCCAAATTTTTTTTTATCCAATAATCTAGATAGGTTAGCCGGATCCATAAAAAAAAACGGATCCGTCGCATCAGTTTTTCACAATCTGCGCCGGATCCAGTTTTTCCAACATTCGCCGGATTTAGCCTGACACTGAAAACCTGATGTGTGAAAGTAGCCTTACTGGCACAAATGACAATAAAAAGTCCATACAAAAGTCCTCCCCAGTATATCTCCAGCCTTCAGGGACAAACACACACGGCAGCTCTCGCTGGAGCTTCAGTCTGGAGGCTTCCTTCCTCCAAAACAGAGCGGTCAGAAAAGTAAACAGTGGCTGGATATTTAACTCCCTCCAACCACACCCCTGAGGTGGAGACATGGTGAGAAGGCGTCCCGCCCATCTCTTACACCTACTCACCATGAAACTCAGCCCTGGTAACTCCTGGATTACTCTCACCACATATCATGCTGGAGGGAAACTTATGGGTTTCACATCAAGGAGGATTACAACACATGTCTCCCCTCACATATGGCGCCAGTGACTCTCTCACACTTGCCGCTCTCTGGGATCAGCTTATATTTAGGGCACCCTTTTACCAATATTTGGGCAATCATTTTAACTCCATCATACTGGTGTAGGAAGTGATGATATGTAGATTTCTTGATATGATGACCAGCGGATTACCGCCAACGGTGGTAGGCCACGTGACCGCTATGGGGCCCGTCTACCTGACCACTGCCCCACGCCTAGCATCTACTCACTACTCTCGATAGAAAAAATCAGGAGGATTTCTATGGAGTGAGTTCATGCCATGAAGCCACTCAACACATTGTCGGCGCCGGCTGTGTTACACAGCAGATACTGTCAGTAATTACTGCGATTGAATCTCGCTCTGATCACAGCTGTTTAACCCCTTAGAACTGTGACCATGGCATCTAAGGGGTTAGTCGGTGGGGAGGAGCTTTGTCAAATTCCATTGGGCCTCAGCAAGTTGATCAGGAGAAGCCAATGGGTTATTTAATGGCAAACAGGGACACATGGTGTTGCCCCAAATTGTACCTTTGCTACGGGGCCCCGGATAAGAGGCATTAGTGTTCGTGAGTCCTTGGACACCTGATCGCTGTCACACATTACTCCTGCCGTAGCATCTGCTGGAGAAGGATCTGTGATCCCACGGACGTGAGTGTCGCTCCACCACTACCTCCTCGTGATGCCGCAGAAGACCCCCATGTTGTGTAGCAGCGGCTCACATGTTGGTCAATATCCTTTTTTCCTCTCGGCTCATTTTCTCAGTCTACTTCATCGTTGGCTCATATTTTCTTTAAGAAAGTAAATCTACCAGGAAACTAAGACAAATATCTTGCTGGAAAGTCAGAAATCTCCATTCTGTGTGGATTTACTGATGATTTCAGTCTCTATTGATTGGAGAATTCTCTATATATAAATGTACATGTGCCGCGGGGACAGAAACAAGTCTACGAGTACCAGAAGTGTCAGAAGTAAATCCTGTCATATAGCGAGGGATGAATCACAGCTCCCACCTCCCCCTAAACAGCTCCCCAATATTAACAGCCTGTTCTATGTCTTTGCCAAGTCTGTGTAGTTTATGGTGGCAGTCTGTTATACAGTATATCTGCAGTAAGTCTGCGTTCTTTACAGAGGCAGTCTATTACATATCTATAATAAGTATATGTAGAATAGAGAGACAGTCTGTTGTATATCTATAAGTATGTGTAATATAGAGAGACAGTCTGTTGTATATACAGTATATAATAAGTCTGTGCAGATTGTAGAGGCAGTCTGTTATACATCTAGAAGTCTATATAGTATACTGAGGCAGTTATTTGTATATTTTTAGATGTCTGTGTAGTATACAGAGGCAGTCTGTTACATATTTATAACAAGGCATTGAACTATAGAGAAGCAGCCTGTTGTATGTATTTACCAAGTCTGCACAGTGTATGGAAGCAGTCTGTTGTATAGCTATACTAAGTCTGTGTAGTATAGAGACAGTCTATTGTATCTATAAGAAGTCTGTGTAGAAGACAGAGGCAGTCTGTTGTACATCTAATAAGATCTACAATAAGTCAGTGCGGTGTACAGAGGCAGTCTGTTGTTAATGTATAACAAGTCAGTGCAGTGTACAGAGGCAGTCTGTTGCATAGCCATAATTGGTCTCTGTTGTGTATCAATAATAAGTCTGTGTGGTAAGGCTACTTTCACACTTGCGTTTTCTGCTGTCTGTCGTGGTGCAGCAAAATGACGTATCGATGGACGTCACGAAAATAGCGAAAAACGTGTGCGACGGATCCAGTGTAATGACGGATGCGTCGTACAGAAATTCCAGGAATTAAATGTCCGGGGACGAGAGAGAGACTTTTTTCCGGAAATGAAAATCCTTCCGGGTATGCTCAGAGTGGAAAAACTGGATCCGTCGCTGGATTCCAGTGTGTGACGGTCAGCGACGGATCCTGCATCCATAGGCTTCCATTAAAGCCAACGACGGACAGCGCAGGATGCATCGCTGACCGATTTTCCGTCGTACAGAAAAAAACGTTACTATGAACGTTTTCTTTGCAAGACGGACCGCTATTTCCCGACGGATTCAGTGCACAATGGACGCGACGGATGGCCATCCATCACAATCCGTCGCTAATACAAGTCTATGGGAAAATGCAGGATCCTGCATTCTCAAAAAACGATTTTTGTGACGGATTAAAAAAAACGCAAGTGTGAAAGTTGCCTAAAGAAGACGCAGTTTATGGTATAGCAGTGAGACTTTATCAGGTGATTCTGCAGAAAGAGAACAAAGATTTGTCAGGAAGCTGCAATGTGGACAATATACAGTACAGACCAAAAGTTTGGACACACCTTCTCATTTAAAGATTTTTCTGTATTTTCATGACTATGAAAATTGTACATTCACACTGAAGGCATCAAAACTATGAATTAACACATGTGGAATTATATACTTAACCAAAAAAGTGTGAAACAACTGAAAATATGTCTTATATTCTAGGTTCTTCAAAGTAGCCACCTTTTGCTGTGATGCCTGCATTTTGCACACTCTTGGCATTCTCTTGATGAGCTTCAAGAGGTAGTCACCGGGAATGGTTTTCACTTCCCAGGAGTGCCCTGTCAGGTTTAATAAGTGGGATTTCTTGCCTTATAAATGTGGTTGGGACCATCAGTTGTGATGTGCAGAAGTCTGGTGGATACACAGCTGATAGTCCTACTGAATAGACTGTTAGAATTTGTATTATGGCAAGAAAAAAGCAGCTAAGTAAAGAAAAATGAGTGGCCATCATTACTTTAAGAAATGAAGGTTAGTCAGTCCGAAAAATTGGGCAAACTTTGAAAGTGTCCCCAAGTGCAGAGGCAAAAACCATCAAGCGCTACAAAGAAACTGGCTCACATGAGGACCGCCCCAGGAAAGGAAGACCAAGAGTCACCTCTGCTTCTGAGGATAAGTTTATCATAGTCACCAGCCTCAGAAATCGCAGGGTAACATCAGCTCAGATTAGAGACCAGGTCAATGCCACACAGAGTTCTAGCAGCAGACACATCTCTACAACAACTGTTAAGAGGAAACTTTGTGCAGCAGGCCTTCATGGTAAAATAGCTGCTAGGAAACCACTGCTAAGGACAGGCAACAAGCAGAAGAGACTTGTTTGGGCTAAAGAACACAAGGAATGGACATTAGACCAGTGGAAATCTGTGCTTTGGTCTGATGAGTCCAAATTTGAGATCTTTGGTTCCAACCACCGTGTCTTTGTGCGACGCAGAAAAGGTGAACGGATGGACTCTACATGCCTGGTTCCCACCATGAAGCATGGAGGAGAAGGTGTGATGGTGTGGGGGTGCTTTGCTGGGGACACTGTTGGGGATTTATTCAAAATTGAAGGCATACTGAACCAGCATGGCTACCACAGCATCTTGCAGCGGCATGCTATTCCATCTGGTTTGCGTTTAGTTGGACCATCATTTATTTTTCAACAGGACAATGACCCCAAACACATCTCCAGGCTGTGTAAGGGCTATTTGACCAAGAAGGAGAGTGATGGGGTGCTACGCCAGATGACCTGGCCTCCACAGTCACCAGACCTGAACCCAATCGAGATGGTTTGGGGTGAGCTGGACGGCAGAGTGAAGGCAAAAGGGACAACAAGTGCCAAGCATCTCTGGGAACTCCTTCAAGATTGTTGGAAGACCATTCCCGGTGACTACCTCTTGAAGCTCATCAAGAGAATGCCAAGAGTGTGCAAAGCAGTCATCAAAGCAAAAGGTGGCTACTTTGAAGAACCTAGAATATAAGACATATTTTCAGTTGTTTCACATTTTTTTGTTAAGTATATAATTCCACATGTGTTAATTCATAGTTTTGATGCCTTCAGTGTGAATGTACAATTTTCATAGTCATGAAAATACATAAAAATCTTTAAATGAGAAGGTGTGTCCAAACTTTTGATCTGTACTGTATATATATATATATATATATTTTTTTTTTTTTTTACAGCAGATGGAGACACATACAAGTAGGTTTCCTGGATGCAATAATTTTTTTTTCTGACGGCTAATTAATTCTAAGTGTTAATTATACACTGAAAGCAGGAAACAAAAGTCTGCCGAGTCCATTATAGAAATAGCAGAGGTGAAGTGGTCATTAGACTATCTGCAGTCTGCACAGACGAGTCCCTGACCGCTGAGCTCTGCTACATGCAGGCCGGCTGTAGGCTTGCAGGCGGTGGGTGATGCACTGCTCATCTCAGGTGTCAATGTTCATGGAATCTTGGAAAACTTGTGATAGTGGAAGAACAAGAAGCTTTAACCTCCCTCTAGTGGCTAATATTGGCATTACACACTGCATTAAGTAAGGGCTAATGACTACACCAACACTGATGGGGGAGTAGATACATAGGGAAGAACCTACAAAAGACCCATAAAGTTCCAGATCGATCAGTTTTACATCATATAAGATGCAAAAGATAAAAAAAATAAAAAATTTCTAGGTATAATTTTCAGTGCAAACAATACAGATGTAGCAGAGCTGATTTTGTTATTTATGTTTACATCATTGGAAATGTACTTTTATGCATTGTGATTATTACTCCATGGCGTCAATCTCCAATATGCGGCTCCTCAGCATCAGCGAGGCTATAACACCCCCGGCAAACCCTTCCATCCGCAGTTTGTTGGGAGTTGTAGTTTTGCAATTACTGCAGTCGTACGTTTGAGGCAGTAGATTCAGCCGTAACTATATGTGCACGGACGTCATTGTAGTCATTTCGATTGACTCGCGCTCAATAAACCTCTATTAAATTTAAAAAAAAAGTTAACACCGGATGCAAAATTAATAATTTCTTATCCCGTTAAAATTAGAAGCTTCCAATATAATTGTAAAACTTTACTCCCCTATTAAATTTCATGAGAAGTTTTGACTTTTGCTTCAGTAAAGCCCCCGGAGACTCACAAAGCGGAATCCTTTTATTACTAAACAACATGGATGAGCTGATACTATTAAAAAAGCCATTTTCATTTTATGGCCGCGCAGCACAAGAATTACCATGTGACAAGCTGAGGAGGACGCCTTCATTTCCCCCGGCACGGATTTATGGCTTTCCTCCTAAAAACGATTCAAAACCCCCCCAATCCAGAATAGCTTCATGGGATCAAGCGGGATACGGGATGGACTGGTCAAGAAAGCTGCGGTCTTGGCCATTGGGGTGGAGCTGCAATACCTGACAAAGCCTGAGGACAAAGTGTGGTGCTGTTTCTGGAAACAGATGCAACTGTTTTTTGTCTCTATTTTCTCATAACTGCATTACTATAATGTGAGGTCCAAGGCATAAGGTCAGTCATGGTCCATTCCCTGGACGGAAGAGAGGCGCTTATCATCACTACCATGTATAATAATCCATTAAAGCTCCAAGTAACTGTTCATGGGTTGTCATAATTCATGTAGGTGCCCCCTGGTGATAAAACCATTCATTGGGGGCGGCATCCTAATCATTACAGTGCTATCTCAATGTGGGTGCCTCATGGTCATGGTAGTACTTACTCATTCTGTGTTATGGTAATACATGCTCATTGTGGGTGATCCCTACTCATGGGGGAGTCCTTACTGTGGGTACGTCTTGGGTGTGGTAACAGTCATCAACCTGGTCATGGTGGAACCCAGTGTAGGGGCATCTTGGCCATGGTGCAACTCATTCGTTATAGTGCTAATTAAGTATTCATTGCCGGTGCACCCTGGACATGGCTTTACTTTATTTTTCTGGATGTACCCTAGTTATGGTACTACACATTCATTCTTAATTCCCCCAGGTCATGGTACTAATAATTTATTATACATGACTACTGGCCATGGTACTGTTCCCTAACCTTAGGTCCCCCTGGTCACTGTACTACTCCCTAATCGTAGGTGACCCCTGATCATGGTAGTATTCATTCATTGTAAATACCCCAGGTCATGGTATTATTACTTTATTATAGGACCCTTCTGGTCATAATACTACTCATGTACTACTTTAGGTGTCCTCTAGTCATGGTACTATTCCTTTATAGCTAATACCCCCAAATCATGGTACTATTCCTTTATAGCTAATACCCCCAAATCATGGTACTATTCCTTTATTGTAGGTGATCCCTGGTCATGGTATAATTTCTTTATTATAAATACCCCCAGATCATGGTAATATTCCTTTATTGTAGTTGCCCCCTGGTAATGCACTACTCATCTACTGTAGGTGCCCCCTGATCATGGTCCTTCTCATCTGTTGTAGGTGCCCCCTGGTCATGGCAGTACTCATCTACTGTAGGTTCCCCCCGATCATGGTACAAATTATGTACGTTAGGTGACCACTGGTCATGGTCCTACTAATCTACTGTAGGTGCCCCCTGGTCATCGTCCTACTCATCTTCTGTAGGGGCCCCGGTTCATAGTACTATTCATCTACTATAGGTGCCCTCTGATCATGGGACAACTCATCTACTGTCGGTGCCCCCTGATCATGGTCCTTCTCATCTATTGTAGGTGCCCCCTGGTCATAGTACTGTTCATCTACTGTAGGTGCCCCCTGATCATGGTACTACTCATCTACTGCAGGTGCCCCCTGATCATCGTCCTCCTCATCTAATGTAGGTGCCTTCTGATCAAGGTATGACTCATCAACTGTAGGTGCTCCTGATCATGGTGCGACTCATCTACTGTAGGTGCCCCCTGTCCAGGGTTGTTAATGCCCCTAGGTCATGGTATTACTCATCTACTTTAGGTGCCCCCATGGCTAAGATACTACTCATTTATTGTTAATGCCCTTAGATCATGGTACTACTCATCTACTGTAGGTGCCCCCTGATCATTGTACTACTCAACTAATGTAGGTGCCGCCTGATCATGGTACTACTCATCTACTGTAGGTGCCCCCTGATCATTGTACTACTCAACTAATGTAGGTGCCGCCTGATCATGGTATGACTCATCTACTCTAGGTGAGTCCAGGGTTGTTAATGCCCCTAGATCATGGTATTACTCATCATCAACTGTAGGTGCCCTTAGATCATGGTCCTACTCATCTTCTGTAGGTGCTCCCTGATCATGGTACTACTCATTTATTGTTAATACCCCCTGGTCATGGTACTGCGCTCTGAAGGACTCAGTATATGCATTGCGCATAGATCCTTCCCACCTAATCACTTTCCATAAATCTTAGACGTTCCATCATAATTGTAAAAATGAGCCAACCAACACCAGATAATGTGAAGCATTGTAATATATTACTTTTACCTCTTTTAGGTCCTTATTAAAACTTCCTCAAACGTTTAGGTCTGTCAAGGACATTGTACATCTGTCAGTGGGACAAGGGGAGGTATTGTTGGGTGGATCACCCCAGTCCATCACATGGACAGTAGATATGATCCTTATCAG
Organism: Ranitomeya imitator; assembly: GCF_032444005.1. NCBI lineage: Eukaryota > Metazoa > Chordata > Amphibia > Anura > Dendrobatidae > Ranitomeya > Ranitomeya imitator. Next base: position 790,704,293 of record NC_091284.1, on the reverse strand, counting down.
ATACATTGTAGATGGAGATAATCGATAGAACACAACCTTGGAGTCTGATGTCCTCAATTAGCCTGGCAGAATGGCTCATCTAATGGAGCGCTTGTCGAGACACATTGTTTGGGTGTTTCCATGTGGATTGTGATAGTTTTTCCATCTTGGGTCTGGTGTCCATACACACTATCCATGCCTGGCACATGCACACTATGTCCATGCTTGGATCAGTCATGGATCACACAAGGTGCATCGCTCCATATCTCACATCTGCCTCAGTCATTACACACATTCCTGAGCCAAAAGCATGGACCATGGAGGAATGCTCAGGGCGGCCAATGGAGGCAGAAGACAGATTTAAAGTGATAGCAACGTATGGAAAGTTATCAAGATGTGACGGAGCTGAATATGTCTTTTGTCCAGTCTCTTATTCCAGATCTTACCTGTACATCTGCAGAAACTACACAATATCACCTTGATTGAACCAAATGACAAACTCAGCTCTGCTACATCTGTCTTCTTTTTACATATAAGTAAAGCATACCATACCGCGTACAGCTTATAGTATAACGCTTGGCTATGGTTAAGCGCAATTAAACAATTATTTAAAGCGCCGGCGCGTGCAATTATTCAGCGTCTCTTGCCCCTAACGAGCTGCGTTGAGCTTAGATGACTCGATAATGATGACCATCTTGCAACTGATCCAAACTTTTCATATCGTAAAAAAAAAAGATAAAGTAACTATCCCTTTAAGGAAACAAGTACATAGTCTATTACTAGCAACAAAACTTTGCCCCAATCACCCCATAAAAGTAACTGAGTCATAACCAGGGGGGGTTCACTCTATTATCCTGGCTCAATGGGGTTGTCCTGATGAATGGTAAGACACCTGTTAACCCATTCATGACACCTGTATATGATCTCATATAATATCCCACCCAATCCTATGAGATGACCCCTCTACTGCTCTAAAACCAATTGCATCCTTGAACTTCCAACGCCTGCGAGCCTGAATCAGTGGCCAACACGCACCTCGCCCCCTTCCGAGAGTCCTTCCAAGTCTCATCTCCAACAATCCATCACACGGGGAAGGCAATGTGACATCCCTTACCTGTCCCCGCCATGGGATTCCGGTCTGTCACCGCTTGTCTCTGTGCACCATTCCACTAGTAGGTCAAGTCATGCACAGCAGTTCTTCTCTCTGTGATCTCCAGCCAAAGGGAAGGAGTTTTTTTTTTATTTTTTATTATTATTATTATTTTTTTTCCCTGTGATTTCGTCCTAAAGGAAGTGTCCAGCAGCAATCCACTGTGTGTCATGTATGTCCAGGTCCAGGTATCCACCAACCCTGCTCCTCAGCAGCTGCAAGCTCCCTGTGCCCATGCCACCCTCTCTGAATAGTGGAGGATAGGTGATGCACCTTTTCTGCTTGGTGGCTTGTGTATAACAATTTTTCATCCAATGCTTTCCCTTTTCTGTGCAGCTGGGCGCCGCTCACTGGCTGCGTCCTTCTTGTGAGCCGTGTGGCTCTCTCCTCCCTCCTCCCCTACCTCATTCTTTCCTTTTTTTTTTTATTCCCTTCTTATACTCCCTCAATCCTCTCTCTCTCTGCTTTATTCCTCATTACTTTTCTCACTGGCTGGAAGTAAATTTCTCCTTTTTTCATACCTCCCTCTCCTGGTATGTTTGTGGTTTTTTTCCCCATCTCTTTCGCTCAGTCATCCTCTCTGTTTTTTCCTGACTCACGCACCACATCGCCTTATAGACCTTAGAAATACGAAGTCGGAATAAAAAAAAGGAAGCGAGCGCTAATTTATAGGCACGGGCACGATATCGCCAGCTATGTAACAATTTGCGATGTGACGTTGTATCAGCAGCTGCAGCCTAATAACAATATTTATATAACGTGATTACAATTGTATCAGCAGCTGCTACATAATAATAATGTTTACACTAAGTCGCTACATTTCGTAAACATTCCAAAGAACGAAACAATGGCACCCCTTCCGTTATCGCAAGATAAAACCTAATGATACGGCGCTTGTGTCACTCGTCCGGTGCATTATAATTGGCATGTATTTAATGCCGGCACGACGTCTTATTTTTTATTTTTTTTGCACATCATGCTTCATTATTTTTTCATTAATCTGCAGCCAATCACCGCTGTATAAGCTGCTAAGTCACCAGCGAGGCAGCCTCCCCCCCCACCACCACCACCCTTAAGGCTTGAAACTGCTGCTTTGATGCTCAGTGAATAAAACGCACGGCCCTTCTCGTGACGTGACATTTAGTAGCTGGTCGTATGTGCGCACAAATGAGGAGGGCAGTGGGTACACGGGAGAAGCAGACAGACATCAATGCTTTCACATCCACAGCACCGCCGTGCAGTCTGCACCGGGAGCCCAGGAGTCTGGGAGAGACTGGGAGAGTCCATGACAAGTGGGAGGAGGGGGGACGGACAGATTTCTCCAAGGTATAATCAGCTGTCAGGATAGCAAACTATCCGACGTGTAACATATTAAGGTCGACATTCGCTACGTTTATAATTTGACTGGAGAATTGGGAAGTCGCAGTTTGTTTGTTTTTTTACCGTGTTAGGGCAGCGTTTAAAAATTCATCCAGAAGAGTGGGACGGGTTTTTTTTTTTTCCGCACTTGTCATCCGTATTCTCAGCGTTCGAAATGGAGCACCTTGGGCCCACTAGAGAAAATCATTCTTGGGGCCCACTATGTAGCTACATAGAAATAAATAAAAGTCCACCAATTGTGCTGTAAAGCAAGTTAATATCAGGGTATAATATAAGGTAGTACACATCTTAATTATGTAGCAGGGGTTGGGGTAGCCCCCCTCATAGAATATAATGTAGCCCCTTCATAGAATATAATGTGGCCCCCTCATAGAATACAAAGTAGCCCCCTCATAGAATATAATGTAGCCCCCTCACAGAATATAATGTAGCCCTTTCATAGAATATAAAGTAGCCCCCTCATAGAATATAATGTAGCCTCCTTCATAGAATATAATGCAGCCCCCCCACAGAATACAATGTAGCCCCCTCTGAGTATAAAGCAACCCCCTCATAAGGTATAATGCAGCCCCCATAGAATATAATGTAGTCCCCTCATAGGGTATAATGCAGCCCCCTCATAGAATATAATGTAGTCCCCCTCATAGAATATAAAGTAGCCTCCCTCATAGAATATAATGCAGCCCCCGCACAAAATATAATGTAGTCCCCTCTGAGTATAATGCAACCACCTCATACGGTATAATGCAGCCCCCCATAGAATATAATGTAGTCCCCTCATAGGGTATAATGCAGCCCCCCATAGAATATAATGTTGCCCCTCATAGGGTATATTGCAGCCCCCTCATAGGGTATAATGTAGCTCACTCCTAGGGTATAATGCAGGCCCCTTATAGGGTATTATGCAGCCCCCTGATATGGTATAATGCAGCCCTCCCATAGGGTATAATATAGCCCCCTCATATGGTATAATGCAGCCCCCTCATAGGATAGAATGCAGCCCCCCTCACAAGGTATAATGCAGACCCACTCATAGGGTATAATGCAGGCCCCTCATAGGGTATAATGCAGCCCCCCTCATAGGGTAAAATGCAGCCCCACGCATAGGGTATAATGCAGACCCCCTCATAGGGTATAATGCAGCCTCCCTCCAATAGAATATAATCCAGCCCTGCAGTCCTACAGCCTTATGGCCACCAGGACTCACTCACTGAAATATATATTTGTTAAAAAAACAAACGCAATACTCACCTCTCCTCCTTGTTCCCCCTCTGATCCCGGCTCTGCTCCAGTCTCAGCAGCTGCATAGCCTTCTGCCCAGAAGTGATGTCATTGTGCACCTGCAGTGTCAAAGGCAGAAGGGAATGATGGGAGAGGGAACGTCATCTGACGCTCTTTCCTCCATTATTGCTTTCAACTGTATCTATTATGCAGATACAGTTGAATGCGGCATGCACTGGGGTTGGCACTTGCTCCGGGCCCCCCTGTATTTCAGGCCCCATAGCGGCTGCGTGGGCTGGGGGAGCAAGGGCCCTGGTCTGCCGGCCCTGACTTCGGGCAGTGTTAGCCACAGCCTGCGACTAACACTGCCCACTATTAAAATGAAATGAATATTCATTCCTCTCCACGCCCATTGGGGGCATGGGTAAGAGTGAATATTAATTTCTCTTTAGCAGCAGGCACAGGCTTTAGCCGCAGCATCCGGGTTCTGCCTCCTGTCACCCACTGCAGCTCCGCTGGCACCAGGTGAGCCCCCTGACTCACGGACCCCATAGCAGCTGCGTGGTGTGCCGCTATTAGTGACACACCACTGGCTGGGGGCCCTGGAGCGGTGGGGGCCCTAGGCAGCTGCTCTCTCCTTCATTATTGCTTTCAACTGTATCTGCATCTATGATGCCTATACAGTTGAATGCGGTGTGCACTGGGGTTGGCGCTCGCTCCGGGCCCCCCTGACTTACAGGCCCCATAGCAGCCGCGTGGCCTGGGGGCCCTTCGGGGAGCAGGGGCCCTGGTCTGCCAGCCCAGATAGCATGCATTTTTAGCCACAGCCTGTAGCTAACACTGCTCACTATTAAAGTGAAATGAATATTCACTCCTCTCCACACCCATGGGGGCGTGGGTAAGAGTGAATATTAATTTCTCTTTAGCAGCAGGGACAGCCTTTAGCCGCAGCACCCAGCTTCTGCCTCCTGTCACCCGCTGCTGCTCCGCTGGCACCAGGCCAGCCCCCCTGACTCACGGACCCCATAGCAGCTGCATGGTGTGCTTCTGGTGACACACCACTGGCTGGGGGCCATGGAACAGCGGGGGCCCTAGGCAGCTCCCATTCTATGGTGGGCCAGTCCGACCCTGCGTATGCAATCCATTTTTTTTAACAATAATTTAAAAGATCATTTACAGTTTCCTATGTTACAAGATTGCAATGTGTCCATAAAAATTAGATGTTGGACTAGGGCTCCATATGGCATCCAATATTTTTTGTGCACTATTGAAGAGTATACGTGCTCTGATAATGTGTTATCCACCATGCTCAGGTGCTAACCGAATGTCTTCAGCATGCTTGAAAATTATACATAAGTGAGCATCAGTTATTAATTATACCATATAACTATAAATGGCGACTCAACTTACAATACTGATAAACCGGAGAAACAAGAGTCAAAAAATAGCCAAAAAGTAAACAAAATCACGTAATTTATTGAAAATTCTTGTCACTAAATTTCCCCATAAAGCATACATAATATTACCATGTAGTGTATAGTAGATTGTTTTTTTAAAAAAATATTGTGACTACATCCGTGGATACAACCAATGAGCCAAGTTCACAGAACGGGACAGTAGTGAATACAGCAAAAAACTAAAGATATATTTAGGTAAGCAGCAAGTGCTGCTAACACATGAGTGCTAGTATCTCAGACACATAGCGATCCAACCCAATAATATAATCACACTAGTGATACTAATAAGGTCATGCTTGAAAATTATATTTCAGTCCCCGCAATTGTATGTCTCGTGGCTGTTCGACAGCTATGCAGGGATTGCCTAACAAGCAGGCTCTCGAACAACCACGAGACAAGCAGCTGTCGTGTCTTGAACATATTATTCGAGCATGCCTAAGATACTTGGATAGCACCTGAGCATGGCAGATAACACCTTATCCCAGCATGTTTGCTCATCACGGACCACTGTCACCCAGGTGATATATTGGTGGTGGATGAAGAGACATGGAGGCGGACCTTCTAAAAATCAGTACCCATGACAAAGGAGCTGGTCTCCTATACTTATAATGCCCATGCAGTAAGTGTATGGGCTGACAAACATTTACCCCTTTGGGGTATACATCAACATACTGACTAAAAATGTTGTTTATGGACATCATAAACACCCTTTAAAACAATAAGGTGTGTGTTGCTTCACGGCCCTTTGGTCAACCTTGTGATATAGTGGTGGTGGTGATGAGGATGAGGAGGAGGAGGACAACAGCAAATAGGCCAAATCAGGAAGCATATACCCATGTGTGGGTGTGAAGCGGTGCATGGGAATAGCCCTCCCAAAAAAAGACACTGGATTTGAGTTTATCTTACGCTGCTATCATTCGGTGGTGTTGAGAAGTCTTGCCCCATCCAACCCTTGTTCATTTTTACAAGAGTCAGCCTGTCATCAGCATTTTCAGTTGACAGGTGTATGCGCTTATCAGTTATAATTCCACCAGCGGCACTAAATACCCACTCTTACAAAACTCTAACGACAGGGCAGGCCAGGACCTCCAAGGCGTAGAGAGCCAGTTCATGCCATGTGTCCAGCTTGGATACCCAATAATTATAAGGCACAGAGGAATGGCAGAGGACGTTGGCACAGTCAGTAAGGTACTCCATCAGCATCTTCCAAAACCTTGCACTCCTTGTGAGATTACCCCGCGCATCAGGGCCAGTGCGATGGGAGGGTCTGAGAAAAGTCTCCTAGAACTTTGCCAGTGTTCCCCTGCCTCTGCAGGAATGGAGTTGTGTCTCTCTCACCTATACTCCTTGGTTCTCCAACGAACTGTGACCTCCGCAACAAGGGCCCTCTGGTACTGCACCATTTTAGTAGACCTGTCTGGAATAGGAGATAGAAAGTTCTCCTTGTAGCATGGGTCTAGAAGTGTCACCAACCAGTAATGACGATCACCAGAAATTTTGAGGATGCGAGGGTCATGGGAAAAGCAGCATGAGATAAACTCAGCCATGCATGCCAGACTGCTAACAGGCAAGACTTCCGTGTCTTCACCAAGAGGACGACTGACCATGCTCTCCTCCTCCTCTCTGTCCTCAGGCCATCCACGCTGAACACACGGTATGACAGTTGAGCTTGTAGCACCACCTATAGCGCATTAAACTAGCTCCTTTTCTTCCTCCTCCTCCTCTTCCTCATTGTCACCCAATCCACGTTGGGATGAGATTAGACTGGGCTGTGTGAAATCACCCTGTATGGCTCCTTGCTCATCTCATCATGCTCCGCCTGCAATGCATCCTCTTTGATTGTGAGCAGATAGTGTTTCAGAACACAGAGAAGTGGGATGGTGGCGCTAATTAGGGCATCATCGCCGCTCACTATCTTGGTTGAATCCTCAAAGTTTTGGAGGATGGTACATATGTCTGACATCTATGTCCACTCCTGAGGTCTTATGTTTTGGAGTCTGAACTGAACACCGATGGCCTTGCTGATACTGGTAGTCACCAACTGCCCTCTTCTGCTCACAAATCCTTTCCAACATCTACAGTGTAGCGTTCCAATGCGTGGGGACATCACACAACAGTCAGTGTGCCGGAAGCTGCAAACACTGCTGAAGCATGGCAAGGGCGGCAGAAGCTATAGCTGACTTTCTAAAATGGTTAGACGGGTAGTTTGGCAAGCACTCTTGCAGAGATCCGAGGTGCTGGTGAAGTGGGATGGCAATCGCCGTAATAGAGTTTTGTTCAATCACCGCATACTCTTGATAGGTGATTGTGAAGGCTTTATTGTACAGATGTAGGCTGCAATGTGACCCAGGTGTCCTTTTGTAAGCAGGATATCCTTTACTCCTTTAAGTGAACTTTGCCAACAGCGACTATATGAATAAGACACTATGAGGGTCGAAACGTTAATGTTCTTGTTGCCTCACCATTTTCTCTATCCTTGCACAAATTCCTTATTCATAAATTGTGTTATCGCTGCATCTACATCTGTATAATAAAGTCTTCGCAAGCATCTATCAAGAGTGTGCAGTGATTGAACATTACTCGACTTTCTAAAATGGGCAGAGAGGTGGCATATTTTCACAAGCAGATCTGGCAGCTCTGGTTAGCTTTTGAGAAAGCGTTGAACAACGAGGTTAAGCACATAGTACGAGTGTGAGGTTGCTTCACCTCAGAGCCGCCACCAGTTTCTGGTCATTGTCACACATGGCCATGCCTGGCTGTGGGTTCAGCGGTGTCAGCCACAGATCTGCCGTCTCTTTCAGAGCTGTCCACAACTCTTCAGCATTGTGCGGTTTGTCACCTAAACATATTAGCTTCAGCACAGCCTGTTGCCGCTTGGCTGAGGCAGTGCTGCAGTGCTTCCAGCTTGTGACTGATGTGGTCATTTCAGAGATGGAGGCTGAAGAGATGGAGGTGCAAGAGCTGTAGACTGTGGGGGCAACACTGACCTAGGGCCTGCAATCCTTGGCATGAGGAGGACGTGTTCCATCCCAAGGTCCGACTGGGTCCTGGCTTCCACTATGTTAACCCAGTGTGCTGTCAGCGAGATGTACCATCCCTGCCCACAAGCACTTGTCCACATGTCCATGGTTAGGTGGACTTTCCCAGTAACTACATTGTTGAAGGTACGGCTAATGTTGTGGGACACGTGCTTGTGTAATTCGGGGATGGCACACTGGGAGAAATAGTGACGGCTGGGGACCGAGTACCGAGGGACTGTCGCCACCATCAGGATGCGGAAAGCTTCCATCTACACGAGCCTAAAAGGCGATGTTTTGAGCACAAGCAGACGAGAAATGTGTGACTTTAGTAGTTTGGTCTGTGGGGCATTGGCTGCATATTTGCACTCATGTTCCAAGGATTGGGGTATGGACAACTGAATACTCTGCTGGGACAAAGACGTGGACGTGCTTGATGATGGTGCTAGTTGAGTGTGTGCAATGACAGGTGCAGGGCAAGAGGCATCTTCGCATGCACCATGGACAGGGGATTGGCTTGCACGCCTAACAGGGGAAGAAACAGTGGTGTCACCCGCAGACACTGTTCCTGGACCCTGGGATTCGGCCCACAAAGTCAGGTGCTTTGCTGCCATGTGCCTGATCATGCTGGTGGTGGTCAGGCTGGTAGTTTTGCTACCCCTGCTGATGTTGGCCTGTCAAGTGGTGAACATGGCCTTTTTGAAGTTATCAGCAGAGTCTTTAAAAAACATCTAGACTCGTGAAGACCTAACAGTTGGACTGGCAACTTCTGTCAGGTTGGTGTTACGGGGAACAGTTGCCCGCCTTCTGTCTGTGGCCACCACACTGCTTCTTCCTACCTGTTGGAATGCTACACCTCCCTCCCCCTGTGTGCTGCTGTCCTCGCTCTGCATGTCCTCCTGCCAGCTTGGGTCAGTAACTTTATCATCCACCACCTCGTCCTCCACTTCCACACCCTGGTCCTCCTCCTGACTTTCTGGCAATTGTGTCTCATCATCGTCCACCTTTTGTGACACTACCACTGTCACCTTTGTATGACCATGGCTGCTACAGAAGAGCTAAAATAAAAAAAACAACAATATTCCTAACCTTACCGCAGAGAAAATGTTAATCCATTTGTCCCATGACGGGTCTAGCTCTGCTACATCTAGATGGGAGGCTGTATGTTTGCATGATGCGACCATACAGCCTGTCATCCAGCAGAGACACTGAGCAGCGTATGCTCAGTGTCTCCCTGTAAACTCCTATTACCTTTCTGACAGCACTGCGAGCGTGAGAACGTTCTCCTGCTCACAGTGTCGTGTTACCTTTCTGATGTCAGCGGTAGTGCTGTGGGGAAATTTAATCCGATTTCATCGCAAGGGGGAATGAGCCTTACTGTGTCGGGAGATGGTTATTCTCCATGTGTCCATAATGTGTTATTATTATTAATATTTATTGTTATAGCGCCATTTATTCCATGGCGCTTTACATGTGAGGAGGGGTATACATAATAAAAACAGGTACAATAATCTTAAACAATACAAGTCGTAACTGGTACAGGAGGAATGAGGACCCTGCCCGCGAAGGCTCACAATCTACAAGGGATGGGTGAGAATACAGTAGGTGAGGGTAGAGATGGTCATGCAGCGGTTTGGTCGATCGGTGGTTACTGCAGGTTGTAGGCTTGTCTGAAGAGGTGGGTCTTCAGGTTCGTTTTGAAGGTTTCGATGGTAGGCGAGAGTCTGATGTGTTGTGGTAGAGGGTTCCAGAGTAGGGGTGATACGCGAGAGAAATCTTGTATACGATTGTGGGAAGAGGAGATAAGAGGGGAGTAGAGTAGGAGATCTTGTGAGGATCGGAGGTTGCGGGTAGGTAAATACCGGGAGACGAGGTCACAGATGTATGGAGGAGACAGGTTGTGGATGACTTTGTACGTCATGGTTAGGGTTTTGTAGTGGAGTCTCTGGGCAATGGGAAGCCAGTGAAGGGATTGACAGAGGGGAGAGGCCAGGGAATAGCGAGGGGACAGGTGGATTAGTCGGGCAGCAGAGTTTAGAATAGATTGGAGGGGTGCGAGAGTGTTAGAGGGGAGGCCACAGAGCAGGAGGTTGCAGTAGTCAAGGCGAGAGATGATGAGGGCATGGACTAGGGTTTTTGCAGATTCATGGTTGACGAATGAACGGATTTGTGAAATATTTTTGAGTTGAAAGAGGCAGGAAGTGGAAAGGGCTTGGATATGTGGTTTGAAGGAGAGATCAGCGTCAAGGATTACCCCGAGGCAGCGAGCTTGTGGGACTGAGGAGAGTGGGAAGCCGTTTACTGTAATGGATAGGTTCGTTGGGGGGGGTCGCGTGAGATGGGGGAAAGATGATGAATTCTGTTTTGTCCATGTTAAGTTTTAGAAATCTAGTGGAGAAGGATGAAATAGCAGACAGACATTGAGGGATTCTGGTTAGAAGGGAGGTGATATCTGGTCCAGAGATGTAGATCTGTGTGTCGTCAGCGTAGAGGTGATACTGAAAGCCATGAGATTCTATGAGCTGTCCCAGGCCAAAGGTGTAAATGGAGAAGAGCAAGGGCCCAAGGACTGAACCTTGTGGGACTCCTTGTGTTCACCTAATGGTTGTGTTGTGAATTGCAGTCTGCTGAGAGTTTTACTTGCATGTAACAATATTGAATGCGTATAACAAAAAATGTATGTCAGTAACAAAATTCGCAGAACATTTAGGGTGGGAAAGTCCATAACTAGTAAGCAGCTGTGAGTATCATGCCATGTGCTCAATTTTTATTAAATTGAATTATTAAAAAAAATTCTCTGTTTTGTTCTAGATGGAGCACAAAAGTTAGACTCATAATTGATCCTTATTATATTTGCACTGGTACATTGCAGAAAACTATCAGGACTGAAAGTTAATGTAGGCATGAGCCATGAATTTAGAGCAGAAAGAAATGTCTAGACAGGATACAATCATTGCAACCCCTCGGCTATGAGAGTTTTGTATAGGTTTACTGCCTCTGTAAGTAACGCAGTATGTTCGTGTTCACTGACAAAAAGCAGAGATATTAAATGAGTTTTTCGGGTTTGGAGTACAAGTCTACTGTCACTGTATGTTGTGGAAACAGGGGGGGTTGGCAGGCACCCTAGGTCCGCTAACCGAAACCGCATTGGCCCAGGAATTGTCCCGCTGAATGCTCACTCTACGTTTAATGTGAGCATAATTCTACTCAGAGAACACAGTGTGAGGGTAAAAGAGCATGGCAATGCTTTATTGAACCACAAAACAGGCAGATAACGCACAGAACAGTCCCAGCGCAGAACCCACAGAGTCTCACCCTTCCGCTGATTCGCTGGGATAATAGCAGCTGTTACTTCAGATCTTCCAGGGTCACGACCGCACTGATAGAATGCACATACAGAGGAAGTAACGACAAGCATAGGAAGATATCAGTCTATTCAGTCCATACAAGGCCAGTTGATCTGAAGATCACAACCTGGCTTCATCTTCCAGGGTCGGTTAATCCACCTGTGGCACGCACACAAAGAGGAAGTACCATGCAAGGTACAAGGCCAGTTGATCAGATTGGCATTCTTCCAATCGGGGCGAAAAACACCTAGTTTGTTTCCTGTAGAATGATAGGTCCGTGTCCCTCGTGATGGAGCCATGGTGTAAAATGGCTGCTGTCCTGTCTCTGGTTCTTTGGCTGTATGGATGTCTTGGCAGAATCTCACTGGCTGTCCATCTCTCTCTTTCTCTTTATACAGAGGCTATTTTTAGACTTAACAAGTGTCCCTCATTCAGGATTTACATAAAAGGGAAATAATGGAGATGAGATCAAGTAGCACTGCTTGATTATTTAAACTAATTGCATAGTGTTTCCCTCTCTGCTTTTGAAGTCGACAAACTGGCTCCATAACACAATGCATAATTAGGATAACAGCAATCATCACTGGTGATCAAGGATAAGCGCACTTTACAAGTCAATATTACTGGCTTACACAAATAAAAGTCTGTTTTCTTGACCAATCAGAAGTCAACACTTAAATTCGAAAGTCAATGTACAGATAACATTCTATTATTCTTGGTTTGCTAAAAACAGTCATCTGTTTAATTAAGATACAATGCTGTGTGTCTTCACATACGTGACTGCAGAACACAGTGAGTACAGTAAGCTGTTGTGAATTCAGCTTTTGGGCTCCCTCCGGTGGTTGTAGAGGGTAATGCAGTTGTGACTGGACTGCAGGATTGGACAGGTGTATCTACTAATTGCAAAACTGACTGGGGTATATAGCCTTGCAGGACTCTTTAGTCCCTGCCAGTTGTCCATTGTTTTTGAAGGATTCACTTCCCTGCTGGTCTCTCCAGTTTGCTGTGCTTTTCTACAAAGATAAGTCCTGGCTTTGTTTTTGCTGTCCACCTGCAGTGGACATTACAGTTTTGTGCATATTCATGTTTTTGTCTTGTTCAGCTTTGTCTGTGAAGGATTTTTTTACAGCTAAGCTGTGTCTCTGGAGATGCAGATATACCCCCCATGTCTTTAGTCAGATGTGGTGATTCATATTTTCTGCGGTGGATATTTTCTAGTGTTTTTATACTGACCGCATAGTACTCTGTTCTATTCTTTCTTTTTAGCTAGTATGGCCTCCTATGCTAAAATCTGATTTCATATCTGCGTGTGTTATTTCCCTCTCCTCTCATCGTCAATATTTGTGGGGGGCTATCTATCCTTTGGGGATTTTCTCTGAGGCAAGATAGGTTTCCTGTTTCTGTCTTTAGGGGTAGTTAATTCTTAGGCTGTGTCGAGGGGTCTAGGGAGCGTTAGGTACCTCCCACGGCTGCTTCTAGTTGCGCTGCTAGGTTCAGGGTTTGCGGTCAGTACAGGGACCAACTTCTCCAGAGTCCGTCTCATGCTGCTCCTAGGCCACCAGATCATAACAGTGAGCACAGTCAGGATTCTTCCATGACGGCTCCAGGATCAGTGTTCATGTGACAGCAAGTATTCAATTTGCATACTCCCAGCCACATTCCGACTAGTTGTGTCCATCTTCTCACAATACACTTACATGTCTAGTTGTCATGTGCCCGTATGTATGAAAATCACATACTGGCGGGCACACATCCGCCTGCTGCATCAGCATTGAAGAATTCTGATAGCGTTGTGCGTATTGACAAGTTTGAAGTCACATAGAAGCTGGACAACCCTGTTGTGAATTCTGTTGTCAAGCTCCCTCCTGTGGTCATGAATGGTACTTCGGCTGGTTCTGTCCATGGGCTTCCTCTGGTGGTTGTGAGTGGGGCTGCGGCTTCTGAGTTTCCTTCCACAGGTGACGAGGATAATTCGTTAGCTGGCTGCTCTATTTAACTCCACTTAGATCATTGCTCCATGCCACCTGTCAATGTTCCAGTATTGGTCTGTTCGCTCCTGGATCGTTCTTGTGACCTGTCTTCTCCAGCAGAAGCTAAGTTCCTGCTTGTTTTTCTCTTGTTTGCTATTTTTCTGTCCAGCTTGCTATTTTGATTTTTGTCTTGCTTGCTGGAAGCTCTGGGACGCAGAGGGGCGCCTCCGCACCGTGAGTCGGTGCGGAGGGTCTTTTTGCGCCCTCTGCGTGGTTTTTTTGTAGTTTTTGTGCTGACCGCAAAGTCACCTTTCCTATCCTCTGTCTGTTCAGTAAGTCGGACCTCTCTTTGCTAAATCTATTTCATCTCTGTGTTTGTGATTTTCATCTTTACTCACAGTCATTATATGTGGGGGGCTGCCTTTTCCTTTGGGAAATTTCTCTGAGGCAAGGTAGGCTTTATTTTTCTATCTTTAGGGCTAGCTAGTTCCTTAGGCTGTGACGAGTTGCATAGGGAGCGTTAGGAGCAATCCACGGCTATTTCTAGTGTGTGTGATAGGATTAGGGATTGCGGTCAGCAGAGTTCCCACCTCCCAGAGATGGTCCTGTATTATTGTAACTATCAGGTCTTTCCGTGTGCTCTTAACCACCAGGTCCATTATTGTCCTAACCACCAGGTCATAACAGAGAAGCCAGGTAACAGCCTATGAGGACGGGTGGTAAAGATAAAGGTGGGCACATACGGATGTAGCAAATGGAAAATGGTGCTTGGCGTAATTCAGTTTTGACTTAACACATGGAATGATTTAATATCGGATGCATCACTATTTCAGTGCTGCTTGTTACCCCTACGGACAGTGTGCTCTGAAAATAACAACGCTGCACAACTAAATTCCTGTCTGCTATATTGTGATATAACTTGTCACATTTCCTATTCTGGAGACCAGAAAAGTTGAGTTACAATCGCTTTGAAATCATAGTTCACACTGAACGTTTTTACTGCTTTTTTATGCTAATTTTCAGCTGCATTTTACAGTACCAGCAAAGCCTATGAGATTTCACAAATCTCATGCACACACATTGTTTCTTTTTTTCATTAGTATTTTGTGCTTTTTTTGGTCATAGAGCATGGTCACTTCTTTCAGTGTTTTTTTCAGCATTTTTCACCCATTGACTTGAATGCTTGAATGGGTGATGAAAATACTACATCAGTACCCTAACCTCACCCAGTCCTTCACATGAGCCACACAGAAATATTTCTCCTTGTGAATCTCATTAGTGTTCCCACTAGTGTTGAGCGATACCGTCCGATACTTGAAAGTATCGGTATCGGATAGTATCGGCCGATATCCGAAAAATATCGGATATCGCCGATACCGATATCCGATACCAATACAAGTCAATGGGACATCAAGTATCGGAAGGTATTCTCATGGTTCCCAGGGTCTGAAGGAGAGGAAACTCTCCTTCAGGCCCTGGGATCCATAGGGATGTGTAAAATAAAGAATTAAAATAAAAAATATTGATATATTTACCTCTCCGGTGGCCCCTGAACTCAGCGCGGGTAGCCGGCAGGCTTCGTTGTTCAAAATCAGCGCTTTTAGGACCTGAGAATCACGTCCCGGCTTCTGATTGGTCGCGGGCCGCCCATGTGACCGCCACGCGACCAATCACAAGCCGCGACGTCACCGCAAGCTATTAACGCGCTCATTTTTAAAAATGAGCGCGTTAATGGCTTTCAAAGACGTAGCGGCTTGTGATTGGTCGCGGCCACGCGACCAATCACAAGCCACGACGTCACCGCAAGCTATTAACGCGCTCATTTTTAAAAATGAGCGCGGTAATGACTTTCAAAGACGTAGCGGCTTGTGATTGGTCGCGGCCACGCGACCAATCACAAGCCGCTACATCTTTGAAAGCCATTAACGCGCTCATTTTTAAAAATGAGCGCGTTAATAGCTTGCGGTGACGTCGCGGCTTGTGATTGGTCGCGTGGCGGTCACATGGGCGGCCCGCGACCAATCAGAAGCCGGGACGTGATTCTCAGGTCCTAAAAGCGCTGATTTTGAACAACGAAGCCTGCCGGTTACCCGCGCTGAGTCCAGGGGCCGCCGGAGAGGTAAATATATCAATATTTTTTATTTTAATTCTTTATTTTACACATCTCTATGTATCCGATACCGATACCCGATACCACAAAAGTATCGGATCTCGGTATCGGAATTCCGATACCGCAAGTATCGGCCGATACCCGATACTTGCGGTATCGGAATGCTCAACACTAGTTCCCACACAATATGGTACTGATTATATGGCACCCAGAGTGCTTCCCGCACAGTATGATGCCCATACAGTGCCTTCCCTCCACATGCATAGTATTCCCCCCAGAGTGTATTTCCCAGACAGATTATGATGCTCTCAAGGCCCCCAAACATAATGTCCCTACAGTAAATCTCTCCACACACAGTTTGATACCCTCCTAGTACATTTCCTCAAACAGTATGATGCCCCAACAGGACATTCCACCACAAACAGTATGATGTCTCCATAGTACCTTCCCCCACACAAAGTATGATGTTCCCACAGAAATCCCTCCCATACAGTTTGATGTCAACATAGTACATTCCCTCCAGCTTGCCACACAGAATATAGGCCATATAGAGCCCCCCATATAATATATTGCTCTTATAGCACATTCAGATTCATATTATACATTACAATGATCTCTCAATATGTTTCCCTCACACCTTAGGATGCCTCCACATTTCCCCAGATACAGTATAATGGCCCCACAGCTCCCAATACACAGTATGATGCCCCACAGTATATTTCTTTACAGTCCACAATATACAGTATGATGCCCCTGTAAGGGGTCACAAAGACTGGTACACGCCCCTACCCCTTTAAGTACTTCTTGGTTACGTCACTATGTAAATGTAATTTCATTCTGCTATGTAAATAGTGTCTTCTAACCATTTCCTGCTATATGAATGTTTTGTATTATTGTGTATAATTTTCCATAGTTGTCTAGGGACAGTGTAGTACCTCAACTTGGCCGCTAAATGGGTACATTACACCTTAGTGTTATAAATAGTTAATTATAGGAGGAGTTAACTGGGTAAGGCAGGAACAGTTTCCTGGTTAGAGTCAAAGGGGCTAGAGAGCCTGAACAGCTTGGGTGGGCCTTAGAGCCTGAGCTACCCAGTAGCTCCATAACATTAAATGCTAAAAGCCCAGCCATCCAGGGCCCAGTGGGCCAGAAGTACAGCTTGAGCAGCAGTGTGACAGCAATGGTGGAGTAGAGCCTACAGCGGAGGTCACAACAGTATGGGGACGCAGTGGCTCTATAATGTGGCAGCTCACTGCATGAGCAGATGCCCTCAAATCAGGCGCGAAACGGATGAGGGAACTCCTGAGCATAGTGCATCTGAACAATGAGGATGCTGCATTACCGCAAGAGATGGTAGGACCCGGGCACATACTGAGGACCGTAGGAAGAGATACAGGGAAAGTGGAGAATGAGGACTGTATGGAACACTATGCTGTTGTTGTAACTAATAAGGATGTGCTGCGAAGAGAAACACGTAAAGTTTTACATTTTAAGTTATAACTGGACTGTGCCTTTGTTTGTGTGCAAACCGATGGAGAAAGCCTTCAGCAACTTGGAGCAGATACTGAAGAGGTGGAGAACAGAGAGACAAGTACACTGACTAAAGGATTGTCTGTTTATGTGAAGGGAGACCAGAGCACGTAAGATCTGATATGCTCAGCTATGACTACGGCCCTGGTGCTCCCTCACAGCCCCTCAATACATTCCTCCACACCCATTAGGATACCCTCACATTCCCCACACAGAGTATAATGACCTCACAAACCTTCAAAGCACAGCATAATGCCCCCAAAGTGCAGTCCACTGCAGCTCCAAATACACAGAATGGTGAACCCTAAGTAAATTTCCCCACACACAGTGTAAGGTCCCACAGTCTCCACACAAATTATGATGCCCCTGCAGAAAATTCCTCCATATACATACATGTTATGATGCCCACATAGTACTTTTCTCTAGACACAGTATGATGATCCCACAGCCCCCCAAGGAAATTATTATGTGAAGGGGCCTAGGACAGTAGACATAGCTATGAAGCAGACAGGCCTGCACAAGAACAAGATCAAAGGTACAGTGTCGGCCCGGCGGAAGAAGAAGCAGGCGGCCCAGCACAGCTGCTGGGTGAGCGGCCCAGGCGCATATACCACCCGCCCCTGTATACAAGTATTATGTTTATGTTCAGTATTAGAAAATAGAGAACAGTAGAATTAAAGGGACTATATTTAGCGCAATTCAATACGAGATATTGCTCTCTGTTATCAGCCACTTCAGTCTGATAACATGTACCGTATATACATATAATAGAGCAGCCGCTGATACCTTCTAAGTTTCTGACTGCAGGGATATAACTAAGAGTTACCGATGGAAATACTATCCCCTTGAATTGATCGTTCGCTTTTTTAATATCCCCTTTTCCCCGGCAGCTGACTAACTCCTGTCTCCCAGGGCACGGCACTTGTGACTTCTGGCTCAGTTATCCTCAAGATGGTGTTTGGACTTGGTCTAATTGGCAGAGGAAGCATTATGCCGCATGATTTTTTTTTTACCTTGAAGCATTTTGGTGTCAACAAGATATGTTTTGTATGGCTTCATTCCTGCAAACCCGAATGAGATCTTTTTATGCTTTCCTTTAAATGTTTCTTCTTTAACTTCTATCCATCCATATACCTAATGCACGCACTATGTGATTTTAATGGCTACCCTCAGGAATTTGGTTGATTTCATTGCCTTTACTGTTTGTTACTCTCTTCCAAACACTTTTTTTTTACGTTTAATGCTCCTACGCCCTGCGAGTCTTTTATTGTACCTTTTTTTCCTTTATTCTCTCTAGTAATTAGGTCATCTGTTTATGCATTAAATAAGTGATTGCTGCTTTCTTTTTTCCTTTTTATACTCTTACAATCCAGTATGACACAGATTTGATAAATGTAAATAATGGCATTAAATGGCAAGTTGCATACATATTTATACTGACTCTCCAACTATATATATACATAGAGATGGATAGTCAGTCTTGTATGCATATGTGAATAAATACACTGCTCAAAAAAATAAAGGAAGCACTATAATCCCACATCCTAGATATTACTGAATGAAATATTCCAGTTCCAAATCTTTATTCATTACATAGTGGAATGCGTTGAGAACAATAAAGCATAAAAATGATCAATGTAAATCAAAATTAATATCCCATGGAGGTCTGGATTTTGGAATGATACTCAAAATCAAAGTGGAAAATCAAATTACAGGCTGATCCAACTTCAGTGGAAATGTCTCGAGATAATGAAATGATGCTCAGCAGTGTGTGTGACCTCCACGTGCCTGTATGAGCTCCCTACAATGCCTGGGCATGCTCCTGATAAGGTGGTGTGTGTTCTCCTGAGGGATGTCCTCCCAGATCTGGATTAAAGCATCAGTCAATTTCTGGACAGTCTGTGGTGCAAAGTGGTGTTTGGCGGATGGAACAAGACATGATGTCTTAGATGTGTTTGATTGGATTCTGGTCTGGGGAATGGGCAGGCCAGCTCATAACATCAATGCCTTCATCATGCTAGGAAATGCTGACACACTTCAGCAACATGAGGCCTTTCACTGTCATATATCATAAGAAAACCAGGGCCCTGTGAACCTGCATATGTTCTGAGCATCTCATCCCGGTACCTAATGGCAGTCAAGGTACTTCTGTCTAGCACATGGAGGGCTGTGTGGCCCTCCAAGGAAATGCCTCCCCACACCATTGCTGACCCACTGCCAAACTAGTCATGCTGGAGGAAGTTGCAGGCAGCAGAACATACTCCACAGCATCTCTAGACTTTGTCACGTCTGTCACATGTGCTCAGTGTGGATCTGCTCTCATCTGTGAAGAGCACAGGGTGCCAATCTCGAATCTTGGTGGTTTCTGACAAATACCAATCGCTAGGGTTGAGCGAAACGGGTCGAAAATTTTCAGAAGTCACCGACTTTTGGCAAAGTCGGGTTTCATGAAACCCGACCCGACCCCTGTGTGGGGTCGGCCATGAAGTCGGCGATCTTCTGAATCTGGAATCGGAATCGGAATGTTTAAGATATCGGGAATTGGTATCGGAATTCAGATTTAAGTGTAAAATAAAGAATTAAAATAAAAAATATCGCAATACTTACCCTCTGACGCACCCTGGTACTTACCGGGAACCTTCCTTCCTTCTAATCAGCGCTTCCAAGACCTGCGGTAACGTCGCGGCTTGTGATTGGTCGCGCCACCGCCCATGTGACCGCTCGCGAGACCAATCAGAAGCCGTGACGTCACCGCAGGTCCTGGAAGCGCTGATTCGAAGGAAGGAAGGCTGCCGGAAAGAAGCAGGGCACGTCCGAGGGGGAGTATATTCCTATTAGGTATATCCTCACCCTCGGACGCGCCCTGCTTCTTTCCGGCAGCCTTCCTTCCTAAGAATCAGCGCTTCCAGGACCTTCGGTGACGTCGCGGCTTCTGATTGGTCGCGCGAGCGGTCACATGGGCGGTCGCGCGACCAATCACAAGCCGCAACGTCACCGCGAGTCTTGGAAGCGCTGATTAGAAGGAAGGAAGGTTCCCGGTTAGTACCAGGGCGCGTCAGAGGGTGAGTATAGCAATATTTTTTATTTTAATTCTTTATTTTACACTTAGATATGGATCGCAGGGCCTGAAGGAGAGTGTTAGGGGTCGAGTTCCCGCTTCTGCACAGGGGGAATCTCGAGCCACCTCCGCTGCGGTCTCCCATTCTTGTCCAGCCGCAGTGGAGTCTGCTCAGCAAGGACGTCGGTCCCAGCGTCTTGCTCATTCTCACTCTGTTCTGAGAGTTACTGCTGCTTCTCCAGTCTCTGCTATTAAAGTCTGTGCTGGTCAGCAGCGAGCGGACTTCTCTGGGACTAAGTCCTTGTCTGCACGTACTGAGCATGCCCAGCGTAAGGTCTCCAAGTTGGAGATCGAGGGTCATGTGCTCAGGCTCTGCAGCACATTCCATTGGTCCTCTTGGCAGGTCCTAGAAGGGCAAAAGTGCTGTGGCCACTTCCTGTGCTGCTGCTATATAAACTGCGCATGACCGCACGGCCATGTGCTAGTATTGTCAAACAATTGCTAATGTGTGTATGTTGTGAGTGCAAGTCGTCCTTGGATACCCCTACCCTATAGTATGACTGTTCGCGGAAGGTGTATGGCTGCTACCTAGCGCCCGACTTATCCTACAGCACTAGTCACACATTATAGCGTCCAGTTGCTGTGACCGCCAGTACGGCGCCGTGCACTTCCTCTGTGCTTTCCTTACCCAAGCCTGGGTGGTTAGTGGCGTTCGTCAGTGCGGCACTGCATGCTCTTCTGTTTCATTTCACACCCAGTTGCGGTGTTGCGCCAGCAAGGGTCTAATCGGACTTCAATCCCAGTTGGGGTTGAGTTCGCTGACTACTTGCTCGCGCTTTAGGTGCGGTACCGCGGTCCTGTGCCTTAACAGGATTGCTTCTTTCACGCTGGGTGAGGTTAACCCACGCGTGTATACTCTAGTGTACCGCCATATAGTCTGCTAATTGCTAGCAGCAGGCTTTCACCTGCACGGTGGACCCCGGACTGCGAACGCATCTATACCATCTGTCTTGGTGCGTTCCGCCAGTCCTACCAGAATACTAGCGCCAGGGTCTGGCTAGTAAAATGGCGGACGACCAGCGTTTACAGCGGTACATCCAGCAGCTGGAGGGAAGGTTGGCGGCTCTTGAGCGTTCAACCTCAGCTGTGGATGTCACTGCTGTCGCTGTTCAGGCTGCAAGTGTGGCTGCAGCTACCTTGTCCACTGCCGCTCCTGTACCGACGCTATCTCGCCTCCCGCTACCAGAGAAATTTTCTGCTGACAGTAAGTCCTGTAGGGGTTTCGTGAGTCAGTGCTCAATACATCTCGAGCTTCTGGCCTCTCGTTTCCCTACAGAGCGGGCTAAGGTGGGCTTTATAATTTCCTTATTGTCGGACAGGGCGTTGCAGTGGGCTACGCCGCTGTGGGAGCGTGGCGATCATGTGGTGCAGAGTGCTCCGTTATTCCTGAGCACTCTGAAACAGGTCTTTCTAGGACCTCGTGTCACCCATGACACGGCGCTCCAACTGTTGGCACTGACTCAGGGCTCGTCCTTGGTCAGCCTTTTTGCCGTCCATTTCCGCACTCTGGCATCTGAGCTGGAGTGGTCGGATAAAGCCCTTATCCCTATATTTTGGAGGGGGCTGGCTGACCACGTTAAGGATGCTCTGGCCACTAGGGAGATTCCCGCCACACTGGAGGAGTTAATAGCAGTATCTACTCGCATTGACCTCCGTTTTCACGAGCGGAGGTTAGAGCGAGCCCAGTGTAGGCAGAGGTTTCGGCTGGCTCCCACCTTCGCCAAACCTTTGGAATCTCCAGTCCAGGCTCCTGAGTTCCAGGAACCTAAGGTGGTGTCACGAGCGGGATCTAAGTCCCAGACCGCTCGTGCACTCCAGGGTTGCCATGTTTGCCAACAGTCAGGACATCTTGCCACCAGATGTCATCAGCGGTTGAGGAAACGTCAGCGTCTAGTGGTAGTAGGTGGAGGTGCACTAGACACTGCGACGTTTGCCTCCAAATTGTCCTTTAAGGGGACAATTACCTTTGGCTCATCCTCCCACTCGGTAGACCTCTGCGTGGATTCTGGGGCGGAGGGCAATTTTATGTCTTCTGCCTTCGCCCAACGTCACGCAATACCCCTGGTTATGCTATCTTAACCAGTAACGGTATGAGTGGTGAATGGGTCGACACTCCCCGCACAGATAACACATCAGACCATCCCTGTTATTCTGTCCCTGTCGCCATCCCATCAGGAGATTATTTCTCTGCTCGTCATTCCTGAGGGAATTGATGAGGTCCTGTTGGGGATACCTTGGCTACGGTACCACTCTCCTCACATCGAGTGGTCCTCAGGCAGAATTCTGGGATGGGGTGAATCATGTGGGGGTAGGTGTCACCGAGAGTGCGTTCAGGTTGCTACTACTGAAGTACCCGCAGATCTATCCTCTCTCCCCAAGCAATATTGGTCTTACGCAGACGTGTTCTCCAAGAAGGCGGCGGAGACCCTTCCGCCCCATCGCCCCTATGACTGTCCTATCGATCTCTTGCCTGGTGCGGAGCCTCCCCGGGGTCGAGTTTATCCATTATCTCTCCCGGAGACGGAGGCCATGTCTCAGTACATTCAAGAGAATCTGGCAAGAGGGTTTATCAGGAAGTCAGTGTCACCTGCTGGGGCAGGGTTCTTCTTCGTGCAGAAGAAGAATGGGGAGCTACGTCCATGCATAGACTACAGGGGTCTTAACGCTATCACCATTAAGAACAAGTATCCTTTGCCCTTGATATCTGAGCTCTTCGATAGGCTTCGGGGAGCTAGAGTGTTTACTAAATTAGATCTGCGGGGTGCTTACAACCTGATTCGCATCCGTGAGGGGGACGAATGGAAAACGGCGTTTAACACCAGAGATGGGCACTATGAGTATCTGGTGATGCCCTTCGGGCTCTGTAATGCCCCAGCCGTTTTTCAAGACTTTGTCAACGACATCTTCCGGGATATGCTTTCCACCTCAGTTGTAGTCTATCTGGATGATATTCTCATCTTTTCTCCAGATATTGACTCCCACCGGAGAGATGTTGGCAGAGTCTTCGACCTCCTACGGGCAAACTCTCTTTACGCTAAGTTGGAGAAGTGTATGTTTGAGCAGGAGTCTTTGCCGTTCCTGGGCTATATCATCTCCGCCCAGGGATTGGCTATGGATCCTGCCAAACTACAGGCTGTGATGGACTGGCAAGAGCCCCATTCTCTTAAAGCGGTGCAGCGCTTTATGGGGTTCATTAACTATTACCGCCAGTTCATTCCCCACTTCTCAACTCTGGAAGCTCCCTTGGTAGCCCTCACCAAGAAGGGAGCGAATCCTAAATTGTGGTCGGAAGAGGTCTCCAAGGCCTTCACTTCTATTAAGTCCCACTTTGCTAGCGCTCCCATCTTACATCGTCCCGATGTGGATAAGCCATTCCTTATGGAAGTGGATGCCTCGTCCGTTGGTGCTCGAGCAGTCCTCTACCAGAAGGATGCTCAAGGTCGGAAGCATCCATGCTTCTTCTTCTCTAAGACTTTCTCGCCAGCGGAGAGAAACTACTCCATCGGGGATAGGGAGCTGCTAGCAATGAAGTTGGCCTTTTCAGAGTGGAGACATCTTCTGGAAGGTGCGCGGTTTCCCTTCCAGGTTTACACTGACCACAAAAATTTGGTCTACTTACAGACAGCCCAGCGGCTAAATTCTCGCCAAGCCAGATGGTCCTTGTTCTTTTCCCGGTTCCACTTTTCTCTTCATTTTCTCGCCGGGGAGAAGAATATTCGTGCTGATGCTCTCTCTCGCTCCCTTATGTCAACTGAAGAGGAGGAAGAGGAGCCTCGGCTTATTGTTCCCTCTGAGAGCCTGAGAACCGTAGCACCGGTTTCGCTTGAGTCTGTGCCTCCGGGCAAGACTTTTGTGCCCATTAATTTGCGACCGGAGATTCTCTCTTGGGCTCATTCGTCCAGAGTGGGTGGACACTTTGGGACAAAGAGGACATCTGAGCTACTGGCGAGGACGTACTGGTGGCCGCATATGGTCCGGGATGTCAGGGATTATATTCTGGCGTGTGTCTCCTGTGCCAAAAATAAATCTCCGCGTCAAAGGCCAGCTGGGTTGCTCTATCCCTTGCCGGTGGCAGATAGGCCCTGGGAGATGGTCGGGATGGACTTTGTCGTGGCTTTGCCCAAGTCTCGCGGCTGTACCATCATTTGGGTCATCACCGATCATTTCTCGAAAATGGTGCATTTGGTGCCGCTACCATGGTTACCTTCTGCACGGGCCTTGGCTGCGTTGTTCATTAAGCACATCTTCCGCCTACATGGTATGCCTGACAAAATTGTCAGTGACCGGGGTCCCCAGTTTGCGTCTCGGTTCTGGAGAGAGCTGTGTTGTCTTCTCAGTATTGAGTTGAATCTCTCTTCCGCTTATCATCCCGAGACGAATGGGTTGGTAGAGAGGGCCAACCAGACCTTGGTCACATACCTGCGACATTTTGTTTCAGCCAGGCAGGATGACTGGGCATCCTTGCTATCATGGGCAGAGTTTGCGCTGAACAACGCCGTAGCTGACTCCACTGGACAAACCCCATTCCTCCTCAACTATGGTCAGCATCCACGGGTACCTGTGCCTATGCCCGTGTCTTCCGCAGACTCCAGGGTGGCAGACTGGGCTGTGGAGGCACGGGATATTTGGGACCGCACTCAGGATGCCATTCGGGCCTCTAAGGAGAGAATGAGGTCCTCCGCCGAGGCTCATCGGCGCCCCGCCCCGTCCTTTGCTCCTGGCGACTTGGTGTGGCTCTCCGCCCGTAACATCAGGCTGCGAGTTGAGTCCACTAAATTTGCTCCTCGCTACTTGGGTCCCTGCAAGGTCCTCGAACAGGTTAATCCTGTGGTCTACCGTCTGGCCCTTCCTCCACTCCTTGGTATCGCCGACACCTTTCATGTGTCCCTCCTTAAGCCCGTATACATGTCTCGGTTTTCTGAGTCATCTGCCGGGACATCGGGTTCGTCTACGGACGATTTCGAGGTGAACACTATCTTGGGGTGCAAGGTGGTACGTGGCAAAGAATTTTTTTTGGTGGACTGGAAGGGTTACGGCCCTGAGGATAGGTCCTGGGAGCCTGCTGAGCACATTCGGGCTCCGCAGCTCATTGCTGCCTTCGAACGTAGAGAGGCCCAAGGAGGGGGGGGCCCTAGGAGGGGGGGTAATGTTAGGGGTCGAGTTCCCGCTTCTGCACAGGGGGAATCTCGAGCCACCTCTGCTGCGGTCTCCCATTCTTGTCCAGCCGCAGTGGAGTCTGCTCAGCAAGGACGTCGGTCCCAGCATCTTGCTCATTCTCACTCTGTTCTGAGAGTTACTGCTGCTTCTCCAGTCTCTGCTATTAAAGTCTGTGCTGGTCAGCAGCGAGCGGACTTCTCTGGGACTAAGTCCTTGTCTGCACGTACTGAGCATGCCCAGCGTAAGGTCTCCCGTTGGAGATCGAGGGTCATGTGCTCAGGCTCTGCAGCACATTCCATTGGTCCTCTTGGCAGGTCCTAGAAGGGCAAAAGTGCTGTGGCCACTTCCTGTGCTGCTGCTATATAAACTGCGCATGACCGCACGGCCATGCACTAGTATTGTCAAACAATTGCTAATGTGTGTATGTTGTGAGTGCAAGTCGTCCTTGGATACCCCTACCCTATAGTATGACTGTTCGTGGAAGGTGTATGGCTGCTACCTAGCGCCCGACTTATCCTACAGCACTAGTCACACATTATAGCGTCTAGTTGCTGTGACCGCCAGTACGGCGCCGTGCACTTCCTCTGTGCTTTCCTTACCCAAGCCTGGGTGGTTAGTGGCGTTCGTCAGTGCGGCACTGCATGCTCTTCTGTTTCATTTCACACCCAGTTGCGGTGTTGCGCCAGCAAGGGTCTAATTGGACTTCAATCCCAGTTGGGGTTGAGTTCGCTGACTACTTGCTCGCGCTTTAGGTGCGGTACCGCGGTCCTGTGCCTTAACAGGATTGCTTCTTTCACGCTGGGTGAGGTTAACCCACGCGTGTATACTCTAGTGTACCGCCATATAGTCTGCTAATTGCTAGCAGCAGGTTTTCACCTGCACGGTGGACCCCGGACTGCGAACGCATCTATACCATCTGTCTTGGTGCGTTCCGCCAGTCCTAACAGAGAGTTTCCTCTTCTTCAGACCCTGGGAACCATTGGAAACCCAATGCACTGCATTGGGTTTCGAGTTTCGGCCGACCCCGACTTTTTTACAGGATCGGCCGATTTCACTCGACCCGACTTTTGAAAAAGTCGGGTTTCGTGAAACCCTACCCGATCCTGTAAAAGTAAAAGTCGCTCAACACTACCAATCGCCCTACACTTTCTTAATATTTGAAAGAAGCTCTCAAGTTGGTGCCTTCAAGGGCATATGTTTGACCCTGCTTGTAATTTTTGGCAGGCTTTGCATTTGGTACATTGCCTTTATAAATCTATGAGTTCCACTACATGACAATTTAAACAGAATGTGTATGAAGCCCTCCTTTATGTCTAATACAGAGTGTATCTAAGTCTCTAAAGTTTTGCAGTTCTTGCTTCCGTCATGAATAAAACTGAAACTTCCTATTTTTTAATTAAAAAATCATTTTGGTTTACTTAAATTATGTATTTTTTTAAATAATTTTTAAATTTTGCCTTATTTATAAGTCATTTTACAGGAAAAAAATGTTTATTAACATATTTTTCCTGAAGAATACAATTTCTGGTCAGTTGTTCTAATGTCTTTCCTTAAGGTGGAGTAAAAGTGTGACACCATTGTTCTCATCAGTGATCTGGGAGTCAGAGATGCTTCCAGGGGTCTTCCCCATGCTGTTCTCCTTCCATTCAGCACTTTTTCCATCCATTTCAACATTTTCACTGCCCCCTAGACCTCCTTGTAGTGTCTGCAGGAAAAATGCTCGGATTTCCCATTGACTCCCATTATACTCGTTACTCGAAACGAGCATCCGAGTATTAGGAATTGCTCGGTTTGAGTAATTCAAGCATTTTAGGGCTCGCTCATCCATAATATACAGTGCCTTGCGAAAGTATTCGGCTCCCTGAAACTTTTCAACCTTTTCCCACATATCATGCTTCAAAAATAAAGATACCAGATGTAAATTTTTGGTGAAGGATCAACAACATGTGGAACACAATTGTGACGTTGAACAAAATTTACTGGTTATTTAAAACATTTTTTGAAATTCCAAAACTGAAAAGTGGGGTGTGCAATATTATTCGGCCCTTTTACTTTCAGTGCAGCAAACTCACTCCATAAGTTCATTGTGGATCTCTGAATGATCAAATGTTGTCCTAAATGCCAAATAATGATAAATATAATCCACCTGTGTGTAATCAAGTGTCTGTATAAATGCACCTGCTCTGTGATAGTCTCAGGGTTCTGTTTGAAGCACAGAGAGCATCATGAAGACCAAGGAACACAACAGGCAGGTCCGTGATACTGTTGTGGAGAAGTTTAAAGCCGAATTTGGATACAAAATGATTTCCAAAACTTTAAACATCCCAAGGAGCACTGTGCAAGCGATCATATTGAAATGGAAGGAGTATCATACCACTTCAAATCTACCAAGACCCGGCCGTCCCTTTAAATTTTCATCTCTAACAAGGAGAAGACTGATGAGAGATGCAGCCAAGAGGCCCATGATCACTCTGAATGAACTGCAGAGATCTACAGCTGAGATGGGACAGTCTGTCCATAGGACATCAATCAGTCGCACTCTGCACAAATCTGGCCTTTATGGAAGAGTGGAAAGAAGAAAGCCATTTCTCAAAGATATCTATAAAAACTGTTGCTTAAATTTTGCAACAAGCCACCTGGGAGACACCAAACATGTGGAAGAAGGTGCTCTGGTCAGATAAAACCAAAATCAAACTTTTTCGCAACAATGCCAAACGATATGTTTGGCGTAAAGACAACACAGCTCATCACTCTGAACACACCATCCCCACTGTCAAACATGGTGGTTACAGCATCATGGTTTGGGCCTGCTTTTCTTCAGCAGGGACAGGGAAGATGGTTAAAATTGATGGGAAGGTGGATGGAGCCAAATACAGGAGCATTCTTGAAGAAAACCTGTTTGAGTCTGAAAAAGACCTGAGGCTGGGACGGAGATTTGTCTTCCAACAAGACAATGATCCCAAACATAAACCAAAATCTACAATGGAATGGTTCACAAATAAACGTATCCAGGTGTTAGAATGGCCAAGTCAAAGTCCAGACCTCAGTCCAATCGAGAATCTGTGGAAATAGCTGAAAACTGCTGTTCACAAACGATCTCCATCAAACCTCACTGAGCTCAAGCTGTTTGCCAAGGCAGAATGGGCAAGAATTTCAGTCTCTCGATGTGCAAAACTGATAGAGACATACCCCAAGCGACTTGCCGCTGTAATCACAGCAAAAGGTGGAGCAGCAAAGTATTACGGTAAGTTAAAGGGGCCGAATAATACTGCACGCCCCACTTTTCAGTTTTAGAATTTCCACAAAAATTTAAAATAACAAATACATTTTCATTCAACTTCACAATTGTGTTCCACTTGATGTTGATTATTCACCAAAAATTTACATTTGGTATCATTATGTATGCATGATATGTGGGAAAAGGTTGAAAAGTTCCAGGGAGACGAATACGTTTGCAAGGTACAGTATATTGTAGCGTGGCTAAAGGTCATGTGATTAATGGACGGTATGTATCGCAGAGGTGGGTGGCCCTGTGATGGAAGCCTGGGTATGTTTTGCTCAAGCAGATCTACTGCTGAGGGATTTGTTTACATTGGGAAGGCTTCCAGGTGATTGGAGAGATGGGTGGGTTCAGTCACCTACAAACCCACCCTAAGAGGCATGTTTGAATACCTAAGATGGTTTTGTGTTGAAGGACCTGTGGTAATGTCACACTCACCTGACTGGCCATGTGACCGGTATCTGGGTGTGGTTACACTTATGTAAAGAGGTGTGTGTAGCCCATGTGGTGAGTGTGTTTGGGAGTCTGTCAGGGTGGGTGGACACACTTCCATGTGTCCTGGCTGGCTGAGTGGCTTGTGTGTTGGACGGTTCCAAGTGAGGACAGACGTCCTGAACAGCACACAGAGCCCATATTTAGGCTGGAGAGCCTACGTGCTGGACATGGCACAGCCTGTATGCCTACAGGTCTGAGAGAGAGCGGAGCTTTAATATGGACATTGAGGATTCAACTGTCTGAAGTAAGACTGTTTACCTGTTGTTCCTGTTGCTATGTGGTTTATGGAGCAATAAACCTGTGAACTTTTAATGAAACGTGCCTCCAGAGTGTCATCCGCCGCACCTGAGCGAGTACAATCCCTACAATATATATATATATATATATATATATATATATATATATATATATAATATAAGGCTGGGAGCGTCACTCTGCCCGAAGCCTTTATAGACTGCGCAAGTGCAAGCGCCAGCACAGTCTTGACCCCACAGAGTGATGCAGCCCAGGAGATCGCGGTATGTGTAAGCACTGAACGCACACCGCGATCTCCAACGGAGAAGCAGGGACGTGGCAGGAGGGTGAGTATGCTATAGTCACCTGGCCCGTTCCAGCGCTGCGCGCCGCTCCATCTTCCGGGTCCTCTGCCTGTGACGTTCACAGTTCAGAGGGCACGATGACGCGCTTAATGCGCAATGCCCTCTGACTGAACAGTCACAGCCAGAGGACCCGGAACACGGAGCGGCACGCAGTGCTGGATCAGGGCCAGGTGACTATAGCAAGTGTCGGGGGCCTGAGCTAGCGGCAACTCCGGCACCTGACCCCCACAGCGCGCCGGTGTCCCTGCCTGCTCAGGCCCCCCAGCACTCGGCGACCAGCGACGATAGGTGAGTATGTTATTTTTTTTTTTATATATCGCAGCAGTATACGGGGCATATACTGTGGAGCATCTTATGGGGGCCATCAACATTTATGGAGCAGTATAAGGGGCATATACTATGGCGCATCTTATGGGGGCCATCAACCATAATGGAGCAGCATACAGGGCATATACTGTGGAGCATCTTATGGGGGCCATCAACCATAATGGAGCAGCATAAGGGGCATATACTTTGGAGCATCTTATGGGGGCCATAAACTGTTGTGAAAGGCAATTCAGTATCACAACGGACATGGAGGTCAGAGCACATACAGTGATCTGACAATAACCCAAAATAATAGAACGAGCTCTGAGACGTGGGAACTCTGCAGACCGCAATCCCTGATCCTCTCCAAACACAACTAGAGGCAGCCGTGGATTGCGCCTAACGCTACCTATGCAACTCGGCACAGCCTGAGAAACTAACTAGCCTGAAGATAGAAAAAATAAGCCTACCTTGCCTCAGAGAAATACCCCAAAGGAAAAGGCAGCCGCCCACATATAATGACTGTGAGTAAGATGAAAAGACAAACGTAGGGATGAAATAGATTCAGCAAAGTGAGGCCCGATATTCTAGACAGAACGAGGATAGGAAAGATAACTTTGTGGTCTACACAAAACCCTAAAGAAAACCACGCAAAGGGGCAAAAAGACCCTCCGTACCGAACTAACGGCACGGAGGTACACCCTTTGCGTCCCAGAGCTTCCAGCAAAACAAATAGACAAGCTGGACAGAAAAAATAGCAACAAATAGCAAAGAAGCACTTAGCTATGCAGAGCAGCAGGCCACAGGAATGATCCAGAGAAACACAAGTCCAACACTGGAACATTGACAGGAAGCATGAATCAAAGCATTAGGTGGGGTTAAGTAGAGAAGCACCTAACGACCTCACCAGATCACCTGAGGGAGGAAACTCAGAAGCAGCAGTACCAGTTTCCTCCACAAACGGAAGCTCCCAGAGAGAATCAGCTGAAGTACCACTTGTGACCACAGGAGGGAGCTCTGCCACAGAATTCACAACAGTACCCCCCCCTTGAGGAGGGGTCACCGAACCCTCACCAGAGCCCCCAGGCCGACCAGGATGAGCCACATGAAAGGCACGAACAAGATCGGGAGCATGGACATCAGAGGTAAAAACCCAGGAATTATCCTCCTGAGCATAACCCTTCCATTTAACCAGATACTGGAGTTTCCGTCTTGAAACACGAGAATCCAAAATCTTCTCCACAATATACTCCAATTCCCCCTCCACCAAAACCGGGGCAGGAGGGTCAACAGATGGAACCATAGGTGCCACGTATCTCCGCAACAATGACCTATGGAAGACGTTATGTATGAAAAAAGAATCTGGGAGGGTCAGACGAAAAGACACAGGATTAATAACCTCAGAAATCCTATAAGGACCAATGAAACAAGGTTTAAACTTCGGAGAGCAAACCTTCATAGGAATATGACGAGAAGATAACCAAACCAGATCCCCAACACGAAGTCGGGGACCCACACGGCGTCTGCGATTAGTGAAACGTTGAGCCTTCTCCTGGGACAAGGTCAAATTGTCCACTACATGAGTCCAAATCTGCTGCAACCTGTCCACCACAGTATCCACACCAGGACAGTCCGAAGACTCAACCTGTCCTGAAGAGAAACGAGGATGGAACCCAGAATTGCAGAAAAATGGCGAAACCAAGGTAGCCGAGCTGGCCCGATTATTAAGGGCGAACTCAGCCAAAGGCAAAAAGGACACCCAGTCATCCTGATCGGCAGAAACAAAGCATCTCAGATAGGTTTCCAAGGTCTGATTGGTTCGTTCGGTCTGGCCATTAGTCTGAGGATGAAAAGCCGAGGAAAAAGACAAGTCAATGCCCATCCTACCACAAAAGGCTCGCCAAAACCTCGAAACAAACTGGGAACCTCTGTCAGAAACGATATTCTCTGGAATGCCATGCAAACGAACCACATGCTGGAAGAATAATGGCACCAAATCAGAGGAGGAAGGCAACTTGGACAAGGGTACCAGATGGACCATTTTAGAAAAGCGATCACAGACCACCCAAATGACTGACATCTTTTGAGAGACGGGAAGATCTGAAATAAAATCCATAGAGATATGTGTCCAAGGTCTCTTCGGGACCGGCAAGGGCAAAAGCAACCCACTGGCACGAGAACAGCAGGGCTTAGCCCGAGCACAAATCCCACAGGACTGCACAAAAGAACGCACATCCCGCGACAGAGACAGCCACCAAAAGGATCTAGCCACTAACTCTCTGGTACCAAAGATTCCAGGATGACCAGCCAACACCGAACAATGAACCTCAGAGATCACTTTATTTGTCCACTTTTCCGGGACAAACAGTTTCTCCGCTGGACAACGATCAGGTTTATTAGCCTGAAATTTTTGCAGCACCCGCCGCAAATCAGGGGAGATGGCAGACACAATTACTCCTTCCTTGAGGATACCCGCCGGCTCAGATAAACCCGGAGAGTCGGGCACAAAACTCCTAGACAGAGCATCCGCCTTCACATTTTTAGAGCCCGGAAGGTATGAAATCACAAAGTCAAAATGGGCGAAAAACAGCGACCAACGAGCCTGTCTAGGATTCAAACGCTTAGCAGACTCGAGATAAGTCAGGTTCTTATGATCAGTCAATACCACCACGCGATGCTTAGCTCCCTCAAGCCAATGACGCCACTCCTCGAATGCCCACTTCATGGCCAGCAACTCTCGGTTGCCCACATCATAATTCCGCTCAGCAGGCGAAAACTTCCTGGAAAAAAAAGCGCATGGTTTCATCACTGAACAATCAGAACCTCTCTGCGACAAAACAGCCCCTGCTCCAATCTCAGAAGCATCAACCTCGACCTGGAACGGAAGAGAAACATCAGGTTGACACAACACAGGGGCAGAAGAAAAACGACGCTTCAACTCTTGAAAAGCTTCCACAGCAGCAGAAGACCAATTGACCAAATCAGCACCCTTCTTGGTCAAATCGGTCAATGGTTTGGCAATACTAGAAAAATTGCAGATGAAGCGACGATAAAAATTAGCAAAGCCCATGAACTTTTGCAGACTTTTCAGAGATGTCGGCTGACTCCAATCATGGATGGTTTGGACCTTAACAGGATCCATCTCGATAGTAGAAGGGGAAAAGATGAACCCCAAAAATGAAACCTTCTGCACACCAAAGAGACACTTTGATCCCTTCACAAACAAAGAGTTAGCACGCAGGACCTGAAAAACCGTTCTGACCTGTTTCACATGAGACTCCCAATCATCCGAGAAGATCAAAATGTCATCCAAGTACACAATCAGGAATTTATCCAGGTACGACATCTCAGTATCAATGCTTTCTCGCTGATATTTTGGTCACTTTTGAATGTTCGTTGTGCTTTCACACTCGTGGTAGCATGAAATGGACTCTAAAACCCACACAAGTGGCTCAGGTAGTGCAGCTCATCCAGGATGGCACATCAATGCGAGCTGTGGCAAGAAGGTTTGTATTGTCTGTCAGCATAGTGTCCAGAGGCTGGAGGCGCTACCAGGAGACAGACCAGTACACCAGGAGACGTGGAGGGCAACAACCAAGCAGCAGGACAGCTACCTCAGCCTTTGTGCAAGGAGGAACAGGATGAGCACTTCCAGAGTCCTGCAAAATGACCTCTGGCAGGCCACAAATGTGCATGTGTCTGCACAAACGGTTAGAAACCGACTCCATGAGGATGGTCTGAGGGCCCAACGTCCACAGATGGGGGTTGTGCTCACAGCCCAACACCGTGCAGGACACTTGGCATTTGCCACAGAACACCAGGATTGGCAAATTTGCCACTGGCGCCCTGTACTCTTCACAGATGAAAGCAGGTTCACACTGAGCACATGTGACAGATGTGACAGAGTCTGGAAACGCCATGGAGAGCGATCTGCTGCCTGCAACATCCTTCAGCATGACCGGTTTGGCAGTGAGTAAGTAATTGTGTGGAGTGACATTTCTTTGGAGGGCCACACAGCCCTACATGTGCTCACCAGAGGTTGCGTGACTGCCATTAGGTACTGAGATAAGATCCTCAGACCCCTTGTGAGACCATATGCTGGTGCGGTTGGCCCTGGGTTCCATCTAATGCAGGACAATTCCAGACCTCATGTGGCTGGAGTGTGTCAGCAGTTCCTGCAAGATGAAGGCATTGAAGCTATGGACTGGCCCGCCCATTCCCCAGACCTGTATCCAATTGAACACATCTGGGACATCATGTCTTGCACCATCCACCAACGTCATGTTGCACCACAGACTGTCCAGGAGTTGGCGTATGCTTTAGTCCAAGTCTGGGAGGAGATCCCTCAGGAGACCATCTGCTGCCTCATCAGGAGCATGCCCAGGCGTTGTAGGGAGATCATGCCGGCACATGGAGGCCACACACACTACTGAGGTATCATTTCCTTGTCTTGAGGCATTTCCACTGAAGTTGGATCAGCCTGTATTTTAATGTTCCCTTTATTTTTTTGAGCAGTGTATATATATATATATATATATATATATATATATATATGTATATATACATTTTTGCATATATGCATAAGTATAGACAGTACCGCGCAAAAGTTTTAGGCAGGTGTGGAAAATTCTGATAATATAAAAATACTTTAAAGAAATTAGAACGGTTAGTACCGGATTTTTTTTTTATTCAAAAAGTGCAAGGTGAATGAATGAATAAAAAATCTATATCAAATCAATATACAGTGCATGCCATATGCCTTCAAAACAGCATCAGGCAGCAAGGTGGTACAGTGGTTAGCACAGCAGCCTTGCAGCATTGGGGTCCTGGGTTCAAACCCCACCAAGGACAACATCTGTAAAGAGTTTGTATGTTCTCTCTGTGTTTGCGTGGGTTTCCTCTGGGCACTCCGGTTTCCTCCCACATTCCAAAGATATACTGATAGGGAATTTTAGATTGTGAGCCCCAACGGGGACAGCGATGATAATGTGTGCAAACTGTAAAGCTCTGTGGAATATGTTAGCGCTATATAAAGATTATTATTATCAGTTCTCTTAGGTCAACTTATCACTTGCACACAGTTTTGAAGGAACTCAACCGGAGCGTAATGATCTCAGCTGCAGAGGGTGCAGCCCAACCCATACGGGCGGGTGGCCTGCCAAAGCTAAATGTGAAGTAAATAAGGCAGCACACTGCAGCGCTAGAACATACAAACTTGAAAAACGAAATTTGAACTGCATTACTGCACTAGAAATATGAAAAATGAGAGCGTTTAGCGCATAAAAATGGCCAATTTTATGTGTACCTGGTAGCCCCTTTACGGCATGTCTCTTATACCAGGTCCTACACTTGCCTTACCTCGCTGAGAATAAACGTCTCCATCTGAATGGGTACATGTGAAACCTCCTCCTAGACTAAAATTCTCTCTCTCTGTGGAGGGGTATTGGACCTGCTGTAATTAAAACACCTGAGGCTAGGAGGCGGAGTGCACGATCAGAAGGCTAAAGAATACATTTCAAAAACCTGACCTGCACATCCAAACATAGACTCAGTGTGAACAGGTGCTGAACCTAGAGTCGCCAACTCATATATAGTTAAGTAAGTAAGGCAGCACACTGCAGCGCTAGAACCTGCAAACTTGAAAAACGAAATTTGAACTGCATTACTGCACTAGAAATATGAAAAATGAGAGCGTTTAGCGCATAAAAATGGCCAATTTTATGTGTACCTGGTAGCCCCTTTACGGCATTGGCCATTTTTATGCGCTAAACGCTCTCATTTTTCATATTTCTAGTGCAGTAATGCAGTTCAAATTTCATGTTTCATGTTTCATGTTTGCATGTTTTAGCGCTGCAGTGTGCTGCCTTATTTACTTAACTATATACGAGCTGGCGACTCTAGGTTCAGCACCTGTTCACACTGAGTCTATGTTTGGATGTGCCGGTCAGGTTTTTGAAAAGCTAGATGTGAAAACCTGGATGAGTGTCCTTGGATGCACATTCAGGTGAAATGTATTGTGTAGCAGAGACTCACCGGCTCCCAGTGCTGCTATACATGCCGCCAAACAAATAGAGGCCGGCAGCTGACGTCGGCTTGACAGTGATGTGCGGTGCATGGCAGGGACATCATTAACTGCCTGTGCTGGGACACTGAAGTCAGCTTCTGGCTCCAGCTACAGAAGAGATTGCAGCATGGCATGGGAGCGAGGGTGGGGGAAGGAAAGAATAATCAGGGGAAGGGGCAAAATGTTGTAGCATCTGGCCCAAGATGGGAAAGTTTATTACATTAAGGATCAAGGACGAGGAACATTATTACATAAGGGGCAAACACGGATGTTTTTATAGGATCCAGGATGCTACAAGGGCCCATACATCTGACCAATATGCAAGTGGTTGCCCAGGTCCGAATTTTGTGCAGGGGCCCAGTGGACTTGGTTATGCAACTGGAACTCAGTGGTTTTATTTGGGATTGTCGTCCTGCTGCAGAATGAATTTGGAGCCAATCAGACGCCTTCTTGATGGTATTGCACGATGGATAAGTATCTAGTTAATGTTAAGAATCGTATTCTCAGTTGTCGGCCAAGAAAACAACCTGAGGATACCTTGGGGGGCACTTTTCTTCTTTTGGAACTTCAATCATTGAATATGTTATTAACCCCTTAATCCCATATGACGTACTATCCCGTCCAGGTGACCTGGGACTTAATTCCCATGGACGGGATAGTACGTCATATGCGATCGGCCGCGCTCACGGGGGGAGCGCGGCCGATCGCGGCCGGGTGTCAGCTGCCTATCGCAGCTGACATCCGGCACTATGTGCCAGGAGCGGTCACGGACCGCTCCCGGCACATTAACCCCCGGCACACCGCGATCAAAGATGATCGCGGTGTGCCGGCGGTGCAGGGAAGCATCGCGCAGGGAGGGGGCTCCCTGCGGGCTTCCCTGAGACGATCGGTACACGGTGATGTGCTCACCGTGTACCGAGCGTCTTCTCCCTGCAGTCCCCGGATCCAAAATGGCCGCCGGGCTGCATCCGGGTCCTGCAGGGAGCACTTCCGGGTCAGGATCAGGCTGCAGCTGCAGCTCTAATCCTGCCCGGCTGTATGTCAGATCACCGATCTAACAGAGTGCTGTGCACACTGTCAGATCGGTGATCTGTGATGTCCCCCCCTGGGACAAAGTGAAAAAGTAAAAAAAAAAATTTCCACACTTGTAAAAAAAAATAAAAAAAAAATTCCTAAATAAAGCAGAAAAAAAAAAATATTATTCCCATAAATACATTTCTTTACATAAAAAAAAACAAAAAAAACAATAAAAGTACACATATTTAGTATCGCCGCGTCCGTAACGACCCGACCTATAAAACTCGCCCACTAGTTAACCCCTTCAGTGAACACCGTAAGAAAAAAAAAAAAAAAACGAGCCAAAAAACAACGCTTTATTATCATAACGCTGAACAAAAAGTGGAATAACACGCGATCAAAAAGACGGATATAAATAACCATGGTACCTCTGAAAACGTCATCTTGTCCCGCAAAAAACGAGCCGCCATATAGCATCATAACCAAAAAAATAAAAAAGTTATAGTCCTGAGAATAAAGCGATGCCAAAATAATTATTTTTTCTATAAAATAGCTTTTATCGTATAAAAGCGCCAAAACACAAAAAAAATGATATAAATGAGGTATCGCTGTAATCGTACTGACCCGAAGAATAAAACTGCTTCATCAATTTTACCAAAAGCGGAACGGTATAAACGCCTCCCCCAAAAGAAATTCATGAATAGCTGGTTTTTGGTCATTCTGCCTCACAAAAAATCGGAATAAAAAGCGATCAAAAACTGTCACATGTCCGAAAATGTAACCGATAAAAACGTCAACTCGTCCCGCAAAAAACAAGACCTCACATGACTCTGTGGACCAAAATATGGAAAAATTATAGGTCTCAAAATGT
The DNA here is from genome assembly GCF_032444005.1 of Ranitomeya imitator. NCBI lineage: Eukaryota > Metazoa > Chordata > Amphibia > Anura > Dendrobatidae > Ranitomeya > Ranitomeya imitator. Next base: position 790,666,225 of record NC_091284.1, on the reverse strand, counting down.
GGAGACGCAAAAACTTTTTTGCTATAAAAAGCGTCTTTTAGTGTGTGACGGCTGCCAATCATAAAAATCCGATATAAAAAACTCGCTATAAAAGTAAATCAAACCCCCCTTCATCACCCCCTTAGTTAGGCTAGGTTCACATTGCGTTAATGGGTTAACGCTAACGGACAGCGTTGCACGGCGAAAATGTCACAATTAACGCCGTGCAACGGGTCCGTTAGCACAACCATTGACAGCAATGATTTTCGGGTGTAGCGCATCGCTAGAGCGTGCCATTTTCGGCTCGCGCTAGCAAGGTGCCGTTCTTTTGTGGCGCGCCTCAGACGCTGCTTGCAGCGTCCGCGGCGCGCCCGACGTCCGATCCCCGATCTTCCAGAGCGGGGACGTTAACGCGACCACTAAACACGACACCTAAAAAGACATTGCGTTAGCGCAATCCGCTAGTGCTAAACGGATTTCCCTAATGCAATGTGAACCTAGCCTTAGGGAAAAATAATAAAATTAAAAAAAATGTATTTATTTCCATTTTCCCATTAGGGTTAGGGTTAGGGCTAGGGTTAGGGCTAGGGTTAGGGTTAGGGTTTGTATTACATTTACGGTTGGGATTAGGGTTGGGATTAGAATTAGGGGTGTGTCAGGGTTAGGTGTGTGGTTAGGGTTACAGTTGGGATTAGGGTTAGGGGTGCGTTTGGATTAGGGTTTCAGTTATAATTGGGGGTTTCCACTGTTTAGACACATCAGGGGCTCTCCAAACGCGACATGGCGTCCGATCTCAATTCCAGCCAATTCTGCATTGAAAAAGTAAAACAGTGCTCCTTCACTTCCGAGCTCTCCCGTGCGCCCAAACAGGGGTTTACCCCAACATATGGGGTATCATCGTACTCGAGACAAATTGGACAACAACTTTATGGGTCCAAGTTCTCTTGTTATCCTTGGGAAAATAAAAATTTGGGGGGCTAAAAATCATTTTTGTGGGAAAAAAAAGGATTTTTTATTTTCACGGCTCTGCGTTGTAAACTGTAGTGAAACACTTGGGGGTTCAAAGTTTTCACAACACATCTAGATAAGTTCCATGGGAGGTCTAGTTTCAATATGGGGTCACTTGTGGGTGGTTTCTACTGTTTGGGTACATCAGGGGCTCTGCAAATGCAACGTGACGCCTGCAGACCAATCCATCTAAGTCTGCATTCCAAATGGCGCTCCTTCCCTTCCGAGCTCTGCCATGCGCCCAAACAGTGGTTCCCCCCCACATACGGGGTATCAGCGTACTCAGGACAAATTGAACAACAACTTTTGGGGTCCAATTTATTCTGTTACCCTTGTAAAAATACAAAGCTGGGGGCTAAAAAATCATTTTTGTGAAAAAAAAAAGAATTTTTATTTTCACGGCTCTGCGTTATAAACTGTAGTGAAACACTTAGGGGTTCAAAGTTCTCACAACACATCTAGATAAGTTCCTTGGGAGGTCTAGTTTCTAATATGGGGTCACTTGTGGGGGGTTTGTACTGTTTGGGTACATCAGGGGCTCTGCAAATGCAACGTGACTCCTGCAGACCAATCCATCTAAGTCTGCATTCCAAATGGCGCTCCTTCCCTTCCGAGCTCTGCCATGCGCCCAAACAGTGGTTCCCCCCCACATATGGGGTATCAGCGTACTCAGGACAAATTGGACAACAACTTTTGGGGTCCAATTTATTATGTTACCCTTGTGAAAATACAAAACTGGGGGCTAAAAAATAATTTTTGCGAAAAAAAAAAATAAATTATTTTAACGGCTCTGCGTTATAAACTGTAGTGAAACATTTGGGGGTTCAAAGCTCTCAAAACACATCTAGATAAGTTCCTTATGGGGTCTAGTTTCCAAAATGGTGTCACTTGTGGGGGGTTTTAATGTTTAGGCACATCAGGGGCTCTCCAAACCAACATGGCGTCCCAACTTAATTCCAGTCAATTTTGCATTGAAAAGTCAAATGGCGCTCCTTCCCTTCCGAGCTCTGCTATGCACCCAAAAAGTGGTTTACCCCCACATATGGGGTATCGTCGCACTCAGGACAAATTGCACAACAACTTTTGTGGTCTAATTTCTTCTCTTACCCTTGGGAAAATAAAAAATTGGGGGCGAAAAGATCATTTTTGTGAAAAAATAAGATTTTTTATTTTTACGGCTCTGCATTATAAACTTCTGTGAAGCACTTGTTGGGTCAAAGTGCTCACCACACATCTAGATAAGTTCCTTAAGGGGTCTACTTTTCAAAATGGTGTCACTTGTGAGGGGTTCCAATGTTTAGGCACATCAGGGGCTCTCCAAACGCAACATGGCGTCCCATCTCAATTCCAGTCAATTTTGCATTGAAAAGTCAAATGGCGCTCCTTCCCTTCCGAGCTCTGCCATACGCCCAAACAATGGTTTACACCCATATATGGGGTATCAGCGTACTCAGGACAAATTGGCCAACAGTTTTTGAGGTCCAATTTCTTCTCTTACTCTTGGGAAAATAAAAAATTGGGGGCGAAAAGATCATTTTTGTGAAAAAATATGATTTTTTATTTTTACGGCTCTGCATTATAAACTTCTGTGAAGCAATTGGTGGGTCAAAGTGGTCACCACACATCTAGATAAGTTCCTTAGGGTGTCTACTTTCCAAAATGGTGTCACTTGTGGGGGGGTTTCAATGTTTAGGCACATCAGTGGCTCTCCAAACGCAACATGGTGTCCCATCTCAATTCCTGTCAATTTTGCATTTAAAAGTCAAATGGCGCTCCTTCCCTTCCGAGCTCTGCCATGCGCCCAAACAGTGGTTTACTCCCACATATGGGCTATCAGCGTACTCAGGACAAATTGGACAACAACTTTTGGGGTCCATTTTATCCTGTTACCCTTGGTAAAATAAAACAAATTGGAGCTGAAATAAATTTTGTGTGAAAAAAAGTTAAATATTCATTCTTATTTAAACATTCCAAAAATTCCTGTGAAACCCCTGAAGGGTTAATAAACTTCTTGAATGTGGTTTTGAGCACCTTGAGGGGTGCAGTTTTTAGAATGGTCTCACACTTGGGTATTTTCTATCATATAGACCCCTCAAAATGACATCAAATGAGATGTGGTCCCTAAAAAAAAATGGTGTTGTAAAAATGAGAAATTGCTGGTCAACTTTTAACCCTTATAACTCCCTAACAAAAAAAAATTTTGGTTCCAAAATTGTGCTGATGTAAAGTAGACATGTGGGAAATGTTACTTATTAAGTATTTTGCATGAGATATCTCTGTGATTTAAGGGCATAAAAATTTAAAGTTGGAAAATTGCGAAACTTTCTAAATTTTCGCCAAATTTCCGTTTTTTTCACAAATAAACGCAAGTTATATCGAATAAATGTTACTACTAAAATGAAGTACAATATGTCACGAGAAAACAATGTCAGAATCGCCAAGATCCGTTGAAGCGTTCCAGAGTTATAACCTCATAAAGGGACAGTGGTCAGAATTGTAAAAATTGGCCCGGTCATTAACGTGCAAACCACCCTCGGGGCTTAAGGGGTTAATAAAGTTTATCATTTTTTTCATTTATTGTCTTTAACCCCTAAAGAACCGCATGATTTTTTATTTTGGCACTTTCTTTTTTTTTCACTGCCTCCATCCAAGAGCCATAAAGTTTTTCACTTTTCTGCCAACATAACCATATGAAGCCTTATCATTTGCAGGACGAAAATTACTCCCAAACACAGTAAGGTACCACCACAGTGAATTCCTACAAAGTATTCTCCATACGCACAGTATCATGACCCTACTGTAACCCCACTCCCCCCCGCAAAGTATGTTACCACCACAGTGACCCTAAAACAGTATGATGGCCCAGACACAGCCCTCCATATGGTATCACAACTCTCCATATAGTATAATACCCCCCTACACAGTCCTCTACACCATATGGTGGCCCCAACAAAACCCTCCACATAGTATAATGGCCCGCCAAACAATATAATGGCCTCCACATAGCCTTCCAAATAGTATAACGGCACCCACAAAGCTCCGAAATGACTTGCCAAATAGTATAATGGCCCCATATAGCTCTCCAGACTGTATAACGGTCGTCACATAGCCCTGTAAAATGTACAAGATGCCACACATAGTTCTCAAAATTGTACAATTACTCCATTTAGCCCTCCACAAATATAATGGCCCCACATAGCCCTGCAAACTGTGTAAGCTCCAAAACATAGACCTCAAAGCAGTATAATGGCCCCATATAGACCTCCAAATTGTATAATGGCCCCCACAAAGACCTGAAAACTGTATTACGGCCCATACATTGATCTGTAAACCATATGATGGGCCCCACAGATTAAAAAAAATAAATACAAATACTCACCTCTTTCAGTTTCCCTCCAGCTCCCATCTCCGCAGGTGGGATATAGTGACGCCCGCTGTGTCTAGAGGTTAGAGCTCAGACGCGCAGGGAGAAGCATGGAGGAAGGAGCTGACAGCCCCCTTTTCCATCATTGTTTCAATTGTGTTGCATCCAGGATGCCAATATGGTTAAAAGTGCAATGGAAGCTTGGGGCGTCCAGAGCCGATGCTGGCACTGGGATTCCCCGACTTAGGGGCCCCATAACAGGTGCATGGACTGATACTATTAGTGGCACGGATCACAGTAAGCATTGTGGCATGTAGTCATGATTACAGATTGCCAATTTTCCAATTGTAGTGGAAAAACCCTTTAAGAGGAGTGAAAGAGCTAAGGTATGTTCACACTTGCATAGATGCTTGCGGTCATATTTGATGGGAAAAAGTGTGCAGCTTGCACTGTTATTGATGTCATCAACATCCCAGAAACTGTGACAGAACCCATTATATGTCAGCAGATTATTGTTTTCTTTGTAGATTCATCAGTTATGATATGTCCGGTATGGCATGTCACACAGTTGAATTGATTGTGTCCGTCAGCCGGTGGGTTTCAGACCTTTCACAAGTAATCAAAGGTATTAAGATCGGGCTGTCACTTTAGACATAATGTCAGGGTGGAATAGCTTTAGTCATGACATCTTTTCTGATGATTGCACTAGCAGTGAAAAACGTACACCTTAAAGAGAACCTTTCATCATGTTTTTATATGTAGACGTAATGGTACGGCTGTATAGGTGCTGGTCTCCCAACAAAAAGAATACTTTTTTTTTTCAGAGATCTGACGTGCCAATCATGAGAAATCACAATTTGAATTCATATGCAAATCAGACTGGAAGTACAATGGGGTATGTTAGTGTACACAAAAAAGTCTGAGTGTGTTGACACGCCCCTGTGCACTTCCAGCCTGATCTGCATATGGATTCTATGCTATATTTCTCATTACTGGCACATTAGATCTCTACAAAAGATGTATCATTAGTATTAGGGGTTAAGCGCCTATACAGCCATATGATTACCTCCATATGTAAAAACATGCTGACCAGTTCCCATTAAATTGATTATCCTCCATTATCATCAGATGAAATGCATGTTAAGAATGACCCCACAGTAATAAACTAAGTCCATCGCCTTTAATGCCTCTTTGCAGAAGTTTAGCAAGATGTATATAATTCCTCAAGCCCTTCTGACGATCCTAAAAAATACCTACATTATATTCTATGGGGGGGCTGCATTATACTCTATGAGGGGGCTACCATGTATTATATATGCAGGGGCTACATTATACTATATGAGGGGGCTGCATTATATTCTCTGGGGGGTTACATTATACTTAGGGGCTACAGTATATTCTGTGGGGTGGCTGCATTATACTCTGTGAGGTGGCAGCATTATACTATATGTGGGCTGCATTATACTGTATCGAGGACCATGAGCAATGCATTATATTATATGATGAACTAATAGGTGCATTATACTATGGGAAGTGAACTGTACTACATGGATGACTATGGCGATGCATTATACTATATGGAGCACTATGATGACTGTATTATACTATATGGAGTACTGAGCCATGTATTTTATAATATATGGAGGACTATGAAGAGTGTATTATACTATATGGAGGACTGAGGAGTGTATTATACTATACTAGATGGTGGCCCAATTCTAATGCATCGGGTATTCTAGAATATTCATGTCCATGTAGTATATTGCACAGCCCACGTAGTAAATTGCCCAGCCACGTAGTATATTGCCCAGCCACATAGTATATTGCCCAGCCACATAGTATATTGCCCAGCCACGTAGTATATTGCCCAGTTACATAGTATATTGCACAGCTCATGTAGTATATTGCCCAGCCACGTAGTATATTGCTCAGCCATGTAGTACATTGCCCTGTCACGTAGTATATTGCCCAGCCACGTAGTATATTGCCCAGCCACATAGTATATTGCCCAGTCACGTAGTATATTGCCCAGCCACATAGTATATAGCACAGCCACGTAGTATATTGCACAGTCCACGTGGTATATTGCCCAACCATGTAGTATATTGCACAGCCCACATGGTATATTGCCCAACCACGTAGTATATTGCACAGTCACATAGTATATTGCCCAGCCCATATGGTATATTGCCCAGCCACGTAGTATATTACCCAACCACATAGTATATTGCACAGCCCACGTAGTATATTGCACAGAGCCACGTAGTATATTGCCCAAGCACGTAGTATATTGCCCAGCCACGTAGTATATTGCCCAGCCACGTAGTATATTGCCCAGCCACGTAGTATATTGCCCAAGCACGTAGTATATTGCCCAGCCACGTAGTATATTGCACAGCCACGTAGTATATTGCACAGCCACGTAGTATATTGCACAGCCACGTAGTATATTGCCCAGCCATATAGTATATTGCCCTGTTACGTAGTATATTGCCCAGCCACGTAGTATATTGCCCAGTCACGTAATATATTGCCCAGTTACGTAGTATATTGCCCAGCCACGTAGTATATTGCCCAGTCACGTAGTGTATTGCACAGCCCATGTAGTATATTGCCCAGCCACGTAGTATATTGCCCTGCCACGTAGTATATTGCCCAGCCACGTAGTATATTGCCCTGTCACGTAGTATATTGCCCAGCCACATAGTATATTGCCCAGCTACGTAGTATATTGCACAGCCACGTAGTATATTGCCCAACCACGTAGTATATTGCACAGCCCACGTGGTGTATTGCCCAGCCACATAGTATATTGCCCAATCACGTAGTATATTGCACAGCCACGTAGTATATTGCCCAACCACGTAGTATATTGCACAGCCCACGTGGTATTTGCCCTGTGTCATAGTATATTGCCCAACCACGTAGTAAATTGCACAGCCCACATAGTATATTGCTTAGTCACGTAGTATATTGCACAGCCCACATAGTATATTGCCCAACCACGTAGTATATTGCACAGTCATGTAGTATATTGCCAAGTGACGTAGTATATTGCCCAGGCACGTAGTATATTTCCCAGTTACGTAGTATATTGTGACATCGCGGTCACATGATCGTGACGTCATGGAAGGTCCTTCTCCCATACCATCCTTGGCACCGGAACCTGCCGCTTGCTTGGAGCGGTCACCGGAGCGTCGCGAAAGGTGAGAATATAATGATTTTTTATTTTCTTAAATTATTTTTAAAATTAGATGTTTTTACTATTGACGCTGCATAGGCAGCATCAATAGTAAAAACTTGGTCACACAGGGTTAATAGCGGCGGTAACGGAGTGAGTTACCCACGGCGACTTGGATTCCATGACAGACAGAGGCCGCAACCAATGAATATCCATGACAGACAGAAGGACAGACAGACAGAAAGACGGAAGTGACCCTTAGACAATTATATAGTAGATGGAGGACTGTGGCGAACATTATAATATATGGAGGACTATGGGGTGTATTATACTAAACAAACAAAATGCTGCCTATTCATCAAGTTGTATGCATACAGGTGCTGCTCACAAAGTTAATTAATTTCAGTTCCTCAATACAAAAATGAAACTCCGTATTATATAGTCATTACAAACAGAGTGATCTATTTCAAGTGTTTATTTCTGTTAATGAAGATGATTATGGCTTCCAGCCAATGAAAACCCAAAAGTATTCTATAATGTTGATTTGCCTCTAATATTACAGGTACTGATACCCTGAGACCTGTGGACCTTAGCTCACCAGAGTTAGCCATCTTGGTGACTAAGTGACCAATCATTACTATATACCGTATATACTTGAGTATAAGCCGAGATTTTCAGCCCATTTTTTTGGGCTGAAAGTCCCCCTCTCGGCTTATACTCGAGTCATATACCAGGGGGTCGGCAGGGTAGGGGGAGCGGGGGCTGTGTAGTTATACTTACCTGCTCCCGGCGCGGTCCCTGCAGTCCCTGGCTTCCCCGGCGCTGCAGATTCTTCCTGTACTGAGTGGTCACATGGCACCGCTCATTACAGAAATGAATAGGCGGCTCCACCTCCCATAGGGGAGGAGCCGCATATTCATTGCTGTAAATGATCGGTGCCATGTGACCGCTCAATTACAGGAAGAAGCTGCAGCGCCGGGGAAGCCAGGGACTGCAGGGACCGCGCCGGGAGCAGGTAAGTATACGGGGAGCGCAGCGCTGTGCGATATTTACCTGCTCCTCGCTCCGGTGCGGCTCCGTCTCCAGCGTCCTCTAGCAGTGACGCTAAGGTCGGAGGGCGCGGTGACGTAGTCAGTGCGCGCCCTCTGCTGAGCGTCAGTGCTGGAGACGGAGCCGCACGAGGAGCAGGTAAATATTGAAAGCGCCGGCGTCCTGAGCGAAGAGAGGCGAGTATGTGATTTTTTTTTTATTGCAGCAGCAGCATTATATATGGCACAGCTTTATAAGGAGCATCTATGGGGCAATAATCAACGGTGCAGAGCAATATATGTATATGGGGCACAGCTTTATAAGGAGCATCTATGGGGCCATAATCAAAGGTGCAGAGCAATATATATGGCACAGCTTTATAAGGAGCATCTATGGGGCCATAATGAACGGTGCAGAGCATATATGTGGCACAGCTTTATATGGAGCATCTATGGGGCCATAATGAACAGTATAGAGCATTCTATATAGCACAGTTGTATATGGAGCATCTATGGGGCCATAATGAACGGTGCAGAGCATTATAGATGGCACAGCTTTATAAGGAGCATCTATGGGGCCATAATGAACAGTATAGAGCATTCTATATAGCACAGTTGTATATGGAGCATCTATGGGGCCATAATGAACGGTATGGAGCATCTATTTTTATTTTTGAAATTTACCAGTAGCTGCTGCATTTCCTACCCTAGGCTTATACTCGAGTCAATAAGTTTTCCCAGTTTTTTGTGGCAAAATTAGGGGGGTCGGCTTATACTCGGGTCGGCTTATACTCGAGTATATACGGTATTAGGTCGGACTCACAGTTCCACTTGCGAGAGCCTCGCATCACTTCACCCTGCACAGCCGCCCATTCTTTGGACTGGAGTGTGCAGCTGCTTAGAAATTCAGACGTTTCGGGTGATGCAATGCAAAGCTCGCGCATCGCTCTGGCATAATTGGCATATAAGGGGTTGACTTATATAAAGCCCCTCTGCTGTATGGTACTGTAGAATTTACAGTAGCTATCACTCATGGAAGAAGTGAAATCTTTGGTATTGTACTATACCTATATTTCTCTGCTGTATCTGTACATCATGAATCATGGTATGTGTTAAAGAGGCCCACTGAGACTCTTTCGCCCAGGATCCTCAAAAACCTGGAACCGGCCTTGGGTCTCCTGATATCAGTTCCTTTATATTCGCTTGTACTATTAACTCATGCAAACTTTATAGAAGTGACAGCGACAGCTGAAACAAGAGTATCCCTTTAAGAGACAAAGTTGATATAAAAATCCACATTTCAAAAACAGAAGCTAAAACGAAATCAATTTAGTAAACTCCGGGGAAGCGGCATCTGAGGGCAACTGCTCCTGGGATATTTTAAGCAGAGAAGTGATTTGTTTTTATTCTTACAAATAGGTCTTCTCCTCCAAGACGAATGTGGTGAAGGTTGAGGGACGTATGACTTTGCCGGAGACATTTCATCACCCACTTCAAATCACAGAATAGAAATAAATGGGATTCAATACATAAAACATTTTGTGTTCCCTCCAGGAGAATAATAGGTAGATGCTAATCGGCATGGTGGAATACAGTATTCCTGTCCATGGTGCAGGTTTTTTTCCTTTTTTTTTTCTTTCACAGGATTGAAAACTCTCTCTGCATAGTACATAGCATCCAAGTGATAGAAATCTTGCATAATGAAGAAGGTGACTGTCCTGTATACACAAGGTAATGTGAGCACGGCGAGGTGTTCTCCTCTCTATGGTGCTGATACATTGTGTACAATATGCAAATTGCCTCTTCAGAGAAGAAGAGGACTAGAACTCTAAAGCACCACCTGTCGGAGCTGCGATTCCCATGCTGTCAAATGACAGTGTGAGCCAACAGCTGTGACCGACAGTCAAAAGTTTACCTCCAGTCACAGAGGTGTCATCTGATATGAGTAATACTGCCATCAACCTATGCCTGCTGTCATTAATAACAGCAAGAGCAGACGCAGCTGACGGGAAATTCATCAGCCAGCGCCTGCGCTGTAAATAAATAATTATAAAAAAAATTACGTGGTGTCTGTTCTATTTTTGATAACCAGCATGGCAAAACTGACAGCTACTGGCTGCCACCCTCAGCTGTCAGCTTTATAATAGCTGGTTATCAAGAACTAACCCCATAGTTATATTGTAAATAAAAACACCCAAAATAAAGTCCTTTGTTTGAAATAAAAATCCACACCGTTTTACAAATTTATTTAAAATATTTAAAATTAACAAACAAAGTGTTAGGACTGGCGGAACGCACCAAGAAAGGTGATATAGATGCGTTCGCAGTCCGGGGTCCACCGTACAGGTGAAAACCTGCTGCTAGTAAATACAGACTATGTGGCAGTACACTAAAGTATATACACGTGGGTTCAACCTCACCCAGCGTGAAGGGAGCAATCCTGTTGCGTCACAGGATCGCGGTACCGCACCTAAAGCGCGAACGAGTAGTCAGCGTACTTAACCCCAACTGGGATTGAAGTCCGATTAGACCCTCGCTGGCACTACACCACAACTGGGTGTGTAAGGAAACTAAGTATAAATATATAAATGCACAGGAGTGCGAGCAATGCCGCACTGACGGACGCCACCAACCACACTGGCTTGGGTATGGAAAGCGCAAGGCAAGCACATGGCGCAGTACAGGCGGACACAGCAAGAGGACGCTGTAATGTGTGTATCGTGCAGATGATTAGTCGGGCGCTAGATAGCTACCAACATCCGCGAGCAGACAACAACTCTAGGGAGGGATATTTAGGAGCTTTCATCCATCGACATACATTCATCTACACACACACATATAACGTTATGAGACAATACTAGCGCATGGCCGTGCGGTCATGCGCAGTTTATATAGTTGCAGCACAGGAAGTGGCTACAGCACTTTTGCCCTTCCAAGACCTGCCAAGAGGACCAATGGAATGTGCTGCAGAGCCTGAGCACATGACCCTCGATCTCCAACGGGAGATCTTGCCCTGGGCATGCTCAGTACGTGCAGACAAGGACTTAGTCCCAGAGAAGTCCGCTCGCTGCTGACCAGCACTGACTTTAATGGCAGAGACTGGAGAAGCAGCAGCAACTCTACGCACAGAGTCAGACTGAGCGAGACGCTGGGATCAACGTCCCTGCTGAGCAGACTCCACTGCGGCTGGAGGAGAATGGGAGACCGCAGCGGAGACGGATCGAGATTCCCCCTGTGCAGCAGAGGAAACTCGACTCCTAACATTACCCCCCCTCCTAGGGCCCCCCCCTCCTTGGGCCTCGCTACGTTCGAAGGCAGCAATGAGCTGCGGAGCCCGAATGTGCTCAACAGGTTCCCAGGACCTGTCCTCGGGGCCATAACCCTTCCAGTCTACCAAATAAAATTTTTTACCACGCACCACCTTGTACCCCAAAATAGCGTTCACCTCATAATCGTCCGTAGACGAACCCGATGTCCCAGCAGATGACTCGGAAAACCGGGACATATACACGGGTTTCAAGAGGGACACATGAAAGGTGTCGGTGATACCCAGGCGTGGCGGAAGGGCCAAACGATAGACCACAGGATTAACCTACTCGAGGACCTTGAATGGGCCCAAGTAGCGAGGAGCAAATTTAGTGGACTCAACTCGCAGCCTGATGTTACGGGCGGAGAGCCACACCAAGTCGCCAGGAGCAAAGGTCGGAGCGGGGCGCCGATGAGCATCGGCGGAGGACCTCATTCTCTCCTTAGAGGCCCGAATGGCATCCTGAGTGCGGTCCCAAATATCCCGTGCCTCCACAGCCCAGTCTGCCACCCTGGAGTCGGCGGAAGACACGGGCATAGGCACAGGTAAACGTGGATGCTGACCATAGTTGAGGAGGAATGGGGTTTGTCCAGTGGAGTCGGCTACGGCGTTGTTCAGTGCAAACTCTGCCCATGTTAGCAAGGATGCCCAGTCATCCTGCCTGGCTGAAACAAAATGTCGCAGGTATGTGACCAAGGTCTGGTTGGCCCTCTCTACCAACCCATTGGTCTCGGGATGATAAGCGGAAGAGAGATTCAACTCAATACTGAGAAGACGACAGAGCTCTCTCCAGAACCGAGACGCAAACTGGGGACCCCAGTCACTGACAATTTTGTCTGGCATACCATGCAGGCGGAAGATATGTCTAATGAACAACGCTGCCAAGGCCCGTGCAGAAGGTAACCGCGGCAGCGGCACCAAATGCACCATTTTTGAGAAATGATCGGTGATGACCCAAATGATGGTACAGCCGCGAGACTTGGGCAAACCCACAACAAAGTCCATCCCGACCATCTCCCAGGGCCTATCTGCCACCGGCAAGGGATAGAGCAAACCAGCTGGCTTTTGATGCGGAGATTTATTTTTGGCGCAGGAGACACATGCCAGAACATAATCCCTGACATCCCGGACCATATGTGGCCACCAGTACGTCCTCGCCAGTAGCTCAGATGTCCTCTTTGTCCCAAAGTGTCCACCCACCCTGAACGAATGAGCCCAAGAGAGAACCTCCGGTCGCAAATTAATGGGCACAAAAGTCTTGCCCGGAGGCACAGACTCCAGCGAAACCGGCGCCACGGTTCTCAGGCTCTCGGAAGGGACAATAAGCCGAGGCTCCTCTTCCTCCTCCTCAGTTGACATAAGGGAGCGAGAGAGAGCGTCAGCACGGATATTCTTCTCCCCGGCGAGATAATGAAGGGAAAAGTGGAACCGGGAGAAGAACAGGGACCATCTGGCCTGGCGAGAATTTAGCCGCTGGGCTGTCTGCAAATAGACCAAATTTTTGTGGTCCATGTAAACTTGGAAGGGAAACCGCGCACCTTCCAGAAGGTGTCTCCACTCCGAAAAGGCCAACTTCATTGCTAGCAACTCCCTGTCCCCGATGGAGTAGTTTCTCTCTGCTGGCGTGAAGGTCTTGGAGAAGAAGAAGCATGGATGCTTCCGACCTTGAGAATCCTTTTGGTAGAGGACTGCTCCAGCACCAACGGACGAGGCATCCACCTCCAGTAGGAATGGCTTATCCACATCGGGACGATGTAAGATGGGAGCGCTAACAAAGCGGGACTTAATAGAAGTGAAGGCCTTGGAGACCTCTTCCGACCACAATTTGGGATTCGCTCCCTTCTTGGTGAGGGCTACCAAGGGAGCTACCAGAGTTGAGAAGTGGGGAATGAACTGGCGGTAATAGTTTATGAACCCCATAAAGCGCTGCACCGCTTTAAGAGAATGGGGCTCTTGCCAGTCCATCACAGCCTGTAGTGTGGCAGGATCCATAGCCAATCCCTGGGCGGAGATGATATAGCCCAGGAAAGGTAAGGACTCCTGCTCAAACACACACTTCTCCAACTTTGCATAAAGAGAGTTTGCCCGTAGGAGGTCGAAGACTCTGCCAACATCTCTCCGGTGGGAGTCAATATCTGGAGAAAAGATGAGAATATCATCCAGATAGACTACAACCGAGGTGGAAAGCATATCCCGGAAGATGTCGTTGACAAAGTCTTGGAAAACGGCAGGTGCATTACAGAGCCCGAAGGGCATCACCAGATACTCATAGTGCCCATCTCTGGTTGTTAAATGCCATTTTCCACTCGTCCCCCTCACGGATGCGAATCAGGTTATAAGCACCCCGCAGATCTAGTTTAGTAAACACTCTAGCTCCCCGAAGCCTATCGAAAAGCTCAGATATCAACGGCAAAGGGTACTTGTTCTTAACTGTGATAGCATTAAGACCCCTGTAGTCTATGCATGGACGTAGTTCTCCATTCTTCTTCTGCACGAAAAAGAACCCTGCCCCAGCAGGTGACACTGACTTCCTGATGAACCCTCTTGCCAGATTCTCTTGTATGTACTGAGACATTGCCTCCGTTTCCGGGAGAGATAATGGATAGACTCGACCCCGGGGAGGCTCAGCACCAGGCAAGAGATCAATAGGACAGTCATAGGGGCGATGGGGCGGAAGAGTCTCCGCTGCCTTTTTGGAGAATACGTCTGCATAAGACCAATATTGCTTGGGGAGAGAGGAGAGATCTGCGGGTACCTCTGTAGTAGTAACCTGAACGCACTCTCGATGACACCTGTTCCCACAAGATTCACCCCATCCCAGAATTCTGCCTGAGGACCACTCAATGTGAGGAGAGTGGTACCGTAACCAAGGTATCCCCAAGAGAACCTCATCAATTCCCTCAGGAATGACGAGTAGAGATATAATCTCCTGATGAGATGGTGACATGGACAGAGTAAAAGGGATAGTTTGATGTGTAATCTGTGTGGGCAGTGTCGACCCATTCACCACTCGTACCGTTACTGGTTGAGATAGCATGACCAGAGGAATTGTGTGACGTTGGGCGAAGGCTGAAGACATAAAATTGCCCTCCGCCCCAGAATCCACGCAGAATTCCACCGAGTGAGAGGATGAGCCCAATGTTATTGTCCCCTTAAAGGACAATTTGGAGGCAAACGTCGCCGTGTCTAGTGCACCTCCACCAACTACCACTAGACGCTGACGTTTCCTCGACCGCTGGAGACATCTGGAGGCAAGATGTCCAGACTGTTGGCAAAGATGACAAATCTGGAGTGCACGAGCGGTCCGGGACTTAGATCCTGCTCGAGACTCTACCACAGGCTCATGGGGCTCAGGAGCCTGGTCTGGAGATTCCAAAGGTTTGGCGAAGGTGGGAGCCAGCCAAAACCTCTGCCTACACTGGGCTCGCTCTAACCTCCGCTCGTGAAAACGGAGATCAATACGAGTGGATAGAGTAATTAATTCCTCCAGTGTGGCCGGAATCTCCCTAGTGGCCAGGGCGTCCTTAACGTGGTCAGCCAGCCCCCTCCAAAATATTGGAATGAGGGCTTTATCCGACCACTCCAGCTCAGATGCTAAGGTGCGGAAGTGGACGGCAAAATGACTGACCAAGGACGAGCCCTGAGTCAATGCCAACAATTGGAGCGCCGTATCATGGGTGACACGAGGTCCTAAAAAGACCTGTTTCAGAGTGCTCAGAAACAACGGAGCACTCTGCACCACATGATCGCTACGCTCCCATAGCGGCGTAGCCCACTGCAACGCTCTGTCCGACAGAAGAGACACTATAAATCCCACCTTAGCCCGCTCTGTAGGAAAACGAGAGGCCAGAAGCTCGAGATGGATAGAGCACTGACTCATGAAACCCCTACAAGACTTACTGTCACCAGAGAATTTCTCTGGAAGCGGGAGGCGAGTTAGAGTCGGGACAGGAGCGGCAGTGGACAAGGTGGCTGCAGCAACACTAGCAGCCTGAACAGCGACAGCAGTGACATCCACAGCTGAAGTTGAACGCTCAAGAGCCGCCAACCTTCCCTCCAGCTGCTGTATGTACCGCTGTGAACGCTGATCGTCCATCATTTACTAGCCAGACCCTGGCGCTAGTATTCTGTTAGGACTGGCGGAACGCACCAAGAAAGGTGATATAGATGCATTCGCAGTCCGGGGTCCACCGTGCAGTTGAAAACCTGCTGCTAGTAAATACAGACTATATGGCGGTACACTAAATTATATACACGTGGGTTCAACCTCACCCAGCGTGAAGGGAGCAATCCTGTTGCGTCACAGGATCGCGGTACCGCACCTAAAGCGCGAACGAGTAGTCAGCGTACTTAACCCCAACTGGGATTGATTTCCGATTAGACCCTCGCTGGCACTACACCACAACTGGGTGTGTAAGGAAACTAAGTATAAATATATAAATGCACAGGAGTGCGAGCAATGCCGCACTGACGGACGCCACCAACCACACTGGCTTGGGTATGGAAAGCGCAAGGCAAGCGCACGGCGCCGTACAGGCGGACACAGCAAGAGGACGCTGTAATGTTTGTATCGTGCAGATGATTAGTCGGGCGCTAGATAGCTACCAACATCCGCGAGCAGACAACAACTCTAGGGAGGGATATTTAGGAGCTTTCATCCATCGACATGCATTCATCTACACACACACATATAACATTATGAGACAATACTAGCGCATGGCCGTGCGGTCATGCGCAGTTTATATAGTTGCAGCACAGGAAGTGGCTACAGCACTTTTGCCCTTCCAAGACCTGCCAAGAGGACCAATGGAATGTGCTGCAGAGCCTGAGCACATGACCCTCGATCTCCAACGGGAGATCTTACCCTGGGCATGCTCAGTACGTGCAGACAAGGACTTAGTCCCAGAGAAGTCCGCTCGCTGCTGACCAGCACTGACTTTAATG
This sequence comes from Ranitomeya imitator, assembly GCF_032444005.1. NCBI lineage: Eukaryota > Metazoa > Chordata > Amphibia > Anura > Dendrobatidae > Ranitomeya > Ranitomeya imitator. The sequence goes on along the minus strand of NC_091284.1, from coordinate 790,649,414 downwards.
GCAGAGACTGGAGAAGCAGCAGCAACTCTACGCACAGAGTCAGACTGAGCGAGACACTGGGATCGATGTCCCTGCTGAGCAGACTCCACTGCAGCTGGAGGAGAATGGGAGACCGCAGCGGAGACGGATCGAGATTCCCCCTGTGCAGCAGAGGAAACTCGACTCCTAACACAAAGTTACCGTATTTTTCGGACTATAAGATGCACTGGACCATAAGATGCGATCCAAATTTTTCAAAAAGAAAAGAGGGCAAAAAAAATAATGTGTCAAATGGGGGTCTGTTTTAAAGTCTGAATTTAGCTTATCGGGAAGGGGGGATCGGTACAGGTGCAGGAGTGCCACAGGGGTTGTTCATTGGTCCAGGCTCGTGCGGTGGCCTCTGGGAAATCCAATCCCAGGCTGGTGTGGCAATGGTGCTCAGTGCTGTGGCGGCGGCACTCTGTGCTGCGGCGACAGTGCTCTGTGCTGGGGCAGCATCGCTCTGTACTGGGGTGGTTGGCTCTATGTGCTGGGATGCCGGCGGCTCTCTGTGGTGCATGGGGAGCTCTGCCGGCATTTTATCAATGCCCAGAGGCCCCCAAAGCTCCATTGCTGCGAAGCAGTGGTCTCTGGGAAAATGGCCGCTGGGGGCAGCGCATGCTCAGATTCAGATCTCGGCAGCGGTTAACTCCAGTGAACTCACTTACGGCATCGCTGCATGAGAACTTTATTATAAATGGAAGGGGGTGTTACCAGTGTCAGACATGTAGATCAGGAGAGCAGACTGTCAGTTATTACATGCCTCACACTGGCATCACCCCCTTGCATCTTAAGAGGTTATCCACTACAGACTGTAGTGGGAAGATCAATATAAAGTAGAGCTTCACCACCCAGCATCATGAGGGCTTGCTGGGCTGTTAATGAAAACAGTGCAGGAGAGAGTATGCGTGAAACTACGCCCACAGCCCAGTCACTCAGGGAGACTGGTTCCCACCTCTGTGATGCCGAGTCAACTTCCAATTCGGAAGTTGATGTGACATCTGCGGACATCAGAGGCAGTTGCAGCTGGTGGTCACATGATGGGGATGAGCAGACAGCAACAAGCACATTTGGAAACGCAAAGTATTTGAAGAAAGCCTTATTTCCAAGGTTTATATCGATCTATCTACTTCACATTGTAGTGGACACCCTCTTTAAATTAAGCTATGGAGACAGATTACAGGGGAGAGCTATGTCCAGCCCACGGATCTTAACAACTAATTTACATATTAAAAAAATACATTTCTTAGAAATGAGACATAGTTTGCAGATATCAAGTGTAAGATTGCATTTACTGAGTGAATTGGGGGACACTCGCTTAGTATGGGATTCAAGCACACGGGCACGGTTTTCTTCCACTTAAACAGTCCACATGGTTTATTATGGCACCATAAACCACAGAAATATGAACAATAAGCAAACAGTCTTTGCATCAATCTTCACATTAACAATAGGGTTGAGCGAAATGGGTCGGCCATTTTCAGAAGTCGCCGACCTTTGGCAAAGTCGGGTTTCATGAAACCCAACCCGATCCCTGTATGGGGTCGGCCATGAGGTCGGCGATCTTCGCGCAAAAGTCGCGTTTCATTCCGATACGCAAGTATCAGATATCGGCCGATATTTGCGGTATCGGAATCCATATTTATGTGTAAAATAAAGAATAAAAATAAAAAATAGGGATATACTCACCCTCGACGCGCCCTGGTACTAACCACTGTAACCGGCAGCTTCCATTCCTAAGAATGAGCGCGTGAAGGACTTCGATGACGTCGCAGCTTGTGATTGGTCGCGTGAGCGGTCACATGAGTGGTCACATGACCAATCTCAAGCCGCGACGTCATCGAAGGTCCTTCACACGCTCATTCTTAGGAAGGAAGGCTGCCGGTTAGTACCAGGGCACGTCTGAGGGTGAGTATATCCCTATTTTTTATTTTTATTCTTTATTTTACACATAAATATGGATCCCAAGGCCTGAAGGAGAGTTTCCTCTCCTTCAGACCCTGGGAACCTTTAGTATCCCATTGCACTGCATTGGGTTTCGTGTTTCGGCCAACCCCGACTTTTTAATAGGATCGGCCGATTTCACTCGACCTGACTTTTGAGAAAGTCGGGTTTCGTGAAACCCGACCCGACCCTAAAAAAACAAAAGTCGCTCAACCCTAATTAACAATATATGGCTTTGAAACGCAGTCAATAAACATGCCGAACCACTGTGTCCAGTTATCGTGGGTGACAGCACGCCATACAGTTCATTAATGCCCATGGAGCACAACAGGCACCAACATACGACATTACGGTTGCAGCAACTAAACAAGCTGGTCCTCTTCTGACCAGTTGCTGTGGGTTACCACACAGTTCATAGAAACACCATAAGCACCAACAGTCTATTGAGGTACCTTACCGGAGCTCCTGCTCCACCTGCTGACTCCTTGTCAGTCCTCTCTTCCAGGAAAGCTGCCCAAGGGGATCACCAACTTGCCTGGGTGGCACACATTAGTTATTCCAGACCCACCGAAGGTCGGTAGCTTCCCCAACACAGATTATCCAGGTCCACAGTTTCACTGAGTGCTGCTCAGGGATCCGGTCCTACTCCCAGGACCTCCCAACACCAGCATATGCTTTTCAGGAAGCCTACTCCCAGGTCTTCCAACACAGGAACCACACAGGACCATGCGACCCACACCCTGGTCACATTATATATCCTTAACCACTCCCCTGGGTGGGAGTGTGGGTGTGTGGCTAGTTTGTTCCACCCATCTCACATAACTAGCCCTGCCAGCCTCCCATGACTATTATACAACACAAAATACTTGTGGGACTATAGGTCCCAGAACACCACATCGCTTCAGGCTGGCAGCGCAGAGTCTCCTCCTCTGCGGCACATACATCGGCCATTCACTTGTGCTAAGAATCTCATGTGTTTTTTCATATATTTCACAAGCCATTATGCTATTCCCATTTCATGTATTGCACATTTCCTTGCTCTAGCACAGATTAATTTTGAGTGCAGCCATTAATCTATTTGCTATATGACTTTTTTGGTTATGCACCAGTTCAGATTAGAATGCTGTTCAGTCAGTTTTTCTATATCTACATCCATGCAACTGCCATGCACTCTCACAGCCTCAATACGCCTCCGTGCGTATACTGGGGAGACCAGGCAGCGCCCCCTACCTGTTACAGGGGTCACTGCATCACACAAGGTATCACTTTATCCAACTTTCTGTTACCTGTATACACATACAGACAGCACAAGAGTTGATCCTACTGACAGATTCCCTTTAAACATATCATATCTTTAACCCCTTCACTCCTAAGCCTGTTTTCAACTTCCTGTCCAGGAAAATTATTTCAATTCTGACCAGTCTCAATTCATAATGTAATGACTCTGGAATGCTTCAACGGATCCCACCAATTCTGGGTTTGTTTTCTCGTGACATATTGTAATTCATGACAGTGGTAAAAAAATTTTCAATACGCGTTTATTTGTGAAAGTATTGAAAATTTGTCCAAAATTTTGAAATTTTCAAAATTGTATTTCATGCCCTTAAATCAGAGAGTTCTGTCACACAAAATAGTTCATAAACAATATTTCCCACCTGTTTACTTTACATCAGCACAATTTTTGAAACATATGTTTTTGTTGGGAAGTTAGAAGGGTTAAAAGTTCTGTTGAGCATTCCGATACTGCAAATATTGGGTATCAGCCGATATTCGCTGTATCGGAATTTCGATACTGAGTTCCGATACTTTTGGGATATCAGATATCGGAATCGGAAGTTCCCATAGTGCAATGATGCACTATAATGGAGTGTGGGCGGTGCGTGGGCAGAGACTGCATGTGTGTGTGTGGGCGGGGTCTGTGCGTGACCGTCGGGACTCTGTCTGTGTCTGCCAGGGGTCTGTGCGGGCTGCCAGGGGTCTGTGTGTGCCTGCTAGGGGTCTGTGCGGGATGCCGGGGGTCTGTGCGGGCTGCCGGGGGTCTGCGGGCCTGCCGGGGCTCTGTGCAAGCTGCCGGGGTCTGTGCGGGCTGCCGGGGGTCTGCAGGCCTGCCGGGGCTCTGTGCGGGCCTGCTGGGGCTCTGTGCGGGCTCCCAGGGGCCTGTACGGGTCTGCCGAGGCTCTGTGCGGGCTGCTGGGGCTCTGTGCCGGCTGCTGGGGCTCTGTGCCAGCTGCCAGGGGTCTGTGCGTGTGTGCAGGCATCGTCCGATGGGACTACAAATCCCATCAGATGATGCCTGCTACAGTGGCAGTGATTGACACATTAGCCAATGATGGGACAGTAGTAATCCCATCATCCGGCTAATGTGTTGAATGTAAAAAAAAAAAAGAATACTACATCTATACTACATACATACATACTACATACATACTACTTACATACTACATTCTACATACATACTACATACATGCTACATACATACTACATACATACTACATACATACTACATACATACTACATACATACATACTACATACATACTACATACATACTACATACAATACATTCATACATCACATACAATACATACATATAGACATACAGTACATATAACATAGAGCACATACTCACCATCACTTGTCACTTTGTTCCCCGAAGCCAGTGTCATCTGCAAAAAATATTCAAATAACAAACTACCAATATACTCCCTGTCTGCAGAAATCTATAAGTGTCCCACGACAATCTCCCGTGGAGAACGGCAGCATCAGCTGATGTGACCACTCTCTAGGGGCTCCAGGAACACAATGACGGGAGGAAGGTATCCTTCCACACTGTATTCCTCCGCCGCTGTAAAAAAATAGTCCCTAGTCTCACTTTTGGCATTGCTGTGTGAGAAATTTTCCCATGCAGCAATTGCTATAAAGTGAGACTTTGAACTATAGTAAACTCAGTAATGCACTGCAGGAGCCATTGCCTCCTGTCAGTGTGTCACTGCGGGTCCTATAGAGCAGTGACATCACCCGATGACACTGTTCTATAGGGGAGATCGTCGTGGGACACTCGTTATTAATTGGACTACGGTGGACAGGTAGTGTATGGCTTATTATTTTACATTTTTTGCAGGCGCTGAAGTATGGTAAGTATGGTTAAATGAAGAATGTTAAAATACTTTTTTCCTAATGTGTGCATGTTTTATTAACCCTTTATTACTATTGGATTAATAAAGGATAGGCGTCTTATTGACGCCTCTCCGTTATTAACCCGGCTTAATGTCACCTCACAATAGCAAGGTGACATTAACCCCTTATTACCCCATATCCCACTGCTACACGGGAGTGGGAAGAGAGGGGCTAAGTGCCGGAATTGGTGCATCTTACAGATGCACCATTTCTGGGGCGGCTGCGGACTGGTATTTGTAGCCGGGGGAGGGGGCAATATCCATGGCCCCTCTCCAAGCTATGAATATCAGCCCGCAGCTGTCTTAAGTAGCCTTTCTGGCTATAAAATATAAGGGGACCCCATGTCAATTTTTTGGGGGGTCCCCCTATTTTAATAGCCAGTAAAGGCTACGCAGACAGCTGCGGGCTGATATTCATAGCAGGCTACACATATAGGCCCCCAGCCGTCGGCTTTCCACCTCTGGCACAGAAAGTTGTTCGGGAGCCCATGCCGGTTTTTTCCATTTTTTTTAAGTTCAACGCTCATTAAGGCCTGTTTCACACTTGCGTTGGTATGGGTCCGTCGCTATGCGTCGGGCTGACGTACCGACGCACGTTGTGAAATTTATGCACGATGTGGGCAGCGGATGCAGTTTTTCAATGCATCTGCTGCCCATTCTGAAGTCCGGGGAGGAGGGGGCGGAGTTTCAACCGCGCAAGCACGGTAGAAAATGGCGGACGCGACGGACAAAAAAGTTTACTTGAATGTTTTTTCATGCAGACGGTCCGCCAAAACACGACAGATCCGTTGCACGAAGGACGTGACGTGTGGCCATCCATCACGATCCGTCGCTAATACAAGTCTATGGGTAAAAAACGCATCCTGCGAGCACATTTGCAGGATCCGTTTTTTTCCCAAAACGACAGATTGCGACGGATTGCTAAAAACGCAAGTGTGAAAGTAGCCTTAGAAACATCGGCCTTTCTCTTATATATCTATGGATACATCTATCTATAGATATATTTATAGATAAATATATCTATAGATACATAGATGTAGCTATCCATATATCTGGCTGCTTTCACACATCAGGCTTTTGCCGTCAGGCACAATCCGGCGAGTTTTGAAAAAAACGGATCCGTTTTTTTCCGCCGGATCTGTTTTTTTCCACCGGATCCATTCTTTCTGCCGGATATGTTTTTTCCACCAGATCCGTTTTTTTGCAGGATCCGTTTTTTTCCGCCGGATCCGTTTTTTCTGCCGGATCTGTTTTTTTTTGCTGGATGTGTTTTTTTCCACAGGATCCTTTTTTTTCCACCGGATCCGTTTTTTTCAAAACTCGCCGGATTGTGCCCAACGGCAAAAACCACGTTCAAAAAGTTTATTAACCCTTTAGGGTGTGGCAAGGAGGAATGAAAAAATGAATAATTTACGTTTTATCACAAAAATTTTACATTAGACCCATTTTTTTTAGGGACCTACGCCGCTTGAAGGGGTCCTCTGGGGTGATGGTATGGCGGCTGGATGGTGAAGCTTCCCACAGGTGAAGCGGGGTCCCCAGGGATCCCAAGGTTTATGGCAATGATGGTGTATGTTGTTAAATAAGGACACAGAGTGTGTAAAGTCTTTACCTAGTTTACTGGCAGTAACAGTCCACAGTCCAGAGTACCAGGAACAGTGATGTTATGGCCCAGCCGGCCTGGAGGCAAAGGTAGATCCCTCTCCCAGGTGAGGTTTGTAAGCCTTTCCTACTTGTGCTGTTGGTGGGGTACCTGATGCCTGAAGCTTGCTGGCAAGGTACCCCTTTCTCTTTCCCTGTCCTGGGACAGGTACCTGTATGGCAGGCAGCTTGAGACGTTTTACAGGGTCTCTATCACGACCTGGGTTCCTCAGGTGCAGCTTCGTCTTCAGGTGTAGTGTGTGCAAATTACGTACAGTTCAATGCCCTCTTCTGTCACGTGTCCTGTTGCACAACATGACCTCGGGCTCCCGGTGCCCGGTTACTGCACTCTGGCTCTGAGAGTGCCCGATCACAGTTCCCCTCTGAGCCCCTTGCTTTCTCCACTGTGCTCCGTTCCTCAATTGCTCCACTACATTCAACAACCCCTCGGGTTCTTCTCCTTTCCTGGAGCTGCAGCACAAATCCTGGCTGCACGGCTCCATTGTCTGCTCTCAGATCCAGACTTCCTTCTCTCTCCACTGTCTCCCTCAGACTGCCTAACTCCTCCTCCAGACCAGAATGCATAAAGCTGAGGGAAGCTCCCCTGAATCCGGGTCCTGAGCTCCCCCTTCTGGCCCAGATTCAGAATGTGTTGTGCGTGGGTGCTTACCTGGTAAAGAGAATCCCCCTTGCCTCCAAGCATGATATTGCCCTTCCCGAAAGGAAGACAACATCACTGTAACAACCGGTTACCTGGGGTGTTACAGGAGCGCCTCATGCTTTGGAATACACCAGACCACAAACTTTTTGCGATTTGTTTTCGGCAAGGCATGTTCAGCATATAAAATGACCAGACCTGAGCGGCAGGAAAAATGAACTTTTTTATCAATTACCTACACTATACATTTATTCTGGACCCGCATCTTGCAGCCATTATACATTTTTTGCAGCATTTTTCCAAAGTTATAGCAAGACTGAAAGCGTTTTTTACGAAATTGTGGTAAATAAAAAGAGAATTTTGAGTTATTAAAAGTGGGTCCCTTTTTCAGGACCACTATCAATTAGCCAGCAGAAAAAGTGGTATCCCTCTCTCTCTTTAACTCTCAGTATGGAGGACCCAGCACATTTGTGTATTATATAAACATCCCTATAATTTAATTGACCTTTGTGTAATACTTCATTTTCCTTCTGGGAGGGCTGCAGAGAAATTGAACACTTGCTACCAAGTTTCAAGCAGATTACACCTCATTACTGAAAAGTTCTAGGACCCCTTGCCAATAGCGGACCCCTTGGTGATTTGGAATCTTAGTCCTGGATACCTTTTCTTACTCTGAAACCTTTTCTTAGTCATTGTGTTTTTAATGTTATCATTTTTATTCAGGGCACACGTGAATGTGCAAACAATTACAATCTTCTGACAAAATAACTTTTTAAAAGAACTTGAATGTTTCCATTCTTTATACACCGAGATTGTCACTAGGTAAACGGATTGTTTGCTCATCCGCCGCGCTCATTTTTCTAAATCAGCCACATTTGACACATTTTTAAAAGAAGAAATATTTCATTGCTTTATCCATCTCTGTCATGGCTGAGATAGATTTCAATTCTGAGCCTTCAGTAAAGAAGTAATTATACATATTTCTTGTAAACTCCTTACATAGAGAATATTATTTATAGAGTATTGTTGCAAAAAAAAGAAAAAACTACAGCATCTTATAAAAGTGAGAAATCTGTCGGATTTCAAAAGGTGAGAAAAACAACATGGATTTGCTTAAGGGGTTATTCCTGGCATTGAAAGTTATCACTGATCCACAGGATACATCACAACTTGTGGACTAGTGAAAGTCAGAAAGCTGGGACCACGACCGATTTAACCCCTTAATCCCATATGACGTACTATCCCGTCCAGGTGACCTGGGACTTAATTCCCAGTGACGGGATAGTACGTCATATGCGATCGGCCGCGCTCACGGTCGCAGCTGACATCCGGCACTATGTGCCAGGAGCGGTCACGGACCGCTCCCGGCACATTAACCCCCGGCACACCGCGATCAAAGATGATCGCGGTGTGCCGGCGGTGCAGGGAAGCATCGCGCAGGGAGGGGGCTCCCTGCGGGCTTCCCTGAGACGATCGGTACACGGTGATTTACTCACCGTGTACCGAGCGTCTTCTCCCTGCAGTCCCCGGATCCAAAATGGCCGCGGGGCTGCATCCGGGTCCTGCAGGGAGCACTTCCGGGTCAGGATCAGGCTGCAGCTGCAGTGCACACTGTCAGATCGGTGATCTGTGATGTCCCCCCCTGGGACAAAGTGAAAAAGTAAAAAAAAAAATTTCCACACGTGTAAAAAAAAAAAAAAAAAAAAAAATCCTAAATAAAGAAGAAAAAAAAAATATTATTCCCATAAATACATTTCTTTATCTAAAAAAAAAAAAAAACAATAAAAGTACACATATTTAGTATCGCCGCGTCCGTAACGACCCGACCTATAAAACTAGCCCACTAGTTAACCCCTTCAGTGAACACCGTAAGAAAAAAAAAAAAAACGAGCCAAAAAACAACGATTTATTATCATAACGCTGAACAAAAAGTGGAATAACACGCGATCAAAAAGACGGATATAAATAACCATGGTACCGCTGAAAACGTCATCTTGTCCCGCAAAAAACGAGCCACCATACAGCATCATAACCAAAAAATAAAAAAGTTATAGTCCTCAGAATAAAGCGATGCCAAAATAATTATTTTTTCTATAAAATAGCTTTTATCGTATAAAAGCGCCAAAACATTAAAAAAATTATATAAATGAGGTATCGCTGTAATCGTACTGACCCGAAGAATAAAACTGCTTCATCAATTTTACCAAACGCGGAACGGTATAAACGCCTCCCCCAAAAGAAATTCATGAATAGCTGGTTTTTGGTCATTCTGCCTCACAAAAAATCGGAATAAAAAGCGATCAAAAACTGTCACGTGTCCGAAAATGTTACCAATAAAAACGTCAACTCGTCCCGCAAAAAACAAGACCTCACATGACTCTGTGGACCAAAATATGGAAAAATTATAGGTCTCAAAATGTGGAGACGCAAAAACTTTTTTGCTATAAAAAGCGTCTTTTCGTGTGTGACGGCTGCCAATCATAAAAATCCGATATAAAAAACGTTATAAAAGTAAATCAAACCCCCCTTCATCACCCTCTTAGTTAGGCTAGGTTCACATTGCGTTAATGGGTTAACGCTAACGGACAGCGTTGCACGGCGAAAATGTCACAATTAACGCCGTGCAACGGGTCCGTTAGCACAACCATTGACAGCAATGTGATTTTCGGGTGTAGCACATCGCTAGAGCGTGCCATTTTCGGCTCGCGCTAGCAAGGTGCCGTTCTTTTGTGGCGCGCCTCGGACGCTGCTTGCAGCGTCCGCTGCGTGCCCGAGGTCCGATCCCCGATCTTCCAGAGCGGGGACGGTTAACGCGACCACTAAACACAACACCTAAAAAGACATTGCGTTAGCGCAATCCGCTAGCGCTAAACGGATTTCCCTAACGCAATGTGAACCTAGCCTTAGGGAAAAATAATAAAATTTAAAAAAATTTATTTATTTCCATTTTCCCATTAGGGTTAGGGCTAGGGTTAGGGCTAGGGTTAGGGCTAGGGTTAGGGCTAGGGTTAGGGTTTGGATTACATTTACGGTTGGGATTAGGGTTGGGATTAGAATTAGGGGTGTGTCAGGGTTAGGTGTGTGGTTAGGGTTACAGTTGGGATTAGGGTTTCATTTATAATTGGGGGGTTTCCACTGTTTAGGCACATCAGGGGCTCTCCATACGCGACATGGCGTCTGATCTCAATTCCAGCCAATTCTGCATTGAAAAAGTAAAACAGTGCTCCTTCACTTCCGAGCTCTCCCGTGCGCCCAAACAGGGGTTTACCCCAACATATGGGGTATCATCGTACTCGAGACAAATTGGACAACAACTTTTGGGTCCAAGTTCTCTTGTAATCCTTGGGAAAATAAATATTTGGGGGGCTAAAAATCATTTTTGTGGGAAAAAAAAAGGATTTTTTATTTTCACGGCTCTGCGTTGTAAACTGTAGTGAAACACTTGGGGGTTCAAAGTTTTCACAACACATCTAGATAAGTTCCGTGGGAGGTCTAGTTTCCAATATGAGGTCACTTGTGGGGGGTTTGTACTGTTTGGGTACATCAGGGGCTCTGCAAATGCAACGTGACGCCTGCAGACCAATGCATCTAAGTCTGCATTCCAAATGGCGCTCCTTCCCTTCCGAGTTCTGCCATGCGCCCAAACAGTGGTTCCCCCCCACATATGGGGTATCAGCGTACTCAGGACAAATTGGACAACAACTTTTGGGGTCCAATTTATTCTGTTACCCTTGTGAAAATACAAAACTGGGGGCTAAATATAATTTTTGCGAAAAAAAATAAAATTATTTTAACGGCTCTGCATTATAAACTTCTGTGAAGTACTTGTTGGGTCAAAGTGCTCACCACACATCTAGATAAGTTCCTTAAGGGGTCTACTTTCCAAAATGGTGTCACTTGTGGGGATTTCAATGTTTAGGCACATCAGGGGCTCTCCAATCGTGACATGGGCTCCGATCTCAATTCCAGCAAATCTTGCATTGAAAAGTCAAATGGCGCTCCTTCCCTTCCGAGCTCTGCCGAGAGGGTGATTCTCTACTGGTTTCAGCAGATGTCGAATCTCTATATACCAATATTAGGCACAGAGACGGCATTGGTGCCGTTAGATATTTTTTGGAGTCATCTACTTTGTCCATTGGTATGAGATCGCTTCTGCTGGAACTTTTAGAGTTCACCCTCACGCATAACTTTTTTATTTTTAAGGGGTCCTTCTACCTACAGCTCCAGGGGACTGCTATGGGAGCGGCCTTCGCGCCCTCCTATGCCGGTCTTTTCCTGGGGCTGTGGGAGAGGGACCTCCTCCTGTCCGGCGAACAGGGATCAATTGACCGTGTCCCTTTATGGACTCGCTATATTGATGATATCTTCTTCGTCTGGCAGGGCACGTCCGTTGACCTTGCGCGGTACATCTCCTCCTTGAACAGCAACGATATGAACATACACTTGACTTTTGTGTGGAGTGATATATCTATTGACTTCCTGGATGTGACGATTAAGAAGGACCCTAATGGAACTCTTTGTACGGATATTTTCCGTAAACCAACTTCTACTAATACCCTTCTGCACGCCTCCTCAGGTCATCCCCAGCACATGATAAGATCTATTCCGGTGGGGCAGTTCCTTCGTTTACGTCGTATCTGCTCCACCGATGGTGATTTTGAAAGAAGAGCTGGGGAGCTGAGGATGCGTTTTGCGGCAAGGGGCTACAGTGGTAGATCCATCAAGAAGGCATACCAGAGGGCGAAACATGCTACACGTCATGACTTGCTCTATGGTAGTCAGCACGGACAACTAAATAGAACCAATAACACCGATAATATTAGGTTTATCACTACGTATAACTCCAAGACTAATCAGATCAGGAGAGCCCTAGATAAAGCCTGGCCTATACTTCAAGTTGATCCGATAATCAAGAAATTTATCCCAAAAAAACCATCTATCACATTTAGGCGCGCCACTAACCTTAGAGACCAATTGGTCCATAGTCACTATGAGGGACGGCCTCCTATGACTTTCTTGGACAAGTTTACGCCAAGTGTTGGTTGTTTTCCGTGTGGTCGGTGTGTCGCCTGCCCCAACATTGAAAAAAGTGATTTTTTCTTTGATTCTAGTGGTGCCAGGAGGTTCTCCATTAGGCAACGGATCACCTGCACCACTAGGTATGTTGTTTATTATGCTACATGCCCCTGCGGACTTATATACGTTGGCCTCACCACCCGCCAGTTGAAAGTCCGCGTGAGGGAGCACGTGTTGGGGATACAGGCGGCCGCCGGCCACGCGGATGCGACCACGCTTAAAACGCTGCCAAGGCACTTTAAGGCTTATCATAACTGTGATGCCACGATGTTGAAAGTAAGGGGAATTGATGCCCTTAGGATCAACATAAGAGGTGGCCATCTATCCAAGAGACTTGGCATGCTGGAAACACGCTGGATTTGGCGTTTGCAGACTGTCCAGCCTCATGGATTGAATGAGGGATTGTCGTTCGCCCCGTTCCTGTAGCCGCCTGGCTGCTGCGCATCGTTTCCTCTTTACTGTTCCGCATTCGCTATCCATATTTGTTTTTAATTGCGTTGTATTGTCTTTTTGTTTTTAGCCTGTTTCCGGTCTGTGACTATGTATGGGATAATCACCCGGGCTGCTCATATGAAGAACCTGCATCTACGTTTGATATAGATGTAACCTCTAAACGGACATCAACATCTCCATTTGTACATCTTCTCGAGAGAGAGATATATATATTATGGACTATTTGTATCAGCGGCTACTTTGCATTGATTGTATATTATTATATAACTATTGCTGGTATCTGTATGTATATATATCGGCGTTTATTTCGCTTTAGTGGTTCTGTGTTTTAAGATGGGTAGGTTTGATGGCTATGGGTGTTTTATTGTTTGAGGTTGATTTCTATGTATATATTTGTGCTACTCTGATATATGTCTATGTATCGGCCATATATGTATATTAGGTCCCATATTGTCGGTCACTGTAGTGTTATAATTTAGCTATTTATATTCGTTTATGTTTATTTATCTTATATATGGCATGTGCGCTTTGTATTTGAACTGTCCTGGCTCTCTGTATGAGCCAGCACACTTGCCCTTCTCCAATATGGCTGCGATGGTTGTCCGCGCATGCGCAGTCGCGTCGCGCTTCTCTCTGGTTTTCGCTGTGCCTTGTGGGGCGGATCACATGGGGCCCGTGTGTTTCCGGTCCCGCAGGCTGTGCGGACCGGATGTAGATGTATCGGTGCGGCTGTGCTTGCGAGCGCAACCATTTCCGGATCGTGAGCTATTTAACCGGTGCCCCCCTTGTGTTTGGCACCCCCCTGAGGAAGGCCACCCGCCGAAACGCGCGTCGGGGAGGACGGGACTGCTGTGCATATACTCCGTATCTCACTACTGCGGTATGTACTATACATCGGATATTTGTTCATAGGGGTATATATATTATTGATGAATTTTTCCAATGACGCTATTTTAGCACATATGGACGTGTAATGTATCCATATGGTCCATAACGAATACCGTTGCACTGCAGCCCGGTCCCTCTATATGAGATGTGTGTGCGGGCTTGTGTAGGGGATTTTTCTGCCCGCCATGCTGTACACCTGTGTATTTTAATTCAATAAAGTTGTTTTTCTACTTTGTAATAACTGGACATTTTTCGACTGCGTTTTTTCTGGTGCTTTGTTTATTATTATATGTTTGTGCAGTTGTCCATTTGAGGTCCTAGGTCCGCCTTGGTCGACATAGTTAGTATAATTAATATATGATATATAAGATATATGATTTATATAACCAAGACGGACTATGTATGCCAGTGATTTGTGCCAAGTTCCTTAAGGGGTCTACTTTTCAAAATGGTGTCACTTGTGAGGGGTTCCAATGTTTAGGCACATCAGGGGCTCTCCAAACGCAACATGGCGTCCCATCTCAATTCCAGTCAATTTTGCATTGAAAAGTCAAATGGCGCTCCTTTCCTTCCGAGCTCTGCCATGCGCCCAAACAGTGGTTTACCCCCACATATGGGGTATCGTCGCACTCAGGACAAATTGCACAACAACTTTTGTGGTCTAATTTCTTCTCTTACCCTTGGGAAAATAAAAAATTGGTGGCGAAAAGATCATTTTTGTGAAAAAATATGATTTTTTATTTTTACGGCTCTGCATTATAAACTTCTGTGAAGCACTTGTTGGGTCAAAGTGCTCACCACACCTCTAGATAAGTTCCTTAAGGGGTCTACTTTCCAAAATGGTGTCACTTGTGGGGATTTCAATGTTTAGGCACATCAGGGGCTCTCCAAACGCAACATGGCATCCCATCTCAATTCCAGTCAATTTTGCATTGAAAAGTAAAATGGCGCTCCTTCCCTTCCGAGCTCTGCCATACGCCCAAACAATGGTTTACACACATATATGGGGTATCAGCGTACTCAGGACAAATTGGACAACAATTTTTGAGGTCCAATTTCTTCTCTTACTCTTGGGAAAATAAAAAATTGGGGGCGAAAAGATCATTTTTGTGAAAAAATATGATTTTTTATTTTTACGGCTCTGCATTATAAACTTCTGTGAAGCAATTGGTGGGTCAAAGTGGTCACCACACATCTAGATAAGTTCCTTAGGGTGTCTACTTTCCAAAATGGTGTCACTTGTGGGGGGTTTCAATGTTTAGGAACATGAGGGGCTCTCCAAACGCAACATGGCGTCCCATCTCAATTCCTGTCAATTTTGCATTGAAAAGTCAAATGGCGCTCCTTCCCTTCCGAGCTCTGCCATACGCCCAAACAATGGTTTACACCCATATATGGGGTATCAGCGTACTCAGGACAAATTGGACAACAATTTTTGAGGTCCAATTTCTTCTCTTACTATTGGGAAAATAAAAAATTGGGGGCGAAAAGATCATTTTTGTGAAAAAATATAATTTTTTATTTTTACGGCTCTGTATTATAAACTTCTGTGAAGCAATTGGTGGGTCAAAGTGGTCACCATGCATCTAGATAAGTTCTTTAGGGTGTCTACTTTCCAAAATGGTGTCACTTGTGGGGGGTTTCAATGTTTAGGCACATGAGGGGCTCTCCAAACACAACATGACGTCCCATCTCAATTCCTGTCAATTTTGCTTTGAAAAGTCAAATGGCGCTCCTTTCCTTCCGAGCTCTGCCATGCGCCCAAACAGTGGTTTACCTCCACATATGGGGAATCAGCTTACTCAGTACAGATTGTACAACAACGTTTGGCATCCATTTTATCCTGTTACCCTTGGTAAAATAAAACAAATTGGAGCTGAAATAAATTTTGTGTGAAAAAAAGTTAAATATTCATTTTTATTTAAACATTCCAAAAATTCCTGTGAAACCCCTGAAGGGTTAATAAACTTCTTGAATGTGGTTTTGAGCACCTTGAGGGGTGCAGTTTTTAGAATGGTGTCATACTTGGGTATTTTCTATCATATAGACCCCTCAAAATGACTTCAAATGAGATGTGGTCCCTAAAAACAAATGGTGTTGTAAAAATGAGAAATTGCTTGTCAAATTTTAACCCTTATAACTCCCTAACAAAAAAAAATTTTGGTTCCAAAATTGTGCTGATGTAAAGTAGACATGTGGGAAATGTTACTTATTAAGTATTTTGCGTGACATATCTCTGTGATTTAAGGGCATAAAAATTTAAAGTTGGAAAATTGCGAAGTTTTCTAAATTTTCGCCAAATTTCCGTTTTTTTCACACATAAACGCAAGTTATATCGAATAAATGTTACCAGTAAAATGAAGTACAATATGTCACGAGAAAACAATGTCAGAATCACTGTGATCCGTTGAAGCGTTCCAGAGTTATAACCTCATAAAGGGACAGTGGTCAGAATTGTAAAAATTGGCCCGGTCATTAACGTGCAAACCACCCTCGGGGCTTAAGGGGTTAAAGAACGAGGCTGTGAAACATGCAGTTTAAAGTATGCGGTCGCCAGGCTAGTGCATCAATACTTAATTTATATTCTAAGGGGTTGACGGAGATAGTCAAGCACTGTGTACTGAGGTCCCACAGGCATGACATTTCAGGGCCCCATTTCTCGGAATCATCAGTTATCACCTATCCTATGGATAGATGGGAATAACCCTTTAAAGAAGGAGAGTGAATATCCTGGATCACAAAGCAAAACCTAGACTATAATGTGTAATTTATGCTGCTCTTCTATTTAATGTCTATAGGACTGACACAGTCTAGTGTTAGACCTATTGTTAGTCTGAAACAGCCAAGTGTCAATTCCATAGACTTTAAATGGCTTGACTGTGCACATGATTGACTTCATTTTAGTCGTTTTCTCAGGATCTCTAGTAATCAGTAACATATCCTTTGAATAAAATGTAATTCCTGGACAACCCTCCAAAAGTGGACTTGTTGCCAGGTCAAAAGTGTCCAGTTTTTGCTTTTTAAAAAAAAAAAAAATTCCAGCTGCTCTCCTGATTATTATTTTTTTTTAAATAAAATTAAATTTGCCCCATGGTTCCAGAGATGGGAGGCATTTTTTATTTAGTGCTGATGGTTTTTACAAGAGAGGTGATGTTCACAGGAGCCTCTGGGGCGTGTCTTTAGACTGCTCTCTATAATTTTTCAATTAGTGCTAATTTTTATGGTCTTTACAAAGGGGGTGATGTTCACAGGAGCCTCTGGGGCGGATCTATAGACCACTGTTTATAATTTTTCAATTAGTGCAAATTTGTATAGTCTTTACAAGAGGGGTGATGTTCACAGGAGCCTCAGGGGGCGTCTTTAGACCGCTCTTTATAATTTTTCACAGGAGCCTCGGGGGTGCATCTTTAACCCCTTCCCGACCTTTGACGAACCGTATGCGTCATGAAAACCTGTGCCAATCCGACCTGTGACGCAGCATATGCCTCATGGTCGGATCGCGCTCCTGCAGGCCGGGTGAAAGGGTTAACTGTAATTTCACCCGACCTGCAGGGACAGGGGGAGTTGTGGCTTTGCCCCCCCGTGGCTACGATCACTCTGATTGGCTGTTGAAAGTGACGTTTCACTTTTAATCAGAGCGATAGTAATATTTCACCAATGAAAATTAGTGAAATATTACAATCCAGCCATGGCCGATGCTGCAATAGCATCAGCCATGGCTGGAGATCGCGATCTGCCCCCCGCCACCGATCTCCTCCCCTCCGTCCTGTCATCTAGTGTCCTCTACTCCCCTCCCCTCCATCCTCCTGTCCGCTCCCCCGCAGTCCGATCTCCCCCCCCCATTTTTACCGACCTCCTGTGTCCAACTGGGTGTCCGCCGTCTGTCCAATGGGCGCCGCCATCTTCCAAAATGAACCTATTACAGTGATCAAAATAAAAAAATAATAAATAAACCCCCCCTTTATCACCCCCATAGGTAGGGACAATAATAAAATAAAGAAAATATATCTTTTTTTTTTTTGCCCCACTAGGGTTAAGGTATGTGCACACGGTGCGGATTTGGCTGCGGATCCACAGCGGATTGGCCGCTGCGGATTCATAGCAGTTATCCATCAGGTTTACAGTACCATGTAAACCAATGGAAAACCAAATCCGCTGTGCCCATGGTGTGGAAAATACCGCGGGAGAAACGCTGTGTTGTATTTTCCACAGCATGTCAATTCTTTGTGCGGATTCCGCAGCGTTTTACACCTGTTCCTCAATAGGAATCCGCAGGTGAAATCTGCACAAAAAACACTGGAAATCCACGGTAAATCCGCAGGTAAAACGCAGTGAATTTTACCTGTGGATTTTTCAAAAATGGTGCGGAAAAATCTCACACGAATCCGCAACGTGGGCACATAGTGTTAGGTCTGGAGTTCCCACTTCTGCACAGGGGGAATCTCAGGCCATCTCCGCTGCGGTCTCCCATTCCTATCCAGCCGCAGTGGAGTCTGCTCAGCAGGGGCGTCGGTCCCAGCGTCTTGCTCGGTCTCACTTTGTACAGAGAGTTACTGCTGTTTCTTCAGCTCCTGCCATTAAAGTCAGTGCTGGTCAGCAGCGAGCGGACTTCTCTGGGACTAAGTCCTTATTTGCGCACACTGAGCATGCCCAGGGCAAGATCTCCCGTTGGAGATCGAGGGTCATGTGCTCAGGCTCTGCAGCGCATTCCATTGGTCCTCTTGGCAGGTCTTGGAAGGGCAAAGTTTCTGTGGCCACTTCCTGTCCTGCAACTATATAAACTGCGCATGACCGCACGGCCATGCGCTAGTGTACAATTATTATGTGTGTGTGTAGATGGATGTATGTCGATGGATGAAAGCTCCTAAGTATCCCTCCCTAGAGTTGTTGATTGCTCGCGGATGATGGTAGCTCTCTAGCGCCCGACTGTCCATCTGTATGTTACACTCATCACAGCGTCCTATAGCTGTGCCTGCCAGTACGGCGCCGTGCGCTTGCCTTGCGCTTTCCATACCCAAGCCTGGGTGGTTAGTGGCGTCCGTCAGTGCGGCATCGCACGCACTCTTGTGCTCATATATTACTAATAAGGTTCATTACACACCCAGTTGCGGTGTTGTGCCAGCAAGGGTCTAATCGGACTTCAATCCCTTTCGGGGTTAAGTTCGCTGACTACTTGCTCGCGCTCTATGTGCGGTACTGCGGTCCTGTGACTTAACAGGATTGCTTTCTTCACGTTGGGTGAGGTTTAACCCACGTGTTTATACTTTTAAGTACCGCCATATAGTCTGTCATTCACTAGCAGCAGGTTTCGCCTGCACGGTGGACCCCGGACTGCGAACGCATCTATATCATCTTACTTGGTGCGTTCCGCCAGTCCTAACATTACACTAGCGCCAGGGTCTGGCTAGTGATGACAGACAAACAGCAATCCTTCCGGTATATCCAGCAGCTGGAGGGTAGGTTGGCGGCTCTCGAGAGCGCAACCTTGGCTGTGGATGTTACCGCGTGGCTGCAGCAACTTTGTCCATTGCCACCCCTGTTCCGACATTTTCTCGCCTCCCACTGCCAGAAAAATTTTCTGGTGATAGCAAATTTTGTAGGGGATTTGTGAGTCAGTGCTCTATTCATCTTGAGCTCCTGGCTGCACGCTTCCCCACAGAGCGGGCTAAGGTGGGATTTATTGTATCTCTATTGTCGGACAGGGTGTTGGAATGGGCTACGCCGCTGTGGGAGCGTGGCGATCATGTGGTGCAGAGTGCTCCGCTGTTTTTGAACACTCTGAAACAGGTCTTTTTAGGACCTCAAGTCACTCATGATACTGCGCTCCAACTGCTGGCATTAACTCAGGGTGAGTCCTTGGTCAGTCATTTTGCCGTCCAATTCCGCACTTTAGCATCTGAGCTGGAATGGTCGGATAAAGCTCTTATCCCCATATTTTGGAGGGGCTTGGCTGACCACGTAAAGGACGCTCTGGCCACTAGGGAGATTCCTACCACACTGGAGGAGTTAATTACAGTCTCCACTCGAATTGATCTCCGTTTTAACGAGCGGAGGTTAGAGCGAGCCCAGTGTAGGCAGAGGTTTCGGCTGGCTCCTACTTTCGCCAAACCTCTGGAATCTCCGGTCCTGGTTCCTGAGTCACATGAGGCCAGTGAAGTGTCACAAGCGGGATCTAAGTCCCGGACCGCTTGTGCACTCAGGGTCTGTCATATTTGCCAGCAGTCAGGACATCTAGCCACCAGATGTCCTCAGCGGTCGAGGAAACGTCAGCGTCTAGTGGTCATAGGTGGAGGTACACTAGACACGGCGACGTTTGCCTCCAAATTGTCCTTTAAGGGGACAATTACTATAGGCTCATTCTCCCACTCGGTAGAGCTCTGCGTGGATTCTGGGGCGGAGGGCAATTTTATGTCTTCTGCCTTCGCCCAACGTCACGCAATACCCCTGGTTATGCTAGCTCAACCTGTAACGGTACGAGTGGTGAATGGGTCGACACTGCCCTCACAGATAACACACCAGACCATCCCTTTTACTCTGTCCATGTCGCCATCTCATCAGGAGATTATTTCTCTGCTCGTCATTCCAGAGGGAATTGATGAGGTCCTGTTGGGAATACCTTGGTTACGGTACCCCTCTCCTCATATCGAGTGGTCCTCAGGCAGAATTCTGGGATGGGGTGAATCTTGTGGGGGTAGGTGTCAGAGGGAGTGCGTTCTTGTTGCTACAACAGAGGTACCCGCAGATCTATCCTCTCTCCCCAAGCAGTATTGGTCTTATGCAGACGTGTTCTCCAAAAAGGCGGCGGAGACCCTTCCGCCCCATCGCCCCTATGACTGTCCTATTGACCTCTTGCCTGGTGCTGAGCCTCCCCGGGGTAGAGTCTATCCGCTATCTCTCCCGGAGACGGAGGCAATGTCACAGTACATCCAGGAAAATCTGGCAAGAGGATTCATCAGGAAGTCAGTGTCACCTGCTGGGGCAGGTTTCTTCTTCGTGCAGAAGAAGAATGGGGAACTACGTCCATGCATAGACTACAGGGGTCTTAACGCTATCACCGTTAAGAATAAGTACCCTTTGCCTCTGATATCCGAGCTATTCGATAGGCTTCGGGGAGCAAGGGTATTTACTAAATTAGATCTGCGGGGTGCTTACAACCTGATTCGCATCCGTGAGGGGGACGAATGGAAGACGGCGTTTAACACCAGGGATGGGCACTATGAATATCTGGTGATGCCCTTCGGGCTCTGTAATGCCCCAGCCGTTTTCCAAGACTTTGTGAACGATATCTTCCGGGATATGCTTTCCACCTCAGTCGTAGTCTATCTGGATGATATTCTCATCTACTCTCCAGATATTGACTCCCACCGGAGAGATGTTAGCAAAGTCTTCGACCTCCTACGGGCAAACTCCCTCTATGCCAAGTTGGAGAAGTGTATGTTTGAGCAGGAGTCCTTACCTTTCCTAGGCTACATCATCTCAGCCCAGGGATTGGCTATGGATCCTGCCAAACTACAGGCTGTGATGGACTGGCAGGAACCCCATTCTCTTAAAGCGGTGCATCGCTTTATGGGATTCATCAATTATTATCGCCAGTTCATCCCGCACTTCTCAACTTTGGTAGCTCTCTTGGTTGCCCTCACCAAAAAGGGGGCGAATCCCAAATTGTGGTCTGAGGAGGTCTCCAAGGCCTTTATCTCTATAAAGTCACACTTCGCTAGCGCTCCCATTCTACATCGCCCCGATGTTGATAAGCCATTTATCATGGAGGTGGATGCCTCTTCTGTTGGTGCTGGAGCAGTCCTCTTCCAAAAGGATGCTCAAGGTCGGAAGCATCCATGCTTCTTTTTCTCCAAGACCTTCGCACCAGCAGAGAGGAATTATTCCATTGGGGACAGGGAGTTGCTAGCCATGAAATTGGCTTTCTCGGAGTGGAGACATCTCTTGAAGGGAGCACGTTTTCCCTTCCAAGTCTTCACAGACCATAAAAATTTGGTGTACCTGCAGACAGCTCAGCGGTTGAATTCTCGCCAGGCCAGATGTTCCTTGTTCTTCTCCCGGTTTCATTTCACCCTCCATTTCCTTTCTGGGGAGAAGAACATTCGGGCCGACGCTCTCTCTCGCTACGTTATGTCATCTGCGGAGGAGGAGCCTCGGCTTATTGTCCCCACCGAGAGCTTGAGAACTGTGGCTCCGGTTTCGCTGGAGTCTGTGCCCCCGGGCAAGACTTTTGTTCCATCCAGTTTGCGACCGGAGGTTCTTTCTTGGGCGCACTCGTCCAGGGTGGGTGGACATTTTGGTACTAAAAGGACATCTGAGTTACTGGCGAGGACATACTCTTGGCCGCATATGGCCCGTGATGTCGTGGAGTATGTTCGGGCGTGTGTCTCTTGCGCCAGGAACAAGACTCCTCGGCAACGGCCAGCTGGTTTGCTTTATCCTCTGCCCGTGGCGGACAGGCCCTGGGAGATGGTCGGGATGGACTTTGTGGTGGGCTTGCCCAAGTCTCGTAACTGCACCATTATCTGGGTGATCACCGACCATTTTTCCAAAATGGTGCATTTGGTGCCTCTTCCACGGTTACCATCTGCACGAGCGTTGGCTGTCTTGTTTATCAAGCATATCTTTCGCCTACACGGTATGCCAGACAAAATTGTTAGTGACCGGGGTCCCCAGTTTGCGTCTCGATTCTGGAGAGAGCTTTGTCGTCTACTCAGTATTGAGTTAAATCTCTCTTCGGCATATCATCCAGAGACGAATGGGTTGGTTGAAAGGGCCAACCAGACCTTGGTCACATATCTGCGACATTTTGTTTCTGCCAGGCAGGATGACTGGGCATCCTTGCTACCGTGGGCAGAGTTTGCACTTAACAATGCCGTAGCCGACTCCACCGGTCAGACTCCATTCCTCTTAAATTACGGCCAGCATCCGCGTGTTCCTGTGCCCATGCCTGTGTCTTCCGCTGACTCCAGGGTGGCAGACTGGGCTGTGGAGGCACGGGACATTTGGGATCGCACGCAGGATGCCATTCGGGCCTCCAAGGAGAGAATGAGGTCCTCCGCCGATGTTCATCGGCGCCCCGCTCCGACCTTTGCCCCTGGCGACTTGGTGTGGCTCTCCGCCCGTAACATCAGGCTGCGAGTTGAGTCCACTAAGTTTGCTCCTCTGTTGTGAGTTCTGTTTTTGGGCTCCCTCTGGTGGTTACTGATGGTACTGGGTGATTTGTGTTCTGCTGTCTCTGGTGTCCACCTGTTCTATTAGCATTTGGGAGTTTCCTATTTAACTGGGCTTTCTTGTCATTTCCCCGCCGGCTATCAAGGTTATCAGAGTGTTTTGTTACCTCAGCTTCTGGCTTCAGTAATCTTCAGGACAAGCTAAGTTTTTGATTTTCTTGTTCCACGTTTTGCTTTATTTTTGTCTTGTCCAGCTTGCATATAATTGTTTCTTTGCTGCTGGTTGCTCTAGTGGGCTGTAATTGCTCCTCATGTTCCATGAGTTGGAACATGAGTTCAAGTAATTACAGGATGTTTTTTTTGAAGGGTTTTTTGCTGACCGCGCAGTTTACTTTTTTATCCTCTGCTATCTAGTTTTAGCGGGCCTCATTTTGCTGAATCTGTTTTCATACTGTGTATGTGCCTTCCTCTCATTTCACCGTCATTATATGTGGGGGGCTGCTATTTCTGTGGGGTATTTCTCTGGAGGCAAGAGAGGTCTGTGTTTCTTCTAATAGGGGAAGTTAGATCTTCGGCTGGTGCGAGACGTCTAGGACCAACGTAGGCACGTTCCCCGGCTATTGTTATTTGTGTGTTCAGGTTTAGGGTCGCGGTCAGCTCAGGTTCCATCACCCTAGAGCTCGTTGGTGCTTGTCCTTTTGTGATTCCCTGCCATTGGAATCATGACAGTATAGCCAGCCATAATATTTGGGCTGAAGTAGGAGGAAAAGTAGTCTGAGGAAGTTTTTTTTTTTTTTCTCTCCTCTGAGGTTGCTGCCTAGCCTTAATTGCAGCCAGGCTGATTTTTTTTTTTTTCCTCCTCTTAATCCTTGAATGGCTCTGACCTTAGCTGTTTATCATGGACGTCCAGAGTTTAGCTTCCAGCTTGAATAATCTTGCTGCTAAGGTTCAAAATATACAAGATTTTGTTGTACATGCTCCTATGTCTGAACCTAGAATTCCTATTCCAGAGTTCTTTACTGGAGATAGATCTAGTTTTCTGAATTTTAGGAACAATTGCAAGCTGTTCCTTTCTTTGAAATCTCGCTCTTCTGGAGACCCTGCTCAGCAGGTTAAAATTATTATATCTTTCCTGCGGGGTGACCCTCAAAATTGGGCATTTGCATTGGCACCAGGGGATCCTGCGTTGCTTAATGTGGATGCGTTTTTTCTGGCATTGGGTTTGCTCTATGAGGAACCTAACCAGGAGATTCAGGCTGAAAAAGCTTTATTAGCTCTCTCTCAGGGGCAAGATGAAGCAGAAATATATTGTCAAAAGTTTCGGAAATGGTCAGTGCTTACTCAGTGGAATGAGTGCGCCCTGGCTGCAAAGTTCAGAGATGGCCTTTCTGAGGCCATTAAAGATGTTATGGTGGGGTTCCTTGTGCCTACGGGTCTGAATGAGTCTATGACTATGGCTATTCAGATTGATCGGCGTTTACGGGAGCGCAAACCTGTGCACCATTTGGCGGTGTCTTCTGAACAGGCACTTGAGACAATGCAATGTGATAGAGTTCAGTCCAGAAGTGAACGGCAAAACTATAGGCGGAAAAATGGGTTGTGTTTTTATTGTGGTGATTCAGCTCATGTTATATCAGCATGCTCTAAACGCACAAAAAAGGTTGATAAGTCTGTTGCCATTAGTACGTTACAGTCTAAGTTCATTCTGTCTGTGACTCTGATTTGCTCATTATCATCCATTTCCGTCGATGCCTATGTAGATTCAGGCACTGCCCTGAGTCTTATGGATTGGTCATTTGCCAACCGCTGTGGGTTTAGTCTGGAGCCTCTGGAAGTCTCTATTCCTTTGAAGGGAATTGACTCTACACCTTTGGCTATGAATAAACCTCAGTACTGGACACAAGTGACCATGCGTATGACTCCCGTTCATCAGGAGGTGATTCGCTTCCTGGTATTGTATAATTTACATGATGTTCTAGTACTTGGTCTGCCATGGTTACAAACTCATAATCCAGTCCTTGACTGGAAAACAATGTCTGTGTTAAGCTGGGGATGTCAGGGGGTTCATGATGATGCACCTCCGATTTCTATCGCTTCATCTACTCCTTCTGAGGTTCCTGTATTTTTGTCTGATTATCGGGATGTTTTTGAGGAGCCTAAGCTCAGTTCGCTTCCTCCTCACAGGAATTGCGATTGTGCTATAGATTTAATTCCTGGTAGTAAATTTCCTAAAGGTCGTTTGTTCAATCTGTCAGTGCCAGAGCATACTGCTATGCGGGATTATGTTAAGGAGTCCTTGGAAAAGGGACATATCCGTCCATCTTCGTCCCCTTTGGGAGCAGGTTTTTTTTTCGTGGCCAAAAAAGATGGGTCCTTGAGGCCTTGTATAGATTATCGTCTTTTGAATAAGATTACCGTAAAATATCAGTATCCTTTGCCTTTGTTGACTGATTTGTTTGCTCGCATTAAGGGGGCTAAATGGTTCACTAAGATTGATCTTCGGGGTGCGTATAATCTTATACGAATAAAGCAAGGTGATGAGTGGAAAACCACATTTAATACGCCTGAGGGCCATTTTGAGTATTTGGTAATGCCTTTCGGACTTTCTAATGCTCCTTCAGTCTTTCAGTCCTTTATGCACGATATTTTCCGTGAATATCTGGATAAATTTATGATTGTGTATTTGGATGATATTTTGTTTTTTTCTGATGACTGGGAGTCTCATGTTCAGCAGGTCAGGAAGGTGTTTCAGGTCCTGCGGGCTAATTCCTTGTTTGTAAAGGGCTCAAAGTGTCTCTTTGGAGTCCAGAAAATTTCTTTCTTGGGGTATATTTTTTCCCCTTCTACTATTGAGATGGATCCCGTCAAGGTTCGGGCTATTTGTGACTGGACGCAGCCTGCATCTCTTAAGAGTCTGCAGAAGTTCTTGAGCTTTGCTAATTTCTATCGTCGTTTTATAACTAATTTTTCTAGTGTTGTTAAGCCTTTGACGGATTTGACTAAGAAGGGTGCTGATGTTGCTGATTGGTCTCCTGCGGCTGTGGAGGCCTTTCAGGAACTTAAACGCCGGTTTTCTTCTGCTCCTGTGTTGCGTCAGCCTGATGTTTCGCTTCCTTTTCAGGTTGAGGTTGATGCTTCCGAGATTGGAGCGGGGGCAGTTTTGTCGCAGAGAGGCTCCGATTGCTCGGTGATGAAGCCATGTGCGTTCTTTTCTAGGAAGTTTTCGCCCGCTGAGCGGAATTATGATGTGGGTAATCGGGAACTTTTGGCCATGAAGTGGGCATTTGAGGAGTGGCGTCATTGGCTGGAGGGTGCTAGACATCGTGTGGTGGTCTTGACTGATCACAAAAATCTGATTTACCTTGAGTCTGCCAGGCGTCTGAATCCTAGACAGGCTCGTTGGTCACTGTTTTTCTCTCGTTTCAATTTTGTGGTTTCATACCTGCCAGGTTCAAAGAATGTGAAGGCGGATGCTCTTTCTAGGAGTTTTGTGCCTGACTCCCCTGGAAATTCTGAGCCCACTGGTATCCTTAGGGATGGGGTGATTTTGTCGGCCGTCTTCCCAGACTTGCGACGTGCTTTGCAGGAGTTTCAGGCGGGTAAACCTGATCGTTGTCCGCCTGAGAGACTGTTTGTTCCGGATAGTTGGACCAGTAGAGTCATCTCCGAGGTCCATTCTTCTGCGTTGGCAGGTCATCCTGGAATATTTGGTACTAGAGACTTGGTGGCCAGGTCGTTTTGGTGGCCTTCCTTGTCTAGGGATGTGCGTTCTTTTGTGCAGTCTTGTGAGGTTTGTGCTCGGGCTAAGCCTTGCTGTTCTCGAGCCAGTGGATTGTTGTCACCTTTGCCTATCCCGAAGAGGCCTTGGACGCACATTTCCATGGACTTTATTTCGGATCTCCCTGTCTCTCAAAAAATGTCCGTCATCTGGGTTGTGTGTGACCGCTTTTCTAAAATGGTTCATCTTGTACCCTTGCCTAAGTTGCCTTCCTCCTCTGAGTTGGTCCCTCTGTTTTTCCAGAACGTGGTTCGTTTGCATGGGATTCCGGAGAACATCGTTTCTGACAGGGGATCCCAGTTTGTGTCTAGATTTTGGCTGACGTTCTGTGCTAAGATGGGCATTGATTTGTCCTTTTCATCTGCATTCCACCCTCAGACGAATGGCCAGACGGAGCGAACTAATCAGACCTTGGAAACTTATTTGAGGTGTTTTGTTTCTGCTGATCAGGATGACTGGGTTACCTTTTTGCCGCTGGCCGAGTTTGCCCTTAATAATCGGGCTAGTTCTGCTACCTTGGTTTCTCCTTTCTTTTGTAATTCGGGGTTTCATCCTCGTTTTTGCTCTGGTCAGGTGGAGCCTTCTGATTGTCCTGGAGTGGACATGGTGGTGGATGGGTTGCATCGGATTTGGAGTCATGTGGTGGACAATTTGAAGTTGTCCCAGGAGAAGGCTCAGCAGTTTGCTAATCGCCGTCGCCGCGTGGGTCCTCGACTTCGTGTTGGGGACTTGGTGTGGTTGTCTTCTCGTTTTGTTCCTATGAAGGTCTCTTCTCCTAAGTTCAAGCCTCGGTTCATCGGTCCTTATAGGATCTTGGAAATTCTTAACCCTATGTCGTTTTGTTTGGATCTCCCGGCATCGTTTGCTATTCATAATGTGTTCCATCGGTCGTTGTTGCGGAGGTATGAGGTACCTGTTGTTCCTTCGCTTGAGCCTCCTGCTCCGGTGCTGGTGGAGGGAGAATTGGAGTATGTTGTGGAGAAGATCTTGGATTCTCGTGTTTCCAGACGGAAACTCCAATATTTGGTCAAGTGGAAGGGTTATGGTCAGGAGGATAATTCTTGGGTGGTTGCCTCTGATGTTCATGCTGATGATTTGGTCCGCGCTTTTCATAGGGCTCATCCTGGTCGCCCTGGTGGTTCTCGTGAGGGTTCGGTGACCCCTCCTCAAGGGGGGGTACTGTTGTGAGTTCTGTTTTTGGGCTCCCTCTGGTGGTTACTGATGGTACTGGGTGATTTGTGTTCTGCTGTCTCTGGTGTCCACCTGTTCTATTAGCATTTGGGAGTTTCCTATTTAACCGGGCTTTCTTGTCATTTCCCCGCCAGCTATCAAGGTTATCAGAGTGTTTTGTTACCTCAGCTTCTGGCTTCAGTAATCTTCAGGACAAGCTAAGTTTTTGATTTTCTTGTTCCACGTTTTGCTTTATTTTTGTCTTGTCCAGCTTGCATATAATTGTTTCTTTGCTGCTGGTTGCTCTAGTGGGCTGTAATTGCTCCTCATGTTCCATGAGTTGGAACATGAGTTCAAGTAATTACAGGATGGTTTTTTTGAAGGGTTTTTTGCTGACCGCGCAGTTTACTTTTGTATCCTCTGCTATCTAGTTTTAGCGGGCCTCATTTTGCTGAATCTGTTTTCATACTGTGTATGTGCCTTCCTCTCATTTCACCGTCATTATATGTGGGGGGCTGCTATTTCTGTGGGGTATTTCTCTGGAGGCAAGAGAGGTCTGTGTTTCTTCTAATAGGGGAAGTTAGATCTTCGGCTGGTGCGAGACGTCTAGGACCAACGTAGGCACGTTCCCCGGCTATTGCTATTTGTGTGTTCAGGTTTAGGGTCGCGGTCAGCTCAGGTTCCATCACCCTAGAGCTCGTTGGTGCTTGTCCTTTTGTGATTCCCTGCCATTGGAATCATGACACTCCTCGCTACTTGGGTCCCTTCAAGGTTCTCGAACAGGTTAATCCCGTGGTCTACCGTCTGGCTCTTCCTCCACGCTTGGGTATCACCGACACCTTTCACGTGTCCCTCTTGAAACCCGTATACATGTCCCGGTTTTCCGAGTCATCTGCCGGGACATCGGGTTCGTCTACGGACGATTATGAGGTGAACGCTATTTTGGGGTGCAAGGTGGTACGCGGCAAAAAGTTCTATTTGGTGGATTGGAAGGGTTATGGCCCAGAGGACAGGTCATGGGAACCTGCTGAAAACATTCGCGCCCCACAGCTCATTGCTGCCTTCGAGCGTAGCGAGGCCCAAGGAGGAGGGGGCCCTAGGAGGGGGGGTCATGTTAGGTCTCGAGTTCCCACTTCTGCACAGGGGGAATCTCAGGCCGTCTCCGCTGCGGTCTCCCATTCCTATCCAGCCGCAGTGGAGTCTGCTCAGCAGGGGCGTCGGTCCCAGCGTCTTGCTCGGTCTCACTCTGTACAGAGAGTTACTGCTGCTTCTTCAGCTCCTGCCATTAAAGTCAGTGCTGGTCAGCAGCGAGCGGACTTCTCTGGGACTAAGTCCTTATTTGCGCACACTGAGCATGCCCAGGGCAAGATCTCCCGTTGGAGATCGAGGGTCATGTGCTCAGGCTCTGCAGCGCATTCCATTGGTCCTCTTGGCAGGTCTTGGAAGGGCAAAGTTTCTGTGGCCACTTCCTGTCCTGCAACTATATAAACTGCGCATGACCGCACGGCCATGCGCTAGTGTACAATTATTATGTGTGTGTGTAGATGGATGTATGTCGATGGATGAAAGCTCCTAAGTATCCCTCCCTAGAGTTGTTGATTGCTCGCGGATGATGGTAGCTCTCTAGCGCCCGACTGTCCATCTGTATGTTACACACATCACAGCGTCCTATAGCTGTGCCTGCCAGTACGGCGCCGTGCGCTTGCCTTGCGCTTTCCATACCCAAGCCTGGGTGGTTAGTGGCGTCCGTCAGTGCGGCATCGCACGCACTCTTGTGCTCATATATTACTAATAAGGTTCATTACACACCCAGTTGCGGTGTTGTGCCAGCAAGTGTCTAATCGGACTTCAATCCCTTTCGGGGTTAAGTTCGCTGACTACTTGCTCGCGCTCTATGTGCGGTACCGCAGTCCTGTGACTTAACAGGATCGCTTTCTTCACGTTGGGTGAGGTTTAACCCACGTGTTTATACTTTTAAGTACCGCCATATAGTCTGTCATTCACTAGCAGCGGGTTTCGCCTGCACGGTGGACCCCGGACTGCGAACGCATCTATATCATCTTACTTGGTGCGTTCCGCCAGTCCTAACACATAGCCTTAGGGTTAGGGTTGGAATTAGGGCTAGGGTTGGAAATAGGGTGAATATTAGACGGTGGTTAGGGTTATGGTTGGGGGTGTGTTCGGGTAGGGCTTGTGGTTAGGGTTATGGTTAGGGGTGTGTTGGGGTTAGGATTGTGGTTAGGATTGGGATTAGGATTAGGGTTACGATTAGGGTTAGGGTTGGGATTAGGGTTAGGGGTGTGTTGGGGTTAGGTTGTGATTAGGGTTGGGATTAGGGTTAGGGGTGTGTTGGGGTTAGGGTTGTGGTTAGGGGTGTGTTGGGGTTAGGGTTGTGATTAGGGTTATGGCTAGAGTTGGGATTAGGGATAGGGGTGTGTTGGGGTTAGTGTTGGAGTTAGAATTGAGGGGTTTCCACTGTTTAGGCACATCAGGGGTCTCCAAACGCAACATGGCGCCACCATTGATTCCAGTCAATATTGCATTCAAAAACTCAAATGGTGCTCCCTCCCTTCTGAGCCACATATGGGGTACCAGCATACTCAGGACAAACTGAGCAACAATTATTGGGGTCCAATTTCTCCTGTTACCCTTGTGAAAATAAAAAATTTCTTTCTAAAACATAATTTTTGAGGAAAGAAAAATGATTTTTTATTTTCACGGCTCTGCTTTGTAAACTTCTGTGAAGCACTTGGGGGTTCAAAGTTCCCATGACATATCTAGATAAGTTCCTTGGGGGTCTAGTTTCCAAAATGGGGTCAATTGTGGGGGTTTTCTACTGTTTAGGCACATCAGGGGCTCTGCAAACGCAACGTGAAGCCCGCAGACCATTACATCAAGTCTGCATTTCAAAAGTCACTACTTCCCTTCCGAGCCCCGACGTGTGCCCAAACAGTGGTTTACCCCCACATATGAGGTATCAGTGTACTCAGGACAAACTCGGCAACAACTTTTGGGGTCCAATTGCTCACGTTACCCTTGTGAATATAAAAAATTGCTTGCTAAAACATCATTTTTGAGGAAAGAAAAATGATTTTTTTTATTTTCACGGCTCTGCATTGTAAATATCTGTGAAGCACTTAGGGGTTCAAAGTGCTCACCACATATCTAGATAAGTTCCTTGGGGGGTCTAGTTTCCAAAATGGGGTCAATTGTGGGGGGTTTCTACTGTTTAGGCACATCAGGGGCTCTGCAAACGCAACGTGACGACCGCAGACCATTCCATCAAAGCCTGCATTTCAAAAGTCACTACTTCCCTTCCAAGCCCCGATGTGTGCCCAAACAGTGGTTTCCCCCCACATATGGGGTATCAGCATACTCAGGACAAACTGGTTAACAACTTTTCGCATTCAATTTCTCCTGATACTCTTGTGAAAATAAAAATTGTGGGCTAAAAAATAATTTTTGAGGAAAGAAAAATTATTTTTTATTTTCACGGCTCTGCGTTATAAACTTCTGTGAAGCACTTGGGGGATAAAAGTGGTCACCGCACATCTAGATTAGTTCCATGGGAGGTCTAGTTTCCAAAATAGGGTTACATGTGGGGGAGCTCCAATGTTTAGGCACACGGGGGCTCTCCAAACACGACATGGTGTCCGCTAACGATTGGAGCTAATTTTTCATTCAAAAAGTCAAATGGCGCTTCTTCCCTTCCGAGCCCTGCCGTGTGCCCAAACAGTGGTTTACCCCCACATGTGAGGTATAAGTGTACTCAGGAGAAATTGCCCAATAAATTTTAGGATCCATTTTATCCTGTTGCCCATGTGGAAATGAACAAATTGAGGCTAAAATAAATTTTTGGGAAAAAAAAAGTACTTTTTCATTTTTACAGATCAATTTGTGAAGCACCTGGGAGTTCAAAGTGCTAACTATGCATCTAGATAAGCTCCTTGGGGTGTCTAGTTTCCAAAATGGGGTCACTTGTTGGTGAGCTCCAATGTTTAGGCACACAGGGGCTTTCCAAACGTGACATGGTATCCGCAAAAGATTGGAGCCAATTTTTCATTGAAAAAGTCAAATGGCGCTCCTTCCCTTCCGAGCCCTGTCGTGCTCCCTAACAGTGGTTTCCCCCCACATATGGGGTATCTGCCTACTCAGGACAAATTGTACAATAACTTTTGGTGTCCAGTTTCTTTTTTAACCCTTGGGAAAATAAAAAAATTGTTGCTAAAACATTATTTTTGTGACTAAAAAGTTAAATGTTCATTTTTTCCTTCCATGTTGCTTCTGCTGCTGTGAAGCACCTGAAGGGTTAATAAACTTCTTGAATGTGGTTTTGAGTTCCTTGAGGGGTGCAGTTTTTAGAATGGTGTCACTTTTGGGTATTTTCAGCCATATAGACCCCTCAAACTGACTTCAAATGTGAGGTGGTCCCTAAAAAAAATGGCTTTGTAAATTTTGTTGTAAAAATGAGAAATCACTGGTCAAATTTTAACCCTTATAATTTCCTAGCAAAAAAAAAATTTGTTTCCAAAATTGTGCTTATGTAAAGTAGACATTTGGGTAATGTTATTTATTAACTATTTTGTGTCACATAACTCTCTCGTTTAACAGAATAAAAATTCAAAATTTGAAAATTGCAAAATTTTCTAAATTTTAGCCAAATTTCCATTTTTTTCACAAATAAACGCAAAAATTATCGACCTAAGTTTACGACTAACATGAAGCCCAATATGTTACGAAAAAACAATCTCAGAACTGCTAGGATTCGTTGAAGCGTTCCTGAGTTATTACCTCATAAAGGGACACTGGTCAGAATTGCAAAAAACGGCAAGGTCATTAAGGTCAAAATAGACTGGGTCATGAAGGGGTTAAACCACTCTTTAAAATTTTTCATACAGTGCTAATTTCTATGGTCTTTAGAAGAGGGATGATTTTCACAGGAGCCTCTAGGGCGTGTCTTTAGACCGCTCTTTATAATTACCATGTGAGCCACTCCCCTTTGATAAAGACCATCAAACTAGAATTCAATAAACAACCCATATCTCTGGAACCATACGTGAATTTTAGAAAATAAAAAAACCTGAATGGTCAGGGGAACAGTGGGAATTACATAAGAGCAAAAAATGGACATTTTTATCCTGGTGACAGTTCCTGTTTCAACAACTGAATAGCTTAGTCCATTCTTACAATTTTAGGGATTCCCCTATTAGTGTTCATTTCATTGGCACCTGTCTAGCTGGTGAAATCACCCAGAAAACATTACTTGTTTGTGGAAATTGTGGCTTGAAATAAATATCTGACTCTTTAATGGATATATGGAGAGGCCAAATCTGCCAGAATAAGTGAGGATCTGTGTTAGCTGCTCTTTACCCTGGCTAACATAGGTGTGAGGGTCCTCCTTTACAATATCTATTTGTACTAAAAAGTTTTACAAAAAAGAGTTGCCTTAATGAATTATTTTATCTGAAAGGGATGTCAGCGACTCTATATTAGAATAAAAATTAGTTCATGGTGGTGCCAACGTAAAAAATCACAAATATTAGACACCCGCCATAGTATCACTCTACACAGTAACAGGACTGCCCCCACAGTATACTGAAAAAATAAAATAAATTCATCACTGCAATAATAATAATATCCCTTAATTAGCCCCTATGTTAATATTATTCCCCATTCTAGCCCCAGTGAGTCTCATTCCTGTCTTCAGCCATATGTTCTCCCATCCTGCTCTCATGAGTATCCAGTCTGCCCCATATGATCTCCCCATCCTGCCCCATCTGTCTGCATCGTATCCATCTTGCCCCATGATCCTGCACTATCTGTCTCCAACCCTGCCCCATCTGTCTCCAATCCTGCCCCCAGTATCTCCAATCATGCCCCCATGTATTTCATCCTGC
Source organism: Ranitomeya imitator (assembly GCF_032444005.1). NCBI lineage: Eukaryota > Metazoa > Chordata > Amphibia > Anura > Dendrobatidae > Ranitomeya > Ranitomeya imitator. The sequence continues at coordinate 790,615,546 of NC_091284.1, read as the reverse complement.
CCGATGTCTCCAATCATGCCCCGTAACTCCATTCTTCCCCATGTCTCCAATCATGCCCGTATCTCTATTCTGCCCAGCATCCTGCCTGTGTCCATCATTCTGCCCCACATGTCCAGCATTCTGCCCCCCATGTCCAGCATTCTGCCCCCTGTGTCCAGCATTCTGTCCCTATGTCCAGCATTTTGTTCCCATGTCCAGCATTATGTCCCCATGCCCAGCATTCTGCCCCCGTGTCCAGCATTCTGTCCCCATGCCCAGCATTCTGTCCCCATATCCAGCATTCTGCCACCCGTGTCCAGCATTCTGCCCACCCGTGTCCAGCATTCTACCCCCCCCATGTCCAGCATTCTCTCCCTATGTCCGTCATTCGGCCCCCGTGTCTCACAGTCTGCCCCGGGTCCCCCGGATTGCCACTCTCAATAAAAAAAAAAAACACTTACCTGGCCGCACTCCTGCAGCAAAACTCCCTCCACGCAGCTGAAGCACGCACTCGCCGGCGACTGACAATGACGTCAGACACCAGCAACGTGTACGCTGTGGCTGATGTCAGCTGCCAGCCTCCAATTAGCTGGCGGCTGTTAACTATTGACGTGTGGGCGCAAGCCCGCACCCGCATGTCAATAGCGTTAAACTGCCGCAGCGCAGCTAAGGGCCCGGTTTAGCCTGCCGGTAGGGGCCCGGTGAGCAGATGAGACGGGGCCCGATGCGGGCCATCTCTGCCCACCGGGCCCCATACACCAGTCAGGGCATTAATGCCCTGATGGCGGCCCTGTGGTGAGCCCCCCATACCACTGGGCCTTAGGCTACTGCCCAGATTGATCTTATTATAATCCGCCACTGATCCTACATCATCCATATAGTGTCCCCCATAGTGCCCCCGCACAGGCTCACTTCTCTATATGCGGCCGAGGCTGAGAAAAGTACTGTAGAGAGCATGCATGGGAAAAGGCCAAAGAGCGCAGATAGCCCATAAGTAAAGCTGATGTATGTGCATTACAGTGCTTTGCCCTGCTTTCAACTAGGCAGATTGAAGCAGGAGCTCTATGGGAAATACTGTGTGGATGACCTAGGAGGTATCATCAACATAAAAAAAGAATGAACTAAAACTTTTCACTGGAATTACATACCGCTCTATTGCTGTAGGTCCTATGATCTATGTTGGGACCAGAAGTGATAGACATGAATGATTGTCAGTCAAAACACTAAAAAATGTTATGTCCCACTATTCGTCTCCTGTTCAAAAAGTACAGCAAAAATGGGAGAGACAAGAATAATGGAACCTTTCTAAAATTGTGGGTAAACAACTTTATTTCAAGCATGTGATGCTTGTACAAACTCACCTGTGGCAAGAAACAACAGTGAGCAATATGAAAATCACACCTGAAACCATATAAAAAGTGAGGAAGTTGACTCAATCTTTCCATTGTGTGTCTGTGTGTACCACACTAAGAATGGAGAAAAAAAAGAGGAAAAGAAAACTAAGGACTTGAGAACTAAAATTGTTAAAATGTATCAACAATCTCAAGGTTACAAGTCCATCTCAAGAAATCTTGATGTTCCTTTATTCACATTGCTCCACATAATGAGGAAGTTTACAACCCATGGCACTGTAGCTAATCTCCAGGGGCGTGGAAGTCACAGAAAATTTGATGAAAGCTGGGAACGCAGTATAGTCCGGATGGTGGATAAGCAGCCCCAATCAAGTTCCAAAGAAATGTAAGCTATATTGCAGGCCTAGGGTGCATCAGTGTCAAAGTGAGACATCTGTTGACATTTGAATGAAATGAAACACTATGGCAGGAGACCCAGGAGGACCCCATTGCTGGCAAAGAGACATAAAAAAGCTGGACTGCAGTTTACCAAAATATACAGTGAGCCAAAATCCTTCTGGGAATGTCATTTATCCAGGTACATCCTCCCTTGTTAGTCTGGTTTTATGTAATCATATACACAAATCCCCACTTTCCTGGGTGGGGGAGGGGACAGAAAAAGGCCAATTCAGGAAATCGGTAAGGCACATGGCCCCAACATCTTTACCATCAGAGGTATCAGGGATTGCTAGGGCACCCCTAGCTTTAGAGACAGGGAAGGAGCCCCTAGCAGCGGGATATTTTTCTTCTGTGCCATTACATTTAGTCTGGCCATAACCATTTTTTAATTTATCATGAGATCAGTGACTGCTTTGGCAGGGCAACTGCAGCAACTCAGCCTGAAGGTGGAAGACCAACGCAATGTAGTTTTGCAACATCCTAACAAGACAGGCTTATTGAACGTTACTCCCAGGCAACACTCCGTGTAATCCAAGATTGCTTTGCCCCTGAGGGAGCAAGATAAGTTTGTTGTTTTCAGGGAGACCTGTAAGTTAGCCTTTAAATTATATTCCCACTTCTCAGGAACCGAGGAGCATTGTACCGAGGAACCGAGGAAAGATTGTAAAATCTTTCCTTCAGGGTGACCCCCAAGCCTGGGCATTTTCTCTCCCGGCCGACTCTCAGTCACTCAAGAAGGTTGAGATATTTTTTCTGGCACTGGGTCATACATAAGACAACCCCGGCTGCCTCTCCCTGGCAAAGTCCACACTATTTCAGCTTCAGCGGGAAGACTAGCCACTGGAGGAGCATTGCTCAGAATTTCGGATGTGGTCCACAGATACTAAGTTGAATTACCTCGAACTCCGTTGCCAGTTCTGTTAAAAAGCATTGGTAAGTGTAAAGGATGCCTTTGCTTTGCTTGAGACTCTGCTTTCCCTTGAGGCATTCATTTCTCTGTCTATCTCTGTGGATCACTGTGTTCGCCAGAGACATAAAGAGACACTCCAATTTTTGGGGGGTCTGGGCTCAAGGGAACCTTGGTCTGAGTCAACTGATGTACCCATGAACTTGAGTAGGGCAACTTGTTTTATTGGTCCAACTATAGCTCGACGTAAAGAGGAAGTGTATTTTTTCACTGATGGAAAGGGTCATTTGTGTGTGCTTGTCCTTCCCTACCATACCGTTAACAAGCTCCGGAAAGCTAAGAAGCCCGAGTTGCGAGGAGGTTAACAACCCAGGTTTAAATACCTTATCTGTGGCTAGTGCACAATTTTTTCTACCAGCTGAGATCCATCTGGGCAAAAATAAGGTGGATATTTCAGGGTTTAAATTGATCGATGCTAGGTTCATTCAAGTCCATGGCCTCGAACCACATACTCTGCCTAGACAAACACCCATTATCAACATTGACTCCCTTGAGTCAGGTATATTTTACTCAGGTCATAAGTGTGATGTCACGATCAGCTGCGGCTGCAGATGCGGCCCAGTCCATAGACGCCCCCAAGCCGACCAACCTCAGAAGGCGTGGGGCGCGCATCACCCGGGGATGCAATACGGACCCTTTAAACCACAGAGGGGGACCCGGCCTACCCAAACTAGGGGAGGGCAGCAACCGGGGTTCTGTGGCAGCTGAGCATGTGGACAAGGAAAGAGAGGACATGATTTACCGATACTTCAGGTATAGAGAAAGTAAAGTTTACTACAGTAAAGTCACACAGTACATAAACAAAACATGACGATGTCAGGCTCCCAATTCCACACCCCAGAAGGGTACCACCCAGTGGACCCCAAGGCACCAAGGGACACCGAGGCACAGATAGGCAGGACATCAGGACCCAGGCAGGACATCAGGGTACACGAGGACATCAGGGTGCAGGCAAGACATCAGGATACAGACAGGACATCAGGACACAGGCAGGGCATCAGGGCGCAGGCAAGACATCAGGATACAGACAGGACATCAGGACATCTGGACACAGGCAGGGCCTCAGGATACACGAGGACAGGTACAGGATCAAGGATTCGGGCCTGGATATACTGCCTCCAGGACAGGCGCCAGAACAGGACAAAACAGGAATCAAGGCAAGGACTTTGGTACCAAACCATAGACAGGAGAGGTGCAGCAACAGAAATACACATAGCAAAGTTCAGGAGCTTTGTGAGTGTAGCTCAGGCCCCACCCATAGGGCAGGGGAGCTTTATATATGAGCTGCCCCTCAGCAATTGGCTGGGGACAGCATTTGAAGTACACACCCTAACTCTGATAAAAGCAGGGGAGGTGAGACCGCGCACGCCCTAAGCACACACAGAAACCATTACAGCACACAGTGCAGGATCTATGACTCAGGGCACCTGGCTGAGACTGCATGCACTGAACCACGTAGAAAGCCATGCACCAGCTCACAACCCTCAGACAGCTTCACAGCAGCAACCAGGAACCGCACACGAGAAAGGTATGCAGCAGGGCAAATACCTTAATGCCCATGTACGACTGCGCAGCAGAGCAGGGAACTGAGAAGGCTCATTAAGGTAACAGCCAACAGTATCCCAGCTCAAATTAGGGGGAAAAGAGTAAGGGGTTGAAGCAAACATATGCATTGTCATGCCGAAAACCAGAAACAGACAGAACGGCATGACATTATCCCCTCTTAAAGCCCTCACTTCTGAAGTCCCCTCCCAAAAAAATACACAGAAACTTTCTTTGGGAAAGGCGGTAGGTCCCAGTTCACAAGCAGCAGAGTTCATTGCTCCAGAAATCCACACCACTTTCCAAGCGCAGGGTTGAGCAATCTAGTGCACTACCAGCTGGGATCCGAGCCATATCATCCGCTGGCCAAGCGGGGCACAGAAGCAGTCCTACAGTCCATACATGCTCAGCTGAGTCCAAGGCCTGAGCTTCTGTCACGATCAGCTGCGGCCTCAGATGCGGCCCAGTCCATAGACACCCCCAAGCCAACCAACCTCAGAAGGCATGGGGCGTGCGTCCCCCTGGGGATGAAATACGGACCCTTTAAACCGCAGAGGGGGACCCGAGCCTACCTGAACTAGGGGGGGGGCAGAGACCAGGGTTCTTTGTCCGCATGCTCAGCTGCCACAGATCCCTGGTCTCTGCACTCCCCTAGTTCGGGTAGGCCCGAGTCCCCCTCTGTGGTTTAAAGGGTCCGTATTTTGTCCCCAGGGGACGCACGCCCCATGCCTTTTGAGGTTGGTCAGCTTGGGGGCGTCTATGGGCTGGGCCACATCTGCGGCCGCAGCTGATCGTGACATGTGATACATCTACAGGTAGGAGCCATGCACTCAGAAATTATTGACGGTTATGTGCTATTAGTTGCCCTAATGTGTTATTGCCCTATCCTGTGGTTCTTGGACTACCTTGGCTTATGCCTCACCACCCTGTGGTAGATTGGCAGGTTATAAAGTAGAGCAAGTATTGTCAAAGACACTGCTTGGTCACCTGGTTAGCCAGGGTGAGTACCCAGTTTGTGCCTGAATACCTGTCTGACTTTGGGGATGTGTCTTTGGAACAGGAGTGCCAAGGACTTCCTCCCCATAATTCTTATGATTGCGCTGTTAATCTAAATTCCTGGGGCCAAGCTGCCAAAGAGCAGACTATATAATATCTCTGTACCAAGTAGTAGAAAAGACAACGCCTCAAACATTGGTGAAAAAAAATTGCATTTTATTCTGCCTCCTGTGGCAACATTTCGATCCAACAGATCTTTCTCAAGATCTGTTGGATCGAAACATTGCCACAGGAGGCAGAATAAAATGTGATTTTGTTTTTCACCGTTTGAGGCACTGTCTTTTCTACTACTTGGTATGGACTTTTTTCCGGGATGAACTTCCTGGTTGTGACGTGCATCTTAAATAGTGTCCTGTAGGACCCTGGCTATATGAGGTGCAGTTTAACTTATATTTTTTGATTATATAATATCTCTGGTCAAGAAAGCCAGGCCATGAATGACTACATCATTAAAAGTCTGGCAGAGGATCATAACAGAACATCCTCTGCACCCCTATTGCTGCAGGATTTTTCTTTGAAAAGAAAAAAGATGGGGGATTACGCCCCTGCCTAGATTTCTACAAACTCAATCAGATCACGGTCCGGGATTCTTATCCTCTCCCTCTCATCACAGATATCTTTAATCAAATTGTAGGAGGAAAATGGTTTTCTAAATAGGATCTCAGGGGGAGTATAATCTCAATTATATTAAGGAGGAGCATGAGTGTAAAATAGCCTTCAATACACCTGAGGGACACTATGAAAACCTTGTGATGCTATGTGGTTTGACCAATGCTCCTGCATCTTTCAGCACTTTGTAAATTACATTTTTTGTTACCAGGCAGGTAGAATTGTTGTGATCTATCCAGATGACATATTAATTTACTAGCCTTACCTTGAGTCACATCATGCACATGTCAGGCAGGTCTTACAGATACTCAGAGACAATAGATTATTTGTCAAACCATCCAAATGTATGTTCTCATTTCAGGAAATGCCTTTTCTGGATTATTTCTTATCATCCACCGGTTTTTGCATGGATCTGGTGAAAGTCCTGGCGGTATTGGCGAGGGGTCATCCTGAGGACTTAAAGGCATTACGTTACAAATGTTTCTGGGTTTTGCCCACTGCTACTGTAAGTTCATCAAAACATTTTCAGTGGTGGCCAACCTCTGATGGATATGACCATGAAAAGTGCTGATTCAGGAGATCAGTGAGGTATGTGGCCCTGGTGTCTTCCCTATCAAAAGTAATCTGGGGATCAGGGATAGCTAGGGTGCCCCTAGCTTTAGGGATAGGGAAGGAGCCCATATCCCAGATATATCTTGCTAATGTGCCATGACATTAACTCTGTAACTGTCAAAAAATATATGTTTGGACATAACATATTCCCTTTAAGTGTTAGATACTTTACTTTGCTGCATTTGATTTCTAATCGACTTAAATGCCTTGATGTGGTGAACTTATATACACAGTAGTGTAGCTACCAGGGGTGGCAGAGAGTGCGGTCACCCCAAGCCCCTCACTCGGTGGGGCCCACTTGGAGCAATGGCCACTATTAACCCTTTCGTGCCCGAGCCTGTTTTTGCCTTTGTGACTGTGTCAATTTTTTCAATTCTGACCAGTGTCAATTTATGAGGTCATAACTCTAGAACGCTTCAACGTTCACACTTTATGATAGTGGTAACATTTCTTTGATATGACTTGTGTTAAAAAAATGGAAATTAGGCGAAAATTTTGCAATTTTCGAACTTTTAATTTTTATGCCCTTAAATCAGAGAGTCATATCGCACAACGTAGTTTATAAATAACATTTCCCACATGTCAAATTACATCAGCACAATTTTTAAAACATAATTTTTTTTGCTAGGAAGTTATAAGGGCTAAAAGTTGACCAGCGATTTCTCATTTTTCCAAAAGAATTTGCAAAACCATTTTTTTAGGGACCACCTCACATTTGAAATGAGTTTGGTTGGTCAATATGACAGAAAATACCCAAAATTGACACCATTCTAAATACTGCACCCCTCAAGGTACTCAAAACCACATTCAAGAAGTTTATTAACTCTTCAAGAGCTTCACAGGAATGAATGGAATGTTGAAGGAAAAAATAAACATTTACTTTTCTTTCACAAAAATTTTCTTTTATACCTAATTGTTTTTACTTTCGCCAGGGTAACAAGAGAAAATTGACTATACAATTTGTTTTGCAATTACTTCTGAGCATGCTAATACCCAATATATGGGGGAAATGTACTGTTTGGGTACACGGCTGGGCTCAGAAGGGAAGGAGCGCCATTTGACTTTTTGAATGTAAAATATGCTGGAATAATTAGCGGTTGCCATGTCGTGTTTGGAGAGCCCCTGATGTGCCTAAACAGTGGAAACCCACCACAAGTGACAACATTTTGAAAACTAGACACCTTAGGGAACTTATCTAGATGTGTATTGAGCACTCCCCACAGATGCTTCACAGAAGTTTGTAACGTAGAGCCATGGATATAAAAAAAATAACATTTTTCCCAAATAAATCTTTTTAGCTCCATATTTTGCATTTTCATAGGGATAACAGGAGAAATTGCTTCATGCAGTTTGTTGTGCAATTTCTCCGGACCATGCTGATACCCCATATGTGGGGGAATACTACTGTTTAGGCGCACGGCAGAGCGCAGGGAAGCGAAGGGAAGGAGCGCCATTTGACTTTTTGAATGTAAAATATGCTGAAATAATTATCGGATGCCATATTATGGTTGGAGAGCCCCTGATGTGCTTAAACAGTGGAAACTACCAACAAGTGACCCTATTTTGGAAACTGGACACATCAATGAATTTAGCTAGATGTCTGGTGAGCACCTTGAACCTCCAGGGGCATCACAGAGCTTTATAATATTGAGCCGTCAAAATAAAAAAACATTATTACCACAAAAATGCTATTTCAGCCCCCATTTTTTTATTTTCACAAGGGTAGCAAGAAAAAACAGACCTCAAGGTTTGTTGTGCTATTTCTCCTGAGTTTGACAGTACCCAGTATGTGGTGGAAAACTACTGTCTGGGAGAACGGCAGGGCATGAAAGGGAAGGAGCGCCATATTACAGTGCAGGTTTTGCTGCATTGGTTTGAGGGGGCCATGACACATTCATGGAGCCCCTGATGTGCCAGAACAGCAGAAACCCCCCCTAAGTGACCCCATTTTACAAACTGCAAGTTCATCTAGGAGGGCAGTGATCATATTGACACGTGTGTCACAATATTGAGATATTGATAAGTGTGTCACAGAATTTGATACTATTGGGCAGTGAAGAAAAAAAATTACATTTTTACCACAAAAAAATAGTTTTAGCCCCAGATTTTACTTTTTCACACTGGGAAATGGGTAAAAAAATTGTGCCAAAATGAGTTACACAATTTCTTCTGAATTTCGCAATACCCCATATGTGGCAGTACAGGACTGCTTAGCCACACAGCAAGACTCTGTAACAAATATATAACAAATATATATAACAAATTATTATAGAATAGTTTCCAGACTTTATATAAAGAGCCCTTAAATGCCAGAAAAGCGGAATCCCCCCTCAAGTGACCATAGTTTGGAAATTATACCCCTTTAGGAATTTATCTACAAGTGTAGTGATCAATTTGACTCCATAAGTGTTTTCCAGAAACAGGCAGCAGTGGATGTTGCTGAGTGAAAAATGCAAACTACCGTTGTAGTGACCAGTATGTTGCAGTCATCAGCACATTACACCCAGCCCGTGCTGCTGGATACATGCACCCATAAATTAGGTGGGCTCTCACCACTACAGAAATGCCAAACATGTGGATGATATATGTGGTTTAGGTACACTGTGGGCTCAGAAGAGAGGGGGTATTTGAATTTGGGACCGCATAATTTCTTTTAGGGGGGTGAATAGCCATAACGCTTTTCCAGAGCCTTTGTACTAGCAGTAATGTGGAAGCCCCCTATTTTTCCGTTAACAAATGATGGACTTGCTTTTTTTGTGGATTCAGTGGAAGCTTTTATTGGGATCACATTTACCCGGCACTCTATGCTGGGCACTTACTTTGGGGTTTCTATCTAATCTCTGAGTGAAGTGACAGATCAAACCCCGATCCATTCACTATACTGAGGCAGCAGAGTTACTCTGGACTCTGCCTGGCCTCTGTTCAGCGGTGTCCTTCTTTTCAGAGGTGCACGAAACTGGCTGACTGCGCATTTATGTATGGCTAAAAAAGGCGGACACCGCGGGATCACTGGTCTTATGGCATCCACAGTGTCTCCATCTGCCTCATTATAGGAAAGCTTCCACAGGGGGTTCCATCTGAATCACCTATTTAAGATATTTTACATGGAAACCCTGGTGTAACCGCTCAGCGCAGTGCATGGGAGAAATGTGCGCCAAGCCTTACTGCGATCTTTGGGAGGCAGAATGAAAAAATGAACAGCAGGTGAAGAATTGTTTTTTTTTTTTTTTTTTACACCATTCGTCATGCGGTATAAGTGATTAGGTGACTTTATTCTTCGAGTCGGTGTGATTGCAACAATACCAAATTTATATCAGGTTTTTATGATTGGCTGCTATCACACACTAAAAGATTAATTTTATTGCAAAAACAAGTTTTTGCATCAGTATATTGTGAGAGCTATAATTTTTCCATATTTCGGCCGGTAGAGTCATGTGACTGCTTGTTTTTTGCAGGGTCATGCTGACCTTTTTATCGGTACCATTTTCGGGCACATGACATTTTTTGATAACGTTCTATTCTGATTTTTGGGAGACAGGATGATCAAACGCCAGGAATTCAGGAATTGCTTTTTTTTAATGACGTTCCATGTATAGTGAAATTAATAAGGCAGCTTTATTCTTTGGGTCAGTACGATTACAGTGATACCATCTTTATATTTTTTTTTTACGTTTTGACGCTTTTTCACAATAAAAACTATTTTATAGAAAAAGTAATTGTTTTTGCATTGCTTTATTCTAAAAGCTATAACATTTTTATTTTTCCGATTTGGAGCTGTATTGCAGCTTGCTTTTTGCAGGACAAGATGACATTTTAATCTCTACCATTTTTATATGGCTTTTTGATCAATTATTATTCTACTTTTTGTTTGGCGGCATGACAAAAAAGCAAAGGTTTTTGCTCTGTTTTTTTTTTTACGGTGTGCACCAAAGGAGTGAACAACTGTGACCATTTTATAGGTTGGCTTGTTCTGGACGTGGCGATACCAAATATGTATACTTTTTTGTGTTTTTTCATATACATGCATCTATTGGTTTAATATTTTTTCTTTTTTTTTATTTGTTTTGTGATTTTTTTAAATAGTTTTAAAACTTTTTTACGTTTTTTAAACTCTGTTACTTAGTCCCTGTACAGGACTTCAATTTTTATTAGTCTGATCACTGGTCTCTTACAATGCAATACACATCCATTGCATTGCAAGAGACCTGATGTCACGTTCACGCCCTGACTGATGGGCATGAGCTTGAGGGGTTTGTGGCCCCACTTTGCCATGAACCAGACTACCCTGGAAGGGGTGTAACTATGACAGCTGCCTTTGTTTTCACTGGAGCCTCTGATGGTGTGGTCAGGCTTGTGCGGCAGGCAGCTGCCAGGTGCTACTCCAGGGTGGTGTCTGGCTGTGGCTGCTGATCCCACTTGGAGAACAGGAACACTAGGACAGGTGAGGGCATCAGGCAGGACTCGCAGATGAGCACGGATGAAACTCAGATGAGTAGGCTGGCACGGCTGAGACACAAGGCTGGCAGAGACAGGACTGGCAGGAACGGCAGAGACACAGGGCTGGCAGGCACGGCAGAGACACAGGGCTGGCAGGCACGGCAGAGACACAGGGCTGGAAGGCACGGCAGAGACACAGGGCTGGCAGGCACGGCAGAGACACAGGGCTGGAAGGCACGGCAGAGACACAGGGCTGGCAGGCACGGCAGAGACACAGGGCTGTCAGGAATGGCAAAGAAACAAGGCTGGCAAGAACAGCAGAGACACTGGGCCGGCAGGAACAGCAGAGACACAGGGCTGGCAGGAACGGCAGAGACACAGGGCAGGTTGGTGTGGTGTATGAAGGAACAGGTAGGACCTGTTCACACAGGAGGTGCAGGTAAGAAAACAAGCAGCAAGGAATGAAGTATGAAGGAACAGGTTGGGACCTGTTCACACAGGAGATGCAGATACGGAAACAAGCCAGAAGGAAAGGAGAATGAAGGAACTGGTTGAGACCTGTTCACACAGGAAAAGAACCGCAAGGCTGCGGATAGGAGCGGTAGCGCAGCAACAAAAGCTATGCAGAGCGGAACTGCAAGGAATGCAGATAGGAGCTGCAGCAGCATAAGCTAAGCAGAGTGGAACCACAAAAAATGCGGAGAGGAGCTGCAGCAAGAGATTCCTGCAGCAACAGGAGCGGAGCAGAGTAGAATGGAGCAGAACCGCAGGAGTGCGCAGCAGAGGTAAAGCCACAAAGGTAAAGAGCAGGCAGAGCCGCAAGAGTGCGGACATAAGCAGACTGAGAACACAAAGAAAAACACAGCAGGGAAGGAAGCCACAGACAAGGAAACCGAGATAAGACTAAGTTCAGACAAGGTAATGGAACAAGAACAAAGACACAGGGACCAGGATATTCTGCCTCCTGGAGGGCGGACAACAAGATCAAGGCAAGATCACTGAGAAAAGCGTCTAAAGAGGGAGTAACACAGAGCAAGGCCTGGCAAACTCAGAAGCTAAACACAAACTGAGCTAACACATTGCACAGGCCCAGTCCACTGGGTGGAGCTGCACTAAATACTGGAGGCCTCTTTGTAATTGGTCAGGAACAGATTAGACAGGTGCATCTGATTCCTATAAGAACCAGAGAGTTTAGGTGCCTCACCCCTATACACACAGCCAGGAAGCATGCAGAGAGCAGAGGAACAGAATATGGAGCTGGCAAGAAACAGAAACCACATCATGGCCTGGAGCAGTGGGTAAGATAGTGTGAGAGATGAGAGGCCATGCCGTGATGCCAGCAGAGTTGTTACACCTGTCAGTTTTACTCTGGCAGATTGCTTGTTAGACTCAGCTGCTGGCTGGACATGATTAAATGCTAAGTGGGCATTTAAAAAGCATTATTATTATAGTACCACTCAGGATATTGTGGTTATCAAAGGTGTACACAGAGTGCATTAATAGCTTCTAGGGGTAAACTGTGGGCACTAATTTCTTGAACCCTTGTGCTTGGCATTAATATTTTAGTAGGAAACAATTTTACCATCTAGAGGGCACAAAGGAGGCATTTTATTTTATAAGGGGCACAAAGGAGGGCATTATTATTATTATGCACGTAAGGGTACCGTCACACAGTGCCATTTCGATCGCTACGACGGTACGATTCGTGACGTTCCAGCGATATCGTTATGATATTGCTGTGTCTGACACGCAGCAGCGATCAGGGATCCTGCTGAGAATCGTACGTCGTAGCAGATCATTTGGAACTTTCTTTCGTCGCTGGATCTCCCGCTGTCATCGCTAGATCGGTGTGTGTGACACCGATCTAGCGATGCGTTCGCTTGTAACCAGGGTAAACATCGGGTTACTAAGCGCAGGGCCGCGCTTAGTAACCCGATGTTTACCCTGGTTACCAGCGTAAATGTAAAAAAAAAAAAAAAAACAGTACACACGTACATTCCGGTGTCCGTCAGGTCCCTTGCCGTCTGCCTACCGCACTCACTGACTGCCGGCCGTAAAGTGAAAGCAGAGCACAGCGGTGACGTCACCGCTGTGCTGTGCTTTCACTTTACGGCCGGCAGTCACTGAGTGCGGGAAGCAGACGGCAAGGGACAGACACCGGAATGTAAGTATGTACTGTTTGGTTTTTTTTACGCTGGTAACCAGGGTAAACATCGGGTTACTAAGCGCGGTCCTGCGCTTAGTAACCCGATGTTTACCCTGGTTACCCGGGGACCTCGGCATCGTTGGTCGCTGGAGAGCTGTCTGTTTGACAGCTCCCCAGCGACCACACAACGACTTACCAACGATCACGGCCAGGTCGTATCGCTGGTCGTGATCGTAGGTAAATCGTATAGTGTGACGGTACCCTAAGGAAAGAAATATGCGGCACTCACCCCAATTCAGCAGTGGAAGGCGTGAACTTTAATGGAGAACATAAACAGATACAAAAATCCGTTAAAACATCAGGTAAGCAGGAGGGTGCGGTGTTGGAGCTTGGACGACGGCCGTTTCGCACACCAGGTGCTTTGACGTCGTCCAAGCTCCAACACCGCACCCTCCTGCTTACCTGATGTTTTAACGGATTTTTGTATCTGTTTATGTTCTCCATTAAAGTTCACACCTTCCACTGCTGAATTGGGGTGAGTGCCGCATATTTCTTTCCTTACGTGCATATATGGACTTCTGGCTTACATTTTGTATGCACCACTACCCCCTAGTATGCGTGACGCCTGACGCTCTGGATCCTATTATTAGTCCTGCTTGCTGGAAGAGTATCGCTCTAGTGCCGTCCTGTTCTATATACTTGTGCGGTTTATTATTATTATTATTATTATTATTATTATTAAAAAAGGAGCACTGTTTCAGGTGCAATAATACGGCCACATACATCACCAGTCCAGCATTGGTGTGACAGCAGGATTTGGAGTTTGTGGAGATTTTGGATAGATGGGGAGGGTGCTGGAAATCTGAGAAGTGAAATGTGTCTTTGTTGTAATCTCTGCAGACGAATCCTGCCTGAAGAAGTTGTGTCGGTCTGGGCCAGATGGAAAGGATGGATAAAGTGAATGACTCCATTAGAAAGAACATGAGCCGTGAGTAGCCATCTATAACTGTACTGTAATCTCTTATATATTCTGCAGCACTGGTATCCATCATTATGTGGTCACTATATGGTGGAAATATTGGTCTTTGTAGAGAGACTTATTTTCTTTAACAGCAAAGCCATCTGCTGAAGTTACGCCTGTACCCAAAATTAGGGTTTGTAGTTGTAAACATGGTTACCTGGTTAGGAGCCAACTGAGCTGAACCCATAGCTGCACCACTGGATACATACTGTATTTTTCAGCGTATAAAACGACTGGGCGTGTAAAACGACCCCCAACTTTTCAACTTTTCAGGGGTCATCTTATACACAGGATGCCGTCTTATACGGCGTGCGGAGGGGAGTGGTCCCGGATGGTTCCCAGGGTCTAGAGGAGAGGAGACTCTCCTTCAGGCCCTTGGATCCATATTCATGTAAAAAAAAGAATTAAAAAAAAATATGGATAGACTTACCTTCCGACAGCCCCCAAAGTTCTCCCAGTTCTCAGTGGTGCATGCGGCAGCTTCCATTCCCAGGAAAGTATTGCGCACCGCAAAGGACCTGTGCGACATCATAAAGGTCCTTCACAGCGCACAATGTATGCCTGGGAACAGGAGCCACCGCATGCACTGCTGAGAACCGGGAGAACTCCGGGGGCCGTCAGAAGGTAAGTATATCCATATTTTTTATTTTTATTCTATTTTTTTATACGAATATGGATCCCAGGGCCTGAAGGAGAGTCTCCTCTCCTCCAGACCCTGGGAACCATCCGGGACCGCTCCCTGCACTATATGCAGCGACCTCAGAGCTCCGCACATGCCGTACCCAGCGACTTTTGAGAAGATTTTCAGGGGTTAAAAAGTCATCTTATACGTCGGAAAATACGGTATATAGTTTTTAATTAGTTTCCTATACTAATTATTATTACCATGCTTTTTCTTAAATAGCAACATCATAGTTCATAGCGCTTTACATACTAATTATAGGGGTATTTTGTCAATGAATGGAAGAGCCTGTTAGGAGTCAAGTTTCCTCTGCTGCACAGGGGGAATCTCGATCCGTCTCCGCTGCGGTCTCCCATTCTCCTCCAGCCGCAGTGGAGTCTGCTCAGCAGGGACGTCGCTCCCAGTGTCTTGCTCGCTCTCACTCTGTACAGAGAGTTACTGCTGCTTCTTCAGCTCCTGCCATTAAAGTCAGTGCTGGTCAGCGGCGAGCGGACTTCCCTGGGACTAAGTCCTTGTTTGCGCACACTGAGCATGCCCAGAGCAAGATCTCCCGTTGGAGATCGAGGATCATGTGCTCTGGCTCTGCAGCGCATTCCATTGGTCCTCTTGGCAGGCCCTGGAAGGGCAAAGTTTCTGTGGCCACTTCCTGTCCTGCAATTATATAAACTGCGCATGACCGCACGGCCATGCGCTAGTGTACATTTGAATACGTGTGTTTGTTGTGAGTGCAAGTCGTTCATTAAATACCCCTACCCTATTGTATGACTGTTCGCGTATGGAGTATGGCTGCTATCTAGCGCCCGACAAATCACTCAACGTGTCACACACGTATCGGCGTCTATTGCTGTGACCGCCAGTGCAGCGCCACGCGCCAGTAGTGCGCTTCCTGACCCACGTCTGGGTGCTTAGTGGTGCCTGCCAGCACGGCACAGTTCGCACTTCGGTGCTCTAATTATAAGATTTGCCTAACACACCCTGTTGCGGTGTTGTGTCAGCAAGTGGTCTAATCAGACTTCAATCCTAGTTGGGGTTAAGTTCGCTGACTGCTTGCTCGCCTTCTATGTGCGGTACCGCGATCCTGTGACGCAACAGGATCGCTTCCTTCACGTTGGGTGAAGTTTAACCCATGCGAGTATACTTATGAATACCGCCATATAGTCCGTCATTACTCAGCAGCAGGTTCCATCTCTACACGGTGGACCCGGGCTACGAACGCACCGTACACTATCAGTCTTATTATTTGGTGCGTTCCGCTAGCCCTAACATTACACTAGCGCCAGGGTCTGGCTAGTGATGACGGACAAACAGCAATCCCTGTGGTATATACAGCAGCTGGAGGGTAGGTTGGCGGCTCTCGAGAGCGCAACCTCAGCTGTGGATGTTACCGCAGTTGCTGTACAGGCTGCCAGCGTGGCTGCAGCAACTTTGTCCATTGCCACCCCTGTTCCGACATTTTCTCGCCTCCCGCTGCCAGAAAAATTTTCTGGTAATAGCAAATTTTGTAGGGGATTCGTGAGTCAGTGCTCTATTCATCTCGAGCTTCTGGCTGCACGTTTTCCCACAGAGCGGGCTAAGGTGGGATTTATTGTGTCTCTATTGTCGGACAGGGCATTGGAATGGGCTACGCCGCTGTGGGAGCGTGACGATCATGTGGTGCAGAGTGCTCCTCTGTTTTTGAGCACTTTAAAACAGGTCTTTTTAGGACCTCAAGTCACCCATGACACTGCGCTCCAACTGCTGGCATTAACTCAGGGTGAGTCCTTGGTCAGTCATTTTGCCGTCCAATTCCGCACTTTAGCATCTGAGCTGGAATGGTCGGATAAAGCTCTTATCCCCATATTTTGGAGGGGCTTGGCTGACCATGTAAAGGACGCTCTGGCCACTAGGGAGATTCCTGCCACACTGGAGGAGTTAATAACAGTCTCCACTCGAATTGACCTCCGTTTTAACGAGCGGAGGTTAGAGCGAGCCCAGTGTAGGCAGAGGTTTCGGCTGGCTCCTACTTTCGCCAAACCTCTGGAATCTCCGGTCCTGGTTCCTGAGTCACATGAGGCCAGGGAAGTGTCACAAGCGGGACCTAAGTCCCGGACCGCTTGTGCACTCAGGGTCTGTCATGTTTGCCAGCAGTCTGGACATTTAGCCACCAGATGTCCTCAGCGGTCGAGGAAACGTCAGCGTCTAGTGGTCGTAGGTGGAGGTACACTAGACACGGCGACGTTTGCCTCTAAATTGTCCTTTAAGGGGACAATTACTATAGGCTCATTCTCCCACTCGGTAGAGCTCTGCGTGGATTCTGGGGCGGAGGGCAATTTTATGTCTTCTGCCTTCGCCCAACGCCATGCAATACCTCTGGTTATGCTAGCTCAACCTGTAACGGTACGAGTGGTGAATGGGTCGACTCTGCCCTCACAGATAACTCACCAGACCATCCCTTTTACTCTGTCCATGTCGCCATCTCATCAGGAGATTATTTCCCTGCTCGTCATTCCAGAGGGAATTGATGAAGTCCTGTTGGGAATACCTTGGCTACGGTACCACTCTCCTCATATCGAGTGGTCCTCAGGCAGAATTCTGGGATGGGGTGAATCTTGTGGGGGAAGATGTCAGAGGGAGTGCATTCAGGTAGCTACAACTGAGGTACCCGCAGATCTTTCCTCTCTCCCCAAGCAGTATTGGTCGTATGCAGACATATTCTCCAAAAAGGCGGCGGAGACCCTTCCGCCCCATCGCCCCTATGACTGTCCTATTGACCTCTTGCCTGGTGCTGAGCCTCCCCGGGGTCGAGTCTATCCGCTATCTCTCCCGGAGACGGAGGCAATGTCACAGTACATCCAGGAAAATCTGGCAAGAGGGTTCATCAGGAAGTCAGTGTCACCTGCTGGGGCAGGGTTCTTCTTCGTGCAGAAGAAGAGTGGGGAATTGCGTCCATGCATAGACTACAGGGGTCTTAACGCCATCACCGTTAAGAATAAATACCCTTTGCCTTTGATATCTGAACTGTTCGATAGGCTTCGGGGAGCAAGGGTATTTACTAAATTAGATCTGCGGGGTGCTTACAACCTGATTCGCATCCGTGAGGGGGACGAATGGAAGACGGCTTTTGACACCAGGGATGGGCACTATGAATATCTGGTGATGCCCTTTGGGCTCTGTAATGCCCCAGCCGTTTTCCAAGACTTTGTGAACGATATCTTCCGGGATATGCTTTCCACCTCGGTCGTAGTCTATCTGGATGATATTCTCATCTACTCTCCAGATATTGACTCCCACCGGAGAGATGTTCGCAAAGTCTTCGACCTCCTACAGGCAAACTCCCTCTATGCCAAGTTGGAGAAATGTATGTTTGAGCAGGAGTCCTTACCTTTCCTAGGCTACATCATCTCAGCCCAGGGATTGGCTATGGATCCTGCCAAACTACAGGCTGTGATGGACTGGCAGGAACCCCATTCTCTTAAAGCGGTGCAGCGCTTTATGGGGTTCATCAATTATTATCGCCAGTTCATCCCACATTTCTCAACTTTGGTAGCTCCCTTGGTTGCCCTCACCAAGAAGGGGGCGAATCCCAAATTGTGGTCTGAGGAGGTCTCCAAGGCTTTTATCTCTATAAAGTCACACTTCGCTAGCGCTCCCATTCTTCATCGCCCCGATGTTGATAAGCCATTTATCATGGAGGTGGATGCCTCTTCTGTTGGTGCTGGAGCAGTCCTCTTCCAAATGGATGCTCAAGGTCGGAAGCATCCTTGCTTCTTTTTCTCCAAGACCTTCGCACCAGCAGAGAGGAATTATTCCATCGGGGACAGGGAGTTGCTAGCCATGAAGTTGGCTTTCTCGGAGTGGAGACATCTCTTGGAGGGAGCACGTTTTCCCTTCCAAGTCTTCACAGATCACAAAAATTTGGTGTATCTGCAGACAGCTCAGCGGTTGAATTCTCGCCAGGCCAGATGGTCCTTGTTCTTCTCCCGGTTTCATTTCACCCTCCATTTCCTTTCTGGGGAGAAGAACATTCGGGCCGACGCTCTCTCTCGCTACGTTGTGTCATCTGCGGAGGAGGAGGAGGAGCCTCGGCTTATTGTCCCCACCGAGAGTTTGAGAACCGTGGCCCCGGTTTCGCTGGAGTCTGTGCCCCCGGGCAAGACTTTTGTTCCATCTAGTTTGCGACCGGAGGTTCTCTCTTGGGCGCACTCGTCCAGGGTGGGTGGACATTTTGGTACTAAAAGGACATCAGAGTTACTGGCGAGGACATACTGGTGGCCGCATATGGCTCGTGATGTCACGGAGTACGTTCGGGCGTGTGTCTCTTGCGCCAGGAACAAGACTCCTCGGCAATGGCCAGCTGGGTTGCTTTATCCTCTGCCCATGGCTGACATGCCCTGGGAGAGGGTCGGGATGGACTTTGTGGTTGGCTTACCCAAGTCTCGTAATTGCACCATTATCTGGGTGATAACCGATCATTTTTCCAAAATGGTGCATTTGGTGCCTCTTCCACGGCTACCATCTGCACGGGCGTTGGCTGTCTTGTTTATCAAGCATATCTTTCGCTTACACGGTATTCCAGACAAAATTGTTAGTGACCGGGATCCCCAGTTTGCGTCTCGATTCTGGAGGGAGCTATGTCGTTTACTCAGTATTGAGTTAAATCTCTCTTCGGCATATCATCCCGAGACGAATGGGTTGGTAGAAAGGGCCAACCAGACCTTGGTCACATATCTGCGACATTATGTTTCTGCCAGACAGGATGACTGGGCATCCTTGCTACCGTGGGCAGAGTTTGCACTTAACAATGCCGTAGCCGACTCTACCGGTCAGACTCCATTCCTCTTAAATTACGGCCAGCATCCGCGTGTTCCTGTGCCCATGCCTGTGTCTTCCGCTGATCCCAGGGTGGCAGACTGGGCTGTGGAGGCACGGGACATTTGGGATCGCACGCAGGATGCCATTCGGGCCTCCAAGGAGAGAATGAGGTCCTCCCCGCTCCGACTTTTGCCCCTGGCGACTTGGTGTGGCTCTCCGCCCGTAACATCAGGCTGCGAGTTGAGTCCACTAAGTTTGCTCCTCGCTACTTGGGTCCCTTCAAGGTTCTCGAACAGGTTAATCCTGTGGTCTACCGCCTGGCTCTTCCTCCACGCTTGGGTATCACCGACACCTTTCATGTGTCCCTCTTGAAACCCGTATATATGTCCCGGTTTTCCAAGTCATCTGCCGGGACATCGGGTTCGTCTACGGACGATTACGAGGTGAACGCTATTTTGGGGTGCAAGGTGGTACGCGGCAAAAAGTTTTATTTGGTGGATTGGAAGGGTTATAGTACAGAGGACAGGTCTTGGGAGCCTGCTGAAAACATTCGGGCCCCACAGCTCATTGCTGCCTTCGAGCGTAGCGAGGCCCAAGGAGGGGGGGGCATGTTAGGAGTCGAGTTTCCTCTGCTGCACAGGGGGAATCTCGATCCGTCTCCGCTGCGGTTTCCCATTCTCCTCCAGCCGCAGTGGAGTCTGCTCAGCAGGGACGTCGCTCCCAGTGTCTTGCTCGCTCTCACTCTGTACAGAGAGTTACTGCTGCTTCTTCAGCTCCTGCCATTAAAGTCAGTGCTGGTCAGCGGCGAGCGGACTTCCCTGGGACTAAGTCCTTGTTTGCGCACACTGAGCATGCCCAGAGCAAGATCTCCCGTTGGAGATCGAGGATCATGTGCTCTGGCTCTGCAGCGCATTCCATTGGTCCTCTTGGCAGGCCCTGGAAGGGCAAAGTTTCTGTGGCCACTTCCTGTCCTGCAATTATATAAACTGTGCATGACCGCACGGCCATGCGCTAGTGTACATTTGAATACGTGTGTTTGTTGTGAGTGCAAGTCGTTCATTAAATACCCCTACCCTATTGTATGACTGTTCGCGTATGGAGTATGGCTGCTATCTAGCGCCCGACAAATCACTCAACGTGTCACACACGTATCAGCGTCTATTGCTGTGACCGCCAGTGCGGCGCCACGCGCCAGTAGTGCGCTTCCTGACCCACGTCTGGGTGCTTAGTGGTGCCTGCCAGCACGGCACAGTTCGCACTTCGGTGCTCTAATTATAAGATTTGCCTAACACACCCTGTTGCGGTGTTGTGTCAGCAAGTGGTCTAATCGGACTTCAATCCTAGTTGGGGTTAAGTTCGCTGACTGCTTGCTCGCCTTCTATGTGCGGTACCGCGATCCTGTGACGCAACAGGATCGCTTCCTTCACGTTGGGTGAAGTTTAACCCACGCGAGTATACTTATGAGTACCGCCATATAGTCCGTCATTACTCAGCAGCAGGTTCCATCTCTGCACGGTGGACCCCGGGCTACGAACGCACCGTACACTATCAGTCTTATTATTTGGTGCGTTCCGCTAGCCCTAACAGAGCCTTAGCTGTATTTATAAAAAATTGAAATAAAGTTAGTAATTAAAATTTCTATTTATATAAAGTCACAAGCATGTTCCTGAGAGCAATAAGAGATGGCGTCTGAACATGACAAATATTTTAACAAATAAATTGATAAAGCATTATTCTACAGTTGGCAGTTTTAATGATTTTTTGGTCTTAGAGCAATGAGAGTTTTACATTTAGCAAGTTTGAATTAATCTCTGTATTTTTTTGGAAGCCACCTTTTGAGTTAGGAGATGCAGATGGTCGGCTATAATAGGATAAATAAGATTGGAGTTATAATGGTGATATATCAACAATAGGAAAAGTGATAGAATAGTGAATTGGCAAAAAGTATTTGCTGTGAAAACCTTTCCCGTTGCATGTCTCCACCAGAAGGCTGGAAAATGGAAGTCAGATATGGCTTCCAAAATCTGTATTTGTTTAGAGTCAAACCTGAAAATTAAGAAATTCCACATCATAGACATAAATTCAATTTTTCACCTTACCTTAGATCTTTTAAAGGGTTTAACATACCAAACAGAATCTTCACTCCAGTTTGCTCAGGCTCTAGAACCATAATTGAACCTGAATGTCCAGAAGAAGGCAACCCTGTTTGGAACCAAAATTAAAGCCAATCAATAATGGATACCTCAACAAACTTCAATTTACATCACAACTATTGAATGGCCCCATACACATGTGGTCAAAATGGTTGGTACCCCTTGTTTTATTAATGACAGCAAAACCCACAATGGTCACAGAAATAACTTGAATCTTGAAGTGGCCTTCTATGAGCCATGACCTAAATCCTATTAAGCATCTTGAAACACGAGACAACTGGAGCAGTTTGCTCTTGAGTAGGGATGGCCAAACCTGAACTGTAAAGTTCAGGACCGTACCGAACACATAGTGCTTGTCACCGTACGAACTCTGCCGGAAAAAGCTATAGACTGCCGAGTGCAGTGAATACTGCCGGCAGTTAATGAGCGGCCCCGGAAGCAGATGTGGCCGGGAGACAGCGGGACGGGAGGACGCGTTGTTGGACAGGTAAGTATAATGAAGAATGTAAGTCCGCAAAGACAGGGTCCTCTCCCCTCTGTACCAGTCTGTCAGTGTAAATTTGTTTACTGTTAACGATATCTATAACTCTATATGTAACCCCTTTTTCATGTACAGCACCATGGAATTAATGGTGCTCTATAAATAAATAAATAATAATAATTATTATTATTATTAATTTTCTGCTTTTTTTACAGCTCCCCCTCCCCATCCCACATGTGTCATCTCCGGCCCCGAACTTGATCTTTTAAAAAAACTCGGGTGAACCCGTCGATCCCAAATATGGGGGGGGGGTTCGCCCATCACTACTCTTGAGAAGTGGGCCAACATACCTGTCGTGAGGTGCAGAAGTCTCATTGACAGTTGCAGGAATCGTTTGATTGCAGTGATTGCCTCAAAAGGTTGTGCAACAAAATATTAAGTTAAGGGTCCCATCATCTCTGTCCAGGCGTATTTCTTGAGTTTTATATTTTAAAAAATTCTGTGGAAGCATGGTTGAAAAGCAATATCTGACCTTCATTTGTTAATTTTCAAAGATATTATATTTATTATTACTTTTGTCAGATTCAAGTTATTTCTGTGATCATTGTGTTTTTTTTGTGTCATTAATCGAGGGGTACCAACAATTTTGATCACGTGTGTATATACCTATAAAATAAACATCTCCTGACAGTGTATCACAATATCATGATTTTTTTTTAATAGTCTTCAATTCACACCACTGTAAGAGGAAGAGAAAAGGCTAGGGAAGATGGATTTCAGAAAAATATCCTATTGGACGCCAAATAAATCTTTGTCCAACACTGTCACAGGACTTTTAAGAAAAAACATCAGATATTAGACAGCGTTGTCTCCATAGGCAGAAGTGACATTTTTTTTCTTACTTTCGTAGTGCTAAAATTATATAACATGAATATTGAGGGGGAAAAAAACTTTGCAGTTGCATTTCTGAGTTTAATGGAAAAATAACAAGATGGAAACCTGGCTGAAAGTAAAAGTTGATTATTTCCCTATGAAGTCCTCCTGTGAGCAGCGCACTGAAGTCATCTCAATATTCTAACCAGGGTCCTCTTGGCAGACAGTGATGGAGCGCGTATATTTATAGATCATATTCCAATATAAATTGTTTCATGTTGTTTGTTAAAGATGCAAAGAAAACAAAATTGTTTGAAATGGTGGAGATTTATGAGATTCTAAAACTGCATTAAAAATAAAATTATTAAAAACGTCATGGTAGATAAATCACATCCCGTTATAAAGATGACAAAAGAAGGAGGAAAGCAGAAGTTGCTTGAAAATTAAAGAACATTTCGGGAAAAAAATTGCACTTTGATGGATCAGGAAATATTCTGTGAAGAATCCTGACTATATTACCAACAAGGAGGTTGCCTGGTTGCTTCATATTATCAGAAATTCCTGGTGAAACCAGATAGGAGAAATCACAGTTTCAGATTGGAGAAAACATTAACGGGGTTAGAAGAGCAGTGAAACATTTGCTCCCACTTGTAGAATGACGTATTTTCGGTAATCATGTTTAAACTGGCATGCCATAATCGCCCTCTGGGTCCAACTTCGATAGGTATTACTATACAAATTATTGAACCAGTCATTAAAGTTATGGTCTCATGAAGCTAACTATTTTGCAAGTATCTGATTAATGCTAATGGTTGTAATATTAAAGACCTGCTTTTGCTTGGCTGGACCCAACGATATAAATTTGTCCTGTCCATGGTCAATTATGCCTTTAATCAAATACTTAAATAGATTAATAAATGTCATCCCTCTCTACATTTTAATCTCCATGCACTCAAATGTAACTCAACATCCAGAAAAAAGTCACAGAAATTTGCATATTGCTACTAACGCTTAGGAAGGGGGAACAAGAACTGGAGGAAAGACTAATGCGTATGTAGAAAGTGCACACCCGAGGTACAAAAAATATCAAAAACTACTTTATTATCAAGAAAGCACAAACATGATTAAAAACATTTAAAAACAACAGTGATAACACCCCCATCCATGTACTATATTACATCTATGTGACCCTAGGATATGATCCCGTAGCAACATAGGCACTCATAATGGAAGTGCAATATGCATGAATAATGTAAACACCAAAAAGTTATCATAAGGTCTTAACAATCCAGCCGTAAATAAGAAAATAACAATCAAGTCAATATAGTTGGCTGAGTGCACATACCATGGGCCCTAGAATGTGGGCGTCCCCACCGGTGTAAGCTCGGTGTCTGAGAAAGATAAAGCAATTGCCCAAAGAAGGTGCGTTTTGGCGATAGCCTTCATCAGGGGGTGGCGCCATCCAGAGGAAGTGAGACATTTATGTGAATGATGGTCAATGGGAGTGGAGGGGCGTGTGGCGACGTGCGCCGGCAAAGGAGTAACCAGGCACATCCACACCGCCGCCCCACGTGACCCAGGACACCGCAATCAGCTGATGTGATGCCATGGGGCCGAGAGAGTGGAAGGCGGAAGCACCTAGGACGCATTGCCGGCGCACGTACCGCCCGACTCGTTGCCATGGAACCAATCATGTGATAAAGGTCCTGGAAGGTAAACAAGTATGTCATATGGAAATATCTAAAAAATAATAAATATATGTGAGTGAATATGAAAGTGAATGCAAAACATGAGCAGGTGTAGTGCGAGAAAAGAAAGGTATGCCACAAAGGGCCAAAAACAAGAAGGTGAGATTATGATGTATATAGCTGCAGCGGTCGTTTATATAAATTAAATTAAGTTAAATTAAATAAACCATAATAAATAACAAAGGGGGGAAAAATAATAATAATGATAAAAATAATAATAATAATGATGACAATAATGCATACAAAATATATAATATATATATATTATATATAAATAAATTGAAAATAACAATGATACATACAACAATGAATAAGTAATTAATCCAATAATGAGTAACTACATATTAAATAATAATAATTATAAAAATAATTTATGCATGAAATAATAGTACTGTGAATAATTAAAGAAAAAAGAGAAAAAAAGGAAAATTAAGAAAAAATAAGTAGGAGAACATAATAATATTCTTGCAATGTCCAATGAGATATGATGTAGGGCTTCATTCTGTCGTGTCCATTACAACGTTAATGAATACTGTCCATAGAAAGGTGTCAGGATTGATCACGAAGTGTGTCAAAAATCAATCATGAATTCACTATTGAACTGAAATAAATAAATAAATAAAAGAATAAGATGTAAGAACTGGAGGAGGGGGAGGGGTAAATTGAGGTAGGGAAGAGAGGGAAGGGGGGGGGGGTAAAGAATGGGAGGAGGGAAAAGCAAAAACAGGACACCCGCTAAATATAAGAAAAAGTAGCACTAAAAAAACAGGAACAATATGTAAATTTATAAATAGTGAATAAAATATGTTAAAAAATAATTTAAAAGAACCATCTGGATGATGCTTGTGGTCAGAGAAAAGGAGCAAAGATCATATTCTCATTAAAGCCATGGGAATATAAGGTATTCAAAACCCAAATCCATTTTGTTTCTTTTTGGGAGAGTTTTTTACTGATATTTCCACCTCGAATAGATGGAATAATGATATCTATTCCTCTTACTTTGAAGCCAGATGAGTCACAGTTATGATGAAGTTTAAAGTGTTTAGGTATAGTGTTCAAAATAGAGATATCATCTTCATTCTGAGCAGCAGTAATGCCATTGACGTGTTCACGTACCCTCACTTTCAACTGACGTGTAGATCTTTGGACAAGGACATACTGCGCAATATACTACTGCTTTAGATTCGCAATTGATGAAATGATTGATGGTATATTCTTTACAATTTGGAGCATTGCTAAATGTGTTGGCTCTCTCCATATTAGGACAGGCCACACAATGACCACAAGGAAAACTGCCTCTCCGTGGTGTTATCCTGTCCAAAAAGGTCTGTGGGCGATTCTGATAATGACTATGCACCAACATATCTCGCATATTTCTTGAACGGCGATAAGTAATATTAGGATGATTCGGGAGATACTGTGCCAAAGTATGGTCAGACAAAAGAATAGGCCAATATTTTTTCAAAATTTCATGCATTGAGTTGGATTGTGCATGATAGCTTGTAATAAATCAGACAGTATTAGATGTTGATTCTTTTTAGATGGAATACAGTAGATCATTTCATGTGGTATGTTTGGCTCTGTTGTATGCCCGTTTTTATGCATCTATGCATCTATGGCTATAGCCACGATTGAGAAACCTCAATTTGAAATCCCTTGTTTGGATTTCAAAGTCAGAATAAGTTGAGCACAAACGTTTCAAACGTAAAAACTGACCCACAGGTATTGAACGTTTAAGGGAAAACGGATGAGATGATGAGCCATGTAATAATGCGTTGGTCGATGTTGGTTTCCTATATATATCAGTTTGTAATGTATTTGAAATATCACGTTTCACCATCACATCCAAAAACTCCACAGTATGGGGGTCATACTTGTAGGTAAGATGAATGTTGGGGTCATTGTTGTTAAGAAACATAACAAATTTGTTCAAAGTCTCAGGGGTACCTGGCCAGATGAAAAAAATATCATCTATGTATCGTGTCCAAAAAGGGACACGGTGCATATGATGGTCATTATCAGATATGAATAAGTCCCTCTCCCACATTCCCAGGAATAGATTAGCGTACGAGGTCACAAATGGCGCCCCCATTGTGTATAAGGGGAAAATACAAATACCGTATCTCTCCGAGGATCTGTTTATATCATGGAAGGTGACGGTCACAAGGGTCTGCGTCTGGAGGAGAGAAGGTTTTTCCACCAACATAGAAGAGGATTCTTTACTGTTAGGGCAGTGAGAATCTGGAGTTCCTTGCCTGAGGAGGTGGTGATGGCGAACTCAGTCGAGGGGTTCAAGAGAGGCCTGGATGTCTTCCTGGAGCAGAACAATATTGTATCATACAATTATTAGGTTCTTTATAAGGACGTAGATCTGGGGATTTATTCTGAAGGAATATAGGCTGAACAGGATGGACAAATGTCTTTTTTCGGCCTTGCTATGTTACTATGTTACTGTGATGTGGGCTCAACACTGCAGCCCATATCAAAGGGAAGGAGTCCGACATCGGCGTACTATTACGCCCAATGTCGGAAGGGGGTTAATTTTCAGCTATACTGCTCAGTATTGCTTTATAATGTCCTCCATCCTGCTTCTAAACATGTGAACAGAGAACGGAGAGCGGTAATTCCTCATGTCTCTGTGTGCTATGGGATACATCATAGCCGCTAGTCTCTAACCACTAGCTCTGAGACAACAATAATCTAGAGCCTGCATAGGGAAAAACTGTTTAAAAAAACAGGATACAAGTCATGTCAAAGTTCAGAGAAAGTGTTATCCCTCAAGTATACACACCAGACAGTTCGTTCTGTCATCTGAAACTACAGATGTTCTCTTTGGATAAAGTTCCTACGGGAGCATAAATGAAATGATATTAACTTATTAGATTAAAGAGAAACATTGCAAAAACTACTTCCTTACTCTTCACAACCTAAACTAATGTAGTTATTTTTCAAATTAGCCAAAACAAGTGTGAATCGACTGACGCTTTCAGCTTCATTTTAAATGTATTGACTTCTGGATCCTTAATTGACTTCATAAGCTTATAGCATTTATAATACACCCACACAGTGCAAATATATCATTGGGGAATAAATCGTAATACTCTCCTTGGCCTTTCAACTGCTGAGTTCTCTTATAAATATTTTATTGTATATACTGAGGTCACAGTTCAAATAGCTGTATAACAAGATAAGACTTCATGATGGTGATGTGACTGTCAGTGACACAATATATTTTATTAGATATTTTCAGCGCTCAGCTCCCTGGGGAATGATAGAACAAGTCTCATTTAGCAGGATGAGGAGGTGGTGTGTTATTCAGCATGTGACAAGAGTCGAAACACACTACACTATAGAAAAAGACACATCTGCATGTTTTTCTCAATACCTGACATGAAAACAGAATAAACCTTACCCGTTTTAGGACAATTAGGATTACCAGAATTATTAATATTTGCCAAATGCGAGAATAATGAGAGAGAGAGAATGTTTTAATGTATTTTATTACTTTAGTTACTGCAAATTCAAAAGTTTTCATACATTTCATTAGAATTTGGTACCGTTGCCGTTAAACTGAATGACTTGGGTGAAACATTTGTGATATCGTTCCACAAGCTTCTCACAATAGTTGGTCGGAATTTGGGCCCACTCCTTCTGACAAAACTGGTGTAACTGATCCAGGTTTGAAGGTCGCCATCACGCGAAACGCGCGTCAGGGTTCTTGGGAAGGCCACCGTACTGCATTTATATTCCTGCTGATAAGTTCTCTTTAAGAGCAATATTCTAAGAAGCAATGTCATTGCCTGTAAAGCCCTTTTGACTCAAAGCAATAATGATAACATGTGTTTCTTTGGAAGTAACCATGGTATATGGAAGAAAAAATGTATTTCAAGAACCAGACCCCTTTTAAAGCAACCAGTCTGTTCTTTTAATTTAATTTAGTGAGTAACAGAGTGACAGCTGAGTTGTCCTTGCTTACACTTTCTCCTAAGCCCAGTAAAAGATCACTGAAATAATGTAAATAAGGCATTTTGCGGCAGGGTTGAGATTCCGTGGAAATAGGTATTTTGTAAATAAGATAGTTTTCATAACAAGGAATGACTTTACATTTTTTTACATTACAGTACATGTGGCATGCACAGTATAGACTGTAGTACAGTACATGTAGCACAGCTATAGATCATTACAGTACATGTTGCACAGCTATAGAGCATTACAGTACATATGGGATACACAGTATAGACTGTAGTACAGTACATGTAGCACAGTTATAGAGCATTACAGTACATGTGGCATGCACAGTATAGACCGTAGTACAGTATATGAAAAACAGGTGGATAACAGTACATAGTTGCCTAGTATTTGCATAGTTACCTTATATACTCGAGTATAAGCCGAGATTTTCAGCCCACTTTTTTGGGCTGAAAGTGACCCTCTCGGCTTATACTCGAGTTATTGTCAGCGCGGAGGTCGGCGGGGGAGGGGGAGCTCCTGGCGCTGTCCCTGCATGTCCCGCGGTCTCCGGGAGCCGGCGGCATCTTCCTGTGTTCAGCGGTCACGTGGTACCGCTCATTAAAGTAATGAATATGGACGCATATTCATTACTGTAATGAGCGGTACATGACCGCTGAACACAGGAAGATGACGCCGGCTCCCGGAGACCATCTGACAGTGAGACGCTGCCAGGGACCGCGCCGGGAGCAGGTGAGTATATCGGGGAGGAGAGCATTGCGATTGCGATAGTCACCTTCCTCGTTCGACCTACGCTCCGTCTTCCGCATCCTCTGCACTCACTGTTCAGGTCAGAGGGCGCG
The DNA here is from genome assembly GCF_032444005.1 of Ranitomeya imitator. Classification (NCBI taxonomy): domain Eukaryota; kingdom Metazoa; phylum Chordata; class Amphibia; order Anura; family Dendrobatidae; genus Ranitomeya; species Ranitomeya imitator. The sequence goes on along the minus strand of NC_091284.1, from coordinate 790,585,848 downwards.
ATGACGCAATTAGTATGAACGCCGCCCTCTGCCTGAACAGTCAATGCAGAGGATGGAAGACAGAGCAGTGCGTGGAACGAGGAAGTTGACTATCACAAGTGCCAGGGGCCTGAGCGAACAGAGGTGAGTATGTGATTTTTATTTAATTTTAATCGCAGCAACAGCATATGGGGCAAATGTGTGGAGCATCTTATAGGGCCACAATGTATGGAGCATCGTATGGGGCCACAATGTATGGAGCATCGTATGGGGCCACAATGTATGGAGCATCTTATGGGGCCACAATGTATGGAGCATCGTATGGGGCCACAATGTATGGAGCATCATATGGGGCCACAATGTGTGGAGCATCTTAAGGGGAATAATGTATGGAGCATCTTATGGGGAATAATGTATGGAGCATCTTATGGGGAATAATTTATGGAGCATCTTATGGGGAATAATGTATGGAGCATCTTATGGGGAATAATGTGTGGATCATCTTATGGGGTATAATGTGTGGAGAATCTTAGGGGGCATAATGTGTGGAGCATCTTATGGGGAATAATGAATGGAGAATCTTATCTTCTATATAAATAATTGTCTAAGGGTTTTTCCGTCTGTCTGTCTGTCTGTCTGTCCTGGAAATTCCGCGCCTGGCGGCCTCGACCAATGAGAGACGGGCACAGTATCGACGTAGAAATCACGCGTCTCTGATTGGTCGAGGCCGCCAGGCCTCGACCAATCAGCGACGGGCACAGTATTGACGTAGATGTCATAATAGTTGCCATGGCGACGATGATGTCATAAAGGTTGCCTCGACCAATCAGCGACGGGCACAGTCTGCCGCAAATTCTGGAATCATCATTGTCCATATTCTACGGGGACATGCATATTCTAGAATACCTGATGCATTAGAATCGGGCCACAATCTAGTGGGGAATAATGTGTGGATCATCTTATAGGGCATAATGTCTGGAAAATCTTATGGGGCATAATGTGTGGAGCATCTTATGGGGAATAATGTATGGAGCATCTTATGGGGCATAATGTATGGAGCATCTTATGGGGCATAATGTATGGAGCATCTTTGGGGAATAATGTATGGAGCATCTTATGGGGCACAATGTGTGGAGCATTTTATGGGGCATAATGTGTGGAGTATCTCATGGGGCATAATGTGTTGAGCATCTTATTGTGCCATAATGCATGGAGCATCTTATGGGGCCATCAACCTTTATGCAGCATTGTAAGGGGCAAATGTTTCTATGGAGCACTTATGGGGCCAATATTAACCTTTGTGCAGCATTATATGGGGCATATTTTAATATGGAGCATTATATGGGGCGTATTTTGTATGGAACATCTTATGGGGCCCATCATGAACTGTATGGAGCATTATATGGGGCTCCTGATTCAACATGGATATTCAAAAACACTTAACCTACTGATGTCTCAATTAATTTTACTTTTATTGACATCTATTATTATTTTTGACATTTACCTGAGCTGCTGCATTTTCTACCCTAGGCTTATACTCGAATCAATAAGTTTCCCTAGTTTTTTTGTGGCAAAATTAGGGGGGTCGTCTTATACTCGGGTCGGTGTATACTCGAGTATATATACGGTATATAGGTTGAAAAAGGGAAAAAGGTCCATAAAGTTCACGTGGTCTCCACCAGTTATAAATGCTGAAATAGTTTCTGCCATTACTACCTTTTGTGGTTGAGCATTTCATCGTCTGACTGCTCCAACTGTAAAGAGTAATTCACCTTTCCTCAAATCTTAATGAATGCCACTTGATCCTTTGTAAGGTCTTTGGAAGGATTAACTCATGCGCCCATTCTTTGTAGTGACCACACATGTATTTATACTTATGAGATCTCCTCTGAGGCGTCTTTTTTCTAAGCTAAACTAACTCAACTTTTCCAACCTCTCATCATATGAGCAGCCTTCCATCCCTTGTAATAATATAGTTGTCTGCTTTTCAGCTGACTCTAATTTCTTAATATCTTTTTTTGAACCGTAGAATCCAAACCTGGATCCAATATTCTTGATATTGCCTTAACAGTGATTTATAAAAAGGTAAGAATACGTTGGATCACAAGATTTTATCTCTCTTTTTATACATCCTAAATTCTTGCTTGCTTTTGCAACTGCTGCCTGACATTGAGTACTGCTGCTCAGCTTACTTGTAACCAGCATACCCATGTCCTTCTTTTCTTCTGTGGTCCCGAGTATATTTCCATGTAATGTAAATGCAGCAGTAGGAATACTCCATCCTAGGTGCATTACTCTACATTTATCAACATGACCCCTTCAGCCCCCAAGCCTGTTTTCACCTTTATGATCAGGCCAAATTTACAATTCTGACCAGTGTCAATTTGTGAGGTAATAACTCTATAGAACGCTTCAACAGATCCCACTGATTCTGAGAATATCTTCTCATGACATATTGTACTTCATGATAGTGGTGACATTTCTTCAATATGACTTGTGTTTATTTGTGAAAAAAATGGAAATTTAACACGAATTTAGAACATTTTCAAACTTTTAATTTTTATGTCCTTTAATCAGAGAGTTATTTCACAGTTAATAGTTAATAAATAGCATTTCCACAAGTCTACTTTACATCAGCATTGTAGAAGAAAGGATGTTTTCAGGTGATTCGTAGAGCTCTGTCCAGAGTCCACCAGTATCCAATCAAGAGTGCCCCTAACAGCTGTGGATGGAATCACGATCCACCCACAGCTGTTAACATGTTAAATTCCGCTGTAAATCTCAGTGCCATCTAACATGCTTGTGCCCTAAGCGCATCACTAATACTGCCCATTGGCACCCGTGGGTTGGCATGAGAACCCGGGGTCTGCAGCAGACACCTGTGGTTGTCATTGCTGGATTGCTATGACTGAAGCCTTGCTCTGTTTAGCACAAGCGATAGGATGATCACAGTTTCTAATCTCCCATGGAGACTATTGAAGCAAGTGAAAATTAAAAAAAAAAGTAGACACCAGCCCCAGAAGATGAAAAATAAAAAAATTATGGGTCTCGGAAAATGGCGCGTTTTTTTTTTATTGGAAACTTTGCATTTTTTTCACCACTTAAATAAAAAAGAACCTATACATGTTTGGAATCTACAAACTCGCAATGACCTGTAGAATCAAATTTGCATTTAGTGAACATAGTATAATAGCAAAACAAAAAACAATTGTGGAATTGCACTTTTTTTTCAGTTTCAACGCACTTTTAATTTTTTCACGTTTGTCGTTATGGCTCTGGGAAGAAGATGAGCAAATGACGGAAACTCAGAAACGGAAAAAGACAAGGTCGCAAAAGAGTTAATAAAGGAGTTAAAAGGAATTGTCCACAACACAGATGTTTGTGGTTATTACAGCTGCTCCTTGATGGACCTTACTGTTCCCAGTACTGTCACTTCTCTTCCCCACTACTTCCAGTATTAATCCTAGTGGTCCTCACTGCTCCCAACACTGATCCTTGTGTTGCTCACTGCTTCGAATACTGATTCTTGTGACCCCCACTGCTGACTTTCTTCCATTAAAAGAATATACCATTCACATCTATTCTTTGTTTTCTATCCATTAACCAGTATTTTACCTATTCTATCTGAGAAAAATATATAAATAGAACTAATACGTGAAAAACTAACATCTCAATGAGCCCTTACACACTTCCCTGGTCTGTGTTTTTAATGTTATGGCTTATATATTGTGTATACTATTTATAGTGTTTATATGTTGTATAATATAGTGTTTATGTTGTTGTTTTTCATTGCAAATTAAACTATTTAAAAATCTTTCTTAATGATGTTACTTGAACGACTATTAAGTCTAACAAGCCTTTTCCCTACAGGAGACCTTGTCATCTCTCATTTTAATTAGAAACATAGCAATATTGTTAATGGAGTTTTCAGAAAACACACTGATAGCAGAGTAATCGTTTGGGTAATATATTTTATCCCTACGTTTATTATTGCAAGTGAAAAAAATACGAATCACCCCGTTTATTAGAAGCATGTTCCATGCAATTGATTAATTACATCTGCTAATTAGATATGCACTCTGTTAGATTAAGTTCCAGCTTCATTAATGTAGCATTAAGATACAATCAAATATAAAAAAAAATCTTCCATCCTACAATTTACTAATTCTTTGATAACATCTGCCCCAATTATAAAGTATTAGGATTCTAGACAGCATGCTCTCCGATGAACGCCCGGCTCGCAGTCATTAGAAAATGCTTACATGGTTTTTTCTTTAATTTATGTGTTAAACAAGGCGAACATATGGGTTTGTGTTTCATCGGTTGCAATGTGTTGTGATTTACGAATGCGCTGTATGGTAATGGTTATCCTAATTTGTATCTACATACTATTTTCATCCTATAAATTGGATTTTCACTCTTGGATGATGTACATTTTTTCTATTGAAATTATTTTCACCTTTTTCTGCCCTATTTTTGGTATGATATGAGTATATGATGCATCCCGTTGCACTAGTAAAGATTAGAGATATTTTATCCCTTCAGTATCAGACAAGTTCTTGTTTTTTTTCACTTTTATTTTCTTGTCTTATCAGATCTATAACTTTTACATATTTCAATTGACATAGCATTTTGTGTTGTTTTTATATAGTTTTGAATGACATTATTTTATTTAATTTGCATGTTGAAGATACTGAATGTGTATACTTTCTTTCTTTTATATATTTTTTTCAAGGTTTACTTTTAAATGCGATTTGTGTTGCCATATTCTGTGTCATAAGTTTTTTTTATTTTTCAATGCAACCATGTCAGGGCTTTTTTTTTTTTTTTGGGGGGGGGGGGGGGGGGTTGTAAGATATAGTTTTTTTTAGAAACATTATGTTTTGATCTATTTTTAAATCTCAGTTTGCATAGAAGGCAGGGTAACAAAAAAAGTGCAGTATTTCAGCAATAGCTTTTTTTCATGATGTTCACCAAAAAGCATAAATAGTGTAATATTTTACTATTAAGGACATGACAACAGGGGCCTACTGTCCATAGCGGCAGCCCATATGGGGCTCGTGAGTCAGTGAGGCCTGTTGTCCTTCACCCTATCACCACAATTGGGTGATAGGGGCCAATAATACTAATTGAAAAAGCTTGTTGGGTCAAAAATACTGATAGGGGGCTGCTGGGGATCATATTGCTGAGTGGGGCTAGTGAGGGCCATAATGCTGAGTGGGGGGAATGGTAGGGGCCATAATACTGAGTAGTAGAGTAGAAGACTGGTGAGGGATATAATACTAAGTGCAAGGCTTGTGGGGTCCATTTTACTGGGCAAAGGGCTATAGGGGACTGCGAGAGCTCCAACCTAACCTAAGATCTTCTCAGCCTATAGCTGGGCGACACTTTCCATTTAAGGCTCCTCCTCCAATATGTTGGTGCCTGAGCTAGGTTGTTAGTTTGCCTTACGTGCTTGCTAGTTGTCAGGTTCTCCAGGTCCACCTGTATGCTTGTCTACCTTGCACCATTCTGCTCATAAGTGCCTGTGCTCTTCTGTCCATCAGCTGTTCCAATCCACACCTGCCAGTGCTTTTCTGTTCCTCAGCCGGTCTCATCTGCACCCATGGTTCTAGTGCCCCTATAGTGCCTGTTTTCTTCCTCCCTCATTTGGGCGTATCAGCACACCCATTCTAGGGGGTCAGCAGCCACCCTCTGTAGGTCAGCTCTGGAGTAATGTCTGGCACCACTTCCTTGTCCCTCCTTGGGTCACAGTTTTCACCTGCTGCCACTTATCAGAGTTGGGATTTGGTAGGCCACCTGTTGTGAATTCTGCTCTTGGGTTCCCTCCAGTGGTTGTAGGTGGGAATGCAGTTGTCTCTGACTCGCAGTCCTGGCCAGGTGTATCGGATGATGACAATTCTGACTGGGATATTTAGGTGTGCAGGATCCTTTAGCCCTTGCCAGTTGTCAATGTTCCTTGTGAAGTGTTGGTTCACTTTCTGGCTTCTCCTGCTTGCTGCCAAATTCAGCAAAGATAAGTGTTTGGTTTTTGTATCTGTGGCACACTGCTGTGTGCTTGTTTCAGTTCTATTCCTGCTCTGATTGATTCACTGGAGTTGCAGATTTACGCTCCTTCATCTTTTAGTTAGATGTAGGAAGTTTTTTGTATATTCTGCTGTGGATGTTTTGAAGGGTTTTAATACTGACCGCACAGAACTCTGTCCTATCCTGTCCTATCTAGCTAGAGTGGCCTCCTGTGCTAAATCCTGTTTTTCTGCCTGTGTATGTTTTTTCCTCTCCGACTCACCGCCAATATTTGTGGGGGGCTGTCTATCCTTTGGGGATTTTCTCTGAGGCAAGATAGTATTCCTTTTTCCAGCTTTAGGGGTATTTAGTCCTCCGGCTGTGACGAGGTGTCTAGGTGTGTTAGGTACACTCCACGGCTACTTCTAGTTGCTTCACCGGATCCCTGTGATTATGAGATTGTTTTCTCGTTGTGACATATTGTACTTTATGACTATGGACTTGCGTTTATTTGTGAAAAAAAAAGAAAATTTGGCTAAAATCTTTAAAAAGTTGCCCTTGAATCAGAGAGTCGTATCACACAAAATAGTTAATAAATAACATTTCCCACATGTCTACATCAGCACAATTTTGGAACAATTTTTTTTTTGTTAGGAAGTTATAAGGCTTAAAATTTGTGCAGCAATTTTTTATTTGTTCAACAAATTTTACAAAATCATTTTTTTAAGGTACCAATTCACATTTGAAGTCACTTTGAGGGGTCTATATGAAAGAAAATACCCAAAAGTGACACTATTCTAATAACTGCACCCATCAAGGTGCTCAAAACCACATTCAAGGAGTTTATTAACCCTTCAGGTGCTTCACAGGAATAAATGGAACGTGGAAGGAAAAAACAAACATTTACTTTTCTTTCACAAAAATTTTCCTGTAGGTCTATTTTTTTCACTTTTGCAAGGGTAACAGGAGAAAATGGACAATACATTTTGTTTTGCAATTACTCCCGAGCATGCCGATACCCCAATTGTGAGGGAAGTAGGTTAGCGGTTGCTATGTCACGTTTGGAGAGCCCCTGATGTGCCTAAACAGTGGAAAGCCCCAACAACTGACACCATTTTGGAAACTAGACCCCTTAGAGAACTTATCTAGATGTGTATTGAGCACCTTGAACCTGCAGGTGCTTCACAGAAGTTTATAACATAGAGCCGTGGAAATAAAAAAAATAATATTTTTCCCAAACAAATCTTTTTAGCTCAATATTTTGCATTTTCTTAAGGGTAAAAAAATAATTTGCTCCATAAAATTTGTTGTGCAATTTCTCCTGAACACGCCAATACTCCATATGTTGGGAATGCTACTGTTTGGGCAAATGGTAGGGCTCAGAAGGGAAAGAGCGCCATTTGACTTTTGGAATGCAAAATTGACTGGAATCGATAGCGGACGCCATGTTGCGTTTGGAGAGCCCCTGATGTGCCTAAACAGTGGAAACTCCCAAAAAGTGATGCCATTTTGTAAACTGGACCCCTCAAGAAATTTATTTAGATGAATGGTGAGCACCTTCAACCTCCAGGGGCTTCACAGAATTTTATAATATTGAGCAGTCAAAATAAAAACATTTTTACCACAAAAATGCTATTTTAGCCCACACTTTTTTATTTTAACAAGGGTAGCAAGAAAAGATGGACCTCAATGTTTGCTGTGCAATTTCTCATGAGTATGTCAATACCCAGTATGTGGTGGAAAACTACTGTCTGTAAGCACGGCAGGGCATGAAAGGCAAGGAGCGCCATATTACAGTGCTGGTTTTGCTGCATTGGTTTGAGGGGGCCATGTCATATTGGCAGAGCCCCTGAGGTGCCAGAACAGCAGAAACTCCCCATAAGTGACCCCATTTTACAAATAACACCTCTCAATGAGTTTATCTAGGGGTGCAGTGATCATATTGACACCACAAGTGTGTGACATAATTTGTTACCATTGGGCAGTGAAAAGATAATTACATTTTTGCCACAAAAAAAATTGTTTTAGCCCCAGATTTTACATTTTCACACTGGGAAATGGGTAAAAATGGTGCCAAAATGTGTTACACAATTTCTTCTGAACTTGACAATACCCCATATGTGGTTATACAGTACTGCTTAGCCACACAGAAAGACTATGGAGGGATGGAGCACTATTTTACTCTTGGAGAACAAATTATTATAGAATAGTTTCCAGACTCTATATAAAGAGCCCCTAAATGCCAAAAAAACAGAATCCCCCCTTAAGTGACCCCAGTTTGGAAATTATACACGGTTAGGAATTTATCTACAAGTGTGGTGATGATTTTGACTCCATAAGTGTTTTTCAGAAACAGGCAGCAGAGGATGTTGCTGAGTGAAAAATGCAAACTGCCGTTGTAGTGACCAGTACGTTGTAGTGACCAGTACGTTATGCCCAGCCCGTGCTTCTGGATACATGCACCCATAAATTAGGTGGGCTCTCATCACTATAGAAATGCCAACCATGTGGATGATATATGTGGTTTAGGTACACTGTGGGGCTAAGAAATGAGGGGGCATTTGAATTTGGGAGTGCAGAATTTCTTTTAGGGGGGTGAGTAGCCATTTGCTTTTCCAGAGCCTCTGTACTAGCAGTAACGTGGAAGCCCCCTATATTTCCGTTAACAGGTGGCAGACCTGAGTGGGGACTTGCTTTTTTTGCGAATTGAGCGGAAGCTTTTATTGGGAGCATTTTACATAACTTTGGGATCACATTTATCTGTCGCTCTACGCTCAGCACTTACTTTGAAGTTTCTATCTAAATCTCTGAGTGACATAACAGATGAAACCCCGATCCATTCGCTAAAATGAGGCAGCAAAGTTACTCTGGACTCCATCTGGCCTCAGGTCAGCAGTGTCCTACTTTTCAGAGGTGCACAAAACTGTCTGACTGCGCTTTTGTGTATCACTAAAAAGACGGCCACCGCCAGATCACAGGTCTTATGGCGCCCATAGTGCCTCCATCTGCCTCATTATGGGGAATCTTCCACTGGGGGTTCCGTTTGTATCACCTATTTTAGAGATTTAAATGGAACCTCCGGTGAAAGCGCTCATCGCCGTGCGCGGGATAAATGTGCACCGAGCCTTACTACGATCTTTGGGAGGCAGAATGAAAAAATCAACAGCATGTTAAGAATTGGTTTTATTTATTTTTTCATCATGCAGTATAAGTGATTATGTGACTTTATTCTTCGGGTGGGTGCGATTACAGCGATACTAGATGTATATCGGGTTTTTATGTTTGGCAGCTGTCACAACAAGTTTTTGCATCACCATATTTCAGCTGACGGAGTCATGTGGGTTTCTGAGGGATGTTATTCTGGATTATCTCAATGAGAATAACTGTGTAACTCCATATCAGCATGGGTTTATGAGAAATCGCTCCTGTCAAACCAATCTAATCAGTTTTTATGAAGAGGTAAGCTATAGGCTGGACCACGGTGAGTCATTGGACGTGGTATATCTCGATTTTTCCAAAGCGTTTGATACCGTGCCGCACAAGAGGTTGGTACACAAAATGAGAATGCTTGGTCTGGGGGAAAATGTGTGTAAATGGGTTAGTAACTGGCTTAGTGATAGAAAGCAGAGGGTGGTTATAAATGGTATAGTCTCTAACTGGGTCGCTGTGACCAGTGGGGTACCGCAGGGGTCAGTATTGGGACCTGTTCTCTTCAACATATTCATTAATGATCTGGTAGAAGGTTTACACAGTAAAATATCGATATTTGCAGATGATACAAAACTATGTAAAGCAGTTAATACAAGAGAAGATAGTATTCTGCTACAGATGGATCTGGATAAGTTGGAAACTTGGGCTGAAAGGTGGCAGATGAGGTTTAACAATGATAAATGTAAGGTTATACACATGGGAAGAAGGAGTCAATATCACCATTACACACTGAACGGGAAACCACTGGGTAAATCTGACAGGGAGAAGGACTTGGGGATCCTAGTTAATGATAAACTTACCTGGAGCAGCCAGTGCCAGGCAGCAGCTGCCAAGGCAAACAGGATCATGGGGTGCATTAAAAGAGGTCTGGATACACATGATGAGAGCATTATACTGCCTCTGTACAAATCCCTAGTTAGACCGCACATGGAGTACTGTGTCCAGTTTTGGTCACCGGTGCTCAGGAAGATTATAATGGAACTAGAGAGAGTACAAAGGAGGGCAACAAAATTAATAAAGGGGATGGGAGAACTACAATACCCAGATAGATTAGCGAAATTAGGATTATTTAGTCTAGAAAAAAGACGACTGAGGGGCGATCTAATAACCATGTATAAGTATATAAGGGGACAATACAAATATCTCGCTGAGGATCTGTTTATACCAAGGAAGGTGACGGGCACAAGGGGGCATTCTTTGCGTCTGGAGGAGAGAAGGTTTTTCCACCAACATAGAAGAGGATTCTTTACTGTTAGGGCAGTGAGAATCTGGAATTGCTTGCCTGAGGAGGTGGTGATGGCGAACTCAGTCGAGGGGTTCAAGAGAGGCCTGGATGTCTTCCTGGAGCAGAACAATATTGTATCATACAATTATTAGGTTCTGTAGAAGGACGTAGATCTGGGGATTTATTATGATGGAATATAGGCTGAACTGGATGGACAAATGTCTTTTTTCGGCCTTACTAACTATGTTACTATGTTACTATGTTACTATGTGACAGCTTGTAGTTTGGGGGTCGGGCTGACATTTTTCGGCACATGACATTTTTTGATCGCTTTCTATTCTGATTTTTGGGAGACAGAATGATCAAACACCAGGAATTGTTTTTTTTAATGATGTTCCGTGTGGAGTAAAATTAATAAGGCAGCTTTATTCTTCATGTCATTACAGTGATATTACATTTAGATTTTTTAACGTTTTGTCGCTTTTTCACAATAAAAATTATTTTATATAAAAAATAATTGTTTTTGCATTGCTTTATTCTGAAAGCTATAACTTTTTTATTTTTCCGCTGTTGGAGCCGTATGGCGGCTTGATTTTTGTGGGACAAGATGACGTTTTCATCGCTACCATTTTTGCTCCGTTTTTTTATTACGGGTTGCACCAAAGGAGTGGACAAGTCTTATAGATTGGCACGTTTCGGAAGCAGCGATACCAAATACATGTACTTTTTTATTTCTATATATACAGTATATATATATATATATATATATATATATATATTATTTATTTTTTTTTTTTCTATTAGTTTAATATTTTTTCCGTTTCTTTTATTTGTGATTTTTTTAATAGTTTTAAAACATTTTTTTAAACTTTTTTACTTAGTCCCTGTATGGGACTTCATGTATTGTATTGCAAGAGACCTGTCAGTGATACAATGTGAAAATGCTTGTTAGCCTCAGCTGCAGACTGTAACTGGCAGACCCAGAGATCATCATATGACCTCCGACTCCCGGTACAACGCGGGATTGCCCGTGAAGTGATCAGATCTCAGAGAGGTGAGTATTACAGGGGTCTCCCTCTGCTATCTTCTAATTGCTACGATCGCGGCATCTAGGAGATAGCAAAGGGTTAACATCATTGGGGCCTGATCTAATCAGGTCCCGATGATGTTACCTGTCGGAGCTATCGCACTACACAGGAATCACAGCACTTGCAGGACCCTGGGGGTCCTGAGCGCTGCTAGACCACCCACCGTTGCTAAATGTCGGCGCTGCACAAAGCCCTGCAATCACCGATGTTTATCTACCGTGGGCGGTCATGAAGAGGTTAAATTTTGGGCAGTTCTTGCTTCCTTCATAAATTACACTGAAATTTACAATTTTTCAATGAAGATGGCAATTTTGGTTTAGTTAAATTAATATTTTTTTAAATCCTTTTTAAGTTTTGCCTTATATACACGTTATAATGCAGGAAAGAATGTTTAACATTTTTTTCCCTGTGAATTCCAATTTCTCGTTGATTTTGATTGTTTTATATTCAGTTCTTAAAGGCAACCTATCAGCAGGATTGTGCATAGTAACCTACACACAGTGTCAGGTTGGTGCTGTTATACTGATTAAATTGATACCTTGGTTGATGAAATCTGTCTTGTGGTTGTTGTTTAATCTTTGTAGTTTTCAGTTAATGAGATTCTCGTGCTTTGGGGCGGCCTGTGGGGGGGTCGTTATGTGGTGTTTTGCTTACATATGCATCTGTATGGCTTATCATATGTCACTGAATCCCAGTGACCTGCCCCCTATTTTACATACTGAATCTAATATGTATTGAAAAAAAAAAAATTCACATTCAGCAGGAAGGCACCGGTGACTGCGCTGCAGCACGATCACATCTATAATATGCATTAAATTATCTTATTTAGTATTATACATTTATTCTGGAAAAAAATATTTTTCAAAATGGCACCAGCAGCACCAAAGTGAGTCGCTAAAAAGCGGTCTGCAGACCAAAGAAGTTTAACCTATCTTAATTATGGCCCCTATCTACTGCCAAGTTGTTCAAGTCTGCCCTAAATCATTGTTAAAATACCCTGTATCAAAGGACCATAAGAGTTCTGACTGGTGGAAGTAAGAGTCTTGTAAGTAAAATTTGCACCTATCAGACATGTAGGGTGTCTACACAAATGTGACATAAGGGAATACCCCCTTTTTAAAGCCATTAGGATTGATTCAGTATGACAGTGAAGTGGTGCTTGAACCAAAAAAAGTGAAGTTTCCACGATCAGTGATGGTTTGTGGAGCCATGTTGTCTGCTCATGTAGGTCCAATGTGCTTTATCAAGACCGTCTACCAGGAAATTGTAGAGCACTTCATACTTTCCTCTGCCAACAAGCTTTTTTGGAGATGGAAATATCATGCTCCAGCAGGACTTGGCTGCTGTCCACACTGCCAAAAGTATCAATACCTGGTTTACAAACAACAGTATCACTGTGCTTGATTGGCAGCAAACTCGCCTGACCTGAACCCCATAGAGAATCTATCGAGTATTATCAAGAGGAAGATGAGAGACACCAGACCCAACAATGCAGACGAACTGAAGACGGCTATCAAAGCAACCTGGGCTTCCATAACCCCTCAGCAGTGCCACAAAATTGATGCAAAAGGAGGCCCGACCAAGTATTGAGTGCATTTACTGAACATACATTTCTGTAGGCCAACATTTCAGATTTTAAAATCATTTTTCAAGCTGGTGTTATAAGGTATTCTAATTTACTGAGATAATGACTATTGGGTTTTCATTTGCTGTAAGCCATAATCATCAACACTAACAGAAATAAACACGTGAAATAGATCACTCTGTTAGTAATGATTCTATAAAATATATGAGATTCACTTTTTGCATTGAAGAACTGAAAGAAATTAACTTTTTGATTATATTCTAATTTTGTGAGAAGCACAGATAGATAGATAGATAGATAGATAGATAGATAGATAGATAGATAGATATGAGACAGCCAATTTTCTTTGTTTTGCAGGTACATAAAAAACAGATTTTGGAGAGCTCTGTGGTTACTTGCTGGGTTGTGACGGTTGATTTCTAATGGTGGTAGTAATTTCCCTCCTACAGACTAATGTCACTTTTGTGCCTCGGGAGCCTCTTAATTACACGGAGATAAATGACAGACATTATTGTTAGGTGCGGCTTCATAATAGCTAATACCATTTGTGAGGATTTCATTGCGTAAAACAGAAAAACTATTACATACAGGTAGACGTTGATCACCTCCATGATGTATAGAGTCTTTCCATGATCTTCTTTCCCGGCCTCAGGTTGTTTTTCTCATATAATTAAATTAGGATTAAAAATATTATATTCAATTATAATATCCCCTACTACAGTATAACACCAAAGTGAAAGAAGTCTGCAATGGATAAATAAGATATACGCTGCCTTTTTTTACTCACCTGTCCTGGCCCCAGCAGTGATCCATGCATCTTCCTTCTGCCTATGTTCTTATATGCATCGAGTTAAAATGATAACCCAGCATATACAGTGGGTACGGAAAGTATTCAGACCCCTTTAAATCGTTCACTCTTTGTGTCATTGCAGCCATTTGGTAAATTCAAAAAAGTTCATTTTTTCCTCATTAATGGACACTCTGCACCCTATCTTGACTGAAAATAACAAATGCAGTAATTTTTGCAAATTTTTTAAAAAAGACAAGCTAAAATATCACATGGTCATAAGTATTCAGACCATTTGCTCAGTATTGAGTAGAAGCACGCTTTTGAGTCTTCTTGGGAATGATGCAACAAGTTTTTCACCCCTGGATTTGGGGATCCTCTGCCATTCTTCCTTGCAGATCCTCTCCAGTTCCGTCAGGTTGGATGATGAACGTTGGTGGACAGCCATTTTCCGGTCTCTCCAGAGATACTCAATTGGATTTAGGTCAGGGCTCTGGCTGGGCCAGTCAAGAATGGTCACAGAGTTGTTGTGAAGCCGCTCCTTTGTTATTTTAGCTGTGTGCTTAGGGTCACTGTCTTGTTGGAAGGTGAACCTTCGGCCAAGTCTGAGGTCCAGAGCACTCTGGAAGAGGTTTTCATCCATGATATGTCTGTACTTGGCCGCATTCATGTTTCCTTCAATGACAACCAGTCGTCCTGTCCCTGCAGCTGAAAAACACCCCCATAGCATGATGCTGCCACCACCATGTTTCACTGTTGGGATTGTATAAACCTACAATACAATGCACGACTCCAATAAATATAATGAGCATACTTTTATAAAATCATAAAAACATTATACAATCATAGTACAAGGGAAAACAAAAACAAATGGAAAAAGAACGAGATGAGACAGGCACTAATCACAATATATATAGTTCATAATGGCCCATATAAAAATCTCATGATTGTCAGTAATGAAAAATATATATATGTAGGGGACACTAGAACATATAAAAAATACATATATGTAGATACCCACAAGATTGTATGTAACTAAAGGGCAGTATGGCTCAAATTTAAATTATTACTCTATAGAGCTAATGTGCAAAAATTTGCAGTTAAAAATAGGTTTATATGGGTCAATAATATCATCATAATATAAAAAAGTTATTTTAGGAATAAGACCCATAAACCAAAAGTGTCATAGTGCAATAGAGTGCAAAAAAGCTTATTCAGCTATAGTATGCATTATTATGCCAAACATAGATGAGAGCCAACAAGTAATAAAAGGTATCACCATATCAAAAAATACACATAAATTATAATATTAGTAAGATACCCTAATATGTCCATATATCTATGTCTCTCACTAATAAACATGAATTCTAAGGAGACAAAGTGTCATAAGGACCAGAAAATAAGTGGAATCCAGTGGGATACTGACCATATAAAAAGCCCCGTGGCAGCCCGCACCTGCCCGACGCGCGTTTCGCCTGAGTTCGTCAAAGCTATCTGAGCGAACAAGACTATCTTTGACCCAATGATGGGCCGCTGCCTTCCCGAGATTGTTGAATTTTAGAATCCACCATTAATATCATATAAATGGTCTAGGAATCTAAAAGATAGTCTTGTTCGCTCAGATATGGGCCCTAGAAAATCCTCACTCCAACCTTCCCTTACTGGAGAAAGGCGAGTAGGTTGCTGCCCTTGTCTCAGTTGCATCAATTGCAGTAACATGTTGAAGGGTGATCATTTTTTTTCATCCGGTCACCAATGAAAAATTTACTATTAATCACTTTTTCGCATGCTCAAGTGATTATGTAATTTACCTTTTGGAATGCCCGTGTACATTGTGGTACGTGGGTGAAACTACGTGGGATTTCCAAAACCCGTATAAATCACCACAGGTATACCATACGAACGAAAAAGTGTGATTTACCAGTTTCTAAACATTTTATGGATTGTGGACATGCAGAGAAAAATCTGAAGTTCAGGATTATTGATCATATACCGCCATTGAGACGCGGAGGTGACAGGGTTAAACTTTTAAAGATCAGAGAACTTAAGTGGATTCGAAGACTAAACACATTGAATCCACAAGGTTTAAATGTGGATTTTAAGTTGCAAGTAACATTCTAGTAGAATTGCACTATATATTCCTTGTCATCTGTACTTGGGGTCTTGCCTCTCTGATGGGTATAGCAATGTGATGGTATCAATTACAATTGTTTTTATTTGTTTTCTATTTTCTAGATATATTGAGAAGTATGAAAGAGGAATTTTTTTTCTCTGAAGATCAGGGTTCATGGCTTACCCTATTCATGAAGTCAACTATTGGAATGCTTTTTTTTATTACATTTATTTTTGTTATGTTTGTTTTATTGGATATGTGAATAAAATGGAATCCGAGTGGGCATTTATGGTGGTTCTCTTTTCTCACGGTTATTGGAGATTTGGTTGATGTTCCCAGTGGTAACTGAGGATGCGATCATGTCTGTCACAGGGCATTGGTCTCCCTTGGTCTTTTATGCTTGGTACGTGACCAGCCCCAGCAAATGGGGGTGTATTTACCATTATGGGTTAACTATGGCCATCCCAGCATTGTTGGGTTATGAACCTATACCATATGAGACATCTAATAGGAGTGTATGAGGGTTTATGCCCCTTTAAAATACTTTTTAGTGTTTTAAGCTCCCCCTCCCACCCCCTGTGCGCCCGCCCGCAGTTAATAAAATACTCACCCGGTTCCCTCGCAGCTTCCTCTCAGCGCCAGCTTCTCCTATATGAGCGGTCACGTGGTGCCACCGATTACAGTCATGAATATGCGGCTCCACCTCCCATAGGTGTTTATTTTAAACACGAAAAAAAAGGATTTTTCATATCTTCTCTCCAGCGAACGCTGCTGGAGAGAAGATATGAATGACGGCTTCAGCACCAGAAGCAGGGGACAGCGCTTATCTCTAGCACTGTCTGCTGCACGCTCCGTGTGGTACCCAGTCGGCACACGGGTGGCACACGGCTGCCGCACGTGTGATGTTCAAGGTAAGGACACGGATAATTCCGGTACCGATTTTTCCAATACCGGAATTATCTGGACGTGTGAGACTGGCCTACTGCACACGTGCGGATGGGCGTGAGCTTTTTGTTATGTGGTTCTGTTTCTTTTTCCTTTGGACATGTGCAATTTTTGCAGCAGGATGCCGAATACGGCGTGCATATGTGATTGCAGGATGGGGTGAGCCATGAAATGATTGTAGATTGCTAATTAACATTGAATCGTTTACTGTATGTTATCTCATGTTTGTATATTATTGCACTGCACTTTCTTACACTTGCACTCATCTTTGGCCACTATTTGCACTTTATGTAAACTGTCTCTCATGAGCTGTTATAACCTTTTTGCACAAATACTATTAAGTATGTTTCAATTGTCTGTATGATATGATAAATACCATGTTTGTACACCATTACCTTGCTTGAGAAAGGCTCTCCATGAGCTGAAACGTCGCCATGATGGGCTATTAAACTTGAACATTTTTTGAACTCATTTGCAATGGTGTGCTGCCTTTGACTTCTTGGACTCTCATTATAAGATTTGGTACATGCCTGAGGGGCTTTGCACCCAGAATTTGTTTTTTCTGTGCTGCTCTCACTTTTTGCTATAGATAGATGGATAGGTATTGTCGTGACACCTAAGGTGTTACTGACGCTGCCTAGGGGGCGCTTTCAGGGGGCATGAATAAATGTAGTGAGTGCAAAAACAAGTCACGCCGAACTCAAGGACCTTACTCTAATGCAGTGAACACAGGACCTGGCACAGAGCAGTCACGTGACCAGGGGGAGGAGCCACAGCACGTGATTGTAGGGAATTACTCTGAACACACAGTGTGCCGGGCATAAACAGAAAATGCAGTCTAATAGAGCTGAGGGTCAAAGCCAGAAGGGAGTGAAGTATCTTAGGGATAAGACAAAAAGTAAACAGGGACAAGCCAAGGGGTCTGATATCCAGGAGAGACAGAGCAATACAAAGCAGAATGCAAAGATGGAAGTCAGAGAACAAAAATGAATCATACACAGCAAAGCACAGAGGCACAACGTTTACGGACGAGAACCTGGGTCGGCAACCACAAGCTGAGTATACGGAAGTATCGCCGACAAACAATCCAGAAACTGCCAACATTAAATAGCCGCTCCAGAACCAAAGAGCGGCAGACTAAAGTTAACCCTGACCTTACCAGGATGGAGGAGGAACCATCCTGTCCCGAGTCATGACAGATATTAGTGGTAAGCTAATATGAGTCGCCCGCCAGGGCCGTGGTGTTCCCGATACCGGGTCTGGTGTTCACAGGGGGATGTCACGGTGGAGACCCAGTCCGTGGCCCTGGGCGCCCATGTAAAAGGGGAAATTGAATAAAGTTTATGTTCGTGATGCCACCTGTGGTATTCCGTCAGTGGGGACCGACGCTGCTTTAAGGGGTCCTCTGGGGTGATGTCATGGCAGCTAGATGGTATACCTTCCCACAGGTGAAGTATATCCCCAGGGCCCCTGGTGTGTAGATGGGAGATGGTGAATGGTGCATTAAAGAACGAGGACACAAGGTTGCAGTCTCTTTACCTGGTTTACTGAAGACTTCAGGCAGCCACAGTCCAGGGTACCAGATCACAGGGCAGGCAGGGTCCAGCCGGCTTGGAAGCAAATCCAGAGTCCCCTTTACCAAGTGTAGTTAAAAGCCTTCCTTTAGCATGGTGGTGTTGTAGTCCCTTACTGCCTATGGCGTCAGATAAGGTCCTCACAGTTCTCTCTGTCCCCCATATAGGATAGGACAATACCTGTATGACAGGTAACTCAAGCCTTTTTACAGGAACTCTATCACACCCCGGGCTCTGTGTGTTACTGTGTCTTCAGGTGTGTGTGGCGGACAGGTAACTTGCAATTCAGTAGTCCTGCCGGTCGCTGATGTAAGTCTTAGAGTCCCTTACAACCTCGGTTCGCCGGCTACCGGTTATCTGTGTTTTGCAAGGGAGACAATCTGCTCGCTGCTGTCCTCCCGCTGGTGTCCTCGCCTGTGCCTTGCTCTCCTTCACTCTCACTGAATGATTTCCTTCTGTATCTCTATCCAGGAGCTGCAGCACTTTCTCGCGGCTGCATGGCTCCTCATACATTCTTCCTGCCTCAGACTGCTCCAGTCTGCTTCTTGGCACTTTGTAACTCATTTTCCCTCCAAACCACAATATATATATGGGGAGTCACCTAGGAATAGGATAAAAAGCTCCCCCTTGTGGCCTGGAGTGTGCACATGTTGTGTGTATGGTGATTACCTGATAAAAGAGATCCTTCATCGCTTCCAAACGTAGCATCGCTCTCCCCATGAGGAAAGCAATGTTACTGTGATGACCAGGACCTTGGGGCGCCACAAATACATTTGGCACGATTCATTAAGCGCACAAATAGTTCGGTATTTCACCTTGGTATATTCGAGTGACCAGCCCAGCATGTTTGGCACTTTATTTGCAGCCAATGAACATCCTGAACTGGCTTGCAAATCACAGTTAGGCCGGGGTCACACTAGCGTATTGTATCCGATGCGTATGCTAATGACCCTCGGCCCCTGCTCTGCTGCGAGTGGGAACAAGTGTCATGCGTCTGTGCTCCGAGCCTTTTGCACAGAACGAATCGGAGCACAGCTGCAGAGGAGGCAGAGAAATAACTTTCTCCATCTCCTCCATTGCCGGGGTCAGCGTATAACGCACATCACTCGGATGATATCTGAGTGATGTGCGCTGTGTCACTCGCACCCATAGGCTTATATAACCTGCAGTTGCTCAGACACAACAGTCAGCAACCACGTCCAGTTCGTTATCCCATTGTAGCGTTCAGTTGTTCCTTATCAGCACATATGTCTGTTCACAAATTCTTAGTTAGATAGGGTATACATATTTGTTAGCATTTTACATTGTCCGGTGCTGGACAAAGACCATTGATGACTTTTCCAGGCTCCTAAATGAGACTTGTGTCTCTTTATTAAACTGTTGTGTCCCTTACATTTTCTAAATTTGGGTCCTTACAAAAAAAAATGGTGGTGGGATATTGGCCAGTTTATGTATATTGTAAGCACGTCTAAGAGACTGGGTTAATATGCTCCACAGAACTATTCAGGCCACAGCCTTACACATATTGGAACATGGTCATTGCCACGCTAAGGCCTTTACCTGAGCTCTGTAGCACTGCCTGTTACCTATGTAATACACTCCACAGACCTCAACATTGTCTGAGACATATCCTGTAATTACTGCTTTATTGCTCACAACCATGCAAAACATACATGCTGCCTGGCTGGGGAGTTTCCAGAAGAAGTGCTTGGTCTTGTGCAGATTGGTCAATGACACTTCTGTCTTTTTCCCTTGAGGAGGCTGCTTCCAAGTGCTTGTACATGTTCATGACTTGGGTTTCAGGCCTGACAGACTGACCATAATACAGGCCTCCACTTTCATACACTGTATTCCGAATTTAATTCTAATACTTTTGGTGTCTGGTAGAATCCAATTTCCTGACACTGATCATACAGCTCCCCCAACTCCTGTATTATATTCACCTTACAGCGGCTTCACCCACTGTGACCGTGTATCCATTGGGATCCGGTGGCAAAAATGTACTGTGGACCTTACAAACCCCAGATTTCACAGCACCTGCTGGCCCTCTGAAACTTAAAAGCTAGGGCTGCATAATGACATGGCGGTGGACATAGTGGTGGTGGCGAGCAAAGCGCATAATTCAAATGGGCATGTTTTATCTGTCATTGTAAAGTGATAGGGAATATGCATTCCACTATCTTGCTAACTATTTGGCATGAGGGAGGGTCCTCCCAAATGTAGGAGTGAGAGCCCTCACAAATGTTAAAGGAAAAACAAAAGCCAAAACTGCCCATTTGAACATATGCTAAAGGTAAGGTATCATTTTTTTTTTAATTTAGCGATATATACATGAAATTATGAAGGAAAAAATGTTTCTTAGCATTTTTCCCTTTAAAAAAAATGTTTGTTTTGCTTTGGTAGATCTTTTTAAAATTAAGTAAAACCGGCGCAGTAGTCTGACAACATTATTCCCAGATACCATATGTGAGTCAGAAAGGCATGCAGGCATCTCCTCCATGCTGATCCTATTTTCTTTTAGCTCTTTCAGCTTTTTTCTTATGCCCCCAGACCTGTTTTTTGGGGTCCAGCAGAATAATATTTGGCTTTCCCATTGACTTGCATTGGATTAATTATTCGATGCTAATACACGAAAATTAGAAATTATTTGTGCCGATTTTCCCAAATCCGAATATTTCACTATTCGATCATCACTAATAGATATCCATATTTGGCTGTGCAATCCTCCCTTCAGGCAAAGGCTGTTTTTAATTTGTGCTGGATCCTACCTGCCCTTTACATTTGAAGACACAAAAGAGCACAGTGAGGTCAAAAATACTCTGTTGTAAAAAATAAAAAAAAATCACAGTAATAAACAAGTGCTAGTCAAAAGATGGAAAAAACAGGGCATTTAGTTGATACTTTTTTTGCAAAAAAATGTATACTAAGCTGCTCCACCAATCGTCAAGGTATACCCATATAGAGCAGTCCTACCTAATGTATATAATCCCTATCTGATGTATTTAAAAACCTGATCATCTGTATAGTACCTGTATAAGCAGGGTTCAGAGAGGGAATTTTCATGTGGACATGCTGGATTGAACAACTTTGATGCAAATGACCCATAAGGAGTGGTGGACTCCCCAGTCTTGTAGAAACAAGAGAACAATTACAGAACCAGAAACACATGGGCTACTTGCATAATGAACAAGTCTGTAGGAACCTGTTCACACACCACCAAGAAACTTGAAGACACAAAAGAGCACAGTGAGGTCAAAAATACTCTGTTGTAAAAAAAAATCACAGTAATAAGCAAGTGCTAGTCAAAAGATGGAAAAAACTGGGTATTTAGTTGATACTTTTTTGCAAAAAAAATGTATACTAAGCTGCTGCACCAATAGTCAAGGTATACCCATATGAAGCAGTCCTACCTAATGTATATAATCCCTATCTGATGTATTTAAAAACCTGATCATCTGTATAGTACCTGTATAAGCAGGGTACAGAGAGGGAATTTTCATGTGGACATGCTGGATGGAACAGCTTTGATGCAAATGACCCATAAGGAGTGGTGGACTCCCCAGTCTTATAGAAACAAGAGAACAATTACAGAACCAGAAACACATGGGCTACTTGCACAATGAACAAGTCTGTAGGAACCTGTTCACACACACACACCACCAAGAAACTTGAAGACACGAAAAAAATATCAACTAAATACCCTGTTTTTTCCATCTTTTGACTAGCACTTGCTTATTACTGTGATTTTTTTTTTTGCAACAGAGTATTTTTGACCTCACTGTTCTCTTTTGTGTCTTCAAGTTTCTTGGTGGTGTGTGAACAGGTTCCTACAGACTTGTTCATTGTGCAAGTAGCCCATGTGTTTCTGGTTCTGCCCTTTACATTTGCCTGGGAAAGCTATATCTGACAAATATTAAGTTTAGGGTCCCATCAGAGAAAGATACCCCTGACCATGGTTGGTGTGTTCTCAAGAATTGGCAAATTTGAAGAAATACTGTATTGATTGATAAGAAATTGATTTTTCCTATTTCATATAGCCATAACGCTAGTAGCCTCCAGCTTCTTTCTTCCTCTTTTATACATTAGATTACATTATTTCCTATTTTGCTGCTTTTTAACTTTCATCGCCGCAGCTAAAATAGTTCATTTGTATTTTTCCGGCAGGCGGCTGAGGATGCGTCTCTGTAGTGATAAATGTCCAGTAGAGCGCAGCAGAAGGGACACATTGCAATATGTAAAGTCTACTTGCTTCTTATCTGTCTCTCTCCGCGGCTGCATTAGTACAGGGCTCCCATCGGAGCTCTTGACAATAGAACTGCTACTTTAATCAATGCAGCACAGACGACGTAGAGCGGGGTACGGCACTATCTCATGTCAGACAAGGACACATGAAAGCAGAAGACCTTTAGGATAGGTGCGGAGCTCTTATTGTTGACTGATGGTGGTGATTGGACGCCTCCGCTGTGATCCACTATGTATCTGGACACAACAGACTTCTTGTCTGCCTCATGCCAACATTATCCGGTGTATCTCCATGTCTGGCTGTCACATTGCCATCCGTCACATCTGTCATATTGTTGTGTACCTGTGGGGAAATACTTTGGGAACGCTGAGGTCTAAGTAGACAGAGAGACACCAGAATACAACAGAAAGCACATATTCATAGGATTTTTAGCTTCACCATGCAGTCTGATTTCCATCACATTGCTTTTCTCACGTTCCTCCGGATTGTCAGGCTCTTTAATGAAACAGGCTTTTCTATGTGCTGAAACTTGAATTATTTTTCTCCTCTGCTGCTGAAAAGTTGTTATAGTTTTCAGCATGTTCTTATATACTTTTAGTGGTGAGTAAAAAACGAATATATAAACTATATAGAACACTTGAAAGAAAACTTTAAGCTTCTAGGTCCCACGGCTACATTTGCAATACAATGTAAGGGGTTACAAGGACTGATGTGCGCCCCTATCCCTTTAATTACATTTCGGTTAAATGTGATGCATTAATACTGTATTCGTCTCGTCGTCTAGTACCGTGTATATAATAGTAGTTGTCATAAGTGTATATTATTCTAGCTACTTTTGAACTTCATAAATTGTTTTAGTGTAGGGAAAGTGCATTGCCCATTTCTTGCTACTAGATGGGGGTACATTAGCGTACTTAGTATAGTAGAAATAGGAAACTAGTCTAAGGAATAGTTAATCTAGGAGGGACAACTGTGGGATAAGAGGAAAAGCATTTCCTGAAAGAGATCAGAGGCCAGGGAGCCCGTACAGTCCAGAAGGGCTTAATGCCCAGGACAACACAGTGTCCCCATAACATTAACAGGGAAGAAGCCCAGCCATCCAGGGCCAGTAGACCAGAACTGCAGCAGAGACATCCATGAGAGCAGTAGTAGGAATTGGAGCTGTAGGATAAGTCACAGCAGTAACGAAGGGAAGGTCGCTCACAATGTGGCAGATCATTGCATTGGATGATGCCCTCAGATCCGGGGATGAAACGGCTGATGGAAGCTCCAAGCGCAGAGAGTCTGAACAGGGAAGACGCTGAGGAACCATATGATATGATCCGACCCGGGCACGTGCTGTGTGACAATGAGAGCAGCACAGGGAAAGAGGAAGAAATGTGTAATGTGGAATCTGTTGTTGATGCTGTAATGACAATGGATGTGCTGCAAAAACATGAAAGTAAAATTTTGCCTTTGAAGTTTGAAACAAGCTCTGTGTCTTTAAATGGAACAACGACAGCAGTGGAACTTCAGCCAGCCCGATGGGATCCTGACAGTGCAGAAGGTGAAGCGGAACGTATGCTGCAGTGGGGACACTATAGTCATGTGATGGGAGACCAGGGCACGCTAACGCATATGCTCTCGGTCATGACTACGGCCCTGCCTCTCCCTCACAACAGTACTGGTATTTTCTTAATTGACAGCGAGGGCAGTTGGACCCCGTCAGGTATTAGTGCCTGTGTGTAATAGGATTGCAAATGTTATGTCTCACCTAGTGAGTTAAGCTTCTTAACTGGAATCTGTCAGAAGGTTTTTGATCTATAATCTGAGAGCACAATGATGTAGCCGAAGAGAGCCTGATTCCAGCGATGTGTCACTTACTGGGATATGTTTTGTGGTTTTAGTACAATCAGTGTTTTATCAGCAGGAAATTATCACTGCAGGGCAACAAGTCTAGTGCTTTCTATTCCAGCCCCCACCGCTGATAAGCAGTTTTCAGTCCATATACAGTGTACACAGGAAAAGGCCAATCAGTGTTGTGGATGGGGCTAAAGGGGGCTCAACATTCTGAGCTCTGCTAGATTTTGCAGCAAACTGTGATTGTAATCAAAACTTCTGCATCCAGTAGACCAAGTGATGCATCACTAGAATCAGAATCTCTGTCCTTACATCATTCTGCTGTTCGGTTACATAGAAAAAACATGTGGATCGCCCCCAGACACAGGGCCACAGGGTACTTGGTACCGGTCCTTTCTGTCTCAGTTCTGGGGTTGTCACGGTGGCTGGACGCAGTCCGTGACCCTGCTAAAGGGCATCCAATAAAGGATGATGGTGCGTAGTGCGAGGAATAACGAGGACACAGGGTTCAGTTTCTTTACCTTTTACTGAAGGTTTCAGGATCCTCAATCCAGGGCTCTTTCAACGGGGCTGTCTGAGACCGACCGGTCCGAAGGCACATCCAGAGTTCCCTTTGTAGGTGGAAATCAGTGTCTACCCACTAGCGCCTGTGTGTTGTAGTGCTTCCCTGCTGAGCATTCAGGATAGTCCTCACAACTTCTGTTCTCGTTCGTTCTAGATCTTTCTCTTCTCCGTCCCCCAGGTATGTTATGGCTAGGACGCACCTTTATGACAGGTAGGCCTGGAGTTATTCTGGAACCCTAGTGTCGCTCCTCTCCCACAATTGCCTCCTATGTCCTTCTTAGGTGTTGTATGGTAGACAGCCAACCTGTAATTAACTGTCCTGCCACTGTTTGAAGTAATGCATGGAGACTGTTACTTCTTCGGTGCTCCGGCCACCGGCTATGCGCCTCAGTAAGATGTTGCCGTTCTCGGGGCACGACTCCTACTGGATTTCCTTTGTGCTGATCTCGTTTCTCACTGTTCCACAATATCCTTCCTTTCTTGTCTCTTTCTTAGGATACCACCGCAAGGTAGTGCAGGCGCGGTTCCGTAACAATCTGTCCTTTCGCTAGGTACCTGCCAGATTTCCCAGTTCTGACAGGTCCTCCCTGGAGCTCTCCCAGGCTTCGTTCTGCCTAACTTCCTGTCTGACCCCTAGTTTTACTAATGTGAGAAGTGGCCCAATAAATAAGTCTTTTGCTCCCCCTAGTGGCCGGAGTGTGAAGTGTAGTGTGTGCTTGGTGATACCTGGTCAGTAGAACTCCTTTAGTGCCATCAGACGTACCATCACTCCCCTTAGTGGCAGAGCGACATTACTGCAATGACCAGATCTCTGGGGCGCTGCACATGCAGACAGATTTTCTTTAAAGTCCTTGGGTCCTGATGAGCAGGTGCCATGCAACTCAAAGAAATTGTGTTGGTGTAGTAAATCGACAGAGATTGATTCTTTTCTAGTTCGATAGCAACAGTAGGAGCAGAACTGAAACTATGGGAATCGATGAAGCAAAGCTGAAGAAGTCGCATGAGACATTGGAAAGTTGTAGTCCAGAAGGAAGTAAAGTACACTCAGCGATGCACTTGAGCTTAGTTTGCAGCAGAATCTAACTACTGAGTTGATACTGTGGTGTAAGGGGGTGAAGAAGAAGACGAGCCCAAAGGAGGTTGCTTTCCCTTCTCCTTTCCTGGAATTACTTAGTCGGACAGCTGGGTTGTTGGGGGGAGGACTTTCTGCCCTGGACAGAGGAGACCATGTGACTGCTGGGGGAGGAGAGGAAGAGAGAGGAGTGTGGTCAGAAAAGAGCGGTAAAGCAGAGCATGCGGGACAGAGGGGACAGCACGCAAGAGAAAAAGCAGGCTGCAGCGCCGCGCTCCCCACAAGAGAGTGCTCCCCGTGAAGGCACTGAGGCTGAGATACCCACCATAGTGAAGGCTGTACGTGAGGGTGTGGACTCGGAAGCCTCCATAATCAGAGAAGACAGTGACAGTGCAGAGACAGTGACCCGAGCGCGCAGCCCCGGTGACTGCAGTGACAAGCCAAGACCCCTGAGTGTGATAAGTAAACTGCTCGGTGTGTGTGTAGCATCGTTACTGCAGAGACTGCCAGCCCAACATACAGAGACTCGTGCAGCAGTGTGACTGTGCTACTTCCAGTTTCACTCTGAGAAAAAGACTGCAAAAATTTAACCCCGGAGTCTCCAGTTCCCAGGAGTCAGAGGAGAGACCTCAGGATCTTCAAGTGCTGCTGGTGACTGTACCCAAGTTGGAATAAGGACCCTCCAGTCAGGACCTCGCTGGACTGATAAGTTACAAGAACACTCGTTAACCATTTCTATTCCGCTTAACTGTTTAATAGCTTCAGTTAGCTTGCTGTATATTGTTATACTATTTGCTTTATCTCTACTAACCCCCTGTTTTCTCCCTGCAAGGAGAATCTTACTTCTGTTAATAAATCCTCCTCAACAGTTGGTCTGTCTGTTCTGTGGTGACAAACTCAACCCTGCACACTATTACAGTGGCATAGTAGCACTGAGTCAGCGACAGAACTCGTTAAAGGGTCGATATTGACTTGTAGAATTGCTACTTCCAGTAGGTGGCATTAGAGTTCAAGTCCTCTTCCTTTCTGAAGCGGCAATTTGCATAGCTAGTATATTGAGAAATTATTATTTTTATTATTATTATTATTTATATAGCACCATTAATTCAATGGTGTTGTACATGAGAAAGGGGCTACATACAGAATTATGGATATAGTTTACAGTAAACAAATTTACAATGACAGACTTGTACAGAGGGGAGAGGACTCTGTCCTTGCGGACTTACATTCTATGGGATAATGGGGAAAAGACAGAAGGTCGGGGGTGCAGCAGCTCTGGTGGTGGTGGTGAGACGGCAGCTCTGGTGGTGGTGGTGAGGTGGCAGCTCGGGTAGTGATGAAGCGGCAGCTCTGGTGGTGGTGAGGTGGCAGCTTGGGTAGTGATGAAGCGGCAGCTCTGGTGGTGGTGAGGCGGCAGCTCTGTGGTGGTGAGGTGGCAGCTCGGGTAGTGATGAAGCGGCAGCTCTGGTGGTGGTGAGGCGGCAGCTCGGGTAGTGATGAAGCGGCAGCTCTGGTGGTGGTGAGGTGGCAGCTCGGGTAGTGATGAAGCGGCAGCTCTGGTGGTGGTGAGGCGGCAGCTCGGGTAGTGATGAAGCGGCAGCTCTGGTGGTGGTGAGGCGGCAGCTTGGGTAGTGATGAAGCGGCAGCTCTGGTGGTGGTGAGGTGGCAGCTCGGGTAGTGATGAAGCGGCAGCTCTGGTGGTGGTGAGGTGGCAGCTCGGGTAGTGATGAAGCGGCAGCTCTGGTGGTGGTGAGGCGGCAGCTCGGGTAGTGATGATGCGGCAGCTCTGGTGGTGGTGAGGTGGCAGCTCGGGTAGTGATGAAGCGGCAGCTCTGGTGGTGGTGAGGCGGCAGCTCGGGTGGTGGTGAGGCAACAGAATGGTTATTGTGGGCTGTAGGCTTTCCTGAAGAGATGGATTTTCAGGTTCCGTCTGAACGATCCGAGGTTGATGGATAATCGGATATGTTGAGGCTTGGAATTCCAGAGGATGGGGGATAGTAGGGAGAAAGATTGGAGGCGGTTGTGTGAGGAATGAATAAGTGTGGAGGAGGGTAGGAGGTCTTGGGAGGATCAAAGATTACGTGAGAGAAGATATTGGGAGGTTAGTTCGGAGATATATGGAGACGACAGGTTATGGATAGTTACGAGTACAGTAGATGAGTAGGCTAACCTTGTAATGGGCAATTACCTGTTCACTGATGTAGTTATACTAGTAGCTACAGGGCTACATATCACAGAGCAATGTCAGGAAATGGACATGGATAGAACATGCAGTATGAATTTAGATAATGGTAAAGATGACAGCAGCAGTAGAGGAGTTTATTGATCTTGTTGGAGAAGTGACCGATTTACTCATAGTTACTGTATATTAGTATTAGTAGCAATAAGACTGTGGGCAATTAATGAGGTGCAGTGCAACAGCAAGATCAGTACGATATTTAAAAGACTGTTGTCTTGCATGACACCTGCAGGGCAGGACTGTGCTGGCTTTGTGGAAGACAGTCACCAGTGCAATGTAGATTATCCTAGCAATGGTGATGGCTGGACTGTATTGTATGTGACATGGGCAGTACCAAGGAATGTGATATTAATGAATAAGTTCTTGATAGCAGCAAGGGAGGAGACTAATGGTTACATAATATACAGGGAGTTTTATTATGTGGTAATAACGGGCCTAGAGACATATGCTATAAGAACAAACTTCTGAACTATGGAGGACATAAATAAATCAGTCCATGGCAATATTGATAGCAGTATAAGAGGAGTGTGGTGATCTTGTGATTGGGGCAGAGATCAGGCCTCATAAGGATTTGGTCAATTTTTCATAAGTTTTGGAGTATTAATGCGAACAAACTTGGTAAAGCTTACAGGGAACCTGCTATAAGATACAAGCTGCCCGAACCTCTAGCAGAATGAATCAGGCTCTTTTATTGCACTTGTAATAACCAAGGAAGGAATAAAACCGAGTAACGGTTAAATGGTAGATTTAAAGTAGAAGGAAAAGAAAATAATGATAAAAATAGCCTTTATTGAAAATGAGAATAAGGGCAAATGGAACCCCCCTGACATAGGTCTGGTTGGCCTGAAACGCGCTACGGGTTTCTGGCGTCACACATCTCCACCAGCACCCCAATTCCTCTGGTATGTACTCCGCTCCTTATTATATCCACATTGACATCAAATACCTCACACATGAATACAGTTCATGTATCCCCATGGTTGTTAGTAGCACGATTGCACATTTTTAAGTCCTTATTTTTGATTGATACTATTCCTTTAATATGCATTTTTGCCAATTTGTGCTGTCTACTATGTAATTCCATTGTACAGTATGTGTGCGCCTTTGTGCCACCATTTGCCCTTATACTTGTGTTCATTAAGGGCTAATTTTATCATTATTTTCTTGATCTTGTACATTAAATCTACCATTTAACCATTACTCGGTTTTCTTCCTTCCTTGTTTTTTTCAATTGATCTCAGTGGTTCGCACTCTTGTCCATACTGACACTGTTATAACTAATTTTTTTTGTTCATGGATCTTTAGGTGTCACCTTTGTTCCTTGTAAGTGTAAGTTTAATTTTTGCACTTGTGCATGTTTTATTATAAAACGCTGTGGCATTACAGATAACACTTCCTTTGACGAACTAGCCAGGGACTATGTGACTAGTCCAAGGTTAGTCCCCTGTGACTTCTCTCCATCCACTGGAACTAGACTGATAGGTTTCTCCTTACAGAGAAGGAGCTGTAAAATTAAGGGAGTGGAGTGGGGGAGAAGTTACCAGGGACCTGCCATGGATTACGGTAGTCATCCAAGACATGTGGTCCAAGTTTCTCTAGAAAGGTTTCTTAGAAATGCCACAAAGTTTCAGATTTAGACCAGTTGCAGACGAGAGTATGAAAAAATTGTCTGAGTTTCATCCAGAAAACTTGAATGATTTTCCACTATTTTTCATTTGATTTTTATTTATGTGTTCGTTTTTATAACCCTATGACATCTGCGTGCGATCCATTTTCATACATCTACATTTTTTATGTGATTTTTATCCGTGTCCTTTTTTTAGGATCGTGTGACATTTGTGTGCGATCCGTTTTCATACATTTACATTTTTCATCTGAATTTTATCCATGTGTCCGTTTTTTATGACCCTATGACATCTGTGTGTAATCCGTTTCATGCATCTGCATAAAAAAATGGACATGACCAAACACAATAAAAATTTTGATGCCTTACGGAAGTTCTGCTTGGGATTTATTTTTTTTACGCACCCGTAGGCTTGAAAGGGTGAGTATTTTCCAATATATGCAAGAAAATAGAGCATACTGTGATTTTTTCTTCCCCGGACAGTCGGGGCAGGAGAAAAACAGCTGAACAGCCCTATAGGAAACAGTGTGCTGTCTATGTGCTATCCGATCAAAAATCGCACAGCACAAATCTGATTTATACGCTTGTCTAGATGAGCCCTAAAACACACAAAGCTACAATAATGCAATCAGTGTCTGATAGATGCTGCCTGTGATTCGGGCAGAATGAATCTCAAGACAGATTCCCTTTATAGTGAAGTCTACCACAGAGGTGCACGGTAAAATTCTTCTTACCATAATTTCCACCACATTGCAGATTAAACTTGCTTAGTCATAAATAATACTTTTTCTGCTTCCTAGCTCCGAGCTTCTGACAGCTCTGATTACATGCCAGCTACTGTTTCTTGCATTTTAAAGATGCCTCCGGTCCCCAGATATAAAGAAAAGTTCAGAGTTCAAAAAAGAGTTTCTGTAATTGCCCAATAATGTTGTCACTCAATAAATAATCTGCATGAACGAGGTGAGAAACAAGGAACACTGGTGTCAGCAGAAGTTGAAATCCTAAAATAATTGTTTCTTATTTTAAAAGAAAAAAATATGAAAGTAACAGGATTTATATTCATTGTTTCAAGAGATACTGATTAATGACAAAATGACAAAAGCATCGAGAAAGATAAGGACTAGGGACGAGCGGGCACTAAAATCCTAGGGTGCTTTATGCTCGAACCGAGCAACTCCTAAGGCCGGCGTCATACTAGGTGTACGAAAATACTGTCCGTTATTTACGGCCGTAATACGCAAAAATGTTCCCAAAATAGTGATCCGTATGTCATCCATCGGCAGGGTGTGGCAGCGTATTTTGCGCATGTCATCATCCGTATGTAATCCGTATGGCATCTGTACTGCGAGATTTTCTCGCCGGCTTGCAAAGCGGACATACAATGGATCCATGGGCTCAAATATTCGTTAAAACATATATACAGTCTATATATATATATATATATATATATATATATATATATATATATATGTCAGTGAGACACATATGTATATATATGTATATTGCATACAGCGCTAGATAGCAGAAAAGCTGGTAATTCAATTGCTGGCTTTTGCCATCTCCTTCACAAACCAGACAGGATATGGGACATGGTTTACATACAGTAAACCTTTTCATATCCCTTTTTTTTTGCATATTCATCACTACTAATGTTAGTAGTGTGTATGTGCAAAATTTGGGCGCTCTAGCTGGTAAAATAAAGGGTTAAATCGCGGAAAAAATTGGCGTGGGCTCCCGTGCAATTTTCTCCGCCACAGTAGTAAAGCCAGTGACTGAGGTCAGATATTATTAGCCTGGAGAGGGACCATGGTTATTGCCCCCCCCCCCTGGCTAAAAAGATCTGCCCCGAGCCACCCCAGAAAAGGAAGATGCGCCTATTCTGGCACTTGGCCACTCTCTTCCCACTCCCGTGTACCAGTGGGATATGGGGTAATGAAGGGATAAAGACACATGGTGTTTTAATATTTTATTATACTCTTAATCCACCTGAAGACTCTTGTCACCTGAAACAAAGTTAAAAAAATAAACAATATTCCATACCTTCCGTCGTTACAGTCTTGTCCCAGTCAGCAACGCTACATCCCTTCCCTCACTGTAAGCCCACCATTTACCGCACCACCTGCAGTATCTGTGTAGGTTTCGTCGCCAGGCCAAAGCAGTCAGGGAATCACCAGGTTCGTGGTAGGAAAAACTGCATGTAGGGCACCAGCAAGAATACCATCTCCAACCCTCTCTCAGTCTGCCATGTCCACCGGCACCCCCGCTAATTCCACCATCTGCAGCTCTCCAGTCCAGCTCACCCTACATGAGACTCTCGTTGAGAAAAGGAAGTACTCATCCTCGCGTCCGCGTACACAGGGTTTGAACTCCCACATTGCTAGACTAATCTCATTAGAGATGATGCCCTACCGGTTAGTTGAAAGCGAAGCTTTCAAAGCCCTGATGGACTACGCTGTACCACGCTACGAGCTACCCAGCCGACACTTCTTTTCAAGAAAAGCCATCCCAGCCCTCCACCAGTATGTAAAACACCGCATCGTCCATGCACTCAGGCAATCTGTGAGTTCAAAGGTGCACCTGACAACAGATGCATGGACCAGTAGGCATGGCCAGGGACGTAACGTGTCCATCACGGCATACTGGGTTAATGTGGTGGATTCAGGGTCCTGTTGTGAATTCTGTGGCAGAGCTCCCTCCTGTGGTCACAAGTGGTACTTCGGCTGATTCTCTCTGTGAGCTTCCGTTGGTGGAGGAAAGTGGTACTGCGGCTTCTGAGTTTCCTTCCTCAGGTAATGTGGTGAAGTCGTTAGGTGCTGCTCTATTTAACTCCACCTAGTGCTTTGATCCTGGCCTCCAGTCTATGTTCTAGTATTGGACCTGTTTCCTCCTGGATCGTTCCTGTGGCCTGCTGCTCTGCATAGCTAAGTTCTGCTTTGCTATTTTGTTTGCTGTTTTTTCTGTCCAGCTTGTCTATTTGTTTTTTCCTGCTTGCTGGAAGCTCTGGGACGCAGAGGGTGTATCTCCGTGCAGTTAGTTCGGTACGGAGGGTCTTTTTGCCCCCTTTGGGTGGTTTTTGTAGGGTTTTGTGTTGACCGCAAAGTTACCTTTCCTATCCTCGCTCTGTTCAGAAAGTTGGGCCTCACTTTGCTAAATCTATTTCATCTCTACGTTTGTCTTTTCATCTTTACTCACAGTCATTATATGTGGGGGCTGCCTTTTCCTTTGGGGTATTTCTCTGAGGCAAGGTAGGCTTATTTTCTATCTTCAGGCTAGCTAGTTTCTCAGGCTGTGCCGAGTTGCATAGGGAGCGTTAGGCGCAATCCACGGCTGCCTCTAGTGTGGTTGGAGAGGATTAGGGATTGCGGTCAGCAGAGTTCCCACGTCTCAGAGCTCGTTCAATATTTTTGGGTTATTGTCAGGTCACTGTATGTGCTCTGACCTCTATGTCCATTGTGGTACTGAATTACCTTATCATAACAGGGTCCACAGGAGACAGCAATATTGGGACAGTTCTGCCTAGCCCACGGTCTAGGAAACAGTTGGCTGTAGGCGTTGGCTCCCTACTCCTCCTCCTCGTCCTCCTGCAGAAGCGAGAACTCATCTACAGACCGCAGTCGCACGAGCACTCCATCCGCAGCTGCCTCTGTTGCACACAAGGTGTCCCATTATGGAACAGCTAGTGGCAAGCGTCAGCAGGCTGTATTGGCAATAAAGTGTTTGGGCGATAACAGACACACCGCGGAAGTTCTGTCCGAGTTCTTGCAGCAAGAAACTCAGTCATGGCTGGGCACTGTACATCTTGAGGCAGGCAAGGTAGTAAGTGATAACGGAAGGAATTTTATTGCTGCCATAGCCCTTTCACAACTGAAACACATTCCTTGCCTGGCTTACACCTTAAACCTGGTGGTGCAGTACTTCCTGAAAAGTTATCTGGGGTTACCTGACCTGCTCCTCTGTTGTGAATTCTGCTCTTGGGCTCCCTCCGGTGCTTATGAATGGTAGTGCTGCTGTCTTTGGATTGCAGCACTTATCAGGTGTGTTCACTTTTTGCAATTTGGACTGAGCTATTTAGTCCTGCTTTATCCTTTAGTCAGTTCCAGTTGTCCATTGTTTTTGGAGGATTCACATCCATACCTGGTCTCTCCTGTTTTGCTGTTCATTTCAACAAGATAAGTTCTGGCTTTGATTTTGCTGTCCACATGCTGTGGACCTTATAGTTCTGTGCATTTTCATGTTTTGTCTTGTCCAGCTTTGTCTGTGAAGGATTTTTTGCAGCCAAGCTGTGTCTCTGGAGATGCAGATATACCCTCCATGTCTTTAGTCAGATGTGGAGATTTGTATTTTCTGTGGTGGATATTTTCTAGTGTTTTAATACTGATCGCATAGTACTCTGTCCTAGGGTTGAGCGAAATGGGTCGAAAATTTTCAAAAGTCGCCGACTTTTGGCAAGGTCGGGTTTCATGAAACCCGACCCGACCCCTGTGTGGGGTCGGCCATGAAGTCGGCGATCTTTTGAATCTAGAATCGGAATTCCGATACCGATTCCCGATATGTTTAAGATATCGGGAATTGGTATCGGAATTCAGATTTAAGTGTAAAATAAAGCCGCGACGTCACCGCGACGTCACCGCAAGGTCCTGGAAGGCTGATTCTAAGGAAGGAAGGTTCCCGGTTAGTACCAGGGCGCGTCAGAGGGTAAGTATTGCGATATTTTTTATTTTAATTCTTTATTTTACACTAAAATATGGATCGCAGGGCCTGAAGGAGAGTTTCCGCTCCTTCAGACCCTGGGAACCATGGAAACCCAATGCACTGCATTGGGTTTCAGGTTTCGGCCGACCCCGACCCCGACTTTTTTATAGGATCGGCCGATTTCACTCGACCCGACTTTTGAAAAAGTCGGGTTTCGTGAAACCCGACCCAATCCTATAACAGTAAAGGTCGCTCAACCCTACTCTGTCCTATTCTTTCTTTTTAGCTAGAATGGCCTACTTTGCTATATTCTGATTTCAGTCTGTGTTTGTCATTTCCCTCTCCTCTCACAGTCAATATTTGTGGGGGGCTGTCTATCCTTTGGGGATTTTCTCTGAGGCAAGATAGTTTTCCCGTTTCTATCTTTAGGGGTAGTTAGTTCTTAGGCTGTGTTGAGGTGTCTAGGGAGTGTTAGGTACATCCCACGGCTACTTCTAGTTGCGGTGCTAAGTTCAGGGTCTGCGGTCAGTACAGGTACCACCTTCTCCAGAGTACGTCTCATTCTGCTCCTAGGCCACCAGATCATAACACTCCTCAAAGTGCGCAGACTTTGCTCGCATATCCGCTGTTCGCCCGTACACTCCAGCCACATGCAGAACCATCAGCGGTTTTTGAACCTTCCCCAGCATCGCCTAATCATCAACGTTGCAACAAGGTGGAACTCCACACTGCACATGCTTCAGAGACTATGTGAACAGGGGTGTGCTGTTATGTATTTGTGGGAGGATACACATACACGGGCAGGCAGTTGGATGGCAGACATGGAGTTGTCAGGTGTGCAGTGGTCGAAGGTACAAGACATGTGTCAAGTCCTTCAGTGTTTTGAGGAATGCACACGGCTGGTTAGTGCAGACAACGCCATAATAAGCATGAGCATCCCGTAATGCATCTGCTGATGCAAAGTTTTACGCACATAAAGGAGCAGGCGTCTGCAGCCGAGGAAGAGGGAAGCCTTGGTGACAGTCAGCCATTGTTTGGTCAGGGCAATCTACAGGACGAGGTAGCAGGCGAAGAGGAGGAGGATGAGGAGGATGATGGGGATGAGTATTTTTTGAATGAGGAAGCTTCTCCGGGGCCAATAGAAACTGGTGGCGTTGCAAGGCCGGGTTCAGGTTTTTTGAGTTAGACAAGTGACGTAGATTTGCCTGAAACTGCCCCTCAACCCAGCACAACCGCAGATTTGACAACTGGAACTTTGGCCCACATGGCGGATTATGCCTTAAGTATCCTCAAAAGGGACCCACGCATTAATAAAATGATGACCGATGACGATTACTGGTTTGCCTGCCTCCTGGATCCTCGCTATAAAGGCAAATTGCAAAATATCATGCCACATGAGAACCTCGAACAAATATTAGCAACCAAACAAGCAACTCTTGTAGATCGTTTGATTTAGGAATTCCCAGCACACAGCGCCGGTGATGGTTCTCACACGAGCTGCGGGGGGCAACAGGGCAGAGGTGTTAGAGGTGCACAAATCAGAAGTGGCGTTGGACAGAGGGGTTTTCTGACCAGGTTGTGGAGTGATTTTGCAATGACCGCAGACAGGACAGGTACTGCAGCATCAATTCAAAGTGACAGGAGACAACATTTGTCCAGTATGGTTACTAACTATTTTTCATCCCTTATCGATGTTCTCCCTCAACCGTCATTCCCATTTAATTACTGGGCATCCAAAATAGACACCTGGCCAGAATTGGCAGAATATGCATTGCAGGAGCTTGCTTGCCCAGCAGCTAGTGTACTATCAGAAAGAGTATTCAGTGCTGCTGGTTCAATATTGACCGAAAAAAGGACTCGTCTGGCTACCCAAAATGTTGATGATCTAACCTTCATTAAAATGAACCACTCATGGATTTCGAATTATTTTGCCCCACCTTTCCCGGCTGACACCTAGCTTTCCTATAAAATGGTCTTGCTTGTGGACTGGTCTTACTGACTGTTCCAATCTCTTAATTTGCAGCAGCTGTTTGTCCAGCATACGAAATGTTTACACCTCCCTAAATGGGCTAACTCCCCCCACGGGGCCGTGGTCTCGCCACTTGGCGCAAGCACCCGTGAGAGTGCCGTTTGTCTGAAGAGGTGGGTGTGCCCACTTTTGGTCGACGGCACTGCCACTGGGTTCCTCATAGTACAATAAAGTGTCTCTTGCGGTGGTGGCGCGCACCCAACGTCAGACACACCGTTGTAACATGAGGGGCCCTGGGCCTGTACCGCCGGCTGCAAGAGTTTCCCCCCTTCCCCAGCTCAAACAGTGCTCTACCACTTGCAAAATTATCTCTCACAGCTCCACCAATGTTTAGTCTATGCGCTGACATCCTTCAATGCCTGGCACTGACAATACCAATTTGTTGACATGTATGATGCTAGTTAAAATAGTCAGGGTCAGTGTCCTATATTGACACCATTAAATACTTAGTGCCAATTACTATGTCTGAAACTCAGCAGAGGAGCCCACCCCGATACCTAAGTATGCCACCCTTTTTTGGGGGGGTTTTGTTGTTTTGCGAGACATTAACATCTATTTATTTTTGGGGAGTACTAACTGTGTCAGACACTCCTTCCAATCGTCCTCCGCTGACCACACCAATGGTGCCTGTGTACTGTCTGCTTTGAGCCTATTTTTTAAAATTTTAGGCCTACTAAGTGTGTTTGCGGTCCCTCCTTCAAATTGTCCTCCACTGACCACACCAATGCTGCCTGTGTACCCCTGCAAGATAATTCAAACTGCTTTGAGCCTATTTTTTACAATTTTAGGTCTACTAAGTGTGTTTGCGGTCCCTCCTTCCAATAGTCCTCCACTGAGCACACCAATGCAGACCGTGTACCCATGTAACCTTTTTTAAACCTGCGTCGAGCCAACTTTGTGGTGTAAGGCCTACTAACAGTGTCTGGCAGCACTACAGCGGTCCTCTTTAAAAAAAATTACCTGCAATTATCAGGTTTTCAGCCTATCGGAGTTTTACAACTGCAGTGGGGCTACTAGTTTGGTTGGGGCCTACTAACAGTGTCTGCTGCTCCAAGGTGTTCTCCTGGTTGCCTTTCCTGAGCTTCTATCTTGAAGCTCTTGTTAAATAGTTGTTAAATGGAACAACTGCATTTGGCCTACTAGTTGGGTTGGGGCCTACTAACGGTGTCTGCCGCTCCGTGCTGTTCTTCTGGTTTCCTGTCTTGATCTTCCATTTTCAGGCTCTCGTTAAGTAGTTGTTAATAGAGTTGAGCGACCTTGACCTTTTTAGAGTCGAGCCGGGTTTCGCAAAACCCGACTATCTCAAAAGTCGGGTCGAGTGAAATCGGCCGATTATGACGTAAAGTCAGGATCGACCGAAACACGAAACCCAATGCAAGTCAATGGGGCAGCATAGTCGGCAGTGAGTGGGGGCCAGGAAAACACCTAGAGTGCCCATTTTAATGTCAAAACCATCCATTCTTCTTAATGAAGCTTGTCAATCTTAATTTCCCTTATAATAATAGTTAGGCATTGGAACTTGGGGGTCATTTGGCTAAAGTTGTGGGGGGTAGGGCCGGTTCAAGTATTTAGTGGGCCCAGTAAATCTGGACCACGTCACGGCAGTGGAGCAGGGAGAGATAAGCACTTTGCAAGTGCTGTGATCCTGAGCAAGCAGGGGGGGCCCCCTCGTTGGCATTGGCACTGGCACAGGGCCCCTCAAAGTACAGCGGTGTGTTTGCACGGCGGGGGTGCCTCCCACCGGCAGCAACACTTCTGCGTACTATGAGGGGCCCTGTGCCAGTGACGTCGCCAACGAGTATTCCTCCCCCCACCTGATGAAGGAACCTGCACCTTCATCTGCACCTTCCTCTTTGTCCCCGTGTAAGGTGGTATGGTATGCGGGAAGGGGGACTTGACTTTCAGCAGGGTCACAATCTTGCAGTGTAGCGTGCACGGGGAATGTAGCGTTCTGGGTCAATGTACCAGCAGACTCATCTATCACTGGCTGGGCTATGGGCAGGATGAGGAGGAAACACAGATATAGGCCCAAAGAATAAAGTGGGCTAAATGCAGTTCAAAATTGGTAACAGGACTAACCAGGGGGCATTGTTTTGTTCAGTGGAGGACAACTGGAATGAGAGGCTGACACAGAGAGTAGGCCCAAATCTGTAAGTCTAAATGCAGTTCAAAATTGGCAAGAGTAGTAAACAGGCGGCACAGCTTTGTTCACTGTAGGAGAACAGCAAGGAGCGGCAGACACAGATAGAAGGCCCCAACCCAACTAGTAGGCCCACTGCAGTTTTATAATCCTGATAGGCTGAAAACCAGATAATTGTAGGTCAATTTTTGTAAAGAGGACAGCTGTATTGAGTGGCGCAGCCAGACACTACAAGTAGGCCTTAAACCACAAATTTGGCTCGACGCTGGTTTAAAAAAGGTTACATGGGTACACGTTCTGCATTGTTGTGCTCAGTGGAGGACAATTGGATGGAGGGACCGCAGAAAGACTTTGTAGGCGTAAAATTACAAAATAGGCTCTATGCAGCTTCGATTAAGTGGCAACCTGGAGAACACCTTGGAGCGGCAGACATCGTCTCTATGACCCAGACCCAACTTGTAGGCCTAATGTAGTGTTATTTCAACAACTACTTAAGACGAGCATGAAGATTGAAGCTCAGAAAAGGCAACCCGGATAACACCTTGGAGCGGCAGACACTGGTGGTAGGCCCCAACCCAAGTACTAGCCCCACTGCAGTTGCATTAAAAAGACTACTTAACGAGAGCCTGAAGATCAAAGCTCAGAAAAGGCAACCCGGAGAACACCTTGGAGCGGCAGACACAGGTGGTAGGCCCCAACCCAAGTACTAGCCCCACTGCAGTTACATTAAAAAGACTACTTAATGAGAGCCTGAAGATCAAAGCTCAGAAAAGGCAACCCGGAGAACACTTTGGAGCGGCAGACACAGGTGGTAGGCCCCAACCCAAGTACTAGCCCCACTGCAGTTAGATTTTAAATAACTACTAATCGAGAGCCTGAAGATCAAAGCTCAGAAAAGGCAACCTGGAGAACACCAATGGAGCGGCAGACACTGGTAGTAGGCCCCAACCCAAGTACTAACCCCACTGCAGTTAGATTTTAAAAAACTACTAATCGAGAGCCTGAAGATCAAAGCTCAGAAAAGGCAACCTGGAGAACACCAATGGAGCGGCAGACACTGGTAGTAGGCCC
This sequence comes from Ranitomeya imitator, assembly GCF_032444005.1. Classification (NCBI taxonomy): domain Eukaryota; kingdom Metazoa; phylum Chordata; class Amphibia; order Anura; family Dendrobatidae; genus Ranitomeya; species Ranitomeya imitator. Next base: position 790,545,823 of record NC_091284.1, on the reverse strand, counting down.
CAACCCAAGTACTAGCCCCACTGCAGTTAGATTTTAAAAAACTACTAATCGAGAGCCTGAAGATCAAAGCTCAGAAAAGGCAACCTGGAGAACACCAATGGAGCGGCAGACACTGGTAGTAGGCCCCAACCCAAGTACAAGCCCCACTGCAGTTAGATTTTAAAAAACTACTAATCGAGAGCCTGAAGATCAAAGCTCAGAAAAGGCAACCTGGAGAACACCAATGGAGCGGCAGACACTGGTAGTAGGCCCCAACCCAAGTACTAGCCCCACTGCAGTTAGATTTTAAAAAACTACTAATCAAGAGCCTGAAGATCAAAGCTCAGAAAAGGCAACCTGGAGAACACCAATGGAGCGGCAGACACTGGTAGTAGGCCCCAACCCAAGTACTAGCCCCACTGCAGTTACATTAAAAAGACTACATAACGAGAGCCTGAAGATCAAAGCTCAGAAAAGGCAACCCGGAGAACACCTTGGAGCGGCAGACACTGGTAGTAGGCCCCAACCCAAGTACTAGCCCCACTGCAGTTAGATTTTAAAAAACTACTAATCGAAAGTCTGAAGATCAAAGCTCAGAAAAGGCAACCTGGAGAACACCTTGGAGCGGCAGACACTGGTAGTAGGCTTTAAACCATAAATTTTGGTCAATGGAGTTTACAAAATGTTCCAGGGGTACACAGGCATCATTGGTGTGGTAAGAGGAGGACAATTTCTATTTGGGACTGCAGACAGACTTAATAGGCTGTCCCCTGTGGACCATGCATCCACAACATTAACCCAGTACGCCGTAATGGACATGTAACCTTTCGTGGACATGCCTACTGGTTCATGCATCTGTTGTCAGGTGCACCTTTCTACTATTAGATAGCCTGAGAGCATGGACAATGCGGATTTTTACATGATGGTGGAGGGCTGGGATGGCTTTTCTCGCAAAAGAAGTGACGACTGGGTAGCTCTTACCGTGGTACAGCGTAGTCCATCTGGTCTTTAAAATTATAATATAAAGGAAAAAGTTGGTTGTATGCACTTTAAAATAGGTTCCAGGGGTACACGGGCGGCAGAGTCCAGGTCGCTGGAGGACTAGTGGAAAGAAGGGACCGCAGACAGGCTTCAAAGGCCTAACATAATAAAATTGGGCTGTAGGCACTTTTAAATTGCTTCAAGGGGTACACGGGCAGCAGTGGTCTGGTCAGTGTAGGAGTAGTGGAAAGAAGGGACTGCAGACAGGCTTCTAAGGCCTAACATAACAAAAATTGGGCTGTAGGCAATTTAAAATTGGTTCCAGGGGTACACGGGCAGCAGTAGAATGGTCAGTGGAGGCCTAGTGGAAGGAGGGACCGCAGACAGGCTTCTAAGGCCTAACATAACAAAAATTGGGCTGTAGGCACTTTAAAATTGGTTCCAGGGGTACACGGGCAGCAGTGGTCTGGTCAGTGTAGGAGTAGTGGAAAGAAGGGACCGCAGACAGGCTTCTAAGGCCTAACATAACAAAAATTGGGCTGTAGGCAATTTAAAATTGGTTCCAGCGGTACACGGGCAGCAGTGGTCTGGTCAGTGTAGGAGTAGTGGAAGGAGGGACCGCAGACAGGCTTCTAAGGCCTAACATAACAAAAATTGGGCTGTAGGCACTTTAAAATTGGTTCCAGGGGTACACGGGCAGCAGTGGTCTGGTCAGTGTAGGAGTAGTGGAAAGAAGGGACTGCAGACAGGCTTCTAAGGCCTAACATAACAAAAATTGGGCTGTAGGCACTTTAAAATTGGTTCCAGGGGTACATGGGCAGCAGTGGTCTGGTCAGTGTAGGAGTAGTGGAAGGAGGGACCGCAGACAGGCTTCTAAGGCCTAACATAACAAAAATTTGGGTTGTAGGCAATTTAAAATTGGTTCCAGGGGTACACGGGCAGCAGTGGTCTGGTCAGTGTAGGAGTAGTGGAAAGAAGGGACCGCAGACAGGCTTCTAAGGCCTAACATAACAAAAATTGGGCTGTAGGCAATTTAAAATTGGTTCCAGGGGTACACGGGCAGCAGTGGTCTGGTCAGTGTAGGAGTAGTGGAAAGAAGGGACCGCAGACAGGCTTCTAAGGCCTAACATAACAAAAATTGGGCTGTAGGCAATTTAAAATTGGTTCCAGGGGTACACGGGCAGCAGTAGAATGGTCAGTGGAGGACTAGTGGAAGGAGGGACCGCAGACAGGCTTCTAAGGCCTAACATAAAAAAATTGGGCTGTAGGCAATTTAAAATTGGTTCCAGGGGTACACGGGCAGCAGTAGAATGGTCAGTGGAGGCCTAGTGGAAGGAGGGACCGCAGACAGGCTTCTAAGGCCTAACATAACAAAAATTGGGCTGTAGGCACTTTGAAATTGGTTCCAGGGGTACACGGGCAGCAGTGGTCTGGTCAGTGTAGGAGTAGTGGAAGGAGGGACCGCAGACAGGCTTCTAAGGCCTAACATAACAAAAATTGGGCTGTAGGCACTTTAAAATTGGTTCCAGGGGTACACGGGCAGCAGTGGTCTGGTCAGTGTAGGAGTAGTGGAAGGAGGGACCGCAGACAGGCTTCTAAGGCCTAACATAACAAAAATTGGGCTGTAGGCAATTTAAAATTGGTTCCAGGGGTACACGGGCAGCAGTGGTCTGGTCAGTGGAGGCCTAGTGGAAGGAGGGACCGCAGACAGGCTTCTAAGGCCTAAGATAACAAAAATGTCAATACAATGGTATTGTCAGTGCCAGGCTTTTATGGATGTCAGCACATAGACTAAACATTGGTGGAGCTGTGAGAGATAATTTTGCAAGTGGTAGAGCACTGTTTGAGCTGGGGGGGGGACTCTCTTGTGGCCGGCGGGACAGGCCCAGGGCCCCTCATGTTACAACATTGTGTCTGACGTTGGGTGCGCACCACCACCGCCAGAAACACTTTATTGTACTATGAGGGACCCAGTGGCAGTGCCGTCGACCAAAAGCGGGCACACCCACCTCTTCAGACAAACAGCACTCTCACGGGTGCTGGCGCCAAGTGGCGATACCACGGCCCTGTGTGGGGAGTTTGACCATTTAGGGAGGTGTTAACATGTCGTATGCTGGACAATCAGGTGCTGCAAATTACGAGATTGGAAAACTCATTCAGAATAGTCCACAGGCAAGACCTTTTCATAGGAAAGCTAGGTGTCGACCGGGCAAGGTGGGGCAAAAGATTTCGAAATCCAGTTGTGGTTCATTTTAATGAGGGTTAGATCATCTACATTTTTCCTTTTTTCGGTTAATATTGAACCTGCAGCACTGAATACTCTTTCGGATAGGACACTAGCTGCCGGGCAAGCAAGCTCCTGCAATGCATATTCTGCCAATTCTGGCCAGGTGTCTAATTTGGATGCCCAGTAATCAAATGGGAATGATGGTTGAGGGAGAACGTCGATAAGGGATGAAAAATAGTTAGTAACCATACTGGACAAATGTTGTCTCCTGTCACTTTGAATTGATGCTGCAGTACCTGTCCTGTCTGCGGTCATAGCAAAATCACTCCACAACCTGGTCAGAAAACCCCTCTGGCCAACGCCACTTCTGATTTCTGCCCCTCTAACACCTCTGGTCTTCTGGCCCCTGCAGCTCGTGTGAGAACGATCACGGGCGCTGTGTGCTGGGAATGCCAGAAGCAAACGGTCAACAAGAGTTGATTGTTTGGTTGCTAATATTAGTTCCAAGTTCTCATGTGGCACTATATTTTGCAATTTGCCTTTATAGCGAGGATCAAGGAGGCAGGCCAACCAGTAATCGTCATCGTTCATCATTTTAGTAATGCGTGTGTCCCTTTTGAGGATACGTAAGGCATAATCCGCCATGTGGGCCAAAGTTCCTGTTCTCAAATCTGCGGTTGTGCTTGGTTGAGGGGCAGTTTCAGGCAAATCCACGTCACTTGTGTCCCTCAAAAAACCAGAACCCGGCCTTGCCGCGCCAACAATTTCCAGTGGCCCCGGAAAAGCTTCCTCATTAAAAATATAATCATCCCCATCATCCTCCTCGTCCTCCTCTTCTCCCGCTACCTCGTCCTGTACACTGCCCTGGCCAGACAATGGCTGACTGTCATCAAGGCTTTCCTCTTCCTCAGCTGCAGACGCCTGATCCTTTATGTGCGTCAAACTTTGCATCAGCAGACGCATTAGGGGGATGCTCATGCTTATTATGGCGTTGTCTGCACTAACCAGTCGTGTGCATTCCTCAAAACACTGAAGGACTTGACACATGTCTTGAATCTTCGACCACTGCACACCTGACAACTCCATGTCTGCCATCCTACTGCCTGCCCGTGTATGTGTATCCTCCCACAAAAACATAACAGCCCGCCTCTGTTCGCACAGTCTCTGAAGCATGTGCAGTGTTGAGTTCCACCTTGTTGCAACGTCTATGATTAGGCGATGCTGGGGAAGGTTCAAAGAACGCTGATAGGTCTGCATACGGCTGGAGTGTACGGGCGAACGGCGGATATGTGAGCAAAGTCCACGCACTTTGAGGAGCAGGTCGGATAACCCCGGATAACTTTTCAGGAAGCACTGCACCACCAGGTTTAAGGTGTGAGCCAGGCAAGGAATGTGTTTCAGTTGGGAAAGGGAGATGGCAGCCATGAAATTCCTTCCGTTATCACTCACTACCTTGCCTGCCTCAAGATCTACAGTGCCCAGCCACGACTGCGTTTCTTTCTGCAAGAACTCGGACAGAACTTCCGCGGTGTGTCTGTTGTCGCCCAAACACTTCATAGCCAATACAGCCTGCTGACGTTTGCCAGTAGCTGCCCCATAATGGGAGACCTGGTGTGCAACAATGGCAGCTGCGGATGGAGTGGTTGTGCGACTGCGGTCTGTGGACGAGCTCTCGCTTCTGCAGGAGGACGAGGAGGAGGAGGAGGGGGTGCGAACGGCTACAGCCAACTGTTTCCTAGACCGTGGGCTAGGCAGAACTGTCCTAAACTTGCTGTCCCCTGTGGACCCTGCATCCACAACATTCACCCAGTGTGCCGTGATGGACACGTAACGTCCCTGGCCATGCCTACTGGTCCATGCATCTGTTGTCAGGTGCACCTTTGTGCTCACAGATTGCCTGAGTGCATGGACGATGCGCTCTTTAACATGCTGGTGGAGGGCTGGGATGGCTTTTCTGGAAAAAAAGTGTCGACTGGGTAGCTCGTAGCGTGGTACAGCGTAGTCCATCAGGGCTTTGAAAGCTTCGCTTTCAACTAACCGGTAGGGCATCATCTCTAACGAGATTAGTCTAGCTATGTGGGCGTTCAAACCCTGTGTACGCGGATGCGAGGCTAAGTACTTCCTTTTTCTAACCATAGTCTCATGTAGGGTGAGCTGGACTGGAGAGCTGGAGATCGTGGAACTAGCGGGGGTGCCGGTGGACATGGCAGACTGAGAGACGGTGGGAGATGGTATTGTTGCCGCCGGTGCCCTAAATGCAGTGTTTCCTACTACGAAACTGGTGATTCCCTGACCCTGACTGCTTTGGCCTGGCAAAGAAACCTGCACAGATACGGCAGGTGGTGCAGAAAATGGTGGCCCTACACTGCCGGAAGGGATGTTGCGTTGATGACTAGCTTCATTGGCCGAGGGTGCTACAACCTTAAGGGACGTTTGGTAGTTAGTCCAAGCTTGCAAATGCATGGTGGTTAAATGTCTGTGCATGCAACTTGTATTGAGACTTTTCAGATTCTGCCCTCTGCTTAAGGTAGTTGAACATTTTTGACAGATGACTTTGCGCTGATCAATTGGATGTTGTTTAAAAAAATGCCAGACTGCACTCTTTCTAGCATCGGATACCTTTTCAGGCATTGCAGACTGAGCTTTAACCGGATGGCCACGCTGTCCTCCAACAGGTTTTGGCTTTGCCACGCGTTTTGGGCAAGATACGGGCCCGGCAGATGGAACCTGTTGCGATGTTGATGCCTGCTGCGGCCCCTCCTCCTCCGTTTCAGAACTGCTGCCGCCTGCACCCTGTTCCCCCAATGGCTGCCAATCAGGGTCAACAACTGGGTCATCTATTACCTCTTCTTGTAGCTCGTGTGCAACTTCGTCTGTGTCACCGTGTCGGTCGGTGGTATAGCATTCGTGATGGGGCAACATAGTCTCATCAGGGTCTGATTCTTGATCATTACCCTGCGAGGGCAATGTTGTGGTCTGAGTCAAAGGACGAGCATAGTAGTCTGGCTGTGGCTGTGCATCAGTGCACTCCATGTCAGATTCAACTTGTAATGGGCATGGACTGTTAACTGCTTCACTTTCTAAGCCAGGGACGGTATGTGTAAAGAGCTCCATGGAGTAACCCGTTGTGTCGCCTGCTGCATTCTTCTCTGTTGTTGTTTTTGCTGAAGAGGACAAGGAAGCGACTTGTCCCTGACCGTGAACATCCACTAACGACGCGCTGCTTTTACTTTTACCAGTTTCACGAGAGGAGGCAAAAGAGCTAGAGGCTGAGTCAGCAAGATAAGCCAAAACTTGCTCTTGCTGCTCCGGCTTTAAAAGCGGTTTTCCTACTCCCAGAAAAGGGAGCGTTCGAGGCCTTGTGTAGCCAGACGACGAACCTGGCTCCACAGCTCCAGACTTAGGTGCAATATTTTTTTTCCCAAGACCAGCTGATGCTCCACCACTACCACTACCCTCATTACCAGCTGACAATGAACGCCCCCGGCCACGACCTCTTCCACCAGACATCCTCATTGTTTTAAAAACGTAACCAAACTAACGGTATTTGTTGCTGTCACACAACTTACACGGTGAGCTATAACTTCAGTATGATTTAGCTACCCCTTTACAGGTGGGTGAGACCGCAAGGAAAATCAGGCACAATGTTACACATTCTGTTTTTGGTGGCAACAAATGAGAGAGATGCCACACACGCAGGACTGTCACTGAAGCACAAATGTAAATATTAATCTCCCACTGATTTGTTTTTGTTTTTTTTTTTCAGGGAGACTTTAGAAAAAAAATAATAGAATAAAATGATTTTTTAAGGAAGAATTTAGAAACCAAACAAAAAAAAATGATTTCTTCAGGGAGAATTTAGAAAACAAATAAAACAAAAATTAGGCTTTCTATGGCCCACTGAGTGAGAGATGACGCACACAGGAGTCAGGAGTGGCACACAAGCCCAGAGGCCAATATTGTTCTCCCAATGATTGATGTAGTGATTTGTTCAGGTAGATTTTGGAACCCAAATCAAGCAAAAAAAATAATAGGCTTTCTATGGCCCACAATTGGAGAGAGAGAGAGAGATGGCACACCCAGGAGTCAAGACTGGCACACAAGCAGAAAGGGCAATATTAATCTCCCACTGATTTGTTTTTTTTTGTTTTGTTTTTCAGGGAGACTTTAGAAAAAAAAAATAATAAAAAAAAATGATTTTTTCAGGAAGAATTTAGAAACTAAATAAAATAAAACGATTTTTTCAGGGAGAATTTAGAAAACAAATAAAACAAAAAATAGGCTTTCTATGGCCCACTGAGTGAGAGATGACGCACACAGGAGTCAGGAGTGGCACACAAGCCCAGAGGCCAATATTGTTCTCCCACTGATTGATTTAGTGATTTTTTCAGGTAGATTTTGGAACCCAAATCAAGCAAAAAAATAATAGGCTTTCTATGGCCCACAATTGGAGAGAGAGAGAGAGATGGCACACCCAGGAGTCAAGACTGGCACACAAGCAGAAAGGGCAATATTAATCTCCCACTGATTTGATTTTTTTTTTTTTTTTCAGGGAGACTTTAGAAAAAAAAAATAATAAAAAAAATGATTTTTTCAGGAAGAATTTAGAAACCAAATAAAATAAAATGATTTTTTCAGGGAGAATTTAGAAAACAAATAAAACAAAAAATAGGCTTTCTATGGCCCACTGAGTGAGAGATGACGCACACAGGAGTCAGGAGTGGCAAACAAGCCCAGAGGCCAATATTGTTCTCCCAATGATTGATGTAGTGATTTTTTCAGGTAGATTTTGGAACCCAAATCAAGCTAAAAAAATAATAGGCTTTCTATGGCCCACAATTGGAGAGAGAGAGAGATGGCACACCCAGGAGTCAAGACTGGCACACAAGCAGAAAGGGCAATATTAATCTCCCACTGATTTGATTTTTTTTTTTTTTTCAGGGAGACTTTAGAAAAAAAAAATAATAAAAAAAAATGATTTTTTCAGGAAGAATTTAGAAACCAAATAAAATAAAACGATTTTTTCAGGGAGAATTTAGAAAACAAATAAAACAAAAAGTAGGCTTTCTATGGCCCACTGAGTGAGAGATGACGCACACAGGAGTCAGGAGTGGCACACAAGCCCAGAGGCCAATATTTATCTCCCACTGATTGATTTAGTGATTTTTTCAGGTAGATTTTGGAACCCAAATCAAGCTAAAAAAATAATAGGCTTTCTATGGCCCACAATTGGAGAGAGAGAGAGAGATGGCACACCCAGGAGTCAAGACTGGCACACAAGCAGAAAGGGCAATATTAATCTCCCACTGATTTTGTTTATTTTTTTTTTTTTCAGGGACACTTTAGAAAAAAAAAATAATTAAAAAAATGATTTTTTCAGGAAGAATTTAGAAACCAAATAAAATAAAATGATTTTTTCAGGGAGAATTTAGAAAACAAATAAAACAAAAAATAGGCTTTCTATGGCCCACTGAGTGAGAGATGACGCACACAGGAGTCAGGAGTGGCACACAAGCCCAGAGGCCAATATTTATCTCCCACTGATTGATTTATTGATTTTTTCGGGTAGAATTTAGAACCCAAATCAACCAAAAAAATAAATAGGCTTTCTATGGCCCACTATTTGTGAGAGAGATGGCATGCTCAGGACTGGCACACAAGCCCAAAGGCCAATATTAATCTCCCTTTTTTTTTCAGGGAGAATTTATAAAACAAAAAAAAAAAAAAAAAATAGGCTTTCTATGGCCCACTATTTGTGAGAGAGATGGCACGCTCAGGACTGGCACACAAGCCCAGAGGCCAATATTAATCTCCCACTTTTTTTTTTTGTTCCAGGGAAAATTTATAAACCCAATAAAAAAAATAAATAGGCTTTCTATGGCCCACTATCTGAGAGAGAGAGATGGCACGCTTAGGACTGGCACACAAGCCCAAAGGCCAATATTAATCTCCCACTGATTGATTTATTGATTTTTTCAGGTAGAATTTAGAACCCAAATAAAGCAAAAAAAAAAATAGGCTTTCTATGGCCCACTGAGTGAGTGATGATGCACACAGGAGTCAGGAGTGGCACACAAGCCCTGAGGCCAATATTTTTCTCCCACTGATTGATGTAGTGATTTTTTCAGGTAGATTTTGGAACCCAAATCAAGCAAAAAAATAAATAGGCTTTCTATGGCCCACTGAGTGAGAGATGGCACAGACAGGGATGGCACTCTAGCAGAAATGCCAATCTTAATTTCCCACAAAAAAAAAAAAAAAAAGGAACTGTCCTTCAATTACTATCTCCCTGCAGTAATCTCAGCCAGGTATGGCAGGCAGCAATAAGGAGTGGACTGATGCACAAATTAAATAAAAAGTGTGGACAAACAAACAAGATAGCTGTGCAGAAAGGAAGGAACAAGAGGATTTGTGCTTTGAAAAAAGCAGTTGGTTTGCACAGCGGCGTACACACAGCAATGCAGCTATCAGGGAGCCTTCTAGGGCAGCCCAATGAGCTACAGCGCTGAGGGAAAAAAAAATGTAGCTTCCACTGTCCCTGCACACCGAAGGTGGTGTTGGACAGTGGAAATCGCTACAGCACAAGCGGTTTGGTGGTTAATGGACCCTGCCTAACGCTATCCCTGCTTCTGACGAAGCGGCAGCAACCTCTCCCTAAGCTCAGATCAGCAGCAGTAAGATGGCGGTCGGCGGGAACGCCCCTTTATAGCCCCTGTGACGCCGCAGACAGCAAGCCAATCACTGCAATGCCCTTCTCTAAGATGGTGGGGACCAGGACCTATGTCATCACGCTGCCCACACTCTGCGTTTACCTTCATTGGCTGAGAAATGGCGCTTTTCGCGTCATTGAAACGCGACTTTGGCGCGAAAGTCGCGTACCGCATGGCCGACAACGCACAGGGGTCGGATCGGGTTTCATGAAACCCGACTTTGCCAAAAGTCGGCGACTTTTGAAAATGAACGACCCGTTTCGCTCAACCCTAGTTGTTAATATTACACAGAATTTGGCCTACTAGTGTGGTTGGGGCCTACCAACGGTGTATGCCGCTCCGTGCTGTTCTCCTGGTTTCCTGTCCTGAACTTCCATTTTCAGGCTCTCGTTAAGTAGTTGTTGAAACAACACTGCATTAGGCCTACAAGTTGGGGCTTGGTTGTCGAGACGGTGTCTGCCACTCCAAGGTGTTCTCCAGGTTGCCTCTCCCTAGCTTCTATCTTGAAGCTCTCGTTAAGTAGTTGTTGAAACAACACTACATTAGGCCTACAAGTTGGGTCTGGGTTGTAGAGACGGTGTCTGCCGCTCCAAGGTGTTCTCCAGGTTGCCTCTTCCTAGCTTCTATCTTCAAGCTCTCGTTAAGTAGTTGTTGAAACAACACTGCATTTAGGCCTACAAGTTGGTTCTACAAACGGTGTCTTCCGCTCCAAGGTGTTCTCCAGGTTGCCTTTCCCTAGCTTTAATATAACACTGCATTTGGCCTACTTGTTTTGTTGGCCCTACTAACGGTGTCTGCCGCTCCTTGATGTTCTCCTACACTGAACAAACCAGTGCCGCCTGTTTACTTCTGTTACCAATTTTGAACTGCATTTAGCCTACTTACTGATTTGGGCCTACTCACTGTGTCAGCCTCTCATTACAGTTGTACTCCACGGAACAAAGCAATGCCCCCTGGTTAGTCCTGTTACCAATTTTGAACTGCATTTAGCCCACTTTATTCTTTGGGCCTATATCTGTGTTTCCTCCTCATCCTGCCCATTGCCCAGCCAGTGATAGATGAGTCTGCTGGTACATTGACCCATAACGCTACATTCCCCGTGCACGCTACACAGCAAGAATGTGACCCTGCTGAAAGTCAAGTTCCCCTTCCTGCATACCATACCACCTTACACGGGGACAAAGAGGAAGGTGCAGATGAAAGTGCAGGTTCCTTCATCAGGTGGGGGGGGAACTCGTTAGCGACGTCACTGGCACAGGGCCTCTCATAGTACGCAAAAGTGTGGGAAGCGCCCCCGCCGTGCAAACACACCGCCGTACTTTGAGGGGCCCTGTGCCAGTGCCAATGCCAACGAGTGGGCCCCCCTGCTTGCTCAGGATCACAGCACTTGCAAAGTTGAAATACTTACCTCTCCCTGCTCCACTGCCGTGACGTGGTCCAGATTTCCTGGGCCCACTAAATACTTGAACCAGCCTTACCCCCCACAACTTTAGCCAAATGACCCCCAATTTCCAATGCCTTACTATTATTATAGAGTAAATGAAGATTGACAAGCTTCAGTAACAAGAATGGATGTTTTTGCCATTAAAATGGGCACTGTACGTGTTTTCCTGGCCTCCACTCACTGCTGACTATGCTTCCCCATTGACTTGCATTGGGTTTCGTGTTTCGGTCGATCCCAAACTTTTCGCGATAATCGACCGATTTCACTCGACTCGACTTTTGAGATAGTCGGGTTTCGCGAAACCCGACTCGACCCTAAAAAACTAAAAGTCGCTCAACCCTAGTGATGATGTGTGTATATGTTCTTAATCTTTATATGTACTTAACATTTGCATGTTAAAACATACAAAAGTGTATGCAATCATACTATTCCTTTAATTTTGTACTTTGAAATAAAACTATGTTATATCGCAGGTAGTAGCCTTCTTTAAAGCCATATCCGAACCTTAGTGTTCAAAATTTGGCAATGCAGGGTCTCCGCAGACTGCGGCACAGTGGTTCCACTGCAGTAAAAAAAAATTTTTAATTTATAAATCAGTCTCTTCTTCCTTAACGTGAACAAATGTTCCCAAGTTCAATGTCTGCTAGAAGTTTACAGCCTCCTGGGAAAATGTTTGGAAGATGACAAATCACACATACTTAGAAGGGAATTGTTTTCAATGGTGATTAGTGTCACTGATGTGATCCTCGGCCCATGCAACCCTTACAAATTTAGAATGCATATTACATTATTGCATCATATGTATTGTTGCTTAGTTAGGCAGATTTGCCATTCAGAAACAACCCCCAGGAGCAGAGGTATAACTAGAAGTGATTTATAATACTGGTGTATTCTTATATGGTAGTTTATTTATTGGTGCCCTCTAAATAGAACCGAAACATGGTACTGCAGAATATAATCATGTTGGACAAGATTTTACTTACAACCCAACTTTGTCCAAAAGATGAATATAACTAAGAAAGTGCTAACGGAATGGTATCAACATGACGGGAGAGGTTTCAAAGACTTGTCCTCCACTATTAACTCAAAATTAATTTGTAGTTTATATTATTTTTTCAAATATATTTTATCTATTTTATACTTTTTTTTTACATAATTTCTTTTTAATTTAAATTTTTATACTATTATGTGCAAATTTATATTTCAACTCTCTAAATTTTCTATTTTTATATTGCTAGGGGCTACGTGTTGCATTTTAAGCTACGCTTACTTAAAACTACAGTATTAGCTGGATGTTAAAACATCAAGATATGTCTTCAAAATACATGATGTAGTTAAAATATGCAAAAACGTCATCCTGGTGCATGGATGCAAAGCCTCATGGAATTTTTTTTTGCCACATAAAGTACAGTGGTTTAATTTTCTCCCTGCAGGGAATACCTAATACAAACAGAAAACAAAATAATAAGTTATAAGGTTAGCCTATTATTATGTTACTTCCCTAAGGCTTTTTGCATCTCACGCGGATTCGGCCGCCTCTCGATTTTTGATAGTGCATTCAATGCTACAGGAGCTTCTTCAAGTACTTCTGTAGACAGTGTGGATTTTGTGTTTCCAATTGACAGAAGTTGCCCCAGGCTTGTTTTCTTGCTGCTCGCTGTACAGGGAAAATGCGTAGCTGTTTCCTGACCACCACCTATAATGAATTGATAGCATTATTAAAATATCCCAAATTAGAATTAATGAACTGTGTTTCATTACTAATGAGTTTTTTCTCCTCATTATGCCGGTTCTTCAATGTTAACAGATTCTCATTTCTCATACACGTTTTCCCAAAGAGAACATTATTGGGGGCACGTTCTCTTGTAGCAGATTGTCCTTTCTGATATTTTCAAAAAAATTGCTCTCTGTGGTCAGAGCAGCAGATGGAGATGATGCCCAAGCTGAGAACACAGAAAGAGGTGCATACAGTCATAAATATCAATCGAGCAGTGAATGGCACTGGCTGCCCTTGTTATAAAACTGTAGATGTTCAATATATTTAACCACGTAGTTAACATAATAATTTATAGGTATGGACAGAAGTGTGTGTCCTCCAGACACCTCCAGAAGCTTTTCTGATCTCCCATTTTATATCCATAGATATTAATAAGGAACTAGTTCCTTTGCAGCTACAACAGGTTCCACTCTTCTTGGAAGACTTTCTACAAAATTGTGGTGGTGTTTGTGGGAATTTTTGCCCCTTCATCCAGAAGAGCAACATCCAACTGATGTTGAAGGAGAGGTCAAGCTCACAATCTCGGTTCTTCTTGTTGGAGGAGGCTGAGTGTCTGGGTTCTGAGGGCTGGTCATGTTGATCTACACCAAAGCCCCCTAATCATGTAATTAAGGACCTTGTGCACTGGGCAAAGTCATAAGGAACAGAAAAGGCTGTAACCCAATCTCTTCTCATAAATCTGGAAGCTAAAAGTGTCCAAAATGTCTTGTGCTGAAGCATTAGGGATTCCCATTGCTGATTTTAGGGACTGAGGCTGACCAAACAAAAACAACACATAGCATTATCCCTCCTCCACAGGCAGGTAAAGTTCTCCTGGCATTCATCAAACCCAGACTCATCCATCAGATGCCAGACACAAAATTGTGTATCATCAATTTACTAAAAATGAGCAAATTTATTTTAATTTAATTCTCTTAAAATTTTACAAAAATCCATATTCTCCAGAATACAGATTTCTTTTAGCAATTTGCTCCTTCCATTTTGCTGAGCTATAGGAGAACTGCAGGAGAACTGTACGAAAAATACCCACCACTGCTCCACTGACCTTGCAGCCCACTCCGCCATGTAGTTCTTGGCATCTTCCTTTCCTTTCTTCTCTTCTGGCCTTTTCATTTGATCCTAGACTAGGTATTGGTTGTGTAGTACACCATGATGTCCAAAGCCCAGTCCAGGCATAAGCTGCAGCCTGGGGTTAGGATTCCATAGAGAATGTGCACAGAAGGAGGAAAAGAGAGGTGCTGAGGAGCTTTGTGGGTGGTAGGACAGGTGAGGGCTGATGCAAAATGTATTAATTATATATTTTTTTACATCCTTCACTTACTATGCCTTGGAGTTTAGAGAGACATAGAGCATAATAAGCAGCATTCAATTTGCGTGAAGTAACATCTAGTTGAATCAAATTTCCCTGTAAAATCCGAGTGATATGCCGAATTCAAATGTTGATAAATCTGCTCATCTCTACTTTTTACACAACTTTACACAACTCCATCTGACGTTTGGCATTGCACTTGATGATGTAACGGGTGCGTCATGTTACTTAGCAATGGAAACCCATGTCACAAAGTTCAGAGCGCATAGTTTGTGCTTCTGTTAATGCTAAAAGAATGTTTAAGCTCTGCAATTATTTAGTCAGGAGAGCAATGGACGCAATGTGCCTTGATACTCGGTGACCCAATTCTGCAACGTTACAGGGTCTCCACTTCATGACTGAATTGTTGCCGTTTCTTCCATTTCTCATTTATATCATTCACTGGTGATGCGGGAAGATTTAGGAGGAAGACATGTCAGGGACAAACTTGTTACACCAATGGCTCCTATTAAAGGACCGCGCTGGTATTAGGAAGCTCTTTATCACCAGCCAATATGTAAAGGTAGACGGCATGGCACGGTGTAGGATGTTATACACTGGGCGGTAGGATGGATGTTATACACCGGGAACAATGGGGTTGGAGGTTCTACACCGGGTGAGATGCGGCCAAATGTTATACACTGGGGTGATGGTGCCAGATGTTATACACTGGGGTGATGGGGTCAGATGTTATACATTGGGGTGATGGGGTCAGATGTTATACACTGGGGTGATGGGGTCAGATGTTATACATTGGGGTGATGGGGTCAGATGTTATACACTGGGGTGATGGGGTCAGATGTTATACACTGGGGTGATGGGGTCAGATGTTATACACTGGGGTGATGGTGCCAGATGTTATACACTGGGGTGATGGGGTCAGATGTTATACATTGGGGTGATGGGGTCAGATGTTATACACTGGGGTGATGGGGTCAGATGTTATACACTGGGGTGATGGGGTCAAATGTTATACACTGGGGTGATGGGGTCAAATGTTATACACTGGGGTGATGGGGCCAGATGTTATACACTGGGTTGATGGGGTCAGATGTTATACACTGGGGTGATGGGGTCAAATGTTATACACTGGGGTGATGGGGTCAGATGTTATACATTGGGGTGATGGGGTCAGATGTTATACATTGGGGTGATGGGGTCAGATGTTATACACTGGGGTGATGGGGCCAGATGTTATACACTAGGGTGATGGGGTCAGATGTTATACACTGGGGTGATGGGGTCAAATGTTATACACTGGGGTGATGGGGTCAGATGTTATACACTGGGGTGATGGGGTCAAATGTTATACACTGGGGTGATGGGGTCAGATGTTATACACTGGGGTGATGGGGTCAGATGTTATACACTGGGGTGATGGGGTCAGATGTTATATATTGGGGTGATGGGGTCAGATGTTATACACTGGGGTAATGCGGTCAGATGTTATACACTGGGGTCATGGGGCCAGATGTTATACACTGGGGTCATGGGGCCAGATGTTATACAATGAGGGCAATGAGGTTTTCATTGGCTTTAAGCCATAATCTTCAACATTAACAGAAATAAACACTTAAAATACATCACCCTGTTTGTAATGACTCTATAGAATACTGTATATGAGTTTCACTTTTTGTATTGAAGAACTGAAATAAATTAACTTTTGGATGACATTCTAATTTAGTGAGAAGCACTTGTAGTATAGATAGATAATAGATGGATAGATATGTTTTCGAGCTAGTATTATTTTTACCATATGTCACTATTTTCCTATTTTCGCTCTAGTTATAGAAGTTCTTGACTTGTCCTCTTCTGTCAAGTTGTTAAAATTTCTATTTAGCTGTATTTTAGTTACAGCGCCTATAAAAAAAATCTTCACCCCCCATTAGACATTTGCAGGTTTTATTGTGTAAAGTTACTGGATCCCTGTGAATTCTATTAGCCTTCTCTGACACTGATCATCAGTGTTGCTCCTCAATAACCTTGTCTGGGAGCTGTTTGGAGCTTTCTCTTCATGTGTTGTTTATGCTAGCAGCTTTCTTCTCCCCACAGCTGACCTGCCTTCTGTTGGAAAAAGTGCTTTTAGCATAAATTATCCTGATGTATGGAGAATGTTATAGACTAGCATATAATACAGATGCCCAAGTTATGGTATATCACAATATATACATTAGCCAATTCTACTTTTGCATCCATTTTTATTAACACGTATATCTACTATATAAAGCTGAATGTGTGTGTGTGTGTGTGTATGTGTGTGTGTGTGTGTGTGTGTATGTGTGTGTGCATGTCCGGGATTGGCATCTGCACCGTCGCAGCTACAGCCACAAAATTAAAGGCTATATTGTGAGGCGAAATTTTAACCCCGCGCATTCCAATTCACCAAACAATTTTGCCCCTATCTACATAATGGGGAAAAAGTGAAAGGAAAAGTGTTGGAAGCGTCGCAGCTACAGCCACAAAATTTTGCACAGTCACATGTCTGGACCCTGAGAGCGTCATAGGCTATATTGTGAGGCGAAATTTTAACCCCGCGCATTCCAATTCACCAAACAATTTTGCCCCTATCTACATAATTGGGAAAAAAGTGAAAGGAAAAGTGTTGGAAGCGTCGCAGCTACAGCAACAAAATTTTGCACAGTCACACGTCGGGACCCTGAGAGCGTCATAGGCTTCGTTGTGAGGTGAAATTTTAACCCCGCGCGTTCCAATTCACCAAACAATTTTGCCCCTATCTACATAATGGGAAAAAATGAAAGGAAAAGTGTAGGAGGCAAATTGACAGCTGCCAGATGTGAACAAGGGGGACTTAAAGAATGAGAGCGATGGCGCCAAAGAGTATATACCGTACAGTTGCTAAGGTGGGGCCTCGACATGGGATACTCACCACACACGGGGATATGAACACACACAAAATGCGCCACACACTACCACGTGCTTGAACACATATTACCCTCAGCACACATTTCACCACAAATACACCAACCTCGCCACATAAAAGTCAAAACACAAAAGTCGCCACTCAAAACTCGCCACGCGCAGAACTCGCCACATGCAAAAACTAGGCTCTTGCAAAACTCGCCACAAGTGCAAAATTCTCCTCATGAAAAACTCGTCACACGCAAAACTTGCACATGCGGAAAAATTGCCACATGCACAAAAGTTGCAACACATGCAAAAGTTGCCTCACGCAAAACTTGCACATACTCAAAAGGCACCACACATAATACTCGCAACGCGCAAAACTCGCCATGCGCAAAACTTGCTGCACACAACTTGCTACACTAACCTGTCACATGCAAATCGACACACAAAAAGTTGCTACACGCATGTTGCTACACAAAACTCATCTCACAAAAGTCGCTACATGCATGTCGCCACACGCAACTCAACACACACAACTTGACAAACGAAACTCGCCCTAAAACACACACAAGTCTGGTATTATCCTTCAAAAATAAAAATCTGATTAATAAGCAGACAAACTACAACAATTGCACCATATAGGAAATACGGCAGCTATCAGTCACATGACCTGTCTATTATGTGTATGTGTGAGCTAATATATACTGCCAGGGGGAGGGCTTCCTGTTGGTTGGGGATTTATCAGGCTGCCAATTTAGCTTACAAATACTGAGGTAAAAATACTGAGCAAATAACATGTGAACAAGGTCTAATACAGGAGGAGATGACACACAGGTATATACTATATACAGGGGAGATGACACACAGATATATACTATATACAGGAGAGATGACACACAGGTATATACTATATAGAGGAGGAGATGACATATAGGTACATATATATATACAGGAGGAGATGACATACAGGTATATACTATATACAGGAGGAGATGACATACAGGTATATGCTATATATAGAAGATGACATGCAGGTATATACTATATGCAGGAGGAGATGACACTCAGATATATACTATATACAGGGGAGATGACACACAGGTATATACTATATACAGGAGGAGATGACATACAGGTATATGCTATATATAGAAGATGACATGCAGGTATATACTATATGCAGGAGGAGATGACACTCAGATATATATTATATACAGGGGAGATGACACACAGGTATATACTATATACAGGAGGACATGATATACAGGTATATACTACATATAGAAGGAGATGACATTCAGGTATATACTATATATAGGGGAGATGACACACAGCAGGTATATACTATATACAGGGGAGATGACATACAGGTATATAATATATACAGGAGATGACATACAGATGTATACTATATATAAGGGAGATGACAAACATGTATATATTGAGGTGATGAAGTGAAAATGAGAGGTGTGAGGTGAAAATGAAAAGGTGTGAGTGCAAAATGAGAGGAGTGAGGAAAAATAGTGGAGTGATCAGAAAATGACAGATGTGAGGTTGAAATGACAAGTGTTAGGGGGGAATGAGAGGAGTGAGGGAGAAAATGAGAGGTGTGAGGGAGAAAATGAGAGATGTGAGGGGGAAAATGAAAGATGTGATTGGGAAAATGAGAGGCGTGATGGGAAAATAAGAGAAGTGAGGTGCTATAACTAACCACAGATATTTACTATGCCCAGGCAACGCCGGCCTCTTCAGCTAGTCTACTATATAAAGCTGAATGTGTGTATGTGTGTGTGTGTGTGTGTGTGTATGTGTGTGTGTGTGTATGTCCGGGATTGGCATCTGCACCGTCGCAGCTACAGCCGCAAAATTTTGTACAGTCACACGTCTGGACCCCGAGAGCGTCATAGGCTATGTTGTGAGGCGAAATTTTAACCCCGCGCGTTCCAATTCACCAAACAATTTTGCCCCTATCTACATAATGGGGAAAAAAGTGAAAGGAAAAGTGTTGGAGGCTTCGCAGCTACAGAAACAAAATTTTGCCCAGTCACACGTCTGGACCCTGAGAGCATCATAGGCTACGTTGTGAGGTGAAATTTTAACCCCGCGCTTTCCAATTCACCACACAATTTTGCCCCTATCTACATAATGGGGAAAAAGTGAAATGAAAAGTGTTGGAGGCGTCGCAGCTACAGCCACAAAATTTTGCACAGTCACACGTCTGGACCCTGAGAGCGTCATAGGCTATGTTGTGAGGTGAAATTTTAACCCCGCGCATTCCAATTCACCAAACAATTTTGCCCCTATCTACATAATGGGGAAAAAGTGAAATGAAAAGTGTTGGAGGCGTCGCAGCTACAGCCACAAAATTTTGCACAGTCACATGTCTGGACCCTGAGAGCGTCATAGGCTATAATGTGAGGCGAAATTTTAACCCCGCGCATTCCAATTCACCAAACAATTTTGCCCCTATCTACATAATGGGGAAAAAAGTGAAAGGAAAAGTGTTGGAAGCGTCGCAGCTACAGCAACAAAATTTTGCACAGTCACACGTCTGGACCCTGAGAGCGTCATAGGCTATGTTGTGAGGTGAAATATTAACCCCGCGCTTTCCAATTCACCAAACAATTTTGTCCCTATCTACATAATGGGGAAAAAGTGAAAGGAAAAGTGTTGGAGGCGTCGCAGCTACAGAAACAAAATTTTGCACAGTCACACGTCGGGACCCTGAGAGCGTCATAGGCTTCGTTGTGAGGTGAAATTTTAACCCCGCGCGTTCCAATTCACCAAACAATTTTGCCCCTATCTACATAATGGGGAAAAAGTGAAAGGAAAAGTGTTGGAAGCGTCGCAGCTACAGCCACAAAATTTTGCACAGTCACATGTCTGGACCCTGAGAGCGTCATAGGCTATATTGTGAGGTGAAATTTTAACCCCGCGCATTCCAATTCACCAAACAATTTTGCCCCTATCTACATAATGGGGAAAAAAGTGAAAGGAAAAGTGTTGGAAGCGTCGCAGCTACAGCAACAAAATTTTGCACAGTCACACGTCGGGACCCTGAGAGCGTCATAGGCTTCGTTGTGAGGTGAAATTTTAACCCCGCGTGTTCCAATTCACCAAACAATTTTGCCCCTATCTACATAATGGGAAAAAATGAAAGGAAAAGTGTAGGAGTCAAATTGACAGCTGCCAGATGTGAACAAGGGGGACTTAAAGAATGAGAGCGATGGCGCCAAAGAGTATATACCGTACAGTTGCTAAGGTGGGGCCTCGACATGGGATAGTCACCACACACGGGGATATGAACACACACAAAATGCGCCACACACTACCACGTGCTTGAACACATATTACCCTCAGCACACATTTCACCACAAATACACCAACCTCGCCACATAAAAGTCAAAACACAAAAGTCGCCATTCAAAACTCGCCACGCGCAGAACTCGCCACATGCAAAAACTAGGCTCTTGCAAAACTCGCCACAAGTGCAAAATTCTCCTCATGAAAAACTCGCCACACGCAAAACTTGCACATGCGGAAAAATTGCCACATGCACAAAAGTTGCAACACATGCAAAAGTTGCCTCACGCAAAACTTGCACATACTCAAAAGGCACCACACATAATACTCGCAACGCGCAAAACTCGCCATGCGCAAAACTTGCTGCACACAACTTGCTACACTAACCTGTCACATGCAACTCGACACACAAAAAGTTGCTACACGCATGTTGCTACACAAAACTCATCTCACAAAAGTCGCTACATGCATGTCGCCACACGCAACTCAACACACACAACTTGACAAACGAAACTCGCCCTAAAACACACACAAGTCTGGTATTATCCTTCAAAAATAAAAATCTGATTAATAAGCAGACAAACTACAACAATTGCACCATATAGGAAATACGGCAGCTATCAGTCACATGACCTGTCTATTATGTGTATGTGTGAGCTAATATATACTGCCAGGGGGAGGGCTTCCTGTTGGTTGGGGATTTATCAGGCTGCCAATGTAGCTTACAAATACTGAGGTAAAAATACTGAGCAAATAACGTGTGAACAAGGTCTAATACAGGAGGAGATGACACACAGGTATATACTATATACAGGGGAGATGACACACAGATATATACTATATACAGGAGAGATGACACACAGGTATATACTATATAGAGGAGGAGATGACATATAGGTACATATATATATACAGGAGGAGATGACATACAGGTATATACTATATACAGGAGGAGATGACATACAGGTATATGCTATATATAGAAGATGACATGCAGGTATATACTATATGCAGGAGGAGATGACACTCAGATATATACTATATACAGGGGAGATGACACACAGGTATATACTATATACAGGAGGAGATGACATACAGGTATATGCTATATATAGAAGATGACATGCAGGTATATACTATATGCAGGAGGAGATGACACTCAGATATATATTATATACAGGGGAGATGACACACAGGTATATACTATATACAGGAGGAGATGATATACAGGTATATACTATATATAGAAGGAGATGACATTCAGGTATATACTATATATAGGGGAGATGACACACAGCAGGTATATACTATATACAGGGGAGATGACATACAGGTATATAATATATACAGGAGATGACATACAGATGTATACTATATATAAGGGAGATGACAAACATGTATATACTGAGGTGATGAAGTGAAAATGAGAGGTGTGAGGTGAAAATGAAAAGGTGTGAGTGCAAAATGAGAGGAGTGAGGAAAAATAGTGGAGTGATCAGAAAATGACAGATGTGAGGTTGAAATGACAAGTGTTAGGGGGGAATGAGAGGAGTGAGGGAGAAAATGAGAGGTGTGAGGGAGAAAATGAGAGATGTGAGGGGGAAAATGAAAGATGTGATTGGGAAAATGAGAGGCGTGATGGGAAAATAAGAGAAGTGAGGTGCTATAACTAACCACAGATATTTACTATGCCCAGGCAACGTCGGGCTCTTCAGCTAGTCTACTATATAAAGCTGAATGTGTGTATGTGTGTGTGTGTGTGTGTGTGTATGTGTGTGTGTGTGTATGTCCGGGATTGGCATCTGCACCGTCGCAGCTACAGCCGCAAAATTTTGTACAGTCACACGTCTGGACCCCGAGAGCGTCATAGGCTATGTTGTGAGGCGAAATTTTAACCCCGCGCGTTCCAATTCACCAAACAATTTTGCCCCTATCTACATAATGGGGAAAAAAGTGAAAGGAAAAGTGTTGGAAGCGTCGCAGCTACAGCAACAAAATTTTGCACAGTCACACGACTGGACCCTGAGAGCGTCATAGGCTACGCTGTGAGGTGAAATTTTAACCCCGCGCTTTCCAATTCACCAAACAATTTTGCCCCTATCTACATAATGGGGAAAAAAGTGAAAGGAAAAGTGTTGGAGGCTTCGCAGCTACAGAAACAAAATTTTGCCCAGTCACACGTCTGGACCCTGAGAGCGTCATAGGCTACGTTGTGAGGTGAAATTTTAACCCCGCGCTTTCCAATTCACCACACAATTTTGCCCCTATCTACATAATGGGGAAAAAGTGAAATGAAAAGTGTTGGAGGCGTCGCAGCTACAGCCACAAAATTTTGCACAGTCACACGTCGGGACCCTGAGAGCGTCATAGGCTATGTTGTGAGGTGAAATTTTAACTCCGCGCTTTCCAATTCACCAAACTATTTTTCCCCAATCTACATAATGGGAAAAGTGAAAGAAAAAGTGTTGGAGGCAAATTGACAGCTGCCAGATGTGAACAAGAGGGACTTAAAGAGTGAGAGCGATGGCGCCAAAGAGTATATACCGTACAGTTGCTAAGGTGGGACCCCGACATGGGATACTCACCACACACGGGGATATGAACACACACACAAAATACGCCACACACTACCACGTGCTTGAACACATATACCACCCTCAGCACACATTTCCCCACACATACACCAACCTCGCCACATAAAAGTCGAAACACAAAAGTCGCCGCTCAAAACTCACCACGCGCAAAACTCGCCACATGCAAAAAATAGGCTCACGCAAAACTCGCCACAAGTGCAAAACTCACCTCATGGAAAACTCGTCACATGCAAAACTTGCACATGCGGAAAAATTGCCACATGCACAAAATTTGCAACACATGCAAAAGTTGCCTCACACAAAACTTGCACATACTCAAAAGGCACCAGACATAAAACTCACCACGCGCAAAACTCGCCATGCGCAAAACTTGCTGCACACAACTTGCTACACTAACCTGTCACATGCAACTCGACACACAAAAAGTTGCTACACGCATGTTGCCACACAAAACTCATCTCACAAAAGTCGCTACATGCATGTCGCCACACACAACTCAACACACACAACTTGACAAACGAAACTCGCCCTAAAACACACACAAGTCTGGTATGAGCCTTCAAAAATAAAAATCTGATTAATAAGCAGACAAACTACAAGATCAACATATGTACCATATAGGAAATATGGCAGCTGTCAGTCACATGACCGGTCTATTATGTGTATGTGTGAGCTAATATATACTGCCAGGGGGAGGGCTTCCTGTTGGTTGGGGATTTATCAGGCTGCCAATTTATCTTACAAATACTGAGGTAAAAATACTGAGCAAATAACGTGTTAACGAGGTCTAATACAGGAGATCACACAGGCATATACTATATACAGGGGAGATGACACACAGATATATACTATATACAGGAGAGATGACACACAGGTATATACTATATAAAGGAGGAGATGGCATACAGGTACATACTATATACAGGAGGAGATGACATACAGGTATATACTATATACAGGAGGAGATGACACACAGGTATATACTATATACAGGAGCAGATTACCTACAGGTATATACTATATACAGGAGGAGATGACATACAGGTATATGCTATATATAGAAGATGACATACAGGTATATACTATATACAGGAGGAGATGACACACAGATATATACTATATACAGGGGAGATGACACACAGGTATATACTATATACAGGAGGAGATGACATACAGGTATATACTATATATAGAAGGAGATGACATACAGGTATATACTATATATAGGAGGAGATGACATACAGGTATATACTATATATAGGAGGAGATGACATACAGGTATATACTATATATAGGAGGAGATGACATACAGGTATATACTATATACAGGGGAGATGACACACAGCAGGTATATACTATATACAGGGGAGATGACATACAGGTATATACTATATACAGGAGATGACATACAGGTGTATATTATATATAAGGGAGATGACAAACATGTATATACTGAGGTGAAAATGAGAGGTGTGAGGTGAAAATGAAAAGGTGTGAGTGCAAAATGAGAGGAGTGAGGGAAAATAGTGTAGTGATCGGAAAATGACAGATGTGAGGTCGAACTGACAAGTGTTAGGCGGGAATGAGAGGAGTGAAGGAGAAAATGAGAGGTGTGAGGGAGAAAATGAGAGATGTGAGGGGGAAAATTAAAGATGTGATTGGGAAAATGAGAGGTGTGATGGGAAAATAAGAGAAGTGAGGTGCTATAACTAACCACAGATATTTACTATGCCCAGGCAACGCCGGGCTCTTCAGCTAGTCTACTATATAAAGCTGAATGTGTGTATGTGTGTGTGTATGTGTGTGTGTATGTCCGGAATTGGCATCTGCACCGTCGCAGCTACAGCCACAAAATTTTGCACAGTCACACGTCTGGACCCCGAGAGCGTCATGGGCTATGTTGTGAGGTGAAATTTTAACCCCGCGCGTTCCAATTCACCAAACAATTTTGCCCCTATCTACATAATGGGGAAAAAAGTGAAAGGAAAAGTGTTGGAAGCTTCGCAGCTACAGCAACAAAATTTTGCACAGTCACACGTCTGGACCCTGAGAGCGTCATAGGCTACGTTGTGAGGTGAAATTTTAACCCCGCGCTTTCCAATTCACCAAACAATTTTGCCCCTATCTACATAATGGGGAAAAAAGTGAAAGGAAAAGTGTTGGTGGCGTCACAGCTACAGAAACAAAATTTTGCACAGTCACACGTCTGGACCCTGAGAGCGTCATAGGCTATGTTGTGAGGTGAAATTTTAACTCCGCGCTTTCCAATTCACCAAACTATTTTTCCCCTATCTACATAATGGGGAAAAAGTGAAAGGAAAAGTGTTGGAGGCGTCGCAGCTACAGAAACAAAATTTTGCACAGTCACATGTCTGGACCCTGAGAGCGTCATAGGCTACGTTGTGAGGTGAAATTTTAACCCCGCGCGTTCCAATTCACCAAACAATTTTGCCCCTATCTACATAATGGGGAAAAAGTGAAAGGAAAAGTGTTGGAGGCGTCGCAGCTACAGCCACAAAATTTTGCACAGTCACAGGTCTGGACCCCGAGAGCGTCATAGGCTACGTTGTGAGGTGAAATTTTAACCCCGCGCTTTCCAATTCACCAAACAATTTTGCCCCATCTACATAATGGGAAAAAATGAAAGGAAAAGTGTAGGAGTCAAATTGACAGCTGCCAGATGTGAACAAGGGGGACTTAAAGAATGAGAGCGATGGCGCCAAAGAGTATATACCGTACAGTTGCTAAGGTGGGGCCTCGACATGGGATACTCACCACACACAGGGATATGAACACACACAAAATGCGCCACAAACTACCACGTGCTTGAACACATATTACCCTCAGCACACATTTCACCACAAATACACCAACCTCGCCACATAAAAGTCAAAACACAAAATTCGCCACTAGGGTTGAGCGAAACGGGTCGTTCATTTTCAAAAGTCGCCGACTTTTGGCAAAGTCGGGTTTCATGAAACCCGATCCGACCCCGCACAGGTACGCGACTTTCGCGCCAAAGTCGCGTTTCAATGACGCGAAAAGCGCCATTTCTCAGCCAATGAAGGTAAACGCAGAGTGTGGGCAGCGTGATGACATAGGTCCTGGTCCCCACCATCTTAGAGAAGGGCATTGCAGTGATTGGCTTGCTGTCTGCGGCGTCACAGGGGCTATAAAGGGGCGTTCCCGCCGACCGCCATCTTACTGCTGCTGATCTGAGCTTAGGGAGAGGTTGCTGCCGCTTCGTCAGAAGCAGGGATAGCGTTAGGCAGGGTCCATTAACCACCAAACCGCTTGTGCTGTAGCGATTTCCACTGCCCAACACCACCTTCGGTGTGCAGGGACAGTGGAAGCTACATTTTTTTTTTTTCCCCTCAGCGCTGTAGCTCATTGGGCTGCCCTAGAAGGCTCCCTGATAGCTGCATTGCTGTGTGTACGCCGCTATGCAAACCAACTGCTTTTTTCAAAGCACAAATCTTCTTGTTCCTTCCTTTCTGCACAGCTATCTATTTTGTTTGTCCACACTTTTTATTTAATTTGTGCATCAGTCCACTCCTTATTGCTGCCTGCCATACCTGGCTGAGATTACTGCAGGGAGATAGTAATTGTTGGACACTCCCTGTTTTTTTTTTTTTTTTGTGGGAGATTAAGATTGACATTTCTGCTAGAGTGCCATCCCTGTGTGTGCCATCTCTCACTCAGTGGGCCATAGAAAGCCTATTTATTTTTTTGCTTGATTTGGGTTATAAAATGTACCTGAAAAAATCACTACATCAATCAGTGGGAGAAAAATATTGGCCTCTGGGCTTGTGTGCCACTCTTGACTCCTGTGTGTGCCATCTCTCAGTCAGTGGGCCATAGAAAGCCTATTTATTTTTTTGCTTGATTTGGGTTCTAAAATCTACCTGAAAAAATCACTACATCAATCAGTGGGAGAAAAATATTGGCCTCAGGGCTTGTGTGCCACTCCTGACTCCTGTGTGCATCATCACTCACTCAGTGGGCCATAGAAAGCCTATTTTTTTTTTTTTGCTTTATTTGGGTTCTAAATTCTACCTGAAAAAATCAATAAATCAATCAGTGGGAGATTAATATTGGCCTTTGGGCTTGTGTGCCAGTCCTAAGCGTGCCATCTCTCTCTCTCAGATAGTGGGCCATAGAAAGCCTATTTATTATTTTTTTTATTGGGTTTATAAATTTTCCCTGGAACAAAAAAAAAAAAGTGGGAGATTAATATTGGCCTCTGGGCTTGTGTGCCAGTCCTGAGCGTGCCATCTCTCTCACAAATAGTGGGCCATAGAAAGCCTATTTATTTTTTTGGTTGATTTGGGTTCTAAATTCTACCTGAAAAAATCAATAAATCAATCAGTGGGAGATAAACATTGGCCTCTGGGCTTGTGTGCCACTCCTGACTCCTGTGTGCGTCATCTCTCACTCAGTGGGCCATAGAAAGCCTATTTTTTGTTTTATTTGTTTTATAAATTCTCCCTGAAAAAAATCATTTTTATTTTATTTGGTTTCTAAATTCTTCCTGAAAAAATCATTTTTTTTTTATTATTTTTTTTTTTAAAGTCTCCCTGGAAAAAAAAAAAAAAATCAAATCAGTGGGAGATTAATATTGCCCTTTCTGCTTGTGTGCCAGTCTTGACTCCTGGGTGTGCCATCTCTCTCTCTCTCTCCAATTGTGGGCCATAGAAAGCCTATTATTTTTTTAGCTTGATTTGGGTTCCAAAATCTACCTGAAAAAATCACTACAGCAATCATTGGGAGAACAATATTGGCCTCTGGGCTTGTGTGCCACTCCTGACTCCTGTGTGCGTCATCTCTCACTCCGTGGGCCATAGAAAGCCTATTTTTTCTTTTATTTGTTTTCTAAATTCTCCCTGAAAAAATCATTTTATTTTATTTGGTTTCTAAATTCTTCCTGAAAAAATCATTTTATTCTATTTTTTTTTTTCTAAAGTCTCCCTGAAAAAAAAAAAAAAATCAAATCAGTGGGAGATTAATATTTACATTTGTGCTTCTGTGACAGTCCTGCGTGTGTGGCATCTCTCTCATTTGTTGCCACCAACAACAGAGTGTGTAACATTGTGCCTGATTTTCTTTGTGGTCTCACTCACCTGTAAAGGGGTAGCTAAATCATACTGAAGTTATAGCTCACCGTGTAAGTTGTGTGACAGCAACAAATACCGTTAGTTTGGTTACGTTTTTAAAACAATGAGGAAGTCTGGTGGAAGAGGTCGTGGCCGGGGGCGTTCATTGTCAGCTGGTAATGAGGGTAGTGGTAGTGGTGGAGCATCAGCTGGTCGTGGGAAAAAAAATATTGCACCTAAGTCTGGAGCTGTGGAGCCAGGTTCGTCGTCTGGCTACACAAGGCCTCGAACGCTCCCTTTTCTGGGAGTAGGAAAACCGCTTTTAAAGCCGGAGCAGCAAGAGCAAGTTTTGGCTTATCTTGCTGACTCAGCCTCTAGCTCTTTTGCCTCCTCTCGTGAAACTGGTAAATGTCAAAGCAGCGCGTCGTTAGTGGATGTTCACGGTCAGGGACAAGTCGCTTCCTTGTCCTCTTCAGCAAAAACAACAACAGAGAAGAATGCAGCAGGCGACACAAGGGGTTACTCAATGGAGCTCTTTACACATACCGTCCCTGGCTTAGAAAGTGAAGCAGTTAACAGTCCATGCCCATTACAAGTTGAATCTGACATGGAGTGCACTGATGCACAGCCACAGCCAGACTACTAAGCTGGTCCTTTGACTCAGACCACAACATTGCCCTCGCAGGGTAATGATCAAGAATCAGACCCTGATGAGACTATGTTGCCCCATCACGAACACTATACCACCGACTGACACGGTGACACAGAAGAAGTTGCACACGAGCTACAAGAAGAGGTAATAGATGACCCAGTTCTTGACCCCGATTGGCAGCCATTGGGGGAACAGGGTGCAGGCGGCAGCAGCTCTGAAGCGGAGGAGGAGGGGCCGCAGCAGGCATCAACATCGCAACAGGTTCCATCTGCCGAGCCCGTATCTTGCCCAAAACGCGTGGCAAAGCCAAAACCTGTTGGAGGACAGCGTGGCCATCCGGTTAAAGCTCAGTCTGCAATGCCTGAAAAGGTATCCGATGCTAGAAAGAGTGCAGTCTGGCATTTTTTTAAACAACATCCAATTGATCAGCGCAAAGTCATCTGTCAAAAATGTTCAACTACCTTAAGCAGAGGACAGAATCTGAAAAGTCTCAATACAAGTTGCATGCATAGACATTTAACCACCATGCATTTGCAAGCCTGGACTAACTACCAAACGTCCCTTAAGGTTGTAGCACCCTCGGCCAATGAAGCTAGTCAGCAACGAAACATCCCTTCCGGCAGTGTAGGGCCACCATTTTCCGCACCACCTGCAGTATCTGTGCAGGTTTCTTTGCCAGGCCAAAGCAGTCAGGGTCAGGGAATCACCAGTTTCGTAGTAGGAAACACTGCATCTAGGGCACCGGCGGCAACAATACCATCTCCCACCGTCTCTCAGTCTGCCATGTCCACCGGCACCCCCGCTAGTTCCACGATCTCCAGCTCTCCAGTCCAGCTCACCCTACATGAGACTATGGTTAGAAAAAGGAAGTACTTAGCCTCGCATCCGCGTACACAGGGTTTGAACGCCCACATAGCTAGACTAATCTCGTTAGAGATGATGCCCTACCGGTTAGTTGAAAGCAAAGCTTTCAAAGCCCTGATGGACTACGCTGTACCACGCTACGAGCTACCCAGTCGACACTTTTTTTCCAGAAAAGCCATCCCAGCCCTCCACCAGCATGTTAAAGAGTGCATCGTCCATGCACTCAGGCAATCTGTGAGCACAAAGGTGCACCTGACAACAGATGCATGGACCAGTAGGCATGGCCAGGGACGTTACGTGTCCATCACGGCACACTGGGTGAATG
This sequence comes from Ranitomeya imitator, assembly GCF_032444005.1. Lineage (NCBI taxonomy): Eukaryota > Metazoa > Chordata > Amphibia > Anura > Dendrobatidae > Ranitomeya > Ranitomeya imitator. Next base: position 790,515,661 of record NC_091284.1, on the reverse strand, counting down.
TTGTGGATGCAGGGTCCACAGAGGACAGCAAGTTTGGGACAGTTCTGCCTAGCCCACGGTCTAGGAAACAGTTGGCTGTAGCCGTTCGCACCCCCTCCTCCTCTTCTTCGTCCTCCTGCAGAAGCGAGAGCTCGTCCACAGACCGCAGTCGCACAACCACTCCATCCGCAGCTGCCACTGTTGCACACCAGGTCTCCCATTATGGGGCAGCTACTGGCAAACGTCAGCAGGCTGTATTGGCTATGAAGTGTTTGGGCAACAACAGACACACCGCGGAAGTTCTGTCCGAGTTCTTGCAGAAAGAAACGCAGTCGTGGCTGGGCACTGTAGATCTTGAGGCAGGCAAGGTAGTGAGTGATAACGGAAGGAATTTCATGGCTGCCATCTCCCTTTCCCAACTGAAACACATTCCTTGCCTGGCTCACACCTTAAACCTGGTGGTGCAGTGCTTCCTGAAAAGTTATCCGGGGTTATCCGACCTGCTCCTCAAAGTTCGTGGACTTTGCTCACATATCAGCCGTTCGCCCGTACACTCCAGCCGTATGCAGACCTATCAGCGTTCTTTGAACCTTCCCCAGCATCGCCTAATCATAGACGTTGCAACAAGGTGGAACTCAACACTGCACATGCTTCAGAGACTGTGCGAACAGAGGCGGGCTGTTATGTTTTTGTGGGAGGATACACATACACGGGCAGGCAGTAGGATGGCAGACATGGAGTTGTCAGGTGTGCAGTGGTCGAAGATTCAAGACATGTGTCAAGTCCTTCAGTGTTTTGAGGAATGCACACGGCTGGTTAGTGCAGACAACGCCATAATAAGCATGAGCATCCCCCTAATGCGTCTGCTGATGCAAAGTTTGACACACATAAAGGATCAGGCGTCTGCAGCTGAGGAAGAGGAAAGCCTTGATGACAGTCAGCCATTGTCTGGCCAGGGCAGTGTACAGGACGAGTTAGTGGGCGAAGAGGAGGAGGAGGACGAGGAGGATGATGGGGATGATTATATTTTTAATGAGGAAGCTTTTCCGGGGCCACTGGAAATTGGTGGCGCGGCAAGGCCGGGTTCTGGTTTTTGGAGGGACACAAGTGACGTGGATTTGCCTGAAACTGCCCCTCAACCAAGCACAACCGCAGATTTGAGAACTGGAACTTTGGCCCACATGGCGGATTATGCCTTACGTATCCTCAAAAGAGACACACGCATAACTAAAATGATGAACGATGACGATTACTGGTTGGCCTGCCTCCTTGATCCTCGCTATAAAGGCAAATTGCAAAATATAATGCCACATGAGAACTTGGAACTAATATTAGCAACCAAACAATCAACTCTTGTTGACCGTTTGCTTCTGGCATTCCCTGCACACAGCGCCCGTGATCGTTCTCACACGAGCTGCAGGGGCCAGCAGACCAGAGGAGTTAGAGGGGCAGAAATCAGAAGTGGCGTTGGCCAGAGGGGTTTTCTGACCAGGTTGTGGAGTGATTTTGCTATGACCGCAGACAGGACAGGTACTGCAGCATCAATTCAAAGTGACAGGAGACAACATTTGTCCAGTATGGTTACAAACTATTTTTCATCCCTTATCGATGTTCTCCCTCAACCGTCATTCCCATTTGATTACTGGGCATCAAAATTAGACACCTGGCCAGAATTGGCAGAATATGCATTGCAGGAGCTTGCTTGCCCGGCAGCTAGTGTCCTATCAGAAAGAGTATTCAGTGCTGCAGGTTCAATACTAACAGAAAAAAGGACTCGTCTGGCTACCCAAAATGTAGATGATCTAACCTTCATTAAAATGAACCACAACTGGATTTCGAAATCTTTTGCCCCACCTTGCCCGGCTGACACCTAGCTTTCCTATGAAAAGGTCTTGCCTGTGGACTATTCTGAATGCCTTTTCCAATCTCGTAATTTTCTGCACCTGATTGTCCAGCATACAACATGTTTACACCTCACTAAATGGCCAAACTCCCCACACGGGGCCGTGGTATCGACACTTGGCAACAGCACCCGTGAGAGTGCTGTTTGTCTGAAGAGGTGGGTGTGCCCGCTTTTGGTCGACGGCACTGCCACTGGGTCCCTCCTAGTACAATAAAGTGTCTCTGGCGGTGGTGGTGCGCACCCAACGTCAGACACACCGTTGTAATATGAGGGGCCCTGGGCCTGTACCGCCGGCCACAAGACAGTTCCCCCCCCCCCAGCTCAAACAGTGCTCTACCACTTGCAAAATTATCTCACAGCTCCACCAATGTTTAGTCTATGCGCTGACATCCTTCAATGCCTGCCACTGACAATACCATTGTATTGACATTTTTGTTATGTTAGGTCTTCGAAGCCTGTCTGCGGTCACTCCTTCCACTATGCCTCCACTGACCACACCACTGCTGCCCGTGTACCCCTGGAACCAATTTAAAATTGCCTACAGCCAGCCCAATTTTTTTATTTTAGGCCTTCGATGCCTGTCTGCGGTCACTCCTTCCACTAGGCCTCCACTGACCACACCACTGCTGCCCGTGTACCCCTGGAACCAATTTAAAATTGCCTACAGCCATGTGTTATTATTTTAGGCCTTCGATGCCTGTCTGCGGTCACTCCTTACAATATGCCTCCACTGACCACACCACTGCTGCCCGTGTACCCCCCAATTGGGTATGGGGTGTAGAGAGATGGTGTGTTCCACTCCAAGGTGTTCCCCAGGTTTCATCGCCATTGCTTCGATCTTCATGCTCTCGTTTAGTAGTTGTTGGAATCTACGCTGCATTAGGCCTACAAATTGGGTATGGGGTGTAGAGAGATGGTGTGTTCCACTCCAAGGTGTTCCCCAGGTTTCCTCTCCATTGCTTCTATCTTCATGCTCTCGTTTAGTAGTTGTTTGAAACTACGCTGCATTAGGCCTACAAATTGGGTATGGGGTGTAGAGAGATGGTGTGTTCCACTCCAAGGTGTTCTCCAGGTTGCCTTTCCTGAGCTTCAATCTTCATGCTCTCGTTTAGTAGTTGTTGGAAACTACGCTGCATTAGGCCTACAAATTGGGTATGGGGTGTAGAAAGATGGTGTGTTCCACTCCAAGGTGTTCCCCAGGTTTCGTCCACATTGCTTCGATCTTCCGACTCTCGTTTAGTAGTTGTTGAAAACTACACTGCATTAGGCCTACAAATTGGGTATGGGGTGTAGAGAGATGGTGTGTTCCACTCCAAGGTGATCTATCTTCAGGCTCTCATTAAATTGTAGTTAAATGGAACAACTGCATTTGGCGTACTAGTTGGTTTGGGGCCTACTCTCGGTGTCTGCCACTCCTTGCTGTTCTCCTGGTTTCCTGTCCTGAAAATCCATTTTCAGGCTCTTGTTAAGTAGTTGTTAATGTTAGACTGCATTTGGCCTACTAGTTGGGTTGGGGCCTACTATCGGTGTCTGCCACTCCTTGCTGTTCTCCTCAACTGAACAAAGCTGGGCCGCCTGTTTACTACGGTTGCCAATTTTGAACTGCATGTCGACTACTTACTGATTTGGGCCTACTCTCTGTGTCAGCCTCTCATTCCAGTTGTCCTCCACTGCAATGCCCCCTGGTTAGTCCTGTGTTACCAATTTTGAACTGCATATAGCCCACTTTATTCTTTGGGCCTATATCTGTGTTTCCTCCTCATCCTGCCCATTGCCCAGCCAGTGATAGATGAGTCTGCTGGTACATTGACCCATAACGCAAAATTCCCCGTGCACGCTACACAGCAAGATTGTGACCCTGCTGAAAGTCAGGTTCCTCTTCCCGCATACCATACCACCTTACACGGGGACAAAGAGGAAGGTGCAGATGAAAGTGCAGGTTCCTTCATCAGGTGGGGGGAGGAATACTAGTTGGCGACGTCACTGGCACAGGGCCTCTCATAGTACGCAAAAGTGTTGCTGCCGGTGGGAGGCGCCCCCGCCGTGCAAACACACCGCTGTACTTTGAGGGGCCCTGTGCCAGTGCCAATGCCAACGAGTGGGCCCCCCCTGCTTGCTCAGGATCACAGCACTTGCAAAGTTGAAATACTTACCTCTCCCTGCTCCACTGCCGTGACGTGGTCCAGATTTACTGGGCCCACTAATTACTTGAACCAGCCCTACCCCCCACAACTTTAGACAAATGACCCCCAATTTCAAATGCCTTCCAATTATTATAAGGTAAATTACGATTCACAAGCTTCTTTAACAAGAATGGATGTTTTTGCCATTAAAATGGGCAGTGTAGGTGTTTTCCTGGCCTCCACTCACTGCCGACTATGCTCCCCCATTGACTTGCATTGGGTTTCGTGTTTCGGGCGATACCCGACTTTTCGCGATAATCGGCTGATTCCACTCGACTCGACTTCTAAGATAGTCGGGTTTCGTGAAACACAGCTCGACTCTAAAAAGGTCAAGGTCGCTCAACCCTAGTCGCCACTCAAAACTCGCCACGCGCAGAACTCGCCACATGCAAAAACTAGGCTCTTGCAAAACTCGCCACAAGTGCAAAATTCTCCTCATGAAAAACTCGCCACACGCAAAACTTGCACACGCTGAAAAATTGCCACATGCACAAAAGTTGCAACACATGCAAAAGTTGCCTCACACAAAACTTGCACATACTCAAAAGGCACCACACATAATACTCGCAACGCGCAAAACTCGCCATGCGCAAAACTTGCTGCACACAACTTGCTACACTAACCTGTCACATGCAACTCGACACACAAAAAGTTGCTACACGCATGTTGCTACACAAAACTCATCTCACAAAAGTCGCTACATGCATGTCGCCACACGCAACTCAACACACACAACTTGACAAACGAAACTCGCCCTAAAACACACACAAGTCTGGTATTATCCTTCAAAAATAAAAATCTGATTAATAAGCAGACAAACTACAACAATTGCACCATATAGGAAATACTGCAGCTGTCAGTCACATGACCTGTCTATTATGTGTATGTGTGAGCTAATATATACTGCCAGGGGGAGGGCTTCCTGTTGGCTGGGGATTTATCAGGCTGCCAATTTAGCTTACAAATACTGAGGTAAAAATACTGAGCAAATAACGTGTGAACGAGGTCTAATACAGGAGGAGATGACACACAGGTATATACTATATACAGGGGAGATGACACACAGATATATACTATATACAGGAGAGATGACACACAGGTATATACTATATAGAGGAGGAGATGACATATAGGTACATATATATACAGGAGGAGATGACATACAGGTATATACTATACACAGGAGGAGATGACATACAGGTATATGCTATATATAGAAGAAGACATGCAGGTATATACTATATGCAGGAGGATATGACACTCAGATATATACTATATACAGGGGAGATGACACACAGGTATATACTATATACAGGAGGAGATGACATACAGGTATATGCTATATATAGAAGATGACATGCAGGTATATACTATATGCAGGAGGAGATGACACTCAGATATATACTATATACAGGGGAGATGACACACAGGTATATACTATATACAGGAGGAGATGACATACAGGTATATACTATATATAGAAGGAGATGACATTCAGGTATATACTATATATAGGGGAGATGACACACAGCAGGTATATACTATATACAGGGGAGATGACATACAGATGTATACTATATATAAGGGAGATGACAAACATGTATATACTGAGGTGATGAGGTGAAAATGAGAGATGTGAGGTGAAAATGAAAAGGTGTGAGTGCAAAATGAGAGGAGTGAGGAAAAATAGTGGAGTGATCAGAAAATGACAGATGTGAGGTTGAAATGACAAGTGTTAGGGGGGAATGAGAGGAGTGAGAGAGAAAATGAGAGGTGTGAGGGAGAAAATGAGAGATGTGAGGGGGAAAATGAAAGATGTGATTGGGAAAATGAGAGGCGTGATGGGAAAATAAGAGAAGTGAGGTGCTATAACTAACCACAGATATTTACTATGCCCAGGCAACGCTGGGCTCTTCAGCTAGTCTAATATAAATATAAAAACAAAGCAAATTGATGAACACACTTGATTCTACTGTTTTATGTTTTCAGCTTCTACATATTTCTTATGTATTTTCTTGGTGATTTATTAACAAAAAAAACAGTTTGAAGTTCTGATTCTGTAATTATATATACTTTATTGGTATTTTTTTAAAGGTTTATTTATATATATTGTCTACAGAAAAGTCTTTGAGAGAAAGTTTGTCTGATTTTTCTCTTTTCTAGGTATATTTTTGAGTAAAATATAAATTGTTCTTTTATTCTATAAAGTTCTGACTAGGGTTGAGCGAAATGGATCGTTCATTTTCATAAGTTTCCGACTTTTGGCAAAGTTTAATGAAACCCGACCCGATCCTTGTGTGGGGTCGGCCATGCGGTACGCGACTTTCACGCCAAAGTCGCGTTTCAATGACGCAAAAAGCGCCATTTCTCAGCCAATGAAGGTGGACGCAGAGTGTGGGCAGCGTGATGACATAGGTCTCAGTCCCCACCATCTTAGAGAAGGGCATTGCAGTGAATGGCTTGCTGTCTGCGGCGTCACAGGGGCTATAAAGGGGCGTTCCCGCCAACCGCCATCTTACTGCTGCTGATCTGAGCATAGGGAGAGGTTGCTGCCGCTTCGTCAGAAGCAGGGATAGCGTTAGGCAGGGTCCATTAACCCCCAAACCGCTTGTGCTGTAGCGATTTCCACTGTCCAACACCACCTTTTCTTAAACAACAAAAACCACCATATAAATAAATAACCATAGAGACCTCAATTTACAAAAATGCGTTGAAACCCAGACTCTCATTCAGACCTTTGGGGGCCATAGTTCCCAGTAGGTAAATCCACCTACTCTCTTTTTGGGCTGGGGATCTACCAAGATTACCTCCTCTCGGGCCCATGTGTATTTGATCAATAGCTTTTATTTTAAGTCCTGAGGGGTCACCATTATGGTACAACCTAAAACGTCTAGGCAAGGTTTTAAGGGATTTAATGTCCTCAACAGTAATAGATTTTTCTATATCCCTTATATGTTCCCTCGTCCTGACTCTTAGTTCACGTGTTCAGCTCCTAGCTAGCTTTATATGTCCATTAATATATCGTGCTTTTATAGTCCTGGTTTGGTCATAATGCATGTTATAATATTTGTACAGTAGTACGATATGGTACCTTTGGAGTGGCTTTACCCATTATATACTAGCTGCTAATTCTGTTTGCCATCAGTTTTTCATTGAAATTCCTTGTCTTGTTATTTTATTTATGCTTTAATAAAATATATATTTTTAAATGTATGCCTATGCCTCATCTTCACCTGCATACTGGTATGGTGGTTTTTGTTGTTTAATAGTGTTTTTTGAGGTGGCAAGTAGGGTTGAGCGAAACGGGTCGAACATTTTCAAAAGTCGCCGACTTTTATCGAAGTCGAGTTTCATGAAACCCGATCCGACCCCTGTGCGTGGTCAGCCATGCGGTACGCGACTTTCGCGCCAAAGTCGCGTTTCAATGACGCGAAAAGCGCCATTTCTCAGCCAATGAAGGTAAACGCAGAGTGTGGGCAGCGTGATGACATAGGTCCTGGTCCCCACCATCTTAGAGAAGGGCATTGCAGTGATTGGCTTGCTGTCTGCGGCGTCACAGGGGCTATAAAGGGGAGTTCCCGCCGACCGCCATGTTACTGCTGCTGATCTGAGCTTAGGGAGAGGTTGCTGCCGCTTCGTCAGAAGCAGGGATAGCGTTAGGCAGGGTCCATTAACCACAAAATCGCTTGTGCTGTAGCGATTTCCACTGCTCAACACCACCTTCGGTGTGCAGGGACAGTGGAAGCTCCTTTTTTTTTTTTTTTTCCTCAGCGCTGTAGCTCATTGGGCTGCCCTAGAAGGCTCCCTGATAGCTGCATTGCTGTGTGTACGCCGCTGTGCAAACCAACTGCTTTTTTCAAAGCACAAATCCTCTTGTTCCTTCCTTTCTGCACAGCTATCTTGTTTGTTTGTCCACACTTTTTATTTAATTTGTGCATCAGTCCACTCCTTATTGCTGCCTGCCATACCTGGCTGAGATTACTGCAGGGAGATAGTAATTGAAGGACAGTTCCTTTTTTTTTTTTTTTTTTTTTTTTGGTGGGAGATTAAGATTGACATTTCTGCTAGAGTGCCATCTCTGTCTGTGTCATCTCTCACTCAGTGGGCCATAGAAAGCCTATTTATTTTTTTGCTTGATTTGGGTTCCAAAATCTACCAGAAAAAATCACAACATCAATCAGTGGGAGAAAAATATTGGCCTCAGGGCTTGTGTGCCACTCCTTACTCCTGTGTGTGCCATCTCTCACTCAGTGGGCCATAGAAAGCCTATTAATTTTTTTGCTTGATTTGGGTTCTAAATTCTACCTGAAAAAATCAATAAATCAATCAGTGGGAGATTAATATTGGCCTTTGGGCTTGTGTGCCAGTCCTAAGCGTGCCATCTCTCTCTCTCTCAGATAGTGGGCCATAGAAAGCCTATTTTTTTATTATTTTATTGGGTTTATAAATTTTCCCTGGAAAAAAAAAAAAGTGGGAGATTAATATTGGCCTCTGGGCTTGTGTGCCAGTCCTGAGCGTGCCATCTCTCTCACAAATAGTGGGCCATAGAAAGCCTATTTATTTTTTTGGTTGATTTGGGTTCATAATTCTACCTTAAAAAATCAATCAATCAATCAGTGGGAGATTAGTATTGGCCTTTGGGCTTGTGTGCCAGTCCTAAGCGTGCCATCTCTCTCTCTCAGATAGTGGGCCATAGAAAGCCTATTTATTATTATTTTTTTTATTGGGTTTATAAATTTTCCCTGGAAAAAAAAAAAAGTGGGAGATTAATATTGGCCTCTGGGCTTGTGTGCCAGTCCTGAGCGTGCCATCTCTCTCACAAATAGTGGGCCATAGAAAGCCTATTTATTTTTTTGGTTGATTTGGGTTCATAACTCTACCTTAAAAAATCAATCAATCAATCAGTGGGAGAAAAATATTGGCCTCAGGGCTTGTGTGCCACTCCTTACTCCTGTGTGTGCCATCTCTCACTCAGTGGGCCATAGAAAGCCTATTAATTTTTTTGCTTGATTTGGGTTCTAAATTCTACCTGAAAAAATCATTAAATCAATCAGTGGGAGATTAATATTGGGCTTTGGGCTTGTGTGCCAGTCCTAAGCGTGCCATCTCTCTCTCTCAGATAGTGGGCCATAGAAAGCCTATTTATTATTATTTTTTTTATTGGGTTTATAAATTTTCCCTGGAAAAAAAAAAAAATGGGAGATTAATATTGGCCTCTGGGCTTGTGTGCCACTCCTGACTCCTGTGTGCGTCATCTGTCACTCAGTGGGCCCTAGAAAGCCTATTTTTTGTTTTATTTGTTTTCTAAATTCTCCCTGAAACAATCATTTTATTTTCTTTGGTTTCTAAATTATTCCTGAAAAAAATAATTTTTTTGGTATTTTTTTTTCTCTCAAGTCTCCCTGAAAAAAAAAAAAAAAAAATCTGTGGGAGATTCATATTGCCCCTTCTGCTTGTGTGCCAGTCTTGACTCCTGGGTGTGCCATCTCTCTCTCTCTCCCCAATTGTGGGCCATAGAAAGCCTATTAATTTTTTTGCTTGATTTGGGTTCCAAAATCTACCGAAAAAAATCACTAAATCAATCAGTGGGAGATTAATATTGGCCTCTGGGCTTGTGTGCCACTCCTGACTCCTGTGTGCGTCATCTGTCACTCAGTGGGCCCTAGAAAGCCTATTTTTTGTTTTATTTGTTTTCTAAATTCTCCCTGAAACAATCATTTTATTTTCTTTGGTTTCTAAATTATTCCTGAAAAAAATCATTTTTTTGGTATTTTTTTTTTCTCTCAAGTCTCCCTGAAAAAAAAAAAAAAAAATCTGTGGGAGATTCATATTGCCCCTTCTGCTTGTGTGCCAGTCTTGACTCCTGGGTGTGCCATCTCTCTCTCTCTCCCCAATTGTGGGCCATAGAAAGCCTATTAATTTTTTTGCTTGATTTGGGTTCCAAAATCTACCGAAAAAAATCACTAAATCAATCAGTGGGAGATTAATATTGGCCTCTGGGCTTGTGTGCCACTCCTGACTCCTGTGTGCGTCATCTGTCACTCAGTGGGCCCTAGAAAGCCTATTTTTTGTTTTATTTGTTTTCTAAATTCTCCCTGAAACAATCATTTTATTTTCTTTGGTTTCTAAATTATTCCTGAAAAAAATCATTTTTTTGGTATTTTTTTTTCTCTCAAGTCTCCCTGAAAAAAAAAAAAAAAAACTGTGGGAGATTCATATTGCCCCTTCTGCTTGTGTGCCAGTCTTGACTCCTGGGTGTGCCATCTCTCTCTCTCTCCCCAATTGTGGGCCATAGAAAGCCTATTAATTTTTTTGCTTGATTTGGGTTCCAAAATCTACCTGAAAAAAATCACTAAATCAATCAGTGGGAGATTAATATTTGCCTCTGGGCTTGTGTGCCACTCCTGACTCCTGTGTGCGTCATCTGTCACTCAGTGGGCCCTAGAAAGCCTATTTTTTGTTTTATTTGTTTTCTAAATTCTCCCTGAAACAATCATTTTATTTTCTTTGGTTTCTAAATTATTCCTGAGAAAAATCATTTTTTTGGTATTTTTTTTTCTCTCAAGTCTCCCTGAAAAAAAAAAAAAAAATCTGTGGGAGATTCATATTGCCCCTTCTGCTTGTGTGCCAGTCTTGACTCCTGGGTGTGCCATCTCTCTCTCTCTCCCCAATTGTGGGCCATAGAAAGCCTATTAATTTTTTTGCTTGATTTGGGTTCCAAAATCTACCGAAAAAAATCACTAAATCAATCAGTGGGAGATTAATATTGGCCTCTGGGCTTGTGTGCCACTCCTGACTCCTGTGTGCGTCATCTGTCACTCAGTGGGCCCTAGAAAGCCTATTTTTTGTTTTATTTGTTTTCTAAATTCTCCCTGAAACAATCATTTTATTTTCTTTGGTTTCTAAATTATTCCTGAAAAAAATCATTTTTTTGGTATTTTTTTTCTCTCAAGTCTCCCTGAAAAAAAAAAAAAAATCTGTGGGAGATTCATATTGCCCCTTCTGCTTGTGTGCCAGTCTTGACTCCTGGGTGTGCCATCTCTCTCTCTCTCCCCAATTGTGGGCCATAGAAAGCCTATTAATTTTTTTGCTTGATTTGGGTTCCAAAATCTACCGAAAAAATCACTAAATCAATCAGTGGGAGATTAATATTGGCCTCTGGGCTTGTGTGCCACTCCTGACTCCTGTGTGCGTCATCTGTCACTCAGTGGGCCCTAGAAAGCCTATTTTTTGTTTTATTTGTTTTCTAAATTCTCCCTGAAACAATCATTTTATTTTCTTTGGTTTCTAAATTATTCCTGAAAAAAAATCATTTTTTTGGTATTTTTTATTCTCTCAAGTCTCCCTGAAAAAAAAAAAAAAAATCTGTGGGAGATTCATATTGCCCCTTCTGCTTGTGTGCCAGTCTTGACTCCTGGGTGTGCCATCTCTCTCTCTCTCCCCAATTGTGGGCCATAGAAAGCCTATTAATTTTTTTGCTTGATTCGGGTTCCAAAATCTACCGAAAAAAATCACTAAATCAATCAGTGGGAGATTAATATTGGCCTCTGGGCTTGTGTGCCACTCCTGACTCCTGTGTGCGTCATCTGTCACTCAGTGGGCCCTAGAAAGCCTATTTTTTGTTTTATTTGTTTTCTAAATTCTCCCTGAAACAATCATTTTATTTTCTTTGGTTTCTAAATTATTCCTGAAAAAAATCATTTTTTTGGTATTTTTTTTTCTCTCAAGTCTCCCTGAAAAAAAAAAAAAAAATCTGTGGGAGATTCATATTGCCCCTTCTGCTTGTGTGCCAGTCTTGACTCCTGGGTGTGCCATCTCTCTCTCTCTCCCCAATTGTGGGCCATAGAAAGCCTATTAATTTTTTTGCTTGATTTGGGTTCCAAAATCTACCGAAAAAAATCACTAAATCAATCAGTGGGAGATTAATATTGGCCTCTGGGCTTGTGTGCCACTCCTGACTCCTGTGTGCGTCATCTGTCACTCAGTGGGCCCTAGAAAGCCTATTTTTTGTTTTATTTGTTTTCTAAATTCTCCCTGAAACAATCATTTTATTTTCTTTGGTTTCTAAATTATTCCTGAAAAAAATCATTTTTTTGGTATTTTTTTTTCTCTCAAGTCTCCCTGAAAAAAAAAAAAAAAAATCTGTGGGAGATTCATATTGCCCCTTCTGCTTGTGTGCCAGTCTTGACTCCTGGGTGTGCCATCTCTCTCTCTCTCCCCAATTGTGGGCCATAGAAAGCCTATTAATTTTTTTGCTTGATTTGGGTTCCAAAATCTACCGAAAAAAATCACTAAATCAATCAGTGGGAGATTAATATTGGCCTCTGGGCTTGTGTGCCACTCCTGACTCCTGTGTGCGTCATCTGTCACTCAGTGGGCCCTAGAAAGCCTATTTTTTGTTTTATTTGTTTTCTAAATTCTCCCTGAAACAATCATTTTATTTTCTTTGGTTTCTAAATTATTCCTGAAAAAAATCATTTTTTTGGTATTTTTTTTTCTCTCAAGTCTCCCTGAAAAAAAAAAAAAAAATCTGTGGGAGATTCATATTGCCCCTTCTGCTTGTGTGCCAGTCTTGACTCCTGGGTGTGCCATCTCTCTCTCTCTCCCCAATTGTGGGCCATAGAAAGCCTATTAATTTTTTTGCTTGATTTGGGTTCCAAAATCTACCGAAAAAAATCACTAAATCAATCAGTGGGAGATTAATATTGGCCTCTAGGCTTGTGTGCCACTCCTGACTCCTGTGTGCGTCATCTGTCACTCAGTGGGCCCTAGAAAGCCTATTTTTTGTTTTATTTGTTTTCTAAATTCTCCCTGAAACAATCATTTTATTTTCTTTGGTTTCTAAATTATTCCTGAAAAAAATCATTTTTTTGGTATTTTTTTTTCTCTCAAGTCTCCCTGAAAAAAAAAAAAAAAATCTGTGGGAGATTCATATTGCCCCTTCTGCTTGTGTGCCAGTCTTGACTCCTGGGTGTGCCATCTCTCTCTCTCTCCCCAATTGTGGGCCATAGAAAGCCTATTAATTTTTTTGCTTGATTTGGGTTCCAAAATCTACCGAAAAAAATCACTAAATCAATCAGTGGGAGATTAATATTGGCCTCTGGGCTTGTGTGCCACTCCTGACTCCTGTGTGCGTCATCTGTCACTCAGTGGGCCCTAGAAAGCCTATTTTTTGTTTTATTTGTTTTCTAAATTCTCCCTGAAACAATCATTTTATTTTCTTTGGTTTCTAAATTATTCCTGAAAAAAATCATTTTTTTGGTATTTTTTTTTCTCTCAAGTCTCCCTGAAAAAAAAAAAAAATCTGTGGGAGATTCATATTGCCCCTTCTGCTTGTGTGCCAGTCTTGACTCCTGGGTGTGCCATCTCTCTCTCTCTCCCCAATTGTGGGCCATAGAAAGCCTATTAATTTTTTTTGCTTGATTTGGGTTCCAAAATCTACCGAAAAAAATCACTAAATCAATCAGTGGGAGATTAATATTGGCCTCTGGGCTTGTGTGCCACTCCTGACTCCTGTGTGCGTCATCTGTCACTCAGTGGGCCCTAGAAAGCCTATTTTTTGTTTTATTTGTTTTCTAAATTCTCCCTGAAACAATCATTTTATTTTCTTTGGTTTCTAAATTATTCCTGAAAAAAATCATTTTTTTGGTATTTTTTTTTCTCTCAAGTCTCCCTGAAAAAAAAAAAAAAAAATCTGTGGGAGATTCATATTGCCCCTTCTGCTTGTGTGCCAGTCTTGACTCCTGGGTGTGCCATCTCTCTCTCTCTCCCCAATTGTGGGCCATAGAAAGCCTATTAATTTTTTTGCTTGATTTGGGTTCCAAAATCTACCGAAAAAAATCACTAAATCAATCAGTGGGAGATTAATATTGGCCTCTGGGCTTGTGTGCCACTCCTGACTCCTGTGTGCGTCATCTGTCACTCAGTGGGCCCTAGAAAGCCTATTTTTTGTTTTATTTGTTTTCTAAATTCTCCCTGAAACAATCATTTTATTTTCTTTGTTTTCTAAATTATTCCTGAAAAAAATCATTTTTTTGGTATTTTTTTTTCTCTCAAGTCTCCCTGAAAAAAAAAAAAAAAAAATCTGTGGGAGATTCATATTGCCCCTTCTGCTTGTGTGCCAGTCTTGACTCCTGGGTGTGCCATCTCTCTCTCTCTCCCCAATTGTGGGCCATAGAAAGCCTATTATTTTTTTTAGCTTGATTTGGGTTCCAAAATTTACCTGAAAAAATCACTACATCAATCAGTGGGAGATACATATTGGCCTCTGGGCTTGTGTGCCACTCCTGACTCCTGTGTGCGTCCTCTCTCACTCAGTGGGCCCTACAAAGCCTTTTTTTTTTTTTTTTCCTAAATTCTCCCTGAAACAATCATTTCATTTTATTTGTTTTATAAATTCTTCTGTAAAAAATAATTTTTTTTAAATTTTTTTTTTTCTGAAGTCTCCCTTTTAAAAAAAACAAACACAAATCAGTGGGAGATAAATATTTACATTTGCGCTTCAGTGACAGTCCTGCGTGTGTGCCATCTCATTTGTTGCCAACAACAACAGAGTGTGTAACATTGTGGCTGATTTTCGTTGTGGTCTCACCCACCTGTAAAGGGGTAGCTAAATCATACTGAAGTTATAGCTCACCGTGTAAGTTGTGTGACAGCAACAAATACCGTTCGTTTGTTAACGTTTTTAAAACAATGAGGAAGTCTGGTGGAAGAGGTCGTGGCCGGGGGCGTTCATTGTCAGCTGGTAATGAGGGTAGTGGTAGTGGTGGAGCATCAGCTGGTCGTGGGAAAAAAAATATTGCACCTAAGTCTGGAGCTGTGGAGGCAGGTTCGTCGTCTGGCTACACAAGGCCTCGAACGCTCCCTTTTCTGGGAGTAGGAAAACCGCTTTTAAAGCCGGAGCAGCAAGAGCAAGTTTTGGCTTATCTTGCTGACTCAGCCTCTAGCTCTTTTGCCTCCTCTCGTGAAACTGGTAAATGTCAAAGCAGCGCGTCGTTAGTGGATGTTCACGGTCAGGGACAAGTCGCTTCCTTGTCCTCTTCAGCAAAAACAACAACAGAGAAGAATGCAGCAGGCGACACAACGGGTTACTCCATGGAGCTCTTTACACATACCGTCCCTGGCTTAGAAAGTGAAGCAGTTAACAGTCCATGCCCATTACAAGTTGAATCTGACATGGAGTGCACTGATGCACAGCCACAGCCAGACTACTATCCTGGTCCTTTGACTCAGACCACAACATTGCCATCGCAGGGTGCTGATCAAGAATCAGACCCTGATGAGACTATGTTGCCCCATCACGAACGCTATACCACCGACCGCCACGGTGACACAGACGAAGTTGCACACGAGCTACAAGAAGAGGTAATAGAAGACCCAGTTCTTGACCCCGATTGGCAGCCATTGGGGGAACAGGGTGCAGGCGGCAGCAGTTCTGAAGCGGAGGAGGAGGGGCCGCAGCAGGCATCAACATCGCAACAGGTTCCATCTGCCGGGCCCGTATCTTGCCCAAAACGCGTGGCAAAGCTAAAACCTGTTGGAGGACAGCGTGGCCATCCGGTTAAAGCTCAGTCTGCAATGCCTGAAAAGGTATCCGATGCTAGAAAGAGTGCAGTCTGGCATTTTTTTAAACAACATCCAATTGATCAGCGCAAAGTCATCTGTCAAAAATGTTCAACTACCTTAAGCAGAGGACAGAATCTGAAAAGTCTCAATACAAGTTGCATGCATAGACATTTAACCACCATGCATTTGCAAGCCTGGACTAACTACCAAACGTCCCTTAAGGTTGTAGCACCCTCGGCCAATGAAGCTAGTCAGCAACGCAACATCCCTTCCGGCAGTGTAGGGCCACCATTTTCCGCACCACCTGCAGTATCTGTGCAGGTTTCTTTGCCAGGCCAAAGCCTTCAGGGTCAGGGAATCACCAGTTTCGTAGTAGGAAACACTGCATCTAGGGCACCGGTGGCAACAATACCATCTCCCACCGTCTCTCAGTCTGCCATGTCCACCGGCACCCCCGCTAGTTCCACGATCTCCAGCTCTCCAGTCCAGCTCACCCTACATGAGACTATGGTTAGAAAAGGAAAGCCTTGATGACAGTCAGCCATTGTCTGGCCAGGGCAGTGTACAGGACGAGGTAGCGGGAGAAGAGGAGGACGAGGAGGATGATGGGGATGATTATATTTTTAATGAGGAAGCTTTTCCGGGGCCACTGGAAATTGGTGGCGCGGCAAGGCCGGGTTCTGGTTTTTTGAGGGACACAAGTGACGTGGATTTGCCTGAAACTGCCCCTCAACCAAGCACAACCGCAGATTTGAGAACTGGAACTTTGGCCCACATGGCGGATTATGCCTTACGTATCCTCAAAAGGGACACACGCATAACTAAAATGATGAATGATGACGATTACTGGTTGGCCTGCCTCCTTGATCCTCGCTATAAAGGCAAATTGCAAAATATAATGCCACATGAGAACTTGGAACTAATATTAGCAACCAAACAATCAACTCTTGTTGACCGTTTGCTTCTGGCATTCCCTGCACACAGCGCCCGTGATCGTTCTCACACGAGCTGCAGGGGCCAGCAGACCAGAGGAGTTAGAGGGGCAGAAATCAGAAGTGGCATTGGCCAGAGGGGTTTTCTGACCAGGTTGTGGAGTGATTTTGCTATGACCGCAGACAGGACAGGTACTGCAGCATCAATTCAAAGTGACAGGAGACAACATTTGTCCAGTATGGTTACAAACTATTTTTCATCCCTTATCGATGTTCTCCCTCAACCGTCATTCCCATTTGATTACTGGGCATCAAAATTAGACACCTGGCCAGAATTGGCAGAATATGCATTGCAGGAGCTTGCTTGCCCGGCAGCTAGTGTCCTATCAGAAAGAGTATTCAGTGCTGCAGGTTCAATACTAACAGAAAAAAGGACTCGTCTGGCTACCCAAAATGTAGATGATCTAACCTTCATTAAAATGAACCACAACTGGATTTTGAAATCTTTTGCCCCACCTTGCCCGGCTGACACCTAGCTTTCCTATGAAAAGGTCTTGCCTGTGGACTATTCTGAATGCCTTTTCCAATCTCGTAATTTTCAGCACCTGATTGTCCAGCATACGACATGTTTACACCTCACTAAATGGCCAAACTCCCCACACGGGGCCGTGGTATCGACACTTGGCGACAGCACCCGTGAGAGTGCAGTTTGTCTGAAGAGGTGGGTGAGCCCGCTTTTGGTCGACGGCACTGCCACTGGGTCCCTCCTAGTACAATAAAGTGTCTCTGGCGGTGGTGGTGCGCACCCAACGTCAGACACACCGTTGTAATATGAGGGGCCCTGGGCCTGTACCGCCGGCCACAAGACAGTTTCCCCCCACCCCAGCTCAAACAGTGCTCTACCACTTGCAAAATTATCTCACAGCTCCACCAATGTTTAGTCTATGCGCTGACATCCTTCAATGCCTGCCACTGACAATACCATTGTATTGACATTTTTGTTATGTTAGGCCTTCGATGCCTGTCTGTGGTCACTCCTTCCACTAGGCCTCCACTGACCACACCACTGCTGCCCGTGTACCCTTGGAACCAATTTAAAATTGCCTACAGCCATGTGTTATTATTTTAGGCCTTCGATGCCTGTCTGCGGTCACTCCTTCCACTAGGCCTCCACTGACCACACCACTGCTGCCCGTGTACCCCTGGAACCAATTTAAAATTGCCTACAGCCATGTGTTATTATTTTAGGCCTTCGATGCCTGTCTGCGGTCACTCCTTCCACTAGGCCTCCACTGACCACACCACTGCTGCCCGTGTACCCCTGGAACCAATTTAAAATTGCCTACAGCCATGTGTTATTATTTTAGGCCTTCGATGCCTGTCTGCGGTGACTCCTTCCACTAGGCCTCCACTGACCACACCACTGCTGCCCGTGTACCCCTGGAACCAATTTAAAATTGCCTACAGCCATGTGTTATTATTTTAGGCCTTCGATGCCTGTCTGCGGTCACTCCTTCCACTAGGCCTCCACTGACCACACCACTGCTGCCCGTGTACCCCTGGAACCAATTTAAAATTGCCTACAGCCATGTGTTATTATTTTAGGCCTTCGATGCCTGTCTGCGGTGACTCCTTCCACTAGGCCTCCACTGACCACACCACTGCTGCCCGTGTACCCCTGGAACCAATTTAAAATTGCCTACAGCCATGTGTTATTATTTTAGGCTTTCGATGCCTGTCTGCGGTGACTCCTTCCACTAGGCCTCCACTGACCACACCACTGCTGCCCGTGTACCCCTGGAACCAATTTAAAATTGCCTACAGCCATGTGTTATTATTTTAGGCCTTCGATGCCTGTCTGCGGTCACTCCTTCCACTAGGCCTCCACTGACCACACCACTGCTGCCCGTGTACCCCTGTAACCAATTTAAAATTGCCTACAGCCAGCCCAATTTTTTTATTTTAGGCCTTCGATGCCTGTCTGCGGTCCATTCTTTCAACTACTACTACACTGACCAGGGCACTGCTGCCCGTGTACCCCTGGAACCAACATCAGAAAATATAAAAATAAGTATTTTGCATACAAAAAAGAAAATACTGGAGAGATATCAAATGCAGACATTTTAACATTAAAAACAAACACACAACTAAAATCTGGTACAGTACTAAAAATGGCCACCAGCTACAATTACTTTCTCCTGCAAGTAGTTAACTGAAAGGTTTTTTCAATTGAAAACACACATATGGCATCCACCGAGTGTTGTCCTGTCGCGTCTTCTTTATATTATTGCCGAGAAGATGCAAAACAATGAAAATAATAAAATCATTAATTACCAAAATAATAGAGAAAGTCAACACCACATTGCAAATAAACATTCATTCCAAATAAAGAAGCAGGGCGCGTCCGAGGGTGAGTATATACCTAATAAGAATATAATCACCCTCGGACGCGCAATGCTTATTTCCAACAGCCTTCCTTCCTAAGAATCAGCCCTTCCGTGGTGTAGAGAGACGTTGTGTTCCACTCCAAGGTGTTCCCCAGGTTGCCTTTCCTGAGCTTCGATCTTCCGGCTCTCGTTTAGTAGTTCTTGGAAACTACACTGCATTAGGCCTTCAAATTGGGTATGGGGTGTAGAGAGAGGGTGTGTTCCACTCCAAGGTGTTCCCCAGGTTGCCTTTCCTGAGCTTCGATCTTCCGGCTCTCGTTTAGTAGTTGTTGGAAACTACGCTGCATTAGGCCTTCAAATTGGGTATGGGGTGTAGAGAGAGGGTGTGTTACACTCCAAGGTGTTCCCCAGGTTGCCTTTCCTGAGCTTCGATCTTCCGGCTCTCGTTTAGTAGTTCTTGGAAACTACACTGCATTAGGCCTACAAATTGGGTATGGGGTGGAGAGAGATGGTGTGTTACACTCCAAGGTGTTCCCCAGGTTTCCTTGCCATTGCTTCGGTCTTCCGACTCTCGTTTAGTAGTTGTAGAAAAGTACACTGCATTAGGCCTACAAAATGGGTATGGGGTGGAGAGAGATGGTGTGTTACACTCCAAGGTGTTCCCCAGGTTGCCTTTCCTGAGCTTCTATCTTCAGGCTCTCATTAAATTGTGGTTAAATGGAACAACTGCATTTGGCGTACTAGTTGGTTTGGGGCCTACTATCGGTGTCTGCCACTCCTTGATGTTCTCCTGGTTTCCTGTCCTGAAATTCCATTTTCAGGCTCTCGTTAAGTAGTTGTTAATGTTAGACTGCATTTGGCCTACTAGTTGGGTTGGAGCCTACTATCGGTGTCTGCCACTCCTTGCTGTTCTCCTCCACTGAACAAAGCTGTGCCGCCTGTTTACTACGGTTGCCAATTTTGAACTGCATTTCGACTACTTACTGATTTGGCCCTACTCTCTGTGTCAGCCTCTCATTCCAGTTGTCCTCCACTGCAATGCCCCCTGGTTATTCCTGTGTTACCAATTTTGAACTGCATTTAGCCCACTTTATTCTCTGGGTCTATATCTGTGTTTCCACTTCATCGTGCCCATTGCCCAGCCAGTGATAGATGAGTCTGCTGGTACATTCCCCGTGCATGCTACACAACAACATTGTGACCCTGCTGAAAGTCAGGTTGCTCTTCCCGCATACCATACCACCTTACACGGGGACAAAGAGGAAGGTGCAGATGAAAGTGCAGGTTCCTTCATCAGGTGGGGGGAGGAATACTAGTTGGCGACGTCACTGGCACAGGGCCTCTCATAGTACGCAAAAGTGTTGCTGCCGGTGGGAGGCGCCCCCGCCGTGCAAACACACCGCTGTACTTTGAGGGGCCCTGTGCCAGTGCCAATGCCAACAAGTGGGCCCCCCCTGCTTGCTCAGGATCACAGCACTTGCAAAGTTGAAATACTTACCTCTCCCTGCTCCACTGCCGTGACTTGGTCCAGATTTCCTGGGCCCACTAATTACTTGAACCAGCCCTACCCCACACAACTTTAGCCAAATGACCCCCAATTTCAAATGCCTTCCAATTATTATAAGGTAAATTACGCTTGACAAGCTTCATTAAGAAGAATGGATGGTTTTTACATTAAAATGGGCACTCTAGGTGTTTTCCTGGCCCCCACTCACTGCCGACTATGCTGCCCCATTGACTTGCATTGGGTTTCGTGTTTCGGTCGATCCCGACTTTACGTCATAATCGGCCGATTTCACTCGACCCGACTTTTCAGATAGTCGGGTTTCGCGAAACCCGGCTCGACTCTAAAAAGGTCAAGGTCGCTCAACTCTAGTGGCAAGTCCACTAGTGGATCCTTTGGTTATGTATACCACCTTTTGTTTGCAGGGACAGTGGAAGCTACATTCTTTTTTCCTCAGCGCTGTAGCTCATTGGGCTGCCCTAGAAGACTCCCTGATAGCTGCATTGCTGTGTGTACGCCGCTGTGCAAACCAACTGCTTTTTTCAAAGCACAAATCCTGTTGTTCCTTCCTTTCTGCACAGCTATCTTGTTTGTTTGTCCACACTTTTGACTTTTTTTGTGCAGCAGTCCACTCCTTATTGCTGCCTGCCATACCTGGCTGAGATTACTGCAGGGAGATAGTAATTGTAGGACAGTCCCTGTTTTTTTTGTTTCGTTATATCTCTTCAAGCCACTTTCTGCCACAGAAAATATACTCTAATACAGTGGCCCAGATTTATCCACTAGTCTCCCTGAAGAAGAAGAAAAAAAAAAGGGGTGCAAAATAAAATTGGCAAATCTGTATTAGTGGCAGTCATGTGTGTGGCATCTGTGTCTCATTTTCTGGCACAGAAAACATACAGTCTAAGGCCGGCGTCACACTCAGCGTATGCAAATACGGTCCGTATTTTACGGCCGTAATACGCTGAAAAGTCCCAAAAATAGTGGTCCGTAGCTCCTCCGTAGGCAGGGTGTGTCACCGCTTTTTGCGCATGGCATCCTCCGTATGTAATCCGTATGGCATCCATACTGCGTGTTTTTATCGCAGGCTTGCCAAACCGACATACGCCTATACAAGGGACCCATGTGTTAAAAAAAAAATAAAAACATATATACTGTCTATATATATATATATATATATATATATATATATATATGTCAGTAGACACATATATATATATATTATTCCTTCATACAGCGCGAGATAGCAAAAAGCCGGTAATTCAATTACCGGCTTTTTCTTTCTCCTTCCTAAACCCGACATGATTTGAGACATGGTTTACATACAGTAAACCATGTCTTCTCTCCTTTTTTTTTGCAGATTCCACACTACTAATGTCAGTAGTGTGTATCTGCAAAATTTGGCCGTTCTATCTACTAAATTAAAGGGTTAAATGGCGGAAAAAATTGGCGTGGGCTCCCGCGCAATTTTCTCCACCAGAGTAGTAAAGCCAGTGACTGAGGGCAGATATTAATAGCCTGGAGAGGGTCCATGGTTATTGCCCCCCCCCTCCCCTGGCTAAAAACATCTGCCCCCAGCCACCCCAGAAAAGGCACATCTGGAAGATGCGCCTATTCTGGCACTTGGCCACTCTCTTCCCATTCCCGTGTAGCTGTGGGATATGGGGTAATAAAGGGTTAATGCCACCTTGCTATTGTAAGGTGACATTAAGCCTAATTAATAATGGAGAGGCGTCAATTATGACACCTATCCATTATTAATCCAATTGAATGAAAGGGTTAAAAAAAACACACACACATTATTAAAAATTATTTTAATGAAATAAAAACAAAGGTTGTTGTAATATTTTATTTAACGCCCACTGAAGACCCTCGTTCTGTAAAAGAAAAAACATAATAAACCAACAATATATTTACCTTCCGCAGATCTGGAAAGTCCAACGATGTA
The DNA here is from genome assembly GCF_032444005.1 of Ranitomeya imitator. Taxonomy (NCBI): domain Eukaryota; kingdom Metazoa; phylum Chordata; class Amphibia; order Anura; family Dendrobatidae; genus Ranitomeya; species Ranitomeya imitator. The sequence continues at coordinate 790,493,260 of NC_091284.1, read as the reverse complement.
AATCCTTCTGAAGGGGTTAAAACATTTTGCAGCAAGGAATTCTGCCAATGCAGGCTGCTCCTTGCTGCAAAACCCCGGGGAATGAAGCTAAATATAGGTCAATGATCTATATTTGGCTTCATTTGCGGTGAGGCGCCCTCTGCTGGCTGTTCATAGATCGTGGGCAATAATCGTGGACCCTCTCTAGGCTATTAATATCTGCCCTCAGTCACTGGCTTTACTACTCTGGCGGAGAAAATTGCGCGGGAGCCCACGCCAATTTTTTCCGCCATTTAACCCTTTAATTTAGTAGATAGAACGGCCAAATTTTGCAGATACACACTACTGACATTAGTAGTGTGGAATCTGCAAAAAAAAAGGAGAGAAGACATGGTTTACTGTATGTAAACCATGTCTCAAATCATGTCGGGTTTAGGAAGGAGAAAGAAAAAGCCGGTAATTGAATTACCGGCTTTCAAGCTGTATAGCGCTGGAATAAATATTAATATATATACATATATGTGTCTCACTGACATATATATATATATATATATATATATATACCTATTCTATGTGTACACATTTATTCTACCTATTGAACTGGAAGCTGTCAGTGTGATTTTACTGTACACCGCACTGAATTACCGCCTCTTCTCTCTAACACCGCTGCGTATTTCTCGCAAGTCACACTGCTTGTCTGTGTGTAATCCGTATTTTTCACGCTTCCATAGACTTTCATTGGCGTATTTCTTGCGCTGTACGGTGACAAACGCAGCATGCTGCGATTTTCTACGGCCGTAGAAAGCCGTATAATACTGATCAGTAAAATACGGCAGATAGGAGCAGGGGCATAGAGAATAATTGTGCCGTATTTTTTGCGAGTTTTATGGACGTAGTTTCTGCGCTCTTACGTCCGTAAAACTCGCAAGTGTGACGCCGGCCTAACAGTGGGCCTGATTTCTTGCCAATTCTCCCATAAATAAAAAAAAAATAGTGGGAGATTAAGATTGGCAATTTTGCCTCAGTGCCATCTGTCTCTAATTTTGTGCCACATTAAACCTAGTGTGTAATACTGGGCCAGATTTCTTTTAAATTCTCCCTGAAAAAATAAAAATAGTGGGAGATTAACCCCTTCACCCCAAAGTCTGTTTTCACCTAAGTGACAGGGCCAATTTTTACAATTCTGACCACTGTCACTTTATGAGGTCATAACTCTGAAACGCTTCAACGGATCCTGGTGATTATGACCTTGTTTTCTCGTGACATATTGTACTTCATGAAAGTGATAAAACTTCTTCGATATGACTTGCATTTATTTGTGAAAAACACAAAAATTTGTCAGAAATTTATGAAAATTTAGCAATTTTAAAAATTTAGTTTTTATGCCCTTAAATTAGAGAGTTATATCACACAATATAGTTAATAAACAACATTTCCCACACGTCTGCTTTACATCAGCACAATTTTGGAAACATAATTTTTTTTGTTAGGGAGTTATAAGGGTTAAAAGTTGACCAGCGATTTCTCAGTTTTGCAACAAAATTTGCAAAACCATTTTTTTTACGGACCACCTCACACTTGAAGTGACTTTGAGGGGTCTATATGACAGAAAATGCCCAAAAGTGACACCATTCTAAAAACTGCACCCCTCAAGGTACTCAAAACCACATTCAAAAAGTTTATTAACCCTTCAGGTGCTTCACAGGAATTTTTTGAATGTTTAAAAAAAATTGAACATTTAACTTTTTTTTCAGAAAATTTTTACTTCAGGTCCAATTTGCTTCATTTTACTAAGGGTAACAGGAGAAATTGGACCACAAAAGTCGTTGTACAATTTGTCCTGAGTACGCCGATTCCCCACATTTGGGGGTAAACCACTGTTTGGGCACATGGCAGAGCTCGGAAGGGAAGGAGTGCCATTTGACTTTTCAATGCAAGATTTGCTGGAATTAAGATCGGAGCCCATGTCACGATTGGAGAGCCCCTGACGTGCCTAAACAGGGGAAACCCCCACAAGTGACACCATTTTGGAAAGTAGACCCTCTAAGGAACTAATATAGATGTGTGGTGAGCACTTTGAACCTCCAAGTGCTTCACAGAAGTTTATAATGTAGAGCCGTAAAAAAAATTTCATATTAATTTTCACAAAAAATGATCTTTTTGCCCCCAAATTTTTTTTCCCAAGGGTAACAGGATAAATTGGACCCCAAAAGTTGTTGTGCAATTTGTCCTGAGTACGCTGATACTTCATAAATGGGGATAAACCACTGTTTGAGCGCATGGCAGAGCTCGGAAGGGAAGGAGCGCCATTTGACTTTTCAATGCAAAATTGGCTGGAATTGAGATCGGAACCCATGTCGCATTTGGAGAGCCCCTGACGTGCCTTAACAGTGGAAACCCCCACAAGTGACCCCATTTTGGAAAGAAGACCCCCTAAGGAACTTATCTAGATGTGTTGTGAGCACTTTTAACCCCCAATTGTTTCACTAAAGTTTAGAATGTAGCGGTGTGAAAATTAAAAAATAATTTTTTCTTTCCACAAAATGATGTTTTTGCCCGCAATTTTTTTTTCGCCAAGGGTAACAGGAGAAATTGGACCACAAAAGTTATTGTCCAATTTGTCCTGAGTACGCTGATACCCCATATGTTGGGCGGAACCACCGTTTGAGTGCATGGCAGAGCTCGGAAGGGAAGGGGCGCCGTTTGAAATGCAGACTTAGATGGATTGGTCTGCAGGTGTCATGTTGCATTTGCAGAGCCCCTGATGCACCTAAACAGTAGAAACCCCCCACAAGTGACCCCATATTGGAAACTAGACCCCCCAAGGAACTTATCTAGATGTGTTGTGAGAGCTTTGAACCAACAAGTGTTTCACTACAGTTTATAACGCAGAGCCGTGAAAATAAAAAATATTTTTTTTCCACGAAAATGATATTTTAGCCCCCAGGTTTTTTTTTCCCAAGGGTAACAGGACAAATTGGACCCCAAAAGTTGCTGTCCAACTTGTCCTGAGAACGCTGATACCCCATATGTTGGGGGGAACCACTGTTTGGGCGCACAGGAGAACTCGGAAGGGAAGGAGCAGTGTTTTAGTTTTTCAAAGCAGAATTGGCTGGAATTGAGATCGGATACCATGTCGCGTTTGGAGAGCCCCTGATGTGCCGAAACAGTGGAAAATCCCAAATTCTAACTGAAACCCTAATCCAAACACACCAATAACCCTAATCCCAATGGTAACCCTAACCCCAACCCTAACCCTAGCCCCAACCCCAACCCTAACCCTAGCCCTAACCCTAGTCCTAACCCTAGCCCTAACCCTAATGGGAAAATGGAAATAAATACATTTTTTTGCATTTTATTATTTTTCCATAACTAAGGGGGTGATGAAGGGGGGTTTGATTTACTTTTATAGCGTTTTTGGCGGATTTTTAGGGTTGGCAGCTGTCACACACTAAAAGACGCTTTTTATTGCAAAAAATAGTTTTTGCATCACCACATTTTGAGAGCTATAATTTATCCATATTTTGGCCCATAGAGTCATGTGAGATCTTGGTTTTTGCGGGACGAGTTGACGTTTTTATTGTTACCATTTTCAGGCAGATGACATTTTTTGATCGCTTTTTATTCCAATTTTTGTGAGGCAGAATGAACAAAAAGCAGCAATTCCTGAAATTCTTTTGGGGGGGTGTTTATACCGTTCCACGTGTGGTAAAATTGATAAAGCAGCTTTATTCTTCAGGTCAGTACGATTACAGCGATACCTCATTTATATCATTTTTTTTATGTTTTGGCGCTTTTACACAATAAAAACTATTTTATATAAAAAAATAATTGTTTTTGCATCGCTTTATTCTGAGAGGTATAACTTTTTTATTTTTCTGCTGATGATGCTGTATGGTGGCTTTTTTTTTGCGGGACACGATGACGTTTTCAGCGGTACCATGGTTATTTATATCCGTCGTTTTGATCGCATGTTATTCCACTTTTTGTTCGCCTGTATGATAATAAAGCAATGTTTTTTGCCTTGTGTTTTTTTTTTTTGCAGTGTTCACTGAAGGGGTTCAGTAGTGGGATAATTTTATAGAGCGGGTCATTACAGATGCGGCGATACCAAATATGTGTACTATTATTGTTTTTTTTAATTTACATAAATAAATGGATTTACTGGGAAATGTTTTTTTTTTTCTTTATTTGTTGATTTTTTTAATTTTTTTTTATACATTCTATTTTTTTTTTACTTTCTACCATTGTCCCAGGGTGGGACATCACTGTATTAGATCAGATCGTTGATCTGACAGTGTGCATAGCACACTGTCAGATCAACGATCTGACAGGCAAGTTTAGGTGGCTTTCCGGCGCCTGCTCTCAGCAACTCTCAGCAGGTGCCGGCTAGCCAGATCATTTCATGACCCGGAAGGAGTCCCGCGGCCATCTTGGATCCGGGGACTCCTTCCGGGTCACTGGAGCAACGCAATCTCATCGCGTTTCTCTGGTGGGAGAGCGCAGGGAGCCCCGTCCCTGCGCGATCCCCCTCTATGCTGCTGTCACTACTGACAGCGGCATCAGAGGGGTTAAATGCCCGCGATCGGTGCTACCACTGATCGTGGGCATTGCTGCGGGGGGTGTCAGCTGTCATATACAGCTGACACCAGCACCCGATCACCGCGGCACTCAGCGTGAGACCGCGGTGATCGGTGCGCCGTACTAGTACTGCTGCTGGCACAAATGCAGTGCCGGCAGCGCAGTACTAGTACGGCACATGTCACGAAGGGGTTAAGATTGGAATTTCTGCTTCAGTGCCACTCCTGTGTGTGCCACCTGTCTCAAATTTTGTGCCACATTAAACCTAGTGTGTAATACTGGGCCAGATTTCTTTTAAATTCTCACTGGAAAAAAAAAATAGTGGGAAATTAAGATTGGCATTTCTGCTTCAGTGCCACTCCTGTGTGTGCCACCTGTCTCAAATTGTGTGCCACATTAAACCTAGTGTGTAATACTGGGCCAGATTTCTTTTAAATTCTCCCTGAAAAAAAAATAGTGGGAAATTAAGATTGGCATTTCTGCTTCAGTGCCACTCCTGTGTGTGCCACCTGTCTCAAATTTTGTGCCACATTAAACCTAGTGTGTAATACTGGGCCAGATTTCTTTTCAATTCTCCCTAAAAAAAATAAAAATAGTGGGAGATTAAGATTGGCATTTCTGCTTCAGTGCCACTCCTGTGTGTGCCACCTGTCTCAAATTGTGTGCCACATTAAACCTAGTGTGTAATACTGGGCCAGATTTCTTTTCAATTCTACCTGAAAAATAAAAATAGTGGGAGATTAAGATTGGCATTTCTGCTTCAGTGCCACTCCTGTGTGTGCCACCTGTCTCAAATTGTGTGCCACATTAAACCTAGTGTGTAATACTGGGCCAGATTTCTTTTCAATTCTCCCTGAAAAAAAAAATAGTGGGAGATTAAGATTGGCATTTCTGCTTCAGTGCCACTCCTGTGTGTGCCACCTGTCTCAAATTTTGTGCCACATTAAACCTAGTGTGTAATACTGGGCCAGATTTCTTTTCAATTCTCCCTGAAAAAATAAAAATAGTGGGAGATTAAGATTGGCATTTCTGCTTCAGTGCCACTCCTCTTGTGAATTCAGCTTTTGGGCTCCCTCCGGTGGTTGTAGAGGGTAATGCAGTTGTGCCTGGACTGCAGGAGTGGACAGGTGTATCTACTAATTGCAAAACTGACTGGGGTATATAGCTTTGCTGGATCCTTTAGTTAGTGCCAGTTGTCCATTGTTCTTGAAGGATTCACTTCCCTGCTGGTCTCTCCAGTTTGCTGTGTTTTTCTACAAAGATAAGTCCTGGCTTTGTTTTTGCTGTCCACCTGCGGTGGACCTTATAGTTCTGTGCATTTTTCATGTTTTTGTCTTGTCCAGCTTGGTCTGTGAAGGATTTTTTGCAGCCTAGCTATTTCTCTGGAGATGCAGATATACCCCCCATGTCTTTAGTCAGATGTGGTGATCCATATTTTCTGCGGTGGATATTTTCTAGTGTTTTTATACTGACCACATAGTACTCTGTTCTATTCTTTCTTTTTAGCTAGTATGGCCTCCTATGCTAAAATCTGATTTCATATCTGCGTATGTTATTTCCCTCTCCTCTCACAGTCAATATTTGTAGGGGGCTATCTATCCTTTGGGGATTTTCTCTGAGGCAAGATAGGTTTCCTTTTTCTGTCTTTAGGGGTAGTTAGATTTTAGGCTGTGCCGAGGGGTCTAGGGAGTGTTAGGTACCCCCCATGGCTACTTCTAGTTGTGCTGCTAGGTTCAGGGTTTGCGGTCAGTACAGGGACCACCTTCTCCAGAGTACGTCTCATGCTGCTCCAAGGCCACCAGATGATAACACACTCCTGTGTGTGCCACCTGTCTCAAATTTTGTGCCACATTAAACCTAGTGTGTAATACTGGGCCAGATTTCTTTTAAATTCTCCCTGAAAAAAAAAATAGTGGGAGATTAAGATTGGCATTTCTGATTCAGTGCCACTCCTGTGTGTGCCACCTGTCTCAAATTTTGTGCCACATTAAACCTAGTGTGTAATACTGGGCCAGATTTCTTTTAAATTCTCCTTGAAAAAAAAAATAGTGGGAGATTAAGATTGGCAATTCTGCCTCATTGCCAGTGCTGTGTGTGCCACCTGTCTCAAATTTTGTGCCACATTAAACCTAGTGTGTAATACTGGGCCAGATTTCTTTTAAATTCTCCCTGAAAAAAAAAATAGTGGGAGATTAAGATTGGCAATTCTGCCTCATTGCCAGTGCTGTGTGGGGCATCTGTCTCTAATTTTGTGCCACAGAACATATACTGTATAAGAGTGGGCCACATTTCTTCAATATTCTCCCAGAAAAAATAAAAAAGGGAGAGATTTTTATTGGTAGTGTCTGCATCAGCATCAGTCCTGTTAGTGGCATATCTGTCTGCCACTGAAGCTGTGTACTGTTATACATTGGGCCTGATTTTCCCTGCAGTCTCACCCACCTATAAAGGGATATATAAATTCAACAGAAGTTTGAGTTCACCTTGTAACTGGTTTTACAGTAACAAATACCGTTAGTTTGGTTACGTTTTTCACACAATGAGGAAGTCTGGTGGAAGAGGTTGTGGCCGTGGGCGGTCATTGCCAACTGGTAATGATGGTAGTGGTGGTGGAGCATCAGGTGGTTGTGGGAAAAGCAATATAGCACCTAAGTCTCGAGTTGTTGAGCCAGGTTCGTCGTCTGGCTACACAAGGCCTCGAACGCTCCCTTTTCAGGGAGTAGGAAAACCGCTTTTAAAGCTGGAGCAGCAAGAACAAGTTTTGGCTTTCCTTGCTGACTCAGCCTCTAGCTCTTTCGCCTCCTCTTCTGAAACTGCTAAATGTAAAAGCAGCGTGTCGTTAGTGGATGTTCATGGTCAGGGACAAGTTGCTTCCTTGTCTTCTTCACCAAGAACAACAGAGAAGGATGCGTCAGGCGACACAACGGGTTACTCCATAGAGCTCTTTACACATACCTTTCCTGGGTAAGAAAGTGAAACAGTTAACAGGCCATGCCCATTACAAGTTGAATCGGACATGGAGTGCACAGATGCACAGCCACAGCCAGATTACTATGCTGTTCCTTTGACTCAGACCAGAACATTGCCCTCGCAGTGTACTGATCCAGAATCAGACCCTGATGAGACTATGGTGCCCCGTCACGAACGCTATACCACCGGCTTACATGGTGACACAGACGAAGTTGCACACGAGATAGAAGAGGAGGTTATAGATGACCCAGTTGTTGACCCCGATTGGCAGCCATTGGGGGAACAGGGTGCAGGCGGCAGTAGCTCTGAAGCGGAGGAGGAGGAGCCGCAGAAGGCATCAACATCGCAACAGGTTCCATCTGCCAGGCCCGTATCTGGCCAAAAACGCGTGGCAAAACTACCCAGAGCTACCCAGTCAACACTTCTTTTCGAGAAAAGCCATCCCAGCCCTCCACCAGCATGTAAAAGACCGCATCGTCCATGGACTCAGGCAATCTGTGAGTACAAAGGTGCACCTGACAACAGATGCACATTCCTTGCCTGGCTCACACCTTAAACCTGGTGGTGCAGTGCTTCCTGAAAAGTTATCCGGGGTTACCCGACCTGCTCCTCCAAGTGCGCAGACTTTGCTCGCATATCCGCCGTTCGCCCGTGCACTCCAGCCGTATGCAGAACCATCAGCAGTCTTTGAACCTTCCCCAGTAGGGTTGAGCAAAACGGGTCGGCCACTTTCAGAAGTCGCCGACTTTTGGCAAAGTCGGGTTTCATGAAACCCGACCCGACCCCTGTGTGGGGTCGGCCATGAAGTCGGCGATCTTCTGAATGTGGTATCGGAATTCCGATCCCGATTTCCGATATGTTTGCAATATCGGAAATCGGTATCGGAATCCATATTTAATGTAAAATAAAGAATTAAAATAAAAAATATCGCTATACTTACCCTCTGACGCACCCTGGTACTAACCGGGAACCTTCCTTCGAAACAGCGCTTCCAGGACCTTCCTAATAGGAATATACTCACCCTCTGACGCACCCTGCTTCTTTCCGGCAGCCTTCCTTCCTAAGAATCAGCGCTTGCAGGACCTTGCGTGACGTCGCAGTGACGTCGCGGCTTGTGATTGGTCACGCGAGCGGTCACATGGGCGGCCGCGCGACCAACCACAAGCCGCGACGTCACCGCAAGGTCCTGGAAGCGCTGATTCGAAGGAAGGAAGGTTCCCGGTTAGTACCAGGGCGCGTCAGAGGGTAAGTATAGCGATATTTTTTATTTTAATTCTTTATTTTACACTTAAATATGGATCCCAGGGCCTGAAGGAGAGTTTCCGCTCCTTCAGACCCTGGGAACCATGGGAAACCCAATGCACTGCATTGGGATTCGAGTTTCGGCCGACCCCGACTTTTTTATAAGATCGGCCGATTTCACTCGACCTGACTTTTGAAAAAGACGGGTTTCGTGAAACCCGACCCGATCCTATAAAAGTAAAGGTCGCTCAACCCTCTTCCCCAGCATCGCCTAATCATCGACGTTGCAACAAGGTGGAACTCCACACTGCACATGCTTCAGAGACTGTGCGAACAGAGGCGTGCTGTTGTGTATTTGTGGGAGGATACACATACACGGGCAGGTAGTTGGATGGCAGACATGGAGTTGTCAGGTGTGCACTGCAGTGGTCGAAGGTACAAGACCTGTGTCAAGTCCTTCAGTGTTTTGAGGATTGCACCCGGCTGGTTAGTGCAGACAACGCCATAATAAGCATGAGCATCCCCCTAATGCGTCTGCTGATGCAAAGTTTGACGCACATAAAGGAGCAGGCGTCTGCAGCCGAGGAAGAGGGAAGCCTTGATGACAGTCAGCCATTGTCTGGTCAGAGCAGTCTACAGGACGAGGTAGAGGGCGAAGAGGAGGAGGACGAGGGGGATGATGGGGATGAGTATTTTTTGAATGAGGAAGCTTCTCCGGGGCCAATAGCAACTGGTGGCGTTGCAAGGCCGGGTTCAGGTTTTTTGAGGGAGACAAGTGACGTAGATTTGCCTGAAACTGCCCCTCAACCCAGCACAACCGCAGATTTGACAACTGGAACTTTGGCCCACATGGCGGATTATGCCTTACGTATCCTCAAAAGGGACCCACGCATTATTAAAATGATGACTGATGACGATTACTGGTTGGCCTGCCTCCTTGATCCTCGCTATATAGGCAAATTGCAAAATATCATGCCACATGAGAACCTCAAACAAATATTAGCAACCAAACAAGCAACTCTTGTAGACCGTTTGATTCAGGCATTCCCAGCACACAGCGCTGGTGATGGTTCTCACACAAGCTGCTGGGGGCAACAGGGCAGAGGTGTTAGAGTTGCACAAATCAGAAGTGGCATTGGACAGAGGGGTTTTCTGACCAGGTTGTGGAGTGATTTCGCCATGACCGCAGACAGGACAGGTACTGCAGCATCAATTCAAAGTGACAGGAGACAACATTTGTCCAGTATGGTTACTAACTATTTTTCATCCCTTATCGATGTTCTCCCTCAACCGTCATTCCCATTTGATTACTGGGCATCCAAAATAGACACCTGGCCTGAATTGGCAGAATATGCATTGCAGGAGCTTGCTTGCCCAGCAGCTAGTGTGCTATCAGAAAGAGTATTCAGTGCTGCTGGTTCAATATTGACTGAAAAAAGGACTCGTCTGGCTACCCAAAATGTTGATGATCTAACCTTCATTAAAATGAACCACTCATGGATTTCTAATTATTTTGCCCCACCTTTCCCGGCTGACACCTAGCTTTCCTATAAAAAGGTCTTGCTTGTGGACTGGTCTTACTGACTGTTCCAATCTCTTTATTTGCAGCATCTATTTGTCCAGTGTCAGAGACCAGATTTTCTCTCTAATGGAAACCAACCTCAGGTATCGTTGTTGATAGGCACCTATTTTGAGAAATAAATCAGAGAGACAGACAGCAGGTTGTCTTTCTAAAGTATTCTTCTTTATTGTCCCGAACCGAGCCCTCTTTTATAGCCCAAAAGTCACAAGGAGTATAGGTTACATAACACTTGGCAAAAACACACATTACTTGATGGGTTGTCACTTATGCCCAAGATAGAATGTGGGGGATGTTTTATACATATTTGTGGTAAACAAGGAATTTGGCTAAACTATGTAGGTTATTCTGGTAAAGAGGGCAAAACAGATGTACATCCTTGAGAGGATATCAACTCCCAACCTATTGACATTCTTCCCGGAATAACTGACCTTCTACTAGATGGAATGTACGGGAAACTGGACTCAGGGAGACTTAGATGATAATACTTGACCCTTTGCAGAGAAATATATTTTATTTATTTCAGATTAACCATTTCTTTCACACCAGCATACAACATGTTTACACCTCCATAAATGGGCTAACTCCCCCCACGGGGCCGTGGTCTCGCCACTTGGCGCAAGCACCCGTGAGAGTGCCGTTTGTCTGAAGAGGTGGGTGTGCCCGCTTTTGTTCGACGGCACGGCCATTGGGTCCCTCATAGTACAATAAAGTGTCTCTGGCGGTGGTGGCGCGCACCCAACGTCAGACACACCGTTGTAACATGAGGGGCCCTGGGCCTGTACCGCCGGCCACAAGAGAGTTTCCCCCCAGCTCAAACAGTGCTCTACCACTTGCAAAATTATCTCTCACAGCTCCAACAATGTTTAGTCTATGCGCTGACATCCTTCAATGCCTAGCACTGACAATACCAATTTGTTGACATGTATGATGCTAGTTAAAATAGTCAGGGTAAGTGTCCTATATTGACACCAGTAAATACTTAGCGCCAAATTACTATGTCTGAAACTCAGCAGAGGAGCCCACCCCTCTACCTAAGTATGCCACCCTTTTGTTTTTTGGTTTTGTCGTTTTGCGAGACATTAACATCTATTTATTTTTTGGGAGTACTAACTGTGTCAGACACTCCTTCCAATCGTCCTCCGCTGACCACACCAATGCTGCCTGTGTACCCCTGCCACATAATCGAAGGTGCTTTGAGCCTATTTTTTTTAATTTTAGGCCTACTAAGTGTGTCTGCGGTCCCTCCTACCATTTGTCCTCAGCTGAGCACACTAATGCCGACCGTGTACCCATGTAACTTTTTTTCAACCTGCAGTGAGCCTACTTTGTGGTGTAAGGCCTACTAGCAGTGTCTGTCTGCGCCACTTAATACAGCTGTCCTCCTCAAAAAAAAAAAAAAAGTCTGGTTTTCAGCCTGTCAGAATTATAAAACTGCATTGGGGCCACAAGTTTCGTTGTGGTCTACAAATTGAGTCTTCCGTTCCAAGGTGTTCTCCTAATTGCCTTTACTGAGCTTCTATCTTCAGGCTCTTGATAAATAGTTTTTTAATCGAACAACTGCAGTGGGGCTACTAGTTTGGTTGGGGCCTACTAACGGTGTCTGCCCCTCCAAGGTGTTCTCCTGGTTGTCTTTCCTGAGCTTCTATCTTCAGGCTCTTGTTAAATAGTTGTTAAATGGAACAACTGCATTTGGCCTACTAGTTGGGTTGGGGCCTACCAACGGTGTCTGCCGCTCCTTGCTGTTCTCCAGGTTTCCTGTCCTGAAATTCCATTTTCAGGCTCTCCGTAAGTAGTTGTTAATATTACACTGAATTTGGCCTACTAGTGTGGTTGGGGCCTACTAACGGTGTATGCTGCTCCATGCTGTTCTCATGGTTTCTTGTCCTGAAATTCCATTTTCAGGCTCTCGTTAAGTAGTTGTTGAAACAACACTGCATTAGGCCTACAAGTTGGGTCTGGGTTGTAGAGACGGTGTCTGCCGCTCCAAGATGTTCTCCAGGTTGCCTCTCCCTAGCTTCTATCTTGAAGCTCTTATTAAGTAGTTGTTGAAACAACACTGCATTAGGCCTACAAGTTGGGTCTGGGTTGTAGAGACGGTGTCTGCCGCTCCAAGGTGTTCTCCAGGTTGCCTCTCCCTAACCTTCTATCTTGAAGCTCTCATTAAGTAGTTGTTGAAACAACACTGCATTAGGCCTACAAGTTGGGTCTGGGTTGTAGAGACGGTGTCTGCCGCTCCAAGGTGTTCTCCAGGTTGCCTCTCCCTAGCTTCTATCTTGAAGCTCTCATTAAGTAGTTGTTGAAACAACACTGCATTAGGCCTACAAGTTGGGTCTGGGTTGTAGAGACGGTGTCTGCCGCTCCAAGGTGTTCTCCAGGTTGCCTCTCTCTAGCTTCTATCTTGAAGCTCTCGTTAAGTATTTGTTGAAACAACACTGCATTAGGCCTACAAGTTGGGTCTGCGTTGTAGAGACGGTGTCTGCCGCTCCAAGGTGTTCTCCAGGTTGCCTCTCCCTAACCTTCTATCTTGAAGCTCTCGTTAAGTAGTTGTTGAAACAACACTGGATTAGGCCTACAAGTTGGGTCTTGGTTGTAGAGATGGTGTCTGCCGCTCCAAGGTGTTCTCCAGGTTGCCTCTCCCTAGCTTCTATCTTAAAGCTCTCATTAAGTAGTTGTTGAAACAACACTGCATTAGGCCTACAAGTTGGGCCTGGGTTGTAGAGACGGTGTCTGCCGCTCCAAGCTGTTCTCCAGGTTGCCTCTCCCTAGGTTCTATCTTGAAGCTCTCGTTTTGTCGCTATAAAAACGTGATAAAAACGCGAAGAAAAATGCTTACATATGCCTCCTATTATTTAAAGTGTATTCCGCATTTCTTGTGCAAATGTTGCTTTTGCGGAAAAAAAAGCAACATGTTCATTAACCCTAGAACGCATACCCATAGAAATCTACACATTCACGCACCTGGGGCCTTTCAGGCCTGTTTACAATTATCATGGAATAACTCAAATAAAAGTACATTTCAAAGTTTATTGCAAAGTAAGGATGCATTCCCACTAGCGCAGGGGTCCGCCAGGACGGGATTTCGTGATGGATCGGATCTCCTGGTGACCCCAGCTAAGGCTGGCGGACGCATACCTGGAGCCTCGCAGGCCTGGCAGGTTACATGTTTTCTATTTTCTGTAAAATTACTTTAGTTAGAATTTTGAAACTCTAGGTATTCCTCAGGTATATAGTTGTTAGTAATTTCCAGTTGTTCATATATTTTTATGTTATAGGCATTTTGGTATAACAACCTTTTTTGGGGACTACCCCATATTCACGCACCTGGGGCCTTTTAGGCTTGTGTGCAAATAACACAGAATAACTCAAATAAAAATACTTTTCAAAATGTATTTTACAATTGCAAGGTAAGGATGCATTCCAACTAGCGCTGGGGTCCGCCAGGACGGGATCCGTAATGGATCTGACCTCCTGGTGACCCCAGCTAAGGCTGGCGGAATCCCGCCATTCCGGCAGCCTTAGCTGGAGTTACCAGGAGGTCAGATCCATTATGGATCCCCTTCTGGCGAACCCCAGCGCTACTGGGAACACAGCCTAAGATATGTATATTTCAAAACATAATTATGTGCATAAAACAACAAAAAAGTAAGTAAATGGGCATGCCAAATATAGGCATTCTATATGCAATTTTGTTATGAAAACATTTTTTGGTTGTAGCAAACTTGGTGCAGGAATATTTATTTGTAACTTTACATATTCCCCTGACAATTCTCGCATATTATTTTTTCGGCTGAATGTTCCTTGCATACATTTTGTCCGCAAGTAGAACAGAAACGCTCCGATTTTCTTTCCTTCTTTGCTGGACAAATATAGCAGCGCTTTCTTTTTTTTTTCTCTTTGCTCTGGATGTTCCAGAAAGCGTATTCCACATCGGATCATTGCCTCCGTAATTTGCCTTGATAAGCTTATCATGCTTCTTCTCTCCATCATAGTAGGCATCAAAAGTTCATAACAAAGTTCTGTCAAAAATAGACGTCTCTTGTCTTTCCTGTTGGCATGGAATTCTGGATTAGTTTGACAATAAACAATGTAGTTATTGAGGGCTGACACATCAAGGATATTGGAAAAAAGGGCAACAGGCCAACGTTTAGTCTGCCTTTTGCACGAATACTCTCATCTTGTCGACACCTCCTTTTGTCTTATTATAATGCAGTATGATTTCAGGTATTTTTTTCCTTTCTTTGGTGTCAATACTTCCATCATGATGCATTTTACTCAGTAATATCACGGATTTTTCTTTCTTGGCTTTATAAGACACCATTGTTGCTTGATTGCAGAAACTGAATACACTCTCGTAGATTGTTCGCTGTGCATTGTGCTTCATGATTGGAGGAATTTTGCGGCGGTTTGTCCACATAGTACCAACAAGTGTAAGTTGCTTTGGAAGCAAAAAGTTGGCCATTTCAAAATTGGTAAAGTAATTATCCATTGTAATATTTTTTCCTGAATTGAAAATTGGTAGAGCAAGTGTTTTTACTATGTCGGAACATAGGTCTTTCTGGACTAGAGCATCAGCTTCTTTGCCACAGTAAATCACATGACCATGTTGTCATGCAGAATCCACACTCTTCCCAGCAATAGCAGAGTCATAAAAGTTCTTCCCCAGCAACAATACAGACAAAAAGACTGAGTATCACATGTAAACCTAGTACAGGCCTAAAAGGCCCCAGGTGCGTGAATATGGGGTAGTCCCAAAAAAAGGTTGTTATACCGAAATGTCTGTAACATAAAAATATATGAATAACTGGAAATTACTAACAACTATATACCTGAGGATTACCTAGATTTTCAAAATTCTAACTAAAGTACTTTTACAGAAAATAGAAAACAAGTAACCTGGCAGGCCTGCGAGGCCCCAGGTATGCGTTCTAGGGTTAAATTCGCGGAATTGCGGGGATTCCGCACACCTAGGAATGCATTGATCTGCTTACTTTCCGCATGGGGCTGTGCACACCATGCGGGAAGTAAGCAGATTATGTGCGGTTGGTACCCAGGGTGGAGGAGACTCTCCTCCACGGACTGGGCACCATATAATTGGTAAAAAAAAGAATTAAAATAAAAAATAGTGATATACTCACCCTCTGATGGCCCCGGAGTCCTCCCGCCGCTCATCGGTGCATGCTATCTCTTCCATTCTTATAGATGCTCTGTGTGAAGGACCTGCGATGACGTCGCCGTCTTGTGATTGGTCGCGTGACCGCTCATGTGACCGCGATGTCATCGATGGTCCTGCACACACACACCATCTATAGGAACGGACACCGCTGAGGAGATCGGCTGTCTGCAGGTAAGTATAACCATTTTTTTTATTTTTTTTATTATTTTTAAACATTCTATCTTTTACTATTGATGCTGCATAGGCAGCATCTATAGTAAAAAGTTGGTCACACTTGTCAAACACTATGTTTGACAAGTGTGACCAACCTGTCAGTCAGTTTTCCAAGCAATGCTACAGATCGCTTGGAAAACTTTAGCATTCTGCAAGCTAATTTCGCTTGCAAAATGCAAAAAAAAAAACGCAAAAAAAACGCAAAAAAAAAAATGCGGATTTCTTGCAGAAAATTTCCGGTTTTCTTCAGGAAATTTCTGCAAAAAATGCTGACGTGTGCACATACCCTTAGTCTGCTTTTTTTTCCCTTCTACCCAGAAGAATTTGCTGGGTAGAAGGGCAAAAATGGGCAATTGTAAGTGCACAGTACTATATAATATGACTATTGCAGTATAATGAGAAGCTAAAAAATTTGATGGACGTGCTTCTCTAATTCCAAACAGCGCCATTTAGGCTATGAAAGATTAAGGTGTTTTCTTCCTTTTTTTGGGAAAGGGGGTGTTTGAGTGCATCTTCTCCAAAATCCTTGTTAAAAAAACACTTTAAAACTCATTCCATACATTTCTATGGTAAATTCACTTTGCTGTTCATGTAAGTGGTGTTATAGGTGGGAGAGGGCAGAGGGGTAGGAGAGGTTTTTTTTTTCTAAAGAGGGTGTGAAAAACACCTACTGTTGGTGAAAAAAAATGTATGTCAATTATTTGTCGATTCTGATGGAATCTGCACTAAACTAGGGGCTGTCAAATCAATAAACTGCAGAAAACTTTTCCCTAACTCTTCAAAAAACAATTTAAAGCCACTTTAGGAAATTAAAAACTTATCTAAAAGCACACACATAAAGAAGTATTTCCTGAAATATTTTCCGCTGGAAAATGTTGTCATTTTGTAATGCCTCAACAACATGTGTGAACATGGTCTTAGCGCTTTACAACGCAAGCCTTAGTACCATAGAGTGCCCATATAAAAAAGGAAACTTTTTACCAATAATTGAAAGTGCTGCTATTATTATTTTTCGATATTGCTTCCTTTATTATAAGTTAGTTAGCTAGATCTGCCTTAATTTTTCCTTCCCAGTAAATAAGGATCTCTACAGACAATAATGTGTGTTTAATGTCAACATTGCATAAAAATAAGGAGCGGGCACTTTTGTTGGGTTGTAAGGAAAAGAATTGTCTTCACTGAGCAGTCATAATAACCAATAAATGGTGTTTCACATATTCCTATGCCATTCAGTCACTAGGGCACTGCAGAGCCCCATGCTTGGATAAGTGGGACTTATTATCAAGTTATCCTCTATCCCAAAGGAACATGATTTGCGATAATCCTACATACTGTTTATTTAAAGAGGACCTGTCACTTGCTTAAAAAAATTACTTAAATACTTTGTAAAAAAAAGTGGTTGGGATTAGGGGTGTGTTTGGGTTAGGGTTTGTTAGAATTGGGGGTTTCCACTGTTTAGGCACATCAGGGCTCTCCAAACGTAACCTGGCGTCCGATTTCAATTCCAGCCAATTCTGCATTGAAAAAGTAAAACAGTGCTGCTTCCCTTCCGGGCTCTCCTGTGCGCCCAAACAGGGGTTTACCCCAACACATGGGGTATCGGCGTACTCAGGACAAATTGGACAACAACTTCTGTGGTCCAATTTCTCTTGTTACCCTTGGGAAAATACAAATTTTGGGGGGCTAAAAAAACATTATAAACTGTAGTGAAATACTTGGGGGTTCAAAATTCTCACAACACATCTAAATAAGTTCCTTGGGGGGTCTAATTTCCAACATGGGGGCACTTGTGGGGAGTTTCTACTGTTTAGGTACATCAGGGGCTCTGCAAATGCAATGTGACGCTTGCAGACCAATCCATCTAAGTCTGTATTCCAAATGGCGCTTTTTCCCTACCGAGCTCTGCCATGCACCCAAACGATGGTTACCCCCCACATATGGGGTATCTGCGTACTCAGGACAAATTGCACAACAACTTTTGCGGTCCAATTTCTCCTGTTACCCTTGGGAAAATACAAAACTGGGGGCTAACAAATAAGTTTTGTGGAAAAAAATAATTTTTATTTTCTCGGCTCTGAGTTATAAACTGTAGTGAATCACTTGGAGGTTCAAAGCTCTCACAACACATCTAGATATGATCCATAGGGGGTCTACTTTCCAAAATGGTGTCACTTGTGGGGGATTTCAATGTTTAGGCACATCAGGGGCTCTCCAAACGCAACATGGCGTCCCATTTCAATTCCAGCCAATTTTTCATTGAAAACTGCCATGCACCCAAACAGTGGTTTACCCCCACATATTGGGTATCAGCATACTCAGGACAAATGGCACAACAACATTTGGGGTACAATTTCTTCTGGTACACTTGGGAAAATAAAAAATTTGGGGCAAAAATTTCATTTTTGTGAAAAAATATTATTTTTTATTTTTACGGCTCTACAGTATAAACTTCTGTGAAGCACTTGATGGGTCAAAGTGCTCACCACACATCTAGATAAGTTACTTAGGGGTCTACTTTCCAAAATGGTGTCACCTGTGGGGAGTTTCAATGTTTAGGCACATTAGTGGCTCTCCAAACGCAACATGGCAACATCCCATCTCAATTCCAGCCAATTTTGCATTGAAAAGTCAAATTGCGCTCCTTCCCTTCCGAGCTCTGCCATACGCCCAACATATGGGGTATCGGGGTACTCAGGTCAAATTGTACAACAACTTTTGGGGTCCATTTTCTCCTGTTACCCTTGGTAAAATAAAACAAATTGGAGCTGAAGTAAATTTTTTGTGAAAAAAAATTAAATGTTCATTTTTTTTTTAAACATTCCAAAAATTCCTGTGAAACACCTGAATGGTTAATAAGCTACTTGAATGTGGTTTTGAGCACCTTGAGGGGTGCAGTTTTTAGAATGGTCATATAGACCCCTCAAAATGTGACGTGGTCCCTAAAAAAATGGTGTTGTAAAAATGAGAAATTGCTGGTCAAATTTAACCCTTATAACTCCCTAACAAAAAAAAATGTTGTTTCCAAAATTGGGCTGATGTAAAGTAGACATATGGGAAATGTTACTTATTAAGTATTTTGTGTGACATATCTCTGTGATTTAAGGGCATAAAAATTCAAAGTTGGAAAATTGCGAAATTTAAAAATTTTCGCCAAATTTGTTTTTTTTCACAAATAAATGCAGGTAATATCACAGAAATTTTACCACTATCATGAAGTACAACAATGTCAGAATCACCGGGATCCATTGAAGCGTTCCAGAGTTATAACCTCATAAAGGGACAGTGGTCAGAATTGTAAAAATTGGCCCGGTCATTAACGTGCAAACCACCCTCGGGGCTTAAGGGGTTAACTCTATCTTACCCTACTGACTGTCTGATGCTGGGCAGACTATAACAATGTTATCAACATTATATGGACATTATTCTTAACATCACATTATGTATCACAGAGTACACATCACACAGTACACACTACACATCACACAGGTTACATGAAGGCTTACACTGCAAGCAGAGATTTCACATATTGCTCTCCAGAGGAAACAAATGTAGAAATATTTGCAATGGAGTGACGTAGCGCAAAACTTAAAAAAGCAGAAGAATCTGGAGAGATGAGGTATTTTTACAAGATATTTAACTAATTTTTTTTAGTAAGTCACAGATCCTCTTTACAACGTCCATCTCCAACATGAGTAATTACATTATGGGTTGTTGTCCATCTCCAATCTTTTTTAGTTTGAACTAACTGAGATGGGATTAGTGATGAGCGAGTGTGCTCAATACTCGAGTTTTCCGAACGTGCTCAGCTGTTCTCCGAGTATCCTGGGCATGCACGTAGATTATGTTTGTGCCCCTGCAGCTGCATGATTTGCGGCTGCTAGACAGCCTGAAAACATGTGGGGATTCCCTAACAAAAAAGCAATCCTTACATATGTTCAGGTTGTCTAATAGCCGCAAATCATGCAGCTGCGGAGACAAAAAACATAATCTACAAGCACACCCAAAATACTCGGAGAACACCCGTGCACGCTCGGAAAACTCAAGTAACGAGCACACTCACTCATCACTAGATAGGATCCAAAAGAAAAAGTGATTTCCATTCAAAATAACTTTTATTATTTCTCGCACCTCACCAGACACATTTTGGTTTTATTTTATCCTGTTTTGTACTTTTTTCTAGGTTTACGTTTATCAAACCTTATTATAGCCTGATATTCACATTTCCCATTTCCTGTAGCTTAGTATCTATATGGCAGTCGGCATATTTTTGGTAATTTGCTTTCTAAACAATTGACTGCCTCTAATTACAAGGATCATTTAGTCTGGGAGGATCCTAAAATACCTAATGAAAAATTAGCAATTCCAAAGGGAAGCTAACAACCATGCATCCTTCAGTTACTGGAAATAGATGCATGTACCGTATATATTGAATACAAATAAGAGAAAATACAAAAACTATGACGTGGATATAAGATGCAATGTGTGGGACATAATCAATTAAACCAGGGTACCCATTATTTATATTATGTTATCCGAGTTGTCATCAAGAAGTGTGGAAACTGAACCTTTAAAAAAGAAACAGGGGTCCTGGTCCCTCTATATAACCAGTACAAATTAATTTTTTTGCACTTTTTATCATATCATTTTTCGCAGGATGCAGCTAGGCCTCTTTTTGTTGGCTTGGTCTATTAGGGCGCCTGTCCCTGTGTGTTGCATATTATAGTGCTGGGCAGCCCGCCTGATAATGCAAGGGCGTCATTAATAGGCTGAAAGCCAGACACATTGCATCACACTTACTTGTGTGACTGGCGTCCTACGCAAGCCATATCAATGTGCAATTTTTTCTACTAGGCAGCCAACCCCACGATAATCTGGTAGGTGTGGGGGTGGCTGTTTTTGTCAGTAGTTTGCACCTGTGCTGCCCCTTACCTTTATCAGTGGAGGCCTCCTGCATCCTGCTAGATGTGCGTTTGTCATCAGACAGGGTTTTGGGAATGCCGTATCTTATGCTATGTGTTTTTTTTCCGATTGCCAACTTCAAAATCAGAGCAATGCCCTGACCGAAATTAAATACTCTGCAAAGCACCAGAGGAAGCTGCACCCTGTAATTACAGGCGGTGTCATACCATGCTAGCCTGCCTTCCCTTCTACTTTCAGTGGTGAGATAGCAAAGCCAGAGATAAGAACTGTAGTCTGAAATGCAAAGTGACACTGTGGCCGGAGATAGTGAAAGTGACACTGTGGCCTTTAACTAGTAGTAGAGATGAGCGAATCGATTCGCAGAAGCTTGTGTCCAAGGGAAAGTTCCTAATATTCACAGTTTCATGCAAATTTGAATATTTTGACAATTGATTCGAAGTTCGCAAAGAAAAAAATACATGCCCACCATCATTTCCTGCACTGCTGAGGCATCAGAGAGCAGGAAAATGTCATTTTGAATTGCTGTGTGGTCTCCCCAGCTATAATCTTTATTAATAATAATCTTTATTTTTATATAGCGCTAACATATTCCGCAGCGCTTTACACACATTATCATCACTGTCCCTGATAGGGCTCACAATCTAGAATCCCTATCTGTATGTCTTTAGAATGTGGGAGGAAACCGGAGTGCCCGGAGGAAACCCACGCAAACACAGAGAGAACATACAAACTCTTTGCAGATGTTGTCCTGGGTGGGATTAGAACCCAGGACCCCAGCGCTGCAAGGCTGCAGTGCTAACCACTGTGCCACCGTGCTGCCCATGCTATGACATTTTATGGATTATCATACCTTGTACAGTGGCGGTCAGCGGTTCCCAAAAAAGCAGTCCCTACCGCAAAGTCGTTTTCCATCTCAAGAGTCACTGGGTATGTTTTTCTCTCATGTAGAGTGTAAGCTCTTATGGTCAGCGAGGTCCTCTCTCTCTCTCTCCTGTAGAGTGTAAGTTCTTATGGTCAGTGGGGTCCTCTCTCTCTTCTGTAGAGTGTAAGCTCTTATGGTCTTGGGGTCCTCTCTCTCTTTTCTGTAGAGTGTAAGCTCTTATGGTCAGTTGGGTCCTCTCTTTTCTGTAGAGTGTAAGCTCTTATGATCAGCGGGGTCCTCTCTTTTCTGTACAGTGTAAGTTCTTATGATCAGCGGGGTCCTCTCTTTTCTGTAGAGTATAAGATATTATGATCAGCGGGGTCCTCTCTTTTCTGTAGAGTGTAAGCTATTATGATCAGCGGGGTCCTCTCTTTTCTGTAGAGTGTAAGCTCTTATGATCAGCGGGGTCCTCTCTTTTCTGTAGAGTGTAAGCTCTTATGATCAGCGGGGTCCTCTCTTTTCTGTAGAGTATAAGCTATTATGGTCAGCGGGGTCCTCTCTTTTCTGTAGAGTGTAAGCTCTTATGGTCAGCGGGGTCCTCTCTTTTCTGTAGAGTGTAAGCTCTTATGATCAGCGGGGTCCTCTCTTTTCTGTAGAGTATAAGCTATTATGATCAGCGGGGTCCTCTCTTTTCTGTAGAGTGTAAGCTCTTATGGTCAGCGGGGTCTTCTCTCTCTTTTCTGTAGAGTATAAGCTATTATGATCAGCGGGGTCCTCTCTTTTCTGTAGAGTGTAAGCTCTTATGGTCAGTGGGGTCCTCTCTTTTCTGTAGAGTGTAAGCTCTTATGGTCAGCGGGGTCCTCTCTCTCCTGTAGAGTGTAAGCTCTTATGGTCAGTGGGGTCCTCTCTCTCTTCTGTAGAGTGTAAGCTCTTATGGTCTTGGGGTCCTCTCTCTTTTCTGTAGAGTGTAAGCTCTTATGGTCAGCGGGGTCCTCTCTTTTCTGTACAGTGTAAGCTCTTATGGTCAGTTGGGTCCTCTCTTTTCTGTAGAGTGTAAGTTCTTATGATCAGCGGGGTCCTCTCTTTTCTGTAGAGTGTAAGCTCTTATGGTCAGTGGGGTCCTCTCTTTTCTGTAGAGTGTAAGCTCTTATGATCAGCGGGGTCCTCTCTTTTCTGTAGAGTATAAGCTATTATGATCAGCGGGGTCCTCTCTTTTCTGTAGAGTGTAAGCTCTTATGGTCAGTGGGGTCCTCTCTTTTCTGTAGAGTGTAAGCTCTTATGATCAGCGGGGTCCTCTCTTTTCTGTAGAGTATAAGCTATTATGATCAGCGGGGTCCTCTCTTTTCTGTAGAGTGTAAGCTCTTATGGTCAGCAGGGTCCTCTCTTTTCTGTAGAGTGTAAGGTATTATGATCAGCGGGGTCCTCTCTTTTCTGTAGAGTGTAAGCTCTTATGGTCAGCGGGGTCTTCTCTCTCTTTTCTGTAGAGTATAAGCTATTATGATCAGCGGGGTCCTCTCTTTTCTGTAGAGTGTAAGCTCTTATGGTCAGCGGGGTCCTCTCTTTTCTGTAGAGTGTAAGCTCTTATGGTCAGCGGGGTCTTCTCTCTCTTTTCTGTAGAGTATAAGCTATTATGATCAGCGAGGTCCTCTCTCTTTTCTGTAGAGTGTAAGCTCTTATGGTCAGCGGGGTCCTCTCTCTCCTGTAGAGTGTAATCTCTTATGGTCAGTGGGGTCCTCTCTCTTCTGTAGAGTGTAAGCTCTTATGGTCAGCGGGGTCCTCTCTCTCCTGTAGAGTGTAATCTCTTATGGTCAGTGGGGTCCTCTCTCTTCTGTAGAGTGTAAGCTCTTATGGTCAGCGGGGTCCTCTCTCTCTCCTGTAGAGTGTAAGCTCTTATGGTCAGTGGGGTCTTCTCTCTTCTGTAGAGTGTAAGCTCTTATGGTCAGCGGGGTTCTCTCTTCTGTAGAGTGTAAGCTCTTATGGTCAGTGGGGTCCTCTCTCTCTTCTGTAGAGTGCAAGCTCTTATGGTCAGTGGGGTCCTCTCTCTTTCCTGTAGAGTGTAAGCTCTTATGGCCAGTGGGGTCCGCTCTCTCAGTTTTTAGAGTGCAAGTTCTTATGGTCAGCAGAGTCATCTCTCTCCTCTCCCCATGTCTATTTTACTAGCAGTTTTAAGCTTTTCAGTATGAAATTCACAAAAATGTATTCAATGCAAATCAATTTTTTTTTAAATTAAGTGAAGCCAGCGAATTTGAATTTCTTAAGAACTTCTCATCTCTACTGATCAGTACAGTGAGGATCACCCAGGAAAGGAAGACAAAGAATTACTTCTTCTGCAGTGGATAGGTTCACTAGACTTGCAACCCTTACAAACCACAAATTGTCAGCACCTCAGATAACAATCCTCATAAATGATGCACTGACAATAAGGGGTATATACTGCTGAACATCAACTATCCAGAAAACTGTGTGAAGCAGGCCTCTACAGTAAAAGCCACTACTGAGTACCACAAACAAGAAGAGACTTGTTTGGGTCAGGTGGTACAAGAAATGAACATTAGATTAGTGGAAATCTATACTGTGGTCTGTTGAGTCAAAATTTGAGAATTTTGATACCACCAGCTATGAAGTTAGCGGATGGTTTTTACATGTGTGGTATCCACCAGGATACATAGAGGTGGTTGTGTGATGTGGTGGTGCTTTGGTGGTGAGCTACTCCAGTGATATGTTTCTCTGTCTGTTTTGCACTTAATGGGACTATCATATGTGTTGCAACAGGACTATCACACAAAACACCCACAGGCCATGTAATGACTATGTGACCAAGAAGGAAAGGGATGAATGCTGCATCAAATGGCATTGCCTCCACAATCACAATCTTATTCAACCCAATTGAGATAGTTTGAGATTTGTTGCATTCAGAGTGAAGGCAAAAATGCTAATTGTACTGTTCAACACAGCTGGGAACTCCTTCAAAACTGTTCAAAGCCATTGCAGATAACAACCTGATGAAGCTGCTTGAGAGAATGCCAAAGTGGTGCAATGCAGTCTTCAGAGTAAATGGGGAGTACTATAAGGGATTATCTTTAGCCCACAATGTTATGTATACTGAAGAAATGTTCCAGAATTTTTAAAAGCTGTTATAATGTCGGCCATTACTACCTCTTGTGGTCGGACATTCCACATTCTTACTGCTCTAACTGTAAAGAACCCTTTTCCATTTAGCTGCTGGAATTGCCTTTTTTCCACCTCTAATGAGTGCCCCCTAGTCTTTAGTGTGATCTTTGGAAGGAATAAGTCACGCGCCAGTCCTTTATACAGATAAATGAAATCTCCTATGAGACACATTTTTTAAGTCACGCACCAGTCCTTTATACAGATAAATATTTCATTTATCTGTATAAAGGACTGGCGCGTGACTTAAAAAAATGAGACACATTTTTTCTCCTATGTAGTATATAACTACGTAGTATATAACTACGTAGTATATAACACAGCCACGTAGTATATAGCACAGCCACATAGTGTATTGCAGAGCCACATAGTATATAGCACAGCCCATGCAGTATACAACACAGCCCACGTAATATATAGCACAGCCCACGTAGTATATAGCACAGGCCACGCAGTATATAACACAGCAGATTTAGTATATAACACAACCACATAGTATATATCTCAGCCAGGTAGTATATTGCACAGCCACATAGTATATAGCACAGCCCACGTAGTGCAGAGCACAGAGACGTAGTATATAACACAGCCCACATAGTATATAACAGCCCACGTAACGTAGTATATAGCAATGTGGGCATCATATCCCTGTTAAAAAAAGAATTAAAATAAAAAATAGTTATATACTCACCTTCCAGAGGCTCCCGGATCCAGGCCAGGCTTTTAGCGATGCTCCGTTCCCAGTAATGCCTTGCGGCAATAACTCGTGATGATGTAGCGGTCTCGCGATATCGCTATGTCATCACAGGTCATTGCCGCAATGCATTCTTGGGACTGGAATGTTGCGTGGAGCGGGAAAGGCTACCGCGGACACCGGAGGGTGAGAATATAATTATTCTTTTTTTAAATTATTTTTAACATTACATGTTTTTACTATTGTTGCTGCATAGGCAGAATCAATAGTAAAAAGCAATTCGCGGCCGGACTGTGCCCAGCCGGCCGCTACCAATCAGCGATGCGGGATTTCCGTGACAGACAGACGAAAGTGGAAAACAGACTAACAGACGGAAGTGGACCTTAGACAATTATATATATAGATGGAGGTCTATGGGGAGAGTATTAAACTATATGGATGACAATGGAGAACATTATAATACATGGAGAACTATGGGGTGCATTATACTATGTGGAGGACTATGGAATGCATTATACTAAATGAGCAAAGTGCTGTCTATACATGGAATGATTGGATTGTTTATGCTGGAACACAAATTGCTCTCAGCAACACATCGCCCGGTGAAAACCGCAGATATGCTGTGTTATGTTTGCTATGACAGGTGTTATGAAGGCAATCCAGAAACACAGTGTGCTTAGCGATCAGAGCGCACACAGTGATCTGACAAATACCCAAAAATACAAGAACGAGCTCTGAGACGTGGAAACTCTGTAGACTGCACACCTGATCCTATCCTAAACACAACTAAAAGCGGCTGTGGATTGCGCCTAACAACTACCTAGGCAACTCGGCACAGCCTAAGAAACTAGCTAGCCTGAAGATAGAAAAATAGGCCTGACTTGCCCCAGAGAAATTCCCCAAAGGAAAAGGCAGCCCCCCACATATAATGACTGTGAGTAAGATGAAAAGACAAAACGTAGGGATGAAATAGATTCAGCAAAGTGGGGCCCGATATTCTAGGACAGAGCGAGGACAGTAAAGCGAACTTTGCAGTCTACAAAAAACCCTAAAGCAAAACCACGCAAAGGGGACAAAAAAAACCCACCGTGCCGAACTAACGGCACGGCGGTACACCCTTTGCGTCTCAGAGCTTCCAGCAAAACAAAAGACAAGCTGGACAGAAAAAAGCAACAAAAAAGCAAAAAGCACTTAGCTATACAGAGCAGCAGGTAACAGGAACAATCAGGAGAAGCTCAGATCCAACACTGAAACATTGACAAGGAGCAAGGATAGCAGCATCAGGCGGAGTTAAGTAATGAAGCAGTTAACGAGCTCACCAGAACACCTGAGGGAGGAAGCTCAGAAGCTGCAGTACCACTTGTGACCACAGGAGTGAATTCAGCCACAGAATTCACAACAATGCTGCTCATAACATACTGTATGGGGACAAATTGACCTAATAGGGATTGTTCTGTTCCCATTATTCTTCCTCAGCTCGTAAAAAGAGGCCGGGAAACAAGAGTCAAATGACTTCATTATTGTTGATCACGCTCGTTTAACGGCCTGATCTCAGCACATGTAAATACAACCAAAATGTTTCTGAGTGATGGTGCAATATGTTAGCATTTCGGGCCCCACTTTAAACTTTTGCCCAGGGCCCAACTGTGTCTAAAACCGGCCCTCTATGCAAGCTGACTTTGAAGTCAGCTCACATGCCGGGCCCACATATTTCCCAACTGATGATGGCTATGTTATTCCGCCATCATCTGCCACTAACAGCCGCAGATGAAGGCAAATGTTAAATGTTGTTGTCAATCTGTGACAGCGGCATTTAACACATGCTGGCAGAGGGGCACATCATTTCATGGGTTGCCATGACATCTAGGGGTCTGCTGAAGACCCCTATTCTTATTATGACGATACTCCTGTGAAAACCAGCCTGTAGCTGACCATGATTCTTCCTATATACGACAATACTGTATATAGCACAAGCGATCAAATGATCCCAGGTTCAAGTCCACTAAGGGGGCTAATAAATACAGTAAAAAGATAAAAATATTTTTAAAAATTAAAAGTATGTATAACAGTTCAAATCACACCCCGGTTCACCCATTAAAAATTAAGAAAAAAAAATAGTATATAAATGTTTGATCTATCAAAATATAAAAGTACAACTTGTCCCGCAAGAATCAAGTCCTCACATGGATATCTCAACTGAAAAATTAAAAAAAATGATGGCTCTTGGAATAAAGGGAGGAAGAGTTTACATCAGCCTTAGCATCTATCCGGCTGCCTTCTTATTGACTGTAGGAGACAGTCAATGGACGCAGCGGCATTTAATCTGTTGTATCGTCAGTGTTCATATTGGTATCAACAAATCTGTGAAAGTATAGTTTATCAAAATATAAAATTAAGGATTCAGGAACCCTTACAATAAACCATTAGTAAACCCTTTTAGTAATCCTACAGTTTCCTATGAGATCAGTGCGTAAAAAAAATTGCACGGCACAAGCATGGTCCGTGTGCCGTGTGATTTTTTTTTTTCTCGCACCCATTAACTTGCATTGCCAAGTCTCGTCTGATATACGCTGCCACTCGCAGCATGTTATGATTTTTTTTTCTCTGAGCTAAAAAAATCGCAGATGAACACAGAATCATTGACTAACACTAGTCAGAGTGCAACCCGATTATTTATCAGATTGCGCTCGTCCATTTTAAACACAGATGAGTCCTTATAGTCCAAGTATGTGTTATCAGATACAGGGAAATGAAGTACACTCTCCCAGGGAAAAGTACCTAGCAACACCCACTTGGACCAAAGTTAAGCGATTAGGTGCTAAATCCTTATTTTTGTTAAGATCTCGTCAATTGATAGGCGAAATAAAAAGAAAGGTGTATTCCACTCTGCAACCACTATTTCAAGGTGAGTCCAGCTCAACGTGAAAAAGATGATGAAAGGTCCCCTTTAAATACAACTATTTACCTACTAACGTGAGCATTGTTTAAAATAATTTTTGGTAATAGAGAGGTGAAATAAAAAAAAATAAAAATGTATTCCATTAAATCCTATGCCCAGCTTAACATGAAAAATTTATGAAAGGTCCTTTTTAAAGAGGTCGTCCGGTACAAACTGATAAGTCTGCAGTCGCCCTCTATGACTGCAGACTTATTAATCCCCTCCTTAGAGCACGCACTTTGTGCTGCGATGATTCGGAGCCA
Organism: Ranitomeya imitator; assembly: GCF_032444005.1. Taxonomy (NCBI): domain Eukaryota; kingdom Metazoa; phylum Chordata; class Amphibia; order Anura; family Dendrobatidae; genus Ranitomeya; species Ranitomeya imitator. The sequence goes on along the minus strand of NC_091284.1, from coordinate 790,464,675 downwards.
GGGCTGGCGGATACGTCTGCATTATACATAGTCCCTGCCAGAGCCCATCCAGTGGGCATGGCCTTGCTCCATACACTTGTGTGGAGTCAGGCCGCCCCCTTTATTCGACCATGCCCACTGGACGGCCGCTTCTCTGGTTGGTGTGCGGCCTCGCTCAATACAAGTGTATGTAAGTAGCCATTAGGGAAAATGGAGCTTGCCAAAATGGTTTGCTGGACCAATGTAACATGTAATGGAAGTAATGTACCGTCACGTGTAACTGTAAAGTTCCTGCCTCTGGACCGTGCAGAAAAAGCATTGGTAAAGTGTAGTGTCTGCTATCTGATGAATGAACTTCTCGTCAAGTTGTCCAGTAAAAACTCTATTTTTGGACTCTGGTCTTCCTTTTTCACATTTGCCTCATCAGGTCCTGGGCCTCTTGGCCTATATATATATTATTATTTCTTTTTTTTCAACTGGTCTTGGTCCTGGCCTGTTTATATATATATATATATATATATATATATATATATATATATATATATATTACACATATTATTTTTTTTTTCAACAAGCACACTTCGTGAGACAATTGTGTTTAAATTTCTGGATAATGGAGATTTTTCTTTTGTCTCTTTAAAACAAGAATTATGTCTTGCACATGTCACAATCCGGTAAACACATTTTCGGTGACACATAAGTCTTTCTTTCAGGTCTTTTGCCAAAAAACAATAATAGGACAGAGCGATATTAAACTGTTCTCCTTGTTGAAAGTGTGTGAAGAATATATAAAAGGCTGTTATTAAGGTGTTATTACAGTACAATTACTGCAATATGTCACAGATCAATCAATTCACAGTCACACTGACTCTGCAGGTCCTTCGCCTCCCTGTATGTCACTTGAATCTTTGGACTATTATTCACAGACTGAGAGTATCACTCGTATTTTTAATGTACTTCAGAACTGCAGCACTACGATAATATCAAATTTAAGCTGTTTTTTTTAATCCCAACGAGCTGTGCACTGTGACCTATCACTACCCTGTAAACTCCTTACATAGCACTGCAAGGCCGTCCCTTATCTTTTTAACTTTCTTTAAAATGGTAATCCCCACTAACTGGCTGAACTAGACCACGTGTTTTGATAGATGCAAGACATTACTGGGAAGCCGGCGCCGCACCGCCTAACGTCATTAGCTTGTTCTCTGAATCTTCTGCAGGATGTTAATGCAATCATACATTTTTTTGTGATTTCTGTGACTTGAATTACAAACTGTTTGAATTCAGGGGGGACCTGCAAATTTGAGAAAATGTAACCAGAATTTGATGTTATGTAGATCGATCTGTTCATCTTTCACCAGAATGCATAGTGTCTACTGTAAAATTTGACTGAGGATAGATAGGAATACAGACCTGTTGATACAGCCATCAATTTCCAACGAAGTGATATATAAGTACTATAGCATACAAAGACATTTTAAAGAATTGTCACTCCCAACTTGGTATTTTTGAGACGGTCCTTCCCTGCATGAGGCTTGACTTAAACTTCATCTAACACCTTTTTGGAAGCACTAGAAAGCCACAAAATCAGTGTCTGACTTCATAACAACTGCTTGTTTTGGTTAAATGGGCATACATTTTCCCAGATACACTCAACAATCTTATCACATACTTGTGGAGCGCCCCCAGACACAGGGCCATGCGTTCTCGGTACCGGGCCTCTCTGGTTCGGTTCTGAAGCTGTCACGGTGGCTATACCCAGTCCGTGACCCTGCTAAGGGGCGTCCAATAAAGGTGGTACAGTCTGTCAGGGATTCGTGACGCCACCTGTGGTGTTCGGTCAGGGCGACCGACGCTGCTGTGGGGTCCGCTGGGGTGATGGAATGGCAGCTGGATGGTATACCTTCCCACAGGTGAAGTATGTCCCCAGGGCTTCCCAGTAAGGTGGATGGTGATGGTGTGAGGTGCAGTCAATAACGAGGACACAAGGTTGCAGTCTCTTTACCTCTTTACTGAAGACTTCAGGATCCGCAATCCAGAGCACGCTTAACAGGGCTATTTGAGACCGGCCGGTCCGATGGGCACTTCCAGAATTCCCTTTGCAGGTGGAAATCGTTGCCTACCAATAGCGCCTGTATGTTGTAGTGCTACCCTGCTGAGCATTCGGAATAGTCCTCACAACTTCTGTTCTCGTTCATTCGTTCTTTCTAATATGTTCCAGATGTTTCTAGTTCAACGTCCCCCAGGTATGTTATGGCTAGGACGCACCTGTATGACGGGAAGGCCTGGAGGTCCTCCGGGACCCTAGAGATGCCCCTCTCCCACTGTTGCCTCCCATGTCTTCGTAGGTGTTTAGGTGAGACAGCCAACCTATAATTAACTGTCCTGCGGAGTTTGGAGTAAGGCGTAGAGTCGGTTACTCCCTCGGTGTTCCGGCCACCGGCTACGCGCCTCAGTAGGATGTTGCCTCGGTCTCACGGCACGACTCCTACTGGCTCTCCTTTGTGCTTGATCTCTTTTCTCACTGTCTCACAATATCCTTCGCTTCGTGTCTCTTTCTTAGGATACCGCCGCGGGGTGTGCAGGCGCGGTTCCGTAACATTCTATTCTGGTCGCTAGGTGCCTGCCAGGTTCCCACGCCTGACAGGGACCCCCCTGTGTCTTCTCCCTGCAACACCCCCTGCCACGGGATGTTGCCTGAATCCAACCCAGTCAGCTTCTGACTAACTTTCTATCCAACCCCTAGTTTTTAGCAGTGTAAGGAGGGGCCCAATAAATAAAGCCTTTCGCTCCCCCTAGTGGCCGGAGTGTGAAGTGTAATGTGTGCTGGTGATACCTGGTCAGTAGAATTCCCTCAGTGCCATCAGACGCACCATCACTCCCCTTAGTGGCAGTGTCATACTGCAACGACCAGATCTCTAGGGCGCTGCACTCCCCCCCCCCGGTTAAATCCAGTACTCCTGGACTGGGAAGAAGAACAACAATACATTTCAGCAAAAGCCATACAAAATTTTTGAAATGCTTAAAACAAGTAAATAGAACAATGCTTCCCTTTATGGGAGGTGAGAACACTTGAATGCTACAAACAAAAATGGGATTAAATATTTTTAAATAGCATTATGACTATAAATAACTCTTTTCACCCAACCGGGAATTCTACTCAGTGCAAATTCTGAACAATAAGTTAACTTCTCCTTTAAGGGTGTATAAGCTGAACCCACTAAAGGCCTACTATAAAATACTATAAAATTACTCAACTTGTCTTTCCTTTCTAGCTTCACCAATGCAGGACTGCCTAGCTCCTGGGCCGGGCCTACTGTCATTTTCTCTCTTTCAGCAACCAACTATCGTTCTACAGTTCTCAGGAGGACTCTCTCTCTAACCCCTACGGGTTTACTTTCAATCTTTCCTGTCCTCAATCTCTATCAACATTATCAAACTATTCTAAATTTCAACATTATTAACATTCCAACTTTTCTCAAGGCAACATTATCTGTTGTGAATTCCGCTCTTGGGCTCCCTCCAGTGGTTGTAAGTGGCACTTTTGTGAGTTCTGCTCTTGGGCTCCCTCTTGTGGTTTCTAGTGGTATGGCTGCTCCTTGGAGTTAGCTGCCATCAGCTGCCTCCACTTATCGTCTATTCTGCTCGGCTATTTAGGCCTGGCTCTTTCTTCAGACAGTGCCACTTGTAATTGGTTCCTGGTTGGATTCACATCTCTTTGGAGTTCCCTGTTATCCTGACCAGTTCAGCAAAGCTAAGTTTTTGCTTGCTCTTTTCTGTCCATAGATTGTGGACTTATCCATTCTGTGCTTTCTAGGTTTGTCCAGCTTTTCAATGTGAATTAATTCTGTCTTGCTGGAAGTTCTGGGAGGCAGATTTGCCCTCCACACCTTTAGTCAGGTGTGGAGATTTTTTGTAAAGTCTGCGTGGATTTTTGTAGTGTTTTATACTGACCGCACAGTATTCCATCCTGTCCTATCTATTTAGCTAGACTGGCCTCCTGTGCTCATCCTGGTTTCATTCTGTGTATGTCTTTTCCCTCTCCACTCACAGTCATTATTTGTGGGGGGCTAATCTATCCTTTGGGGATTTTCTCTGAGGCAAGATAGCTTTCCTGCTTCTTTCTTTAGGGGTAGCTAGCTCTTAGGCTGTGATGAGATGCCTAGGGAGAGTTAGGAGCATTCCACGGCTATTTCTAGTGTTGTGTTCAGCTTAGGGACTGCGGTCAGTACAGTTACCACTTCCTTCAGAGCTCGTTCCATGTTGCTCCTAGACCACCGTATCATAACAGTACAAGTGGCCAAAAATGAATTAAATGCATCTCAAAAGAAGGAAAAGAAAGTTCTGAACCATTTTTTTTCTGTGCTCTGGTTTGTCTTTTTTTTCCTCTTGATATCTGGGTGGTTCAGGATATATGCTTTTGCATGGATGTTCAGGGTTTGTTTTCTCGTGTGGATCAACTTGCTGCAAGAGTACAGAGTATCCAGGACTATGTTGTCCAGACTCCGGCTTTAGAGCCTAGAATTCCTACTCCTGATTTGTTTTTTGGGGACAGATCCAAGTTTTTGAACTTTAAAAATAACTGCAAATTGTTTTTTGCTTTGAACCCCCGTTCTTCTGGTGATCCCATTCAGCAAGTAAAAATCATCATATCCTTGCTGCGTGGTGACCCTCAAGACTGGGCTTTTTCTCTTGAAACAGGGGATCCGGCATTATTGAATGTAGATGCATTTTTTCAAGCGCTCGGATTATTGTATGACGAACCTAATTCTGTGGATCATGCAGAAAAAACCCTGTTGGCCTTGTGTCAAGGTCAGGAAGCGGCAGAGTTATACTGCCAGAAATTTAGAAAATGGTCTGTGCTCACTAAATGGAATGAAGAGGCTCTGGCTGCTATTTTCAGAAAAGGTCTTTCTGAAACCCTTAAAGATGTTATGGTGGGCTTTCCTACGCCTGCCGGTTTGAGCAAATCTATGTCTCTAGCCATTCAGATTGATCGGCGTCTGCGCGAGCGCAAAGCTGTGCACCATATGGCAGTATCCTCTGAACAAAGTCCTGAACCTATGCAATGTGATAGGATTTTGACTAGAATAGAACGGCAGGAATTCAGACGTCAGAATAGGCTGTGTTTTTACTGTGGTGATTCGGCTCATGTTATCTCTGATTGCCCTAAGCGTACTAAGAGAGTCGCTAAGTCTGTTACCATTAGTACTATACAGCCTAAATTTATCTTATCTGTGACTCTGATTTGCTCATTGTCGTCCTTTTCTGTCATGGCATTTGTGGATTCAGGCGCTGCCCTGAACTTAATGGACTTAGAATTCGCCAGGCGCTGTGGTTTTTCCTTGCACCCTTTGCAGAGCCCTATTCCTTTGAGGGGTATTGATGCTACACCCTTGGCCAAGGATAAACCTCAGTACTGGACACAGATGACTATGTACATGGCTCCTGCACATCAGGAAGATTGCCGTTTTCTGGTGTTGCATAACCTGCATGATGTTGTTGTACTGGGATTTCCATGGTTACAGGAACATAATCCGGTACTGGATTGGAAAACTATGTCGGTGACTAGTTGGGGTTGTCGAGGAGTACATAGTGACGTTCCTTTGATGTCAATTTCCTTTTCCCCCTCTTCTGAGGTCCCTGAGTTTTTGTCGGATTTCCAGGATGTATTTGATGAGCCCAAGTCCAGTTCCCTTCCTCCGCACAGGGACTGTGATTGTGCTATTAACTCGATTCCTGGTTGCAAGTTCCCTAAAGGCCGACTTTTCAATCTGTCTGTGCCAGAGCATGCCGCCATGCGGAGTTATGTTAAGGAGTCTTTGGAGAAGGGGCATATTCAGCCCTCTTCGTCACCATTGGGAGCTGGTTTCTTTTTTGTTGCTAAGAAGGATGGCTCCTTGAGACCCTGTATTGATTATCGTCTTCTTAATAAGATCACGGTCAAATTCCAATACCCCTTGCCTTTGCTTACTGATTTGTTTGCTCAGATTAAAGGGGCTAGTTGGTTTACTAAGATTGACCTCCGAGGGGCATATAATCTTGTTCGTATTAAACAGGGTGACGAATGGAAAACTGCATTTCATACGCCCGAAGGCCATTTTGAATACCTTGTGATGCCATTTTGGCTCTCTAATGCTCCATCTGTGTTCCAGTCTTTCATGCATGATATTTTCCGCAATTATCTTGATAAATTCATGGTCGTATATTTGGATGATATTTTCTTTTTTTCCGATGATTGCGAGTCTCATGTGAAGCAGGTCAGGATGGTGTTCCAGATCCTTCGTGATAATGCTTTATTTCTGAAGGGGTCTAAGTGCCTATTCGGAGTTCAGAGGGTCTCTTTTTTGGGTTTTATTTTTTCTCCCTCGTCTATAGAAATGGATCCTGTTAAGGTCCAAGCTATTCATGACTGGATCCAACCCACATCTGTGAAGGGTCTTCAAAAATTTTTGGGCTTTGCTCATTTCTATCGCCGTTTCATTGCCAACTTTTCCAGTGTGGTTAAGCCCCTTAATGATTTGACGAATAAAGGCGCTGATGTGACGAATTGGTCCTCTGAGGCTGTTGAGGCCTTTCAGGAGCTTAAACGCCGATTTACTTCTGCCCCTGTGTTGCGTCAGCCGGATGTTTCTCTTCCTTTTCACGTTGAGGTCGACGCTTCTGAGATTGGGGCAGGGGCCGTTTTGTCTCAGAGGGAGTCTGATGGTTCTTTGATGAAACCGTGTGCTTTTTTTTCCAGAAGGTTTTCGCCTGCGGAACGCAATTATGATGTAGGCAATCGGGAGTTGTTGGCTATGAAGTGGGCGTTTGAGGAGTGGCGACATTGGTTTGAGGGAGCTAAACACCGTGTTGTGGTCCTGACCGATCATAAGAATCTGATTTACCTCGAGTCGGCCAAGCGGCTGAATCCTAGACAGGCTCGATGGTCCCTGTTTTTCTCCCATTTTGATTGTGTGGTCTCGTATCTTCCGGGATCTAAGAATGTTAAGGCTGATGCCCTCTCTAGGAGTTTTTCACCTGATTCTCCTGGAGTCCTTGAGCCGGTTGGCATTCTTAAGGAGGGGGTGATTCTTTCTGCTATCTCCCCTGATTTGCAGCGGGTGCTTCAGGAATTTCAGGCTGATAGGCCTGACCGCTGTCCAGTGGGGAAGCTGTTTGTTCCTGATAGATGGACAAGTAAGGTAATTTCTGAGGTTCATTGTTCAGTGTTGGCTGGTCATCCTGGAATTTTTGGTACCAGAGATTTGGTTGCTAGGTCCTTTTGGTGGCCTTCCTTGTCGCGCGATGTGCGTGCTTTTGTGCAGTCCTGTGGGACTTGCGCCCGGGCCAAGCCTTGCTGTTCCCGCGCTAGTGGGTTGCATTTGCCTTTGCCGGTCCCTGTGAGGCCCTGGACGCATATTTCCATGGATTATATTTCGGATCTTGCTGTTTCCCAGAAGATGTCTGTTATCTGGGTTGTTTGTGACCGGTTCTCTAAAATGGTCCATCTGGTACCTTTGCCTTCCTCCTCAGATCTGGTTCCATTATTTTTTCAGCATGTGGTTCGTTTGCATGGCATTCCGGAGAATATTGTGTCTGACAGAGGTTCTCAGTTTGTCTCTAGATTTTGGCGGGCCTTTTGTGCTAGGATGGGCATTGATTTGTCTTTTTCTTCGGCGTTTCATCCTCAGACTAATGGCCAAACTGAGCGAACTAATCAGACCTTGGAGACCTATTTGAGATGCTTTGTGTCTGCTGATCAGGATGATTGGGTGTCTTTCTTGCCGTTGGCTGAGTTTGCCCTTAATAATCGGGCTAGTTCGGCTACTTTGGTTTCACCTTTCTTTTGTAATTTTGGTTTTCATCCTCGTTTTTCTTCTGGGCAGGTTGAGCCTTCTGATTGTCCTGGTGTTGATTCTGTGGTGGACAGGCTGCAGCAGATATGGACTCATGTGGTGGACAATTTGACGTTGTCTCAGGAAAGGGCTCAACGTTTTGCTATCCGCCGTTGGTGTGTTGGTCCCCGGCTTCGTGTGGGGGATTTGGTTTGGTTGTCTTCTCGTCATGTTCCTATGAAGGTTTCTTCTCCTAAGTTTAAGCCTCGGTTTATTGGTCCTTATAAAATTTCTGAAATTATTAATCCGGTGTCTTTTCGTTTGGCTCTTCCAGCCTCTTTTGCCATTCATAATATTTTCCATAGATCTTTGTTGGGGAGATATGTGGTGCCCGTTGTTCCCTCGGTTGACCCTCCTGCCCCGGTGTTGGTTGAGGGAGAGTTGGAATATGAGGTTGAGAAGATTTTTGATTCTCGTTTTTCGAGGCGGAGGCTCCAGTATCTTGTCAAGTGGAAGGGTTATTGCCAGGAGGATAATTCTTGGGTTGTTGCCTCCGATGTCCATGCCACCGATTTGGTTAGTGCTTTTCACTTGGCTTGTCCTGATCGGCCTGGGGACTCTGGTGAGGGTTCGGTGACCCCTCCTCAAGGGGGGGGGTACTGTTGTGAATTCCGCTCTTGGGCTCCCTCCGGTGGTTGTAAGTGGCACTTTTGTGAGTTCTGCTCTTGGGCTCCCTCTTGTGGTTTCTAGTGGTATGGCTGCTCCTTGGAGTTAGCTGTCATCAGCTGCCTCCACTTATCGTCTATTCTGCTTGGCTATTTAGGCCTGGCTCTTTCTTCAGACAGTGCCACTTGTAAATGGTTCCTGGTTGGATTCACATCTCTTTGGAGTTCCCTGTTATCCTGACCAGTTCAGCAAAGCTAAGTTTTTGCTTGCTCTTTTCTGTCCATAGATTGTGGACTTATCCATTCTGTGCTTTCTAGGTTTGTCCAGCTTTTCAGTGTGAATTAATTCTGTCTTGCTGGAAGCTCTGGGAGGCAGATTTGCCCTCCACACCTTTAGTCAGGTGTGGAGATTTTTTGTAAACTCTGCGTGGTTTTTTTTGGTGTTTTATACTGACCGCACAGTATTCCATCCTGTCCTATCTATTTAGCTAGACTGGCCTCCTGTACTCATCCTGGTTTCATTCTGTGTATGTCTTTTCCCTCTCCACTCACAGTCATTATTTGTGGGGGGCTAATCTATCCTTTGGGGATTATCTCTGAGGCAAGATAGCTTTCCTGCTTCTTTCTTTAGGGGTAGTTAGCTCTTAGGCTGTGACGAGATGCCTAGTGAGAGTTAGGAGCATTCCACGGCTACTTCTAGTGTTGTGTTGAGTTTAGGGTCTGCGGTCAGTACAGTTACCATTTCCTTCAGAGCTCATTCCATGTTGCTCCTAGACCACCGTATCATAACAATTATCACTTCAGTGCAACATGTGAACATTCCCTTTAAGAGGGAACCAAGTCTCTCTGAGGTAGTGCAGATTCTCTCTGTCTGCAAGTCCAATGAAAGGAAGACCTTCTGCATCATGTCCAGAAGCATTATCTTCGCAAAGTCTTCTTTCTGTGTAAAACCAGTAGGGAACACCTTTAAGAAGGTGCAAACTATATACAAAACAGTTTTGGATTCATTCACTGTTCATGATCCGGCAGTCTTTGGAAACAATGATAAACAAACAAAAAGAAGAGAGATCCCAGGTAAACAAAGGGACCCCTTTAAGAGTTAACCCTGGATGGGTTTAAAGCAGCAATCAGTTAAATAACTATGTACATACTCGGTTCTTCGAGGTTTATTGCTGCGACGGTGGGTTGTGGGTTGCATGGCACCAGTCGGAAACGCACACTTCCTGACCGGGGAAGGTTTGTATCCGAATTCTCGTCCAATGCCGTATCACCGTGATGGGTTTGTCTCTCCAGTGTGGTCAAGTCATTAACAGGTTTGATATGGATGTCAATTTTTGTAGCAGATCCTGCAGGAGCACCGATACGCACAGTGGTAGTAATGCTAGCTTCCGCTATGTCAAATACCAGGGAACGTCTGTCATTAATCTCAGTCGCGGCAGTAGGGGGAGCCACAGAAGGCTCATATCATTGGACATTTTTGGCATACCACCCCTGCTCACTCCGGTGGTGGGTGTAGGTCACATGGTCCCCCCTGCACAAGCTTCGACTAGGGGCCCCACCACAGGACTGAGTTTCCACATTATAGTTAACCACAAAGATTTCGGTCGGCAGTCCCTGCTCCATGATGAAGCCCCAACCCCTCTTCGGGTGAAAGGCTAACACTGTCCCTCGTCTCACTGGATCCCCTTTGCCACGTTTAGTCTTAGATTTCGGTACTCTTTGAGTAGTCTGTTTCGTTTGTTCTCGGTCTTCCCATTGTGCAACTAAGTATTGTCTGTACTGCTCCCAGGTGAGCCCAACAACGTAAGAGCCCTCCTGTCTGGACCCGTCTGGCTGAATCCTGGGCACATCCCATTCAAAGATCACCCCCCCGGGACTCATGTCTAATGGTTCGCCCATAGATATCGGGAGCGGGGCAGTATCCCCTTCATGGCGTACAGGGTTGTCACGCCAATCTCGGTAATGGGAGGCTGGTCACAGCTGGGATGGGGAGCGGTCATCGGAGCTTGATCTGTCGGCGGGGCAGGGTCGCTTTTGGTACCTGCGTCTGATGTGGTTCCACCGATGTCGATCGGCTCCGCTGATGAGGACGCTGGAGTCTGCGGAGGCTCTGACCACGGCGCTCCCTGCGTGATCTTCTTGCACAGCTCCGACTTCCATTTCTTCGCCGTCGCCGACCCCTCGCCTGGAGTCAGGTGGTTCGATGCCTCCTCTGGTAATTCCAGGGGATCTGGATCCCCCTCTGGCAGTAAGCCCTGGTCCGGCTCCGCTGGGTTGCAGTGATCCTGGGTCACTTCGTCGTCGTTCAGGCACTCGCTGGTCGCCGTCTCCTCTCCTGGCCCTGCGGCAGCACACACACGAGGCTCCTCCATATTCTGGGGTTTGAGCTCCTCCATTCCTGAGCTCATCATTCTGCAGCCGTAGTCGGAGTGGGCGGATGTTGATGTTCGCGCCGTTTTCTCGATCTCCTCCCATGACACGCCCTCCTTCTTCTCCTGCGCTCCTCGTGGCGCGGCAATGGCGGCGGTTTTGGCGGGAATCATGCGTCAATAACAGTACACAGTCTTTGCAATAAATCACAGTCCAAACACGATTCAATCACAGTTCCAAGGCACACATGACCTGCTTCTCAGACTTAAGTAGATCCTGTTCGTGACACCAAGTTGGAGCACCCCCAGACACAAGGCCACGCGTTCTCGGTACCGGGCCTCTCTGGTTCGGTTCTGAAGCTGTCACGGTGGCTATACCCGGTCCGTGACCCTGCTAAGGGGCGTCCAATAAAGGTGGTACAGTCTGTCAGGGATTCGTGATGCCACCTGTGGTGTTCGTTCAGGGCGACCGACGCTGCTGTGGGGTCCGCTGGGGTGATGGAATGGCAGCTGGATGGTATACCTTCCCACAGGTGAAGTATGTCCCCAGGGCTTCCCAGTAAGGTGGATGGTGATGGTGTGAGGTGCAGTCAATAACGAGGACACAAGGTTGCAGTCTCTTTACCTCTCTACTGAAGACTTCAGGATCCGCAATCCAGAGCACGCTTAACAGGGCTATCTGAGACCGGCCGGTCCGATGGGCACTTCCAGAATTCCCTTTGCAGGTGGAAATCGTTGCGTACCAATAGCGCCTGCATGTTGTAGTGCTACCCTGCTGAGCATTCGGAATAGTCCTCACAACTTCTGTTCTCGTTCGTTCGTTCTTTCTAATATGTTCCAGATGTTTCTAGTTCAACATCCCTCAGGTATGTTATGGCTAGGACGCACCCATATAACGGGAAGGCCTGGAGGTCTTCCGGGACCCTAGAGACGCCCCTCTCCCACTGTTGCCCCCCATGTCTTCGTAGGTGTTTAGGTGAGACAGCCAACCTATAATTAACTGTCCTGCGGAGTTTGGAGTAAGGCGTAGAGTCGGTTACTCCCTCGGTGTTCCGGCCACCGGCTACGTGCCTCAGTAGGATGTTGCCTCGGTCTCACGGCACGACTCCTACTGGCTCTCCTTTGTGCTTGATCTCGTTTCTCACTGTCTCACAATATCCTTCGCTTCGTGTCTCTTTCTTAGGATACCACCGCGGGGTGTGCAGGCGCGGTTCCATAACGTTCTATTCTGGTCGCTAGGTGCCTGCCAGGTTCCCACGCCTGACAGGGACCCCCCTGTGTCTTCTCCCTGCAACACCCCCTGCCACGGGATGTTGCCTGAATCCAACCCAGTCAGCTTCTGACTAACTTTCTATCCAACCCCTAGTTTTTACCAGTGTGAGGAGGGGCCCAATAAATAAAACCTTTTGCTCCCCCTAGTGGCCGGAGTGTGAAGTGTAATGTGTGCTGGTGATACCTGGTCAGTAGAATTCCTTCAGTGCCATCAGACGTACCATTACTCCCCTTAGTGGCAGAGTGTCATACTGCAACGACCAGATCTCTGTGGCGCTGCACTTGGTTAATATGGTTCTATAATGGGATTTCTAACAAACTCACGAGGGTGCGATGGTCCAGTGTCCATGTAATTTCGGCCAAATAGTGTACATAATATGCAGCTCTATATATAAAGTTTTCACTTTTCCATCCCTGATAAACATTTTGCCAGCTTGATTCTTGCTCAGTTCTGCTGTTTCTCTTTGCTGCCATCTGCTGATCTTGGTACGCTTGCAGGCATTCTCATCTATTAGTGAAATCACTTGCCATTTGCTATATATTTTATACCAGCTCACAATACTGTTTCCTTAGCAATAAAGTTCTCAAGTTATAATGACCTGCCATGCAGGTTTTGTGATCAAAGTTGTTCTGTCAATCCTTCTGTTTCTTTGCTCCAGATTCTGCTTCTTTATCTGTTGTATAAAAGTATTCTGCTTGTCTTGATCAGTCTGCTATGTAACACCATCATGCTTTTTTCAGTAAAATATCTCTATATCATCCTATCACCACCGGGCGGCGCTCATAGGAATCCGGCAGTGACAACCATAGAGGTCTGTAGGAGACATCTAGTTGTCATGCCAACCCATCGGTGACCCACGATCACGTGACGGGTTATCTGATGGGCAGATTTCTGGCATGTTTGCCGGAAGTGCATGTTAAATGCCGCTGTCAGAGTGTCAGCAGCATTTAATGGGTTAACAGCCACGGGAGCATCGCGATTCTTCCCGCAGCTGTTAGCAGCACGTCAGCAATTCAAAGCAGCTGACATGTGCAGGAAACGATGTGGACTCTCTCATCAAAAGGAGGGTGTCCGACAGCGGCGTACTATTATGCCTGATGTCGGAAAGGGGTTAAAACTATGGGATTAGTTTTGGAGGTGTCTTATATATGCCTCTCCATTACTAAGCTGGATGTCTTCCTGGATGTCTGGATGTCTGGATGTCTTCCTGGAGCAGAACAATATTGTATCATACAATTATTAGGTTCTGTAGAAGGACGTAGATCTGGGTATTTATTATGATGGAATATAGGCTGAACTGGATGGACAAATGTCTTTTTTCGGCCTTACTAACTATGTTACTATGTAAGCTGTGGTCTTGATGTTAGCTGACATTAAAAAGCTGACATCAACCCCATAAATATTACCCCACTTGCCTCCGTAACAAGGCAAGTGGGAAGAGCCAGGCAAAGCACAAGAATTGGGATGTCGTGGCTCGCAGGTGGTCTCCGGAGAGTACTGCCATAGGAAGTGGAACCAGCACCACTGGGGTGGTGACCTGCCATAAAGCGGGGAAGGTGTCGCAAAGTGCCATGCAGACTGGACGGGTGCCTGCAGGGAGAATTAATGCGATGTAAGTGACTAGCGACGCAAACCAGACAGGAACACGGTGATCGAAGGGGTGAGATAAGCACATAGACGGAAACAAGCCAAAGGGTCAAAGCCAGACAGGAGCACAGTAACCAGGGGGAGAGATGAAAGGGTAGTCAGGAATGAGCCAGGGAGTCAGAAAACCAGGGAAAACAAAGCAGTAACTAAACGGAGGATGGAAATGCAAGTCAGGGAACAAGCTTGGTCATACACACAACAGAGGTGACCCATACAGAGAAACAATGATTAGCCACTGAGTAACCTAGGTCAGCTGCTTTAGCCGAGGGATGGGAACTATCACAAACACTGGACCTTGGCAGTATCACAACTAAATAGCCGCCCTCACACCAGAGAGAGGCAGATTCGATTAACCCCTGTCTGACCAGGATGGGATAAAGACAAAACTCTGTCCTAGATCATGACATGGGCGCCTATACTGTTACAGCTACTGACTGCTATTTTTAGACTGGGGATGGGCAATATCCATAACTCAAGCTCTGTTTGATTTGTGTACCTGTGCCTGGGCCTGTCTCACTCTTTATCTGTGCTCCTGGTCAGGCAGTGTGGAGGTCAGATCTGAAATGTATATGTTTGAACCTGGTCGACCTTTATCTGCACGTACCCTTTCTGGCAAAACGGGAGTGATTCTGAGATGCTACAGGTACAGTTTGCATTTAATATGGTCCCACTTTTAATACATTTAGGAGACCGTAATGACACAGCAAATACAAAAAACATAAAGTGGGATTAATGTGGTCTTGCTTCCAACACATTTAGGAGGCCATAATGGCACAGCGAATATAAAAATCGTAGAGTAGGACTGCCCCATTATGAGAATGCCTTGGCGTGGCAGGGTAGCTCAAATAATTGATCAATTGTTTGCTCAATGTCTCATTTTGGTATACAGTTAGAAATTAATATGTGCATGTGCACTTTTGTATTGCATTCTGACCATAAGCAGCGCTGGCTTCTCCCCTGTTATTCTCAGTCTAAGAAAATCAGCCTCCACTTGCCTGCTTTAGCTTGGCTGGTTGTCAAAAATTGGGGAATCCCATGCTGTTTTTTTAAATAACTTATGTTAATAATTTAGAAAAACGGCACGGGACCCTTCAATTTTTGATAACCAGCTACTATAAAGCTGACAGCTAGGGGCTGTAACCCTGCAGCTTCCAAGCTTTTCCTGTGCTGTTTAGCAAAAAAAGAGGGATCCCAACACAATTTTTTTATTTTATTTATTTACTAGCTGAAGAGCCTATAATTGCCTGCGCTAGTACATATGTGTTGTTAGTTATAGCACCTCACTTCTCTTATTTTCCCATCACACCTCTCATTTTCCCCCTCACATCTCTCATTTTCTCCCTTACACCTCTCACTTTCCCCCTCACTCCTCTAATTCCCCCCTAACACTTGTCATTTTGACCTCACATCTGTCATTTTCCGATCACTCCACTATTTTCCCTCACTCCTCTCATTTTACACTCACACCTTTTCATTTTCACTTCACACCCCTCATTTTCACCTCACACCTCTCATTTTCCCCTCAGTATATACATGTTTGTCATCTCCCTTATATATAGTATACACCTGTATGTCATCTCCTGTATATAGTATATACCTGTATGTCATCTCCCCTGTAAATAGTATATACCTGCTGTATGTTATCTCCTCCTGTATATTGTATATACCTATGTGTCATCTCCTCCTGTATATAGTATATACCTGTATGTCATCTCTTCTGTATATACTATATACCTGTATGTCATCTCCTCCTATATATAGTATATACCTGTATGTCATCTCCTGTATATAATATATACCTGTATGTCATCTCCCCTGTATATAGTATATACCTATTGTATGTTATCTCCTCTTTTATATAGTATATACCTGTATGTCATCTCCTCCTTTATATAGTATATATGTGTGTCATCTCCTCCTGTATATAGTATATACCTGTGTGTCATCTCCTCCTGTTTATAGTATATACCTGTGTGTCATCTCCCCTGTATATAGTATATATGTGTGTCATCTCCTCCTTTATATAGTATATACCTGTATGTCATCTCCTCCTGTATATAGTATATACCTGTGGGTCATCTCCCCTGTATATAGTATATACCTGTGTGTCATCTCCCCTGTATATAGTATGTACCTGTATGTCATCGCCCCTGTATATAGTATATACCAGTGTGTCATCTCCTCCTGTGTATAGTATATACCTGTATGTCATCTCCTCCTGTATGTAGTACATACCTGTGTGTCATCTCCTCCTGTATATAGTATATACCTGTGTGTCATCTCCCCTGTATATAGTATATACCTGTGTGTCATCTCCCCTGTATATAGTATATACCTGTGTGTCATCTCTCCTGTATATAGTATGTACCTGTATGTCATCTCCCCTGTATATAGTATATACCAGTGAGTCACCTCCTCCTGTATATAGTATATAGCTGTATGTCATCTCCTCCTGTATATAGTATATACCTGTGTGTTATCTCCTCCTGTATATAATATATACCTGTGTGTCATCTCCTGTATATAGTCTTTACCTGTGTGTCATCTCTCCTGTATATAGTATATATCTGTGTGTCATCTCCCCTGTATATAGTATATATCTGTATGTCATCTCCTCCTGTATTATACTGCGTTCACACGTTATTTGGTCAGTATTTTTACCTCAGTATTTGTAAGCTTAATTGGCAGCCTGATAAATCCCCAGCCAACAGGAAGCCTTCCCCCCTGGCAGTATATATTAGCTCACACATGCACATAATAGACAGGTCATGTGACTGCCAGCTGCCGAGTTTCCTATATGGTACATTTGTTGCTCTTGTAGTTTGTCTGCTTACTAATCAGATTTTTATTTTTGAAGGATAATACCAGACGTGTGTGTTTTAGGGTGAGTTTCAAATGTCAAATTGTGTGTGTTGAGTTGCATGTGGCTACATGCATGTAGCGACTTTTGTGAGATGAGTTTTGTGTGGCGACATGCGTGTAGCAACTTTTTGTGTGTTGAGTTGCATGTGACAGGTTAGTGTAGCAAGTTGTGTGCAGCAAGTTTTGCGCATGGCGAGTTTTGCGCGTGGCGAGTTTTATGTGTGGTGCGTTTTGAGTATGTGCAAGTTTTGTGTGAGGCAACTTTTGCATGTGTTGCAACTTTTGTGCATGTGGTAATTTTTCCACGTGTGCAAGTTTTGCGTGTGGCGAGTTTTCCATGAGGTGAGTTTTGCACGTGTGGCGAGTTTTGCGTGAGCCTAGTTTTGCATGTGGCGAGTTTTGCGCGTGGCGAGTTTTGAGCGGCGACTTTTGTGTTTCGACTTTTATGTGGTGAGGTTGGTGTATGTGTGGTGAAATGTGTGCTGAGGGTGGTATATGTTTTCAAGCACGTGGTAGTGTGTGGCGCCTTTTGTGGGTGTGTTCATATCCCCGTGTGTAGTGAGTATCCCATGTCGGGGCCCCACCTTAGCAACTGTACGGTATATACTCTTTGGCGCCATCGCTCTCATTCTTTAAGTCCCCCTTGTTCACATCTGGCAGCTGTCAATTTGCCTCCAACACTTTTCCTTTCACTTTTCCCCATTATGTAGATAGGGGCAAAAATTGTTTGGTGAATTGGAAAGCGCGGGGTTAAAATTTCACCTCGCAACATAGCCTATGACGCTCTCGGGGTCCAGACTTGTGACTGTCCAAAATTTTGTGGCTGTAGCTGCGACGCCTCCAACACTTTTCCTTTCACTTTTCCCCATTATGTAGATAGGGGCAAAATTGTTTGGTGAATTGGAACGCGCGGGGTTAAAATTTCGCCTCACAACATAGCCTATGACGCTCTCGGGGTCCAGACGTGTGACTGTGCAAAATTTTGTGGCTGTAGCTGCGACGGTGCAGATGCCAATCCCGGACATACACACACACACACACACACACACACACACACACATTCAGCTTTATATAGTAGATGTGACGGTCAGTTGCCAATCCCGGACATACATACAAACACACACACACACACATTCAGCTTTATATATTAGATTGCACAGGTGCTGGATGGTGAATACTATCATTATGTATGCCTGCTCTTGTTGCTATCAGCAAGAATAGTACTCTCATCAGCAGATGCCTGTGACCAGACGTTACCATTTTACCGCCGGTTATAGCTGCTGGCTCATATACTGTCATGTGTGTGAGAGCGTGGGAACCGCAGCGCTCTGACTGGCGGTAACAAACTTACCGCCGATCAGAGCTGATGTTTTTCACTTGACAGTGTGGGAAACACCGGATGTTTGGGCCCCACATTCATTTGAATGGGGTTCAAGTTTAGATTCGAGTTCGGGTATCGTTCTGGTACCTGAACCAAACTTTTTTTAAATGTTCAGCCAAACCCGACGAATCTGAACATCCACGTTTTGGTTCATCACAAATACATAATATAAAATGACATTTGGGGACATTTTTCCAATTTTACCTTCTTTCTTTTAAAAGCAAAGACTAAAAAAATGAATTAATTAGAATTATTTGGCTCTCATTTAATAATTAGAACTTGAGCTTGAAAAAATAGAATTACAAAGGATAAAATGGCGCTAAATAAAAGTTGGTGATGAGAAATGACTAATGACATACATCTTATACTAACCTAAACAGCTATTATTATGTATATCTACAATGAATAAATACCTAGAGCACATCTTCCTATGTAGTAATTGCCAGTGCACAGGTTATTGTTACACCTTTAATCTATAGGAAGGCATGTGCGGCATTTTCGATGCTCACTAATGTCTTTATACTCGACTTCATGTTTCTTTTCTTATGTGCTTCTTTAATTGGAATTTCTTGCGAGGCTCGTGGTTTGACAGGCGATGTGTACGCTTTCAAAGAAAACGCAATACAAGGTAGTCTGCTCAGCAGTAATTGTGTGTTATAACTTGTTATCAAGCTCTCGTGACTGGGAAGGTAAAAAGTGAAGCAATTAGCGGAGATGTAAGAGAAATCATACATGCTCAATAGCTTAATAAGGAGTAGGAGTCTAGTCTTACATTGGGAGCACAATAATACCCGTATTTTTTAATCGCCTTCTTCAGAATTTAGCAGTCTCATTTTCATGTGAAAGCTATACATATTGCTGTACAATAGACTCTACATATTCCATTAACATTTGAATGTTTCATGTATCGGGCAATCTTTATATCTCTTGACAAGGATAATTTATATATTTAGCACGTCATCACTATACTGCATATATACTGCATAGACTGGCCCACCGGGAAAGAGGTCATTATCCTGGTGGACCACAAAGCAGTAAAGTATCAGGTTATTACCACGTTTGGAGCAAAGCTCGGCAGTGCCAGAGCTATTTTCAGCTGTTATAGGTGTGTGTCCAATACAGTTGAAAAGCACCGCAGAACAGAGAGCCACCAGCTCCCTACGTCACAATCCCTATACAGGCTGCACACCAGTTTTGCACAAATGTTTTTTTGTGTTTTTTTGCACGTTTTTATTTTGTTTTATGTTTGGCATTACATTTGATGATTTTTTTTTTTTTTTTTTTTGCGTATCGTATATGTTGGTAGAAAAATCTCCACGCTTACAGTGCAGTGACACCCTGAGACAACATTCAAGCTGAACCAACTAGTGGAAGATCGAGCTAAGAAAGGAAGACAAGTGAAATGAGGAGGTGTCTGGAAGACATACTGTACATGTAAGCACTGTACTGTGACACTGTACCAAAGGAGCTGAAAGAAAGAGAGCTTGAGATCCAGCCACAAAAGTGTTTTCTATAATGTCCTGCAAGAGGTAAAGTGGGAAATGGAGCAGGTCTAACAGAAAGTGAAGGTCACACTTTTGAGACAAATTGCAACCCCAGGACCAGTAACTTATAGGAGGCTTTAGCTAGCTTTGCAACCTATACAGTATACTTTGCCTCTGTTATTTCTGAATTCCTTAACAGATTATGGGAAAATTGTTTTTTGCCTTAGAAAACAGCTATTGTATTATGGATATGTAAACGCCCTTAAGGCACACAACCATACCAACATGTGATGCTTTGCTTGGTAAGCAACTCTGTTTCTCACCTCTCCTATATGCTTTGTCAGGTGATGCCTTTTTGTCCTCTGCTTCCACGATCATCTGCTCCTTAAACCTCCTCAGATCCTGAGCAACTCCCCTAGGCAATACAGCCTGGTTCAGGTGGTGGGATGCCGCCTGAGTATTTAGGTAATAGTAATCTTTGCCATTGTGAACTGTTGCTGATTCAGCTCTGGATGCAAGAAGTATCTTTTCTCCTTGCGGAGAGTGACATGATAAGCATGTCGAGATGAGGAGACTTAAAGCTGCAATGCTCCTCTGGGAAATATGCAAATTGTATCTTCCGAGAGGAAGAGGTCTAGAACTCTAGTGCCACCTATTGGAAGTAGCAATCCTAACAGTCAATGTCGACCCTTTAACAAGCCTTGTCACATGACTTAGGATAAGAGCCAAACCAGATCTCAATTTGCAGACACTGTGTTTCGGGGTACTGCCCCACGTCAGTGCAAAGTGGAGATCTGGTTTGGCTGAGAGAGAGGTGTCTGACCAGGATTCAAGAAGTATTGTTTCTCCTTGCGGAGAGTGACATGTTAAGCATGTTGAGATGAGGAGACTTATAACCGCAATGCTCCTCTGGGAAATATGCAAATTGTCTCTTCAGAGAGGAAGAGAACTAGAACTCTAGTGCCACCTATTGGAAGTAGCAATCCTAACAGTCAATGTCGACCCTTTAACGAGCCTTGTCACATGACTTAGGATAATAGCCAAACCAGAATCTCAATTTACAGACTACCCTGAAATACAGTGTGTGCAAATTGAGATCTGGTTTTGGCTCTTATCCTAAGCCATGTGACAAGGCTCGTTAAAGGGTCGACATTGACTGTTAGGATTGCTACTTCCAATTGGTGGAAGTAGAGTTCTAGTGCTCTTCCTCTCTGAAGAGATTCAGCTCTATTACACTGGTTCTTCAATGCTGAGTCAACTTTACAATACTGAGCCCAGTTACTGACTTACAGTTCGTATGGAAAGTATTCAGACCCCTTTAAATTTTTCACTCTTTGTTTTATTGCAGCCATTTGGTAAATTCAAAAAAGTTCATTTTTTTCACATTAATGTACACTCTGCACCCCATCTTGACTGAAAAAAACAGAAATGTAGAAATTGTTGCAAATTTATTAAAAAAGAAAAAACTACACCAAACTATCCCTCCTCCACCAGCTATCCCTACACTGAATTCAAGTAGCAGCTATTTAACTAAATAAAGGACAGTATGTAACCCTGAAAAGGACTTTTGTTTTAATGGTGCAGCAGCGGTATACAAGTACTGCAATAGCACTGCCTATATGCCTGCTCTAATCAAAGCTCTCCCTACTACATCAACTCTCCCTGAGCTGCTTCCAGAGGAGAGCGTGCTGAATATTGCATCACAGGGTCTTTTATAGGACCCGATGACATGATGTGGCCAGCCAATCACAGTAATGCCTGTAGTAATCCCCACATGTTTATTGGTTGTCTAACAGTCGCAAAATATGCGAGGCGGGGACCTGAGCATGGCACTCAAACACTCATGAATATGATACTTGATCGAGTAACAAGCAAACCTGAGCACCCCGATGCTTAATCGAGTATCAAGCAGTGGTGAGCACGTTCAATAGTGTCCACCCTTCACTTTTTTGCAAAATCTGTTTACAGCTCTATCTCAGTGGTTAGCACTGTTGCTTTGCAGCGCTGAGTTCAAGTTTCACCAAAGACAACATATGCAAGGAATTTGTATGTTCTCTTTGTGTTTGTGTGGGTTTCCTACAGGTTCTCTGGTTTCATCCCAAACTTTAAATACATACTGATAGGGAATTCAAATTGTGACCCCCCCAAAGACGACAGAGATGATGATGTCTGTAAAGCGATGTAGAATATGCTGGTGCTACAAAAACTGACTAGCTGAATCCTTCTAAGCTCTATGTAGAGACAGGAAGTCTATTTTCCCTGCATGAGTCATGAGTCACTGCAAATCCCTTGCAGGGGGAGGAGCAGATCATCTGTGTCAGGAGTTGAAGAGGGCAATGATTTGTGCAGGGAGTAGATACTTCCTGTTTCTACATAGAGCAGAGAAAAGAATTAGTAGAGTAGAAAGGCAATATGAGTAATTGTAAGTGGACAGTGCTATCTAATTTCATGATTGCAATATATTAAGAGGGTAAATACTTTGATGACCCCACATATCCTCCAATATACAGTATGAGCCTCCACATTGACTACTTTATACAATATGAGCCCCCACATAGACTAGACAAATATATGCAGCGTGAACCCCAGCATAGACTCTTATATACAGTACTAGATTGTGGCCCGATTCTAACGCATCGGGTATTCTAGAATATACATGTCCCCGTAGTATATGGACAATGATGGTTCCAGAATTCGCGGCAGACTGTGCCCGTCGCTGATTGGTCGAGGCAACCTTTATGACATCATCGTCGCCATGGCAACCATTATGACATCTACGTCGATACTGTGCCCGTTGCTGAATCAGAAACGTGAGATGTCTACGTCCTTTATGACATCATCGTCGCTGTGCCCGTCGCTAATTGGTCGAGGCCTGGCGGCCTCGACCAATCAGAGACGCGGGATGTCTACGTCCTTTATGACATCATCGTCGCTGTGCCCGTTGCTGATTGGTCGAGGCCTGGCGGCCTCGACCAATCAGAGACGCGGGATTTCTACGTCGATGCTGTGCCGGTCTCTGATTGGTCGAGGCCTGGCGGCCTCAACCAATCAGAGAGCCGGGATTTCCAGGACAGACAGACAGACAGACGGAAAAACCCTTAGACAATTATATATATAGATGAGCCCCACATAGCATCCAATATGCAGTGTGAGCCCCCATATAGCCTCCTATAAACAGTGTGAGCCCCACATAGTTTTCAAATAAACAATGTGAGCCCCCACATAGCCTCTCTACATGCAGTGTAAGCCCTACATCGCCTCCTATATACAGGGTGAGCCCCCACATAGTCTCTCTATATACAGCGTGAGCCCCACATAGCCTCTCTACATAGAGAATGAGCCCCACATTGCCTCACTATTTACGCTACATACAATATAAGCCCCCATATATCCTCATACATACAGTGTGAGCCAGACATAGAATCTTATATACCATATTTTCCGGCGTATAAGACGACTGGGCGTATAAGATGACCCCCCAATTTTTCCAGTTAAAATATGAAATCTTCTTAAAAGTCGGGGGTCTTCTTATATGCTATGTGTCGCCTTATAGGGCCGGTGACTAATGTGCCTTTTGGGGGGGAGTGATCCCGATGGTGAAGAGGGGGCGTCTCACAGGAAAGTGTGAGTGGAGTATCCCCATTACCTCGTTGTAGCTGCAGCGTGGGGTCTCTGTGCTGGGGAGCGGCGGCGGCGGCTGCTCCTCTTTGTGCCGCATGGGTACTGTGCTGTGGGGCAGAGGCTCCTCTTTGTGCAGCGACGGGGCTCTGTGCTCTGGGGTGGCAGTGGCGGCGTATCTTAGTGCAGAGTCGGGGCTCCTCCGGCATTTCCTCAAAGCCCGGAGGCCCCGGCAGCTCCATTGCTGCGATGCAGTGGCCTCCGGGAAAATGGCCGCTGGGGGCGGCACATGCTGAGATTCAGATCTCGTCTCCCAAGATCTCATAAGCTGATTGGTGAAAGATAGAGCCAGTGGCCCCCTCCTCCGCAAATGTATTCGTCCTGAAGATATAGATACCTGTGACAAATAGACATCTGGCAGAGAAGGGCATGGTGAGGCCCGTGGGCCACTGTTTCAGCCCTTTGGCTGTCTCGGTCAGCGGGCCCAAACTGGAGCAGCCAGAGGGCCAGATGTGGCCCACCGGCCGCAGTTTGCCCAGGTCTGGTATAGGCAGTTACTGAACAAAATATGTGTGTAATCTATTTGCAAATAATCTATTTAATAAAATGCAATCAATCGAACTAACAAACTATAAGTGTATATGAATAGATATGAAATGTTAATAAGAAATATATCCAATTGCCAATCACAGGCGTACATAATATAATAAAATTGACTCTACTTTCCAATAAAAAGGAGAAACAATTTAGTAGCATTGAATATATTAAACCCATAATATAATATCCAAGTAACTGGAGAGCAAAATAGAATAATAGGGATGTAAGCTGTGAGATCCCACACGTATCGCTGCTCATAGCGGCTTCATCAGGGGTTAGACACAAAGATTGAGGACATGAACTTTGTATATATAATTTATAATTAAAGTATAACGAGTTACTAATTCTCTTGACATAAATAGCAATCTATGTAAATGGATGTACACCTGTATGAAATAATTTGCGCACGCCAATTGAAAGTAGACACCATAAAAAAGCACGCACTGGCAAACGCGATGTAATCCATCTCTAGCAGCAGAGACACCAAAACGATTAGAGGAAATGGGGTCATTTCCTGCTTTCCTGTTTGTCAGACATCATACGGGAATTGGAAAGAAATCTGCCAATAGAAAAAGGCCGAAACATGCTGGGTATTCAGCTCCTATAGTGCTGGCAGAATGGCGACAAAGAGGAAGCACCCACTGAAAAAGCATGGCCACTTACTTGGCAGGATAAATGGGACTGGTATGAGCTTGTAAAGCAATTATATCATGTTGAGGGGGAATAAAGGGAGCAAAACCATTCTTATCTACAGATTTAGTGTGAAAGAAAAGGGATACTTTAAAGAACAAAACACAGAGAAAATAACAGGTTTACTTCAAGTGACTATCATTGAGGAAAGTGCGGTATTGCTGGAACTCAAAGGTCACTAGTTCAATTCCCCGCTGATACCTATTATATCTATATGTACTGTACCTTTCTGGTGATTCACATAGCTCATGTAAGCAAGGTACAATAATTGTCCACATGCAGCATAGTACAAATGTACTTTTGATGCCCACGCACATAAATATAAGAGTATATATTATGCAGGACATAATAAACCTCAAAAACACTTTTCAAAATTATATTTTGCATATACAGCATTTCTTAAAATTACTAATAAAATTACTATAGTCAAATAGCAAGTCTGTAATCTGCAATTTTGGCTTTTTTTTCCCACATTTTTGAAAGTCACCGGGACGCTAAAAAAGAGTGATTTAAATTGATGGTAATATGTGCTTCTTACTGAAAGTCATGATGAAGTCACCATTTCATGGGATGTCAGAGAAAGCAGCTATACTTCTATATTGTTAATGGGTTTTAAAACAAACGGAAAATTAAATTAAAGAGTATTTGTCTTCTATATTGGGAAACTAAAGTCATTTTTCTATTGCTCGGAAGACAGTAATAAGCTTTTGCTCTTGATTTACAGAATTCAAATCTACATAATAAATGTAACCCTTCATCATTAGGTATGAGCACATCAATTCTAATCTAATCAAATTCTTTTGGAATTTTTAGGAATTTACTGAATCCGGAAAACTCATACAATATGTGATTTGCTGTACTCAAATCACCTAAAATTGACGCTGCCATTTTACACATTGCAGACAATTGCATGATCTTACTTCAGCTATCTGGGGTTTCCCATAGAACCTTTCAGATATCACATCAGATCGTAAAGCACAGCCAATCAGGAGGGACTATCATAGCCGGTATAAAAGCAGAGGCAGGGATTTTATGGTGAATCTGGATAGTGAAATCACGTCACAGCTTACAGTTTAGCCATAGTGATGTCACAAGGGTTTCACGTCCCCCTGAAAGACCTGAAGTTAGATTGTCCTGTTGGGTAACAAATCACACTCTTCTTTACAGATGGTGTGATTCATGAGCTTTTTTAAATGGATTGCCTCTCTCTCAGTGGTGAGAGGGTTGAGGACTCTTTCCATGCTTGCTAAAACCATACAGCCTGGTTGTTTTTGGCTGCAACTGCTTATCATTTACTCCTTCTGTATGAACTGCCTCTTGGCGTTTATTCCTTGCCGATTAAAGATTTGTCTTTCTGTGCTGAGTGCTAAAGCTAAGTGGTTGGAGAGGAGTTGTTGTAGTAGTTAACTGTAGCTTGCTGTATTACAAATGTGTTTATCTACTGGTCCCTTTTCCCATTTAGTTAATTCCTCCCTGTCCCTATCTTCCTCCTTACGGTTGGTATGTGCTTTTGCATGATAGAAAATTTCTGTCATTCCTGTTTTGTCTTGGTGTCTTGTTTACGCTTCTGTCTCATGCCTCATGGAATGAGGGTGGGGACAGATTAGGGTTTAACAGGAGAATAGCAAGGTGAGAGACCCGGGCCTTTCTACCTTCAAGGGTACCCTCGAGACAGAGATAGTCAGGGTCCCAGCTCCAGGGACAATTTGAGGCCCCTCTCCCTTACCAAAGACTGATACAGCGCAACATTTTAGCCAGACCCACATTTTTGGATCTTATTATGGATCCTGTCGCAGTTATTGAGAAAGAATTGCAGGGTCTGTTGCTTGAACTATGAGATCTGCAATGTTGGGTCTCACAGCAGCACATTATTGGTCTGGCAGGCAGTCAGGCTAAACCGAAGGCCAAGGTGGCCCTCCCGTATAGGTATTCTGAGGGAACGGGATAAATTTGTTGTGTTCCATGAAGCCTGGCAAGCTTTATTTTAGGCTTCATCCTCATTCATCTGAGAGTGAGGAGTAGAGATGAGCGAATATGTTTAAAACACGATCGCCAAACATAAATTTGGCGTGAATATGGCACATTTGGATTCATGATTGGAAACACAAGCAAAATGTCATAAATTCGTGAAAAATCGTTACTATTCGGCAAAAGTGCGCAAAAATATTTGCTTTGGCATTAAGGTATTTTGCGCACTTTGGCTAGAATAGTGGTGGTGTATGATGAGCTTGGGGCACGTGTTTGATGAGGGTAGGGGTGGGGAGAGTTCAGAGGAACGGCATGCTTGTAACATTTTTTTTCTAACTTTATGTGTGCACATTGCGGCTAGCCAATCAGGGTGCAGGAAATATCCACAATGTCCAGACACAACGGCTTGTGTCATTGGCTGCTGCAATCACATGTCCCTCTCTATATAAAGAGCGGACATCTTGTTTTAGTGCCATTTTGTCTCTATAAGAGCGTAGAGAGGCTGCTTCTGATGCTGGGCCTGGATGCTGGTAGATTTTAGCTGGTTAGCTAGACGGTTGTTTCTAAGTCAGATAGTTTAGTTAGCTAGTGTCCTGTGTGGCTGTGAAATCGACCTTACAGAAGATTTTTTTTTGTGCCACTAGTGAGGTCCACATACAAAGACAGCAGGGCACATTTCATGGAAGTGTGTTGGCACTGCCTGGGAGACCTTTCAAAATCTTATTTTTTCAGTTGCTAACATGATTCAGCATGTCATATCTCACCTTGTTATTTAATGGTGGTGAAATTAACCCCTTCCCGACCTTTGACGCCACGTAGGCGTCATAAAAGTCGGTGCCAATCCGATCCATGACGCCTATGTGGCGTCATGGAAAGATCGCGTCCCTGCAGATCGGGTGAAAGGGTTAACTCCCGCTTCACCCGATCTGCAGGGACAGGGGGAGTGGTAGTACAGCCCAGGGGGGGTGGCTTCACCATCCCCCCCCCCCGTGGCTACGATCGCTCTGATTGGCTGTTGAAAGTGAAACTGACAATCAGAGCGATTTGTAATATTTCACCTATTAAAACTGGTGAAATATTACAATCCAGCCATGGCCGATGCTGCAATATCATCGGCCATGGCTGGAAACACTGATGTGCCCCCACCCCACCGATCGCCCCCCCAGTCCACCGATCAGTCCTATGCACTGCTCCGTCCTGTTCTCCGCTCCCCCCGTGCTCTTGTCCGCTCCCCCGTGCTCCAATCACCCCCGTGCTCCGATCCACCCCCCCCTGCACTCCGATCCACCACCCCATGCTCCGATCCACCCCCCCGTGCTCCGATCCACCCCCCCACAATCCGATCCACCCCCCAATGCTCCGATCCCCCCCGTGCTCCCCTCCACCCCATCATACTTACCGATTCTCCCGGGGTCTGTCCGTCTTCTCCATGGGCGCCGCCATCTTCCAAAATGGAGGGGGCATGCGCAGTGCGCCCGCCGAATCTGCCGGCAGATTCATTCCAAAGTGAATTTTGATCACTGTGATAGGTTATATCACAGTGGTCAAAATAAAAAAAATAGTAAATGACCCCCCCCCTTTGTCACCCCCATAGATAGGGACAATAATAAAATAAAGAATTTTTTTTTTTTCCACTAAGGTTAGAATAGGGTTAGGCTATGTGCACACGTATTCTGGTCCTCTGCAGATTTTTCTGCTGCGGATTTGATAAATCCGCAGTGCTAAACCGCTGTGGATTTATGGCGGATTTACTGCGGTTTTTCTGCGCATATCACTGCAGTTTTACAACTGCGATTTTCTATTGGAGCAGTTGTAAAACCGCTGCGGAATCCGCAGAAAGAAGTGACATGCTGCGGAATGTAAACCGCTGCGTTTCCGTGCAGTTTTCTGCAGCATGTGTACAGCGATTTTTGTTTCCCATAGGTTTACATTGAACTGTAAACTCATGGGAAACTGATGCGGATCCGCAGTGTTTTCCGCAGCGTGTGCACATACCTTTAGAATTAGGCTATGTGCACACGGTGCGGATTTGGCTGCGGATCCGCAGCGGATTGGCCGCTGAGGAATTCGCTGCAGTGTTGCATCAGGTTTACAGTACCATGTAAACCTATGGAAAACCAAATCCGCTGAGCCCATGGTGCGGAAAATACCGCGCGGAAATGCTGCGTTGTATTTTCCGCAGCATGTCAATTCTTTGTGCGGATTCCGCAGCGTTTTACACCTGTTCCTCAATAGGAATCCGCAGGTGAAATCCGCACAAAAAACACTGGAAATCCATGGTAAATCCGCAGGTAAAACGCAGTGCCTTTTACCCGTGGATTTTTCAAAAATGATGCTGAAAAATCTCACACGAATCCGCAACGTGGGCACATAGCCTTAGGGTTAGGGTTGTAATTAGGGTTGTGGTTAGGGTTGTGATTAGGGTTATGGCTACAGTTGGGATTAGGGTTAGGGGTGTGTTGGGGTTAGTGTTGGAGGTAGAAATGAGGGGTTTCCACTGTTTAGGCACATCAGGGGTCTCCAAACGCAACATGGCGCCACCATTGATTCCAGCCAATCTTGTATTCAAAAAGTCAAATGGTGCTCCCTCACTTCCGAGCCCCGACGTGTGCCCAAACAGTGGTTTACCTCCACATATGGGGTACCAGCATACTCAGGACAAACTGCGCAACAATTACTGGGGTCCAATTTCTCCTGTTACCCTTGTGAAAATAAAAAAATGCTTGCTAAAACATAATTTTTGAGGAAAGAAAAATGATTTTCTATTTTCACGGCTCTGCATTGTAAACGTCTATGAAGCACTTGGGGGTTCAAAGTGCTCACCAAATATCTAGATAAGTTCCTTGGCGGGTCTAGTTTCTAAAATGGGGTCACTTGTGGGAGGTTTCTACTGTTTAACCACATCAGGGGCTCTGCAAACGCAACGTAACACCCGCAGAGCATTCCATCAAAGTCTGCATTTCAAAACATCACTACTTCACTTCCGAGCCCCGGCATGTGCCCAAACAGTAGTTTACCCCCACATATGGGGTATCACCGTACTCAGGAGAAACTGGACAACAAATATTGGGATCAAATTTCTCCTGTTACCCTTGGGAAAATTAAAAAATTCTCGGCTAATAATTATTTTTGAGGAAAGAAAACGTATTTATTATTTTCACGGCTCTGCGTTATAAACTTCTGTGAAGCACTTGGGGGTTCAAAGTGCTCACCACACATCTAGATAAGTTCCTTTCGGGGTCTAGTTTCCAAAATGGGGTCACTTGTGGGGGGTTTCTACTGTTTAGCCACATCAGGAGCTCTGCAAACGCAACGTGACGCCCGAAGAGCATTCCATCAAAGTCTGCATTTCAAAACGTCACTACTTCACTTCCGAGCCCCGGCATGTGCCCAAACAGTAGTTTACCCCCACATATGGGGTATCACCATACTCAGGAGAAACTGGACAACAAATATTGGGTTTAAATTTCTCCTGTTACCCTGGGGAAACTTAAAAAAATTCTGGGCTAAATAATTATTTTTGAGGAAAGAAAACGTATTTATTATTTTCACGGCTCTGCATTATAAAATTCTGTGAAGCACTTGGGGGTTCAAAGTGCTCACCTCACATCTAGATAAGTTCCTTTCCGGGTCTAGTTTCCAAAATGGGGTCACTTGTGGGGGGTTTCTACTGTTTAGCCACTTCAGGTGCTCTGCAAACGCAACGTGACGCCCGAAGAGCATTCCATCAAAGTCTGCATTTCAAAACGTCACTACTTCACTTCCGAGCCCCGGCATGTGCCCAAACAGTAGTTTACCCCCACATATGGGGTATCAGTGTACTCAGGAGAAACTGGACAACAACTTTCGTGGTTCAGTTTCTCCTTTTACCATTGGGAAAATAAAAAAATTGTTGCTGAAAGATCATTTTTGTGACTAAAAAGTTAAATGTTCATTTTTTCCTTCCATGTTGCTTCTGCTGCTGTGAAGCACCTGAAGGGTTAATAAACTTCTTGAATGTGGTTTTGTGCACCTTGAGGGGTGCAGTTTTTAGAATGGTGTCATTTTGGGTATTTTCAGCCATATAGACCCCTGAAACTGACTTCAAATGTGAGGTGGTCCCTAAAAAAAAAAGGTATTGTAAATTTCGTTGTAAAAATGAGAAATCGCTGGTCAAATTTTAACCCTTATAACTTCCTAGCAAAAAAAAAATTTGTTTCCAAAATTGTGCTGATGTAAAGTAGACGTGTGGGAATGTTATTTATTAACTATTTTGTGTCACATAACTCTCTGGTTTAACAGAATAAAAATTCAAAATGTGAAAATTGCGAAATTTTCAAAATTTTTGCCAAATTTCCGTTTTTATCACAAATAAACGCAGAATTTATTGACCTAAATTTACCACTATCATGAAGCCCAATATGTCACGAAAAAACAATCTCAGAACCACTAAGATCCTTTGAAGCGTTCCTGAGTTATTACCTCATTAAGGGACACTGGTCAGAATTGCAAAAAACGGCCAGGTCATTAAGGTCAAAATAGGCTGGGTCATGAAGGGGTTAATCTTTCTGCACAGCTGTTGCAGAGTAAAAAAATGTTTGTTTTTTTCTGTTGCTAAACGTGATACAGCCTGACATATCCTACCTTGTCATTTAGTGGTGATGAAACTTAGTTGTGTGCAGAGCTCATGTAGAGTAAAAAAAAACATTTTCTTTCTCTTAGGCCTCCTTCTCACTTCCATTTTTTACAATCAGTCACAATCCGTCAAAATGTTGAAAAGACGGATCCTGTTCGGATTGTAAAAAACGGATGCACTGGATATTTTTTTTGACGGATCCGTAGCGTTTTCCAAGCGATCTGTAGCATCGCTTGGAAAACTGATTGACAGGTTAGTCACAATTGTCAAACATAGTGTTTGACAAGTGTGACCAACTTTTAATATTGATGCTGCCTATGCCAGAAGGTGAGAATATCAAGATTTTTTATATTTTTTAATTATTTTTAACATTATATCTTTTTACTATTGATGCTGCACAGGCAGCATCAATAGTAAAAAGAGAGAGCGAGAGAGAATTTCTCTGATGGGAAATTCTTCCGTGTATACTCAGTTTCATCGCTGGATTCCTACTTTTATCAGTCAGCGTCCATAGGCTTCCATTATAGCTAATGATGGACAGCGCTGGATCCGTCGCTGAGCGATTTTCCAACGTACAGAAAAAGTATTCCTCTGTGCGGTTGTCTCCGCCTGATGGACAGCAATTTTACGACGGATCCAGTGCATGACGGATTAAACGGAAGGCCATCCGTCACAATCCGTTGCTAATACAAGTCTATGAGAAAAAAAACAGATCCAGCAGAATCATTTGCTGGATCCGTTTTTTTCACAAAATGACGCATTGTGATGGAAAAAGAAAGACGGAAGTGTGAAAGAGTCTTTGCAAACATGACACAGCACACCATATCTCGCCTTGTCACTTATTTGCGGTGAAATTCATCCTTCATCTCACCTTGCCATGTAGTGGCGGTGAAATTCAGCTATGTGCAGAGATCAAGTAGAATAAAAAAAAATTCTGTTACAAATGTCATACAGCACGCCATATCCCACCTTCTCATTTTTGTAAAATTCAGCTGTTTACAGATCTCATGCAGAGTAACAAGAAGTGTTTTTTTCTGTATGCATCCCACCTTCTACCTATAGTAACTTCTTGTGGCCTCTCACAACTTTCAACCTCTGAGACACACAATGACGATAACACCCCTGATCTGGTCTTTGTCTGGCTCAGTTCTATCTCCTACCTAGATAACTCACCTCTTACCCTGTGTCCTCCATGAAATTTTGAGTACAATCACAACTTAGACATTTTTAGGCACTCCCGAAAACACATCTGTTTAGGGCGTTCTATCACGTTCCCTAATCAAAGTCCTTTTTATATATAGTCTAGTCTACTTCTCTGAACATCAAACTGAACCGTACCCAAAAGCTTCATGCAGCCTTTATCTACCCTACATTTCCTCAAGATGGTTGGACCATCATTGTAAATAAGCACCTGTACTTTGTGTCACCCCCACCTCATTGCAGATTGTAAGTTCTGAAGAGCAGTCATTAATTAATTGTTTGATTATCTTAAAATTTGTAACTTTTGACTGTTTTATATGAACTGCTAACTTGTAAAGCTATGCTCAATATGTTTGCGATATATAAATAAAGGTTATTATTAGTAGATTGAAGATGGTGAAGTTCAAGCTGTTAGTTTTTCCATGTGTAGGAGGAAAGAATCTTTTATGTATGCACAACTGCACAAACAAGGGCTCGCTGCTGTGCTGACACAGGGTGGAGTATAGTGAACACGACAACCTGCTGGACTGTGAGAGAGGTGCAGGCGGAGATGTTATGGTGGATTGAGAAAGATGGGGTGTGCTTGGTATGTAATATCAGTCAAAAACAACAGGCATGTCCACTTCCATATCAGGTGACAGACACTGTCACCCCCAAATGTAGGGGGTAAACAAGTGGAGGTTCTGGGGCGGGAGACCTGTGTCACAATTCTTGCCATGGTGAGGGAGGAGGAAGAATCAGAAGATACGGACATTCCCAGATTAACTCATGTTTATTGGGCATGTGCCAGTTCATGAATATAGTACTCAAATTAGTTCATTTTTTAAACTCTACTATGTCATTTTTTTAAAAATTGACAGAAAGATCCAAGCTAGGCAACTGCAGAACCGTGAATGCTGCTGTCCACTGCCAGAGTTGGAGCTCAGGATGTGTTACTTGCCGTGGTTGCATAACTCTGTGTCTTCTAACCTCCTCGTCTTCCTCCTTATCCTTCTCCTCTGCTGAGCTACTCAGCTGCATGCCTCTGTGTTTACACCAAGTGTCATCTACTACCTCACTGTCATTCTCTCTGTTCTCCCACTCCTAGCCCTGAGAGTCACCCTCCTCCTCTTCCTGCCCTGATAGCACAGTACAGTTCGCGGGTGCCTCAAGTATCTGAGCCTCATCACGAATAGACCACCTTCACTCAACGTGGTTAACGTCTGTTGACAAGAGTTTGAATTCTGCTCGGACTCAACTGTGTCCAGCCCTGGATCAAACTTAGAAAAAATTTGGCCTTCGGTGCAGATGATTTCCTCCTCTTGACTCTGTGAATCTTTGGAGTACACTTCCGATGCGAATGGCATACAATGTGTGAACCGATCTGCAGATTCAGCCATCTCTGGTTCCCAACAGTCACTTGGGCGGTTGGAGTGTTGTGACATGGGGGAAAACAAGGGTAATTCGGGTGCCACCAATGAGGACTGTACTGTGAGTGATTTTAAGGTGGAGGGAGAGGAGCAGAGGCCACTTGATGCAGCGCTTGCCATCTACTGGAGCACATGTTCTTTCTGGCCCTCATCTACAAAACGTACCACTGTGTTGCTGCCAAAGAAAAGGAGTGGAGTAGCCAGTACAGTGAGAGTTGTAAAAATACTGTGCAATTGCTCACTGCAGCAAAATAATCTGACTTCTCATCCCTCATATCAAACCTGTCTCACAACCCTAATCATGTGTTCAGTACTTTTAATTATCTCCTCTATCCACCAGCTCCCCCTCCCTCTCCTCTCATCTCAGCTGAAGACTTTGCCTCGCCACCTGTGAACTTGACACAATAGCGTCCCACCTCATTCAAAATCTTACCACACTTTTCATCCCAAGCCTAACTCACCTCTTCAACCTGTAATTAAAAACTAGTGTCTTCACTCCTGATTGAAACATACCTTGATCACATCCATCCTCAAAAAGCTCACCCTTGACCCATCCTCTGTGTCTAGCTATTGCGCCATCTCATTTTTCCCCTATGCCTCCAAACTACTGGAACAACACGTCCATTTTGAACTGTCCTCCCACTTTTCTTCCTTCTCCATCTTTGACCGCTTGCCATCTGGCTTCAGACCACACCATTCCACTGAAACTGCCCTGACTAAAGTCACATCGACTAACCGCCAAATAAAAGTGACATGAGTTTGTCCTCCTCCTTCTCTTGGACCTGGAATCTGCCTTTAACACTGTGTACAATTACCTCTTACTACAGACTTTCTGATCTGTTGCCATTACAGACTTGGCCCTTTGTTGGATCTCCTTGTACCAAACATACAAAACATTCCATGTCTCACATTCACATACCACCTTCTTATCTTGCCCCCTATGTGTCGGTGTCCACCAAGGTTCAGTTGTAGGCCCGGGCACTATGCATAGTGCACGCGAGCGCTCCCTACCTCTTAAAGGAACTGCCCACATCAATCTAAGGTATTCCCAGTCGATAACTGGGCGACACCTTCTATTTTAGGCTTCTCCTCCAATATGGAGGTGCTTCAACTACATTGTTTTTTGTCTTGCATGTTTGCTCGTTGCCAGGTTCCCCCAGATCCACCCATGTGCTTGTCTACCCTGTACCCATCTGCTCGTACCTGTCTGTGCCTGTCTGCTCGTGCCTGTCTGTGCTCGTCTGTCCATTAATCGGTCCAGATCGTACCTACCATTGCCCATCTGTCTAACACCCGGTCCGGCCCACACCTGTCAGTATTTTTCTGTTCCTCAGCTGGTCCCTTCTGCACTCGTGGTTCCATTGTCTCCACAGTGCCTGCCTGCGTTCTTCATCCTTCCTTTGGCCCCTACCAGCCTACCCACTGTAGGGGGTCAGCTGCCACC
This sequence comes from Ranitomeya imitator, assembly GCF_032444005.1. Lineage (NCBI taxonomy): Eukaryota > Metazoa > Chordata > Amphibia > Anura > Dendrobatidae > Ranitomeya > Ranitomeya imitator. The sequence goes on along the minus strand of NC_091284.1, from coordinate 790,429,657 downwards.
TTCTGTAAGTCAGCCCTGGAGTTGTACCTGGTACCACCTCCTTGTACCTCCTTGGGTCGCAGTTTTTGCCTGCTGCCACTTATCTGAGTTGGGATTTTGTAAGCCACCTAGTTACGCTCCTCCAGGCTTTCTGAAGGATACGGCACAGTGTTTCTACCACCTTGCCCATTACAGTCTACATCTGCTGGGTTGGCTCTAGTGGAAGAGGTGTTGGTCCCTGCTATTGTAGTTCTACTTTATTGCAATTGATGCCACTTTGTTGGTGTCTGCCACTAATTTTTGTAAATGTGCAGACTCCTGGTTGAGTCTCCTTCATGCATGTTGCTTGCAGCAGTAGGCTGTTATGGACCTGGTGGTTAGGAGCACCCGAAAAGACCTGATGGTTAAACTAACAAAGGACAAGCTCTGGGAAGTGGGAGCTCTGCTGACCGCAACCCCTAATCCTATCACATACACTAGAAATAGCCGTGGAGCGTACCTAACTCTGCCTAGACGCTTCTTCACAGCCTAAGAGCTAACTAGCCCTAGAAATAGAAAATAAAGCCTACCTTGCCTCAGAGAAATTCCCCAAAGAAAAAGGCAGCCCCCCACATATATTGACTGTGAGTTAAGATGAAAGTCACAAACACAGAAATGAAACAGGTTTCAGCAAAGGGAGGCCAGACTTAGTAAACAGACTGAGGATAGGAAAGGTAACTTTGCGGTCAGCACAAAAAACTACAAAAAGACCACGCAGAGTGTGCAAAAAGACCTCCACACCGACTCACGGTGCGGAGGTGCCACTCTGCATCCCAGAGCTTCCAGCTAGCAAGGCAAAATCATGATAGCAAGCTGGACAAGGAAACAATGAACAAATAATTAACTAGCAGGGACTTAGCTTCTGCTGGAGTAGACAGGTCCCCAGAAAGATCCAAGAGCGAACAGAACCAGTACAAGAACATTGACAGCTGGCATGGAGAAACGATCTGAGTGGAGTTAAATAGAGCAGCCAGCCAAAGAATAAACTAAGTCACCTGTGGAAGGAACCTCAGAAGCAGCAGCTCCACTCACAGCCACCAGAGGGAGTCCATGGACAGAACTCGCCGAAGTACCATTCATGACCACAGGAGGGAGTTCGATAACAGAATTCACAACAGTAGGCCTCCTTGACCATCAGGCCTCCATTTTCTTTGAGTCATCTACCTGTGGTACTATGCTTAGATTTTTCTGACAATAGTAGTCTATGAAACTGATATTTTTGCCACCTGAGTGTGGCTGAGCATGAAAGCAGGTTGAGCTGTTGCATATGGTATGAGGGCTCCCAGCATAGCAGGCCTACATTGATCCCTCACATATCTCATCTTACTGTGACATTCAATTGAAAGCATAAATGCTTTCCCAGACCCCAATAGCTCATGCATGGCTAAATGCTACTGTAGGTGAATTGAGGCCATTTTCCTGGTGTCTCACCATACCCCCTAATTTGATGTGTTTTGGCAGCTTTTGGGGCCATTTAAAGGTGTTGTGTGGAATGCCCGCCAGGGCCGTGGGGTACTCGGTACAGTAAGTAAAGGAATGTCTCACGGCAGCGATGACCTGGTCATGGCTCCGTGCGCCCATGTTAAAGGGACGGTCTTTAAAGGGGTTAGTTGAATAAAAAAAGTTTGTTACGCCACCTGTGGCATTCGGTCAGAGGTGACTGACGCTGCTTTAACCCCTTCCCGACCTTTGATGCACCGTATGCGTCATGAAAACCCGTGCCAATCCGACCTGTGATGCAGCATATGCGTCATGGCCGGATTGGGCTCCTGCAGGCCGGGTGAAAGGGTTAACTGTAATTTCACCCGGCCTGCAGGGACAGGAGGAGTTGTACTTTAGCCCAGGGGGGGTGGCTACGATCGCTCTGATTGGCTGTTGAAAGTGAAACTGCCAATCAGAGCAATTTGTAATATTTCACCTAAAAAACTGGTGAAATATTACAATCCAGCCATGGCCGATGCTGCAATATCATCGGCCATGGCTGGAAACACTTTTGTGCCCCCACCCCACCCCACCGATCGCCCCCCCAGCCCTCCGATCTGTGGTCCGCTCCCCTCCATCCTGTGGTCCGCTCCCCTGTCCTCCTGTCCGCTCCCTCCGTGCTCCAATCCCACCCCCCGTGCTCCAATCCACCCCCCCTGCACTCCGATCCACCCCCGCACACCGATCCACCCCCCGCACTCCGATCCACCCCCCCGTGCTCCGATCCACCCCCCTTGTGTTACAATCCACCCCCCATGCTCCGATCCACCCCCCGTGCTCTGACGCCCCCCCCGTGCCCTGATCTCCCCCCTTATGCTTACCTAGCCTCCCGGGGTCCGTCCGTCTTCTTTCCTGGGCGCCGCCATCTTCCAAAATGGCGGGCGCATACGCAGTGCGCCCGCCGAATCTGCCGGCCGGCAGATTCGTTCCAATGTGAATTTTGATCACTGTGATAAAACCTATTACAGTGATCAAAATAAAAAAAAACAGTAAATGACCCCCTCTCCCACCTTTGTCACCCCCATAGGTAGGGACAATAATAAAATAAAGATTTTTTTTTTTCCCCACTAAGGTTGGAGTTAGAACTAGGGTTAGGGTTAGGATTAGGGTAAGGTATGTGCACACGTATTCTGGTCCTCTGCGGATTTTTCCGCAGCGGATTTGATAAATCCGCAGTGCTAAACCGCTGTGGATTTATCGCGGATTTACCGCGGTTTTTCTGCGCATTTCACTGCGGTTTTACAACTGCAATTTTCTATTGGAGCAGTTGTAAAACCGCTGTGGAATCCGTAGAAAGAAGTGACATGCTGCGGAATGTAAACCGCTGCGTTTCCGTGCAGTTTTTCTGCAGCATGTGTACAGCGATTTTTGTTTCCCATAGGTTTACATTGAAATGTAAACTCATGGGAAACTGCTGCGGATCCGCAGCGTTTTCCGCAGCGTGTGCACATACCTTTAGAATTAGGCTATGTGCACACGCTGCGGAAAACGCTGCGGATCCGCAGCGGATTGGCCGCTGCGGATTCGCAGCAGTGTTCCATCAGGTTTACAGTACCATGTAAACATATGGAAAACCAAATCCGCTGTGCCCATGGTGCGGAAAATACCGCGCGGAAACGCTGCGTTGTATTTTCCGCAGCATGTCAATTCTTTGTGCGGATTCCGCAGCGTTTTACACCTGTTCCTCAATAGGAATCCGCAGGTGAAATCCGCACAAAAAACACTGGAAATCCGCGGTAAATCCGCAGGTAAAACACAGTGCCTTTTACCCGCGGATTTTTCAAAAATGGTGCTGAAAAATCTCACACGAATCCGCAACGTGGGCACATAGCCTTAGGGTTAGGGTTGGGTTGGAATTAGGGTTGTGGTTAGGGTTAGGGGTGTGTTGGGGTTAGGGTTGTGGTTAGGGTTACGGCTACAGTTGGGATAAGGGCTAGGGGTGTGTTGGGGTTAGTGTTGGAGTTATAATTGAGGGGATTCCACTGTTTAGGCACATCAGGGGGTCTCCAAACGCAACATGGCGCCACCATTGATTCCAGCCAATCTTGTATTCAAAAAGTCAAATGGTGCTCCCTCCCTTCCGAGCCCCGACGTGTTCCCAAACAGTGGTTTACCCCCACATATGGGGTACCAGCATACTCAGGACAAACTGCGCAACAATAACTGGGGTCCAATTTCTCCTGTTACCATTGAGAAAATGAAAAATTGCTTGCTAAACCATCATTTTTGAGGAAAGACAAATGATTATTTATTTTCACGGCTCTGCGTTGTAAACGTCTGTGAAGCACTTGGGGGTTCAAAGTGCTCACCACATATCTAGATAAGTTCCTTGGGGGGTCTAGTTTACAAAATGGGGTCACTTGTGGGGGGTTTCTACTGTTTAGGCACACCAGGGGCTCTGCAAACGCAACGTGACGCCCGCAGACCATTCCATCAAAGTCTGCATTTCAAAAGTCACTACTTCCCTTCTGAGCCCCGACGTGTGCCCAAACAGTGGTTTACCCCCACACATGGGGTATCAGCGTACTCAGGAGAAACTGGACAACAACTTTTGGGGTCCAATTTCTCCTGTAACCTTTGGGAAAATAAAAAATTCTGGGCTAAAAATTATTTTTGGGGAAAGAAAACTTATTTATTATTTTCACGGCTCTGCGTTATAAACTTCTGTGAAGCACTTGGGGGTTGAAAGTGCTCACCACATATCTAAATAAGTTCCTTTCGGGGTCTACTTTCCAAAATGGGGTCACTTGTGGGGGGTTTCTACTGTTTAGCCACATCAGGGGCTCTGCAAACGCAACGTGACGCCCGTAGAGCATTCCATCAAAGTCTGCATTTCAAAACGTCACTACTTCAATTCCGAGCCCCGGCATGTGCCCAAACAGTAGTTTACCCCCACATATGGGGTATCACCGTACTCAGGAGAAACTGGACAACAAATATTGTGGTCAAATTTCTCCTGTTACCCTTGGGAAAATTAAAAAATTCTGGGCTAAAAATTATTTTTGAGGAAAGAAAACATTTATTATTTTCACTGCTCTGTGTTATAAACTTCTATGAAGCACTTGGGGGTTCAAAGTGCTCACCTCACATCTAGATAAGTTCCTTTCCGGGTCTAGGTTCCAAAATGGGGTCACTTGTGGGGGGTTTCTACTGTTTAGCCACATCAGGGGCTCTGCTGACGCAACGTGACACCCGCAGAGCATTCCATCAAAGTCTGCATTTCAAAACGTCACTACTTCACTTCCGAGCCCCAGCATTTGCCCAAACAGTGGTTTACCCCCACATATGGGGTATCAGCGTACTCAGGAGAAAATGGACAACAACTTTTGGGGTCAAATTTCTCCTGTTACCCTTGGGAAAATAAAAAATTGCGGGCTAAAAAATCATTTTTGAGAAAAGAAAATTTTTTTTTTATTTTCATGGCTCTGCGTTATAAACTTCTGTGAAGCACTTGAGGGTTCAAAGTGCTCACCACACATCTAGATTAGTTCCTTTGGGGTCTAGTTTCTAAAATGGGGTCATTTGTGGGGGATCTCCAATGTTTAGGCACACAAGGGCTCTCCAATTGCGACATGGTGTCCGCTAACAATTGGATCTAATTTTCCATTCAAAAAGTCAAAAGGCGCGCCTTCCCTTCCAAGCCCTGCCGTGTGCCCAAACAGTGGTTTACCCCCATATATGAGGTATCGACGTACTCGGGAGAAATTGCCCAACAAATTTTAGGATCCATTTTATCCTATTGCCCATGTGAAAATGAAAAAATTGAGGTGAAAAGAAATTTTTTGTGAAAAAAAAAGTACTTTTTCATTTTTACGGATCAATTTGTGAAGCACCTGGGGGTTTAAAGTCCTCACTAGGCACCTAGATAAGTTCCTTGGGCGGTCCAGTTTCCAAAATAGGGTCACTTGTGGGGGAGCTCTAATGTTTAGGCACACAGGGTCTCTCCAAACGTGACATGGTGTCCGCTAATGATTGGAGCTAATTCTCCATTTAAAAAGCCAAATGGCATGCCTTCCCTTCCGAGCCCTGCCGTGCGCCCAAACAGTGGTTTACCCCCACATATGGGGTATCAGCATACTAAGGACAAACTGGACAACAACATTTGGCGTCCAATTTCTCCTATTACCCTTGGCAAAATAGGAAATTCCAGGCTAAAAAATAATTTTTGAGGAAAGAAAAATTATTTTTTACTTTCATGGCTCTGCGTTATAAACTTCTGTGAAGCACCTGGGGGTTTAAAGTGCTCAATATGCATCTAGATAAGTTCCTTGAGGGGTCTAGTTTCCAAAATGGGGTCACTTGTGGGGGAGCTCCAATGTTTAGGCACACAGGGGCTCTCCAAAAGCGACATGGTGTCCGCTAACGATGGAGATAATTTTTCATTCAAAAAGTCAAATGGCGCTCCTTCCCTTCTGAGCCTTACCATGTGCACAAACAGTAGTTTACCCCCACATATGAGGTATCGGTGTACTCAGGAGAAATTGCCCAGCAAATTTTAGGATCCATTTTATCCTGTTGCCCACGTGAAACTGAAAAAATTGAAGCTAAAAGAATTTTTTTGTGAAAAAAAAGTACTTTTTCATTTTTACGGATCAATTTGTGAAGCACCTGGGGGTTCAAAGTGCTCACTATGCATCTAGAGAAGTTCCTTGGGGCGTCTAGTTTCCAAAATGGGGTCACTTGTGGGGGAGCTCCAATTTTTAGGCACACGGGGGCTCTCCAAACGCGATATGGTGTCCGCTAAAGAGTGGAGCCAATTTTTCATTCAAAAAGTCAAATGGCGCTCCTTCCCTTCCAAGCCCTGCCGTGCGCCCAAACAGTGGTTTACCCCCACATATGAGGTATCAGCGTACTCAGGACAAATTGGACAACAAAATTCGTGGTTCAGTTTCTCCTTTTACCATTGGGAAAATAAAAAAATTGTTGCTGAAAGATCATTTTTGTGACTAAAAAGTTAACTGTTCATTTTTTCCTACTATGTTGCTTCTGCTGCTGTGAAGCACCTGAAGGGTTAATAAACTTCTTGAATGTGGTTTTGTGCACCTTGAGGGGTGCAGTTTTTAGAATGGTGTCACTTTTGGGTATTTTCAGCCATATAGACCCCTCAAACTGACTTCAAATCTGAGGTGGTCCCTAAAAAAATGGTTTTGTAAATTTCGTTGTAAAAATGAGAAATCGCTGGTCAAATTTTAACCCTTATAACTTCCTAGCAAAAAAAAAATGTGTTTCCAAAGTTGTGCTGATGTAAAGTAGACGTGTGGGAAATGTTATTTATTAACTATTTTGTGTCACATAACTCTCTGGTTTAACAGAATAAAAATTAAAAATGTGAAAATTGCGAAATTTTCAAAATTTTCGCCAAATTTCCATTTTTATCACAAATAAACACAGAATTTATTGACCTAAATTTACCACTAACATGAAGCCCAATATGTCATGAAAAATCAATCTCAGAACCGCTAGGATCCTTTGAAGCGTTCCTGAGTTATTACCTCATAAAGGGTCACTGGTCAGAATTGCAAAAACGGCCAGGTCTTTAAGGTCAAAATAGGCTGGGTCATGAAGGGGTTAAGAGGTCCACTGGGGTGATGTTATGACAGCAGGGATGTTATGGCTTCCCATAGATGAAGCTGGGTCCCCAGGGCTCCCGGTGTAATAAATGAAGATGGTGATAGGTGGTGTAGTAAGAAACGGAGGACACAGGGTTGCAGTCTCTTTACCTCTTTACTTGGTTCAAGGCAGCCACAGTCCAGGGTACCGGATCACAGATGCTGGTGTGGTCCGGCCGGCTAGGAAGTGAATTGGGAATCTCTCTAACCAGGTGGGGTTGGAAGCCTTCCTTCTAGCGCTGTGGTGTTGTAGTCCCTTGCTGCCTTAGGCCTCACACAAGGTAATCACGTTTTCTCTTTGTTCCCTTTAGATAGGACACTACCCTTATGACAGGTAGCTTGAGCCTTTTTATAGGATCTCTACCATGACCCGGGCTCTATTTGCTACTGTGTCCTCGGGTGTTAATGGTGGACAGGTAACTTGCAATCAGCTGTCCACCAGTTTCTGCCATGCGGCATGAATTACTACCACAACCTTGGTCTTCTGGCTACCGGTATCTGCGCTCAGCATGGAGGAAGCCCAGTTGCAGCTTCTCTCTCCAGCTCTTTACTCGCCTTTGCTTCTTCTCCCTCTCAGTCTCCTACAGATTGCTCTACTTTTTTCTTTTTTTTTCCTTCCTAGGAGCCGCAGAATCACTCGTCTCCACGGCCCCAGCTTTCCTTCCTCTCTCTTCTCTCTCCTCTCACCAACTGTCAAACTCCAACTGCCTAGCAACTGACTCCTCCTCTCGACCAGAGAGAGCAGCTCCCCTGAAGTCTGGTGTAGAGCTCCCCCTTCTGGCCTGGAGTCAGATGTTGTAGGTGCTGAATACCTGTCAAAGGGATCCTTGGTTGCTTCCAAGCGTGACATCACTCTTCCCATGAGGAAAGCAATGCCACTGTAACAACCAGGAACCTGCGGTGTCACACTGTGTATGCTTTTGTTTTTGCCTCCCAGGGACTTGAATGGCATTCGGCTATGTTCAGCGAATATTCAATGAATAAATCAGTAAATATTGCAAATTCGGCGATCGTAATGCAAATCAAACATTGAAATATTTGCTCATCTCTAGTCACAGATTCTCTTTAATCACTTAAGGTACTGTCACACTAGACGATATCGCTAGCGATCCGTGACGTTGCAGCGTCCTCGCTAGCGATATCGTCCAGTGTGACAGGCAGCAGCGATCAGGCCCCTGCTGGGGGACGCTGGTCGGGGAAGAAAGTCCAGAACTTTATTTCGTCGCTGGACTCCAAGTAGACATCGCTGAATCGGCGTGTGTGACACCGATTCAGCGATGTCTTTGCTGGTAACCAGGGTAAACATCGGGTAACTAAGCGCAGGGCCGCGCTTAGTAACCCGATGTTTACCCTGGTTACCATCCTAAAAGTAAAAAAACAAACAGTACATACTTACCTACAGCTGTCTGTCCTCCAGCGCTGTGCTCTGCACTCCTCCTGCTCTGGCTGTGAGCGTCGGTCAGCCGGAAAGCAGAGCGGTGACGTCACCACTCTGCTTTCTGGCTGCCCGGTGCTCACAGCCAGACCAGAGAAGCAGAGCGCCGAGGACAGACAGCGGTAGGTAAGTATGTAGCGTTTGTTTTTTTACTTTTTAGGATGGTAACCAGGGTAAACATCGGGTTACTAAGCGCGGCCCTGCGCTTAGTTACCCGATATTTACCCTGGTTACCGGGAACCTCGGGATCGTTGGTCGCTGGAGAGCGGTCTGTGTGACAGCTCTCCAGCGACCAAACAGCGACGCTGCAGCGATCCGGATCGTTGTCGGTATCGCTGCAGCGTCGCTATGTGTGACGGTACCTTTACCGTCATATGACATACAGGGTATGTGATTTTCCATCTGTTGAGCCTGCATCTTTGCCGGAAGATGATGGCAATGGTATAGTAATAATCAGCCATTGTGCAACAGCTGCGGGTGGAGCACTGGGTTCCTGGGTCCAATTCTGACCAAGCGCATGAACTTTAGTCTACCTTTTTTGCATTGACCTCCTCTCACACTTCAAAACACATACTGATAGGGAATTTAGGTTGTGTTGTGAATGATTATTTATTATTATTTATTATTATTTATTACTGTAAAGGATGATGATGCAAAGGACTCAGGATATGTTTAGTATGTGCTAATAAATAGATAGAATCAGACGTGAAGCAATCATCATCATTTTACCAAGGTCATTAATAAACTACTGCTTCTAGCACTTATGAATAAGCAGCCACTCACCACAGTTTAGAAATGTCTTTATTTCACAGTATTTTGATGCACCAGATGGTTATTTGGGGAAAGTGATTTATGTAAGTGCATTTTTCTAGTCTTTGTGTAAGTAGTTTTCTGCCTTCAACACATCTGCTCTGTACTGACACTGCTGTATTGACTTAAAGGTCATTGTTTGATGGGTCATCAGCACAGATTTTAGGAAGAATGGCAGTTACAAGATAATAATACTGAAGGTAAATAGGAAGAAAGAAAATAAATGTGCAGTATAAAAGTAACAAAATAATGTGTCCATTTATACAAAACCTGTCGAAAATTACAGGCTTGCTGCCTTCATCCACCCCAAGGTACAATTGCTTTTGGTGCACAGACATATGAAATTTGAATTTGCCTGTTTCATTAATTTTTTTAAAAATATTTGATTTAAAGCAAATTTATTAACCACAAATCGCAAATATGGCAAAGCCTCAATTGCCCAGAAAAGAAGTCTATAATGCTCTTAGGTCACCTAGGACTTATTTCAAGCTCTTTAACACAATTTCAGCTTTAGTTATGTCAATGAGTCCCCAACATATATTGCAATGGACTATGGAATATGATGATAGCACACAGCCTGTTTAATAACACACTGCACAGGCACACTTTTATGATTTTTAAAATGTAAAAATTGGTAAAAACATTTTTTTTAGGTAGATGACAGCTGTGCTGGTGATTGTACACAGGTGGTGTACATAGAAGAAGCCATGGCTTTTTGACAAGTGACAATTCAAAAATGATCCATGTTTGTTGAGTAGCAACAGGATTGTTGGTTATTAAATTAAGATTCTATAGCAGTTTAACAAGTCTTCCAAAAATTATCCCATTTTGGGAGAACAATTAGTTTGCTGCTTGAAAATAGAATGAACAAATACTTTTTAGTAAGCCATTGAAAAATGATCCTTATTTTCAGATCAGTTGAAGGTTTGCTATTTGGAAAACGAAGAAGTGATGACTTTTTAACACTCTATCCAAAAATTATCCCTGTTTCTTTGGGAGCAGCAACTGGTTTCTTATATCTTTAAAAATTGAAAAAGCAACATTGTTATATAGGAGTGCCAAAAAGATAACTTTTTTGGGAGCTATTTCAGGTTAATTTATCTTGTACGGAGTAGGGTTCTCAGCATCATTACAGTTTAGCTATAGAACATAATAGACAAGCAGAAGACATATGGCTGTCTATTGACAGTGGAAGTGGAAATAGTAGCAACTGCACAGTAAAGAATAAGCTGGGACAGGTAAAGAAATGAGATGTCCGGCTGTGAACGGCCAACACTAGCAACCCTAAGAAGCACAAGATGTGTGGTTGACTATTGGTGTGCATTAAAATAGTTTCACAGTACAGAATATAAGAAAGACAAGGAGATGTCCAGCTATGTAAGGCAGCATCACAATAAAGTTATAATATGATGGACAGGTAAGAGATGCTGAGCTTTGTGGGGGCTTCCGCATCAGCAGCAGCAGAATAGTGCTGATTACAATGGACAGTCTTCACTAGGGCCAATCTAGTCATTGTCTTCAGCTGTAGGAGAATAACAGTGGACATTGAGTCGTTTCGATAAATGTAAGGTTTTCCATGCTTGTGGAGAATAACCTAGTTTGCATGGATTTAACAAATCCACTGGCCATGCTGAATACCCTTTCTGACAGTACACTGGAGACTGAACATGACATTATGCCGAAAGCAAACAGGGCCAAGTATTGCCACTGGTCCAATCTGCTCATTTAGATGTCCTTGGGAATGGGTCTCAAAGTATCTTCTGGAGAAAGGACACAGCCCAGGGAAGACAGAGATTGGCTTTACAGCCAGCATGTCTCTGTTTGCTGAGGGGCATTAGATTGACACAGTGTCAGATACATCTGGTCCTTCATGTCAAATTTACTGCAGCTGATGCTGCTGCATCAGCTACTTGTTGTATCAATACATTAAGTCCAGGTGAAGAGTGGAGAGAGGTCTTGTGGTCAGCCGTGCATTCAGCAGGCATCCACTCAGAAGAAGCTTTGTCAAGCAGAGAACACATTTTATCTTGATTATGCCCTAGTTTTTACTCACTGTTTGGAAGCTGGAAAAAAAAATCCTACATTTTGCTTTTATTTTGAGGGCCTAAAAGTATGGCTATCCATTCCAACAATCATCTCTTTGCTTAAAGTTCTTGATATGCCTGTCATTCCACAAGCAATTGAGTATGCAGCTTGCCATGCTTGTTGGAATGATCAGGGTCCTCATTGGTTTGTTTTCCTATATCACACTGTAATGGCTGGTCTACATGTAGGGGATCGGCCCCTTAATGACACTGTGACTTTAAGAGGCCATGCTCCCCTCTGATTTATGTGTCCTTGGATTAGTCCTTTCTCTCTCCCCCGGCGTCAGCTTCCCGCACTGACTGTGTCAGCGCCGGCCGTAAAGCAGAGCACAGCGGTGACATCACCGCTGTGCTCTGCTTTACGGCCAGCCGGCGCTGACAGTCAGTGCAGGGAAGCTGACGCCGGGGGACGTGACAGACATCAGAATGTGAGTATGTACTTTTTTTTTTACTTTTACAATGGTAACCAGGGTAAATATCAGGTTACTAAGCGCGGCCCTGTGCTTAGTAACCCGATGTTTACCCTGGTTACCAGTGAACACATCGCTGGATCGGCGTCACACACGCCGATTCAGTGATGACAGCGGGGGATCAGCGACCAAAAAAAGATCCTGATCATTCCCCAGCGACCAACGATCTCCCAGCAGGGACCTGATCGTTGGTCGCTGTCACGCATAACGATTTTGTTAACGATATCGTTGCTACGTCACAAAAAGCAACGATATTGTTAACGAAATCGTTATGTGTGAAGGTACCTTTAGTCTTATTCTCCATCATATAATCCTCTGATTTTCAATAAAGCCAGTGGTTTGCTTCTGCCTCCTCTTATACTGTACCATATTTGAGTTGCCCGGCAGTATCTTTCAGGTACACTACATACATAGCCAGTGTCCTCATCAATGTTATTCCAAATTTCATATGTCAATCTTGTCCTATGCATATGCCTGGGATAACTCATCATTCCCCTCCACATCCAACTGCTGCTGCTTCTCCTCCTCCCACACATTTTTTCTGCTTGAAACATTGACCTTGAGGAGAGGAACATGTAGAAGTTTGTCTTTCCTCCATCCCTGATTGCATCCTTGTCAGTAATTTTCCCAATATAAAAATATAAGGAGGATGACTTTGTGGCTGTTGCATTTCTCCCTACTAACAAATTTTGCAAACTCTTTGAAGCACTTCATTTTTTCCTCATCTCACTTTTTTGAGACACAACCAATCCAGAGGGAACATTATTTTGTAAAGAGTTATTTTATTCACAAACAGCAATTAACATTTTCAGGACCAGGCATTTTTTTCATTTTTATGCCTTCATTTTTCCATCCCCCTTTATTTTGAAGAGACATTACTGTACTTTTTTTTTATTTTCCATTGATATAGCCATTTGGGGGCTTATTTTTTGCAGAATGAGTTGTAGCTTTGAATGACACTATTCATTTTTACTGTACTATTTTGAAAACTAGGAAGCGATTCCTAACGGAGTGAAATAACTCAACTCCAGTACTGGCTTTTTTTGGCTGTATTTATGGGAAATGTAAAAATGACCTGGCAAAAGGATACTCCAAATTGGTACGGTTATGGCAAAACCAAAGTTATGATTCTTTTATATATATATATAGAGAGAGAGAGAGAGAGAGAGAGAGCAGCACTAAAAATCGCAAGTTGGGTGCCAAGCCTCACAGGCAAAGACCAAGAGATTTCAAAATTGGAGGTAGCACACCATTCAGAGTGAAAAAAGGAGCTTCTGTTTAATAGCCCATAATGGTGACGTTTCGGTTCAAGAGTGAGAACCTTTTTCAAGGCTTGAAAAATTAAATAGAACTTCCTTTTTTTCACTCTGAATGTGTTATGATCTGGTGGCCTTGGAGCAGCATGAGAAGTACTCTGGAGAAGGTGGCCCCTGTACTGACCGCAAACCCTGAACCTAGCAGCGCAACTAGAAGTAGCCGTGGGGGGTACCTAACACTCCCTAGACCCCCTCGACACAGCCTAAGAACTAACTACCACTAAAGACAGAAACAGGAAACCTATCTTGCCTCAGAGAAAATCCCCAAAGGATAGACAGCCCCCCACATATATTGACTGTGAGAGGAGAGGGAAAAAACATACGTAGACATGAAATCAGGATTTAGCATAGGAGGCCATACTAGCTAAATAGAAAGAATAGAACAGAGTACTATGCGGTCAGTATTAAAACACTAGAAAATATCCACCACAGAAAATACAAAACACCACATCTGACTAAAGACATGGAGGGTTCAACCAGCACGGTAGCCAAATGGTAAAGATTGCTGCTTAGCGCATGGGAGACCACGGTTCTAGTCCGGCCATGGGAACTTGCAAATGGAATTGCTAAACTTTTAGAGCAGCACGGTAGCCCAGTGGAAAGGACTGGTGCTCTGCAGCATGGGAGTCCAGGGTTCTAATCCCACCATGGGAAATATGAAATGGATCTACTCTAGTTTTGAGCAGCACGGTGGCCCAGTGGAGAGGACTGGTGCTTTGCAGCATGGGAGTCCAGAGTTCTAATCCCACCATGGGAAGTAAGGAATGGACCTGCTCTTGTTTTAACTGGGCAGCATGGTGGCTTAGTGGTTAGGACTGCAGCCTTGCAGCGCTGGAGTCCTGGGTTCAAATCCCACCTAGGACAACATCTGCAAAGAGTTTGCATGTTCTGTCTGTGTTTGCGTGGGTTTCCTCCGGGCACTCTGGTTTCCTCCCACATTCCAAAGACATAATGATAGGGAATTAAGATTGTGAGCCCTATTGGGGACAGTGATACAACAGAGTGTATAGTACAGTGGTTAGTTTGCAGGCTTGCAAACAGAGAGCTGTGAGTTTGAAACCCAGCAACAAAAGTTAATTAACTATGTTACTATGCCTGAGGAGGTGGTGATGGCGAACTCAGTCGAGGGGTTCAAGAGAGGCCTGGATGTCTTCCTGGAGCAGAACAATATTGTATCATACAATTATTAGGTTCTGTAGAAGGACGTAGATCTGGGTATTTATTATGATGGAATATAGGCTGAACTGGATGGACAAATGTCTTTTTTCGGCCTTACTAACTATGTTACTATGTTACTATGTTACTATATCTGCATCTCCAGAGACACAGCAAGGCTGCAAAAAATACTTCACAGACAAAGCTGGACAATAAAAAACATGAAAATGCACAGAACTATAAGGTCCACAGCAGGTGGACAGCAAAAACAAAGCCAGGACTTATCTTTGAAGAAAAGCACAGTGAACAGGAGAGACCAGAAGGGATGTGAATCCTCCAAAAACAATGGACAACTGGCAGGGACTAAAGAGTCCTGCAAAGCTATATACCCCAGTCAGTTTTGCAATTAGTAGATACACCTGTCCAATCCTGCAGTCCAGGCACAACTGCATTACCCTCTACAACCACCCGAGGGAGCCCAAAAGCTGAATTCACAACAGAATGGTGTGCTACCTCCAATTTTGGAAAATATATACACATATATTATTTTTTTAAGAACAATCTGAAATTTGCAAAACAAAAAAAATGTGGTTTGTGTTGCCATTTTGTGAGAACTTTTTTTATTTTTCCATCAATGCAGCTGTATAAAGGCTTGATTTTTTTGCTTGTTGAGCTGTAGGTTCTTTTGCTACCATTTTGGGGTGCATATGATATTTTCATAGCTTTTTCTTTCAATTTTTTCTGGGCTGAGGGAGGAATTTGTTGACTGAAAAATTGCAATTAAGCCATTTCAATTTTTTTTTCCTTTTTTTTTTTTTTTTTGGGGGGGGGGGGGGAGGCATTCACTATACTGTTTAACTAGTTTATACATTGATAGACCTGATAGGTTTAATGTTTTTAACTTATTTTTTAATAGAAAAAAATGTGTGTGGGGGAATTTTAAACATATACTGTATATATATATATATATATATATATATATTTTTTTTTTTTTTTTTCTTTTACTTTTTACTACAGGGGACTTGACCTTGTGAATGATTGATTACTCATACTTTTTTTACTGCAGTACTACAGTAGTTTAGTATATAGGGTAGCCTATGTTCTGTTATAAAGCTCAGTATGAGGCTCGGCTTCATTGTAGTACTAAAATGGCAGCCATGCGGGATTTCTGCAGGACCCTAGCTGCAATGGTAACTCATCAGCTCAATGAAACTGTATTGTGGGGGTGTCAAAGGGTCCTGGTACATGAGCTCATCAGCATTTTTATTTGGTTTTTATTTTATTGGCTGTTATACTGCTCTGATTTCTACTGGTCCTGAGAGCGATGGTCTCATGTAAACTGTCTGAATTAAGCAGCAGTTGTGCATGCTATCACTCTATAATTGGGAAAGCCACATATAATCCTCAGCTACCTTATTCAGTCCCATAGAGAATGAATGGAGCAGCAGAAAGCTTGCTCGATCACCGATTCCATCCAAAAAAGGGACTTGAGACATTTATTCTTGTAAATGATGGGTGTCCCAGAGGACAAATAACCATCAGGAAGCAAAAAAATCACTTACCCTATTTAAATTGTAGTGCCATTTCTTGCTTTCTGAAACAGCATCATTCCTGCTCATGGGTTGTATCTGGTATTGCAGCTCAGGTGCATTGAAAAGAATGGGGGTGATGTTGTGAATTCTGTGGTCAGGCTCCCTCCTGTGGTCATGAGTGGTACTTCGGCTGGTTCTGTCCATGAGCTTCCTTTGGTGGATGTGAGTGGGGCTGCGGCTTCTGAGTTTCCTTCCTCAGGTGACGAGGTTAAGTCGTTAGGTGCTGCTCTATTTAACTCCACCTAGTTCTTTGTTCCTGGCCTCCAGTCAATGTTCCAGTATTGGTCTTGCTCTCTCCTGGATCGTTCTTGTGGCCTGTCTGCCCTGCATAAGCTAAGTTCTGCTTTGTGTTACTTTTGTTTGCTATTTTTTCTGTCCAGCTTGCTATATTGGTTTGTTTTGCTTGCTGGAAGCTCTGGGACGCAGAGGGAGCACCTCCGTACCGTTAGTCGGTGCGGAGGGTCTTTTTGCGCCCTCTGCGTGGTTGTTTGTAGGTTTTTGTGCTGACCGCAAAGCTATCTTTCCTATCCTCGGTCTATTCAGTAAATCGAGCCTCACTTTGCTAAAATCTATTTCATCTCTGTGTTTATATTTTCATCTTTACTCACAGTCATTATATGTGGGGGGCTTCCTTTTTCTTTGGGGAATTTCTCTGAGGCAAGGTAGGCTTATTTTTCTATCTTCAGGGCTAGCTAGTTTCTCAGGCTGTGCCCGAGGCGCCTAGGTCTGGTCAGGAGCGCTCCACGGCTACCTCTAGTGTGGTGTGATAGGATTAGGGATTGCGGTCAGCAGAGTTCCCACATCTCAGAGCTCGTCCTATGCTATTAGTAACTATCAGGTCATTTTCAGTGCTCTTAACCACCAGGTCCATTGTGGTTCTAAATCACCAGTTCATAACAGTACTGGAGGCCCAAAGTACTAATGCTTCTCAATAGAGGGAAAAGAGAAGTTCTGAGACCATTTTTTTTTCTTTGCACTGTGTTTTGTCTTTCTTTTCCCCTAGACATTTGGGTGGTTCAGGACACAGGTGTAGTGATGGACATTAAAGGCCTGTCTTCTTGTGTGGATCATCTCACTGCAAGAGTACAAAATATTCAAGACTTTGTGGTTCAGAATTCTATGTTAGAACCTAGAATTCCTATTCCTGATTTGTTTTCTGGAGATAGAGCTAAGTTTCTGAGTTTTAAAAATAATTGTAAACTGTTTCTGGCTTTGAAACCCCGCTCCTCTGGTGACCCAGTTCAACAAGTTAAGATCATTATTTCTTTATTACGTGGCGACCCTCAAGACTGGGCATTTTCCTTTGCGCCAGGAGATCCTGCATTATGTGATATTGATGCGTTTTTTCTGGCGCTCGGATTGCTGTATGATGAACCTAATTCAGTGGATCAGGCAGAGAAAAATTTGCTGGCTCTGTGTCAGGGTCAGGATGAGGTAGAGATATATTGTCAGAAGTTTAGGAAGTGGTCTGTGCTCACTCAATGGAATGAATGTGCGCTGGCAGCAATTTTCAGAAAGGGTCTCTCTGAAGCCCTTAAGGATGTCATGGTGGGATTTCCTATGCCTGCTGGTCTGAATGAGTCTATGTCTTTGGCCATTCAGATCGATCGACGCTTACGTGAGCGTAAAACTGTGCACCATTTGGCGGTATTATCTGAGCATAAACCTGAGCCTATGCAATGTGATAGGACTTTGACCAGAGCTGAACGGCAAGAACACAGACGTCGGAATGGGCTGTGTTTTTACTGTGGTGATTCCACTCATGCTATCTCCGATTGTCCTAAGCGCACTAAGCGGTTCGCTAGGTCTGCCACCATTGGTACGGTACAGTCGAAATTTCTTTTGTCCGTTACTTTGATCTGCTCTTTGTCATCCTATTCTGTCATGGCATTTGTGGATTCAGGCGCTGCCCTGAATTTGATGGACTTGGAGTATGCTAGACGCTGTGGGTTTTTCTTGGAGCCTTTGCAGTATCCTATTCCATTGAGAGGAATTGATGCTACGCCTTTGGCCAAGAATAAGCCTCAGTACTGGACCCAACTGACCATGTGCATGGCTCCTGCGCATCAGGAGGATATTCGCTTTTTGGTGTTGCATAATCTGCATGATGTGGTCGTGTTGGGGTTGCCATGGCTACAAGTCCATAACCCAGTATTGGATTGGAAATCTATGTCTGTGTCCAGTTGGGGTTGTCAGGGGGTACATGGTGATGTTCCATTTCTGTCTATTTCATCATCCACCCCTTCTGAGGTCCCAGAGTTCTTGTCAGATTACCGGGATGTATTTGATGAGCCCAAGTCCAGTGCCCTACCTCCGCATAGGGATTGCGATTGTGCTATCGATTTGATTCCTGGTAGTAAATTTCCTAAAGGTCGACTGTTTAATTTGTCTGTGCCTGAGCACGCCGCTATGCGGAGTTACGTAAAGGAATCCTTGGAGAAGGGTCATATTCGCCCGTCGTCGTCGCCATTGGGAGCAGGGTTCTTTTTTGTGGCCAAGAAGGATATTTCGTTGAGACCTTGTATTGATTACCGCCTTCTAAATAAAATCACAGTCAAATTTCAGTACCCCTTGCCGCTGCTGTCTGATTTGTTTGCTCAGATTAAGGGGGCTAGTTGGTTCACCAAGATAGATCTTCGTGGTGCGTATAATCTTGTGCGTATTAAACAGGGCGATGAATGGAAAACAGCATTTAATACGCCCGAGGGCCATTTGAGTACCTGGTTATGCCATTCGGGCTTTCCAATGCTCCATCAGTATTTCAGTCCTTTATGCATGACATCTTCCGAGAGTACCTGGATAAATTCCTGATTGTATACTTGGATGATATTTTGGTCTTCTCGGATGATTGGGAATCTCATGTGAAGCAGGTTAGAATGGTGTTCCAGGTCCTGCGTGCAAATTCTTTGTTTGTGAAGGGGTCAAAGTGTCTCTTTGGTGTTCAGAAGGTTTCATTTTTGGGTTTCATTTTTTCCCTTCTACTATCGAGATGGACCCTGTTAAAGTTCAGGCCATTTATAATTGGACTCAGCCGACATCTCTGAAGAGTCTGCAAAAGTTCCTGGGCTTTGCTAATATTTATCGTCGCTTCATCAATAATTTTTCTAGTATTGCTAAACCGTTGACTGATTTAACCAAGAAAGGTGCTGATGTGGTCAATTGGTCTTCTGCTGCTGTGGAGGCTTTTCAGGAGTTGAAGCGTCGTTTTTCTTCTGCCCCTGTGTTGTGCCAGCCAGATGTTACGCTCCCGTTCCAGGTCGAGGTTGATGCTTCTGAGATTGGAGCAGGGGCTGTTTTGTCGCAAAGAAGTTCTGATGGCTCGTGATGAAACCATGTGCCTTCTTTTCCAGGAAGTTTTCGCCTGCTGAGCGTAATTATGATGTTGGCAATCGAGAGTTGCTGGCCATGAAGTGGGCATTTGAGGAGTGGCGTCATTGGCTTGAAGGAGCTAAGCATCGCGTGGTGGTCTTGACTGATCACAAGAACTTGACTTATCTCGAGTCTGCCAAACGGTTGAATCCTAGACAGGCTCGTTGGTCACTGTTTTTCTCCCGTTTTGACTTTGTGGTTTCGTACCTTCCGGGCTCTAAGAATGTGAAGGCGGATGCCCTGTCTAGGAGTTTTGTGCCCGACTCTCTGGGTTTGCCTGAGCCGGCGGGTATTCTCAAAGAGGGGGTAATTTTGTCTGCCATCTCCCCTGATTTGCGGCGGGTGCTGCAAAAATTTCAGGCTGATAGACCTGACCGTTGCCCAGCGGAGAAACTGTTTGTCCCTGATAAATGGACGAATAGAGTTATCTCTGAGGTTCATTGTTCGGTGTTGGCTGGGCATCCTGGAATCTTTGGTACCAGAGATTTGGTGGCTAGATCCTTTTGGTGGCTGTCTCTGTCGCGGGATGTGCGTTCGTTTGTGCAGTCCTGTGGGATTTGTGCTCGGGCTGAGCCCTGCTGTTCTCGTGCCAGTGGGTTGCTTTTGCCCTTGCCGGTCCCGAAGAGGCCCTGGACACATATCTCTATGGATTTTATTTCAGATCTCCCCGTCTCTCAAAAGATGTCCGTCATCTGGGTGGTTTGTGATCACTTCTCTTAGATGGTCCATTTGGTACCCTTGTCTAAATTGCCTTCCTCCTCTGATTTGGTGCCATTGTTTTTCCAGCATGTGGTTTGTTTACATGGCATTCCGGAGAACATCGTTTCTGACAGAGGTTCCCAGTTTGTTTTGAGGTTTTGGCGAGCCTTTTGTGCTAGGATGGGCATTGATTTGTCTTTTTCCTCGGCTTTCCATCCTCAGACAAATGGCCAAACTGAACGAACTAATTAGACCTTGGAAACATATCTGAGATGTTTTGTTTCTGCTGATCAGGATGATTGGGTGTCCTTTTTGCCTTTGGCTGAGTTCGCCCTTAATAATCGGGCCAGCTTGGCTACTTTGGTTTTGCCGTTTTTCTGCAATTCTGGTTTCCATCCTCATTTCTCTTCAGGGCAGGTTGAGTCTTCGGGCTGTCCTGGTGTGGATACTGTGGTGGATAGGTTGCAGCAGATTTGGACTCATGTAGTGGACAATTTGACATTGTCCCAGGAGAAGGCTCAACGTTTCGCTAACCGCAGGCGCTGTGTGGGTCCCCGACTTCGTGTTGGGGATTTGGTTTGGTTGTCGTCTCGTTATATTCCTATGAAAGTTTCCTCTCCTAAGTTTAAGCCTCGTTTCATTGGTCCGTATAGGATTTCTGAGGTTCTTAATCCTGTGTCTTTTTGTTTGACCCTCCCAGCTTCTTTTTCCATCCATAATGTATTCCGTAGGTCATTGTTGTGGAGATACGTGGCACCTGTGGTTCCATCCGTTGATCCTCCTGCCCCGGTTTTGGTTGAGGGGGAGTTGGAGTATATAGTGGAGAAGATTTTGGATTCTCGTTTTTCGAGACGGAAACTCCAGTACCTGGTTAAGTGGAAGGGTTATGGTCAGGAAGATAATTCCTGGGTCTTTGCCTCTGATGTTCATGCTGCCGATCTGGTTCGTGCCTTTCATTTGGCTCATCCTGGTCGGCCTGGGGGCTCTGGTGAGGGTTTGGTGACCCCTCCTCAACGGGGGGGTTCTGTTGTGAATTCTGTGGTCAGGCTCCCTCCTGTGGTCATGAGTGGTACTTCGGCTGGTTCTGTCCATGAGCTTCCTTTGGTGGATGTGAGTGGGGCTGCGGCTTCTGAGTTTCCTTCCTCAGGTTACGAGGTTAAGTCGTTAGGTGCTGCTCTATTTAACTCCACCTAGTTCTTTGTTCCTGGCCTCCAGTCAATGTTCCAGTATTGGTCTTGCTCTCTCCTGGATCGTTCTTGTGGCCTGTCTGCCCTGCATAAGCTAAGTTCTGCTTGTATTCCTTTTGTTTGCTATTTTTTCTGTCCAGCTTGCTATATTGGTTTGTTTTGCTTGCTGGAAGCTCTGGGACGCAGAGGGAGCACCTCCGTACCGTTAGTCGGTGCGGAGGGTCTTTTTGCACCCTCTGCGTGGTTGTTTGTAGGTTTTTGTGCTGACCGCAAAGCTATCTTTCCTATCCTCAGTCTATTCAGTAAGTCGGGCCTCACTTTGCTAAAATCTATTTCATCTCTGTGTTTGTATTTTCATCTTTACTCACAGTCATTATATGTGGGGGGCTGCCTTTTTCTTTGGGGAATTTCTCTGAGGCAAGGTAGGCTTATTTTTCTATCTTCAGGGCTAGCTAGTTTCTCAGGCTGTGCCCGAGGCGCCTAGGTCTGGTCAGGAGCGCTCCACGGCTACCTCTAGTGTGGTGTGATAGGATTAGGGATTGCGGTCAGCAGAGTTCCCACATCTCAGAGCTCGTCCTATGCTATTAGTAACTATCAGGTCATTTTCAGGGCTCTTAACCACCAGGTCCATTGTGGCTCTAAATCACCAGTTCATAACAGGGTGAGATTTACTAATACAGTACCGGTAAGAAAATCAATGGTTTAAAGGGGACCTGTCAGCAGGATTGTGCACAGTTACCTACAGACAGTGTCAGGTCGGAACAATTATTCTGATTACAGTGATACCTGGTGATGAAATCCGTCTTGTGGTTGTTGTTAAATCTTACTTTCAGTTTTGAGTTAATGAGTTGTTCTCTAATCGTGAACAGCTCCAATAAATTTATCTACAGTAAAACATCTGGACATTTTTCTAAAAGGACAATCTCTACGTCACTCTTCGTGATTGCAGACTTTTGAATTCTCACATCGCATGCACTGTGAAGATTCTCCAGAACAGCCGCCAAGTATGTGAGTTGCATTCATGCAGTCACATGCCGACTAGATTATCACGGCCTCACTCAATACAAATGTATTGAATGAGGCCATACAAGTCTAGTCAGAATGTCACCAGAACTATGCAAATCGCATACTTGTGGTCACATGACCGGCACCAGCATCGGAGAATCCTCACAGTTAGGACACAGTCAGATGGCCGTATTACTTGCGCGAGGATGGCATCGCAATCCTTGCACTGACTGACGGTTTTCCTGACCTGAATGTGACATTTGCATAGAAATACATGCTGTCACGCTCAGGTCAGGAGAATCAATGGCTAGTCCTAGGATTGCGATGGGATCCTCGCTTGAGTAATAGGCTCATAATACCTAATATGGCCATCTGACTGCAAGCTTGTAGCCTAAAGCTAAGCTCTTCACCTCTCTCCACCCTCCTGATACCTGTCCCACCACCAATTGCTCCTCCCTGCGCAGCTCCTCCCCGCCCCTATTGTTTCTACTTTTGCATCTCGGTCTTATGGCAATGCGTGCCTCTAACTTGGCCAAACTCAACCATGTGGGCACAACCAACGTCAATGACTTGCAACACAACTCACAAAGCCACATGGGTTGCAGCACACTTCATTAACAGACAAGAAAAGAAGACTGACAAGGAGATGATTGGGAGATCGGGAGGAGGGTGGCAGGACAGGTATGGGATGAGCCAAGGATAGAATCAGATTCAGTTTGCCCTGAATTTATTCAATGCAAATCAAACTTTCCTCTTCTCCCCTCTTGAATTAAATGAATCTGCCTGAATTGAATCTTGCGAAATTTGCTCAACTCTATTTACTTTATTTTAGATTTGCTTCCTATGTTGTTTATAGATAGTAAAGATTATATCAAGTCTATTAAAATGTCTTTTGCGCATTTTTTGTGAATTACTATAAATTGTTTCCATACAGCCTGGTCATTTTCTGTAGGGTATTATAATGGAGCTTGAAATGTTTGCGTTTATAGCTGTAAATACATTTGCTTCTGGCTATTTTAAGCATTGAAGCATTGTGTCTTTGATGGATGATGGATAGTAAAGTGGCACTAGGAAAAAAGAGATCTGCAGTATTAGTTCTGCAGGTTTCACAGTGAGTTTCCTTCTGAAATCGTGCCATCTTTCCGGCAATGACTCTACAGAGCACTAAGTAAATGTTGTGGTGTTTGCTTTTTGACAGGCAGTCTTCCAAATTGCAGCTTTTACAGCCCTTGAGGCTTTTACACAGGTCTTTCCAAAGAGCTTATCGTCTTTTCCCAGAATGTACTTGAGTAATTTAACTTCTTAGTTTGGAAATTTTGCAGTACTGTGTTTCCTTTTTTAGTTCGGTAAGATAACTTTTAGATTATACTTTACTGTAATGATGCGCGGAGTTAAGGTCTACTGGTGTTACCTTCAGGAAATTCGGAATACTCAGAAAGCAGATACTATTGAGACTACTGAAAAAAAGTAAAGAGAATCAAGAGGAAAAACATCTAGATGCAGATAATAGAAAAGTCTACGAATAATGCAATTGTGGAGATGTGTCAAAACTGATGCAAAGTGGAACAGCTGGAAATTTCAAGCTCTCATTCTTCTACAGTATATCATTTGATTGTCTATATAATATATTGCAATATTTCTGAATATGTTTGTTTTATGCCTGTCAGTATTATAGGACTAGACGGATGAGCTGATACAGGGAAAACTTTCACTTTGTCACACCATTGATATTTTAATGAGACAATTCATTGGTCTGGATCAGAGTTATTTCTGATTCTAGGCAGGTTATTATATATAAATGTTAGCAACTAATGCTAATGATGTGGGCTTGTACAGTTAAAAAACTGGTGCATAAGATGGCTAAAAATTATTCCCACTGGATAGAAATGACCTGATCTTTTGATTTTCAAATTTGCTAGTTTTGCTGAATTTTCCTCCAAAATTGATTTGCATAACTAAAAAGTCTTTGATTTCTAAAAAAACAAAATGTGTATAATATATAATGCCTTGGATTCTATTGAACCTGCTTTGAGCTCTGTAATTCAAACACAGCCTTTTAAATGTCCAAGTGACCTCAACCTTTCTGGCTAGGGGAAAACAGATGGTAACCATCAGGCTATTTAACAACACACAGCAGTGGAGTACTTTGTAGGCTACTAATATTGTATAAATTGTCCCAAAAGTATCACTTTTTGGGGGCACCTGCAAGCATTGCTGATGTTTATACACAGGTGGTATAAACAGAAGAAACCATAGGGTTGTCACACAATTGAGTGCAGTAATTATACCCTTTTGGGGAACATTAAAAACTTAGTACTTGGCTAAACAATTGCTTTTTCACAAGCCGTCCAAAAATTATCCCTATAATTAGAGACAAAACAGGTTTTCTGTTTTGACGGTGAAAAAGTTATTGTTTCTCAAATAGGATTGAAAAATGATCTCTTTGTTGGAGTCCACAATTGTTTTGCTAAGTAAACACAACATGAGGAGGTAAATACAACGGCTTTTTATTCTTTTTCTTAGGAAGACAAAATATGAGTACTGTTTGCAAAGTGAAGTTATAGCTTGTTGTCATCAAACCTTTCCAAAAAAAGCCCTATTTTGTGAGCTATTTGATGTTTGTGTACCCTCAAGTGAGTACAAGTTTGGACTGGCCTGGCTGGGTATCGGTGAGCCATTGCTGTGGATGAAAGATAGAGGGGAAAAAAAGCATGCATTTTTTAGGGGCACGGAACGTTTAAAAGCGCAGGCAGAGAACGTGCAGGGACTTGCACATGCCGCGTTCATTACCTAAACTGCCACATCATACGCCATGATGACCGCTGACTATTCTGCCCCTGACGACTCCAGCATATGATTTCACTGTCATGTGCCACCTGTGACGGGCACACTCACTTCCGCCACCAGCCTCTGCTAGGTTGGCGGCCATTTTAACACGAGTTCACCGGATATGTAAGAAGAGGATGCTGAGCTACGCCGGGAGCTCAGGCAGGTAAGTGGAATCTTTTTTTTTTTTCTTCTATGGATGCAGCATGGTATGGGGGCCAGGGTGGATATGTGGGGGCCAGGATGCATATATGGGGTCCAGGATGGAAATATGGGGGCTAGAGTGGACACATGGGGGCCAGGCTGGACAAGGGAAATTGAGGGCCAGGCTGGAAAAGGTACTTGGGACCCAGGCTGGACATGGGGCATGGGGGCCAAGGCTGGACAAAGGTAATTGGGGATTGCAGTCTGGACATGGGACATGGGGGGACCAGGCTGGAAAAGGGACATGAGGAGACCAGGCTGGCCAAGGGACACAGGGGGCCAGGCAGGACACGGGATATGGGGGAGCCAGGATGGACAAGGGACATGGGGGGGCAGGCTGGAGAAGGGACTTGGGGGGACCAGATTGTACAAGTAACATGAGGGCAGGCTGGACAAGGGACATGGGATACATGGGGGCCAGGCTGGCAAGGGACATTGGTGGACTAGGTTGGACAAGAGACTTGGGGTGGTAGGCATGACAAGGGACATGAAGGGTCAGGCTGGTTAAGTGACATAGGGTGCCAGGCTGGGGAACGTTATTAAATAAAGGGAACCAGGGTGACGGACTTAATTACTGTTTGGGGGCTAGAATAAGGAAGAGGCATTATTAGTTTATTGTGGCAAATGGGGAACATAATTAATTTAGGGTCAAATTGGCGACATTATTACTACTATAATATAATTTACTTTTTAGGACACTGTTTTCCATGGGGGCAAGCAAAAGAGGCCTCCTGTTATTGTGCAAGGCAGCACTACGTCGCTTCTTTCTTCATCTGGCATAGTGTGGAAGTCGGGGGGGGGGGGGGGAATGGGGAATGTGCTCTTGAAGCAATAAGCTATTGATGACTGTGTTTTATTTTCTGAAGGGATGAGTCCTCGTTGGAAGAAGTGATAGAGGTCTATGCCAGATGAAGCACAAAAGCAAAGATAGTGGACATCAACTAGAGACATCACTGGTGAGTCAGGGTATTACATGTACATGCACAATATACACTCTATACAGTGGGGGAAATAAGTATTTGAACCCTTGCTGGTTTTGTAAGTTTGCCCACTGACAAAGACATGAACAGTCTATAAATTTAAGAGTAGGTTAATTTTAACATTGAGAGATAGAATATTAAAAATAAAATCCAGAACATCACATTGCATAAATTATATAAATTTATTTGCATTTTCCACTGAAATAAGTGTTTGATCCCCGACCAACCATTAAGCGTTCTGGCTCCTACAGACCAGTCAGACGCTCCTAATGAACTCATTTCCAGCGTTAAAGACAGGTAACACACTGTTTACTGTGTATGTACAGTAAACAGTGTGTTTCTCTGTAGCTACAGAGAGATATAACGTGCGCACTCACAGGCTGGACTGGAGAATCCAACTTTGGTCAACTAGCAGGAAATCAGTTGCACTTGCACCCAAATTTTTTTCAATGATTATGTGTATTTATTTACTGTTTGTTTGGAATGTCCTAAAAGAGAAAAAAAGACGTGACGCTAACTAAGGCAATGCGTCGGCCCGACGTACCGACGCACGTTATGAAAATTGTGCACAACATGGGCAGCGGATGCAGTTTTTCAATGCATCCGCTGTCCAGTCTATGTCCCGGGGAGGAGGGAGCGGAGTTCCAGCCGCGCATGCGCGGTCGGAAATGGCAGACGTGACGTACTAAAAAACGTTACATTGAACTTTTTTTGTGACGACGGTCTGCCAAAACACAACGGATCCAGTGCACGACGGACGCGACGTGTGGCCATGCGTCGCGATCCGTCGGCAATACAAGTCTATGGGCAAAAAACACATCCTGCGAGCACATTTGCAAGATCCGTTTTTTGCCCAAAACGACAGATCGCGACGGATTGCTAAAAATGCCAGTGTGAAAGTAGCCTAAGCGTGGTACATTTATGTGAAGTTATGTCAAGTTGTCAAGTTGTAAAAGGTGAGGAGTTGTATAAGGAAACTTGCTCACCTGGTATAGTTGTTCTGTCTGAGGCCGGTTTCACACGTCCAGATAATTCCAGTACCAGAAAAAATCGGTACCGGAATTATCCGTGTCCGTGTGCCCCTACGTTTCTGTGGCACATCAGTGTGGCACACGAGCGCCGCCCGTGTGCCCAGTGGATACCACACGCACCGTGCTGGGTACCACACGTACCAGCATCTGGTGCTGAAGCCGCGATTCATATCTTCACTGCAGCAGCGTTTGCTGTAGAGAAGATATGAATAATAGTGTTTAACCCCTTCCCGACCTTTGACGCATACGCTGCGTCATGAAAGTCGGTGCCATTCCGACCCATGACGCAGCATATGCGTCATGGAAAGATCGCGTCCCTGCAGATCGGGTGAAAGGGTTAACTCCCATTTCACCCGATCTGCAGGGACAGGGGGAGTGGTAGTTTAGCCCAGGGGGCTACGATCGTGGCTACGATCGCTCTGATTGGCTGTTGAAAGTGAAACTGCCAATCAGAGCGATTTGTAATATTTCACCTAAAAAAATGGTGAAATATTACAATCCAGCCATGGCCGATGCTGCAATATCATCGGCCATGGCTGGACACACTAATGTGCACCCACCCCACCCCTCCGATCGCCCCCCCAGCTCCCCGATCTGTGGTCCGCTCCCCTCGTTCCTGTGCTCCGCTCCCCCGTCCTCCTGCCCGCTCCCCCCGTGCTCCAATCACACCCCCCGTGCTCCAATCAAACCCCCCCGCACTCCGATCCCACCCCCCGCACTGCGATCCCACCCCCCGCACAGCGATCCCCCCCCCGTGCTCCAATCCACCCGCCCGCACAGCGATCCCCCACTCCGTGCTCCAATCCACCCCCCCGTGTTCTGATCCACCCCGCTGTGCTCCGACGCCCCCCCCCCGTGCCCTGATTTCCCCCCCTTATACTTACCTGGCCTCCCGGAGACCGTCCGTCTTCTTTCCTGGGCGCCGCCATCTTCCAAAATGGCGGGCGCATGTGCAGTGCGCCCGCCGAATCTGCCGGCCGGCAGATTCGTTCCAGAGTGAATTTTGATCAATGAGATATAATCTATCTCAGTGATCAAAATAAAAAAAAAAGTAAATGACCCCCCCCCTTTGTCACCCCCATAGGTAGGGACAATAAAGAAAATATATATATTTTTTTCCCACTAAGGTTGGGGTAAGAACTAGGGTTAGGGGTAGGGTTAGGGTTAGGGGTAGGGTTAGGGTTAGGGGTAGGGTTAGGGGTAGGGTTAGGGGTAGGGTTAGGGTTAGGGGTAGGGTTAGGGTTAGGGGTAGGGTTAGGGTTAGGGGTAGGGTTAGGGTTTCGGTATGTGCACACGTATTCTGGTCCTCTGCGGATTTTTCCGCTGCGAATTTGATAAATCCGCAGTGCTAAACCGCTGCGGATTTATGGCGGATTTACCGCGTTTTTTCTGCGCATTTCAATGCGGTTTTACAACAGCGATTTTCTATTGGAGCAGTTGTAAAACCGCTGCGGAATCCGCAGAAAGAAGTTACATGCTGCGGAATGTAAACCGCTGCGTTTCCGTGCAGTTTTTCCGCAGCATGTGTACAGCGATTTTTGGTTCCCATAGGTTCACATTGAACTGTAAACTCATGGGAAACTGCTGCGGATCCGCAGCGTTTTCCGCAGCATGTGCACATACCTTTAGAATTAGGCTATGTGCACACGGTGCGGATTGGCCGCTGCGGATCCGCAGCAGAGTTCCATCAGGTTTACAGTACCATGTAAACATATGGAAAGCCAAATCCGCTGTGCCCATGGTGCGGAAAATACCGCGCGGGAACGCTGCGTTGTATTTTCCACAGCATGTCAATTCTTTGTGCGGATTCCGCAGTGTTTTACACCTGTTCCTCAATAGGAATCCGCAGGTGAAATCCGGACAAAAAACACTGGAAATCCGCGGTAAATCCGCAGGTAAAACGCAGTGCCTTTTACCCGTGGATTTTTCAAAAATGGTGCTGAAAAATCTCATACGAATCCGCAACATGGGCACATAGCCTTAGGGCTAGGGTTGGGTTGGAATTAGGGTTGTGGTTAGGGTTAGAGGTGTGTTGTGGTTAGGGGTGTGTTGGGGTTAGGGTTGTGATTAGGGTTATGGCTACAGTTGGGATTAGAGTTAGGGGTGTGTTGGGGTTAGTGTTGGAGTTAGAATTGAGGGGTTTCCACTGTTTAGGCACATCAGGGGGTCTCCAAACGCAACATGGCGCCACCATTGATTCCAGCCAATCTTGTATTCAAAAAGTCAAATGGTGCTCCCTCACTTCCGAGCCCCGACGTGTGCCCAAAAAGTGGTTTACCCCCACATATGGGGTACCAGCATACTCAGGACAAACTGCGCAACAATTACTGGGGTCCAATTTCTCCTGTTACCCTTGAGAAAATAAAAAATTGCTTGCTAAAACATCATTTTTGAGGAAAGAAAAATGATTTTTTATTTTCACGGCTCTGCGTTGTAAACGTCTGTGAAGCACTTGGGGGTTCAAAGTGCTCACCACATATCTAGATAAGTTCCTTTGGGGGTCTAGTTTCCAAAATGGGGTCACGTGTGTGGGGTTTCTACTGTTTAGGCACACCAGGGGCTCTGCAAACGCAACGTGATGCCCGCAGACCATTCCATCAAAGTCTGCATTTCAAAAGTCACTACTTCCCTTCTGAGCCCCGACGTGTGCCCAAACAGTGGTTTACCCCCACACATGGGGTATCAGCGTACTCAGGAGAAACTGGACAACAACTTTTGCCATCCAATTTCTCCTGTAACCCTTGGTAAAATAATAAATTCTGGGCTAAAAAATTATTTTTGAGGAAAGAAAACGTATTTATTATTTTCACGGCTCAAGTTATAAACTTCTGTAAAGCACTTGGGGGTTGAAAGTGCTCACCACATATCTAGATAAGTTCCTTTGGGGGTCTAGTTTCCAAAATGGGGTCACTTGTGTGGGGTTTCTACTGTTTAGGCACACCAGGGGCTCTGCAAACGCAACGTGACGCCCGCAGACCATTCCATCAAAGTCTGCATTTCAAAAGTCACTACTTCCCTTCTGAGCCCCCACGTGTGCCCAAACAGTGGTTTACCCCCACACATGGGGGATCAACGTACTCAGGAGAAACTGGACAACAACATTTGTGGTCCAATTTCTCCTGTAACCCTTGGGAAAATAAAAAATTCTGGGCTAAAAAATTATTTTTGAGGAAAGAAAACATATTTATTATTTTCACTGCTCTGTGTTATGAACTTCTGTGAAGCACTTGGGGGTTCAAAGTGCTCACCTCACATCTAGATAAGTTCCTTTCCGGGTCTAGGTTCCAAAATGGGGTCACTTGTGGGGGGTTTCTACTGTTTAGCCACATCAGGGGCTCTGCAAACGCAACGTGACGCCCGCAGAGCATTCCATCAAAGTCTGCATTTCAAAACGTCACTACTTCACTTCCGAGCCCCAGCATGTGCCTAAACAGTGGTTTACCCCCACATATTGGGTATCAGCGTACTCAGGAGAAACTGGACAACAACTTTTGGGGTCAAATTTCTCCTGTTACCCTTGGGAAAATAAAAAATTGCGGGCTAAAAAAATCATTTTTGAGAAAAGAATTTTTTTTTTTTTATTTTCATGGCTCTGCGTTATAAACTTCTGTGAAGCACTTGAGGGTTCAAAGTGCTCACCACACATCTAGATTAGTTCCTTTGGGGGTCTAGTTTCCAAAATGGGGTCATTTGTGGGGGATCTCTAATGTTTAGGCACACAGGGGCTCTCCAAACGCGACATGGTGTCCGCTAATGATTGGAGCTAATTTTCCATTTAAAAAGCCAAATGGCGTGCCTTCCCTTCTGAGCCCTGCCGTGCGCCCAAACAGTGGTTTACCCCCACGTATGGGATATATGCGTACTCAGGACAAACTGGACAACAACATTTGTGGTCCAATTTCTCCTATTACCATTGGCAAAATAGGAAATTCCAGGCTAAAAAATCATTTTTGAGAAAAGAAAAATTATTTTTTATTTTCATGGCCCTGCATTATAAACTTCTGTGAAGCACCTGGGGGTTTAAAGTGCTCAGTATGCATCTAGATAAGTTCCTTGGGGGGTCTAGTTTCCAAAATGGGGTCACTTGTGGGGGAGCTCCATTGCATAGGCACACAGGGGCTCTCCAAATGCGACATGGTGTCCGCTAACAATTGGAGCTAATTTTCCATTCAAAAAGTCAAAAGGCGCGCCTTCCCTTCTGAGCCCTGCCGTGTGCCCAAACAGTGGTTTACCCCCACATATGAGGTATCGGCGTACTCGGGAGAAATTGCTCAACAAATTTTAGGATCCATTTTATCCTATTGCCCATGTGAAAATGAAAAAATTGAGGCGAAAAGAAATTTTTTGTGAAAAAAAAGTACTTTTTCATTTTTACGGATCAATTTGTGAAGCACCTGAGGGTTTAAAGTGCTCACTAGGCATCTAGATAAGTTCCTTGGGGGGTCCAGTTTCCAATATGGGGTCACTTGTGGGGGAGCTCCAATGTTTAAGCACACAGGGTCTCTCCAAACGCGACATGGTGTCCGCTAACGATGGAGATAATTTTTCATTCAAAAAGTCAAATGGCGCTCCTTCCCTTCCGAGCCTTACCATGTGCCCAAACAGTGGTTTACCTCCACATGTGAGGAATCGGTGTGCTCAGGAGAAATTGCCAAACAAATTTTAGGATCCATTTTATCCTGCGGTCCATGTGAAAATGAAAAAATTGAGGCTAAAAGAATTTTTTTTGTGAAAAAATAGTACTTTTTCATTTTTACGGATCAATTTGTGAAGCAGCTGGGGGTTTAAAGGGCTCACTATGCATCTAGATAAGTTCCTTGGGGCGTCTAGTTTCCAAAATGGGGTCACTTGTGGGGGAGCTCCAATTTTTAGGCACACGGGGGCTCTCCAAACGTGACATGGTGTCCGCTAAAGAGTGCAGCCAATTTTTCATTCAAAAAGTCAAATGGCGCTCCTTCCCTTCCAAGCCCTGCCGTGCGCCCAAACAGTGGTTTACCCCCACATATGAGGTATCATCGTACTCAGGACAAATTGGACAACAACTTTCGTGGTTCAGTTTCTCCTTTTATCATTGGGAAAATACAAAAATTGTTGCTGAAAAATCATTTTTGTGACTAAAAAGTTAAATGTTCATTTTTTCCTTCCATGTTGCTTCTGCTGCTGTGAAGCACCTGAAGGGTTAATAAACTTCTGGAATGTGGTTTTGTGCACCTTGAGGAGTGCAGTTTTTAGAATGGTGTCACTTTTGGGTATTTTCAGCCATATAGACCCCTCAAACTGACTTCAAATGTGAGGTGGTCCCTAAAAAAAATGGTTTTGTAAATTTCGTTGTAAAAATGAGAAATCGCTGGTCAAATTTTAACCCTTATAACTTCCTAGCAAAAAAAAATTTTGTTTCCAAAATTGTGCTGATGTAAAGTAGACGTGTGGGAAATGTTATTTATTAACTATTTTGTGTCACATACCTCTCTGGTTTAACAGAATAAAAATTCAAAATGTGAAAATTGCGAAATTTTCAAAATTTTCGCCAAATTTCCGTTTTTATCACAAATAAACACAGAATTTATTGACCTAAATTTACCACTAACATGAAGCCCAATGTGTCACGAAAAAACAATCTCAGAACCGCTAGGATCCATTGAAGCGTTCCTGAGTTATTACCTCATAAAGGGACACTGGTCAGAATTGCAAAAAACGGCAAGGTCTTTAAGGTCAAAATAGGCTGGGTCATGAAGGGGTTAAAATAAAGATCTATGTGCCCCCGCCCTCACACCCTCTGTGCGCCCCCCAACCCCCCCCCCCCCCGCTGTTCTGAAAATACTCACCAAACTCCCTCGTTGGCTGTCGCTGCTTCCTGTTCTGGCCGCATCTTCTCCTGTATGCGGTCACGTGGGGCCGCCGATTACAGTAATGAATTTACAGTTCCACCCCTATGGGAGGTGGAGCCGCATATTCATTACTGTAAATGAGCGGCCCCACGTGACCGCATACAGGAGAAGATGCAGCCAGAACAGGAAGCAGCGACAGCTGTTGTGGATTCTGTATTTGGGCTCCCTCTGGTGGTTACAGATGGTACTGGGTGACTTGTGTTCTCTGCGGTCTCTGGTGTCCACCTGTTCTGTCAGGATATGGGAGTTTCCTATTTAACCTGGCTTTCTTGTCATTTCCTCGCCAGCTATCAATGTAATCAGTGTGTCTTGTTGCTTCTGCTTTCCGCTTCTGTGATCTTCAGGACAAGCTAAGTTTTTTATTTTCCTGTTCCACGTTTTGCTTTATTTTTGTTTTAGTCCAGCTTGCAGATATGTGATTCCTTGTTGCTGGTTGCTCTAGTGGGCTGATATTACTCCTCATGTTCCATGAGTTGGCACATGAGTTCAAGTAATTTCAGGATGGTTTTTTGTAGGGTTTTTCGCTGACCGCGCAGTTCACTTTTGTATCCTCTGCTATCTAGCTTTAGCGGGCCTCATTTTGCTGAATCTGTTTTCATAACTACGTATGTGCTTTCCTCTCATTTCACCGTCATTACATGTGGGGGGCTGCTATTTCTGTGGGGTGTTTCTCTGGAGGCAAGAGAGGTCTGTGTTTCTTCTAATAGGGGAAGTTAGTCCTTCGGCTGGCGCGAGACGTCTAGGAATCATCGTAGGCACGTTCCCCGGCTACTGCTAGTTGTGTGAATTAGGTTCAGGATCACGGTCAGTTCAGTTTCCATCACCCTAGAGCTCGTTTTGTTTTTTGTGCTTGTCCTTTTGTGATCCCCTGCCGGCCAAAAAAGTGGTAATCGTATTGGCTGAAGTAGGAGGAAAAGTAGTCTGAGGAAGTTTTTTTTTTTTTTTTTTCTCCCCTCAGAGTTTGCTGCCTAGCCTTAATTGCAGCCTGGCTGTGTCTTACCTCCTCTTAATCCTTGAATGGCTCTGACCTCAGCTGTTTATCATGGACGTCCAGAGTTTGGCTTCCAGCCTGAATAATCTTGCTGCTAAGGTTCAAAATATACAAGATTTTGTTGTACATGCTCCTATGTCTGAACCTAGAATTCCTATCCCAGAGTTTTTTTTCTGGAGATAGATCTAGTTTTCTGAATTTTAGGAACAATTGCAAGTTGTTTCTTTCTTTGAAATCTCGCTCCTCTGGAGACCCTGCTCAGCAAGTCAAGATTGTAATATCTTTCCTGCGGGGTGACCCTCAGAATTGGGCATTTGCATTGGCACCAGGGGATCCTGCGTTGCTCAATGTGGATGCGTTTTTTCTGGCATTGGGTTTGCTCTATGAGGAACCTAACCTAGAGATTCAGGCTGAAAAAGCTTTATTGGCTCTCTCTAAGGGGCAAGATGAAGCAGAAATATATTGTCAGAAATTTCGGAAATGGTCGGTGCTTACTCAGTGGAATGAGTGCGCCCTGGCTGCAAAATTCAGAGATGGCCTTTCTGAGGCCATTAAAGATGTTATGGTGGGGTTCCCTGCGCCTACAGGTCTGAATGAGTCTATGACTTTGGCTATTCAGATTGATCGGCGTTTACGGGAGCGCAAACCTGAGCACCATTTGGCGGTGTCTTCTGAACAGGCACCTGAGACAATGCAATGTGATAGAATTCAGTCCAGAAGTGAACAGCAAAACTATAGGCGGAAAAATGGGTTGTGTTTTTATTGTGGTGATTCAGCTCATGTTATATCAGCATGCTCTAAACGCACAAAAAAGGTTGATAAGTCTGTTGCCATTAGTACTTTACAGTCTAAGTTCATTCTGTCTGTGACTCTGATTTGTTCATTATCAGCCATTTCCGTTGATGCCTATGTGGATTCAGGCGCTGCCCTGAGTCTTATGGATTGGTCATTTGCCAACCGCTGTGGGTTTAGTCTGGAGCCTCTGGAAGTCCCTATTCCTTTGAAAGGAATTGACTCTACACCTTTGGCTATGAATAAACCTCAGTACTGGACACAAGTGACCATGCGTATGACTCCCGTTCATCAGGAGGTGATTCGCTTCCTGGTACTGTATAATTTACATGATGTCTTAGTGCTTGGTCTGCCATGGTTACAAACTCATAACCCAGTCTTGGACTGGAAAACGATGTCTGTGTTAAGCTGGGGATGTCAGGGGGTTCATGTTGATGCACCTCCGATTTCTATCGCTTCATCTACTCCTTCTGAGGTTCCTGTATTTTTGTCTGATTATCGGGATGTTTTTGAGGAGCCTAAGCTCAATTCGCTTCCTCCTCACAGGGATTGCGATTGTGCTATAGATTTGATTCCTGGCAGTAAATTTCCTAAAGGTCGTTTGTTCAATCTGTCAGTGCCAGAGCATACTGCTATGCGGGATTATGTTAAGGAGTCCTTGGAAAAGGGACATATCCGTCCATCTTCGTCTCCTTTGGGAGCAGGTTTTTTTTTTGTGGCCAAGAAGGATGGTTCCTTGAGGCCTTGTATAGATTACCGTGTTTTGAATAAGATTACGGTCAAATATCAGTATCCTTTGCCATTGTTGACTGATTTGTTCGCTCGCATTAAGGGGGCTAAATGGTTCACTAAGATTGATCTTCGGGGTGCGTATAATCTTGTGCGGATAAAGCAGGGTGATGAGTGGAAAACCGCATTTAATACGCCTGAGGGCCATTTTGAGTATTTGGTGATGCCTTTTGGACTTTCTAATGCTCCTTCTGTCTTCCAGTCCTTTATACATGATATTTTCCGTGAATATCTGGATAAATTTATGATTGTGTATTTGGATGATGTTTTGGTTTTTTCTGATGACTGGGAGTCCCATGTTCAGCAGGTCAGGAAGGTGTTTCAGGTCCTGCGGGCCAATTCTTTGTTTGTAAAAGGTTCAAAGTGTCTCTTTGGAGTCCAGAAGATTTCTTTTTTGGGGTATATTTTTTCCCCTTCTACTATTGAGATGGATCCCGTCAAGGTTCAGGCTATTTGTGACTGGACGCAGCCTACATCTCTTAAGAGTCTACAGAAGTTCTTGGGCTTTGCTAATTTTTATCGTCGTTTCATAACTAATTTTTCTAGTGTTGTTAAGCCTTTGACGGATCTGACTAAGACGGGTGCTGATGTTGCTGATTGGTCTCCTGCGGCTGTGGAGGCCTTTCAGGAACTTAAGCGCCGGTTTTCTTCTGCTCCTGTGTTGCGTCAGCCAGATGTTTCGCTTCCTTTTCAGGTTGAGGTTGATGCTTCCGAGATTGGAGCGGGGGCGGTTTTGTCACAGAGAAGCTCCGATTGCTCAGTGATGAAGCCATGTGCGTTCTTTTCTAGAAAGTTTTCGCCCACTGAGCGGAATTATGATGTTGGTAATCGGGAGCTTTTGGCCATGAAGTGGGCATTTGAGGAGTGGCGTCATTGGCTTGAGGGTGCTAGACATCGTGTGGTGGTCTTGACTGATCTCAAAAATCTGATTTACCTTGAGTCTGCCAAGCGTCTGAATCCTAGACAGGCTCGTTGGTCACTGTTTTTCTCCCGTTTCGATTTTGTGGTTTCATACCTGCCAGGTTCAAAGAATGTGAAGGCGGATGCTCTTTCTAGGAGTTTTGTGCCTGACTCCCCTGGAAATTCTGAGCCCACTGGTATCCTTAGGGATGGGGTGATTTTGTCGGCTGTCTTCCCAGACTTGCGACGTGCTTTGCAGGAGTTTCAGGCGGTAAACCTGATCGTTGTCCGCCTGAAAGACTGTTTGTTCCGGATAATTGGACCAGTAGAGTCATCTCCGAGGTCCATTCTTCTGCGTTGTCAGGTCATCCTGGAATATTTGGTACTAGAGACTTGGTGGCCAGGTCTTTTTGGTGGCCTTCCTTGTCGAGGGATGTGCGTTCTTTTGTGCAGTCTTGTGAAGTTTGCGCTCGGGCTAAGCCTTGCTGTTCTCGGGCCAGTGGATTGTTGTCACCTTTGCCTATCCCGAAGAGGCCTTGGACGCACATTTCCATGGACTTTATTTCGGATCTCCCTGTCTCTCAAAGAATGTCCGACATCTGGGTTGTGTGTGACCGCTTTTCTAAGGCTGGTTTCACACTAGCGTTTTTGAACGCATGCGTTTTTACAAAAAAAAACGCATGCGTTTTTTTCCCTATATTTAACATTAAAAACGCGTGCGTTTTTTGATGTCCGCGTTTGTCCGCGTTTGTAAACGCATGCGTTTTTTAACTGCATGCGTTCACTTTCTAAAATGCAACATGTAGTATTTTGCAAAGCGTTTTTTTTTTCCAAAAAAACGCATGCGTTCACATGCGTTTTTTTTTGGCAAAAAATTGCATTGGAGTCAATGGAGACGCATGCGTTTTTTTGGACATGCGTTTGCATGCGTTTTTTATGACGCATGCGTTTTTTTGAAGCATGCGTTTTTTTTGGCACCATAGTTAAGATAAGGTTGTCTAGACACTGATAAGGCTCCCCCATAGCTGAAGGGTTATAAAAGGAAGGCTGGGGGAAGTTTCTGGTCACTTCTCATCAGACTCCAAGGAAGACAGCACCCTGCCCGGACGCATTGTTGGACAAGACACAGAGCAATGTGAGTATATCCTTGCCAATGCATTATTCTTCAATTTTTTTGGATCTACATGTCCTAATTTTTTCAATGTTTTTCTTTCAACACGCATCAGAATGTCTTCTCCGGTTTCTTCGTCTGATGATGAATTCCAGCCACGGCAATCAGAAGTGGATCACGTGAGCGAGGTAATTTTTTGTTCCGTCAGCTTGGTAAGTATTGACTGTCACATCGACACGAGGCAATTATATTTTTTTTATTCTATAGAGCACTTCAACTGAGGGACAGAGAGGTACGGAGCAGCCGAGTCAAGGTCCAGGTGGAAGACGGCAGCGGGTATGTATACCAGGCAGACTGTCCTTATTTAAGTTGTCTTTCATATTTCTGCCCTTTCTCATTTTTTTTTTTTTTTTTTTTAAATGTGGTTGAGCAAACTTAATTTTTTTTAATTAAATTTTAGGTTTCACAACGGGACGATGACCACATCGATAATGACCTGCTAATCACTCTGGTACAGGAGCGAGTCCCGTTGTGGGACAGCCGGGATCAACAGCACTCCGTCAATAGTGTTATCCGTCGTTTGTGGAGTGAGGTGGCCCAAGCGTTGTGGGATGGCTGGGAGAATTCAACGCCACGGGTCCGTAATGCATTTGGTAAGTATTGCACGATAGTGTGAAGAAACAGACCTTGGCCATGCTCTCTTGACTGTGTGTGATGACAGAAACTTTTTGTAGTTTCTGTCATCACACACAGTCACGAGAGCATGGCCAAAAGTCCTGATTCTGACCATTATATTTTATTGTTATTTCACAGTGGACAAAGTAAGAACACGTTGGCGTTCCATGAAGGACCGCTTCAACAAGGACCTGCGTGCAGAGAAGAGTGCAGCTAGTGGTTCCGGAGCAAGGCACCGGCTGTACAAGTACCACCGTGTGCTGGCCTTCCTGAGACCGGTCCTTCTCTTGAGAACGTAAGTATTTGTCACATGCCTCCGGTTGTATTGCATTGACATAATCTGTCATTTTTAATTCCATAGGATGTACCGTCTTGTTATCGTTTGGTATTAATTTTCTGTTTTATTTTTTCACAGCACACACTGCACGACTGTCGCCACAGGTTCTGGAGCGGTCCTTCAGCCGACAGCCACGGACCCGTCCCAGCCATCCAGCAGCGCAGCACCAGGTGGGTCTTCCACAGTCACTGGAGACCAGGGAGCTGGCCCATCAGGTCTTCCCCTTTCGCAGTCCTCTTTCGCTGCACCCATTTTTGCGGGCTCATCCCGGCAGCGACAGAGGGCTTCGGATAGGTCCCTCATGCCCGAGTTTTTGCACTTGAGCTCGGTTTTACACGAAGCTATCAAGGCTTTAAGTGACAAAATGGATGTGTCCCATAACCTGTTACAGTGCCGCATCCAGGATGTCGCTAAAAGCCTTGATCAAGTTAAAGCCGACCTCCAGAAGCCAGCTCATCATTTTTTTAATAAAATCCACCAGAGCATGTCGGAACACCTTAGCCCTGATCTCCAGCTGAGTGTGATGCAGGCCTGCAATGTTGCTTTGGGGCAGGCTATGCAGCAGAGTCAGAGTCGTAATGTGGCGGCATATCCAACTGTGCCGTCACTGTCCGAAGTAAACACCATTCCTACCTCTGCTGCATACCACTGCACGGCCACCTCTATTCCCTCAACAGGTGTTCTCCAGTACAGCGCCAACACGATGACGAGTGCTGTTGGACATCCCACCGCCACCACCGTGACGACCGCTGCTCCGGCTTGGACCTCCTCCGCTGACACCTCTATGACGCAGGACCCTGGCGTGGCTTATCGGCCCGGCAACCTCCCGATGCAGCAGGACCAATCCATGCAATATCGGACCGGCCCACCCCCGATGCAGCAGGACCCATCCATGCAATATCGGACCGGCCCACCCCCGATGCAGCAGGACAGAGGCCTGGCATATCTGACCGGACCCACCCCGATGCAGGAGGACCGAGGCCTGGCATATCGGACCGGACCAACCCCGATGCAGCAGGACCGAGGCGTTGCTTTCCGGGCAGTAAACCCCCCGATGCAGCAGGACACATCCATGGCGTATCGCACCGGGCACCCCATGATGCATGACCAAGCCATACGTTTCCGGGCAGGACCCACCCCGATGCACCAAGAACCATCCATGGCTTTATGTTCCCCCCCACCAGCAATGCAGCAGGACGCTGGTATGGGATTTGTTTCCCCCCCCCCAACGAGGCACCAGGATCCTGGGAGGGTTTTTGTTTCCCCCCCCCCCAACGAGGCACCAGGACCCAGGCGGGACTTTATCTTTCCCCCCATTGGACTCAGAGATTGCCGAGCGCTCCACAATGGAGACTGACGGTGAAATTGTGGAGCCGGGTCCTGACGTGTCTCCCACCCAAAGTTTACACCCTAGCCCCAAAAGACTTCCCCCAACCCGGAAAACACAGAAAACTGGCAAAACCCATAAGAAACAGAAAACTTTGTTTATTCCTCCCCCATCACCTTCCGATGTGTCTCAACCGTGCAGTTTGTCTCAAGCCCCTCATGTTTTAAGCCCCATCCCCGAACTTCCAGACCCTTCAAGTTTTGTTGCCCATTCTCCTGCAACCTCTGCCTCCTCCACGGTGAGCCAGGCTTCAGTTCTAAATACCCCCCAGTTACGGCACTCAACCCCAAGCCGGCGTGGTTCAACCCGGCGCGGTAAAAAAAAAAAAATTTGTGTTTTTCCCCAATAAAAAAAAGTTTATTTTCAACAATTATGTTTGGTTTATTGTGTCTTTCACCGCTCTAAATACACACCAATAAACTGCGTTTACACACTTTTATTCTTTTGGCCTACACATATCTCCAGTAGTATAAAATACCAGACAACATCTATATGTGTTTCTTTAGTATACAGATATGAGTTGGCCAAAAAAATAGTAGTTATTTCCATACTCTTATTTTTAATTTTTAACTGGTGTAGTGTCACTGTACAAAGAGAAAATGGTGTAAATCAAGTTCAGAACTCAACTGAACCGGTCAGATGTCAAAATAGACACCTGACCTGTTTAGTTGATTACTGACTTGTATATTCACCATATTCTATATAGCACATTATGTGACAATGTTTGTCAAACTGATGGGACAATGGTTGGCACACGCTAACTATCTATCCTCACCTTGGCAGGTGTAAGAAATTTTGAATTCATGATCATGTTTATGTTCATCATGAATTCATTATTTCTTACACTTGACTTGACGGGAATAGAGAGCGTGCCAGTCGTGACGCAATGACGTCAAGAAGATTACCAATAAAGAAATTTAAATCTGGTTACATTATAAGTATGCGTGTTTATATCATTGTTTGTAAACCAAAATAGGGAGTGCAACAGAGGTCAATTATGATTAAAAAAATCAAATTATTACCTCATCAACTATCACCCACTCCTTGTTTTGGATTACAAATTATGATATACTACTACTGCCCATCTTTGTTCAACCTTTAGAGAGGAAAAAGACAGGAGACCTGGTGAACACAAAAAAGTTTATTAATTTGAAAAATTGGTATCAGTATTTAATATTTGGTAAACATTAACATACAACAGGACATTTAAACAACATTGTCCTGCCATGAAACCCGTCCAATATCGGACACAAAATAGGCCGCAAATTGGTCACGCATAAGACCAACGGCTGCAGTTGACCTCATCGGGTGATGATGAAAATCGGGCAATGGGTGTGAAATTGGTTCATCAAGTTCAATGTGGGGTCGCTCCTTAGCCATTATATAATTGTGTAGAACCACACAGGCTTTGACCACCTCGTCCACTGTTTCCACTTTTAGATTGATGGCTGTTGCGAGAATGCGCCATTTTGCAACCAGAATGCCAAAGCTGCACTCTACGGTTCTTCTTGCCCTTGTCAGTCTGTAGTTGAATATTCTGCGAGTATGGTCCAAGTCCCTACTAGAATATGGCTTCAGGAGATTTTCACACATCTGGAAGGCCTCATCCCCAACCATAACAAATGGCAGCGGTGACCCTTGAGTGTTGGGGAGAGGCTGTGGAGGTGGGAAATTAAAATTGTTGCCATACACACGGCGGCCCATATCAGAGCTCTTGAAGGTCTGGGAATCATTGCCACGGCCAAAAGCTCCAACGTCCACGGCGATGAAGCGACACTCCGCATCCGCTATTGCCATGAGCACTATCGAAAAATATTTTTTATAATTAAAAAACTCAGATCCGGTTCTTGCAGGTTTAACAATGCGGATGTGCTTCCCATCCACCGCCCCTAAACAGTTTGGAAAATCACACACGTTCAAAAATGTTTTGGATATTTCCCGCCACATGTCCACGGTGGGTACGGGTATAAACTCCTCACGGAGTACATTCCATAACGCACGACAGGTGTCCACAACAATTCCGGACAGGGTTGAGATTCCAAGGCGGTATTGGAAGTGCAGGGAAGATAAACTCTCTCCTGTGGCCAGAAATCTAGAAGGAAAAGAAACCAAAAAAAACATTATAAAACGGCTCTTTTATGTTGTTTTTCAATAAGAAAAATTTTAAAAAAACAACCCAAAATACATGTCATAACCCCAAAATTTGACTATCATTGGTTTATTTTTGGAACGTACCGTAATGTCACCAACAGACGTTCCTCGGGTGGAATTGCTCTACGGAGCCGTGTGTCCTGTCGCCGTATGGAACCTTCGACACGAGACAGTAATTCACGGAAAGAATCTTGCGACATTCTGGTGTAATCCTGGAATTTCTCCGGGTTGGCATTCAGCTCCGCATACAGGGTGTGATATGCTCCGCGGGTCTCACGCACTTCAATGATGGGGTGCCTCCAAAAACGCCGACGCTGTCTCCTTCTCCATCTTTGGCGGTTTCGGTCTTGCTCCCAAGCAAAAACACAGGCAAGGAAAATCTTGAAGCTGAACTCCAGTTGGAAATTAAAGTTCGCTATTGAAAGATCCATCGTGACACCGGAAACAGTAGAAAGCTCTGAAACTTTATGTACCCCTAGGGTCTATATATTGAGTCCCAATCATGTACGCCCTCTCTAGCCCACTCTATTCTCATTGGTTGGTTATTGTAACCTTTTTTTTTTTTTTTTTTTCCCAAAAATGCACAAAAAACGCAAACGCATGCAAAAACGCATGTAAACGCGTGTAAACGCTGCATTTTTTTGACGCACGCGTTTAACGCGTGCGTCAAAAAAACGCAGCGTTTACACGCGTTTACATGCGTTTTTGTACCATGCGTTTTTTTAAAAAAACGCATGCGTTCAAAAACGCTAGTGTGAAACCAGCCTAAGATGGTTCATCTGGTACCCTTGCCTAAGTTGCCTTCCTCCTCTGAGTTGGTCCCTCTGTTTTTTCAGAACGTGGTTCGTTTGCATGGGATTCCGGAGAACATCGTTTCTGACAGGGGATCCCAGTTTGTGTCTAGATTTTGGCGGACGTTCTGTGCTAAGATGGGCATTGATTTGTCCTTTTCATCTGCATTCCATCCTCAGACGAATGGCCAGACGGAACGAACTAATCAGACCTTGGAAACTTATTTAAGGTGTTTTGTTTCTGCTGATCAAGATGACTGGGTTACCTTTTTGCCGCTTGCCGAATTTGCCCTTAATAATCGGGCTAGTTCTGCTACCTTGGTTTCTCCTTTCTTTTGTAATTCGGGGTTTCATCCTCGTTTTTCCTCTGGTCAGGTGGAGCCTTCTGATTGTCCTGGAGTGGACATGGTGGTGGATAGGTTGCATCAGATTTGGAGTCATGTGGTGGACAATTTGAAGTTGTCCCAGGAGAGGGCTCAGCAGTTTGCTAATCGCCGTCGCCGCATGGGTCCTCGACTTCGTGTTGGGGACTTGGTGTGGTTGTCTTCTCGTTTTGTTCCTATGAAAGTCTCTTCTCCTAAGTTCAAGCCTCGGTTCATCGGTCCCTATAGGATCTTGGAAATTCTTAACCCTGTGTCGTTTCGTTTGGATCTCCCGGCATCGTTTGCTATTCATAATGTGTTCCATCGGTCGTTGTTGCGGAGGTATGAGGTACCTGTTGTTCCTTCGCTTGAGCCTCCTGCTCCGGTGCTGGTGGAGGGAGAATTGGAGTATGTTGTGGAGAAGATCTTGGATTCTCGTGTTTCCAGACGGAAACTTCAATATTTGGTCAAGTGGAAGGGTTATGGTCAGGAGGATAATTCTTGGGTGGTTGCCTCTGATGTTCATGCTGCTGATTTGGTCTGTGCATTTCATAGGGCTCATCCTGGTCGCCCTGGTGGTTCTCGTGAGGGTTCGGTGA
The DNA here is from genome assembly GCF_032444005.1 of Ranitomeya imitator. NCBI lineage: Eukaryota > Metazoa > Chordata > Amphibia > Anura > Dendrobatidae > Ranitomeya > Ranitomeya imitator. The sequence goes on along the minus strand of NC_091284.1, from coordinate 790,385,612 downwards.
CCCCTCCTCAAGGGGGGGGTACTGTTGTGGATTCTGTTTTTGGGCTCCCTCTGGTGGTTACAGATGGTACTGGGTGACTTGTGTTCTCTGCGGTCTCTGGTGTCCACCTGTTCTATCAGGATATGGGAGTTTCCTATTTAACCTGGCTTTCTTGTCATTTCCTCGCCGGCTATCAATGTAATCAGTGTGTCTTGTTGCCTCTGCTTTCCGCTTCTGTGATCTTCAGGACAAGCTAAGTTTTTTATTTTCCTGTTCCACGTTTTGCTTTATTTTTGTTTTAGTCCAGCTTGCAGATATGTGATTCCTTGTTGCTGGTTGCTCTAGTGGGCTGATATTACTCCTCATGTTCCATGAGTTGGCACATGAGTTCAAGTAATTTCAGGATGGTTTTTTGTAGGGTTTTTCGCTGACCGCGCAGTTCACTTTTGTATCCTCTGCTATCTAGCTTTAGCGGGCCTCATTTTGCTGAATCTGTTTTCATAACTACGTATGTGCTTTCCTCTCATTTCACCGTCATTACATGTGGGGGGCTGCTATTTCTGTGGGGTGTTTCTCTGGAGGCAAGAGAGGTCTGTGTTTCTTCTAATAGGGGAAGTTAGTCCTTCGGCTGGCGCAAGACGTCTAGGAATCATCGTAGGCACGTTCCCCGGCTACTGCTAGTTGTGTGAATTAGGTTCAGGATCACGGTCAGCTCAGTTTCCATCACCCTAGAGCTCGTTTTGTTTTTTGTGCTTGTCCTTTTGTGATCCCCTGCCATTGGGATCATGACAGACAGCCAACGAGGGAGCTGGGTGAGTATTTTCAGAACAGCGGGGGGGCGCACAGGTTGGGCACATAGATCTTTTCTTTAAACACTATTATTCATATCTTCTCTACAGCAAACGCTGCTGCAGGGAAGATATGAATCGCGGCTTCAGCACCAGTGGGGGGGACAGCACTTGATGTAGCGCTGTCTCCTGCACGCCACACGGACTGCACACGGACAACGTCCATGTGCGGTACGTGTTTTACACGGACCCATTGACTTTAATGGGTCCATGTAATATGTGCGCTCCCACGAACACTGACATGTCTCCGTGTTTGGCACACGGAGACACGGTCCGCAAAAAATCAATGACATCTGCACAGATGCATTGATTTTTATGTGTCTACGTGTGTCAGTGTCTCCGGTACGTGAGGAAACTGTCACCTCACGTACTAGAGACACTGACGTGTGAAACCGGCCTGATGCACAACTCTCATTTGGTTTGGATTCAAAACTGATAGAATGCAGCTACTCCTGGAGAGACAGGGGAAACCGCTTCCAGGAGCTTCCCACAGTGGAAGAATGAGAAATGGAGAACAGGATCAGCGCTGTCTTCTGTTGCCATGATTCAGTTATGGCACCCGAAGACAGTGCTGATCCTGGTCTTCATTTATGATTGTATTTATTTAGTTACAATACAATATTTCACCAAAGTGCTGGGTAGAAGAATATAGAATGACAAGTTGTATTAGGCCGGCATCACACTAGAGAGTTTTACAGACGTATGAGAGTTGTAAAAACAACGCATGGCACACTGACCAATGATTCTCTATTTTACGGGCTGAGAAAATCACAGCATGCTGTGTTTGTCAGCGTATTTCGCAAAAATTCCGCCAATGAAAGTCTATGGGGGCGAGAAAATTACAGATTACACACGGACCATTAGTGTGACTTGCGAGAAATCCACAGCGGTGTTCTATAGAAAAACCGGTAATTCAGCGCGGTGTACAGTAAAATCACACTGCCAGGTTAGAATAGAATAGATAGAATAAATGTCTACACATAGTATAGGTATATATGTCAATGAGACATATAATATATATATAATGCAGCTGTTGCTCCTGGTTGTAAAAACTGGGGAATGAATGGAATGCAGGGGAACGCAGCTTCGTAGACTGGCGGTGATGCGCCCCCTGGTGGCATAAACTCATATGAACTCTAGCGTGGGAAAATATTCAGAAAAATTCCCATTCTAGAGTTCATATGAGTTTATGCCACCAAGGGGCGCATCACCGCAAGTCTACGAAGCTACATTCCCCTGCATTCCATTCATTTCCCAGTTTTTACAACCAGGAGCTACAGCTGCATTAGCAGGCTCCTGGTTGTAAAATTATTTAACCCCTTCCGATGGATTTACAGCGTGGGACATGACTGTACGCCGGAGAGGTATGGGATATTGTTGCTTTTTTTTTTTTTACAGAACTAGGGTCTTCAGGTGGATTAAGTGTACAATAAACATTTTAAAACCCCATGTGTGTATTTATTCCACTAAAACACTTTATTCATAATGTGTGTGTATTATTAACCCTTTACTACTATTGGATTAATAATGGATAGGTGTCTTATTGACATCTCTCCATTATTAACCAGGCTTAAAGTCACCTTACATTAGCAAAGTGACATTAACCCTTTATTACCCCATATCCCACCACTACAGGGGAGTGGGAAGAGAATGGCTAAGTGCCGGAATAGGTGCATCTTACAGATGTGCCTTTTCTGGGGTGGCTGGGAGCAGATGTTGTAGCCCTCAGTCACTGGCTTTCCCACTCTGGCGGAGAAAATTGTGCGGGAGCCCACGCCAGTTTTTTCCGTGATTTAACCCTTTATTTTAACAGCTAGATCCACCAAATTTTGCACACAGACACTTCTAACATTAGTAGTGAGGAATATGTAAAAAAAATAAGGGATATGAAATGGTTTACTGTATGTAACCATGTCTCATATCCTGTCTGGTTTGATGAGGAGATAGCAAAAGCCAGCAATTGAATTACCGGCTTTTAAGCTATCTAGCTCTATATTAAATCTAAATATATATACTGTCAGTGTCTCAGTCTATATATATACAGTACAGACCAAAGTTTGGACACACATTCTCATTTAGAGATTTTTCTGTATTTTCATGACTATGAAAATTGTACATTCACACTGAAGGCATCAAAACTATGAATTAACACATGTGGAATTATATACTTAACAAAAAAGTGTGAAACAACTGAAATTATGTCTTATATTCTAGGTTCTTCAAAGTAGCCACCTTTTGTTTTGATGACTGTTTTGCACACTCTTGGCATTCTCCCTTTTCTCATTAATGTGCATTCTGCACCCCATCTTGACTGAAAAAAACAGAAATGTGGAAATTTTGCATATTTATTAAAAAAAGAAAAACTTAAATATCACATGGTCATTAGACCCTTTGCTCAGACACTCATATTTAAGTCACATGCTGCCCATTTCCTTGTGATCCTCCTTGAGATGGTTCTGCTCCTTCATTAGAGTCTAGCTATGTTTAACTAAACTGATAGGACTTGATTTGAAAAGGCACACACCTGTCTATATAAGACAGAGTGGCCTGACGGAAGCCTTTCCTCAGTGCAAGACATATGAAAGCCCACATAGAGTTTGCTAAAAATCACATGAAAGACTCCCAGGCATTGAGAAATAAGATTCTTAGGTCTGATGAAATGAAGATAGACCTTTTTGGTGATAATTCTAAGCGGTATGAGTGGAGAAAACCAGGCACTGTTCATGACCTGCTCAATACAATCCCAACAGTGAAACATGGTGGTGACAGCATCATGCTATGAGGGTGTTTTTCAGCTGCAGGAACAGGACGACTGGTTCCCATTGAAGGAAACATGAATGCAGCCAAGTACAGAGTGTTATGCTCCCGCCGCTTGTGCCTCATTCTCACCTCGCTGCGGTGTCCCGGCACGTCCCAGCTTGCTTCCGGTCTTCTCTACCTGTGCGCTCGGCTCCTGCTCCACCTCGGGTGCGCGCGTGCTCTGGGTTTCTCGGCGCACGCGCACATGTCTTCCAGTGAAGCCTGGCCGTGTCTTCTGCGCCGCCTTGTGCACTCCGACCCAAAAGCCTAAATCCCCACTCTCTTTATCAGGCCGCCTCTTCCTATCGGCAGTGCCTGATTGTCATTTGTCTCCGTCAAGTGAATCTGGCTCCCTGTCCTTCCAGCGTTCTTCCCTGTCTGGTTGTTTGTAATTAATCTTGGTCTTCTCCTTGCTCTCTCCTAGTGCCAGTCCTCCTGTGTCTCCCTTCCAGTCCGCGTTCTAGTACCTCAGCCTGCCTGGTCTCCAGTTCCTTCCTTCCAGTCCGTGTTCCTGTACCTCTGTCTGTCCTCCTGCCATTCCTCCGTTATCTTCCTCCTAGTCCTTGTTCCAGTCGCCTGCCTGTCTTCAGTGTCCTTCCTCCGGTTCCTGCTCTCGTGGTTAGTCTTCCTGGTCGTCTCATCCGTCCAGTCCACATTCCCACGCTTCCCCTGTTTCTGCCTACTCGTTAGTCCTTATTTTACCCTATTAGTTGCCTTCTTGCCCGTCCTTCTGTACCAGCTGCCGTGGCGATAGTCTCCTTCGGGCCTGCCCCTAACGCTCCCTGTATAGGGGGTGGTGCACTTGGTCAGCTCGCCCGTGGGAGGTTCGTTGTCACGGTCCAGTGGGTCTACCCAATAGTTTCCACGTTTAATCCTCACACAGAGATATCCTGGATGAAAACCTCTTCCAGAGTTCTCTGGATCTCAGACTTGGCCGAAGGTTCACCTTCCAACAAGAAAATGAACCTAAGCACACAGCTAAAATAACAAAGGAGTGACGTCAGAACAACTTTGTAACCATTCTTGACTGGCCCAGCCAGAGCCCTGACATAAACCCAATTGAGCATCTCTGAAAATGGCTGTCCACCAATGTATACCATCCAACCTGATGGAACTGGAGAGGATCTGCAAGGAAGAATGGCCGAGGATCCCCAAATCCAGGTGTGAAAAACTTGTATTATTCCCAAGAAAACTCATGGCTGTACTAGCTCAAATGGTGCTTCTACTCAATACTGAGCAAAGGGTCTGAATACTTACGACCATGTGATATTTCAGTTTTTCATTTGTAATAAATTTGCAAAAATTTAAATGGCTGCAATGAAACAAAGAGTGAAACTTTTAAAGGGATCTGAATTCTTTCCGTACCCTCTGTATGTCAAAGTTGACAGGGAACAAGAAATGACATATATGGGGTTGACATGCATGAATCTCTTCTGCTGTATGGTATTGTAGAATTTACAATAGATATCACTCATGTAATGTAAGAAGTAAGTGAAATCTTTGGCATTCTACTATACCTATATTTTGCTGCCGTATCTGTTCATCATGAATTGTGGTGTGTTTTAAAGGGGTCCACTGAGATGAAAGCATAGTTGGCCCTGACTTCCAAGCACTATAAAACAAAATGGGCAGCCATAGTGGTCAGCATAGTTGCCATGATAGACAGGGATAGGATTCCCGCCTGATTGTGGTCCATTAGTAATGTTAGAGACAGAACTGTGTAGAAGACAGTCATTGGATAGTCATGTAGGCAGAAAGAGGATTTGTTCGATTTGCTCATTGGCAATAAGCCTTCGGTGCCTGAAAGTCTGCACTGATCCATGCCCGAGTCATTTTGACAAAGACACTGGAAACACAACAGCATTCCCATAGCAATCTGGACCAAATCTTGCCACTGATCCAATAGTCCATGGGATTAGAGCTCAGGGTATCTGCCAGAGAAAAGACAATCTACGTACGACTGAACCTAGCTGTTCATAGCTGTGCATCTATGTTTGCTTAATTGCACCAGGTTGTTGCAATGGCATTTTCCATTATGTCAAATATACTTAATTCTGACATAGGTTGGGAACATTGTGTCTGTGTCGAACGCAGAGGGTCCTGCTGGTCTATCATGTTGGTGGCAGGTGTTCTCTCAGAAAAAGCATTGCAGAGCAGGTAACAGAGTTTTCCTTGGTAATAAGCTCATCTAAACTCCATTTCAGAAGCTGTAAATAAAACCCCCATTTTGTTCTTATAGTGAGGCACTTTTCTTTATGTTAACAATATGCCAGTCCTTCCACCAACATTGCAGCACACAGCTTGCCATGCTCACCATCATGACCGGGGGCATGTTTTTTCAGTGTCACCATCCCGCTGCAAGAGTTAGTTGTCACGGCCAATATATCAGGATCCTGTCAGCACCGGCGAACTGCCACGGCTGAGCAGGGTGACTCACCCATCCTGCGGGAGAGCTCGGGGTCAGATGCTGTGCAGGAAAGCTCAGGCAAACGGGACCTGAGCAACGTGATGAGAGGGGACACTGAAGATAGCAGGAAGCAGAAGGACCTGAGATCATGTGACCACAGGGGGTGGGGCTTATCATCCTGCTGCTGGAGATGAGTGCAGGATGCTACAGGGACCCTGGAGAAGAGGATAGGATAACTCAGGTCAGACAAATGGGGGTCATGCACAGAGGAGGTGGTGCATTACAGGAAGGGTGAGCAGAGAATAGTCAGAACGTAGGTAAGGAGTAATACATGGAGATAGCAGCGCAGTACAGGAGGAAACGGCAGAACTCTTAACAGAGACAGAACCAGATCAGAAACAGACAAACATAAAGTAGCACAGGCACAAAGCACAGACAGCACAGGGTCACACACAGTTGGCCAAGGGTCAAAGTATAAGCGACGAGGAATGACCCCACAATGAGGCTATAAGAAGCCTCCCAGAATCCCAGAGTGAGGCCGTCCCATTTAACCTCTGAACTACCTAATCCCACAAACTAAGCAGATCATGACACAATATAGTCGTCATCATAATTTTCACTCTGACTGTCTGGCACCCCCCCTAAAATCTATATCCCCTTCCACATCTACCAGCTGATGATAATCCTTCTCTGCCTCCTCCTGTTCCTTGAAATCCTGTAGCATGTGACATGGACTTTGAGGGTCCCCAAAAGACACAGACTGGTGCTAAACAGGTGGAAATTGTTGTTCTTTCGTCAACCACTTTTATATACTGAAGAGTGTTTTTTTCCAGGATAAGTCAGATTACATAGTTGATTCTACCCATGTCCCTACTGATAAATTGTGTTAACTCTTCAAAGGCATTCAGTACATGACACAAATCCCTCATTAGCTGCCAATGTCAGATCTCAAAGTAAGCCATGCCCCAGTTTGACTGCTGTATGATGTGTAGTCTGTCACCACTTTTAGCTCCTTGTTTGAACTCTGCGATACATACAGAATTGTATTCCAAATACTAGGAGCTCTGGCAGAAGGGCAAGCTTAGATAAACATAAGACATATTGAAATGGGCTGACACTTTTCTGACCATAGCCACCACCTTCCTCAAGCAAGTAAGTATATTTGTGAAAGAAATGTGGCACTATAAAATTCAGGACATGGGCCTTGAATGAAGCATGAGATACTGTGCCTGGCCATACAGCAGCCACAATATTCTGGGCCTTGTCACTCATAACACTTCCAAATTGCAGTTCACAGGGAGCCCGTCAGTGGGTGAGTTGCTGCTGGCTTTCAAGCTTTACAACTGCTCAGCAGAACTTTGCCTTGCATCCCACCCTGGCTCAGAGTGCTACTACCAATGACAATGTTCTTACCACCAAGACTTGCAAAGTGAGTAACACAATTTTGCATTACAATGGTTTTCTTCATCTTCTACTGCACCATGTCTTCAGAGAACAAAGGATGACTTTTAATTTCTTCTAAAAAAAAAGTTCTGGTATTGTATATTCCTTTGCCCTGTTGTTTTGAAAGCTGGGCTGATTTCTGTTCTCCTCGCTCGCTTCATTTCATTTCAAATCACTGTGAGCAAGGATCTCACAGCTCCTGAAACAGACGTAACTGATGATGTTTTGATTCAGGGCGGGCAAAGCAGCTGCGGCAGCCACTGAAGACTTAAGGTACCGTCACATTAAGCGATGCTGCAGCGATATAGACAACGATGCCGATCGCTGCAGCGTCGCTGTTTAGGTCGATGTGTGGTCGCTGGAGAGCTGTCACACAGACAGCTCTCCAGCGACCAACGATGCCGAAGTCCCCGGGTAACCAGGGTAAACATCGGGTTACTAAGCGCAGGGCCACGCTTAGTAACCCGATGTTTACCCTAGTTACCAGTGTAAATGTAAAAAAAAACCCACTACATTCCGGTGTCTGTCGTGTCCCCCGGCGTCAGCTTCCCTGCACTGTGTAAGCGCCGGCCCTAAAGCAGAGCGGTGACGTCACCGCTGTGCTCTGCTTTATGGCCGGCCGGCGCTGACACAGTGCAGGGAAGCTGACGCCGGGGGATGCGACAGACACCGGAATGTAAGTATGTGGTGTTTTTTTCTTTTTTAAATTTACAATGGTAACCAGGGTAAATGTCGGGTTACTAAGCGCGGCCCTGCGCTTAGTAACCCGATGTTTACCCTGGTTACAAGTGAACACATTGCTGGATCGGCGTCACACATGCCAATTCAGCGATGTCTGCGGGAGATCCAGTGACGAAATAAAGTTCTGGCCTTCTAGCTCCGACCAGCGATGTCACAGCAGGATCCTGATCGCTGCTGCATGTCAAACACAACAATAACGCTATCCAGGACGCTGCAATGTCACGGATCGCTATTGTTATCATTCTAAAGTTGCTCAGTGTGAAGGTACCTTTAGGGTACCGTCACACACTGCCATTTCGATCGCTACGACGGTACGATTCGTGACGTTCCAGCGATATCGTTACGATATCGCTGTGTCTGACACGCAGCAGCGATCAGGGATCCTGCTGAGAATTGTACGTCGTAGCAGATCGTTTGGAACTTTGTTTCATCGCTGGATCTCCCGCTGTCATCGCTAGATCGGTGTGTGTGACACCGATCTAGCGATGCGATCCAGCGATGCGTTCGCTTGTAACAAGGGTAAACATCGGGTTACTAAGCGCAGGGCCGCGCTTAGTAACCCGATGTTTACCCTGGTTACAAGCGTAAAACTAAAAAAAAACAAACAGCACATACTTACATTCTGGTGTCCGTCAGGTCCCTTGCCGTCTGCTTCCCGCACTGTGACTGCCGGCCGTAAAGTGAAAGCAGAGCACAGCGGCTGTGCTTTCACTTTCACTTTACGGCCGGCAGTCACAGTGCGGGAAGCAGACGGCAAGGGACCTGACGGACACCAGAATGTAAGTATGTGCTGTTTGTTTTTTTTTAGTTTTACGCTTGTAACCAGGGTAAACATCGGGTTACTAAGCGCGGCCCTGCGCTTAGTAACCCGATGTTTACCCTGGTTACCCGGGTACCTCGGCATCGTTGGTCGCTGGAGAGCTGTCTGTGTGACAGCTCCCCAGCGACCACACTACGATTTACCTACGATCACGGCCAGGTCATATCGCTGGTCGTGATCGTAGGTAAATCGTATAGTGTGACGGTACCCTTAGTCCCTGATGTCATCCCATTTAAGCATCACAGCATGAACTGGGGATTCTCAAAAGAAATGTCATCAAAACTGAAGAAAAAAAATGCAGTAAGACGGAGTAAGGAGGGAAAGGTAGGGAATATTGAATTAAAGTATATTAGAAAAGTGATTAGATCATTACATTAACCCCTTCATGACCGTGGGATTTTTCATTTTTCCGGGTTCGTTTTTCACTCCCCTCCTTCCCAGAGCCATAACGTTTTTATTTTTCCGTCAATTTGGCCACGTGAGGGCTTATTTTTTGCAGGACGAGTTGTACTTTTGAACGACATCATTGGTTTTACCATGTCGTGTACTAGAAAACAGGAAAAAAATTCCAAGCGCGGTGAAATAGAAAAAAAAGTGCAATCCCACACTTGTTTTTTGCTTGGCTTTTTTGCTAGGTTCACTAAATGCTAAAACTAACCTGACATTATGATTCTCCAGGTCAGTACGAGTTCATAGACACCTATCATGACTAGGTTACTTTTTACCTAAGTGGTGAAAAAAAATTCCAAACTTTGCTAAAAAAAAAAAAAAAAAATATTGTGCCATTTTCCGATACTCGTAGCGTCTCCATTTTTCATGATCTGGGGTCGGATGAGGGCTACTTTTTTGCGTGCCGAGCTGGTGTTTTTAATGATTCCAATTTGGTGCAGATACATGCTTTTGATCGCCCGTTATTGCATTTTAATGCAATGTCGCGGCGACCAAAAAAACGAAATTCTGGCGATTTGATTTTTTTTCTCGTTATGCCATTTAGCGATCAGGTTAATGCTTTTCTTTTATTGATAGATCGGGCGATTCTGATCGTGGCGATACCAAATATGTGTAGATTTGATTTTTTTTTTTATTGATTTATTTTGATTGGGGCAAAAGGGGGGTGATTTAAACTTTTATATTTTTTTTATTTTTTTCACATTTTTTTTTCACTTTTTTTTTTAACATTTGCCATGCTTCAATAGCCTCTATGGGAGGCTAGAAGCAGGCATAGCATGATCGGCTCTGCTACATAGCAGCGATCTGCTGTTCGCTGCTATGTAGTAGAAAATCAGGTGTGCTGTGAGCGCCGACCACAGGGTGGCGCTCACAGCTACCGGCGATCAGTAACCATAGAGGTCCTAAGGACCTCTATGGTTACAATGAAGAAGCATCGCCGACCCCCGATCATGTGACGGGGTCGGCGATGACGTCATTTCCGGCCGCCTGACCGGAAGCAATAGTTAAATGCCGCTGTCTGTGTTTGACAGCGGCATTTAACTAGTTAATAGCGGCGGGTGAATCGCGATTTCACCCGCCGCTATTGCGGGCACATGTCAGCTGTTCAAAACAGCTGACATGTCCCGGCTTTGATACGGGCTCACCGCGGAGCCCTGCATCAAAGCAAGGGAGCTGACATCGGACGTACTATACCATCCGATGTCAGTAAGGGGTTAAATAGATGAACATTTTGAATTAAATTAAACTTTGGTTTCATACCATTCCTTGAAAGGGAATCTGTCAGTAGGTTTAGCTTTCCTATGCCATCCTTATGGGCTTGTAGTTTATAGGAAGTTAAAAAAAAAATGATACCTTGATAGTTGTGATCCGATGCCTAATAACAGAGAATTCCACATTTTTCTTAATGTGTAAATAAGCTGTTAAGATCTGTGGGCGGACATACAGGGGTTGGACCAAATAAGGGAAACACCTAACGTTTTGGCATCATAATCTTCGAACATGTGATAAACCTGCAAACCATGACATATGGTAATGTTTTGTAGTTGATTATTTGTATTATGTGATATGTGTATGTAAATTAACTGTTTGTTTTGCAGAATTGTAAGAACATTGATGAGAACCTGATACCAATGGCAGACCTCTCGGATTTTCAAAGAGGCCAAATTGTTGGTGCTTGTATGGCAGGCGCTAGTGTAACATAAATGCCCGAATGCTTGGCGTGTCAAAGGTACTGTCTCCAAAGTAATGACTGCGTTTGAAGGAGAAGGAAAAACGTCCACAGCAAAGCACATGTCCGGCCGAAAGTCAAAGTTGACTGATAGAGACCGTCGGACTCTAAAGCGAATTGTGAGAGAGGATCGCAAGACCACGGCTCCGAAAATCACTGCGGAGCTCAAGGAACACCTACAGAGCTCAGTTTCCACGAAAACTGTTCGTCGGGAGCTGCACAAATCTGGATTCCACAGAAGAGATTCAATAAGAAAACCGCTGCTCTCAATGACAAATATTTCCAAGCGTTTAGAGGGGTGTAGAAACCTCCAGAATTGGTCCCTCGAGCAGTGGAAACATATGATATTCTCAGACGAATCATCGTTTACCCTATTTCCGACCTCTGGCCGAGTGTACGCTTAGAGACAGCTGATAGAAGCTTTCCATCCAGACTGCCTTCTCCCAACTGTAAAACATGGCGGAGGTTCTGTGATGATCTGGTGTGCTATTTCATGGAGATCCGCCGGGCCAATGATATCCCTTCATGGAAGAATTAACAACCGAGATTATTTAGGCATTTTGGGCGACCAAGTGCATCCAATGGTCCAAGAACTGTTCCTGGAGGGGAATGCCATCTTTCAGGATGATAATGCACCAATTCATACAGCTAGAATCATTAAAGCATGGCTCGAGGAACACAATCCACAGACCTCAACATTATTGAGCATTTATGTTCGATTTTAGAGATTCAACTTAGACGTCAATTTCCGCAGCCATCGTCGCTAAAAGAATTGGAGGGTGTTTTAACTGCAGAATGGGCTAAAATTCCTTTGGAAACAATTCACACCTTGCATGAATCCATACCTCAGAGAATTGAGGCTGTAATCGCCGCAAAAGGTGGATCTACACCATATTAAATTAACTTTGGTTGATGTTTCCAGGTGTTTCCATTATTTGGTCCTACCCCTGTAGATCTCCCTGAGAATCTGCCTCCAGAGCTTATTTTAAATAAAAGACTGTGTTAGCAGTCTGAGACATGTAGTGACTGACAGTCTGCTTTCCCGATCTACATATCTCTCACTAGTAACATAGTAACATAGTAACATAGTTAGTAAGGCCGAAAAAAGACATTTTTCCATCCAGTTCAGCCTATATTCCATCATAATAAATCCCCAGATCTACGTCCTTCTACAGAACCTAATTGTATGATACAATATTGTTCTGCTCCAGGAAGACATCCAGGCCTCTCTTGAACCCCTCGACTGAGTTCGCCATCACCACCTCATCAGGCAAGCAATTCCAGATTCTCACTGCCCTAACAGTAAAGAATCCTCTTCTATGTTGGTGGAAAAACCTTCTCTCCTCCAGACGCAAAGAATGCCCCCTTGTGCCCGTCACCTACCTTGGCATAAACAGATCCTCAGCGAGATATTTGTATTGTCCCCTTATATACTTATACATGGTTATTAGATCGCCCCTCAGTCGTCTTTTTTCTAGACTAAATAATCCTAATTTCGCTAATCTATCTGGGTATTGTAGTTCTCCCATCCCATTAATTAACTTTGTTGCCCTCCTTTGTACTCTCTCTAGTTCCATTATATCCTTCCTGAGCACCGGTGCCCAAAACTGGACACAGTACTCCATGTGCGGTCTAGCTAGGGATTTGTACAGAGGCAGTATAATGCTCTCATCATGTGTATCCAGACCTCTCTAACATCTCCATTAATTTAAAAAAGCTCTGGAGGAAGATACTTAGGGAGATCTATGCCCAGCCCATAGATCTTAGCTCATTTGCATATTGAGAAAAAAGTGTAATTCTCACTTTGTTCAGCTTCTTATGATCTGCGTGTCCTTATCTATTGTTTGGAAGGGTTGATATTACTGACACATTCCCTTTAAGAGCTCTTAATTCAATGCGTGCTATGTATGTGAGCACTGTTTATCTCAGTAACGTAGAAGAAACAGAACAGCACTGATACACAAGTCCTTAGCTATTTTTTCCTCAGACACTCCTGATACAAAGGTGAATTAAATTAATTTAGTGTGACAAACTTTTCAGGGTGAGCAATATAGATTAGTACTGAAAGTGCACAAATGACTGTTTCCAAATATAGTGAAAATCTGCTTGCATCTCCCATAGGCACCAGACACCTAGACAAGGGGATAATTACTAGTTTCTGCTATAATTCAGAAACAATAGCACTCAGACAGCATTGTTACTCATGCTTTTGTTAGTTAATTCTCCACTAATGTCAGATTAGTTTTCTAAGCAAAGTGAGTATGCTTACAGAATGTTACTTAACGGAAATACTTTGTGTGTCTAGAATTGTAACTCTGAGACCAAAAATAAAAACAAAATAGCGGATTTTGCAACATTCACACAATATAATATTATTATTATTATTATTATTATTTATTTATATAGCACCATTAATTCCATGGTGCTGTACATGAGAAGGGTTTACATACAGAGTAATATAATAAATACATACAAATACATAATAAATAGTACAGATCAAATTATCTTTTGTTTTAAATATTGCTGTAACAGACTTATCCTTGCCCAGTAGGGCGCTGTTTTTCTGTTTTAGTTGGTAGGCGGTGGAGATGTCCGTCCTCGGCAGTCTACTTATTGTCAACTCCCCTGAGTGCCATACTGCCATTTACATCTTCATTTTGCTCATTCACTTTTTCCTATATCATCTTAGTGCCATAACTTTTTATTTTTCTGTCGACATTTTTTGTGGGACATGTTGTAATTTTGATTGACACCATTCACTTTACTATAGTTTCCATATAATGCCAACTCATCATATTTACAATTCATGTCTAGAATGCTGAAAATCATATCCAAAATAGAGAGATGAAATGGTCATTAAGACACAATCCCACAACTTTTTAGGGGGAGAATTTTGGTTTAACAGCATTATTTATGTATTAATAATCACCTGATTGCATTACTCTCCAGGTCACTATGTTTACAGCGATGTCAAACAAATTTATATATTTATACACATATATATATCTCAAAATATGTATATATATATTTATATGTACGTATATATATATATATATATATATTGCAGAATTTTACAAAAGAAAACGCACTTTTGATGTTTTGATCATGTATCGATTTAGTTATTCTTTACCTATTGGATTAATTCATTTTAATTTTTTCAAGGATTGCACTTTAGCGGATATACCAAAAATGTTTAGGTTTTTTTTTTTCTTCAATTTTGAAATTCAGAATAGTTTAATAGTTTTTTATTCATTTTCTCTTTATTTTCTTGTCCCCATAGGGAACTTAAATGTGCCGTCATTTGATACCTCTGTATTACAGTGTATATAGTAGTAGTGTGTGGTTGGGTTTCATAGGTGTACAAAGATGACAGAAGCAGAGGTCTTTAGTAAAAACGGCTGCCATTGTGACTAGAGTTGAGCGACCTTGACCTTTTTAGAGTCGAGCCGGGTTTTGCGAAACCCGACTATGTCCAAAGTCGGGTCGAGTGAAATCGGCCGATTATGACGTAAAGTCGGGATCGACCGAAACACGAAACCCAATGCAAGTCAATGGGGCAGCATAGTCGGCAGTGAGTGGGGGCCAGGAAAACACCTAGAGTGGCCATTTTAATGTCAAAACCATCCATTCTTCTTAATGAAGCTTGTCAAGCGTAATTTACCTTATAATAATTGGAAGGCATTTGAAATTGGGGGTCATTTGGCTAAAGTTGTGGGGGGTAGGGCTGGTTCAAGTAATTAGTGGGCCCAGGAAATCTGGACCACGTCACGGCAGTGGAGCAGGGAGAGGTAAGTATTTCAACTTTGCAAGTGCTGTGAACCTGAG
Source organism: Ranitomeya imitator (assembly GCF_032444005.1). Taxonomy (NCBI): domain Eukaryota; kingdom Metazoa; phylum Chordata; class Amphibia; order Anura; family Dendrobatidae; genus Ranitomeya; species Ranitomeya imitator. Next base: position 790,370,571 of record NC_091284.1, on the reverse strand, counting down.
CAAGCAGGGGGGGCCCACTCGTTGGCATTGGCACTGGCACAGGGCCCCTCAAAGTACAGCGGTGTGTTTGCACGGCGGGGGCGCCTCCCACCGGCAGCAACACTTTTGCGTACTATGAGAGGCCCTGTGCCAGTGACGTCGCCAACTAGTATTCCTCCCCCCACCTGATGAAGGAACCTGCACTTTCATCTGCACCTTCCTCTTTGTCCCCGTGTAAGGTGGTATGGTATGCGGGAAGAGCAACCTGACTTTCAGCAGGGTCACAATGTTGTTGTGTAGCGTGCACGGGGAATGTTGCGTTATGGGTCAATGTACCAGCAGACTCATCTATCACTGGCTGGGCAATGGGCACGATGAAGTGGAAACACAGATATAGGCCCAAAGAAGAAAGTGGGCTAAATGCAGTTCAAAATTGGTAACACAGGAATAACCAGGGGGCATTGCAGTGGAGGACAACTGGAATGAGAGGCTGACACAGAGAGTAGGGCCAAATCAGTAAGTAGTCGAAATGCAGTTCAAAATTGGCAACCGTAGTAAACAGGCGGCACAGCTTTGTTCAGTGGAGGAGAACAGCAAGGAGTGGCAGACACCGATAGTAGGCCCCAACCCAACTAGTAGGCCAAATGCAGTCTAACATTAACAACTACTTAACGAGAGGCTGAAAATGGTATTTCAGGACAGGAAACCAGGAGAACAGCAAGGAGTGGCAGACACCGATAGTAGGCCCCAAACCAACTAGTACGCCAAATGCAGTTGTTCCATTTAACCACAATTTAATGAGAGCCTGAAGATAGAAGCTCAGGAAAGGCAACCTGGGGAACACCTTGGAGTGTAACACACCATCTCTCTCCACCCCATACCCATTTTGTAGGCCTAATGCTGTGTACTTTTCTACAACTACTAAACGAGAGTCGGAAGACTGAAGCAATGGCAAGGAAACCTGGGGAACACCTTGGAGTGTAACACACCATCTCTCTCCACCCCATACCCAATTTGTAGGCCTAATGCAGCCTACTTTCCGACACCTACTAAACGAGAGCATGAAGATCGAAGCTCAGGAAAGGCAACCTGGGGAACACCTTGGAGTGTAACACACCATCTCTCTCCACCCCATACCCATTTTTTAGGCCTAATGCAGTGTACTTTTCTACAACTACTAAACGAGAGTCGGAAGACCGAAGCAATGGCAAGGAAACCTGGGGAACACCTTGGAGTGTAACACACCATCTCTCTCCACCCCATTCCCCATTTTTTAGGCCTAATGCAGCCTACTTTCCGACACCTACTAAACGAGAGCATGAAGATCGAAGCTCAGGAAAGGCAACCTGGGGAACACCTTGGAGTGTAACACACCATCTCTCTCCACCCCATACCCATTTTGTAGGCCTAATGCTGTGTACTTTTCTACAACTACTAAACGAGAGTCGGAAGACCGAAGCAATGGCAAGGAAACCTGGGGAACACCTTGGAGTGTAACACACCATCTCTCTCCACCCCATACCCAATTTGTAGGCCTAATGCAGCCTACTTTCCGACACCTACTAAACGAGAGCATGAAGATCGAAGCTCAGGAAAGGCAACCTGGGGAACACCTTGGAGTGTAACACACCATCTCTCTCCACCCCATACCCATTTTGTAGGCCTAATGCTGTGTACTTTTCTACAACTACTAAACGAGAGTCGGAAGACCGAAGCAATGGCAAGGAAACCTGGGGAACACCTTGGAGTGTAACACACCATCTCTCTCCACCCCATACCCAATTTGTAGGCCTAATGCAGCCTACTTTCCGACACCTACTAAACGAGAGCATGAAGATCGAAGCTCAGGAAAGGCAACCTGGTGAAAACCTTGGAGTGTAACACAACCTGTCTCTACACCCCATACCAAATTTGTAGGCCTAATGCAGCGTAGTTTCCACCAACTACTAAACGAGAGCCGGAAGATCGAAGCTCATGAAAGGCAACCCGGGGAACACCTTGGAGTGTAACACAACCTCTCTCTACACCACGAAAGGGCTGATTCTTAGGAAGGAAGGCTGTTGTAAATAAGCATTGCGCGTCCGAGGGTGATTATATTCTTATTCGGTATCTACTCACCCTCGGACGCGCCATGCTTCTTGATTTGTAATTAATGTTTATTTGCAATGTGCTTTTGACTTACTCAATTATTTTTTTAATTATTGATTTTATTAAATTAATAGTTTAACATCTTATTGGAAATAATTTAAAGGAGACGCGACAGGACAACACTCGGTGGATGCCATATCTGTGTTAACAACTCCAAAAAACTTTCAGTTAACTTCTTGCAGGAGAAAGAAATTGTAGCTGTTGGACCTTTGTAGTACAGTTCCAGATATTTGTTGTGTGTTTGTTTTGATTGTTAAAATGTCTGCATTTGAGATCTCAACACGATCTTATTTTTTATAATCAAATTAATTTTTTAAATATTTTATTAGGTTGGTTCAAGGGGTACACGGGCCGCAGTAGACAGGTCAGTGGAGGCCTAGTGGAAGGAGGGACCGCAGATGCGCCACTGTTTCACCCATACACAATTAGTAGGCCTAATGCAGCGTAGTTTCCAACAGCTACTAAACGAGAGCCGGAGGATCGAAGCTCAGGAAAGGCAACCTGGGGAACACCTTGGAGTGTAACACAACCTCTCTCTACACCACGGAAGGGCTGATTCTTAGGAAGGAAGGCTGTTGTAAATAAGCATTGCGCGTCCGAGGGTGATTATATTCTTATTCGGTATCTACTCACCCTCGGACGCGCCATGCTTCTTGATTTGTAATTAATGTTTATTTGCAATGTGCTTTTGACTTACTCAATTATTTTTTTAATTATTGATTTTATTAAATTAATAGTTTAACATCTTATTGGAAATAATTTAAAGGAGACGCGACAGGACAACACTCGGTGGATGCCATATCTGTGTTAACAACTCCAAAAAACTTTCAGTTAACTTCTTGCAGGAGAAAGAAATTGTAGCTGTTGGACCTTTGTAGTACAGTTCCAGATATTTGTTGTGTGTTTGTTTTGATTGTTAAAATGTCTGCATTTGAGATCTCAACACGATCTTATTTTTTATAATCAAATTAATTTTTTTTATATTTAATGATGTTGGTTCAAGGGGTACACGGGCAGCAATAGACAGGTCAGTGGAGGCCTAGTGGAAGGAGTGACGGCAGACAGGCATCAAAGGCCTAACATTGGGCTGGCTGTAGGCAAGTTAAAATTGGTTCCAGGGGAACACGGCCATCAGTGGCCTGGTCAGTGTAGTTGTAGTTGAAAGAACGGGACGCAGACAGGCTTCGAAGGCCTAACATAATAACATAGGGCTGGCTGTAGGCAAGTTAAAATTGGTTCCAAGGGAACACGGCCATCAGTGGCCTGGTCAGTGTAGTTGTAGTTGAAAGAACGGGACGCAGACAGGCTTCGAAGGCCTAACATAACAAACTTGGGCTGGCTGTAGGCACTTTTAAATTTGTTCCAGGGGTACATGGGCAGCAGTGTATGGTCAGTGGAAGTCTAGTGGAAGGAGTGACCGCAGACAGGCTTCCAAGGCCTAACATAACAAACTTGGGCTGGCTGTAGGCACTTTTAAATTGGTTCCAGGGGTACACGGGCAGCAGTGGTCTGGTCAGTGGAAGTCTAGTGGAAGGAGTGACCGCAGACAGGCTTCGAAGGCCTAACATAACAAACTTGGGCTGGCTGTAGGCACTTTTAAATTGGTTCCAGGGGTACACGGGCAGCAGTGGTCTGGTCAGTGGAAGTCGAGTGGAAGGAGTGACCGCAGACAGGCTTCGAAGGCCTAACATAACAAACTTGGGCTGGCTGTAGGCACTTTTAAATTGGTTCCAGGGGTACACGGGCAGCAGTGGTCTGGTCAGTGGAAGTCTAGTGGAAGGAGTGACCGCAGACAGGCTTCCAAGGCCTAACATAACAAACTTGGGCTGGCTGTAGGCACTTTTAAATTGGTTCCAGGGGTACACGGGCAGCAGTGGTCTGGTCTGTGGAAGTCTAGTGGAAGGAGTGACCGCAGACAGGCTTCGAAGGTCTAACATAACAAACTTGGGCTGGCTGTAGGCACTTTTAAATTGGTTCCAGGGGTACACGGGCAGCAGTGGTCTGGTCAGTGGAAGTCTAGTGGAAGGAGTGACCGCAGACAGGCTTCGAAGGCCTAACATAACAAACTTGGGCTGGCTGTAGGCACTTTTAAATTGGTTGCAGGGGTACACGGGCAGCAGTGGTCTGGTCAGTGGAAGTCTAGTGGAAGGAGTGACCGCAGACAGGCTTCGAAGGCCTAACATAACAAAATTGGGCTGGCTGTAGGCACTTTAAATTGGTTCCAGGGGTACATGGGCAGCAGTGTATGGTCAGTGGAAGTCTAGTGGAAGGAGTGACGGCAGACAGTCTTTGAAGGCCTAACATAACAAAATTGGGCTGACTGTAGGCACTTTTAAATTGGTTCCAGGGTAACACGGCCAGCAGTGGCCTGGTCAGTGTAGTAGTTGTAGAAAGAAGGGCCCGCAGACAGGCTTCGAAGGCCTAACATAACAAAAATGTCAAAACAATGGTATTGTCAGTGCCAGGCATTGAAGGATGTCAGCGCCTAGACTACACATTGGTGAAGCTGTGAGAGATAATTTTGCTAGTGGTAGAGCACTGTTTGAGCTGGGGGGGGGAACTGTCTTGTGGCCGGCGGTACAGGCACAGGGCCCCTCATATTACAACGGTGTGTTTGACGTTGGGTGCGCACCACCACCGCCAGAGACACTTTATTGTACTATGAGGGACCCAGTGGCAGTGCCGTCGACCAAAAGCGGCCACACCCACCTCTTCAGACAAACAGCACTCTCAAGGGTCCAAGCGCAAAGTGGCGATAGCACGGCCCCGTGTGGGGAGTTTGGCCATTTCGTGAGGTGGAAACATGTCGTATGCTGGACAATCAGGTGAAGAAAATTACGAGATTGGAAAAGTCATTCAGAATAGTCCACAGGCAAGACCTTTTCATAGGAAAGCTAGGTGTCAGCCGGGCAGGGTGGGGCAAAAGATTTTGAAATCCAGTTGTGGTTCATTTTAATGAAGGTTAGATCATCTACATTTTGGGTAGCCAGACGAGTCCTTTTTTCTGTTAGTATTGAACCTGCAGCACTGAATACTCTTTCTGATAGGACACTAGCTGCCGGGCAAGCAAGCTCCTGCAATGCATATTCTGCCAATTCTGGCCAGGTGTCTAATTTGGATGCCCAGTAATCAAATGGGAATGACGGTTGAGGGAGAACGTTGATAAGGGATGAAAAATAGTTTGTAACCATACTGGACAAATGTTGTCTCCTGTCACTTTGAATTGATGCTGCAGTACCTGTCCTGTCTGCGGTCATAGAAAAATCACTCCACAACCTGGTCAGAAAACCCCTCTGGCCAACGCCACTTCTGATTTCTGCCCCTCTAACACCTCTGGTCTGCTGGCCCCTGGAGCTCGTGTGAGAACGATCACGGGCGCTGTGTGCAGGGAATGCCAGAAGCAAACGGTCAACAAGAGTTGATTGTTTTGTTGCTAATATTAGTTCCAAGTTCTCATGTGGCATAATATTTTGCAATTTGCCTTTATAGCGAGGATCAAGGAGGCAGGCCAACCAGTAATCGTCATCGTTCATCATTTTTGTAATGCGTGTGTCCCTTTTGAGGATACGCAGCACGGGCAGCACGGTGGCGCAGTGGTTAGCACAGCAGCCTTGCAGCGCTGGAGTCCTGGGTTCTAATCCCACCCAGGACAACATCTGCAAAGAGTTTGTATGTTCTCTCCGTGTTTGCGTGGGTTTCCTCCGGGCACTCCGGTTTCCTCCCACATGCCAAAGACATACTGATAGGAATTCTAGATTGTGAGCCCAATCGGGGACAGTGATGATAATGTGTGCAAACTGTAAAGCGCTGCGGAATATGTTAGCGCTATATAAAAATAAAGATTATTATTATTATTATACGCAAGGCATAATCCGCCATGTGGGCCAAAGTTCCCGTTGTCAAATCTGCGGTTGTGCTTGGTTGAGGGGCAGTTGCAGGCAAATCTACGTCACTTGTGTCCCTCAAAAAACCAGAACCCGGCCTTGCCACGCCACCAATTTCCCGTGCCCCCGGGAAAGCTTCCTCATTAAAAATATACTCATCCCCATCATCCTCCTCATCCTCCACCTCCTCTTCGCCCGGTACCTCGTCATGTACACTGCCCTGACCAGACAATCGCTGACTGTCATCAAGGCTTTCCTCTTCCTCTGGTGCAGACGCCTGATCCTTTATGTGCGTCAAACTTTGCATCAGCAGACGCATTAGGGGGATGCTCATGCTTATTATGGCGTTGTCTGCACTAACCAGCCGTGTGCATTCCTCAAAACACTGAAGGACTTGACACATGTCTTGAATCTTCGACCACTGCACACCTGACAACTCCATATCTGCCATCCTACTGCCTGCCCGTGTATGTGTATCCTCCCACAAAAACATAACAGCCCGCCTCTGTTCGCACAGTCTCTGAAGCATGTGCAGTGTTGAGTTCCACCTTGTTGCAACGTCTATGATTAGGCGATGCTGGGGAAGGTTCAAAGAACGCTGATAGGTCTGCATACGGCTGGAGTGTACAGGCGAACGGCGGATATGTGCGCAAAGTCCACGCACTTTGAGGAGCAGGTCGGATAACCCCGGATAACTTTTCAGGAAGCACTGCACCACCAGGTTTAAGGTGTGAGCCAGGCAAGGAATGTGTTTCAGTTGGGAAAGGGAGATGGCAGCCATGAAATTCCTTCCGTTATCACTCACTACCTTGCCTGCCTCAAGATCTACAGTGCCCAGCCACGACTGCGTTTCTTGCTGCAAGAACTCGGACAGAACTTCCGCGGTGTGTCTATTGTCGCCCAAACACTTCATAGCCAATACAGCCTGCTGACGTATGCCAGTAGCTGCCCCATAATGGGAGACCTGGTGTGCAACAGTGGCAGGTGCGGATGGAGTGTTTGTGCGACTGCGGTCTGTGGACGAGCTCTTGCTTCTGCAGGAGGACGAGGAGGAGGAGGAGGAGGAGGGGGTGCGAACGGCTACAGACAACTGTTTACTAGACCGTGGGCTAGGCAGAACTGTCCCAAACTTGCTGTCCCCTGTGGACCCTGAATCCACCACATTTACCCAGTGTGCCGTGATGGACACGTAACGTCCCTGGCCATGCCTACTGGTCCATGCATCTGTTGTCAGGTGCACCTTTGTGCTCACAGATTGCCTGAGTGCATGGACGATGCGCTCTTTAACATGCTGGTGGAGGGCTGGGATGGCTTTTCTGGAAAAAATGTGTCGACTGGGTAGCTCGTAGCGTGGTACAGCGTAGTCCATCAGGTCTTTGAAAGCTTCGCTTTCAACTAACCGGTAGGGCATCATCTCTAACGAGATTAGTCTAGCTATGTGGGCGTTCAAACCCTGTGTACGCGGATGCGAGGCTAAGTATTTCCTTTTTCTAACCATAGTCTCATGTAGGGTGAGCTGGACTGGAGAGCTGGAGATCGTGGAACTAGCGGGGGTGCCGGTGGACATGGCAGACTGAGAGACGGTGGGAGATGGTATTGTTGCCGCCGGTGCCCTAGATGCAGTGTTTCCTACTACGAAACTGGTGATTCCCTGACCCTGACTGCTTTGGCCTGGCAAAGATACCTGCACAGATACAGCAGGTGGTGCGCTAAATGGTGGTCCTACACTGCCGGAAGGGATGTTGCGTTGATGACTAGCTTCATTGGCCGAGGGTGCAACAACCTTAAGGGACGTTTGGTAGTTAGTCCAAGCTTTCAAATGCATGGTGGTTAAATGTCTATGCATGCAACTAGTATTGAGACTTTTCAGATTCTGACCTCTGCTTAAGGAAGTAGAACATTTTTGACAGATGACTTTGCGCTGATCAATTGGATGTTGTTTAAAAAAATGCCAGACTGCACTCTTTCTAGCATCGGATACCTTTTCAGGCATTGCAGACTGAGCTTTAACCGGATGGCCACGCTGTCCTCCACCAGGTTTTGGCTTTGCCACGCGTTTTGGGCAAGATACGGGCCCGGCAGATGGAACCTGTGGCGATGTTGATGCCTGCTGCGGCCCCTCCTCCTCCTCTGCTTCAGAACTGCTGCCGCCTGCACCCTGTTCCCCCAATGGCTGCCAATCGGGGTCAAGAACTGGGTCATCTAATAACTCTTCTTGTACCTCCTGCGCAACTTCGTCTGTGTCACCGTGTCGTTCGGTGGTATAGCGTTCGTGATGGGGCAACATAGTCTCATCAGGGTCTGATTCTTGATCAGCACCCTGCGAGGGCAATGTTGTGGTCTGAGTCAAAGGACCAGCATAGTAGTCTGGCTGTGGCTGTGCGTCAGTGCACTCCATGTCAGATTCAATTTGTAATGGGCATGGACTGTTAACTGCTTCACTTTCTAAGCCAGGGACGGTATGTGTAAAGAGCTCCATGGAGTAACCCGTTGTGTCGCCTGCTGCATTCTTCTCTGTTGTTGTTTTTGCTGAAGAGGACAAGGAAGTGACTTGTCCCTGACCGTGAACATCCACTAACGACGCGCTGCTTTTACTTTTACCAGTTTCACGAGAGGAGGCAAAAGAGCTAGAGGCTGAGTCAGCAAGATAAGCCAAAACTTGCTCTTGCTGCTCCGGCTTTAAAAGCGGTTTTCCTAATCCCAGAAAAGGGAGCGTTCGAGGCCTTGTGTAGCCGGACGACGAACCTGGCTCCACAGCTCCAGACTTAGGTGCAATATTTTTTTCCCCACGACCACCTGATGCTCCACCACTACCACTACCCTCATTACCAGCTGACAATGAACGCCCCCGGCCACGACCTCTTCCACTAGACTTCCTCATTGTTTTAAAAACGTAACCAAACTAACGTTATTTGTTGCAGTCACACAACTTACACGGTGAGCTATAACTTCAGTATGATTTAGCTACCCCTTTACAGGTTGGTGAGACCACAGCGAAAATCAGGCCCAATGTTACACACTCTTTTTTTGGTGGCTGCAAATTAGAGAGATGCCCCACACGCAGGACTGTCACTGAAGCACAAATGTTAATATTAATGTCACACTATTATTTTTTTTTTATTTTTATTTTTTTCAGGAACACTTTAGAAACCCCCCAAAAAAAAAAAAATAGATTTTTGCAGGGAGAATTTAGAAAACAAATGTAACAAACTATATGCTTTCTATGGGCCACTGAGTGAGAGATGACGCACACAGGAATCAGGAGTGGCACACAAGCCCAGAGGCCAATATTTTTCTACCAATGATTGATGGAGTTATTTTCTCTGGTAGATTTTGGAACCCAAATCAAGGAAAAAAAATATAGGCTTTCTATGGACCACAATTGGAGAGAGAGAGAGAGAGAGAGAGAGATGGCACACCCAGGAGTCAAGACTGGCACACAAGCAGAAAGGCCAATATTAATCTCCCACTGTTTTTTTTGTTTTGTTTTTTTTTTTTTTTTTCAGGGAGACTTTAGAAAAAATAATAATAAAAAAAATATGATTTTATCAGGAAGAATTTAGAAACCAAATAAAATAAAATGATTTTTTCAGGGAGAATTTATAAAACAAATAAAAACAAAAATAGGCGTTCTATGGCCCACTGACTGAGAGATGACGCACACAGGAGTCAGGAGTGGCACACAAGCCCAGAGGCCAATATTTTTCTACCATTGATTGATGTAGTTATTTTCTCTGGTAGATTTTAGAACCCAAATCAAGGAAAAAAAATATAGGCTTTCTATGGACCACAATTGGAGAGAGAGAGAGAGAGAGATGGCACACCCAGGAGTCAAGACTGGCACACAAGCAGAAAGGCCAATATTAATCTCCCACTGTTTTTTTTGGTTGTTTTTTTTTTTTTTTTTTCAGGGAGACTTTAGAAAAAAAAATAATAAAAAAAATATGATTTTATCAGGAAGAATTTAGAAACCAAATAAAATAAAATGATTTTTTCAGGGAGAATTTATAAAACAAATAAAAACAAAAATAGGCGTTCTATGGCCCACTGACTGAGAGATGACGCACACAGGAGTCAGGAGTGGCACACAAGCCCAGAGGCCAATATTTTTCTACCAATGATTGATGTAGTTATTTTCTCTGGTAGATTTTGGAACCCAAATCAAGGAAAAAAAATATAGGCTTTCTATGGACCACAATTGGAGAGAGAGAGAGAGAGAGAGAGAGAGAGAGATGGCACACCCAGGAGTCAAGACTGGCACACAAGCAGAAAGGCCAATATTAATCTCCCACTGTTTTTTTTGGTTGTTTTTTTTTTTTTTTTTCAGGGAGACTTTAGAAAAAAAAATAATAAAAAAAATATGATTTTATCAGGAAGAATTTAGAAACCAAATAAAATAAAATGATTTTTTCAGGGAGAATTTATAAAACAAATAAAACCAAAAATAGGCGTTCTATGGCCCACTGACTGAGAGATGACGCACCCAGGAGTCAAGACTGGCACACAAGCAGAAAGGCCAATATTAATCTCCCACTGTTTTTTTTTTTTTTTTTTTTTTTTCAGGGAGACTTTAGAAAAAAAAAATAATAAAAAAAATATGATTTTATCAGGAAGAATTTAGAAACCAAATAAAATAAAATGATTTTTTCAGGGAGAATTTAGAAAACAAATAAAACCAAAAATAGGCGTTCTATGGCCCACTGACTGAGAGAGAGAGAGAGATGGAACGCTTAGTACTGGCACACAAGCCCAAAGGGCAATATTAATCTCCCTTTTTTTTTCCAGGGAGAGTTTCTAAAACCCAAAAAAAAAAAAAAATAGGCTTTCTATGGCCCACTATTTGTGAGAGAGATGGGACGCTCAGGACTGGCACAGATGGCACGCTCAGGACTGGCACAGAAGCCCAGAGGCCAATATTAATCTCCCTTTTTTTCTGGGAGAATTTATAAAACCAAAAAAATATTTAAATAGGCTTTCTATGGCCCACTATTTGTGAGAGAGATGGCACGCTCAGGACTGGCACAGATGGCACGCTCACAACTGGCACACAAGCCCAGAGGCCAATATTAATCTCCCTTTTTTCAGGGAAAATTTATAAAACCAAAAAAAAAATTAAATAGGCTTTCTATGGCCCACTATTTGTGAGAGAGATGGCACGCTCAGGACTGGCACAGATGGCACGCTCACAACTGGCACACAAGCCCAGAGGCCAATATTAATCTCCCTTTTTTCAGGGAAAATTTATAAAACAAAAAAAAAAATTAAATAGGCTTTCTATGGCCCACTATTTGTGAGAGAGATGGCACGCTCAGGACTGGCACAGATGGCACGCTCACAACTGGCACACAAGCCCAGAGGCCAATATTAATCTCCCTTTTTTTCAGGGAGAATTTATAAAACCCAAAAAAAAATTAAATAGGCTTTCTATGGCCCACTATTTGTGAGAGAGATGGCACGCTCAGGGCTGGCACAGATGGCTCGCTCAGGACTGGCACACAAGCCCAGAGGCCAATATTAATCTCCCTTTTTTTCAGGGAGAATTTATAAAACCCAAAAAAAAATAAAATAGGCTTTCTATGGCCCACTATTTGTGAGAGAGATGGCACACTCAGGACTGGCACACAAGCCCAAAGGCCAATATTAATCTCCCACTGTATTTTTATCAGGGAGAATTTATACACCCCACAAAAAAAAATACAGAAAAATGAAAAGGCTTTCTATGGCCCACTATGTGAGAGAGATGGCACACACAGGGATGGCACTCTAGCAGAAATGCCAAATTGCCAATCTTAATCTCCCACCAAAAAAAAAAAAAAAAAAAAACAGGGAATGTCCTACAATTACTATCTCCCTGCCTGCAGTAATCTCAGCCAGGTATGGCAGGCAGCTACTATCTCCCTGCCTGCAGTAATCTCAGCCAGGTATGGCAGGCAGCAATAAGGAGTGGACTGATGCACAAATGAAATAAAAAGTGTGGACAAACAAAAAAGATAGCTGTGCAGAAAGGAAGGAACAAGAGGATTTGTGCTTTGAAAAAAGCAGTTGGTTTGCACAGCGGCGTACACACAGCAATGCAGCTATCAGGGAGCCTTCTAGGGCAGCCCAATGAGCAACAGCGCTGAGGGGAAAAAAAAAAAAAAAAAAACTTCCACTGTCCCTGCACACCGAGGGTGGTGTTGGACAGTGCAAATCGCTGCAGCACAAGCGGTTTTGTGGTTAATGGACCCTGCCTAACGCTATCCCTGCTTCTGACAAAGCGGCAGCAACCTCTCCCTAAGCTCAGATCAGCAGCAGTAAGATGGCGGTCGGCGGGAACGCCTCTTTATAGCCCCTGTGACGTCGCAGACAGCAAGCCAATCACTGCAATGCCCTTCTCTAAGATGGTGGGGACCAGGACCTATGTCATCACGCTGCCCACACTCTGCGTTTACCTTCATTGGCTGAGAAATGGCGCTTTTCGCGTCATTGAAACGCGACTTTGGCGCGAAAGTCGCGTACCGCATGGCCGACCCCGCACAGGGGTCGGATCGGGTTTCATGAAACCCCGACTTAGCCAAAAGTCGGCGACTTTTGAAAATGTTCGACCCGTTTCGCTCAACCCTAATTGTGACCCATCAGCAGCACCCCACAATGCACAAAGAGGGTGATAGATACTGGAATGGTCACATCACACAATCGTGAAATGTAAATGTCTCTGTTAGACACTTTAGGTGGTTTAAGTGGTTTTAGTAGCAATTTACATTGGTTTAAACCACTTATTTAAGAGGATAAAAACCTATCGGAGTCAAGTACCAGCTGTACTACACAGCAAACTTCTGCCCTGTATGTAGAAAACTCAACTCCTAAAGGTACCTTCACACTGAGCAACTTTTGAACGATAATGATAGCGATCCGTGACGTTGCAGCGTCCTGGATAGCGATATCGTTGTGTTTGACACGCAGCAGCGATCTGGATCCTGCTGTGACATCGCTGGTCGGAGCAGAAAGGCCAGAACTTTATTTCGTCGCTGGATCACCCGCAGACATCGCTGGATCGGCGTGTGTGACGCCGATTCCGATTCAGCGATGTCTTCACTGGTAACCAGGGTAAACATCGGGTTACTAAGCGCAGGGCCGCGCTTAGTAACCCGATGTTTACCCTGGTTACCTGGGGACTTCGGCATCGTTGGTCGCTGGAGAGCTGTCTGTGTGACAGCTCCCCAGCGACCACACAACGACTTACCAACGATCACGGCCAGGTCGTATCGCTGGTCGTGATCGTTGGTAAATCATTTAGTGTAACGGTACCTTAAGTCTGATATATAGACCTACCCTCGACAAGTGTTCTACATGTACATGAAATGTTGATAAGGGTGTAATAGTAACGTTAAAGAACATGCAAATAAAAGTTAGACTGAACTGCAAATCTTTAAGGACTGTTGACCGAAAGGGTTTGGTGTCTAAAAGGGGCACACAATGTATTGTGCCATTTTGTTCTGACCAAGCTTCACGTTAACCCTTCTGTTAAACCCCTTCGATATAGTTCTGGGTTTGAATTTTGGATTTTTTTTACTCCTCTATCAATCATCTCTACTTGCCCCTTTGGACTTGAATCATTCCCCTACAATGTTTTTGGCGTTTCGTTCTGTGTTTGGTCCGTACGTCTTCTCATCGGAATAGCAGAAACCTCTTCCTTCCTGCTTTTCAGCTACTTCTTTTAACACAACCCAGAGAGGAAAATCTTCAGCAAAGCTGATATCCTGGGACAGGGGTGAAATAAAGAGCATCAGAGTGTCCATGGGACCGGCTGTCGTTGTTACCTATTTAGGGTCACGGATTCATGACCACTATCTCTTTGTTTATTCATATCAATAATTTATTTTAAACAAAGTATTATATATTTATTGTATTCAAATTCATTAATATTTAGACAATTTTCTTACGGGTAAGGATTTATTTTAATGACGTGGAAACTGTTCCGCATGGCATCAACTTTACATAAAGAAAGGTGAATTGTCGAAAACATTGTAAATTATAAATCTGATGCTTTCCCTGATATTACCGTTGTTTATAGCAGTTTTCTCTGTTATTTCATGGACATTTAAACAAATGCAAATGGCTTTACTCCTTCCACTACGACTGGTTAAGAGGGATTTGCCTCTAAAAAAAAAAATACATAGTTTCAGAATCTAATGATTAAGCATTATTCTTCTTTAAAAGGCTCAAAAAGAACCATATGAAAATATAATTGGTAAGAAAACAAAATATTTACCTATTTTTTTTACCAAATTAATTTTTGTATCTTTTTGAGATTTTAAATAATATATTTGTAAATTTTGAATTCTACACATTGTTTATTCATAGACTTTTATACTACTCACATTATAATACCAAATCCTCTTTAGAAATCTTGACCCCGGTTATGGACTGGAGATAGGATTGTCCCTTTTAATTAAAATTTAAATAAACTCTACCACTTTTCATAAAAATTTTAATTTGTTGGCAAATATGCTGTTCACCACCCATAACAAACCAAAGATGCTTATTTTTTGTCTAATCTGTTTTTATTTTCTGATAGCTGATTTTTTTGTAATACGTATATAGTATATGATTTTATGGGCCATCTTGCCTGAACTTCTGTTAAAACAACCACATAGAATACAAAAAATTCGAAGACAGTTTACAAGTTTTTTGTGTTGTTTTATGTAGATTGTGATAATGGGAAGCATTTATTGTAAACTCACATTAACCCCCTTCTCCTGTTTTCACCTTCCTGACACGGCCATTTTTAAAAATTCTGATCAGCGTCAATTTATGAGGCAATAACTTTGGAACGCTTCAATGGATCCCGCTGATTCTGAGACAGTTTTTTGCAACAGGTTGTATCACAATAGTGGTAAAATTTGCTCTATATGCCTTAAATTTATTTGTGAAAATTGGCAAAAATGTGTGCAATTTTCAAATTTTAAAACTTTTTGCCCTTAAACCAGAGAAATAGTTAAAAAATAAGTTTTACCCCGCGTCTACTTTACATCTTCATCATTTTTAAACAGATTTTTTTTGTATCAAATCAGGAGAGTTAAAAGTTGATCAGCAATTTCTAATTTTTCCAACAAAATTTATAAAACTGTTTTTGTAGGGACCACTTCACATTTGATGTGACTTTAAGGGGCTTATATGACAAAAAATACTCAAACACGACTCCTTTAAAAACTGCACCCTTCAATGTGTTCAAACCACATTCAAGAAGTTTATTAACCCTGTAGGCGCTTCACAAGGCGCTTGACAAGGAATGAAAGCAATATAGAATGGAAAAATATACATTTTATTTTAGCAGCAAATTTTGCCTTTTTGCAAGAATAAAAGAAGAAAAGGAACTATACAATTTGCTGTGCAATTTCTCCTGAGTACGCCGATACCCCATATGTGGAAGAAAACTACTCTTTGGGCGCACGGCAGATATCAGAACAGAAGGAGCGCCAAGGAGTGCAAAATTAGCTAGAATAGATAGAGGATGCCATGTCGCGTTTGCAGAGACTGCTATGTGCCTAATCACTGGAAAACCCCGCAAGTGACCACATTTTGGAACTTACACCCCTCAAGGAACTTATCTAGAGGTGTGGTGAGCACCTTCAACTCACAGATGCTTCACAGAATTTTATATTGTTGAGCAGTGAAAATGAAAAAATACATTTTTCCCACAAAAATATTGCTTTACCCCCAAATATGGAGTTTTCACAGAAAAGAAATGAAAATGAGAAAAGAAAAAAAGAAAATGTACAATATAATTTGTGTGGTAATATATAAAATATGTGGGGGAAAAACTACTGCTTAGGTGCATGGCAGGGAAGAAGCGCCGTTTGAATTTTGGAGAGCAAAGTTGGCTGGAATAGACAGCGGACACCATGTCACGTTTGTTCAATCCCTAAAAAGAGGAAACCGCCTACAAGTGACACCATTTTGAAAATTAAAACTCTCAAGGAACTTACGGTATCTAGAGGTGTAATGAGCACCTTAATACCACTGGTGGGTCATAAAATTTTACAATGTTGAGCTGTGAAAATGAAAAAATATATTTTTCCCGCAAAAATGTCCCTTCTGCCTAAAATATTTAATTTTCACAAAGTAACAGGAGAAAATAGGACATAGAATTTGTTGTGCAGTTAGTTTTAAGTACACTAATTCCCAAAATGTGGTGGAAATGTGGAAAACTACTGTTTTGAATTCTAGAGCGCAATTTTGGCTGGAACAGATTGTGAATGCTCCTGACAGAATAAGTGACCCCATTTTTAAAACTACACCTAGGAATTCACCAAGGGGTCTAATGAGCATTTTTAACCCTCAAGTGATTCACAGAATTGTGTAACATTTGGCTGAGTCAATGGAACATTACCATTTTTTCTACTAAAATGTTACTTTGGCCTCAAGTTTTCAAATTTTGAAAAGAGATAGTAAGAGAAAATGGACAAAGAAGTATGTTATGTAGTTTTTCCTGAGTATGCCAATAGCTAATAGGTGGTCAAACGTTACTTTTGAGGCACAGTGCAAAGCTCAAAAGAGAAGGAGCACCATATTGTAGTGCATATTTTGCTGGAATGGTTTGTGTGTGACACGTTACATTGACAGAGCCTCTGAGTTGCCAGAACAGGAGAACCCCCATAAGTAACCCATTATACAAACTGCATTGAATTCACATTAGGGTGCAGCGATCATATTGACACCATGGCTCTGTCACAGAACTTTGCACCATAAAAAAATAGTTATATTTTTACCAGAAAAAAATAGTTTTATCTCAAGATTTTACATTGTCACAAGGGAAAATTTGTAAAAATAGCACCCAAATTTTCACACTATTTCTGCTGAATGTGGCAATACCCCTAATTTGGCTGTACTGTACTGTACAGCCATACCGAGAGACTCGGGAGGGATGGAGAGCTATTTTAATCTTGGAGAACAAATTATCTTAGAATAGTTTGTGGACTCCATATACAGAGCCCCTAAGTGCCAGAAGAGTAGAATCCCCCTAAAGGGACCCCATTTTGGAAATTACACCCCCCCCCCCCCATCAATTTATCTGCTTCTGTTTTCTGTCTATTTTCTGTTATCTAATCTATGTAGGTATACCACTCCATGTAATATTATGTGTTAATGAAAATCTTTTGATATCTATTTTTACAAAATTTACATCCCAATATCTCAGTTTGGACTCAATAGGTTCTCTATTTATCTACAGGTGTAGTAATGATTTAGATTACATGAGTGTTTGCCAGAAACAAGTAGCAGTCAATGTTGCTGAGTATAAATTTCAAATCTGCCAGTATAGTACCCAATACATCGGAGTGCCTGTACATTGTCCGCAGCTCGTGCTTCTGGAAACATGCATTTGGAAATTAGGTGGGATCTCATCGCTACAGAAATGACAAATGTGGATACTAACTGTTGTTAAGGCATGCTGTGGGATTCAGAATGATAGGAGGCAATTGAATTTGGGAGTGTATAATTCACTAGATTACTGTTGGAACCATGGTGCTTTTCCAGAGCCTTTATACTACCAGGAACGTAGAAGACCCTTATATTTCCATTGACCGATGAGCGACCTGAGTGGGAACTGGCTTTTTTTGTGGATTGAGCTGAAGCTTTTATTGAGACCATTTTACATAGCACTTTGAATCACATTTGGTACTCAAATCAAGCTGGTCGAACGCTTGGATGGGCTCGACTCGAGTGCCGAGTTTAATGATGTCAATGTGGTGCTCAATCATTTTTCCAGAAGATCCTAACAAGAGGTTTGGGGAGGCAGCAAAATCACTGAAGTGGATGGAAACAGCTCAAATGGAATGCGAACAACAAGAGGATGATGCCCGGATGCATCTCTGACTCCCAGGTCCAAATTGTTAGGGCTTTTTGTGATGTGCAGACCAGAGTCCACATTTCCTACTCTTAATTAGGGTTGAGCGAAACGGGTCGAACATTTTCAAAAGTCGCCGACTTTTGGCTAAGTCGGGGTTTCATGAAACCCGATCCGACCCCTGTGCGGGGTCGGCCATGCGGTACGCGACTTTCGCGCCAAAGTCGCGTTTCAATGACGCGAAAAGCGCCATTTCTCAGCCAATGAAGGTAAACGCAGAGTGTGGGCAGCGTGATGACATAGGTCCTGGTCCCCACCATCTTAGAGAAGGGCATTGCAGTGATTGGCTTGCTGTCTGCGACGTCACAGGGGCTATAAAGAGGCGTTCCCGCCGACCGCCATCTTACTGCTGCTGATCTGAGCTTAGGGAGAGGTTGCTGCCGCTTTGTCAGAAGCAGGGATAGCGTTAGGCAGGGTCCATTAACCACAAAACCGCTTGTGCTGCAGCGATTTGCACTGTCCAACACCACCCTCGGTGTGCAGGGACAGTGGAAGTTTTTTTTTTTTTTTTTTTCCCCTCAGCGCTGTAGCTCATTGGGCTGCCCTAGAAGGCTCCCTGATAGCTGCATTGCTGTGTGTACGCCGCTGTGCAAACCAACTGCTTTTTTCAAAGCACAAATCCTCTTGTTCCTTCCTTTCTGCACAGCTATCTTTTTTGTTTGTCCACACTTTTTATTTCATTTGTGCATCAGTCCACTCCTTATTGCTGCCTGCCATACCTGGCTGAGATTACTGCAGGCAGGGAGATAGTAGCTGCCTGCCATACCTGGCTGAGATTACTGCAGGCAGGGAGATAGTAATTGTAGGACATTCCCTGTTTTTTTTTTTTTTTTTTTTTTGGTGGGAGATTAAGATTGGCAATTTGGCATTTCTGCTAGAGTGCCATCCCTGTGTGTGCCATCTCTCTCACATAGTGGGCCATAGAAAGCCTTTTCATTTTTCTGTATTTTTTTTTGTGGGGTGTATAAATTCTCCCTGATAAAAATACAGTGGGAGATTAATATTGGCCTTTGGGCTTGTGTGCCAGTCCTGAGTGTGCCATCTCTCTCACAAATAGTGGGCCATAGAAAGCCTATTTTATTTTTTTTTGGGTTTTATAAATTCTCCCTGAAAAAAAGGGAGATTAATATTGGCCTCTGGGCTTGTGTGCCAGTCCTGAGCGTGCCATCTGTGCCAGCCCTGAGCGTGCCATCTCTCTCACAAATAGTGGGCCATAGAAAGCCTATTTAATTTTTTTTTTGGTTTTATAAATTCTCCCTGAAAAAAAGGGAGATTAATATTGGCCTCTGGGCTTGTGTGCCAGTTGTGAGCGTGCCATCTGTGCCAGTCCTGAGCGTGCCATCTCTCTCACAAATAGTGGGCCATAGAAAGCCTATTTAATTTTTTTTTTGGTTTTATAAATTTTCCCTGAAAAAAGGGAGATTAATATTGGCCTCTGGGCTTGTGTGCCAGTTGTGAGCGTGCCATCTGTGCCAGTCCTGAGCGTGCCATCTCTCTCACAAATAGTGGGCCATAGAAAGCCTATTTAATTTTTTTTTTGGTTTTATAAATTTTCCCTGAAAAAAGGGAGATTAATATTGGCCTCTGGGCTTGTGTGCCAGTTGTGAGCGTGCCATCTGTGCCAGTCCTGAGCGTGCCATCTCTCTCACAAATAGTGGGCCATAGAAAGCCTATTTAAATATTTTTTTGGTTTTATAAATTCTCCCAGAAAAAAAGGGAGATTAATATTGGCCTCTGGGCTTCTGTGCCAGTCCTGAGCGTGCCATCTGTGCCAGTCCTGAGCGTCCCATCTCTCTCACAAATAGTGGGCCATAGAAAGCCTATTTTTTTTTTTTTGGGGGGTTTTAGAAATTCTCCCTGGAAAAAAAAAGGGAGATTAATATTGCCCTTTGGGCTTGTGTGCCAGTACTAAGCGTTCCATCTCTCTCTCTCTCTCAGTCAGTGGGCCATAGAACGCCTATTTTTGGTTTTATTTGTTTTCTAAATTCTCCCTGAAAAAATCATTTTATTTTATTTGGTTTCTAAATTCTTCCTGATAAAATCATATTTTTTTTATTATTTTTTTTTCTAAAGTCTCCCTGAAAAAAAAAAAAAAAAAAAAAAAAACAGTGGGAGATTAATATTGGCCTTTCTGCTTGTGTGCCAGTCTTGACTCCTGGGTGCGTCATCTCTCAGTCAGTGGGCCATAGAACGCCTATTTTTGGTTTTATTTGTTTTATAAATTCTCCCTGAAAAAATCATTTTATTTTATTTGGTTTCTAAATTCTTCCTGATAAAATCATATTTTTTTTATTATTTTTTTTTCTAAAGTCTCCCTGAAAAAAAAAAAAAAAAAAACAGTGGGAGATTAATATTGGCCTTTCTGCTTGTGTGCCAGTCTTGACTCCTGGGTGTGCCATCTCTCTCTCTCTCTCTCTCTCTCTCTCTCTCTCTCCAATTGTGGTCCATAGAAAGCCTATATTTTTTTTCCTTGATTTGGGTTCCAAAATCTACCAGAGAAAATAACTACATCAATCATTGGTAGAAAAATATTGGCCTCTGGGCTTGTGTGCCACTCCTGACTCCTGTGTGCGTCATCTCTCAGTCAGTGGGCCATAGAACGCCTATTTTTGTTTTTATTTGTTTTATAAATTCTCCCTGAAAAAATCATTTTATTTTATTTGGTTTCTAAATTCTTCCTGATAAAATCATATTTTTTTTATTATTTTTTTTTCTAAAGTCTCCCTGAAAAAAAAAAAAAAAAAAAAAAAAACAGTGGGAGATTAATATTGGCCTTTCTGCTTGTGTGCCAGTCTTGACTCCTGGGTGCGTCATCTCTCAGTCAGTGGGCCATAGAACGCCTATTTTTGGTTTTATTTGTTTTATAAATTCTCCCTGAAAAAATCATTTTATTTTATTTGGTTTCTAAATTCTTCCTGATAAAATCATATTTTTTTTATTATTTTTTTTTCTAAAGTCTCCCTGAAAAAAAAAAAAAAAAAACAACCAAAAAAAACAGTGGGAGATTAATATTGGCCTTTCTGCGTGTGTGCCAGTCTTGACTCCTGGGTGTGCCATCTCTCTCTCTCTCTCTCTCTCTCTCTCCAATTGTGGTCCATAGAAAGCCTATATTTTTTTTCCTTGATTTGGGTTCCAAAATCTACCAGAGAAAATAACTCCATCAATCATTGGTAGAAAAATATTGGCCTCTGGGCTTGTGTGCCACTCCTGATTCCTGTGTGCGTCATCTCTCACTCAGTGGCCCATAGAAAGCATATAGTTTGTTACATTTGTTTTCTAAATTCTCCCTGCAAAAATCTATTTTTTTTTTTGGGGGGGGTTTCTAAAGTGTTACTGAAAAAAATAAAAATAAAAAAAAAATAATAGTGTGACATTAATATTAACATTTGTGCTTCAGTGACAGTCCTGCGTGTGGGGCATCTCTCTAATTTGCAGCCACCAAAAAAAGAGTGTGTAACATTGGGCCTGATTTTCGCTGTGGTCTCACCAACCTGTAAAGGGGTAGCTAAATCATACTGAAGTTATAGCTCACCGTGTAAGTTGTGTGACTGCAACAAATAACGTTAGTTTGGTTACGTTTTTAAAACAATAAGGAAGTCTAGTGGAAGAGGTCGTGGCCGGGGGCGTTCATTGTCAGCTGGTAATGAGGGTAGTGGTAGTGGTGGAGCATCAGGTGGTCGTGGGGAAAAAAATATTGCACCTAAGTCTGGAGCTGTGGAGCCAGGTTCGTCGTCCGGCTACACAAGGCCTCGAACGCTCCCTTTTCTGGGATTAGGAAAACCGCTTTTAAAGCCGGAGCAGCAAGAGCAAGTTTTGGCTTATCTTGCTGACTCAGCCTCTAGCTCTTTTGCCTCCTCTCGTGAAACTGGTAAAAGTAAAAGCAGCGCGTCGTTAGTGGATGTTCACGGTCAGGGACAAGTCACTTCCTTGTCCTCTTCAGCAAAAACAACAACAGAGAAGAATGCAGCAGGCGACACAACGGGTTACTCCATGGAGCTCTTTACACATACCGTCCCTGGCTTAGAAAGTGAAGCAGTTAACAGTCCATGCCCATTACAAATTGAATCTGACATGGAGTGCACTGACGCACAGCCACAGCCAGACTACTATGCTGGTCCTTTGACTCAGACCACAACATTGCCCTCGCAGGGTGCTGATCAAGAATCAGACCCTGATGAGACTATGTTGCCCCATCACGAACGCTATACCACCGAACGACACGGTGACACAGACGAAGTTGCGCAGGAGGTACAAGAAGAGTTATTAGATGACCCAGTTCTTGACCCCGATTGGCAGCCATTGGGGGAACAGGGTGCAGGCGGCAGCAGTTCTGAAGCAGAGGAGGAGGAGGGGCCGCAGCAGGCATCAACATCGCCACAGGTTCCATCTGCCGGGCCCGTATCTTGCCCAAAACGCGTGGCAAAGCCAAAACCTGGTGGAGGACAGCGTGGCCATCCGGTTAAAGCTCAGTCTGCAATGCCTGAAAAGGTATCCGATGCTAGAAAGAGTGCAGTCTGGCATTTTTTTAAACAACATCCAATTGATCAGCGCAAAGTCATCTGTCAAAAATGTTCTACTTCCTTAAGCAGAGGTCAGAATCTGAAAAGTCTCAATACTAGTTGCATGCATAGACATTTAACCACCATGCATTTGAAAGCTTGGACTAACTACCAAACGTCCCTTAAGGTTGTTGCACCCTCGGCCAATGAAGCTAGTCATCAACGCAACATCCCTTCCGGCAGTGTAGGACCACCATTTAGCGCACCACCTGCTGTATCTGTGCAGGTATCTTTGCCAGGCCAAAGCAGTCAGGGTCAGGGAATCACCAGTTTCGTAGTAGGAAACACTGCATCTAGGGCACCGGCGGCAACAATACCATCTCCCACCGTCTCTCAGTCTGCCATGTCCACCGGCACCCCCGCTAGTTCCACGATCTCCATCTCTCCAGTCCAGCTCACCCTACATGAGACTATGGTTAGAAAAAGGAAATACTTAGCCTCGCATCCGCGTACACAGGGTTTGAACGCCCACATAGCTAGACTAATCTCGTTAGAGATGATGCCCTACCGGTTAGTTGAAAGCGAAGCTTTCAAAGACCTGATGGACTACGCTGTACCACGCTACGAGCTACCCAGTCGACACTTTTTTTTCCAGAAAAGCCATCCCAGCCCTCCACCAGCATGTTAAAGAGCGCATCGTCCATGCACTCAGGCAATCTGTGAGCACAAAGGTGCACCTGACAACAGATGCATGGACCAGTAGGCATGGCCAGGGACGTTACGTGTCCATCACGGCACACTGGGTAAATGTGGTGGATTCAGGGTCCACAGGGGACAGCAAGTTTGGGACAGTTCTGCCTAGCCCACGGTCTAGTAAACAGTTGTCTGTAGCCGTTCGCACCCCCTCCTCCTCCTCCTCGTCCTCCTGCAGAAGCAAGAGCTCGTCCACAGACCGCAGTCGCACAAACACTCCATCCGCACCTGCCACTGTTGCACACCAGGTCTCCCATTATGGGGCAGCTACTGGCATACGTCAGCAGGCTGTATTGGCTATGAAGTGTTTGGGCGACAATAGACACACCGCGGAAGTTCTGTCCGAGTTCTTGCAGCAAGAAACGCAGTCGTGGCTGGGCACTGTAGATCTTGAGGCAGGCAAGGTAGTGAGTGATAACGGAAGGAATTTCATGGCTGCCATCTCCCTTTCCCAACTGAAACACATTCCTTGCCTGGCTCACACCTTAAACCTGGTGGTGCAGTGCTTCCTGAAAAGTTATCCGGGGTTATCCGACCTGCTCCTCAAAGTGCGTGGACTTTGCGCACATATCCGCCGTTCGCCTGTACACTCCAGCCGTATGCAGACCTATCAGCGTTCTTTGAACCTTCCCCAGCATCGCCTAATCATAGACGTTGCAACAAGGTGGAACTCAACACTGCACATGCTTCAGAGACTGTGCGAACAGAGGCGGGCTGTTATGTTTTTGTGGGAGGATACACATACACGGGCAGGCAGTAGGATGGCAGACATGGAGTTGTCGGGTGTGCAGTGGTCGAAGATTCAAGACATGTGTCAAGTCCTTCAGTGTTTTGAGGAATGCACACGGCTGGTTAGTGCAGACAACGCCATAATAAGCATGAGCATCCCCCTAATGCGTCTGCTGATGCAAAGTTTGACGCACATAAAGGATCAGGCGTCTGCACCAGAGGAAGAGGAAAGCCTTGATGACAGTCAGCGATTGTCTGGTCAGGGCAGTGTACATGACGAGGTACCGGGCGAAGAGGAGGTGGAGGATGAGGAGGATGATGGGGATGAGTATATTTTTAATGAGGAAGCTTTCCCGGGGGCACGGGAAATTGGTGGCGTGGCAAGGCCGGGTTCTGGTTTTTTGAGGGACACAAGTGACGTAGATTTGCCTGCAACTGCCCCTCAACCAAGCACAACCGCAGATTTGACAATGGGAACTTTGGCCCACATGGCGGATTATGCCTTGCGTATCCTCAAAAGGGACACACGCATTACAAAAATGATGAACGATGACGATTACTGGTTGGCCTGCCTCCTTGATCCTCGCTATAAAGGCAAATTGCAAAATATTATGCCACATGAGAACTTGGAACTAATATTAGCAACCAAACAATCAACTCTTGTTGACCGTTTGCTTCTGGCATTCCCTGCACACAGCGCCCGTGATCGTTCTCACACGAGCTCCAGGGGCCAGCAGACCAGAGGTGTTAGAGGGGCAGAAATCAGAAGTGGCGTTGGCCAGAGGGGTTTTCTGACCAGGTTGTGGAGTGATTTTTCTATGACCGCAGACAGGACAGGTACTGCAGCATCAATTCAAAGTGACAGGAGACAACATTTGTCCAGTATGGTTACAAACTATTTTTCATCCCTTATCGACGTTCTCCCTCAACCGTCATTCCCATTTGATTACTGGGCATCCAAATTAGACACCTGGCCAGAATTGGCAGAATATGCATTGCAGGAGCTTGCTTGCCCGGCAGCTAGTGTCCTATCAGAAAGAGTATTCAGTGCTGCAGGTTCAATACTAACAGAAAAAAGGACTCGTCTGGCTACCCAAAATGTAGATGATCTAACCTTCATTAAAATGAACCACAACTGGATTTCAAAATCTTTTGCCCCACCCTGCCCGGCTGACACCTAGCTTTCCTATGAAAAGGTCTTGCCTGTGGACTATTCTGAATGACTTTTCCAATCTCGTAATTTTCTTCACCTGATTGTCCAGCATACGACATGTTTCCACCTCACGAAATGGCCAAACTCCCCACACGGGGCCGTGCTATCGCCACTTTGCGCTTGGACCCTTGAGAGTGCTGTTTGTCTGAAGAGGTGGGTGTGGCCGCTTTTGGTCGACGGCACTGCCACTGGGTCCCTCATAGTACAATAAAGTGTCTCTGGCGGTGGTGGTGCGCACCCAACGTCAGACACACCGTTGTAATATGAGGGGCCCTGTGCCTGTACCGCCGGCCACAAGACAGTTCCCCCCCCCAGCTCAAACAGTGCTCTACCACTAGCAAAATTATCTCTCACAGCTTCACCAATGTGTAGTCTAGGCGCTGACATCCTTCAATGCCTGGCACTGACAATACCATTGTTTTGACATTTTTGTTATGTTAGGCCTTCGAAGCCTGTCTGCGGTCCCTTCTTTCTACAACTACTACACTGACCAGGCCACTGCTGGCCGTGTTACCCTGGAACCAATTTAAAAGTGCCTACAGTCAGCCCAATTTTGTTATGTTAGGCCTTCGAAGACTGTCTGCCGTCACTCCTTCCACTAGACTTCCACTGACCATACACTGCTGCCCATGTACCCCTGGAACCAATTTAAAGTGCCTACAGCCAGCCCAATTTTGTTATGTTAGGCCTTGGAAGCCTGTCTGCGGTCACTCCTTCCACTAGACTTCCACTGACCAGACCACTGCTGCCCGTGTACCCCTGGAACCAATTTAAAAGTGCCTACAGCCAGCCCAAGTTTGTTATGTTAGGCCTTGGAAGCCTGTCTGCGGTCACTCCTTCCACTAGACTTCCACTGACCAGACCACTGCTGCCCGTGTACCCCTGGAACCAATTTAAAGTGCCTACAGCCAGCCCAATTTTGTTATGTTAGGCCTTGGAAGCCTGTCTGCGGTCACTCCTTCCACTAGACTTCCACTGACCAGACCACTGCTGCCCGTGTACCCCTGGAACCAATTTAAAAGTGCCTACAGCCAGCCCAAGTTTGTTATGTTAGGCCTTGGAAGCCTGTCTGCGGTCACTCCTTCCACTAGACTTCCACTGACCAGACCACTGCTGCCCGTGTACCCCTGGAACCAATTTAAAAGTGCCTACAGCCAGCCCAAGTTTGTTATGTTAGGCCTTGGAAGCCTGTCTGCGGTCACTCCTTCCACTAGACTTCCACTGACCAGACCACTGCTGCCCGTGTACCCCTGGAACCAATTTAAAAGTGCCTACAGCCAGCCCAAGTTTGTTATGTTAGGCCTTCGAAGCCTGTCTGCGGTCACTCCTTCCACTAGACTTCCACTGACCATACACTGCTGCCCATGTACCCCTGGAACAAATTTAAAAGTGCCTACAGCCAGCCCAAGTTTGTTATGTTAGGCCTTCGAAGCCTATCTGCGTCCCGTTCTTTCAACTACAACTACACTGACCAGGCCACTGATGGCCGTGTTCCCTTGGAACCAATTTTAACTTGCCTACAGCCAGCCCTATGTTATTATGTTAGGCCTTCGAAGCCTGTCTGCGGTCACTCCTTCCACTAGACTTCCACTGACCATACACTGCTGCCCATGTACCCCTGGAACCAATTTAAAGTGCCTACAGCCAGCCCAATTTTGTTATGTTAGGCCTTGGAAGCCTGTCTGCGGTCACTCCTTCCACTAGACTTCCACTGACCAGACCACTGCTGCCCGTGTACCCCTGGAACCAATTTAAAAGTGCCTACAGCCAGCCCAAGTTTGTTATGTTAGGCCTTCGAAGCCTGTCTGCGGTCACTCCTTCCACTAGACTTCCACTGACCAGACCACTGCTGCCCGTGTACCCCTGGAACCAATTTAAAAGTGCCTACAGCCAGCCCAAGTTTGTTATGTTAGGCCTTGGAAGCCTGTCTGCGGTCACTCCTTCCACTAGACTTCCACTGACCAGACCACTGCTGCCCGTGTACCCCTGGAACCAATTTAAAAGTGCCTACAGCCAGCCCAAGTTTGTTATGTTAGGCCTTCGAAGCCTGTCTGCGGTCACTCCTTCCACTAGACTTCCACTGACCATACACTGCTGCCCATGTACCCCTGGAACAAATTTAAAAGTGCCTACAGCCAGCCCAAGTTTGTTATGTTAGGCCTTCGAAGCCTGTCTGCGTCCCGTTCTTTCAACTACAACTACACTGACCAGGCCACTGATGGCCGTGTTCCCTTGGAACCAATTTTAACTTGCCTACAGCCAGCCCTATGTTATTATGTTAGGCCTTCGAAGCCTGTCTGCGGTCACTCCTTCCACTAGACTTCCACTGACCATACACTGCTGCCCATGTACCCCTGGAACCAATTTAAAGTGCCTACAGCCAGCCCAATTTTGTTATGTTAGGCCTTGGAAGCCTGTCTGCGGTCACTCCTTCCACTAGACTTCCACTGACCAGACCACTGCTGCCCGTGTACCCCTGGAACCAATTTAAAAGTGCCTACAGCCAGCCCAAGTTTGTTATGTTAGGCCTTCGAAGCCTGTCTGCGGTCACTCCTTCCACTAGACTTCCACTGACCAGACCACTGCTGCCCGTGTACCCCTGGAACCAATTTAAAAGTGCCTACAGCCAGCCCAAGTTTGTTATGTTAGGCCTTGGAAGCCTGTCTGCGGTCACTCCTTCCACTAGACTTCCACTGACCAGACCACTGCTGCCCGTGTACCCCTGGAACCAATTTAAAAGTGCCTACAGCCAGCCCAAGTTTGTTATGTTAGGCCTTTGAAGCCTGTCTGCGGTCACTCCTTCCACTAGACTTCCACTGACCATACACTGCTGCCCATGTACCCCTGGAACAAATTTAAAAGTGCCTACAGCCAGCCCAAGTTTGTTATGTTAGGCCTTCGAAGCCTGTCTGCGTCCCGTTCTTTCAACTACAACTACACTGACCAGGCCACTGATGGCCGTGTTCCCTTGGAACCAATTTTAACTTGCCTACAGCCAGCCCTATGTTATTATGTTAGGCCTTCGAAGCCTGTCTGCGGTCACTCCTTCCACTAGACTTCCACTGACCATACACTGCTGCCCATGTACCCCTGGAACCAATTTAAAGTGCCTACAGCCAGCCCAATTTTGTTATGTTAGGCCTTGGAAGCCTGTCTGCGGTCACTCCTTCCACTAGACTTCCACTGACCAGACCACTGCTGCCCGTGTACCCCTGGAACCAATTTAAAAGTGCCTACAGCCAGCCCAAGTTTGTTATGTTAGGCCTTCGAAGCCTGTCTGCGGTCACTCCTTCCACTAGACTTCCACTGACCAGACCACTGCTGCCCGTGTACCCCTGGAACCAATTTAAAAGTGCCTACAGCCAGCCCAAGTTTGTTATGTTAGGCCTTGGAAGCCTGTCTGCGGTCACTCCTTCCACTAGACTTCCACTGACCAGACCACTGCTGCCCGTGTACCCCTGGAACCAATTTAAAAGTGCCTACAGCCAGCCCAAGTTTGTTATGTTAGGCCTTCGAAGCCTGTCTGCGGTCACTCCTTCCACTAGACTTCCACTGACCATACACTGCTGCCCATGTACCCCTGGAACAAATTTAAAAGTGCCTACAGCCAGCCCAAGTTTGTTATGTTAGGCCTTCGAAGCCTGTCTGCGTCCCGTTCTTTCAACTACAACTACACTGACCAGGCCACTGATGGCCGTGTTCCCTTGGAACCAATTTTAACTTGCCTACAGCCAGCCCTATGTTATTATGTTAGGCCTTCGAAGCCTGTCTGCGGTCACTCCTTCCACTAGACTTCCACTGACCATACACTGCTGCCCATGTACCCCTGGAACCAATTTAAAGTGCCTACAGCCAGCTCAATTTTGTTATGTTAGGCCTTGGAAGCCTGTCTGCGGTCACTCCTTCCACTAGACTTCCACTGACCAGACCACTGCTGCCCGTGTACCCCTGGAACCAATTTAAAAGTGCCTACAGCCAGCCCAAGTTTGTTATGTTAGGCCTTCGAAGCCTGTCTGCGGTCACTCCTTCCACTAGACTTCCACTGACCAGACCACTGCTGCCCGTGTACCCCTGGAACCAATTTAAAAGTGCCTACAGCCAGCCCAAGTTTGTTATGTTAGGCCTTCGAAGCCTGTCTGCGTCCCGTTCTTTCAACTACAACTACACTGACCAGGCCACTGATGGCCGTGTTCCCTTGGAACCAATTTTAACTTGCCTACAGCCAGCCCTATGTTATTATGTTAGGCCTTCGAAGCCTGTCTGCGTCCCGTTCTTTCAACTACAACTACACTGACCAGGCCACTGATGGCCGTGTTCCCCTGGAACCAATTTTAACTTGCCTACAGCCAGCCCAATGTTAGGCCTTTGATGCCTGTCTGCCGTCAATCCTTCCACTAGGCCTCCACTGACCTGTCTATTGCTGCCCGTGTACCCCTTGAACCAACATCATTAAATATAAAAAAAATTAATTTGATTAAAAAAAATAAGATCGTGTTGAGATCTCAAATGCAGACATTTTAACAATCAAAACAAACACACAACAAATATCTGGAACTGTACTACAAAGGTCCAACAGCTACAATTTCTTTCTCCTGCAAGAAGTTAACTGAAAGTTTTTTGGAGTTGTTAACACAGATATGGCATCCACCGAGTGTTGTCCTGTCGCGTCTCCTTTAAATTATTTCCAATAAGATGTTAAACTATTAATTTAATAAAATCAATAATTAAAAAAATAATTGAGTAAGTCAAAAGCACATTGCAAATAAACATTAATTACAAATCAAGAAGCATGGCGCGTCCGAGGGTGAGTAGATACCGAATAAGAATATAATCACCCTCGGACGCGCAATGCTTATTTACAACAGCCTTCCTTCCTAAGAATCAGCCCTTCCGTGGTGTAGAGAGAGGTTGTGTTACACTCCAAGGTGTTCCCCAGGTTGCCTTTCCTGAGCTTCGATCTTCCGGCTCTCGTTTAGTAGCTGTTGGAAACTACGCTGCATTAGGCCTACTAATTGTGTATGGGTGAAACAGTGGCGCATCTGCGGTCCCTCCTTCCACTAGGCCTCCACTGACCTGTCTACTGCGGCCCGTGTACCCCTTGAACCAACCTAATAAAATATTTAAAAAATTAATTTGATTATAAAAAATAAGATCGTGTTGAGATCTCAAATGCAGACATTTTAACAATCAAAACAAACACACAACAAATATCTGGAACTGTACTACAAAGGTCCAACAGCTACAATTTCTTTCTCCTGCAAGAAGTTAACTGAAAGTTTTTTGGAGTTGTTAACACAGATATGGCATCCACCGAGTGTTGTCCTGTCGCGTCTCCTTTAAATTATTTCCAATAAGATGTTAAACTATTAATTTAATAAAATCAATAATTAAAAAAATAATTGAGTAAGTCAAAAGCACATTGCAAATAAACATTAATTACAAATCAAGAAGCATGGCGCGTCCGAGGGTGAGTAGATACCGAATAAGAATATAATCACCCTCGGACGCGCAATGCTTATTTACAACAGCCTTCCTTCCTAAGAATCAGCCCTTCCGTGGTGTAGAGAGAGGTTGTGTTACACTCCAAGGTGTTCCCCAGGTTGCCTTTCCTGAGCTTCGATCTTCCGGCTCTCGTTTAGTAGCTGTTGGAAACTACGCTGCATTAGGCCTACTAATTGTGTATGGGTGAAACAGTGGCGCATCTGCGGTCCCTCCTTCCACTAGGCCTCCACTGACCTGTCTACTGCGGCCCGTGTACCCCTTGAACCAACCTAATAAAATATTTAAAAAATTAATTTGATTATAAAAAATAAGATCGTGTTGAGATCTCAAATGCAGACATTTTAACAATCAAAACAAACACACAACAAATATCTGGAACTGTACTACAAAGGTCCAACAGCTACAATTTCTTTCTCCTGCAAGAAGTTAACTGAAAGTTTTTTGGAGTTGTTAACACAGATATGGCATCCACCGAGTGTTGTCCTGTCGCGTCTCCTTTAAATTATTTCCAATAAGATGTTAAACTATTAATTTAATAAAATCAATAATTAAAAAAATAATTGAGTAAGTCAAAAGCACATTGCAAATAAACATTAATTACAAATCAAGAAGCATGGCGCGTCCGAGGGTGAGTAGATACCGAATAAGAATATAATCACCCTCGGACGCGCAATGCTTATTTACAACAGCCTTCCTTCCTAAGAATCAGCCCTTCCGTGGTGTAGAGAGAGGTTGTGTTACACTCCAAGGTGTTCCCCAGGTTGCCTTTCCTGAGCTTCGATCTTCCGGCTCTCGTTTAGTAGCTGTTGGAAACTACGCTGCATTAGGCCTACTAATTGTGTATGGGTGAAACAGTGGCGCATCTGCGGTCCCTCCTTCCACTAGGCCTCCACTGACCTGTCTACTGCGGCCCGTGTACCCCTTGAACCAACCTAATAAAATATTTAAAAAATTAATTTGATTATAAAAAATAAGATCGTGTTGAGATCTCAAATGCAGACATTTTAACAATCAAAACAAACACACAACAAATATCTGGAACTGTACTACAAAGGTCCAACAGCTACAATTTCTTTCTCCTGCAAGAAGTTAACTGAAAGTTTTTTGGAGTTGTTAACACAGATATGGCATCCACCGAGTGTTGTCCTGTCGCGTCTCCTTTAAATTATTTCCAATAAGATGTTAAACTATTAATTTAATAAAATCAATAATTAAAAAAATAATTGAGTAAGTCAAAAGCACATTGCAAATAAACATTAATTACAAATCAAGAAGCATGGCGCGTCCGAGGGTGAGTAGATACCGAATAAGAATATAATCACCCTCGGACGCGCAATGCTTATTTACAACAGCCTTCCTTCCTAAGAATCAGCCCTTCCGTGGTGTAGAGAGAGGTTGTGTTACACTCCAAGGTGTTCCCCAGGTTGCCTTTCCTGAGCTTCGATCTTCCGGCTCTCGTTTAGTAGCTGTTGGAAACTACGCTGCATTAGGCCTACTAATTGTGTATGGGTGAAACAGTGGCGCATCTGCGGTCCCTCCTTCCACTAGGCCTCCACTGACCTGTCTACTGCGGCCCGTGTACCCCTTGAACCAACCTAATAAAATATTTAAAAAATTAATTTGATTATAAAAAATAAGATCGTGTTGAGATCTCAAATGCAGACATTTTAACAATCAAAACAAACACACAACAAATATCTGGAACTGTACTACAAAGGTCCAACAGCTACAATTTCTTTCTCCTGCAAGAAGTTAACTGAAAGTTTTTTGGAGTTGTTAACACAGATATGGCATCCACCGAGTGTTGTCCTGTCGCGTCTCCTTTAAATTATTTCCAATAAGATGTTAAACTATTAATTTAATAAAATCAATAATTAAAAAAATAATTGAGTAAGTCAAAAGCACATTGCAAATAAACATTAATTACAAATCAAGAAGCATGGCGCGTCCGAGGTTGAGTAGATACCGAATAAGAATATAATCACCCTCGGACGCGCAATGCTTATTTACAACAGCCTTCCTTCCTAAGAATCAGCCCTTCCGTGGTGTAGAGAGAGGTTGTGTTACACTCCAAGGTGTTCCCCAGGTTGCCTTTCCTGAGCTTCGATCTTCCGGCTCTCGTTTAGTAGCTGTTGGAAACTACGCTGCATTAGGCCTACTAATTGTGTATGGGTGAAACAGTGGCGCATCTGCGGTCCCTCCTTCCACTAGGCCTCCACTGACCTGTCTACTGCGGCCCGTGTACCCCTTGAACCAACCTAATAAAATATTTAAAAAATTAATTTGATTATAAAAAATAAGATCGTGTTGAGATCTCAAATGCAGACATTTTAACAATCAAAACAAACACACAACAAATATCTGGAACTGTACTACAAAGGTCCAACAGCTACAATTTCTTTCTCCTGCAAGAAGTTAACTGAAAGTTTTTTGGAGTTGTTAACACAGATATGGCATCCACCGAGTGTTGTCCTGTCGCGTCTCCTTTAAATTATTTCCAATAAGATGTTAAACTATTAATTTAATAAAATCAATAATTAAAAAAATAATTGAGTAAGTCAAAAGCACATTGCAAATAAACATTAATTACAAATCAAGAAGCATGGCGCGTCCGAGGGTGAGTAGATACCGAATAAGAATATAATCACCCTCGGACGCGCAATGCTTATTTACAACAGCCTTCCTTCCTAAGAATCAGCCCTTCCGTGGTGTAGAGAGAGGTTGTGTTACACTCCAAGGTGTTCCCCAGGTTGCCTTTCCTGAGCTTCCATCTTCCGGCTCTCGTTTAGTAGCTGTTGGAAACTACGCTGCATTAGGCCTACTAATTGTGTATGGGGTGTAGAGACAGGTTGTGTTACACTCCAAGGTTTTCACCAGGTTGCCTTTCCTGAGCTTCGATCTTCATGCTCTCGTTTAGTAGGTGTCGGAAAGTAGGCTGCATTAGGCCTACAAATTGGGTATGGGGTGGAGAGAGATGGTGTGTTACACTCCAAGGTGTTCCCCAGGTTTCCTTGCCATTGCTTCGGTCTTCCGACTTTCGTTTAGTAGTTGTAGAAAAGTACACAGCATTAGGCCTACAAAATGGGTATGGGGTGGAGAGAGATGGTGTGTTACACTCCAAGGTGTTCCCCAGGTTGCCTTTCCTGAGCTTCGATCTTCATGCTCTCGTTTACTAGGTGTCGGAAAGTAGGCTGCATTAGGCCTACAAATTGGGTATGGGGTGGAGAGAGATGGTGTGTTACACTCCAAGGTGTTCCCCAGGTTTCCTTGCCATTGCTTCGGTCTTCCGACTCTCGTTTAGTAGTTGTAGAAAAGTACACAGCATTAGGCCTACAAAATGGGTATGGGGTGGAGAGAGATGGTGTGTTACACTCCAAGGTGTTCCCCAGGTTGCCTTTCCTGAGCTTCGATCTTCATGCTCTCGTTTAGTAGGTGTCGGAAAGTAGGCTGCATTAGGCCTAAAAAATGGGGAATGGGGTGGAGAGAGATGGTGTGTTACACTCCAAGGTGTTCCCCAGGTTTCCTTGCCATTGCTTCGGTCTTCCGACTCTCGTTTAGTAGTTGTAGAAAAGTACACTGCATTAGGCCTAAAAAATGGGTATGGGGTGGAGAGAGATGGTGTGTTACACTCCAAGGTGTTCCCCAGGTTGCCTTTCCTGAGCTTCGATCTTCATGCTCTCGTTTAGTAGGTGTCGGAAAGTAGGCTGCATTAGGCCTACAAATTGGGTATGGGGTGGAGAGAGATGGTGTGTTACACTCCAAGGTGTTCCCCAGGTTTCCTTGCCATTGCTTCGGTCTTCCGACTCTCGTTTAGTAGTTGTAGAAAAGTACACAGCATTAGGCCTACAAAATGGGTATGGGGTGGAGAGAGATGGTGTGTTACACTCCAAGGTGTTCCCCAGGTTGCCTTTCCTGAGCTTCTATCTTCAGGCTCTCATTAAATTGTGGTTAAATGGAACAACTGCATTTGGCGTACTAGTTGGTTTGGGGCCTACTATCGGTGTCTGCCACTCCTTGCTGTTCTCCTGGTTTCCTGTCCTGAAATACCATTTTCAGCCTCTCGTTAAGTAGTTGTTAATGTTAGACTGCATTTGGCCTACTAGTTGGGTTGGGGCCTACTATCGGTGTCTGCCACTCCTTGCTGTTCTCCTCCACTGAACAAAGCTGTGCCGCCTGTTTACTACGGTTGCCAATTTTGAACTGCATTTCGACTACTTACTGATTTGGGCCTACTCTCTGTGTCAGCCTCTCATACCAGTTGTCCTCCACTGCAATGCCCCCTGGTTATTCCTGTGTTACCAATTTTGAACTGCATTTAGCCCACTTTATTATTTGGGCCTATATCTGTGTTTCCTCCTCATCCTGCCCATTGCCCAGCCAGTGATAGATGAGTCTGCTGGTACATTGACCCATAACGCAACATTCCCCGTGCACGTTACACAACAACATTGTGACCCTGCTGAAAGTCAGGTTGCTCTTCCCGCATACCATACCACCTTACACGGGGACAAAGAGGAAGGTGCAGATGAAAGTGCAGGTTCCTTCATCAGGTGGGGGGAGGAATACTAGTTGGCGACGTCACTGGCACAGGGCCTCTCATAGTA
The DNA here is from genome assembly GCF_032444005.1 of Ranitomeya imitator. NCBI lineage: Eukaryota > Metazoa > Chordata > Amphibia > Anura > Dendrobatidae > Ranitomeya > Ranitomeya imitator. The sequence continues at coordinate 790,335,373 of NC_091284.1, read as the reverse complement.
CGCAAAAGTGTTGCTGCCGGTGGGAGGCGCCCCCGCCGTGCAAACACACCGCTGTACTTTGAGGGGCCCTGTGCCAGTGCCAATGCCAACGAGTGGGCCCCCCCTGCTTGCTCAGGTTCACAGCACTTGCAAAGTTGAAATACTTACCTCTCCCTGCTCCACTGCCGTGACGTGGTCCAGATTTCCTGGGCCCACTAATTACTTGAACCAGCCCTACCCCCCACAACTTTAGCCAAATGACCCCCAATTTCAAATGCCTTCCAATTATTATAAGGTAAATTACGCTTGACAAGCTTCATTAAGAAGAATGGATGGTTTTGACATTAAAATGGGCACTCTAGGTGTTTTCCTGGCCCCCACTCACTGCCGACTATGCTGCCCCATTGACTTGCATTGGGTTTCGTGTTTCGGTCGATCCCGACTTTACGTCATAATCGGCCGATTTCACTCGACCCGACTTTGGACATAGTCGGGTTTCGCAAAACCCGGCTCGACTCTAAAAAGGTCAAGGTCGCTCAACTCTACTCTTAATCATTTGCGTTAAAACTGTGTTGCAGTCAGCACTCTGAAGGCCCCTTTTGCTAATCCAAATCATTAGCTCTAATAGTGTTGTGCAGACCAGTAAAATCGCTGAAGTTGATGGAAGCAACTCAAATGGAATGGGAACAACATGGGGAAGATGCCTGGATGCATCTCTGACTCCCAATTCCAAATTGTTAGGGTTTATAGTGTTGTGTAGACCAGAGTCCACATTTCCTACTCAAAATCATTTGGACTAAAACTGTCTTGCAGTCAGGACTCAGGAGGCCAATAATGTTGTTCAGGCACACTATCTCAAAAAATAAATACCAATTGTTCATTTAGTGACAGGTGACTGAAAAGTCTGGGCCTAAGGTTGTGAAACAGCTGGTTGAGAGAGGGGAAGGGTATACACAACATGAGTGGGAAAAAGCGAGGTCTTGGTGGAAGGAGGAATAAGCTTGATGCTTGCCGTGTACGTGGGTTAGATGATAACGTTACTGAAAGCTCTTCTGAACAAACACCGTCTCGTCCTACTTAAAGACAAGTGACAACATCTGTTACTGAACTGGACACATGACAGTTGCAAAGCGGTATACCTTGTAGATGAGGCTCTGAAAGTGCATGTGCTCCAATGGATGGAAAACACTGCATCAAATGGCCTCTTTTACTCTTTCTCCACCTTAACATCACACACAGTATAATCCTCAGAGATGATACCTGTTATGAACTGGTGATTCAGAAACACAATGGACCTGGTGGTTAAGAGCACACAAAGTGACCTGATAGTTACTAATAACATAGGACGAGCTATGAGACGTGGGAACTCTGCTGACCGCAATCCCTAATCCTATCACACCACACTAGAGGTAGCCTGTTATGAAAGGTAATTCAGTACCACAATGAACATAGAGGTCAGCGCACATACAGTGACCTGGCAATAACCCAAAAAACAAGAATGAGCTCTGAGACGTGGGAACTCTATTGACCGCAATCCCTAATCCACTCCAAACCACACTAAAGGCAGCCGTGGATTGCGCCTAACGCTCCCTATGCAACTCGGCACGGCCTGAGAAACTAGCTAGCCTAAGATAGAAAATAAGCCTACCTTGCCTCAGAGAAATACCCCAAAGGAAAAGGCAGCCCCCACATGTAATGACTGTGAGTTAAGATGAAAAGACAAATGTAGAGATGAAATAGACTTAGCAAAGTGAGGCCCGACTTTCTGAACAGAGCGAGGATAGGAAAGGTAACTTTGCGGTCAACACAAAACCCTACAAAAACCACGCAAAGGGGCAAAAAGACCCTCCGTACCGAACTAACGGCACGGAGGTACACCCTCTGCGTCCCAGAGCTTCCAGCAAGCAGTAAAAAACAAATTGACAAGCTGGACAGAAAAAAAACAGCAACAAAATAGCAAAGAGGAACTTAGCTATGCAGAGCAGCAGGCCACAGGAACGATCCAGGAGGAAACAGGTCCAATACTAGAACATTGACAGGAGGCCAGGATCAAAGCACTAGGTGGAGTTAAATAGAGCAGCACCTAACGACTTCACCACATCACCTGAGGAAGGAAACTCAGAAGCCGCAGTACCACTTTCCTCCACCAACGGAAGCTCACAGAGAGAACCAGCCGAAGTACCACTTGTGACCACAGGAGGGAGCTCTGCCACAGAATTCACAACAGTAACCCCACCTTGAGGAGGGGTCACCAAACCCTCACCAGAGCTCCCAGGACGACCAGGATGAGCCATAGGAAAGGCACGAACAAGATCGGGAGCATGGACATCAGAGGCAAAGACCCAGGAATTATCTTCCTGAGCATAACCCTTCCACTTAACCAGATACTGGAGTTTCCGCCTTGAAACATGAGAATCCAAAATCTTCTCCACAATATACTCCAACTCCCCCTCCACCAAAACCGGGGCAGGAGGATCAACAGATGGAACCATAGGTGCCACGTATCTCCGCAACAAACACCTATGGAATACGTTATGTATGGAAAAAGAATCTGGAAGGGTCAGACGAAAAGACACAGGATTAAGAACCTCAGAAATCCTATACGGACCAATAAAACGAGGTTTAAACTTAGGAGAGGAAACTTTCATAGGAATATGACGAGAAGATAACCAAACCAAGTCCCCAACCCGAAGTCGGGGACCCACACAGCGTCTGCGATTAGCGAAACGTTGAGCCTTCTCCTGGGACAAAGTCAAATTGTCCACTACATGAGTCCAAATCTGCTGCAACCTGTCCACCACAGTATCCACACCAGGACAGTCCGAAGACTCAACCTGCCCTGAAGAGAAACGAGGATGGAACCCAGAGTTGCAGAAAAACCGTGAAACCAAGGTAGCCGAGCTGGCCCGATTATTAAGGGCGAACTCAGCCAAAGGCAAAAACGACACCCAGTCATCCTGATCAGCAGAAACAAAGAATCTTAGATATGTTTCCAAGGTCTGATTGGTTCGTTCGGTCTGGCCATTAGTCTGAGGATGGAAAGCCGAGGAAAAAGACAAGTCAATGCCCATCCTACCACAAAAGGCTCGCCAAAACCTCGAAACAAACTGGGAACCTCTGTCAGAAACGATATTCTCTGGAATGCCATGTAAACGAACCACAAGCTGGAAAAACAATGGCACCAAATCAGAGGAGGAAGGCAATTTAGACAAGGGTACCAAATGGACCATCTTAGAGAAGCGATCACAGACCACCCAAATGACTGACATCTTTTGAGAGACTGGAAGATCTGAAATAAAATCCATAGAGATATGTGTCCAAGGCCTCTTCGGGACCGGCAAGGGCAAAAGCAACCCACTGGCACGAGAACAGCAGGGCTTAGCCCGAGCACAAATCCCACAGGACTGCACAAAAATACGCACATCCCGCGACAGAGAAGGCCACCAAAAGGATCTAGCCACTAACTCTCTGGTACCAAAGATTCCAGGATGACTAGCCAAAACCGAACAATGAACCTCAGAGATAACTTTATTCGTCCACATATCAGGGACAAACAGATGCTCCGCTGGGCAACGATCAGGTTTATTAGCCTGAAATTTTTGCAGCACCCACCGCAAATCAGGGGAGATGGCAGACACAATTACTCCCTCTTTGAGGATACCCGCCGGCTCAGATACACTCGGAGAGTCGGGCACAAAACTCCTAGACAGAGCATCCGCCTTCACATTTTTAGAGCCCGGAAGGTATGAAATCACAAAGTCAAAACGGGCAAAAGACAACGACCAACGAGCTTGTCTAGGATTCAACCGCTTGGCGGACTCGAGATAAGTCAAGTTCTTATGATCAGTCAAGACCACCACGCGATGCTTAGCTCCTTCAAGCCAATGACGCCACTCTTCGAATGCCCACTTCATGGCCAGCAACTCTCGATTGCCCACATCATAATTTCGCTCAGCAGGTGAAAACTTCCTGGAAAAGAAGGCGCATGGTTTCATCACCGAGCAATCAGAACTTCTCTGCGACAAAACAGCCCCTGCTCCAATCTCAGAAGCATCAACCTCGACCTGGAACGGAAGCGAAACATCTGGTTGACACAACACAGGGGCAGAAGAAAAACGACGCTTCAACTCTTGAAAAGCTTCCACCGCAGCAGAAGACCAATTGACCAAATCAGCACCTTTCTTGGTCAAATCGGTCAATGGTTTAGCAATACTAGAAAAATTGCAGATGAAGCGACGATAAAAATTAGCAAAGCCCAGGAACTTTTGCAGACTTTTCAGAGATGTCGGCTGAGTCCAATTATGGATGGCTTGGACCTTAACAGGATCCATCTCGATAGTAGAAGGGGAAAAGATGAACCCCAAAAATGAAACCTTCTGAACACCAAAGAGACACTTTGATCCCTTCACAAACAAAGAATTAGCACGCAGGACCTGAAACACCGTTCTGACCTGCTTCACATGAGACTCCCAATCATCCGAGAAGATCAAAATGTCATCTAAGTACACAATCAGGAATTTATCCAAGTACTCTCGGAAGATGTCATGCATAAAGGACTGAAACACTGATGGAGCATTGACAAGTCCGAATGGCATTACTAGACACTCAAAATGGCCCTCGGGCGTATTAAATGCAGTTTTCCACTCATCGCCTCGCTTAATACGCACAAGATTATACGCACCACGAAGATCTATCTTGGTGAACCAACTAGCCCCCTTAATTCGAGCAAACAAATCAGATAACAATGGCAAGGGGTACTGAAATTTAACCGTGATCTTATTTAGAAGGCGGTAATCTATAAAAGGTCTCAGCAAACCATCCTTCTTGGCTACAAAAAAGAACCCTGCTCCTAATGGCGACGATGACAGGCGAATATGCCCCTTCTCCAAAGACTCCTTCACATAACTCCGCATAGCGGCGTGCTCAGGCACAGATAAATTAAACAGTCGACCTTTTGGGAATTTACTACCAGGAATCAAATCGATAGCACAATCACAATCCCTACGCGGAGGTAGGGTATCGGACTTGGGCTCATCAAATAAATCCCGGTAATCAGACAAGAACTCAGGAACCTCAGAAGGGGTGGATGACGAAATAGTCAGAAATGGGACATCACCATGTACCCCCTGACAACCCCAGCTGGACACAGACATGGATTTCCAATCTAAAACTGGATTATGGACTTGTAGCCATGGCAACCCCAACACGACCACATCATGCAGATTATGCAACACCAGAAAGCGAATAACCTCCTGATGTGCAGGAGCCATGCACATGGTCAGCTGGGTCCAGTACTGAGGCTTATTCTTGGCCAAAGGTGTAGCATCAATTCCTCTCAATGGAATAGGACACTGCAAGGGCTCCAAGAAAAACCCACAACGCCTAGCAAAGTCCAAGTCCATCAAATTCAGAGCAGTGCCTGAGTCCACAAATGCCATGACAGAATATGATGACAAAGAGCAGATCAAGGTAACAGACAGAAGAAATTTTGACTGTACCATACCAATGGTGGCAGACCTAGCGAACCGCTTAGTGCGCTTAGGACAATCAGAGATAGCATGAGTGGAATCACCACAGTAGAAACACAGCCCATTCAGACGTCTGTGTTCTTGCCGTTCAACTCTGGTCAGAGTCCTATCGCACTGCATAGGCTCAGGTTTAAGCTCAGGTAATACCGCCAAATGATGCACAGATTTACGCTCACGCAAGCGTCGACCGATCTGAATGGCCAAAGACATAGACTCATTCAGACCAGCAGGCATAGGAAATCCCACCATGACATCCTTAAGGGCTTCAGAGAGACCTTTTCTGAAAATAGCTGCGAGTGCACCTTCATTCCACTGAGTGAGTACGGACCACTTTCTAAATTTCTGACAATATACCTCTATTTCATCCTGACCCTGACACAGAGCCAGCAAATTCTTCTCTGCCTGATCCACAGAATTAGGCTCATCGTACAGCAATCCGAGCGCCAGGAAAAATGCATCGATATTACTTAATGCAGGATCCCCTGGCGCAAGGGAAAATGCCCAGTCCTGAGGATCGCCACGCAAAAAGGAAATAACGATCATAACTTGTTGAACTGGGTCACCAGAGGAGAGAGGTTTCAAAGCCAGAAATAGTTTACAATTATTTTTGAAACTCAGAAATTTAGTTCTATCTCCAAAAAACAAATCAGGAATAGGGATTCTTGGTTCTAACAGAATTCTGAACCACAAAGTCTTGAATACTTTGTACTCTTGCCGTGAGCTGATCCACACATGAAGACAGACCTTTAATGTCCATTGCTACACCTGTGTCCTGAACCACCCAAATGTCTAGGGGAAAAAAAAGGCAAAACACAGTGCAAAGAAAAAAAAATGGTCTCAGAACTTCTTTTTTCCCTCTATTGAGAATCATTAGTACTTTTGGCCTCCAGTACTGTTATGAAAGGTAAATCAGTACCACAATGAACATAGAGGTCAGCGCACATACAGTGACCTGGCAATAACCCAAAAAACAAGAACGAGCTCTGAGACGTGGGAACTCTGTTGACCGCAATCCCTAATCCTCTCCAAACCACACTAAAGGCAGCCGTGGATTGCGCCTAACGCTCCCTATGCAACTCGGCACGGCCTGAGAAACTAGCTAGCCTGAAGATAGAAAATAAGCCTACCTTGCCTCAGAGAAATACCCCAAAGGAAAAGGCAGCCCCCACATATAATGACTGTGAGTTAAGATGAAAAGACAAACGTAGAGATGAAATAGATTTAGCAAAGTGAGGCCCAACTTTCTGGACAGAGCGAGGATAGGAAAGGTAACTTTGCGGTCAACACAAAAACCACGCAAAGGGGCAAAAAGATCCTCCGTACCGAACTAACGGCACGGAGGTACACCCTCTGCGTCCCAGAGCTTCCAGCAAGCAGTAAAAAACAAATTGACAAGCTGGACAGAAAAAAAACAGCAACAAAATAGCAAAGAGGAACTTAGCTATGCAGAGCAGCAGGCCGCAGGAACGATCCAGGAGGAAACAGGTCCAATACTAGAACATTGACTGGAGGCCAGGATCAAAGCACTAGGTGGAGTTAAATAGAGCAGCACCTAACGACTTCACCACATCACCTGAGGAAGGAAACTCAGAAGCCGCAGTACCACTTTCCTCCACCAACGGAAACTCACAGAGAGAACCAGCCGAATTACCACTTGTGACCACAGGAGGGAGCTCTGCCACAGAATTCACAACAGTAGCCGTGGAGTGCTCCTGACCAGACCTAGGCGCCTCGGGCACAGCCTGAGAAACTAGCTAGCCCTGAAGATAGGAAAATAAGCCTACCTTGCCTCAGAGAAATTCCCCAAAGGAAAAGGCAGCCCCCCACATATAATGACTGTGAGTAAAGATGAAAACACAAACACAGAGATGAAATAAGTTTTAGCAAAGTGAGGCCCGACTTACTGAATAGACCGAGGATAGTAAAGATAGCTTTGCGGTCAGCACAAAAACCTACAAACAACCACGCAGAGGGCGCAAAAAGACCCTCCGTACCGACTAACGGCACGGAGGTGCTTCCTCTGCGTCCCAGAGCTTCCAGAAAGCAAGAAAAACCAATATAGCAAGCTGGACAGAAAAAATAGCAAACAAAAGTAACACAAGCAGAACTTAGCTTATGCAGGGCAGACAGGCCATAAGACGATCCAGGAGAGAGCAAGACCAATACTGGAACATTGACTGGAGGCCAGGAACAAAGAACTAGGTGGAGTTAAATAGAGCAGCACCTAACGACTTAACCTCGTCACCTGAGGAAAGAAACTCAGAAGCCGCAGCCCCACTCACATCCACCAGAGGAAGCTCATAGACAGAACCAGCCGAAGTACCACTCATGACCACAGGAGGGAGCTCGACCACAGAATTCACAACAGTACCCCCCCCTTGAGGAGGGGTCACCGAACCCTCACCAGAGCCCCCAGGCCGACCAGGATGAGCCAAATGAAAGGCACGAAGCAGATCGGCAGCATGAATATCAGAGGCAAAGACCCAGGAATTATCTTCCTGACCATAACCCTTCCACTTAACCAGGTACTGGAGTTTCCGTCTTGAAATACGAGAATCCAAAATCTTCTCCACTATATACTCCAACTCCCCCTCAACCAAAACCGGGGCAGGAGGATCAACGGATGGAACCACAGGTGCCACGTATCTCCGCAACAATGACCTATGGAACACATTATGGATGGAAAAAGAAGCTGGAAGGGTCAAACGAAAAGACACAGGATTAAGAACCTCAGAAATCCTATACGGACCAATGAAACAAGGCTTAAACTTAGGAGAGGAAACTTTCATAGGAATATAACGAGACGACAACCAAACCAAATCCCCAACACGAAGTCGGGGACCCACACAGCGCCTGCGGTTAGCGAAACGTTGAGCCTTCTCCTGGGACAATGTCAAATTGTCCACTACATGAGTCCAAATCTGCTGCAACCTATCCACCACAGTATCCACACCAGGACAGTCCGAAGACTCAACCTGCCCTGAAAAGAAACGAGGATGGAAACCAGAATTGCAGAAAAACGGCGAAACCAAAGTAGCCGAGCTGGCCCGATTATTAAGGGCGAACTCAGCCAAAGGCAAAAAGGACACCCAATCATCCTGATCAGCAGAAACAAAACATCTCAGATATGTTTCCAAGGTCTGATTGGTTCGTTCAGTTTGGCCATTTGTCTGAGGATGGAAAGCCGAGGAAAAAGACAAATCAATGCCTATCCTAGCACAAAAGGCTCGCCAAAACCTCGAAACAAACTGGGAACCTCTGTCAGAAACGATGTTCTCCGGAATGCCATGTAAACGAACCACATGCTGGAAAAACAATGGCACCAAATCAGAGGAGGAAGGCAATTTAGACAAGGGTACCAAATGGACCATCTTAGAGAAGCGATCACAAACCACCCAAATGACCGACATCTTTTGAGAGACGGGGAGATCCGAAATAAAATCCATAGAGATATGTGTCCAGGGCCTCTTCGGAACTGGCAAGGGCAAAAGCAACCCACTGGCACGAGAACAGCAGGGCTTAGCCCGAGCACAAATCCCACAGGACTGCACAAACGAACGCACATCCCGCGACAGAGACGGCCACCAAAAGGATCTAGCCACCAAATCTCTGGTACCAAAGATTCCAGGATGACCAGCCAACACCGAACAATGAACCTCAGAGATAACTCTACTCGTCCATTTATCAGGGACAAACAGTTTCTCTGCTGGGCAACGGTCAGGTCTATTAGCCTGAAATTTTTGCAGCACCCGCCGCAAATCAGGGGAGATGGCAGACAAAATTACCCCTTCTTTGAGAATACCCGCTGGCTCAGGCAAACCCGGAGAGTCGGGCACAAAACTCCTAGACAGGGCATCCGCCTTCACATTCTTAGGGCCTGGGAGGTACGAAACCACAAAGTCAAAACGGGAAAAAAACAGCGACCAACGAGCCTGTCTAGGATTCAACCGTTTGGCAGACTCGAGATAAGTCAAGTTCTTGTGATCAGTCAAAACCACCACGCGATGCTTAGCTCCTTCAAGCCAATGACGCCACTCCTCGAATGCCCACTTCATGGCCAACAACTCACGATTGCCAACATCATAATTACGCTCAGCAGGCGAAAACTTCCTGGAAAAGAAGGCACATGGTTTCATCACCGAGCCATCAGAAATTCTTTGCGACAAAACAGCCCCTGCTCCAATCTCAGAAGCATCAACCTCGACCTGGAACGGGAGTGAAACATCTGGCTGGCACAACACAGGGGCAGAAGAAAAACGACGCTTCAACTCCTGAAAAGCTTCTACAGCAGCAGAAGACCAATTGACCACATCAGCACCCTTCTTGGTTAAATCAGTCAACGGTTTAGCAATACTAGAAAAATTATTGATGAAGCGACGATAAAAATTAGCAAAGCCCAGGAACTTTTGCAGGCTCTTCAGAGATGTCGGCTGAGTCCAATCATAAATGGCCTGAACTTTAACAGGGTCCATCTCGATAGTAGAAGGAGAAAAGATGAAACCCAAAAATGAAACCTTCTGAACACCAAAGAGACACTTTGACCCCTTCACAAACAAAGAATTCGCACGCAGGACCTGGAACACCATTCTAACCTGCTTCACGTGAGACTCCCAATCATCCGAGAAGACCAAAATATCGTCCAAGTATACAATCAGGAATTTATCCAGGTACTCTCGGAAGATGTCATGCATAAAGGACTGAAATACTGATGGAGCATTGGAAAGCCCGAATGGCATAACCAGGTACTCAAAATGGCCCTCGGGCGTAATAAATGCTGTTTTCCATTCATCGCCCTGTTTAATACGCACAAGATTATACGCACCACGAAGATCTATCTTGGTGAACCAACTAGCCCCCTTAATCCGAGCAAACAAATCAGACAGCAGCGGCAAGGGGTACTGAAATTTGACTGTGATTTTATTTAGAAGGCGGTAATCAATACAAGGTCTCAACGAACCATCCTTCTTGCCCACAAAAAAGAACCCTGCTCCCAATGGCGACGACGACGGGCGAATATGACCCTTCTCCAAGGATTCCTTTACGTAACTCCGCATAGCGGCGTGCTCAGGCACAGACAAATTAAACAGTCGACCCTTAGGAAACTTACTACCAGGAATCAAATCGATAGCACAATCGCAATCCCTATGTGGAGGTAGGGCACTGGACTTGGGCTCATCAAATACATCCCGGTAATCCGACAAGAACTCTGGGACCTCAGAAGGGGTGGATGATGAAATAGACAGAACTGGAACATCACCATGTACCCCCTGACAACCCCAGCTAGACACAGTCATTGATTTCCAATCCAATACTGGGTTATGGACTTGTAGCCATGGCAACCCCAATATGACCACATCATGCAGATTATGCAACACCAAAAAGCGAATATCCTCCTGATGCGCAGGAGCCATGCACATGGTCAGTTGGGTCCAGTACTGAGGCTTATTCTTGGCCAAAGGCGTAGCATCAATTCCTCTCAATGGAATAGGATACTGCAAGGGCTCCAAGAAAAACCCTCAGCGCCTAGCAAAGTCCAAGTCCATCAAATTCAGGGCAGCGCCTGAATCCACAAATGCCATGACAGAATAAAATGACAAAGAACAGATCTAAGTAACGGACAAAAGAAATTTCGACTGTACCGTACCAATGGTGGCAGACCTAGCGAACCGCTTAGTGCGCTTAGGACAATCGGAGATAGCATGAGTGGAATCACCACAATAAAAACACAGCCCATTCCGACGTCTGTGTTCTTGCCGCTCAGCTCTGGTCAAAGTCCTATCACATTGCATAGGCTCAGGTTTATTCTCAGATAATACCGCCAAATGGTGCACATTTTTACGCTCACGTAAGCGTCGATCGATCTGAATGGCCAAAGACATAGACTCATTCAGACCAGCAGGCATAGGAAATCCCACCATGACATCCTTAAGGGCTTCAGAGAGACCCTTTCTGAAAATTGCTGCCAGCGCACATTCATTCCATTGAGTGAGCACAGACCACTTCCTAAACTTCTGACAATATATTTCTACCTCATCCTGACCCTGACACAGAGCCAGCAATTTTTTCTCTGCCTGATCCACTGAATTAGGTTCATCATAAAGCAATCCGAGCGCCAGAAAAAACGCATCAATATTACATAATGCAGGATCTCCTGGCGCAAGGGAAAATGCCCAGTCTTGAGGGTCGCCACATAATAAAGAAATAATGATCTTAACTAGTGTTGAGCATTCCGATACCGCAAGTATCGGGTATCGGCCGATACTTGCGGTATCGGAATTCCGATACCGAGATCCGATAGTTTTGTGGTATCGGGTATCGGTATCGGATCCATAGGGATGTGTAAAATAAAGAATTAAAATAAAAAATATTGATATATTCACCTCTCCGGCGGCCCCTGGACATCACGCAGGCTTCTTTGTTTAAAATGAGCGCGTTTAGGACCTGCGAATGACGTAGCGGCTTCTGATTGGTCGCGTGCCGCTCATGTGACCGCCACGCGACCAATCAGAAGCCGCGACATCATTCTCATTCACTAAACTCCTAATTCTAGGAATTTAGGACCTGCGAATGACGTCACGGCTTCTGATTGGTCGCGTGGTGGTCACATGAGCGGCACGCGACCAATCAGTAGCCGCGACGTCATTCGCAGGTCCTAAACGCGCTCATTTTAAACAAAGAAGCCTGCCGGTTACCAGCGTGATGTCCAGGGGCCGCCGGAGAGGTGAATATATCAATATTTTTTATTTTAATTCTTTATTTTACACATTAATATGGATCCCAGGGCCTGAAGGAGAGTTTCCTCTCCTTCAGACCCTGGGAACCATCAGGATACCTTCCGATAGTTGGTGTCCCATTGACTTGTATTGGTATCGGATATCGGTATCGGCGATATCCGATATTTTTCGGGTATCGGCCGATACTATCCGATACTTTCAAGTATCGGACGGTATCGCTCAACACTAATCTTAACTTGTTGAACTGGCTCACCAGAGGAGCGGGGTTTCAAAGCCAGAAATAGTTTACAATTATTTTTGAAATTCAGAAACTTAGCTCTATCTCCAGAAAATAACTCAGGAATAAGAATTTTAGGTTCTAACATAGGATTCTGAACCACTAAATCTTGAATGTTCTGTACACTTAAAGTGAGATTATCCATCAAAGAGGACAGACCTTGAATGTCCATGTCCACACCTGTGTTCTGAACCACCCTGATGTAAAGGGGAAAAGAAAGACAAAACACAGTGCAAAGAAAAAAAAATGGTTTCAGAACTTCTCTCTTCCCTCTATTGAGAAGCATTAGTACTTTGGGCCTCCAGTACTGTTATGAACTGGTGATTCAGAAACACAATGGACCTGGCGGTTAAGAGCACACAAAGTGACCTGATAGTTACTAATAACATAGGACGAGCTCTGAGACGTGGGAACTCGATGACCGCAATCCCTAATCCTATCACACCACACTAGAGGTAGCCGTGGAGTGCTCCTTACCAGACCTAGGCGCCTCGGGCACAGCCTGAGAAACTAGCTAGCCCTGAAGATAGGAAAATAAGCCTACCTTGCCTCAGAGAAATTCCCCAAAGGAAAAGGCAGCCCCCCACATATAATGACTGTGAGTAAAGATGAAAACACAAACACAGAGATGAAATAGGTTTTAGCAAAGTGAGGCCCGACTTACTGAATAGACCGAGGATAGTAAAGATAGCTTTGCGGTCAGCACAAAAACCTACAAACAACCATGCAGAGGGCACAAAAAGACCCTCCGTACCGACTAACGGCACGGAGGTGCTTCCTCTGCGTCCCAGAGCTTCCAGCAAGCAAGAAAAACCAATATAGCAAGCTGGACAGAAAAAATAGCAAACAAAAGTAACACAAGCAGAACTTAGCTTATGCAGGGCAGATGGGCCATAAGACGATCCAGGAGAGAGCAAGACCAATACTGGAACATTGACTGGAGGCCAGGAACAAAGAACTAGGTGGAGTTAAATAGAGCAGCACCTAACGACTTAACCTCGTCACCTGAGGAAAGAAACTCAGAAGCCGCAGCCCCACTCACATCCACCAGAGGAAGCTCATAGACAGAACCAGCCGAAGTACCACTCATGACCACAGGAGGGAGCTCGACCACAGAATTCACAACAGATACCCCAATCACCCTTGTTTCCACCCATGTCACAACTTTTCAACTGCCCAATTGACTGTGGGGAACCACAGATGAGCCAATCTGCACATCTGTTCACACATTCTATTCCATGGGCATCAGAGATCTGATCCAAAGATTCACAGAATCCAGAGGAGGAAATCATCTACACCGATGCCCTAATTTTTTCCCGTTGGATCCGGGGCCGGACAAAGTAGGGTTTGAGTAGAATGCAGACCCTCATCACCAGATGTTAACCCCCGGGGGTGGAGGTGATACTGATGAGACAGATATCTGAGGTGCACGTGGACTGTACTGTGCTGTCAGGACAGGAAAAGGAGAAAAGTGACAATGAGGCATAGATCCCACTTGGTGTGAACCCAGAAGCACACAGCTGAGAAGCTCAGCAGAGGACGAGGTTATGTTGCAGCTTCCCGTAAATTTACAGAGTGATGCAACCACGACAGGAACTACATCCTCAGCCACAATTGAGGCTGTGGACAGCACCGGTCGTGAGTCAGCAGTTCACAGGGGCGACAAGAGTTGCTTGGCCTAGGCCTTTTTGAGACCTCAAATGATGACTTGTTATCTGCCAACTTTGCCAAAAATGACTCAGTAGATGCAAAAATAGCAATCATTTGACTACTATATGCATGAACTGGCACATGCGTGATCAACATGCCTTAGTCTGGGAATCGCACTGCGTTAAAATGCAGACTACCGAACCTCGCCAACCACCGGCAGTCCCAACAACCTCATCTGCTGCTTCTTCCTCCTCCATCAACAAGTGTCCTCACACAAGTTTCCGGTTGCAGAACCTCCACTTGTTTACCCCCTACACTCGGAGTGAGTGAGAGCCTGTCAGTTGTTATGGAAGAGATGCCTGCTGTTTTTGTTTCACCAAGCAAAATACATCTTTTTCAATCCACCATAACACATCTGCCTGCACCTCGCTCACAGTCCAGCAGTTTGTTCTGTTCACCCTACTCCACCCTCTCTCAGCACAGCAGCCAGCCCTTGGTCCCACAGTTGCGGTCACGTAAAATAATTTTTTCTTCTACACATGCCAAAGCTAAGAGCTTGAACTCCACCATCTCCAATCTGTTGGCCATGAAAATGCTGCATTTCCGCCTAGTGGATACAGATGGTTTCCAGAAGTTGATGGCTGTCACAGTCCCCCAGTACCAGTTGCCCAGTCGCCAGTACTTCTCTAAGAAAGATATGCCTGCACTACACCAGCATGTCACAAACCATATCGCCAGTTCCCTAAAAGAATCTATGTATGCATCTATGCATTGAAATATTTGCACTCCAAATTGGATCTTCTTTATGTGTGTGTTGCCTGTAGCAGAAAAGCTCACGGATCAGAACGACTGCACGAAGTTTCAGTCAACTACCTGTGTACATTTTTCTAACATTAGTGCTCTACCAAGCTGATATTTGTGCCACCTGAGTGTGGCTGGGAAGAAAAAAAAAACAGTTTGAGCTGTTGCTTGAGGTATGAGGGCTCCCAGCAAAGAAGGCTGACACCGCTCTTTTACCCACTTCATCTTAATTCAAATCAAAGCTCTAAATACTGGCCCAGACCCTGATACCTCATGCATGGCCCACGGCTCACTGCTTCTGTGTGGGCAAAAAACTGTTTCAGCTGTTGAATGAGGTATCAGGGTATCCAGCAAAGAAGGCTTACACTGCGACCTCACCCACCTTGCCTTCATTTAAACTTCAATTCAAATGTCTAAATGCTGGCCCAGACCCTGAAACCTCATGCATGGCCCATGGCTGACTGATTCTGTACCATTTTAAAAATGCTCTACTCAGGGTTAGTTAATGACACTTTTTCTGGTGTCTGCCCCTATTTTTTGCAATGTTTGGACACCAAGTTGGCTCTCCTTCATGTGTGTTGCCTGAACTTAGCAGAACTCTCAGAGCACCAGGCCTACACCTGTCACTCATCCACCTGTTACTAATCAATGTTTATGCTATAAATACTGTTCCAAGCCCTTTCACATGCCCTGTCCCATGCATCCATGCTGCACAATTATACTATTTGTACTCTGAGTCAATTGATGCCACTTTTCCTAGTGTCTGACCCTAATGTTTAGGGTCCCCTAATCTGTTGTCTATGCGTTTGGTTTTACCTCCCATTGAATTCAATGGAGTTCGGGTATGGCAGACGAATTGTTCTGTGAACATGTTTGGTGAACATCGAGATGTTCAACGAGCAGAACCAAACCTTGAAAAGTTTGCTCATCTCTAATAGCCACGCACTCTCCCCCTAAATCGATCAGGAGAGAACTCGTAAAGGAACCACACCCTGAGAAGCTCTAATGACAAAGACACACGTGTAAAGGATGATACACAAGCAAAAAACAATGAATTAAATAATGAAGGTGTTTCCAGTTTTTGCAATACTAGTCAGACCTTTAACAGGGAATTTAAAACTTTATCATACTAACCAAAAGGCCCAGAAAAGGGTATGTGCTCAAGAAGAATAAAAAGGTGAAGTGCACTGCAAATGTGCCCGAAACTCAAGTGGGTTTCCCACACCCAGTGAGTAAGGGCACTCCTGGGTCACCACTCCTGGGGCACTTTGCACCTCAGGATCTGAAACTTACACAACTTAACAACTTTGATCTTGGAGGGCCAGGGTCTCCACGGGATGACTATATAATCCATCAGTCGTACTACCTAGTGCACTTTACCAATTGTGCATAATAAATCAATTTATTACAGTGGCCCAAATCCTGAGCCTGCTCCATGCACCTACTCCCAATGAGCAATCATAATTATGGCACTAAACAAAACTTTTACAATGCACAACCTTTGGGCAAGTTTTAGAGTCCTTAGATATATTGTGCGAGCTGTGTTTGTGCTCTTACTTGTCTCCTCAAGTAGTCAAGTCTAACATCAGCTCCGCATGTTGTTCAGGCTGAATTTGCAGCTACATCTCCCTCTTCTCTGATGTTTGCAAACTACACTAATTGGATTTTGTGGAAATTGAGCAGATTTCATATTTTTACAACCAAGCCCATAAATGTTGACATGAGAAAACCTACTTACTATATGCTGAAAAAATTGCACAAAAATATAAGCAGAATAAAATTCAAATCACATTTGACAACAAATATGTTCCAACAATTGCAATTATTATAATTATTTTGTATTGCCTTAAAATTCTAAGATACTTCATGTTATCAGATCACAGAAGTGTCACACCTTTAGCAGTTTTTGCTTCATATACCTCTGAGGTCTCAGATGTGGACTTGATTCCTAAATGTTATCACAAATCAGAACTCCCAAGGTCTTAAAATGTTTTGGCGGACCTGGATTGAGTCTCTAGCTGTGAAGTAGGTATTGTGCCTAACATAACACCTCTGGATAATCTCTTGCCCCATTGGGAAGTGTCAGTCAAAGAGCATCACCAGTAAGCTAACAATATCCACAATGCGTATTTGATTAGTTTCAGATTTACAGGTGATATAGCGGCAATGACTTGCTCACAGCGCTCCCTCAGCTGCTCAAGATTTTACTCCATGGGTTGCATTTCGTGCTTCATTGTCATTCATTTAGCCTATCACCCTGAAGAACAGAAGACATCAAGCAACAAATATCCATCTGAGTGCTATCAGTCCAATTATTTGGCAAACAAATCACCTTCCCAGATTGTGGTATAACTTTTTTTTTCAATATTACTTTTATTTTTAAAATGCAATAATCTCTGCTCAACTACAAAAATAGGCAAGTCTAGATTAGTTGGGGTATATTTCCGAATTACCTCCAGTAAGAGTCAGTTTTGGTCCACTAAAAGGCAAAATAATTATCCAATGGTCCTGGGCTTGACAACACTAATGGGATTCAAAATTTCTGCAGAAGAAAAGCCCATTTGGAAGTGACTTTAGAGCCAAACACTTGTCACTATGGTGGGATTTCTAGGGTGGAGTTTGGGATTGCTGTTAGAGATGAGAGGATCGATTTGCAGGACTCCGGCCCAAGGTCAAGGCCAGTATTCTCTGGATGCTTGATGGGAAACATGTGAATCTCTTAGCATTCAGGATCCTTGACACAGCTTTTGATTAGCTGGGCTAGAGCCACATCATCATTGCGGTGTGTCACGCAAATAATTTGGCACCAACCTGGCTAAGCAAAAGCCAAACCGAGGATCCTGGAACTTAAGAGATTCAGAAGTCTTCAATTCTGCGGATAGAGACAGCTGGCCTGGACAATAGACCATAGTCCAACGAATCAATCTGACCATCTTTAATTACTATATTTCCCCAAAATTGCCGTAATTTGTTCACTAGAGTGCAGAAAGCATACAAATCATCTAGGTAAAGTTGAGTGAAGTCTATGGAAATTAAGAAAGCTATAATTATATGCATATTTGGGTTGTAAGCCTGTTCTTCCTTTCCTGGCATGGTTTTCTCCATACTCCTTAGTCAGTCCAGTTGTTGGGTTGACTTATTAGATTTAAAAAAATGTGCACTATGTGAAATTTAATTTGAGGAAAAATATCAGAAGAGGTAGGGTTTTATTAAAAGGTTTCAAGTCGCCAATTGCTGCTCTTGGTATAAAGTTTAAATATACACAATTCCTAGCAGCTGGGAAAATTGCCACAAAAAATCAGAAGAGATTCTAGCTAAAATTAATCTAAAATTTTATTCATATGACAATACAAAAAGACAAGATAATAATATAAAAAACAGGGTGGGAATAACGACCAACAAAGAGGGAAGTTCACAAGAACAAAAACTGTGTTGCCTCAGATGCCTGGATACAGACAGCTGTGGAAACCATATATAGTATAAATAAAATATGCATGTGCCAAATGGGCAAGTGACCATATTGGATGTAGCCTCAATATATGGAAGCCACCTGTGAGTTATAAATATAGTGCTAAGTGACAAAATTATAAAGAGAACGCTCACCACAATAGACGATTCCTTGTGACCCAATATGGATACTGCTGAATATCAAGTTTACACATGTAACTACAGCTTGAATGGATGAGTAGAAGCAAAACATTGTATTATATGAGCAAAGTATTTACAATGAGTACATCACCTTAGGTGGTTACACAAGCCAAGACAGTCTGAAGGAAACTGAAGGCAGCCACACCTCCCCAGCCCTTGCACCATTTCACTTATGCTTGATCTGGGGGACACAGATGTGCCAATTCACGGTGCAAGAGGGGATCTTACCGAGTTCACAGCAGTTTAGCCTGGCTGGGAACGCAGCCTCAGTGACCGGAGGTAACCTCAATGACGTCACCGCCGGTCACTGAGGCTGCATTTCTGCAACCAGTGGTCCTCAGTCTGGACGGTCACATCTTGGCACCATCCAGGTTGAAAACTGTTTATACCCCAGACATGGATTATGGAATGGGACAGAACGATTAATGAATGAGGGACATTGTTGTTTTTTTATTTTTGTTTTCTTACAGGAGACGAGGCATTCAGTGGAATGAGGTGTTAGGTGAGTATAACTGTGCTTGTTACTTTTAAATTAAAAAGTAAAAGTGTGTTTTGTTTTATTTCAAATAAAAGACTTTATTCTTGCTATGTGTTCATTTACCATACAACTATAGGATTAGTTATGGATAGGCGTCTTGTAGACTCCTCTCCATGACTAATCTGTGGGGTTGATGTCACTGGACAATACAAAGGTGACATCAACCCACAAATATTAACCCCAATTGCCACCGCCACAGGGCAAGTGGAAAGAGCCAGGCAAAGCGCCAGAATTGGCGCATCTAATAGGCATGCCCTTTTTGGGCGGATGCGAACTGCTATTTTTAGGCTATAGGGGACCAATATCAATGGCACCTTACCAGGCTGAGAATACCAGCCCCCGGAATGTCTGCATTAGCAAGGCTGGTTGTCAAAAACGGGGGGACCCCATGCCATTTTTTTAAATTATTTTTTTTTTAATAATTAAAAAATACAGCGTGGGGACCCCTCTATTTTTGATAACCAGCCTTGCTGAAGCTGACAGCTGAAGGTTACAGCCCCAAGCTGTGAGTTTTGCCTGGTCGGTTATGTAAAATATGGGTGAAGCCACTCCGTTTCTTTTTCTAATTATATAGTTACAGCTAAGGAGCCGGCTGATGAATACTTCCATCAGCCAATCCTGCTCTCGCTGTTATTAGCTGCAGCAGGCATTGGATGAAGGGAGCTGTAGTCCAATCAGCTGACACCAGAGACCGGAGGAGAACTTTATACCTCCGATCACAGCTGAGCACTCACGCTGTCTTTTGAGAGTGTGGGAACCATGGCTTTCTTACCGGTGGGGATGATTTCACCGCTGATCAGAAGTGGTGTTTGCTGCGCTGTCATGTCCTTGACAGTGTGGCAAACACTGGATGCTCAGGCCCCCGATTCAAGTGAATGAGGTCCGGGTTCGGGTCCGGGTACTGTTCTGGCTACCTGAACTCAAACTTTTTGTAACTGGCCGAACCCGCCGGACCAGAGCATGCAGATGCCAGCCCATCTCTATTTATAACATGTGATAATTAGAGTTCAGTGATTTTGCCCGGGTCACTGCTTATTCGGCAAGCTATAGCACTTACCGAATAAGCTGCAGAGGGAACCCAGCTTCCTGGATCACTCTGGCTGATCAGCTGTTCGGTTCAGCAGCTGCATCTGTCGCAACTTTGTGACAGTCACGACACCAAACAGGCTCTCCATGCATGTGTCATGACTGTGACACAGTCGCAACACATGCAGCCAAGGAGCCGAATAGTAGATCAGCCGAAGCGATCCAGGAAGCCGGCTTCCCTCTGCAGCTTATTCGGTAAACACTGTAGCTTGATGAATAAGCAGGGACCCGAGCAATTCGCTCAACTCTAATGATAATCAGAATACTAAGGATCAAGTGCTTTGTTTACCATTTTGGATTTTTTCAATGAACTATAAGAATCATAACGTTTAAACAATCTCATCAATGTAATTGTATGCTGGCTTATTTTTGTGGGCCAAGTTGTAATTCTTATTGTCACCACAAAATCTGCTAAAGTTGTTATGATTTTCTTTTGCGTTGCGTTGACGACTGAGGGGCGATCTAATAACCATGTATAAGTATATAAGGGGACAATACAAATATCTCGCTGAGGATCTGTTTATACCAAGGAAGGTGACGGGCACAAGGGGGCATTCTTTGCGTCTGGAGGAGAGAAGGTTTTTCCACCAACATAGAAGAGGATTCTTTACTGTTAGGGCAGTGAGAATCTGGAATTGCTTGCCTGAGGAGGTGGTGATGGCGAACTCAGTCGAGGGGTTCAAGAGAGGCCTGGATGTCTTCCTGGAGCAGAACAATATTGTATCATACAATTATTAGGTTCTGTAGAAGGACGTAGATCTGGGGATTTATTATGATGGAATATAGGCTGAACTGGATGGACAAATGTCTTTTTTCGGCCTTACTAACTATGTTACTATGTTACATGTTATGTTACTATGAAGTACAAATAACATGTATCATTTCTTCAATCAGTCAGTATGATTACAAGTAATGATGAGTGAGCAGTAAACTGCTCGGGTGTTCGGTACTTGAATCGAGCACTTCGGACTGCTCGGGTGCTAGATTTGAGTAGCGAGCATATTGTATGTCCATGAACCAGATGAGTATTTTTACAGCAGATCTGTAATCAACTGGAGGAGAAAGTGAGGGACATAGAGAGAAAAGAGAGAGAGAATTTCTATTTTCTAGCAGATCTCTACTCAATGGGGGAAAAGGAAGAGAGAGAGAAAAATAATTTCCATTTTGGGGTGTAGATCGATAATTAATTTTTGTAAATTTTTGGCACATCTCACAAGTCTTAGTGACAGAAAGATTGAAATGTAAAGCGGTGCAGAGCTTTATGGATGGGGATGATAAGTTTATATTCTATTCTAAAGCAGATGGATAACCAGAGGGGAGAGAGTAGTGAGAGGAAGGCCAATTAATAGTGCATTAAAGCAGTCAGGGTGAGAATTTTTCGGAGAAGCAGTAAGAGTTTTGCATTCTCGATAGTAAACAAAAATGTCAGATCTTAGTTTTTTTGGTGCAGGAGACATGTATATGTCAGTGACTGGCTCTTGGTGAAAAAAATTATGTGAACTAAATACAACCTCAAGACACCAGAAATGCAGCCTAAGAGTATCGTAAGCGTGTTGGTGATATTCGGAACCCTCATAGACTGGGCGGTGCATAGAAATCATTAGGCCTCATAGCAGAAATTCTAATTGGGCCACCTCAATAACAAAAATGAATATTCAGCTGGGCTGAATAGCATATCTCACAATTTTGCAACCCTTACATATAATTTTCCTACTATTGAAGCCCATAGATTCCTCCTTTCATTGCCCCATAACGTTTGATACCAACACAAGTGCCCCCCAAACATTGTATACTATCACCATAGTACTCTCCACAGGCACAGTATGACAACCCTACTATACCCCACCCAGGCATAGTATGGTGACCCCAACACAGTATGATGCCTCAACTGTGATCCCACCAAAGCTTTCCATACAGTATAATAGCCTCAAAACAGCCCTCCACACATTATGAGGACCCCAACACAACCCTCCACACCGTATGGTGACCTTTATTAGCCCTACAAACAGCATAATGACCCCCACAATGCTATACAAACAGCATAATGGTCCCCACACAGCCTTCCAAACAGCATAATGGCTCCCATACAGCCCTCCACACAGTATCATAGAACCCATACAAGCCTTATCGCTGTATATGTGCACACATACAGTGTGAAAGCCCCCACATAGCACTGTAAACAGTATAATGGCCCCACAAAGTCCTGCAAACAGAACAATGGCCCCCTACATAGCACTGCAAACCATATAATGGCCCCCCACATAGCCGTCCATAAAGTATTAAGGCTTCCACGTAAGGCTTTTTTTCGGCCTTACTAACTATGTTACTATTTATTAGGTTCTGTAGAAGGACGTAGATCTGGGGATTTATTATGATGGAATATAGGCTGAACTGGATGGACAAATGTCTTTTTTCGGCCTTACTAACTATGTTACTATGTAACACTTCATAAAGTATAATGGCCCCCACATTGCCCTCCAAATTGTATAATGACCCCACATAGCCCTTCAAATATTATAATGGCCTCAAACATAGCCCTCCAAATAGTATGATGGCTCCATTTAGCCCTCCAAATAGTATATTGGCCCAACATACCTCTCCAAATATTATAGTGACCCCCAAATAGTATTGTGGGCCCCACATTGCCCTACAAATAGTATAATTCCCCCTCGTAGCCTTCCATAAAGCATAATGGCCCCACATAGCCCTCCAAATATTGTCATGCCCCCACATTGCATTCCGTATAGTATAATGGACCCCACATAGTCCTCCATATTGTATAATAGGCCCTACATTGCCTTTCATTTAGTATAATGTTCTGCACATTGTCCTCCATGTAGTTTAGTGAACCCCATATTGTCCTTTCATACACTATATTGGCCCTCCTTGCACTTCATATAGTAAAATATACCCCACATTGTCTTCCTTGTAGTATAATGGGCCCCACATTATCCTAGAAAGTAATATCATTGGCTCCACATAGTACTCCATATAATGTGTCACACATTATACTCTATGTAGCATAGTGCACTCCACATTGTCCTCCATACAGTATAATTCCCCCACATTGTCCTCTATGCAGTATAATGTGCCTCACAAAGTTCAAATTAAAAAAAAACTTTTCACCTTTCCCTGTTTCCCGCTGCACTGGTCTCTGCTGCACATCTCTTCATGGCGGGGGGCCACATAGTGACATCAGCGCGCGTGCTGCACTGAGATGTCAGATCTCAGAGGGCAGAGTTGAAGGCTCCCTCTTTCATCATTGCTTTCAACTGTATCTGCATCTATTACGCCGTTACAGTTGACCATGCGATGATGAGCAGCAGAGGGGGCCCTGCACTAGCATCAGGCCCCTCGACTCACAAGTCTCATAACTGCCACGTGGTCTACTGCCATTGGCAGTATGCCAATCCCCATAGAAGTTAATGGAGAGAGTCATTCATTTTTGCCCACTTCTATGTTACTGATAGTGAGAGCATATATCACAAATATGCCATAAAAATCTGAGAAAAGAAGGCACATTAAATAGAATGGAATACCTCTTTTAGGACCCATACTGTATATACAGTGAACACATGTATCTTCTTATTTGGTTTTATTTGATATTATATTTTACCTTGTATCTCTCTTACCTTCATTACTTCTCAGTTAATAGATTTACAATTCATATCTTTACTGTGATAATGGAATGCTCATTAGCCTCCTTGTTGCCCACCTTGGTTTTTAATCATGTTTCTAATCATGTCCTGTGTCATTTCACATTTTTTTTTAGCCAATTAAGTCAATAAAGATTGTTATGTTTTGCAATTACTTCTCATTTTTTATTTTGATATCACAATTTTTTTTGAGTTCTTATATCTTCGTATACCCTTTCCCCTTTTGGTTGTTATTTCAGGTTTTTTCTTACATTTCTCTTAATTGGTTATACTTGTTATTAATATCTGTGCTCATTGCTGCAAACTGCTGTGGATTCTACCAGTTGTATCTGGTGCTTCTCAGATAATGCTGTATGTCCTCCTTCACATGTCCGTGTTTCCAGTACGTGTGACATACGTGTCTTTTACGGATGCCACACGTACCCAACATAATCTTTTCTGCTCTGCACATATCCATGATTTTACGCAAACTGTCAGTGTAAACTACATGGAGACGTGTCCTCTTTTTTCCAGCACAACGGATGCCAATAAAAGTCAACGGGTCTGTGAAAAACAAGTACAGCACATGAATGGCATCAGTATACAGTCCGTGTTTAACGTTGCAAAGTGTAGGAGAACCTTTGTCATTTCTTTCTTTTTTATCCAAAGAAGAAAAACACTGACATCCTAATGACACTGATGGTAAAAACGGATATACTGATGCCACAGTGATGGAAAACTCTGAAGACACACTAATGGAAAACACTGATGGAAAACACTGATGGAAAACACTGATGGAAAACTCTGAAGACACACTGATGGAAAACACTGATGGAAAACACTGATGGAAAACACTGATGGAAAACACTGAAGACACACTGATGGAAAACACTGTTGACACACTGATGGAAAACACTGATGGAAAACACTGATGGAAAACACTGATGACACACTGATGGAAAACACTGATGACACACTGATGGAAAACACTGATGACACACTGATGGAAAACACTGATGGAAAACACTGATGGAAAACACTGATGGAAAACACTGATGACACACTGATGGAAAACACTGATGACACACTGATGGAAAACACTGATGACACACTGATGGAAAACACTGATGGAAAACACTGATGAAAAACTCTGAAGACACACTGATGGAAAACACTGATGACATATTATTATTATTATTATGACACACTGATGGAAAACACTGATGACACACTGATGGAAAACACTGATGACACACTGATGGAAAACACTGATGGAAAACACTGATGGAAAACACTGATGGAAAACACTGATGACACACTGATGGAAAACTCTGATGACACACTGATGGAAAACACTGATGACACACTGATGGAAAACACTGATGACACACTGATGGAAAACACTGATGGAAAACACTGATGAAAACACTGATGGAAAACACTGATGACACACTGATGGAAAACACTGATGACACACTGATGGAAAACACTGATGACACACTGATGGAAAACACTGATGGAAAACACTGATGGAAAACACTGATGACACACTGATGGAAAACTCTGATGACACACTGATGGAAAACACTGATGACACACTGATGGAAAACACTGATGACACACTGATGGAAAACACTGATGACACACTGATGACACAGTGATGGAAAACACTGATGACACACTGATGGAAATCACTGATGGAAAACACTGATGGAAAACTCTGATAACACACTGATGGAAAACACTGATGACACACTGATGGAAAACACTGATGACACACTGATGGAAAACACTGATGGAAAACACTGATGGAAAACTCTGATGGAAAACACTGATGGAAAACACTGATGGAAAACTTTGATGACACACTGATGGAAAACACTGATGACACACTGATGGAAAACACTGATGGAAAACACTGATGGAAAACACTGATGGAAAACTCTGATGACACACTGATGGAAAACACTGATGACACACTGATGGAAAACACTGATGGAAAACACTGATGGAAAACACTGATGGAAAACTTTGATGACACACTGATGGAAAACACTGATGACACACTGATGGAAAACACTGATGACACACTGATGGAAAACACTGAGGGAAAACACTGATGACATACTGATGGAAAACACTGATGGAAAACACTGATGGAAAACACTGATGGAAAACTCTGATGACACAATGATGGAAAACACTGATGACACACTGATGGAAAACACTGATGGAAAACACTGATGTAAAACACTGATTGAAAACACTGATGGAAAACTCTGATGACACACTGATGGAAAACACTGATGACACACTGATGGAAAACACTGATGACACACTGATGGAAAACACTGATGGAAAACACTGATGACACACTGATGGAAAACACTGATGAAACACTGATGGCAAACACTGATGGCTCACTGATGGAAAACACTGATGGCACACTGATGGAAAACACTGATGGCACACTGATGGAAAACACTGATGCCACACTGATGGAAAACACAGATGACACACTGACGGAAAACACTGCTGACACACTGATGGAAAACACTGATGGAAAACACTGATGACACACTGATGGAAAACTCTGAAGACACACTAATGGAAAACACTGATGGAAAACACTGATGGAAAACACTGATGGAAAACACTGATGGAAAACACTGAAGACACACTGATGGAAAACACTGATGACACACTGATGGAAAACACTGATGGAAAACACTGATGGAAAACACTGATGACACACTGATGGAAAACACTGATGACACACTGATGGAAATCACTGATGACACACTGATGGAAAACACTGATGGAAAACACTGATGGAAAACACTGATGGAAAACACTGATGACACACTGATGGAAAACACTGATGACACACTGATGGAAAACACTGATGACACACTGATGGAAAACACTGATGGAAAACACTGATGAAAAACTCTGAAGACACACTGATGGAAAACACTGATGACATATTATTATTATTATTATGACACACTGATGGAAAACACTGATGACACACTGATGGAAAACACTGATGACACACTGATGGAAAACACTGATGGAAAACACTGATGG
This sequence comes from Ranitomeya imitator, assembly GCF_032444005.1. Classification (NCBI taxonomy): domain Eukaryota; kingdom Metazoa; phylum Chordata; class Amphibia; order Anura; family Dendrobatidae; genus Ranitomeya; species Ranitomeya imitator. The sequence continues at coordinate 790,308,407 of NC_091284.1, read as the reverse complement.
AAAACACTGATGGAAAACACTGATGACACACTGATGGAAAACTCTGATGACACACTGATGGAAAACACTGATGACACACTGATGGAAAACACTGATGACACACTGATGGAAAACACTGATGGAAAACACTGATGGAAAACACTGATGGAAAACACTGATGACACACTGATGGAAAACACTGATGACACACTGATGGAAAACACTGATGACACACTGATGGAAAACACTGATGGAAAACACTGATGGAAAACACTGATGACACACTGATGGAAAACTCTGATGACACACTGATGGAAAACACTGATGACACACTGATGGAAAACACTGATGACACACTGATGGAAAACACTGATGACACACTGATGACACACTGATGGAAAACACTGATGACACACTGATGGAAAACACTGATGGAAAACACTGATGGAAAACTCTGATAACACACTGATGGAAAACACTGATGACACACTGATGGAAAACACTGATGACACACTGATGGAAAACACTGATGGAAAACACTGATGGAAAACTCTGATGGAAAACACTGATGGAAAACACTGATGGAAAACTTTGATGACACACTGATGGAAAACACTGATGACACACTGATGGAAAACACTGATGGAAAACACTGATGGAAAACACTGATGGAAAACTCTGATGACACACTGATGGAAAACACTGATGACACACTGATGGAAAACACTGATGGAAAACACTGATGGAAAACACTGATGGAAAACTTTGATGACACACTGATGGAAAACACTGATGACACACTGATGGAAAACACTGATGACACACTGATGGAAAACACTGAGGGAAAACACTGATGACATACTGATGGAAAACACTGATGGAAAACACTGATGGAAAACACTGATGGAAAACTCTGATGACACAATGATGGAAAACACTGATGACACACTGATGGAAAACACTGATGTAAAACACTGATGTAAAACACTGATTGAAAACACTGATGGAAAACTCTGATGACACACTGATGGAAAACACTGATGACACACTGATGGAAAACACTGATGACACACTGATGGAAAACACTGATGGAAAACACTGATGGAAAACACTGATGACACACTGATGGAAAACACTGATGAAACACTGATGGCAAACACTGATGGCTCACTGATGGAAAACACTGATGGCACACTGATGGAAAACACTGATGGCACACTGATGGAAAACACTGATGCCACACTGATGGAAAACACAGATGACACACTGACGGAAAACACTGCTGACACACTGATGGAAAACACTGATGGAAAACACTGATGACACACTGATGGAAAACTCTGAAGACACACTGATGGAAAACACTGATGACACACTGATGGAAAACATTGATGACACACTGATGGAAAACACTGATGGAAAACACTGATGGAAAACACTGATGGAAAACACTGATGACACACTGATGGAAAACACTGATGACACACTGATGGAAAACACTGATGACACACTGATGGAAAACACTGATGGAAAACACTGATGACACACTGATGGAAAACACTGATGGAAACCACTGATGGAAAACACTGATGACACACTGATGGAAAACACTGATGACACACTAATGACACACTGATGGAAAACACTGATGACACACTGATGGAAAACACTGATGGAAACACTGATGGAAAACTCTGATAACACACTGATGGAAAACACTGATGACACACTGATGGAAAACACTGATGACACACTGATGGAAAACACTGATGGAAAACACTGATGGAAAACACTGATGGAAAACTCTGATGGAAAACACTGATGGAAAACACTGATGGAAAACTTTGATGACACACTGATGGAAAACACTGATGGCACACTGATGGAAAACACTGATGGAAAACACTGATGGAAAACACTGATTGAAAACACTGATGGAAAACTGATGACACACTGATGGAAAACACTGATGACACACTGATGGAAAACACTAATGACACACTGATGGAAAACACTGATGGAAAACACTGATGGAAAACACTGATGACACACTGATGGAAAACACTGATGAAACACTGATGGAAAACACTGATGGCACACTGATGGAAAACACTGATGGCACACTGATGGAAAACATTGATGGCACACTGATGGAAAACACTGATGCCACACTGATGGAAAACACAGATGACACACTGACGGAAAACACTGCTGACACACTGATGGAAAACACTGATTACTGACTGATGGAAAACACTGATGAAAAACACTGATTACACACTGATGGCACACAGATGGAAAACACTGATGCCATACTGATGGAAAACTCTGAAGACACACTGATGGAAAACACTGATGCCACACTGATGGAAAACACTGATGGAAAACTCTGAAGACACGCTGATGAAATACACTGATGGAAAACACTGATGGAAAACACTGATGACACACTGATGGAAAACTCTGAAGACACACTGATAGAAAACACAGATGACACACTGATGGAAAACACTGATGACACACTGAAGGAAAACACTGATGACACACTGATAGAAAACAGTGATGACTGACTGATGGAAAACACTGATGACACACTAATGGAAAACACTGATGACACACTGATGGAAAACACTGATTACACACTAATGGAAAACACTGATGACACACTGATGACACACTGATGGAAAACACTGATGACACACTGATGGAAAACACTGATGACACACTGATGGCACACTGATGGAAAACACTGATGGAAAATGCTGATGACACACTGATGGAAAACACTGATGAAACACTGATGGAAAACACTGATGACACACTGATGGAAAACACTGATGACACACTGATGAAAAACACTGATGACACACTGATGGAAAACACTGATGACACACTGATGGAAAACACTGATGACACACTGATGGAAAACACCGATGACACACTGATGGAAAACACTGATGACACACTGATGGAAAACACTGATGACACACTGATGGAAAACACTGATGAAAAACACGGATGACACACTGTCGGAAAACACTGATGACACACTGATGGAAAATACTGCTGACACACTGATGACACACTGATGGAAAACACTGATGACACACTGATGAACAACACTGATGAAACACTGATGGAAAACACTGATGACACACTGATGGCACACTGATGGAAAACACTGATGGAAAACACTGATGACACACTGATGGAAAACACTGATGACACACTGATGGAAAACACTGATGACACACTGATGGAAAACAGTGATGAAACACTGATGGAAAACACTGATGACACACTGATGGAACACTGATGGAAAACCCTGATGACACACTGATGGAAAACACTGATGACTGACTGATGGAAAACACTGATGACACACTGATGGAAAACACTGATGACACACTGATGGAAAACACTGAGGGAAAACACTGATGACACACTGATGGAAAACACTGATGACACACTGATGAAAAACACTGATGACACACTGATGGAAAACACTGATGACACACTGATGGAAAACACTGATGACACACTGATGGAAAACACCGATGACACACTGATGGAAAACACTGATGACACACTGATGGAAAACACTGATGACACACTGATGGAAAACACTGATGAAAAACACGGATGACACACTGTCGGAAAACACTGATGACACACTGATGGAAAATACTGCTGACACACTGATGACACACTGATGGAAAACACTGATGACACACTGATGAACAACACTGATGAAACACTGATGGAAAACACTGATGACACACTGATGGCACACTGATGGAAAACACTGATGGAAAACACTGATGACACACTGATGGAAAACACTGATGACACACTGATGGAAAACACTGATGACACACTGATGGAAAACACTGATGAAACACTGATGGAAAACACTGATGACACACTGATGGAACACTGATGGAAAACCCTGATGACACACTGATGGAAAACACTGATGACTGACTGATGGAAAACACTGATGACACACTGATGGAAAACACTGATGACACACTGATGGAAAACACTGATGACACACTGATGGAAAACACCGATGACACACTGATGGAAAACACTGATGACACACTGATGGAAAACACCGATGACACACTGATGGAAAACACTGATGAAAAACACGGATGACAGACTGACGGAAAACATTGATGACACACTGATGGAAAATACTGCTGACACACTGATGGCACACTGATGGAAAACACTGATGGAAAACACTGATGACACACTGATGGAAAACACTGATGACACACTGATGAACAACACTGATGAAACACTGATGGAAAACACTGATGACACACTGATGGCACACTGATGGAAAACACTGATGGAAAACACTGATGACACACTGATGGAAAACACTGATGACACACTGATGGAAAACACTGATGACACACTGATGGAAAACACTGATGAAACACTGATGGAAAACACTGATGACACACTGATGGAACACTGATGGAAAACCCTGATGACACACTGATGGAAAACACTGATGACTGACTGATGGAAAACACTGATGACACACTGATGGAAAACACTGATGGAAAACACTGATGACACACTGATGGAAAACACTGATGGAAACCACTGATGGAAAACACTGATGACACACTGATGGAAAACACTGATGACACACTAATGACACACTGATGGAAAACACTGATGACACACTGATGGAAAACACTGATGGAAACACTGATGGAAAACTCTGATAACACACTGATGGAAAACACTGATGACACACTGATGGAAAACACTGATGACACACTGATGGAAAACACTGATGGAAAACACTGATGGAAAAAACTGATGGAAAACACTGATGGAAAACTCTGATGGAAAACACTGATGGAAAACACTGATGGAAAACTTTGATGACACACTGATGGAAAACACTGATGGCACACTGATGGAAAACACTGATGGAAAACACTGATGGAAAACACTGATTGAAAACACTGATGGAAAACTCTGATGACACACTGATGGAAAACACTGATGACACACTGATGGAAAACACTGATGACACACTGATGGAAAACACTGATGGAAAACACTGATGGAAAACACTGATGACACACTGATGGAAAACACTGATGAAACACTGATGGAAAACACTGATGGCTCACTGATGGAAAACACTGATGGCACACTGATGGAAAACATTGATGGCACACTGATGGAAAACACTGATGCCACACTGATGGAAAACACAGATGACACACTGACGGAAAACACTGCTGACACACTGATGGAAAACACTGATTACTGACTGATGGAAAACACTGATGACACACTGATGAAAAACACTGATTACACACTGATGGCACACAGATGGAAAACACTGATGCCATACTGATGGAAAACTCTGAAGACACACTGATGGAAAACACTGATGCCACACTGATGGAAAACACTGAAAAAAAATACTCTGAAGACACACTGATGGAATACACTGATGGAAAACACTGATGGAAAACACTGATGACACACTGATGGAAAACTCTGAAGACACACTGATAGAAAACACAGATGACACACTGATGGAAAACACTGATGACACACTGAAGGAAAACACTGATGACACACTGATAGAAAACAGTGATGACTGACTGATGGAAAACACTGATGACACACTGATGGAAAACACTGATGACACACTGATGGAAAACACTGATTACTGACTGATGGAAAACACTGATGACACACTGATGAAAAACACTGATTACACACTGATGGCACACAGATGGAAAACACTGATGCCATACTGATGGAAAACTCTGAAGACACACTGATGGAAAACACTGATGCCACACTGATGGAAAACACTGATGGAAAACTCTGAAGACACACTGATGGAATACACTGATGGAAAACACTGATGGAAAACACTGATGACACACTGATGGAAAACTCTGAAGACACACTGATAGAAAACACAGATGACACACTGATGGAAAACACTGATGACACACTGATGGAAAACACTGATGACACACTGATGGAAAACACTGATGACACACTAATGGAAAACACTGATGACACACTGATGACACACTGATGGAAAACACTGATGACACACTGATGGAAAACACTGATGGCACACTGATGGAAAACACTGATGGAAAATGCTGATGACACACTGATGGAAAACACTGATGAAACACTGATGGAAAACACTGATGACACACTGATGGAAAACACTGATGACACACTGATGAAAAACACTGATGACACACTGATGGAAAACACTGATGACACACTGATGGAAAACACTGATGACACACTGATGGAAAACACCGATGACACACTGATGGAAAACACTGATGACACACTGATGGAAAACACTGATGACACACTGATGGAAAACACTGATGAAAAACACGGATGACACACTGACGGAAAACACTGATGACACACTGATGGAAAATACTGCTGACACACTGATGACACACTGATGGAAAACACTGATGACACACTGATGAACAACACTGATGAAACACTGATGGAAAACACTGATGACACACTGATGGCACACTGATGGAAAACACTGATGGAAAACACTGATGACACACTGATGGAAAACACTGATGACACACTGATGGAAAACACTGATGACACACTGATGGAAAACACTGATGAAACACTGATGGAAAACACTGATGACACACTGATGGAACACTGATGGAAAACCCTGATGACACACTGATGGAAAACACTGATGACTGACTGATGGAAAACACTGATGACACACTGATGGAAAACACTGATGACACACTGATGGAAAACACTGATGACACACTGATGGAAAACACCGATGACACACTGATGGAAAACACTGATGACACACTGATGGAAAACACTGATGACACACTGATGGAAAACACTGATGAAAAACACGGATGACACACTGACGGAAAACATTGATGACACACTGATGGAAAATACTGCTGACACACTGATGGCACACTGATGGAAAACACTGATGGAAAACACTGATGACACACTGATGGAAAACACTTATGACACACTGATGAACAACACTGATGAAACACTGATGGAAAACACTGATGACACACTGATGGCACACTGATGGAAAACACTGATGGAAAACACTGATGACACACTGATGGAAAACACTGATGACACACTGATGGAAAACACTGATGACACACTGATGGAAAACACTGATGAAACACTGATGGAAAACACTGATGACACACTGATGGAACACTGATGGAAAACCCTGATGACACACTGATGGAAAACACTGATGACTGACTGATGGAAAACACTGATGACACACTGATTGAAAACACTGATGCCACACTGATGGAAACAATGATGACACACTGATGGAAAACACTGATGACACACTGATGGAAAACAGTGATGAAACACTGATGGAAAACACTGATGGCTCACTGATGGAAAACACTGATGGCACACTGATGGAAAACACTGATGACACACTGATGGAAAACACTGATGACACACTGATGAAAAACACTAATAACACAATGATGTAAAACACTGATGACACACTGATGGAAAACACTGATGACACACTGATGGCACACTGATGGAAAACACTGATGGAAAACACTGATGGCACACTGATGGAAAACACTGATGACACACTGATGGAAAACACTGCTGACACACTGATGGAAAACACTGATGACTGACTGCTGGAAAACACTGATGACACACTGATGAAAAACACTGATTACTCACTGATGGCACACAGATGGAAAACGCTGATGCTATACTGATGGAAAACTCTGATGCCACACTAATGGAAAACTCTGTTGACACACTGATGGAACACACTGATGACAAACTAATGGCACACTGATGGAAAACACTGATGACACCATAATGAAAAAGAGTGATGGCACACTGATGGAAAATACTGATGTTGACAACACTGATGGAAAACACTGATGACTCTCTGATGGAACACTGATGGAAAACACTAATGCAACACTAATGGCACACTGATGGAAAACACTGATGGAAAACACTGATGCCATTCTGATGGAAAACACTGATGACACACATATGGAAAACAGTGATGGCACACTGATGGAAAACACTGATGGCACACTGATGGAAAACACTGATGGCACACTGATGAAACACTGATGGAAAACACTGATGACACACTGATGGCACACTGATGGAAAACACTGATGGAAAACACTGATGACACACTGATGGCACACTGATGGCACACTGATGGAAAACACTGTTGACATACTGATGGAAAACACTGATGACACACTGATGGAAAACACTGATGACACACTGATGGAAAACACTGATGAAACACTGATGGAAAACACTGATGACACACTGATGGAACACTGATGGAAAACCCTGATGACACACTGATGGAAAACACTGATGACTGACTGATGGAAAACACTGATGACACACTGATTGAAAACACTGATGCCACACTGATGGAAACACTGATGACACACTGATGGAAAACACTGATGACACACTGATGGAAAACACTGATGAAACACTGATGGAAAACACTGATGGCTCACTGATGGAAAACACTGATGGCACACTGATGGAAAACACTGATGACACACTGATAGAAAACACTGATGGCACACTGATGAAATACTGATGGAAAACACTGATGACACACTGATGGCACACTGATGGAAAACACTGATGGAAAACACTGATGACACACTGATGGCACACTGATGGCACACTGATGGAAAACACTGTTGACACACTGATGGAAAACACTGATGACACACTGATGGAAAACACTGATGACACACTGATGGAAAACACTGATGAAACACTGATGGAAAACACTGATGACACACTGATGGAACACTAATGGAAAACCCTGATGACACACTGATGGAAAACACTGATGACTGACTGATGGAAAACACTGATGACACACTGATTGAAAACACTGATGCCACACTGATGGAAACACTGATGACACACTGATGGAAAACACTGATGACACACTGATGGAAAACACTGATGAAACACTGATGGAAAACACTGATGGCTCACTGATGGAAAACACTGATGGCACACTGATGGAAAACACTGATGACACACTGATGGAAAACACTGATGACACACTGATGGAAAACACTGATGACACACTGATGGAAAAAACTGATGACACACTGATGGCACACTGATGGAAAACACTGATGGAAAAAACTGATGGCACACTGATGGAAAACACTGATGACACACTGATGGAAAATACTGCTGACACACTGATGGAAAACACTGATGACTGACTGCTGGAAAACACTGATGACACACTGATGAAAAACACTGATTACTCACTGATGGCACACAGATGCAAAACGCTGATGCCATACTGATGGAAAACTCTGATGCCACACTAATGGAAAACTCTGTTGACACACTGATGGAACACACTGATGACAAACTAATGGCACACTGATGGAAAACACTGATTACACCATAATGAAAAAGAGTGATGGCACACTGATGGAAAACACTGATGTTGACAACACTGATGGAAAACACTGATGCCACACTGATGGAAAACACTGATGACTCACTGATGGAACACTGATGGAAAACACTAATGCAACACTAATGGCACACTGATGGAAAACACTGATGGAAAACACTGATGCCATTCTGATGGAAAACACTGATGACACACTGATGGAAAACAGTGATGGCACACTGATGGAAAACACTGATGACTCACTGATGGAACACTGATGGAAAACACTAATGCAACACTAATGTCACACTGTTGGAAAACACTGATGGAAAACACTGATGCCATTCTGATGGAAAACACTGAAGACACACTGATGGAAAACAGTGATGGCACACTGATGGAAATCACTGATGGCACACTGATGGCATACTGATGGAAAACACTGATGACACACTGATGGCATACTGATGGAAAACTCTGATGACACACTGATGGAAAACACTGACACACAGATGGAAAACTCTGATGACACACTGATGGCATACTGATGAAAACACTGATGGAAAACACTGATGACACACTGATGGAAAACACTAATGACACACTGATGGAAAACACTGATGACACACTGATGGCATACTGATGGAAAACTGATGACACACTGATGGAAAACACTGAATGCACGCTGATGGAAAACATTCCCCTTTCTTTCTCTCCTTTCTCTCTCTTCTTTCTTTCTTTCCTTTCTTCTTTCCTTTTCTCTCTCTTTCTGTCTTTCCCTCTAGTTCTTCTCTTTTTTTCTCTTTTCTCGTTCTCTCTTTCTGTCTCTTTCTGTTACTTTTCTTTCTTTTCTTCTTTCCCTCTATTTCTTTCCTTTTTCCTTTTCTCTCTTGTTCTCTCTCTCTTTCTGTCTCTTCTTTTTTCCTCTTTCTTACCCCTTGCTTTTCTTTTTCCCTTTATTCTCTTGGTTTCTTTTTCTTTCTTTCTTTCTTTCTTTCTTTCTTTCTTTCTTTCTTTCTTTCTCATTTTTTAATTAATTGTAAAAAAGAAACCAATATGAAAGGACTGTATTGTATTTCATTGCGAAAGAAAGTTAAACAAGGTAAATAAGTTATTAAGGGACGTAAATCAATTGAATGGGATAGCACTGTTTGATTAACTTCAATGTGATGAAGAATTTTTGGAGCATTTTTTTTGGGGGGGGGGGGATGGGGAAAGAAAAACCGTTAATATGAATACAAATGTAATCCAGTATGTTAAACTGCGGCTCACAACTTGATTGCTCTGTTCATAACGATATATAATATTGGGCGCCATTAAAATTTATTGTGTGTATATTGCTGACGATACTCATATATATCACTATAACAATACACAATATTGCATGCAAAGCAGATAATTACACTTATAAATTGCTGGGGATGGGAGCCGCTGCCTTGAGCTTCTTGGCATGCAAAGTAAAGTGAACATGGTAATATTCTCTATATTTTCTTCTCCAGAGTGAATTTATTTTATTTATAAAATGTTTTACCCAGAAGAAATAAAATTGAGATTACTCGAGATGTGAAATATTTCCTGGGGAAAAGTCTAGCAGCACCTAAGATGCGAGCTCAAACAGCAGAGATTGTATTTACTGTTCATAAAATTAACAGCTATTAATATAGAGGTTTTTTTAATGGAGGCATTAAATTGGAAAGGAAAAGTCAATTGGGTTTTTTTTTCTCCAAATAAAAAGTAAATTAAAGTCACCAGGAAAATAAGATTAAAATTTATTAGATTAAGTCTCAAATTAGTAATGTAGTGGCGTGTATCATCAGTAGGCCACATATCATAAAATCAAGACTTTGTTAAAAAAATATTAACTTTGGAATTTGTTTTTCTTTTTTTGACAGTTCATGTAAGAATCTAAAACACTCACAATTGGCCTACGTTTCCTGTTTTCGGTAGCTCACATTTTGGTTTTACTGTGTAGACTTTGACAAGGTTGGCAAAGCCATCTTTTGGTGCTTTTTAAAAAAGCACTCCTATCAAAGTTTTTGTCCTCTTAATATATTGAAGTCATCAAATTATACAACACTATGTACTTACAATTGCTTATTTTTAATTTCTACCCAGGTGATTCTTCTATTTTCTCTTTTTTATGTAGAAACAGGAAGAATCTTCTCCCTGCATTTATCATTCTCGTCTTCTACTCCAGATCCAGCTGCCTCTCCCCTCACCCCTGCCAGGGACATTTGCAGTGACTTATGAGAAAAACTCCCATTTCTACATACAGCTTAGAAAGATTCAGCTAGGCAGTTTTTGATCCTGTGACATCATAAACCCAATGGAAAAGAGAATAATTATCTGGGTAGAAGGGCAAAATGAGCAATTGTAAGTGCACAGTGCTATATAATATTATTAATGCACTATATTTATAGGATAAAAACTTTGATGAGAGTGTTGCTTCAAGTTTGCTATCACTGTCTGTATTTTCAAATCATACTTTACTATTGAGATAATTTTTCATCAATCATCTCATTATCATCACATGCTGGATTATGCATGATAACACCTTTATTAGAAAGCTAGACGCAAAATACAAAGGATCCGTGATTGACGATAACTAATGGGGAAGGTTAACCTAATTCCCTTCTCTGTAGAGTGACCTTTGCACAGAGAATAGAGCATGCCCACAACCTTCTCCCATTGTCTATTTGAATGCTGCAAAGTAAATCTAAGGACAGATTAAGAAGTGGAGCAACGACTCAGGCAAAATGACTATCCTTGTTACTTTGTGCAGAAAATAGAATAATTTGAAATACATAATTTGAAAGAAGAATTAGAAGTATTTAACTTTAATTAATAAAATAAAAATCCATGTTGCAACCTTCATTTAATGACAGATGGCGCTCTCTTGTACTGCTGAAGGTCTAGATAATACAGGATAGGAACACTATAGAGAAAACTCCATGAATGCAGTCCTCCTGGATTTACACAAATCCTATTCCCAGGATATGGGAGAAATAAGTGCTAAAGGTTCCAGAATGTTGCTGCAGATTTTGATCTAGATTTTGCCCTTTGTAATGCAAAGTTTAAAATGCATGGGCAAATTCGGTAAAAATTCCCTGGCAAACAAAACAGGTAGTGCATTCGTTTATATATGATTTGTCCTCTACAGTCGTTATGCTTTTTTGTTTCTAAAACTAAAGTTTTTATATGGAGATATCAAGAATTGTAAGATAGTACTTGAGATTTGGAGAAGGAGGCTTGGTTGGATTTCAGTGTGTTTGGGTGGTTATTAGAGTGATCAAAATTCCCAAATTTGATTTGGTCAAATTCACTCAGTTTGTGGTGGTGGTGGTGGTAGAAGGGTTAAATTCACGTTAAAAGTAAATGCAGAGTAAATATAATCTGCCAAAATGATTTTAAAAGAAACTATAATAATCACTTATTCACCTTAGGACTCTGTAAATATTTATACTCTGCTTTAGACAATTGAATCTACTTATATAGTTTCGATAATTTGTATTTTAGTATTAGATTTATAATTGTTATTCATAAAAGCAATAACAAAGTGAGTTGTCTCTGATATATAGGTATCTGTGTTAAGCATGTCTATGTATCTGAAAGTATAGTAAGCTGGTTAGAACTGGATGGAAAAGAATTTTGACAGAATACATAATTTACGATTTTGTTATTCCCAACTTAGATGTCTTCTTTCTTAGATAATGTAAGCCGTTACCACTTTACTTATCTCTGTGCTTGTAATAACAACTTGAGACTGGGCTTCTGAGATTAGACAAGCCAGTACACCAAGAAACAATGCTTGTGTGCTCTTGTCTCCGACCGATGGCTTTTCTGATTTGATCAAAACTGGCAAATGTGTGAACCCTTTTGAGTTTCTTCTAAAACTTTCCATACAGTTTTCCACATCAGTACATGGTTCCAAAACCCGAGATTGTCAGAAAGGGACCCCCGTTCGAGCCAACAGCGAGGATCTCTCTTGGAAACACTGAATAAGCTGCGGCGAGTAGCCCATTGTGTTACTAAAAAATCAGTGTCACCTAGAGGGCTCCGGGACGGGTAATTGGTGGTCTGACCAAGACAATGTCCCTTGAACCTTTGCCACTATTTGAATTTTTGTATGTATTATTTGTGGTCTGTTATATGTTCAATGTGTCTTTAGATGTATAACTGATGATTGAATGATGGTTGTATAAACATTAAATGAAGTGACAGTAGCCATCCTTGGGCAACAAATTTGGTCAGGTTTCTCCACAGTTTTACCTATATATTTCAGGAGAGGAAGGATTGTTATGTGTTGTCCTCGATGTCCATGTAATTGTAAAGTCTGGAGTGATATTGTTGTAAACGATAAGTATCCTTGAATGAAGGACTGAGTGATTTTTGAGTGACCAATAAGGGACTATGGTCTCTGATTGATAAAGGATCCCATTAGTTGTGTTCCTTTACATGTGATGAAGAGAAAAAATTGGTTCTTTACAGGATCAGGAAAGTGTGACTGTTCATAACAGAGGAATCCTTCATGGTAAGGTAGTACTCTGATTGTATTAATTGTCCCCTGTAAATTGATAAGGCGCTCTCTTGAAAGAGGCAGTGAATGCAGCCTTAGCCCAATACAGCAGGAGGATTATACACCAGCGATTGTGGACTGCAGATTGAGTGACTGATGTATTGTAAGATTATGCTGATCAGAATCATTGTCTTCAGTGCCTGTACTCTGTTCTGTGTGAAGTCCAGAAAGAAATTGTCATGATAGGAGTAGTAGTCCATCCAGACTGAGAAACAATAGGCCGAAAAGGGATACATAACACAGATTTGATTGTTAAGCTGTGCCCCCCTGCAGGATGTTGAAGGGAATGTTTTGATTAAGTACTTAAAACCTGCCATTATGCTCTGATCTAGGTAATCCCTCCTCTTTTGTGGTAGGTGTAATCTGTTTGAATTAGAAGAGGTGGATAAAGGTTTCGTAGTAAAAATAAATTATTCTCCCATGACATGCTATTTTGACTAATGGAAGTAACTGCGGTAACTATTGGTAGTATCGTTTTTGGATTGTTATTTTGTTGGTTGTGTATCAAAGTTGCGCTGGTAACCTGATGTTGATATTTCCTAGGAATTCTTCTCTTGTGAAAATCGAGGTTCTAGGTGTTGAAATGTTTCTCTTGCGAGCAAATTGGTGCTGCGAGAAAAGTAGATTCTTCTGTTGTTAAGACTCTATGAGCCCTTTCAGTTCTTCTGATAACTGCGGGCATTAAAGTTGCAGTCACGAGGACTGGCAACTGCAAGGAAATAAGCAACCTCAGAGGCACTACCCTTGTCCCTGCATGTGATACAGAGGAAAGACTAAGAAGGAATGGGAGAAGTGTATCTGGAATTGGGAAGGATTACTGGAAGATAAATAAGAGAAGACTTGAGCTGGCTAGGATGTGGTTAGAAGTCGTTGAAGAGTTTCTCAATGATTGAAGATAAATCAGAGGCAATAGATGCAGAATTGTGTATGAAATATATGATAGTATAAAAACGCAAAGTGCCCTGTAGTCTCCGTACTTGATGTAAAACTTGCATCCCTTTTTACACCCTTGCCTTATGGAGGAATGATAAGATAAGATAGGATAAGATTGCAGACATTGTGGCCAACAGAATCTCCATGGGGTTAATTAGCGTCCTGTGAGTCACCACACCCATGGATGCCCATGATGTCTCTGCTTCTCATGAGTCCCATGAGTCATATTCATTTTTTACCTCCTGTGATAGAAAATAACCTGCTGGTACATGATCCGCCACAGATATAGAATAGCATTGGCCCTGGCTTCCCAGTGAGCTCATTACTCTTGTTACCCAAGCCCCAGACCCCTGACCTTTAGAATGCATATCCAGAGTGTTGAGAAGGCATAGCGTGCCACATAGTATGATCTAATTTCAGTCATTTTACTGTTGCTGCAGTGTTTTATGAACAATCTTAGACCTATATTCCAGATCGTAGTATGTGTTAGTCGCCCAGAGTTGCCTAATATGCAACTGGGTGATCTGAAGGATCAAGGACAGTTCATCACCAGGTATGCAGTAGTCCACAATGGTAAGGCACTAATACAAGAATCACTCTCCTCCAACTGCTCGGCACCAGAGGATGAGTTGAAGGCACTCGCTGCAGCATGCTTGCTGCCCGTTGTGACAGAAGAAACCTTACCAGCAGCCACATGGTTCTGGTCCAGATTGTGGGGCGGGTGGAGAGTCCATGGTTATAGATAAATCTTACAGGTAGTTTAAAATTTTGGTATAAGCTGGAGCTAGAACAATGGAAATTTATAACATACAGGTCTAAGAAGTTTCAGAAGGTGAGAATCTAGTAAAAGAACTTGGTGTGCCAAACCTCCGATGCAAGGACTTTTGACTTCTATACGTTGTCTTGGGAGACCCACTGACATCGTACCCTGTATACTGTCTAATGATTTAGATCTAGTATGTGATCACCAGGCATATATATGGCTTCTCCCAAGTGCAGAAGGAACTTGTACCTTCTCAAGCCTTACGCCTGCTTCCTTCAGATTCTGTATGGTAACCTATATAAAAATGCTGTCCCCAAATATGCCCTATATAAACAAGCTGCAGACAATCACCCCAGACCGAATGTTAGACCTCATATAGTAGAAATGGGGATAGGGAATAAGAGTATATTTATTTACCATTTAATTACATAAAGGTTGGTACTGCTAGTGTATGTAACCGCTAAAACTGGTATATTTGTTATGACGACACTACGTAAGGAGACAAGAAGGTTAGGTATCATAGATCGTCAGTTATCACATCTGCAAAATATCACAGTCCTCCTCCAGTTAACATACATGACGAGATTTACAAACAAGGTATCAGTCGGTGAATGGGATTTGTCCCCTCTATGCTCTCATAGCATGAGGAAGTTGTCTGTAATAATAAAAAGGAGGAATTGTTATGGTACATATTTATACTTTGTTTTGACTATTATTTAGACAAATTAATCTACTTATATATCTTCGATAATTTGTATTTTAGTATTAGCTTTATAAGTGTTATTCATAAAAGCAATAATACAGAGAGTTGTCACTGATATATAGGTATCTATGTTAAACATTTATTTGTAAATGAAAGTATAGTGAGCTTGTTAGAACTGGCTAGAAAGGAATTTTGACAGAATCCACAATTTACTATTTTGTTTTTCCCAACTTAAATATCTTCTGTCTTAGGTAATGTAAGCCTTTCCCATTTTTCTTATCTATGTGCTTGTAAAAAAATCTTGTGACTGAGCGTCTGAGATCAGACAAGCCAGTACACAAAGAGATCCTGTTTGTGTGCTCTTGTCTGCGATCGATCTCCTTCCTGATTTGATCAAAATTGGCAAACGTGTGAAACCTTTTGAGTTTCTCCTAAAACTTTCCATACAGGTTTCCACCTCAACTTTTACTTTGCAGTGCTGGGATCCAAGGTTCAAATCCCACCAAAGATAACACCTACAAGGAGTTTGGATGGATATGCAGTTTAGATTAAGAGCTCCAAGGGGAACACAAATGTTAATAGCTGTAAAGAGTAGAGTTGAGCGACCTTGACCTTTTTAGAGTCGAGCCGGGTTTCGCGAAACCCGACTATCTCAAAAGTCGAGTCGAGTGGAATCGGCCGATTATGGCGAAAAGTCGGGATCGCCCGAAACACGAAACCCAATGCAAGTCAATGGGGGAGCATAGTCGGCAGTGAGTGGAGGCCAGGAAAACACCTACACTGCCCATTTTAATGGCAAAAACATCCATTCTTGTTACAGAAGTTTGTCAATCGTAATTTACCTTATAATAATTGGAAGGCATTTGAAATTGGGGGTCATTTGGCTAAAGTTGTGGGGGGTAAGGCTGGTTCAAGTAATTAGTGGGCCCAGTAAATCTGGACCACGTCACGGCAGTGGAGCAGGGAGAGGTAAGTATTTCAACTTTGCAAGTGCTGTGATCCTGAGCAAGCAGGGGGGACCCACTCGTTGGCATTGGCACTGGCACAGGGCCCCTCAAAGTACAGCGGTGTGTTTGCACGGCGGGGGCCCCTCCCACCGGCAGCAACACTTTTGCGTACTATGAGAGGCCCTGTGCCAGTGACGTCGCCAACTAGTATTCCTCCCCCCACCTGATGAAGGAACCTGCACTTTCATCTGCACCTTCCTCTTTGTCCCCGTGTAAGGTGGTATGGTATGCGGGAAGAGGAACCTGACTTTCAGCAGGGTCACAATCTTGCTGTGTAGCGTGCACGGGGAATTTTGCGTTATGGGTCAATGTACCAGCAGACTCATCTATCACTGGCTGGGCAATGGGCAGGATGAGGAGGAAACACGGATATAGGCCCAAAGAATAAAGTGGGCTAAATGCAGTTCAAAATTGGTAACACAGGACTAACCAGGGGGCATTGCAGTGGAGGACAACTGGAATGAGAGGCTGACACAGAGAGTAGGCCCAAATCAGTAAGTAGTCGAAATGCAGTTCAAAATTGGCAACCGTAGTAAACAGGCGGCACAGCTTTGTTCAGTGGAGGAGAACAGCAAGGAGTGGCAGACACAGATAGTAGGCCCCAACCCAACTAGTAGGCCAAATGCAGTCTAACATTAACAACTACTTAACGAGAGCCTGAAAATGGAATTTCAGGACAGGAAACCAGGAGAACAGCAAGGAGTGGCAGACACCGATAGTAGGCCCCAAACCAAGTAGTACGCCAAATGCAGTAGTTCCATTTAACTACAATTTAATGAGAGCCTGAAGATAGAAGTTCAGGAAAGCCAACCTGTAGAACACCTTGGAGTGTAACACACCATCTCTCTACACCCCATACCCAATTTGTAGGCCTAATGCAGTGTAGTTTTCAACAACTACTAAACGAGAGCATGAAGATCGAAGCTCAGGAAAGGCAATCTGGAGAACACCTTGGAGTGGAACACACCATCTCTCTACACCCCATACCCAATTTGTAGGCCTAATACAGTGTAGTTTTCAACAACTACTAAACGAGAGCATGAAGATCGAAGCAATGTGGACGAAACCTGAGGAACACCTTGGAGTGTAACACACCATCTCTCTACACCCCATACCCAATTTGTAGGCCTAATGCAGCGTAGTTTCCAACAACTACTAAACGAGAGCAGGAAGATCGAAGCTCAGGAAAGGCAACCTGGAGAACACCTTGGAGTGGAACACACCATCTCTCTACACCCCATACCCAATTTGCAGGCCTAATGCAGTGTAGTTTTCAACAACTACTAAACGAGAGCATGAAGATCGAAGTAATGTGGACGAAACCTGAGGAACACCTTGGAGTGTAACACACCATCTCTCTACACCTCATACCCAATTTGTAGGCCTAATGCAGCGTAGTTTCCAACAACTACGAAACGAGAGCATGAAGATCGAAGCAATGGAGCGGAAACCTGGGGAACACCTTGGAGTGTAACACACCATCTCTCTACACCCCATACCCAATTTGTAGGCCTAATGCAGTGTAGTTTTCAACAACTACTAAACGAGAGCATGAAGATCGAAGCAATGTGGACGAAACCTGAGGAACACCTTGGAGTGTAACACACCATCTCTCTACACCCCATACCCAATTTGTAGGCCTAATGCAGCGTAGTTTCCAACAACTACTAAACGAGAGCATGAAGATCGAAGCAATGGAGAGGAAACCTGGGGAACACCTTGGAGTGTAACACACCATCTCTCTACACCCCATACCCAATTTGTAGGCCTAATGCAGTGTAGTTTCCAACAACTACTAAACGAGAGCATGAAGATCGAAGCAATGGAGAGGAAACCTGGGGAACACCTTGGAGTGTAACAGACCATCTCTCTACACCCCATACCCAATTTGTAGGCCTAATGCAGCGTAGTTTCCAACAACTACTAAACGAGAGCATGAAGATCGAAGCTCAGGAAAGGCAACCTGGAGAACACCTTGGAGTGGAACACACCATCTCTCTACACCCCATACCCAATTTGTAGGCCTAATGCAGTGTAGTTTCCAACAACTACTAAACGAGAGCATGAAGATCGAAGCAATGGAGAGGAAACCTGGGGAACACCTTGGAGTGTAACAAACCATCTCTCTACACCCCATACCTAATTTGTAGGCCTAATGCAGCGTAGTTTCCAACAACTACTAAACGAGAGCATGAAGATCGAAGCAATGGAGAGGAAACCTGGGGAACACTTGGAGTGTAACACACCATCTCTCTACCCCCCATTCTCAATATGTAGGCCTAATGCAGCGTAGTTTCCAACAACTACTAAACGAGAGCATGAAGATCGAAGCTCAGGAAAGGCAACCTGGAGAACACCTTGGAGTGGAACACACCATCTCTCTACACCCCATACCCAATTTGTAGGCCTAATGCAGCGTAGTTTCCAACAACTACTAAACGAGGGCATGAAGATCGAAGCGATGGAGAGGAAACCTGGTGCACACCTTGGGGAGGCAGACACCGTTAGTAGGCCCTACCAAAGTTGTACCCCCAATGCAGTTTTAAAATTCCTAGAGGCTGAAAACAAGACTATTGACGCTCAGCTTTTTTAAAACGAACACAGCTGAATTGAGTGGCGCAGACAGACACAGGTAGTAGGACTCAAACCAAAAATGTGGCTCACTGCAGCTTAAAAAAGTTACAGGGGTACACAAGCAGCAGTGCTCTGGGCAGTGGAGGACAATTTCAATAGTGGACCGCAGACAGACTTTGTACGCCTACTATTAAAAAAAGGATGCTCTATGCAATTAAAAATACGGTAGGTTCCAGGGGTCCACGGGCAGCAGTGGTGTGGTCAGTGGACGAGTATTGGAAGGAGGGACCGCAGACAGGCGTAGTAGGCCTAACATAACAAAATTAGGCTGTAGACACTGTAAAATTGGTTCCAGGGGTACACGGGCAGCAGTGGTGTGGTCAGCGGAGGAAAATTGGAATTAGGGACTGCAGACAGACTTTGTAGGCTGTCCCCTGTGGACCATGCATCCAACACATTAACCCAGTGCGCAGTAATGGACACGTAACTTTTTGTGGACATGCCTACTGGTCCATGCGTCTCTTGTCAGGTGCACCTTTCTACTGTTTGATTGCCTGAGTGCTATGACAATGCAGACTTTTTCATGCCGGTGGAGGGCTGGGATGGCTTTTCTCGCAAAAGAAATGTCGACTGGGTAGCTTGAACCGTTGCACAGCGTAGTTCATCTGGGCTTTCTAAATATAAAACAAAGAAAAAAAGGAGGCTACATGCACTTTCAGCTGGGTTCCAGGGGTACACGGCCAGCATTGGTCTGGTCAGTGGAGAACTATTGGAAGGAAGGACCGCAGACACGCTTCGAAGGCCTAACATAATAACAGATGGCTGTAGGCAATTTTAAATTGGTTCCAGGGGAACACAGGCAGCAGTGGTGTGGTCAGTGGAGGCCTAGAGGAAGGAGTGACCGCAGACAGGCATCGAAGGCCTAACATAAAAAAAAGGGCTGTAGGCAATTTTAAATTGGTTCCGTGGGTACACGGGCAGCAGTGGTGTGGTCAGTGGAGGCCTAGTGGAAGGAGTGACCACAAACAGGCATCGAAGGCCTAAAATAAAAAAATTGGGCTGGCTGTAGGCAATTTTAAATTGGTTCCAGGGGTACACGGGCAGCAGTGGTGTGGTCAGTGGAGGCCTAGTGGAAGGAGTGACCGCAGACAGGCATCGAAGGCCTAACATAAAAAAATAGGGCTGTTGGCAATTTAAAATTGGTTCCGTGGGTACACGGGCAGCAGTGGTGTGGTCAGTGGAGGCCTAGTGGAAGGAGTGACCGCAAACAGGCATCGAAGGCCTAAAATAAAAAAATTGGGCTGGCTGTAGGCAATTTTAAATTGGTTCCAGGGGTACACGGGCAGCAGTGGTGTGGTCAGTGGAGGCCTAGTGGAAGGATTGACCGCAGACAGGCATCGAAGGCCTAAAATAATAACACATGGCTGTAGGCAATTTTAAATTGGTTCCGTGGGTACACGGGCAGCAGTGGTGTGGTCAGTGGAGGCCTAGTGGAAGGAGTGACCGCAAACAGGCATCGAAGGCCTAAAATAAAAAAAATGGGCTGGCTGTAGGCAATTTTAAATTGGTTCCTGTGGTACACGGGCAGCAGTGGTGTGGTCAGTGGAGGCCTAGTGGAAGGAGTGACCGCAGACAGGCATCGAAGGCCTAACATAAAAAAATAGGGCTGTTGGCAATTTAAAATTGGTTCCGTGGGTACACGGGCAGCAGTGGTGTGGTCAGTGGAGGCCTAGTGGAAGGAGTGACCGCAAACAGGCATCAAAGGCCTAAAATAAAAAAAATTGGGCTGGCTGTAGGCAATTTTAAATTGGTTCCAGGGGTACACGGGCAGCAGTGGTGTGGTCAGTGGAGGCCTAGTGGAAGGAGTGACCGCAGACAGGCATCGAAGGCCTAAAATAATAACACATGGCTGTAGGCAATTTTAAATTGGTTCCGTGGGTACACGGGCAGCAGTGGTCTGGTCAGTGGAGGCCTAGTGGAAGGAGTGACCGCAAACAGGCATCGAAGGCCTAAAATAAAAAAAATGGGCTGGCTGTAGGCAATTTTAAATTGGTTCCTGTGGTACACGGGCAGCAGTGGTGTGGTCAGTGGAGGCCTAGTGGAAGGAGTGACCGCAGACAGGCATCGAAGGCCTAACATAAAAAAATAGGGCTGTTGGCAATTTAAAATTGGTTCCGTGGGTACACGGGCAGCAGTGGTGTGGTCAGTGGAGGCCTAGTGGAAGGAGTGACCGCAAACAGGCATCAAAGGCCTAAAATAAAAAAAATTGGGCTGGCTGTAGGCAATTTTAAATTGGTTCCAGGGGTACACGGGCAGCAGTGGTGTGGTCAGTGGAGGCCTAGTGGAAGGAGTGACCGCAGACAGGCATCGAAGGCCTAAAATAATAACACATGGCTGTAGGCAATTTTAAATTGGTTCCGTGGATACACGGGCAGCAGTGGTCTGGTCAGTGGAGGCCTAGTGGAAGGAGTGACCGCAAACAGGCATCGAAGGCCTAAAATAAAAAAAATTGGGCTGGCTGTAGGCAATTTTAAATTGGTTCCAGGGGTACACAGGCAGCAGTGGTGTGGTCAGTGGAGGCCTAGTGGAAGGAGTGACCGCAGACAGGCATCGAAGGCCTAACATAAAAAAATAGGGCTGTTGGCAATTTAAAATTGGTTGCGTGGGTACACGGGCAGCAGTGGTGTGGTCAGTGGAGGCCTAGTGGAAGGAGTGACCGCAAACAGGCATCGAAGGCCTAAAATAAAAAAAATTGGGCTGGCTGTAGGCAATTTTAAATTGGTTCCAGGGGTACATGGGCAGCAGTGGTGTGGTCAGTGGAGGCCTAGTGGAAGGAGTGACCGCAGACAGGCATCGAAGGCCTAAAATAGTAACACATGGCTGTAGGCAATTTTAAATTGGTTCCGTGGGTACACGGGCAGCAGTGGTGTGTTCAGTGGAGGCCTAGTGGAAGGAGTGACCGCAAACAGGCATCGAAGGCCTAAAATAAAAAAAATTGGGCTGGCTGTAGGCAATTTTAAATTGGTTCCAGGGGTACACGGGCAGCAGTGGTGTGGTCAGTGGAGGCCTAGTGGAAGGAGTGACCGCAGACAGGCATCGAAGGCCTAACATAACAAAAATGTCAATACAATGGTATTGTCAGTGCCAGGCATTGAAGGATGTCAGCACATAGACTAAACATTGGTGGAGCTGTGAGAGATAATTTTGCAAGTGGTAGAGCACTGTTTGAGCTGGGGGGGAACTGTCTTGTGGCCGGCGGAACAGGCCCAGGGCCCCTCATATTACAACGGTGTGTCTGATGTTGGGTGCGCACCACCACCGCCAGAGACACTTTATTGTACTATGAGGGACCCAGTGGCAGTGCCGTCGACCAAAAGCGGGCACACCCACCTCTTCAGACAAACAGCACTCTCATGGGTGCTGGCGCCAAGTGGCGATACCACGGCCCCGTGTGGGGAGTTTGGCCATTAAGTGAGGTGTAAACATGTCGTATGCTGGACAATCAGGTGCAGAAAATTACGAGATTGGAAAAGTCATTCAGAATAGTCCACAGGCAAGACCTTTTCATAGGAAAGCTAGGTGTCACCCGGGCAAGGTGGGGCAAAAGATTTCGAAATCCAGTTGTGGTTCATTTTAATGAAGGTTAGATCATCTACATTTTGGGTAGCCAGACGAGTCCTTTTTTCTGTTAGTATTGAACCTGCAGCACTGAATACTCTTTCTGATAGGACACTAGCTGCCGGGCAAGCAAGCTCCTGCAATGCATATTCTGCCAATTCTGGCCAGGTGTCTAATTTTGATGCCCAGTAATCAAATGGGAATGACGGTTGAGGGAGAACGTCGATAAGGGATGAAAAATAGTTTGTAACCATACTGGACAAATGTTGTCTCCTGTCACTTTGAATTGATGCTGCAGTACCTGTCCTGTCTGCGGTCATAGCAAAATCACTCCACAACCTGGTCAGAAAACCCCTCTGGCCAACGCCACTTCTGATTTCTGCCCCTCTAACACCTCTGGTCTGCTGGCCCCTGCAGCTCGTGTGAGAACGATCACGGGTGCTGTGTGCAGGGAATGCCAGAAGCAAACGGGCAACAAGAGTTGATTGTTTGGTTGCTAATATCAGTTCCAAGTTCTCATGTGGCATTATATTTTGCAATTTGCCTTTATAGCGAGGATCAAGGAGGCAGGCCAACCAGTAATCGTCATCGTTCATCATTTTAGTAATGCGTGTGTCCCTTTTGAGGATACGTAAGGCATAATCCGCCATGTGGGCCAAAGTTCCAGTTCTCAAATCTGCGGTTGTGCTTGGTTGAGGGGCAGTTTCAGGCAAATCCACGTCACTTGTGTCCCTCCAAAAACCAGAACCCGGCCTTGCCGCGCCAACAATTTCCAGTGGCCCCGGAAAAGCTTCCTCATTAAAAATATAATCATCCCCATCATCCTCCTCGTCCTCCTCCTCCTCTTCGCCCGCTACCTCGTCCTGTACACTGCCCTGGCCAGACAATGGCTGACTGTCATCAAGGCTTTCCTCTTCCTCAGATGCAGACGCCTGATCTAGGGTTGAGCGAAACGGGTCGAACATTTTCAAAAGTCGCCGACTTTTGGCTAAGTCGGGGTTTCATGAAACCCGATCCGACCCCTGTGCGGGGTCGGCCATGCGGTACGCGACTTTCGCGCCAAAGTCGCGTTTCAATGACGCGAAAAGCGCCATTTCTCAGCCAATGAAGGTAAACGCAGAGTGTGGGCAGCGTGATGACATAGGTCCTGGTCCCCACCATCTTAGAGAAGGGCATTGCAGTGATTGGCTTGCTGTCTGCGACGTCACAGGGGCTATAAAGAGGCGTTCCCGCCGACCGCCATCTTACTGCTGCTGATCTGAGCTTAGGGAGAGGTTGCTGCCGCTTTGTCAGAAGCAGGGATAGCGTTAGGCAGGGTCCATTAACCACAAAACCGCTTGTGCTGCAGCGATTTGCACTGTCCAACACCACCCTCGGTGTGCAGGGACAGTGGAAGTTTTTTTTTTTTTTTTTTCCCCTCAGCGCTGTAGCTCATTGGGCTGCCCTAGAAGGCTCCCTGATAGCTGCATTGCTGTGTGTACGCCGCTGTGCAAACCAACTGCTTTTTTCAAAGCACAAATCCTCTTGTTCCTTCCTTTCTGCACAGCTATCTTTTTTGTTTGTCCACACTTTTTATTTCATTTGTGCATCAGTCCACTCCTTATTGCTGCCTGCCATACCTGGCTGAGATTACTGCAGGCAGGGAGATAGTAGCTGCCTGCCATACCTGGCTGAGATTACTGCAGGCAGGGAGATAGTAATTGTAGGACATTCCCTGTGTTTTTTTTTTTTTTTTTTTTGGTGGGAGATTAAGATTGGCAATTTGGCATTTCTGCTAGAGTGCCATCCCTGTGTGTGCCATCTCTCTCACATAGTGGGCCATAGAAAGCCTTTTCATTTTTCTGTATTTTTTTTTGTGGGGTGTATAAATTCTCCCTGATAAAAATACAGTGGGAGATTAATATTGGCCTTTGGGCTTGTGTGCCAGTCCTGAGTGTGCCATCTCTCTCACAAATAGTGGGCCATAGAAAGCCTATTTAATTTTTTTTTTGGTTTTATAAATTTTCCCTGAAAAAAGGGAGATTAATATTGGCCTCTGGGCTTGTGTGCCAGTTGTGAGCGTGCCATCTGTGCCAGTCCTGAGCGTGCCATCTCTCTCACAAATAGTGGGCCATAGAAAGCCTATTTAAATATTTTTTTGGTTTTATAAATTCTCCCAGAAAAAAAGGGAGATTAATATTGGCCTCTGGGCTTCTGTGCCAGTCCTGAGCGTGCCATCTGTGCCAGTCCTGAGCGTCCCATCTCTCTCACAAATAGTGGGCCATAGAAAGCCTATTTTTTTTTTGGGGGGGGTTTTAGAAATTCTCCCTGGAAAAAAAAAGGGAGATTAATATTGCCCTTTGGGCTTGTGTGCCAGTACTAAGCGTTCCATCTCTCTCTCTCTCTCTTAGTCAGTGGGCCATAGAACGCCTATTTTTGGTTTTATTTGTTTTCTAAATTCTCCCTGAAAAAATCATTTTATTTTATTTGGTTTCTAAATTCTTCCTGACAAAATCATATTTTTTTTATTATTTTTTTTTCTAAAGTCTCCCTGAAAAAAAAAAAAAAAACAGTGGGAGATTAATATTGGCCTTTCTGCTTGTGTGCCAGTCTTGACTCCTGGGTGCGTCATCTCTCAGTCAGTGGGCCATAGAACGCCTATTTTTGGTTTTATTTGTTTTATAAATTCTCCCTGAAAAAATCATTTTATTTTATTTGGTTTCTAAATTCTTCCTGATAAAATCATATTTTTTTTATTATTTTTTTTTCTAAAGTCTCCCTGAAAAAAAAAAAAAAAAAAAAAAAAAACAGTGGGAGATTAATATTGGCCTTTCTGCTTGTGTGCCAGTCTTGACTCCTGGGTGTGCCATCTCTCTCTCTCTCTCTCTCTCCAATTGTGGTCCATAGAAAGCCTATATTTTTTTTCCTTGATTTGGGTTCCAAAATCTACCAGAGAAAATAACTCCATCAATCATTGGTAGAAAAATATTGGCCTCTGGGCTTGTGTGCCACTCCTGATTCCTGTGTGCGTCATCTCTCACTCAGTGGCCCATAGAAAGCATATAGTTTGTTACATTTGTTTTCTAAATTCTCCCTGCAAAAATCAATGTTTTTTTTTTGGGGGGGTTTCTAAAGTGTTCCTGAAAAAAATAAAAATAAAAAAAAAATAATAGTGTGACATTAATATTAACATTTGTGCTTCAGTGACAGTCCTGCGTGTGGGGCATCTCTCTAATTTGCAGCCACCAAAAAAAGAGTGTGTAACATTGGGCCTGATTTTCGCTGTGGTCTCACCAACCTGTAAAGGGGTAGCTAAATCATACTGAAGTTATAGCTCACCGTGTAAGTTGTGTGACTGCAACAAATAACGTTAGTTTGGTTACGTTTTTAAAACAATGAGGAAGTCTAGTGGAAGAGGTCGTGGCCGGGGGCGTTCATTGTCAGCTGGTAATGAGGGTAGTGGTAGTGGTGGAGCATCAGGTGGTCGTGGGGAAAAAAATATTGCACCTAAGTCTGGAGCTGTGGAGCCAGGTTCGTCGTCCGGCTACACAAGGCCTCGAACGCTCCCTTTTCTGGGATTAGGAAAACCGCTTTTAAAGCCGGAGCAGCAAGAGCAAGTTTTGGCTTATCTTGCTGACTCAGCCTCTAGCTCTTTTGCCTCCTCTCGTGAAACTGGTAAAAGTAAAAGCAGCGCGTCGTTAGTGGATGTTCACGGTCAGGGACAAGTCACTTCCTTGTCCTCTTCAGCAAAAACAACAACAGAGAAGAATGCAGCAGGCGACACAACGGGTTACTCCATGGAGCTCTTTACACATACCGTCCCTGGCTTAGAAAGTGAAGCAGTTAACAGTCCATGCCCATTACAAATTGAATCTGACATGGAGTGCACTGACGCACAGCCACAGCCAGACTACTATGCTGGTCCTTTGACTCAGACCACAACATTGCCCTCGCAGGGTGCTGATCAAGAATCAGACCCTGATGAGACTATGTTGCCCCATCACGAACGCTATACCACCGAACGACACGGTGACACAGACGAAGTTGCGCAGGAGGTACAAGAAGAGTTATTAGATGACCCAGTTCTTGACCCCGATTGGCAGCCATTGGGGGAACAGGGTGCAGGCGGCAGCAGTTCTGAAGCAGAGGAGGAGGAGGGGCCGCAGCAGGCATCAACATCGCCACAGGTTCCATCTGCCGGGCCCGTATCTTGCCCAAAACGCGTGGCAAAGCCAAAACCTGGTGGAGGACAGCGTGGCCATCCGGTTAAAGCTCAGTCTGCAATGCCTGAAAAGGTATCCGATGCTAAAAAGAGTGCAGTCTGGCATTTTTTTAAACAACATCCAATTGATCAGCGCAAAGTCATCTGTCAAAAATGTTCTACTTCCTTAAGCAGAGGTCAGAATCTGAAAAGTCTCAATACTAGTTGCATGCATAGACATTTAACCACCATGCATTTGAAAGCTTGGACTAACTACCAAACGTCCCTTAAGGTTGTTGCACCCTCGGCCAATGAAGCTAGTCATCAACGCAACATCCCTTCCGGCAGTGTAGGACCACCATTTAGCGCACCACCTGCTGTATCTGTGCAGGTATCTTTGCCAGGCCAAAGCAGTCAGGGTCAGGGAATCACCAGTTTCGTAGTAGGAAACACTGCATCTAGGGCACCGGCGGCAACAATACCATCTCCCACCGTCTCTCAGTCTGCCATGTCCACCGGCACCCCCGCTAGTTCCACGATCTCCATCTCTCCAGTCCAGCTCACCCTACATGAGACTATGGTTAGAAAAAGGAAGTACTTAGCCTCGCATCCGCGTACACAGGGTTTGAACGCCCACATAGCTAGACTAATCTCGTTAGAGATGATGCCCTACCGGTTAGTTGAAAGCGAAGCTTTCAAAGACCTGATGGACTACGCTGTACCACGCTACGAGCTACCCAGTCGACACTTTTTTTCCAGAAAAGCCATCCCAGCCCTCCACCAGCATGTTAAAGAGCGCATCGTCCATGCACTCAGGCAATCTGTGAGCACAAAGGTGCACCTGACAACAGATGCATAGACCAGTAGGCATGGCCAGGGACGTTACGTGTCCATCACGGCACACTGGGTAAATGTGGTGGATTCAGGGTCCACAGGGGACAGCAAGTTTGGGACAGTTCTGCCTAGCCCACGGTCTAGTAAACAGTTGTCTGTAGCCGTTCGCACCCCCTCCTCCTCCTCCTCCTCCTCGTCCTCCTGCAGAAGCAAGAGCTCGTCCACAGACCGCAGTCGCACAAACACTCCATCCGCACCTGCCACAGTTGCACACCAGGTCTCCCATTATGGGGCAGCTACTGGCATACGTCAGCAGGCTGTATTGGCTATGAAGTGTTTGGGCGACAATAGACACACCGCGGAAGTTCTGTCCGAGTTCTTGCAGCAAGAAACGCAGTCGTGGCTGGGCACTGTAGATCTTGAGGCAGGCAAGGTAGTGAGTTATAACGGAAGGAATTTCATGGCTGCCATCTCCCTTTCCCAACTGAAACACATTCCTTGCCTGGCTCACACCTTAAACCTGGTGGTGCAGTGCTTCCTGAAAAGTTATCCGGGGTTATCCGACCTGCTCCTCAAAGTGCGTGGACTTTGCGCACATATCCGCCGTTCGCCTGTACACTTCAGCCGTATGCAGACCTATCAGCGTTCTTTGAACCTTCCCCAGCATCGCCTAATCATAGACGTTGCAACAAGGTGGAACTCAACACTGCACATGCTTCAGAGACTGTGCGAACAGAGGCGGGCTGTTATGTTTTTGTGGGAGGATACACATACACGGGCAGGCAGTAGGATGGCAGACATGGAGTTGTCAGGTGTGCAGTGGTCGAAGATTCAAGACATGTGTCAAGTCCTTCAGTGTTTTGAGGAATGCACACGGCTGGTTAGTGCAGACAACGCCATAATAAGCATGAGCATCCCCCTAATGCGTCTGCTGATGCAAAGTTTGACGCACATAAAGGATCAGGCGTCTGCACCAGAGGAAGAGGAAAGCCTTGATGACAGTCAGCGATTGTCTGGTCAGGGCAGTGTACATGACGAGGTACCGGGCGAAGAGGAGGTGGAGGATGAGGAGGATGATGGGGATGAGTATATTTTTAATGAGGAAGCTTTCCCGGGGGCACGGGAAATTGGTGGCGTGGCAAGGCCGGGTTCTGGTTTTTTGAGGGACACAAGTGACGTAGATTTGCCTGCAACTGCCCCTCAAACAAGCACAACCGCAGATTTGACAACGGGAACTTTGGCCCACATGGCGGATTATGCCTTGCGTATCCTCAAAAGGGACACACGCATTACAAAAATGATGAACGATGACGATTACTGGTTGGCCTGCCTCCTTGATCCTCGCTATAAAGGCAAATTGCAAAATATTATGCCACATGAGAACTTGGAACTAATATTAGCAACAAAACAATCAACTCTTGTTGACCGTTTGCTTCTGGCATTCCCTGCACACAGCGCCCGTGATCGTTCTCACACGAGCTCCAGGGGCCAGCAGACCAGAGGTGTTAGAGGGGCAGAAATCAGAAGTGGCGTTGGCCAGAGGGGTTTTCTGACCAGGTTGTGGAGTGATTTTTCTATGACCGCAGACAGGACAGGTACTGCAGCATCAATTCAAAGTGACAGGAGACAACATTTGTCCAGTATGGTTACAAACTATTTTTCATCCCTTATCGACGTTCTCCCTCAACCGTCATTCCCATTTGATTACTGGGCATCCAAATTAGACACCTGGCCAGAATTGGCAGAATATGCATTGCAGGAGCTTGCTTGCCCGGCAGCTAGTGTCCTATCAGAAAGAGTATTCAGTGCTGCAGGTTCAATACTAACAGAAAAAAGGACTCGTCTGGCTACCCAAAATGTAGATGATCTAACCTTCATTAAAATGAACCACAACTGGATTTCAAAATCTTTTGCCCCACCCTGCCCGGCTGACACCTAGCTTTCCTATGAAAAGGTCTTGCCTGTGGACTATTCTGAATGACTTTTCCAATCTCGTAATTTTCTTCACCTGATTGTCCAGCATACGACATGTTTCCACCTCACGAAATGGCCAAACTCCCCACACGGGGCCGTGCTATCGCCACTTTGCGCTTGGACCCTTGAGAGTGCTGTTTGTCTGAAGAGGTGGGTGTGGCCGCTTTTGGTCGACGGCACTGCCACTGGGTCCCTCATAGTACAATAAAGTGTCTCTGGCGGTGGTGGTGCGCACCCAACGTCAGACACACCGTTGTAATATGAGGGGCCCTGTGCCTGTACCGCCGGCCACAAGCCAGTTCCCCCCCCAGCTCAAACAGTGCTCTACCACTAGCAAAATTATCTCTCACAGCTTCACCAATGTGTAGTCTAGGCGCTGACATCCTTCAATGCCTGGCACTGACAATACCATTGTTTTGACATTTTTGTTATGTTAGGCCTTCGAAGCCTGTCTGCGGTCCCTTCTTTCTACAACTACTACACTGACCAGGCCACTGCTGGCCGTGTTACCCTGGAACCAATTTAAAAGTGCCTATAGTCAGCCCAATTTTGTTATGTTAGGCCTTCGAAGACTGTCTGCCGTCACTCCTTCCACTAGACTTCCACTGACCATACACTGCTGCCCATGTACCCCTGGAACCAATTTAAAGTGCCTACAGCCAGCCCAATTTTGTTATGTTAGGCCTTGGAAGCCTGTCTGCGGTCACTCCTTCCACTAGACTTCCACTGACCAGACCACTGCTGCCCATGTACCCCTGGAACCAATTTAAAAGTGCCTACAGCCAGCCCAAGTTTGTTATGTTAGGCCTTCGAAGCCTGTCTGCGGTCACTCCTTCCACTAGACTTCCACTGACCAGACCACTGCTGCCCGTGTACCCCTGGAACCAATTTAAAAGTGCCTACAGCCAGCCCAAGTTTGTTATGTTAGGCCTTGGAAGCCTGTCTGCGGTCACTCCTTCCACTAGACTTCCACTGACCAGACCACTGCTGCCCATGTACCCCTGGAACCAATTTAAAAGTGCCTACAGCCAGCCCAAGTTTGTTATGTTAGGCCTTCGAAGCCTGTCTGCGGTCACTCCTTCCACTAGACTTCCACTGACCAGACCACTGCTGCCCGTGTACCCCTGGAACCAATTTAAAAGTGCCTACAGCCAGCCCAAGTTTGTTATGTTAGGCCTTGGAAGCCTGTCTGCGGTCACTCCTTCCACTAGACTTCCACTGACCAGACCACTGCTGCCCGTGTACCCCTGGAACCAATTTAAAAGTGCCTACAGCCAGCCCAAGTTTGTTATGTTAGGCCTTGGAAGCCTGTCTGCGGTCACTCCTTCCACTAGACTTCCACTGACCATACACTGCTGCCCATGTACCCCTGGAACCAATTTAAAAGTGCCTACAGCCAGCCCAAGTTTGTTATGTTAGGCCTTCGAAGCCTGTCTGCGGTCACTCCTTCCACTAGACTTCCACTGACCAGACCACTGCTGCCCGTGTACCCCTGGAACCAATTTAAAAGTGCCTACAGCCAGCCCAAGTTTGTTATGTTAGGCCTTGGAAGCCTGTCTGCGGTCACTCCTTCCACTAGACTTCCACTGACCAGACCACTGCTGCCCGTGTACCCCTGGAACCAATTTAAAAGTGCCTACAGCCAGCCCAAGTTTGTTATGTTAGGCCTTGGAAGCCTGTCTGCGGTCACTCCTTCCACTAGACTTCCACTGACCATACACTGCTGCCCATGTACCCCTGGAACCAATTTAAAAGTGCCTACAGCCAGCCCAAGTTTGTTATGTTAGGCCTTCGAAGCCTGTCTGCGGTCACTCCTTCCACTAGACTTCCACTGACCAGACCACTGCTGCCCGTGTACCCCTGGAACCAATTTAAAATTGCCTACAGCCATGTTTTATTATTTTAGGCCTTCGATGCCTGTCTGCGGTCACTCCTTCCACTAGGCCTCCACTGACCACACCACTGCTGCCCGTGTACCCCTGGAACCAATTTAAAATTGCCTACAGCCATGTGTGATTATTTTAGGCCTTCGATGCCTGTCTGCGGTCACTCCTTCCACTAGGCCTCCACTGACCACACCACTGCTGCCCGTGTACCCCTGGAACCAATTTAAAATTGCCTACAGCCAGCCCAATTTTTTTATTTTAGGCCTTCGATGCCTGTCTGCGGTCCATTCGTTCAACTACTACTACACTGACCAGGGCACTGCTGCCCAAGTACCCCTGGAACCAATTTAAAATTGACTACAGCCATGTGTTAATATTTTAGGCCTTCGATGCCTGTCTGCGGTCACTCCTTCCACTAGGCCTCCACTGACCACACCACTGCTGCCCGTGTACCCCTGGAACCAATTTAAAATTGCCTACAGCCAGCCCAATTTTTTTATTTTAGGCCTTCGATGCCTGTCTGCGGTCCATTCTTTCAACTACTACTACACTGACCAGGGCACTGCTGCCCGTGTACCCCTGGAACCAATTTAAAATTGCCTACAGCCATGTGTTATTATTTTAGGCCTTCGATGCCTGTCTGTGGTCCCTCCTTCCACTAGGCCTCCACTGACCTGTCTACTGCGGCCCGTGTACCCCTTGAACCAACCTAATAAAATATTTAAAAAATTAATTTGATTATAAAAAATAAGATCGTGTTGAGATCTCAAATGCAGACATTTTAACAATCAAAACAAACACACAACAAATATCTGGAACTGTACTACAAAGGTCCAACAGCTACAATTTCTTTCTCCTGCAAGAAGTTAACTGAAAGTTTTTTGGAGTTGTTAACACAGATATGGCATCCACCGAGTGTTGTCCTGTCGCGTCTCCTTTAAATTATTTCCAATAAGATGTTAAACTATTAATTTAATAAAATCAATAATTAAAAAAATAATTGAGTAAGTCAAAAGCACATTGCAAATAAACATTAATTACAAATCAAGAAGCATGGCGCGTCCGAGGGTGAGTAGATACCGAATAAGAATATAATCACCCTCGGACGCGCAATGCTTATTTACAACAGCCTTCCTTCCTAAGAATCAGCCCTTCCGTGGTGTAGAGAGAGGTTGTGTTACACTCCAAGGTGTTCCCCAGGTTGCCTTTCCTGAGCTTCTATCTTCAGGCTCTCATTAAATTGTGGTTAAATGGAACAACTGCATTTGGCGTACTAGTTGGTTTGGGGCCTACTATCGGTGTCTGCCACTCCTTGCTGTTCTCCTGGTTTCCTGTCCTGAAATTCCATTTTCAGCCTCTCGTTAAGTAGTTGTTAATGTTAGACTGCATTTGGCCTACTAGTTGGGTTGGGGCCTACTATCGGTGTCTGCCACTCCTTGCTGTTCTCCTCCACTGAACAAAGCTGTGCCGCCTGTTTACTACGGTTGCCAATTTTGAACTGCATTTCGACTACTTACTGATTTGGCCCTACTCTCTGTGTCAGCCTCTCATTCCAGTTGTCCTCCACTGCAATGCCCCCTGGTTATTCCTGTGTTACCAATTTTGAACTGCATTTAGCCCACTTTCTTCTTTGGGCCTATATCTGTGTTTCCACTTCATCGTGCCCATTGCCCAGCCAGTGATAGATGAGTCTGCTGGTACATTGACCCATAACGCAACATTCCCCGTGCACGCTACACAACAACATTGTGACCCTGCTGAAAGTCAGGTTGCTCTTCCCGCATACCATACCACCTTACACGGGGACAAAGAGGAAGGTGCAGATGAAAGTGCAGGTTCCTTCATCAGGTGGGGGGAGGAATACTAGTTGGCGACGTCACTGGCACAGGGCCTCTCATAGTACGCAAAAGTGTTGCTGCCGGTGGGAGGCGCCCCCGCCGTGCAAACACACCGCTGTACTTTGAGGGGCCCTGTGCCAGTGCCAATGCCAACGAGTGGGCCCCCCCCTGCTTGCTCAGGATCACAGCACTTGCAAAGTTGAAATACTTACCTCTCCCTGCTCCACTGCCGTGACGTGGTCCAGATTTACTGGGCCCACTAATTACTTGAACCAGCCCTACCCCCCACAACTTTAGCCAAATGACCCCCAATTTCAAATGCCTTCCAATTATTTTAAGGTAAATTACGCTTGACAAGCTTCATTAAGAAGAATGGATGGTTTTGACATTAAAATGGGCACTCTAGGTGTTTTCCTGGCCCCCACTCACTGCCGACTATGCTGCCCCATTGACTTGCATTGGGTTTCGTGTTTCGGTCGATCCCGACTTTACGTCATAATCGGCCGATTTCACTCGACCCGACTTTGGACATAGTCGGGTTTCGCAAAACCCGGCTCGACTCTAAAAAGGTCAAGGTCGCTCAACTCTAGCCTGATCCTTTATGTGCGTCAAACTTTGCATCAGCAGACGCATTAGGGGGATGCTCATGCTTATTATGGCGTCGTCTGCACTAACCAGCCATGTGCATTCCTCAAAACACTGAAGGACTTGACACATGTCTTGACTCTTCGACCACTGCACACCTGACAACTCCATGTCTGCCATCCTACTGCCTGCCCGTGTATGTGTATCCTCCCACAAAAACATAACAGCCCGCCTCTGTTCGTACACTCTCTGAAGCATGTGCAGTGTTGAGTTCCACCTTGTTGCAACGTCTATGATTAGGCGATGCTGGGGAAGGTTCAAAGAACGCTGATAGGTCTGCATACGGCTGGAGTGTACGGACGAACGGCGGATATGTGAGCAAAGTCCACGCACTTTGAGGAGCAGGTCGGATAACCCCGGATAACTTTTCAGGAAGCACTGCACCACCAGGTTTAAGGTGTGAGCCAGGCAAGGAATGTGTTTCATTTGGGAAAGGGAGATGGCAGCCATGAAATTCCTTCCGTTATCACTCACTACCTTGCCTGCCTCAAGATCTACAGTGCCCAGCCATGACTGCGTTTCTTTCTGCAGGAACTCGGACAGAACTTCCGCGGTGTGTCTGTTGTCGCCCAAACACTTCATAGCCAATACAGCCTGCTGACATTTGCCAGTAGCTGCCCCATAATGGGAGACCTGGTGTGCAACAGTGGCAGCTGCGGATGGAGTGGTTGTGCGACTGCGGTCTGTGGATGAGCTCTCGCTTCTGCAGGGGGACGAGGAGGAGGAGGAGGGGGTGCGAACGGCTACAGCCAACTGTTTCCTAGACCGTGGGCTAGGCAGAACTGTCCCAAACTTGCTGTCCCCTGTGGACCCTGCATCCACAACATTCACCCAGTGTGCCGATATGGACACGTAACGTCCCTGGCCATGCCTACTGGTCCATGCATCTGTTGTCAGGTGCACCTTTGTGCTCACAGATTGCCTGGGGGCATGGACGATGCGCTCTTTAACATGCTGGTGGAGGGCTGGGATGGCTTTTCTGGAAAAAAAGTGTCGACTGGGTAGCTCGTAGCGTGGTACAGCGTAGTCCATCAGGGCTTTGAAAGCTTCGCTTTCAACTAACCGGTAGGGCATCATCTCTAATGAGATTAGTCTAGCTATGTGGGCGTTCAAACCCTGTGTACGCGGATGCGAGGCTAAGTACTTCCTTTTTCTAACCATAGTCTCATGTAGGGTGAGCTGGACTGGAGAGCTGGAGATCGTGGAACTAGCGGGGGTGCCGGTGGACATGGCAGACTGAGAGACGGTGGGAGATGGTATTGTTGCCGCCGGTGCCCTAGATGCAGTGTTTCCTACTACGAAACTGGTGATTCCCTGACCCTGACTGCTTTGGCCTGGCAAAGAAACCTGCACAGATACGGCAGGTGGTGCAGAAAATGGTGGCCCTACACTGCCGGAAGGGATGTTGCGTTGATGACTAGCTTCATTGGCCGAGGGTGCTACAACCTTAAGGGACGTTTGGTAGTTAGTCCAGGCTTGCAAATGCATGGTGGTTAAATGTCTATGCATGCAACTTGTATTGAGACTTTTCAGATTCTGCCCTCTGCTTAAGGTAGTTGAACATTTTTGACAGATGACTTTGCGCTGATCAATTGGATGTTGTTTAAAAAAATGCCAGACTGCACTCTTTCTAGCATCGGATACCTTTTCAGGCATTGCAGATTGAGCTTTAACCGGATGGCCACGCTGTCCTCCAACAGGTTTTGGCTTTGCCACGCGTTTTGGGCAAGATACGGGCCCGGCAGATGGAACCTGTTGCGATGTTGATGCCTGCTGCGCTCCTCCTCCTCCGCTTCAGAACTGCTGCCGCCTGCACCCTGTTCCCCCAATGGCTGCCAATCGGGGTCAAGAACTGGGTCATCTATTACCTCTTCTTGTAGCTCGTGTGCAACTTCGTCTGTGTCACCGTGTCGGTCGGTGGTATAGCGTTCGTGATGGGGCAACATAGTCTCATCAGGGTCTGATTCTTGATCATTACCCTGCGAGGGCAATGTTGTGGTCTGAGTCAAAGGACCAGCATAGTAGTCTGGCTGTGGCTGTGCATCAGTGCACTCCATGTCAGATTCAACTTGTAATGGGCATGGACTGTTAACTGCTTCACTTTCTAAGCCAGGGACGGTATGTGTAAAGAGCTCCATGGAGTAACCCGTTGTGTCGCCTGCTGCATTCTTCTCTGTTGTTGTTTTTGCTGAAGAGGACAAGGAAGCGACTTGTCCCTGACCGTGAACATCCACTAACGACGCGCTGCTTTTACATTTACCAGTTTCACGAGAGGAGGCAAAAGAGCTAGAGGCTGAGTCAGCAAGATAAGCCAAAACCTGCTCTTGCTGCTCCGGCTTTAAAAGCGGTTTTCCTACTCCCAGAAAAGGGAGCGTTCGAGGCCTTGTGTAGCCAGACGACGAACCTGGCTCCACAGCTCCAGACTTAGGTGCAATATTTTTTTTCCCACGACCACCTGATGCTCCACCACTACCACTACCCTCATTACCAGCTGACAATGAACGCCCCCGGCCACGACCTCTTCCACCAGACTTCCTCATTGTTTTAAAAACGTAACCAAACTAACGGTATTTGTTGCTGTCACACAACTTACACGGTGAGCTATAACTTCAGTATGATTTAGCTACCCCTTTACAGGTGGGTGAGACCACAACGAAAATCAAGCACAATGTTACACACTCTGTTGTTGGTGGCAACAAATGAGAGAGATACCACACACGCAGGACTGTCACTGAAGCACAAATGTAAATATTAATCGCCCACTGATTTGATTTTTTGTTTTTTTTCAGGGAGACTTTAGGAAAAAAAAATAATAGAATAAAATGATTTTTTCAGGAAGAATTTAGAAACCAAATAAAATAAAATGATTTTTTCATGGAGAATTTAGAAAACAAATAAAACAAAAAATAGACTTTCTATGGCCCACTGAGTGAGAGATGACGTACACAGGAGTCAGGAGTGGCACACAAGCCCAGAGGCCAATATTGTTCTCCCAATGATTGATGTAGTGATTTTTTCAGGTAGATTTTGGAACCCAAATTAAGCTAATAAAATAATAGGCTTTCTATGGCCCACAATTGGAGAGAGAGAGAGATGGCACACCCAGGAGTCAAGACTGGCACACAAGCAGAAAGGGCAATATTAATCTCCCACTGATTTGATTTTTTTTTTTTTTTCAGGGAGACTTTAGAAAAAAAATAATAAAAAAAAATGATTTTTTCAGGAAGAATTTAGAAACCAAATAAAATAAAATGATTTTTTCAGGGAGAATTTAGAAAACAAATTAAACAAAAAATAGGCTTTCTATGGCCCACTGAGTGAGAGATGATGCACACAGGAGTCAGGAGTGGCACACAAGCCCAGAGGCCAATATTTATCTCCCACTGATTGATTTAGTGATTTTTTCAGGTAGATTTTGGAACCCAAATCAAGCAAAAAAATAAATAGGCTTTCTATGGCCCACAATTGGAGAGAGAGAGAGAGAGATGGCACACCCAGGAGTCAAGACTGGCACACAAGCAGAAAGGGCAATATTAATCTCCCACTGATTTGATTTTTTTTTTTTTTCAGGGAGACTTTAGAAAAAAAAAATAATAAAAAAAAATGATTTTTTCAGGAAGAATTTAGAGACCAAATAAAATAAAATGATTTTTTCAGGGAGAATTTAGAAAACAAATAAAACAAAAAATAGGCTTTCTATGGCCCACTGAGTGAGAGATGACGCACACAGGAGTCAGGAGTGGCACACAAGCCCAGAGGCCAATATTTATCTCCCACTTTTTTTTTTTTTTTTCAGGGAGAATTTATAAAACCAAAAAAAATAAATAAATAGGCTTTCTATGGCCCACTATTTGTGAGAGAGATGGCACGCTCAGGACTGGCACACAAGCCCAGAGGCCAATATTAATCTCCCACTTTTTTTTTTTTCCAGGGAAAATTTATAAACCCAATAAAAAAAATAATAAATAGGCTTTCTATGGCCCACTATCTGAGAGAGAGAGATGGCACGCTTAGGACTGGCACACAAGCCCAAAGGCCAATATTAATCTCCCTTTTTTTTTCAGGGAGAATTTATAAAACCAAAAAAAAAATAAATAGGCTTTCTATGGCCCACTATTTGTGAGAGAGATGGCACGCTCAGGACTGGCACACAAGCCCAGAGGCCAATATTAATCTCCCACTTTTTTTTTTTTTTTTTCCAGGGAAAATTTATAAACCCAATAAAAAAAATAGTAAATAGGCTTTCTATGGCCCACTATCTGAGAGAGAGAGATGGCACGCTTAGGACTGGCACACAAGCCCAAAGGCCAATATTAATCTCCCTTTTTTTTTCAGGGAGAATTTATAAAACCAAAAAAAAAAAATAAATAGGCTTTCTATGGCCCACTATTTGTGAGAGAGATGGCACGCTTAGGACTGGCACACAAGCCCAAAGGCCAATATTAATCTCCCACTGATTGATTTATTGATTTTTTAAAATAGAATTTAGAACCCAAATAAAGCAAAAAAAAAAAATAGGCTTTCTATGGCCCACTGAGTGAGTGATGATGCACACAGGAGTCAGGAGTGGCACACAAGCCCTGAGGCCAATATTTTTCTCCCACTGATTGATGTAGTGATTTTTTCAGGTAGATTTTAGAACCCAAATCAAGCAAAAAAATAAATAGGCTTTCTATGGCCCACTGAGTGAGAGATGGCACAGACAGGGATGGCACTCTAGCAGAAATGCCAATCTTAATCTCCCACAAAAAAAAAAAAAAAAAGGAACTGTCCTTCAATTACTATCTCCCTGCAGTAATCTCAGCCAGGTATGGCAGGCAGCAATAAGGAGTGGACTGATGCACAAATTAAATAAAAAGTGTGGACAAACAAACAAGATAGCTGTGCAGAAAGGAAGGAACAAGAGGATTTGTGCTTTGAAAAAAGCAGTTGGTTTGCACAGCGGCGTACACACAGCAATGCAGCTATCAGGGAGCCTTCTAGGGCAGCCCAATGAGCTACAGCGCTGAGGAAAAAAAAAATGTAGCTTCCACTGTCCCTGCACACCGAAGGTGGTGTTGGGCAGTGGAAATCGCTACAGCACAAGCGGTTTTGTGGTTAATGGACCCTGCCTAACGCTATTCCTGCTTCTGACGAAGCGGCAGCAACCTCTCCCTAAGCTCAGATCAGCAGCAGTAACATGGCGGTCGGCGGGAACGCCCCTTTATAGCCCCTGTGACGCCGCAGACAGCAAGCCAATCACTGCAATGCCTTTCTCTAAGATGGTGGGGACCAGGACCTATGTCATCACGCTGCCCACACTCTGCGTTTACCTTCATTGGCTGAGAAATGGCGCTTTTCGCGTCATTGAAACGCGACTTTGGCGCGAAAGTCGCGTACCGCATGGCCGACAACGCACAGGGGTCGGATCGGGTTTCATGAAACTCGACTTCGCCAAAAGTCAGCGACTTTTGAAAATGTTCGACCCGTTTCGCTCAACCCTAGTAAAGAGTTGTGAAATACCATGGATCTTAAAAGATAAATTCCTGTACTGCCACTGAGTAGTCGTCCTATTGGCTCTTCCTCTGTTTTTTCAAACTGCAGGTCATATGGGATGTTAAACACTTCATTGGTGTTAATCATATGCACCACACCCCACACAGTCTCTGAAAAAAGGGCAGTGTAACAGGACAGGTATGAAAAGTGGTGAATGTACGATGATGTGAAAAAGTGTTTGCTCCTTCCTAAATTCCTATTCTTTTGCATGTTTGTCACACTTAAATGTTTCAGATAAGCAGATCATTTAAATAGTAGACAAAGATAATACAAGTAAACACAAAATGCAGTCTTTAAATGAAGGTCTTTATTATTAAGGGAAAAAGAAATTCAAACCTACAGTACATGGCCCTTTGTGAAAAAGTGATTGCCACTCCCTTAAAACATAAATTAACTGTGGTTTATCACATCTTTGGGAACCTGAGTTAAAATTCCCTAGCTATACCCAAGCCTGATTAATGCCACACCTGTTCTAAATCAAGAAATCGCTTAAAAAAGACCTGCTTGAAACAAGTAGACCAAAAGATCTTCAAAAGCTAGACATCATGGTGCGATCCAATGAAATCCTGGAACAAATGAGAAACAACATAATTGAGATCTATCAGTCTGGAAAAGGTTATACAGCCATTTCTAAAGCTTTGGAACTTCAGCAAACCACAATGAGAGCCATTATCAGCAAATGGTGAAAATATGGAACAGTAGTGAACCTTCCAAGGAGTGGCCAGCCAACCAAAATTGACCCAAGAGTGCAGCAATTCATCCAAGAGGTCACAAAAGACCCCACAACATCATCCAAAGATCTGCAGGCCTCATTTGCCTCAAAGTCAGTGTTCATGACTCCACCATAAGAAAGAGACTGGGCAAAAATGGCCTGCATGGCAGAGTACCAAGATGAAAACCACTGCTGAGCAATAGGAACATAAAGGCTTGTCTCAGTTTTGCCAGAAAACATCTTGATGATCCCCAAGACTTTTGCGAGAATACTCTGTGGACTTACGAGACAAAAGTTGAACATTTTAGAAGGTGTATTTCCCATTACATCTGGCTCAGAAATAACACAGCATTTAAAAAAAGGAACATCATACCAACAGTAAAATACGATGGTGCACCAGGAAGAATTGCTGTGGTAAATAGAACCATTAATTCTGCTGTCTATCAAAAAATCCTGAAGGAGGATGTCCGGCCATCTGTTTGTCACCTCAATCTGAAGTGCACTTGGTTATATAGCTGTACAATTATCCATAACACACCTGCAAGTCCATCTCTGAGTGACTTGAGAAAAACAAAATTAAGATTTTGGAATAGACTAGTCAAAGTCCTGACTTTAATCCGATCGAGATGCTGTGGCATGAACTTAAAGTGGTGCCGATGCTGGGGAGCGATGAAGAAGCAGGTGCAGAAGGCGGGAGGCGCTGGACCCGGACCTGCAATACCCATCGGACCGGACTGCACAGGTCGGCCACTCCAGGTGAGTATAATATAGCTTACTTTTCTTCACTTGGACCAGACCAGGAGCTTATCTACAGCATTATAGAATGCTGTAGATAAGCCCCGAAAGGCGATGGCCACATCTTATAGCAGCACAATCTGCTGCCGGGTTCCCTTTAAGGTGTGATTTTATGATGAATAAGGATCAGTGGACCCATGGATGTTCAGATTCGACCTTTACCCAAACTGGAAACTGAACCAGAGCCCCATAGAAGTCAATGGGGACCCAAATTTTGGTGCTGGAAAATGGTCATAGTAAGGGCTAGAAGGCTGCCAAAAGAAACAGCATCTCTCTAAAGCAGTCCTTAGTTGGAGGTCAGCACTTCACAGTTCGAATTCGCTAATCTCTACTGGTGATGACCTAATTAGATGTGGTGAAGTGCTCACATTTTTACAGGTCCTTCAGCAGTTGCTGCAAACATCTGTGCCCGGGGATCATTAGACACAGCAGTTTTGTCCTGGTTTTATTTTAGTTTTTTACATCATTTTAAAGTACATATAGTAACTACATCACTTGCTTATTCTTACTTTATTTAGCCAGCAGACTTGAGCCAACTAGAAAATCTAATTCAACATTAAACCCGAGAAATGTGTGTCTTTGGTGAAATATGTCTTGTAAAAAAATAAATACAAAAATTGTTCCAAGCAAGGATACACGTTCTAAGCAGTACACATAACAGTAGACATTTTTTTAAAAATTCGTTCAGATGTTTTAATTTTTGTAAATTTCTCCATTAAAGTGAATCTATCAACAAGATTTCAGCATTCAACATTTGTCCCTCTCTATGTCCATATGTAACTCTTTGAAAGGCAAGTCAATCAATAACTTTACATGGCCAGTATGCTCATCTGTAACTAAGAAATCAAATTTGATTCGCTGAAGTGCATTCGGTGCGTGGAAGTTCTTCCCAAGCCTCTGTCACTCCAGCTCTATTCCCCACTCAGATCTGCTTCCCCATGCTTGGCTCCAAGCTCCTTTGATGTGTAACTTTAAGCTGTTGGTCAAGCAGGAAGAGGTGTAGCTGTTTGCCGCACAGCAAAAGAACTTCAGCCTCATTTGCATATTAATTCAATCACAGATTTCTCAGAAATGGAGAAACGGACTTGTCCCATAAAGGTATTACTGGACTTGTCTTAGAAAGAGCTACACATGGATATAAATACTTTGGGAGGTGAAATCCTGATGATGGATTCACTTAAGTGTTTCTTTTTTCTAGAGTTTGTCCAAGGTTAATAAAATAAATGTTTTTTTATTTATTTATTTTTTCCTAAAACGTCGCCATCTATGTATTGAGGTTGTGTTTGGTCTTGCAGCTCATTCTATTAACTAAATATAGGGCTGAACTGTAATACGAAACACGGTCCATGGACAAAGGAGACTTTACTGTTGGAGAAAGAAAAGAAGACTCTAACTTGAAGTAGCTCCTTATAAAGAAAAATGCTTAATTATTTAAATTAAAAAAAAATTCAAAAACTTCTAAGATTTCAGTAATATTATTCTTTTTAATGAATAGTGAACCTTTCATTACTGTAAGACATGTGCTGGCATTATAAAAACATCAGATCCATATGTATTAGAGGTCAGTGCGTTAATTAGTACTGACTGTCATCTCAGGAGCGCCTTCTTACATCACTTACTAATTAGCCCCATCAAAGCGACAAGACACTGATAGTGCAACGTCAAGCGCATTCAGTTCTTTTTTTTTTTTTAATCCAAGCCTTGTTTTTTATTAGAAAAAATAATGTATGAAGCAACTGAACCAAGTGCTCTCTATGATCCCAACCTGAGCGCGCTTCAATGGGTCGAATGACAAATGCAACCTGTACAATTTTTTTTCTACAAGTTGCACTATTAGTTCACATCATATTGCACACATTGACAGTTCTATTAGAATTCCTATAGAAGGTGTAATGGAGACTAAATAATCATAATCAATAATGTCACCAGCTGTTAATTAGGCTCTGAGGTCCCAACAGACCCCAAAACTAAATAAATGGAGAGGAGCCAGGGCTAAAAAAAACAAACACAATATATATTATATTTTCCAGAGATTTTTTTTTTAAGTTGCATGTAAAATATATAAGAAAAACACTGGCCGTTGAGATCTGTTTTCCCTTTTCTGGGGCCTATAATAAACAACTGTCAAACTTACCTAATGAGTAATAGGAGTCATAGTAATGAGAGCTTCTGTTCTTTGTTAGTACTGATTGTGAAATCTCAGGTGTTAAAAAAAGTCAGAATCCAGGTCTTCTATGACCTCCATTGCAGGATGGCATCTTCCAAACAGTGATAGTGTGACGTGAGGCAGAGAAGTCATATGTTACGGGGTCAGTATCAAGCGAGCACGTAGTAAACTAAGGGAAAATATGAAGGTATAAGTCAGGTCACAGTCCGGTGTCAAAATACCAGAGAAGTAGTGGATAACCAAAGGTGCAATAACAAACAGGTAGTCAGAACACGGTCCAAAGTTCAGGCATCAGTAGATCAGAACTCACAGCACAGGGATCAGGCAAACACCAGAAAACATAAGCTTTTTGACCTTTTGACTGGCAGTGATCTAAGCCAGACAGATCACCTAAATAGCTGGGCAATTACTAAGAACAGGGAGCACCTGAAGAAATCTTTGTACCTCACAGTCTCATATAGCTCACCTGAGCTGTCAATTGAGGCACCAACAGCTCAGCACACCCCAGCACAGGATAGGATGGCAGAGCTGTGCATCTCTGAATCCCAGAAACTTTGATCAGAGGAATTGTGACAGTACCCTCTCTTCTGGGAAGGGGGGGCATTGTGCCCCAAGGTTTCTCAGGAAACGTATGATGAAAAGCTCCTACCAAACAATCAGCCTTCACCAAACAAGCCGAATCCAGGATCTCTCCTCGGGTCCGTATCCCCTCCACTGAACAAGATA
This sequence comes from Ranitomeya imitator, assembly GCF_032444005.1. Taxonomy (NCBI): domain Eukaryota; kingdom Metazoa; phylum Chordata; class Amphibia; order Anura; family Dendrobatidae; genus Ranitomeya; species Ranitomeya imitator. The sequence continues at coordinate 790,263,445 of NC_091284.1, read as the reverse complement.
TATGTGGGAATTTCAGACCCTCCAAGAATCCACGATAATGTGCACTTTGTACTCCATACCCTCATCAACAGAGACTGGAGGAGGCAGGGATGAAACACAACATCAAAGGGACAAATTTCTTTAATAGAGATCTATGAAAAACATTGGAGGCAAAAGCTTTATGTCAGGATTCGACACCAGCTCCGGTGCACCAGATGTCAGATCTTCCCTCTGAGCTATTCAGCTCGCTGGACAGTTCCATGCTAACCCAAATACTTGTACCTATGTTGTTGCTGATGTCTCCACCCTGTGTTTCCTGTTGGTCACCACCCTGAGTTCCTGATTGGCTCATCCTGATTGCACACCCTATTTACACCTGGCCTTGCTCACCTTTCCTTGTATGATTATTAAGCTATCAGCCTCTAGTTAAGCTTTCTTCCACCTGCTGCTTCTTCATGTGACATTGCTGCTCCTGATATCGACCTCTGGCTTTCTTGACTACGATTACTACTTATTTCTTCAAACAACATTGCTGCTCCTGCTAACAACCTCTGGCTTTCCTGTCTACGATGTCTGCTTATTCTTTCAAACTACATTGCTGTTCACGTGTACTGACTCCTAGGCTATCCCTGACTATCCTACCTGCCGGTGCTACCCCTAGTGGTTGCACTATCATTAGTCCAAACAAGGTCAGTCCATAACACTTTAATCTAAAAGCAAATGAATTGACTACCTACAGAATCTCGTGCTGGTCAATAACTTTAGAACCCAACTTTGTCAATGGTATTTTTAGCCTAATTTTCTTGGATGATAACCAAACTTTATTACCAACTTTAAAAGTGGAACCAGCCAAACATTTCCGATTGACCTTACATTTTTAACAAAACTGAGCCACCCCAATATTCTTCTGAACCTCCCTTTAAACATCTCTAAGTTTCTATATGGTCATCTCTACTCCAGGACATCCCGAACTCATCCTAGAAAATTTACCAAAATGAGGATGAAAAACATAATTACAAAAAAGGTTCCAAACTCAGCAAGAGGCAAAATTGAAGACCAGGCCACAGCAAAAAATCATAAAATTTGTTCTAACGATTGATTCGTCCTGTCTGTCTGACTGTTGGTTTCAGGATGGTAAGCAGAGGAAAACGACAAATCGATCCCTAATTTAATACAAAGTGCCCTCAAGAATTTAGAGACAAATTGAACTCTCTAATTAGATATAATATTCAAAGGAATGCCATGCAATCTCACCAAATGATTGATAAATAACATGGAAAGCGTTTCAGCATTAGACAACCCAGGTTATGGAACAAAGTGAGCTTGTTTAATGAATCAGTCAACTATCAGCCAAATAATTTTCCTACCAAAGGCAAATCAGTAATGAAATCCATGGACAAATGAGTTCACAGTCTTTCTGGAATAGGCAATGCTGCCAGTTCCCTGGCCGTCCGGTTATGACAGAATTCTGTTGTTAAGCATGGATGGCCACCAAAAGAGTCCAGCAACAGCTTTCTGTGTAGCAGTGACCCCTGGGTGACCACTTAAGATGGAATCATGAAACTTCTGCAATAGACGCCCTCTTAGATACACAGGCACAAATCATTTAGATTCTAGAGTAGCGAATGGGGCCAACGACTGGACCTTACAAATTTCAGCTTCCAATTTTGAGGCTGCCAAACAAATCACAATTCCTAGAGGAAGAATCGAGGATGGAGGTTCTTGGAATGGAATTAAGCCTGTGGTGCAAAGCATAAACCCTTACAGTCTTAGAACCGGTCTGAACGTGATGGAAAAATTGAATCTAAAAAAAATAAGGACCATCTGGCCTGTATAGGGGATGAATGTTTAGCAGTTTCAATATAAGCTAATTTTTTCTCACCTGTCACCACAGTAACCAGATGAATAGCTCCCTCCAAAAAATGTCTCCATTCTTCAAAAGAAAACATGACAATGAGCAGCTTACGATTCCTAACATCATAATGTCTCTCAGCAGAAAAAAATTTCCAAGAGAAAAATGCACAGTCGCAAGTTGATCAGAGTTTTGGAACCTTAAAGGTACCGTCACACTTAACGATATCGTTAACGATATCGTTGCTTTTTGTGACGTAGCAACGATATCGTTAAGGAAATCGTTCTGTGTGACAGCGACCAACGATCAGGCCCCTGCTGGGAGATCGTTGGTCGCTGAAGAAAGTCCAGAACTTTATTTCGTCGCTGGATCTCCCGCTGACATCGCTGGATTGGCGTGTGTGACACCGATCCAGCGATGTCTTCACTGGTAACCAGGGTAAACATCGGGTAACTAAGCGCAGGGCCGCGCTTAGTAACCCGATGTTTACCCTGGTTACCAGCGTAAAAGTAAAAAAAAAAAAACACTTCATACTTACCTACCGCTGTCTGTCCCCGACGCTCTGCTTCTCTGCACTCCTCCTGCACTGGCTGTGAGCACAGCGGCCGGAAAGCAGAGCGGTGACCTCGGGATCGTTGGTCGCTGGAGAGCGGTCTGTGTGACAGCTCTCCAGCGATCAAACAGCGACGCTGCAGCGATCGACATCGTTGTCGGTATCGCTGCAGCGTCGCTTAATGTGACGGTACCTTAAGACAAAACAGTTTATAAAATTATAAAATGAAGCTGTATAAAAGCATAATAGTTTTGTGAACGGCAGACTAGTTGAAGCAGGATAGGCGGCATTCACGTTGCAACATCTGTTGATTGTTTTGTGCCAAATAGATAAATTTATGAGCTCCGATAACATTTTTACACATATTACTTGCCCTTTAGAATAAAAGCTTGGACCACATATAGAGTGCAGCTTTGCTTGCGTGCTGTAACTCAGCATGCAAAAGAAAGAAAATGTATAATATGTCAAAGAATTATGCTGGTAAAATGAATTCTAACTTTCAATAAAGTTTCTTCTTTTAGAAAAATCATTACACAAAAACAAAACAGCAATGACACCAGCGAACATACTACAGTGATAGTGAAAGGGATATTTCTCATCTTTGAGGTATTTGAGTTAAGGTTTGTTGTCTGTTTTTTGTAAAGTTTCCAAAATCACAGCACAAACAGAGTTTTACCGGAATTTCAGAAATTTTCAGGAAAAATAATACTACATAATATAGAGGCAGTGACCCTGATTCCACCGATTTGTCACTTACTGTGCTGCTTAGTGTTGTTTTTATAAAACCACTTTTTTACTATCAGGATATTATTATTAGTGGACTAGTAAACCTTCCAACAGGTAGTCCAACCACACCCCTGCTACGGATTGGCAGCTTTCTGCCTATGTACAGTGTACAGAGAAACCAGCCAATCAGTGTTGTGGGTGGGGTTATACAGAGCTCAGCATTAAGAGAACTGGAGATCTGCAAAAGTTTAACCCCTTTCTGACATTAGACATACTATCCCGTCGAGGTGGGGTGGGCCTATATGCCCACCGACTGGATAGTACGTCATAGCGATCGGCCGCGCTCACGGGGGGAGCATGGCCAATCGCGGCTGGGTGTCAGCTGACTATCGCAGCTGACATCCGGCACTGTGTACCAGGAGCAGTCACGGACCACCCCCGGCACATTAACCCCTGGCACACACGATCAAACATGATCGCAGCGCTCCGGGCGCATAGGGAAGCATCGCACAGGGAGGGGGCTCCCTGCGGGCTTCCCTGAGACCCTCGGTACTAGGCGATGTGCTCACCTTGTATCGAGCGTCTCCTCCCTGCAGGCCCTGCATCCAAAATAGCCACAGGGCTGCATCCAAGTCCTGCAGGGAGGGGACTTACAAGTGCCTGCACAGAGCAGGTGTCGGGAAGCCTCTCTGCTGTGCCTGTGTGATCGCTGATCTGACACAGTGCACAGCAAAGTGTCAGATCAGCGATCTGTCACTTTACTGTCATGTCCCCCCTGGGGCAAAGTAAAAATGTTAAAAAAAATATTTACATGTGTAAAAAAAAAAATATCCTAAATAAATAATATAAATATATATCTATTGCTCCAATAAATACATTCCTTTATCTAAATAATAAAAAACAATAAAAGCACACATATTTAGTATTGCCGCGTCTGTAACGATCCCACCTATAAAACTGTCCCACTAGTTAACCCCTTCAGTGAACACCATAAAAAAGAGGCAAAAAACAACCCTTTATTATCATACCACCAAACAGAAAGTGGAATAGTACGCGATCAAAAAGACAGATATAAATAACCATGGTACCACTTACAACATCATCTTGTCCCGCAAAAAATGAGCTGCCATACAGCATCATCAGTGAAAAAAAATAAAAAAGTTATAGTCCTCAGAATAAAGCGATGCCAAAAATAATTATTTTTTCTATGAAATAGTTTTGAGCGTATAAAAGCGCCAAAACATAAAATAATAATCTAAATGAGGTATCGCTGTAATCGCACTGACCTGAAGAATAAAACTGCTTTATCCATTTTACTAAACGTTGAACGGTATAAACGCCCCCCCCCCCCCCAAAAGGAATTCATGAATAGCTGGTTTTTGGTCATACTGCCTCACAAAAATTGGAATAAAAAGCGATAAAATAATGTCACGTGCCCGAAAATGTTACCAATAAAAACATCAACTCGTCCCGCAAAAAACAAGACCTCACATGACTCTGAGGACCAAAATTTGGAAAAAGTATAGCTCTCAAAATTTGGTAATGCAAAAAAATATTTTTTGCAATAAAAAGCGTCTTTTAGTGTGTGACGGCTGCCAGTCATAAAAATCCGCAAAAAACCCACTATAAAAGTAAATCAAACCCCCCTTCATCACTCCCTTAGTTAGGGGAAAAAAAAAAAAAAAAAATGTATTTATTTCCATTTTCCAATTAGGGTTAGGGCTAGGGTTAGGGCTAAGGTTATGGTTGGGGCTGGGTTGGGGCTAGGGTTTCGATTAGGGATGGGGCTAGGGTTAGGGCTTGGGTTGGGGTTAGGGCTAAGGTTAGGGTTGGGGTTAGGGTTAGGGCTAGGGTTAGGGTTAGGGTTGAGGCTAGGGTTGGGGCTAGGGTTAGAGTTTGAATTATATTTACAGTTGGGATTAGGGTTAGGGGTGTGTCAGGGATAGGGGTGTGGTTAGGGTTATGGTTGGGATTAGGGTTAGGGGTGTGCTGGAGTTAGGGGTGTGCTTAGGGTTGGAGTTAGGGGTGTGGCTAGGATTAGGGGTGTGTTTGGACTAGGGTTTCAGTTAGAATTGGGGGTTTCCACTGTTTAGGCACATGAGGGCTCTCCAAATGCGACATGGCATCTGATCTCAATTCCTGCCAATTCTGCATTGAAAAAGTTAAACAGTGCTCCTTCCCTTCAGCTCTCCCGTGCGCCCAAACAGGGGTTTACCCCAACATATGGGGTATGAGTGTACTCGGGACAAATAGGACAACAACTTCTGGGGTCCATTTTCTCTTGGAAAAATAAAAATTTGGGGGGCTAAAAAAAAATTTTTGTGGGAAAAAATGATTTATTTTCACTGCTCTGCGTTATAGACTGTAGTGAAACCCTTGGGGATTCAAAGTTCTCACAACATATTTAGATAAGTTCCTTGGGGGGTCTAGTTTCCAATATGGGGTCACTTGTGGGCGGTTTCTACTGTTTAGGTACATTAGGGGCTCTGTAAACGCAATGTGACGCCTGCAGACCATTCCATCTAAGTCTGCATTCCAAATGGCGCTCCTTCCCTTCCGAGCTCTGCCATGAGCCCAAACAGTGGTTTACCCCCCACACATGGGGTATCAGCATACTCAGGACAAATTGCACAACAACTTTTGGTGTCCAATTTCTTCTCTTACCCTTGGGAAAATAAGAAATTGGGGCAAAAAGATCATTTGTGTGAAAAAATATGATTTTTTATTTTTACGGCTCTGCATTATAAACTTCTGTGAAGCACTTGATGGGTCAAAGTGCTCACCACACATCTAGATAAGTTCCTTAGGGGGTCTACTTTCCAAAATAGTGTCACCGATGGGGGGTTTCAATGTTTAGGCACATCAGTGGCTCTCCAAACGCAACAAGGCGTCCCATCTCAACTCCTGTCAATTTTGCATTGAAAAGTCAAATGGCGCTCCTTCCCTTCCAAGCTCTGCCATGCGCCCAAACAGTGGTTTACCCCCATATATGGGGCATCAGCGTACTCAGAACAAATTGCACAACAACTTTTGGGGTTCAATTTCTTCTCTTACCCTTGGGAAAATAAAAAATGTGGGGCGATTTTTTATTTTTACGGCTCTGCATTATAAACTTCTGTGAAGTACTTGGTGGGTCAAACTGGTCACCACACATCTAGGTAAGTTCCTTAGGGGGTCTACTTGCCAAAATGGTGTCACTTGTGTGGGGGTTTCAATGTTTAGGCACTTCAGGGGATCTCCAAACGCAACATGGCGCCCCATCTCAATTCCAGTCAATTTTGCATTGAAAAGTCAAACGGCGCTCCTTCCCTTCCGAGCTCTGCCTTGAGCGCAAACAGTGGTTTACCCCCACATATGGGGTATTAGCGTACTCAGGACAAATTGTGCAACAACTTTTGGGGTCTATTTTCTCCTGTTACCCTTGGTAAAATAAAACAAATTGGAGCTGAATTAAATTTTGTGTGAAAAAAAGTTAAATGTTCATTTTTATTCAAACATTCCAAAAATTCCTGTGAAACACCTGAAGGGTTAATAAACTTCTTGAATGTGGTTTTGAGCACCTTGAGGGGTGCAGTTTTTAGAATGGTGCCACACTTGGGTATTTTCTATCATGTAGACCCCTCAAAATGACTTCAAATGAGATGTGGTCCCTAAAAAAAAATGGTGTTGTAAAAATAAGAAATTGCTGGTCAACTTTTAACCCTTATAACTCCGTAACAAAAAAAAATTTGGTTCCAAAATTGTGCTGATGTAAAGTAGACATGTGGGAAATGTTACTTATTATGTATTTTGTGTGACATATCTCTGTGATTTAAGGGCATAAGAATTCAAAGTTGGAAAATTGCAAAATTTTCAAAATTTTTGCCAAATTTCCATTTTTTTTCACAAATAAATGCAAGTCTTATCGAAGAAATTTTACCACTGTCATGAAGTACAATATGTCTTGAGAAAACAATGTCAGAATCATCAGGATCCGTTGAAGTATTCCAGAGTTATAACCTCATCATGGACAGTGGTCAGAATTGTAGAAAATGGCCCGGTCATTACCATGCAAACCACCTTTGGGGTTTAAGGGGTTAAAAACTACAGTAATTAGTAAGGTGACGAATCTCTGGAATTAGGGTCTCAGCCTCTACATCATGCTTTTTTCAGATGGGGTAGCAAAACCTCGTGACAGATTGATTTTATTATAAGGGAAACATTCTAGTTGGAGGAAATGAGTGAAGGCCATAGTATGAGAGAGACAACAACAGTAATTGCAAGAGTGAAGCCATTGGATATACACTCCCTGACAGAAGTTATGCCGCTTATCCATGGTATGTAAATAAAATCTTATAACCTGATGTTAAATTCATCCTTTGGTTTTATAAATTATTCTTTTGAAAGCTAAAACCCTCCTAAATGTGGTTTAGGTTAAGAAAATAAATTGGCATCAATGCAGAAATATTGATCAGTTAATGGACACAGAATGGTCAGATTTTGGCAACACAAAAGTTTTGTCGCCCACAGAAAGTAATGTGATATTCAAACAAATAATTAAAATACAAATATATGTTGCATAACATTGGTGAATGAAGTTGTGGTGCTATTAGAGTCATATTTATTATTTTGTGTGACTTCCATGAGTTTGAAGGACTGCATCCATGCGGTTCAACAATGATTCATACAATTTATTAATGAAGTTATCAGGAATGGCAAAGAATGCAGTCTTACATGCCTCCCAGAGTTCATCTAGATTCTTTGGTTTTGTCTTCCAAGCTTCCTCTTTCATCCTACCCCAAACATGCACAATGCTGTTCATGTCCGGTGACTGTGCTGGCCAGTCCTTGAGCACCTTGATCTTTTTTGCCTGGAGGAACATTGTTGTAGAGATGGATGTATGAGATGGAGCACCATCCTGCTACAGAATTTGACCCCTGTTATGATTTGGAATATAAGAGGTAGCTAATACTTCTTGATATTTTAGGCTATTGATATTGCCTTCCACCTTGCAAATGTTTCGCACACCCCCATACTGAATGTAACCCCAGACCATGATCTTTCCACCACTAAATTTAACTGTTTTCTGGGTGTATTTTGGATCCAGGCTCCAGTAGGTCTCCTGCAGTATTTGCGGCGGCTGTGGTGTAGTTCTACTGAAGATTCATCAGAGAAATCCACCTTCTGACACTTTTCCAGCGTCCATCTGTTTAGCAGGCTGTGGGACTTTGCAAATGCCACAGGGTTTTTTATTTGCCTTTTGTTTAGTGCTGGCTTCAGGGCACTGATTCGACCTTGGAGGCCATTTCGAGACAGAATCCTAAAAACTGTTCTAGTTGACACAGGGACTTGAGGTGACCAGGCCTGTTGGAGCTCTGCTGCAGTGGAATAGGGGCTTGCTTTGGATTTTCTAACCAACAAATGTTCCTCCTGAGCAGTTGTCTTCTGGGGTATGCCAGACCTGGGCTTGGCAAACACATCTCCAGTCTCTTCAAATCTTTTTTTTAATTCTTTGTACTTGACGCTGAGACACATAAAAGGTGCCAGCCACCTCAGCCGTGGATCTAATCTTCAGCCTCTTGATAATCCAGGCTTTGGTCGCAGGGTGGATTTTTGTCATGTGGTCAGAGCTCAAGTTGCAGTTCAAGTGAAGGTCTGGGGTGCTGGGTTTCTTTTCATACACACACACTAATTAACCGCAGGTGACAAAACTTTTGTGTTGCCAAAATCTGACCATTCTGTGTCCATTAAATGATCAATATTTCTGCATTGATACCAATTTATTTTCTTAACCTAAACCCCATTTTGGAGGGTTTCAGGTTTCAAAAGAATATTTTATACAACCAATGGATGAATTTATCGTCAGGTTATTAGCTTTTATTTACATAACATGTATAAGCGATATAACTTCTGTCAGGGAGTGTATAGTAGAATAGCAGAATTGCATCAAAAGCACACATAATGTATGCGGTTCAAAATACAAAAAACTGCAAAAAAAGCACTTTATAAACACTCCCTTACAATATATTTCAAAAACCTGACCGGCACATGCAAACATAGACTAAGTGTGAACAGGTGCTGAACCTAGAGTCGCCAACTCGTATATAGTTAAGTAAATAAGGCAGCACACTGCAGCGCTAAAACCTGCAAACTTGAAACACGAAATTTGAACTGCATTACTGCACTAGAAATACGAAAAATGAGAGCGTTTAGCGCATAAAAATGGCCAATTTTATGTGTACCTGGTAGCCCCTTTACGGCATCTCTCCCATACCAGGTCCTAAACTTGCCTTACCTCGCTGAGAATAAACGTCTCCATCTGAATGGGTACATGTGAAACCTCTTCCTAGACTAAAATTCTCTCTCTCTGTGGAGGGGTATTGGACCTGCTGTAATTAAAACACCTGAGGCTAGGAGGCGAAGTGCACGATCAGCAGGCTAAAGAATACATTTCAAAAACCTGACCGGCACATCCAAACATAGACTAAGTGTGAACAGGTGCTGAACCTAGAGTCGCCAACTCGTATATAGTTAAGTAAATAAGGCAGCACACTGCAGCGCTAAAACCTGCAAACTTGAAACATGAAATTTGAACTGCATTACTGCACTAGAAATATGAAAAATGAGAGCGTTTAGCGCATAAAAATGGCCAATTTTATGTGTACCTGGTAGCCCCTTTACGGCATCTCTCCCATACCAGGTCCTACACTTGCCTTACCTCGCTGAGAATAAACGTCTCCATCTGAATGGAAATGTATTCTCTAGCCTTCTGATCGTGCACTCCGCCTTCTAGCCACAGGTGTTTTAATTACAGCAGGTCCAGTGCCCCTCCACAGAGAGAGAGAATTTTAGTCTAGGAAGAGGTTTCACAGGTACCCATTCAGATGGAGACGTTTATTCTCAGCGAGGTAAGGCAAGTGTAGGACCTGGTATGGGAGAGATGCCGTAAAGGGGCTACCAGGTACACATAAAATTGGCCATTTTTATGCGCTAAACGCTCTCATTTTTCATATTTCTAGTGCAGTAATGCAGTTCAAATTTCGTGTTTCAAGTTTGCAGGTTTTAGCGCTGCAGTGTGCTGCCTTATTTACTTAACTCCCTTACAATATGTCGGGGAATGCAGACAAATAGTTAAAAATAAATAAATATATTTCCCCTAATGTGAATACAAATGTGAATAATAATTAGAGAAAATGTGCAATATAAAAAAATGCAAAATAACAACAATCTATAAATATATTTTGCTTCTGTGAAAATTCCTAATTAATGAAAAATCTATTTGTAAAACTCGACGCATTAAAAATATTATCATACCTAATAAAATAAAGGATGAAAAGTTTTAAAAAAATTCAAAATAATGACTATAATATCAATTTTACATTTCGTGGTCGAAAAAAATCCCATGTAAATTGTTCTTCCAAAAAATCTACATCTTGTTACTCAAAAGGTCTCAAGTAGAGTCTAAAAAACTTAAGGAAAAGAAAACTTAAGAAAAAAAAGAACATTGGGAGACAAATAACATTTAATTGGCTCTGTCCTTAAGCGGTTAAGAGATGTATTTGTAAAATCAGAAGTAATTTGCCTCATAAATATTGGTTATATGATAGAATATCATTCAATAAATGATGGTCGCTCCATTAATCAGGTAGTTTTGACATTTTTTGCAGCAGGACTAGCGTAGCAGTCAGTCAATCATGAGATCCAGTTGAAATGAATTAATACCAGGAGTGAAGGAAGATGTTTGAACATCTAAAAGAATATGTTCCGTGTTCTCCTAACCCCAGATGTAACCTCTCCTTCCATTACAAAGTTATGGAGAAATAAATTGAGCTCTCCACAATAGACAATCTTCTATCCTCTCTGCTTGTTAAACCCATGCCCTGGGTGAGACTAATAGCCACAAGGATTCCTTGATACCTGTGATGTTCCTTTTACTTTTTGCAGAATGCATTGAAAGCAAACCGTGACTTTTATTTGGTACCTGCAATATTCCCAAGATGTAAAATAAGAAATATGACAATTAAGTTAAATTAAAAGCTTGATACAATTACATGTTTTCTCCTATTAACGAAGCATTCTCAGAAATGAGGGATCGGTAAGAGAACATTAGATAATGAACAGTCCACCTTCTTGTCACCCAGTAGATAATATTCCTAAAATTGAGAAAATTGGCAGGAAAATTATCTAATTTCTATTGTTACAAACTATATATTTCTTACTTTTGGCAAAATAGTTTTACATAGGTGAAGTGACCATTAGGGTTGAGCGAAACGGGTCGAACATTTTCAAAAGTCGCCGACTTTTGGCTAAGTCGGGGTTTCATGAAACCCGATCCGACCCCTGTGCGGGTCGGCCATGCGGTACGCGACTTTCGCGCCAAAGTCGTGTTTCAATGACGCGAAAAGCGCCATTTCTCAGCCAATGAAGGTAAACGCAGAGTGTGGGCAGCGTGATGACATAGGTCCTGGTCCCCACCATCTTAGAGAAGGGCATTGCAGTGATTGGCTTGCTGTCTGCGACGTCACAGGGGCTATAAAGAGGCGTTCCCGCCGACCGCCATCTTACTGCTGCTGATCTGAGCTTAGGGAGAGGTTGCTGCCGCTTTGTCAGAAGCAGGGATAGCGTTAGGCAGGGTCCATTAACCACAAAACCGCTTGTGCTGCAGCGATTTGCACTGTCCAACACCACCCTCGGTGTGCAGGGACAGTGGAAGTTTTTTTTTTTTTTTCCCCTCAGCGCTGTAGCTCATTGGGCTGCCCTAGAAGGCTCCCTGATAGCTGCATTGCTGTGTGTACGCCGCTGTGCAAACCAACTGCTTTTTTCAAAGCACAAATCCTCTTGTTCCTTCCTTTCTGCACAGCTATCTTTTTTGTTTGTCCACACTTTTTATTTCATTTGTGCATCATTCAACTCTTTATTGCTGCCTGCCATACCTGGCTGAGATTACTGCAGGCAGGGAGATAGTAGCTGCCTGCCATACCTGGCTGAGATTACTGCAGGCAGGGAGATAGTAATTGTAGGACATTCCCTGTTTTTTTTTTTTTGTTTTTTTTTTTGGTGGGAGATTAAGATTGGCAATTTGGCATTTCTGCTAGAGTGCCATCCCTGTGTGTGCCATCTCTCTCACATAGTGGGCCATAGAAAGCCTTTTCATTTTTCTGTATTTTTTTTTGTGGGGTGTATAAATTCTCCCTGATAAAAATACAGTGGGAGATTAATATTGGCCTTTGGGCTTGTGTGCCAGTCCTGAGTGTGCCATCTCTCTCACAAATAGTGGGCCATAGAAAGCCTATTTTATTTTTTTTTGGGTATTATAAATTCTCCCTGAAAAAAAGGGAGATTAATATTGGCCTCTGGGCTTGTGTGCCAGTCCTGAGCGTGCCATCTGTGCCAGCCCTGAGCGTGCCATCTCTCTCACAAATAGTGGGCCATAGAAAGCCTATTTAATATTTTTTTTGGTTTTATAAATTCTCCCTGAAAAAAAGGGAGATTAATATTGGCCTCTGGGCTTGTGTGCCAGTTGTGAGCGTGCCATCTGTGCCAGTCCTGAGCGTGCCATCTCTCTCACAAATAGTGGGCCATAGAAAGCCTATTTAATTTTTTTTTTGGTTTTATAAATTTTCCCTGAAAAAAGGGAGATTAATATTGGCCTCTGGGCTTGTGTGCCAGTTGTGAGCGTGCCATCTGTGCCAGCCCTGAGCGTGCCATCTCTCTCACAAATAGTGGGCCATAGAAAGCCTATTTAATTTTTTTTTTGGTTTTATAAATTTTCCCTGAAAAAAGGGAGATTAATATTGGCCTCTGGGCTTGTGTGCCAGTTGTGAGCGTGCCATCTGTGCCAGTCCTGAGCGTGCCATCTCTCTCACAAATAGTGGGCCATAGAAAGCCTATTTAAATATTTTTTTGGTTTTATAAATTCTCCCAGAAAAAAAGGGAGATTAATATTGGCCTCTGGGCTTCTGTGCCAGTCCTGAGCGTGCCATCTGTGCCAGTCCTGAGCGTCCCATCTCTCTCACAAATAGTGGGCCATAGAAAGCCTATTTTTTTTTTTTTTTGGGTTTTAGAAATTCTCCCTGAAAAAAAAAGGGAGATTAATATTGCCCTTTGGGCTTGTGTGCCAGTACTAAGCGTGCCATCTCTCTCTCTCTCTCAGTCAGTGGGCCATAGAACGCCTATTTTTGGTTTTATTTGTTTTCTAAATTCTCCCTGAAAAAATCATTTTATTTTATTTGGTTTCTAAATTCTTCCTGATAAAATCATATTTTTTTTATTATTTTTTTTTCTAAAGTCTCCCTGAAAAAAAAAAAAAAAAAACAGTGGGAGATTAATATTGGCCTTTCTGCTTGTGTGCCAGTCTTGACTCCAGGGTGCGTCATCTCTCAGTCAGTGGGCCATAGAACGCCTATTTTTGTTTTTATTTGTTTTATAAATTCTCCCTGAAAAAATCATTTTATTTTATTTGGTTTCTAAATTCTTCCTGATAAAATCATATTTTTTTTATTATTTTTTTTTCTAAAGTCTCCCTGAAAAAAAAAAAAAACAAACAAACAAAAAAAACAGTGGGAGATTAATATTGGCCTTTCTGCTTGTGTGCCAGTCTTGACTCCTGGGTGTGCCATCTCTCTCTCTCTCTCTCTCTCTCTCTCTCCAATTGTGGTCCATAGAAAGCCTATATTTTTTTTCCTTGATTTGGGTTCCAAAATCTACCAGAGAAAATAACTACATCAATCATTGGTAGAAAAATATTGGCCTCTGGGCTTGTGTGCCACTCCTGACTCCTGTGTGCGTCATCTCTCAGTCAGTGGGCCATAGAACGCCTATTTTTGTTTTTATTTGTTTTATAAATTCTCCCTGAAAAAATCATTTTATTTTATTTGGTTTCTAAATTCTTCCTGATAAAATCATATTTTTTTTATTATTTTTTTTTCTAAAGTCTCCCTGAAAAAAAAAAAAAACAAACAAACAAAAAAAACAGTGGGAGATTAATATTGGCCTTTCTGCTTGTGTGCCAGTCTTGACTCCTGGGTGTGCCATCTCTCTCTCTCTCTCTCTCTCTCTCTCTCTCTCCAATTGTGGTCCATAGAAAGCCTATATTTTTTTTCCTTGATTTGGGTTCCAAAATCTACCAGAGAAAATAACTACATCAATCATTGGTAGAAAAATATTGGCCTCTGGGCTTGTGTGCCACTCCTGACTCCTGTGTGCGTCATCTCTCAGTCAGTGGGCCATAGAACGCCTATTTTTGTTTTTATTTGTTTTATAAATTCTCCCTGAAAAAATAATTTTATTTTATTTGGTTTCTAAATTCTTCCTGATAAAATCATATTTTTTTTATTATTTTTTTTTCTAAAGTCTCCCTGAAAAAAAACAAAAAAAAAAAAAAAAAACAAACCCCCAAAAAAAATGGGAGATTAATATTGGCCTTTCTGCTTGTGTGCCAGTCTTGACTCCTGGGTGTGCCATCTCTCTCTCTATCTCTCTCTCTCTCTCTCTCTCTCTCCAATTGTGGTCCATAGAAAGCCTATATTTTTTTTCCTTGATTTGGGTTCCAAAATCTACCAGAGAAAATAACTCCATCAATCATTGGTAGAAAAATATTGGCCTCTGGGCTTGTGTGCCACTCCTGATTCCTGTGTGCGTCATCTCTCACTCAGTGGCCCATAGAAAGCATATAGTTTGTTACATTTGTTTTCTAAATTCTCCCTGCAAAAATCTATTTTTTTTTGGGGGGGGGTTTCTAAAGTGTTCCTGAAAAAAATAAAAATAAAAAAAAAATAATAGTGTGACATTAATATTAACATTTGTGCTTCAGTGACAGTCCTGCGTGTGGGGCATCTCTCTAATTTGCAGCCACCAAAAAAAGAGTGTGTAACATTGGGCCTGATTTTCGCTGTGGTCTCACCAACCTGTAAAGGGGTAGCTAAATCATACTGAAGTTATAGCTCACCGTGTAAGTTGTGTGACTGCAACAAATAACGTTACTTTGGTTACGTTTTTAAAACAATGAGGAAGTCTAGTGGAAGAGGTCGTGGCCGGGGGCGTTCATTGTCAGCTGGTAATGAGGGTAGTGGTAGTGGTGGAGCATCAGGTGGTCGTGGGGAAAAAAATATTGCACCTAAGTCTGGAGCTGTGGAGCCAGGTTCGTCGTCCGGCTACACAAGGCCTCGAACGCTCCCTTTTCTGGGATTAGGAAAACCGCTTTTAAAGCCGGAGCAGCAAGAGCAAGTTTTGGCTTATCTTGCTGACTCAGCCTCTAGCTCTTTTGCCTCCTCTCGTGAAACTGGTAAAAGTAAAAGCAGCGCGTCGTTAGTGGATGTTCACGGTCAGGGACAAGTCACTTCCTTGTCCTCTTCAGCAAAAACAACAACAGAGAAGAATGCAGCAGGCGACACAACGGGTTACTCCATGGAGCTCTTTACACATACCGTCCCTGGCTTAGAAAGTGAAGCAGTTAACAGTCCATGCCCATTACAAGTTGAATCTGACATGGAGTGCACTGACGCACAGCCACAGCCAGACTACTATGCTGGTCCTTTGACTCAGACCACAACATTGCCCTCGCAGGGTGCTGATCAAGAATCAGACCCTGATGAGACTATGTTGCCCCATCACGAACGCTATACCACCGAACGACACGGTGACACAGACGAAGTTGCGCAGGAGGTACAAGAAGAGTTATTAGATGACCCAGTTCTTGACCCCAATTGGCAGCCATTGGGGGAACAGGGTGCAGGCGGCAGCAGTTCTGAAGCAGAGGAGGAGGAGGGGCCGCAGCAGGCATCAACATCGCCACAGGTTCCATCTGCCGGGCCCGTATCTTGCCCAAAACGCGTGGCAAAGCCAAAACCTGGTGGAGGACAGCGTGGCCATCCGGTTAAAGCTCAGTCTGCAATGCCTGAAAAGGTATCCGATGCTAGAAAGAGTGCAGTCTGGCATTTTTTTAAACAACATCCAATTGATCAGCGCAAAGTCATCTGTCAAAAATGTTCTACTTCCTTAAGCAGAGGTCAGAATCTGAAAAGTCTCAATACTAGTTGCATGCATAGACATTTAGCCACCATGCATTTGAAAGCTTGGACTAACTACCAAATGTCCCTTAAGGTTGTTGCACCCTCGGCCAATGAAGCTAGTCATCAACGCAACATCCCTTCCGGCAGTGTAGGACCACCATTTAGCGCACCACCTGCTGTATCTGTGCAGGTATCTTTGCCAGGCCAAAGCAGTCAGGGTCAGGGAATCACCAGTTTCGTAGTAGGAAACACTGCATCTAGGGCACCGGCGGCAACAATACCATCTCCCACCGTCTCTCAGTCTGCCATGTCCACCGGCACCCCCGCTAGTTCCACGATCTCCAGCTCTCCAGTCCAGCTCACCCTACATGACACTATGGTTAGAAAAAGGAAATACTTAGCCTCGCATCCGCGTACACAGGGTTTGAACGCCCACATAGCTAGACTAATCTCGTTAGAGATGATGCCCTACCGGTTAGTTGAAAGCGAAGCTTTCAAAGACCTAATGGACTACGCTGTACCACGCTACGAGCTACCCAGTCGACACTTTTTTTCCAGAAAAGCCATCCCAGCCCTCCACCAGCATGTTAAAGAGCGCATCGTCCATGCACTCAGGCAATCTGTGAGCACAAAGGTGCACCTGACAACAGATGCATGGACCAGTAGGCATGGCCAGGGACGTTACGTGTCCATCACGGCACACTGGGTAAATGTGGTGGATTCAGGGTCCACAGGGGACAGCAAGTTTGGGACAGTTCTGCCTAGCCCACGGTCTAGTAAACAGTTGTCTGTAGCCGTTCGCACCCCCTCCTCCTCCTCCTCCTCCTCGTCCTCCTGCAGAAGCAAGAGCTCGTCCACAGACCGCAGTCGCACAAACACTCCATCCGCACCTGCCACTGTTGCACACCAGGTCTCCCATTATGGGGCAGCTACTGGCAAACGTCAGCAGGCTGTATTGGCTATGAAGTGTTTGGGCGACAATAGACACACCGCGGAAGTTCTGTCCGAGTTCTTGCAGCAAGAAACGCAGTCGTGGCTGGGCACTGTAGATCTTGAGGCAGGCAAGGTAGTGAGTGATAACGGAAGGAATTTCATGGCTGCCATCTCTCTTTCCCAACTGAAACACATTCCTTGCCTGGCTCACACCTTAAACCTGGTGGTGCAGTGCTTCCTGAAAAGTTATCCGGGGTTATCCGACCTGCTCCTCAAAGTGCGTGGACTTTGCGCACATATCCGCCGTTCGCCTGTACACTCCAGCCGTATGCAGACCTATCAGCGTTCTTTGAACCTTCCCCAGCATCGCCTAATCATAGACGTTGCAACAAGGTGGAACTCAACACTGCACATGCTTCAGAGACTGTGCGAACAGAGGCGGGCTGTTATGTTTTTGTGGGAGGATACACATACACGGGCAGGCAGTAGGATGGCAGACATGGAGTTGTCAGGTGTGCAGTGGTCGAAGATTCAAGACATGTGTCAAGTCCTTCAGTGTTTTGAGGAATGCACACGGCTGGTTAGTGCAGACAACGCCATAATAAGCATGAGCATCCCCCTAATGCGTCTGCTGATGCAAAGTTTGACGCACATAAAGGATCAGGCGTCTGCACCAGAGGAAGAGGAAAGCCTTGATGACAGTCAGCGATTGTCTGGTCAGGGCAGTGTACATGACGAGGTACCGGGCGAAGAGGAGGTGGAGGATGAGGAGGATGATGGGGATGAGTATATTTTTAATGAGGAAGCTTTCCCGGGGGCACGGGAAATTGGTGGCGTGGCAAGGCCGGGTTCTGGTTTTTTGAGGGACACAAGTGACGTAGATTTGCCTGCAACTGCCCCTCAACCAAGCACAACCGCAGATTTGACAACGGGAACTTTGGCCCACATGGCGGATTATGCCTTGCGTATCCTCAAAAGGGACACACGCATTACAAAAATGATGAACGATGACGATTACTGGTTGGCCTGCCTCCTTGATCCTCGCTATAAAGGCAAATTGCAAAATATTATGCCACATGAGAACTTGGAACTAATATTAGCAACAAAACAATCAACTCTTGTTGACCGTTTGCTTCTGGCATTCCCTGCACACAGCGCCCGTGATCGTTCTCACACGAACTCCAGGGGCCAGCAGACCAGAGGTGTTAGAGGGGCAGAAATCAGAAGTGGCGTTGGCCAGAGGGGTTTTCTGACCAGGTTGTGGAGTGATTTTTCTATGACCGCAGACAGGACAGGTACTGCAGCATCAATTCAAAGTGACAGGAGACAACATTTGTCCAGTATGGTTACAAACTATTTTTCATCCCTTATCGACGTTCTCCCTCAACCGTCATTCCCATTTGATTACTGGGCATCCAAATTAGACACCTGGCCAGAATTGGCAGAATATGCATTGCAGGAGCTTGCTTGCCCGGCAGCTAGTGTCCTATCAGAAAGAGTATTCAGTGCTGCAGGTTCAATACTAACAGAAAAAAGGACTCGTCTGGCTACCCAAAATGTAGATGATCTAACCTTCATTAAAATGAACCACAACTGGATTTCAAAATCTTTTGCCCCACCCTGCCCGGCTGACACCTAGCTTTCCTATGAAAAGGTCTTGCCTGTGGACTATTCTGAATGACTTTTCCAATCTCGTAATTTTCTTCACCTGATTGTCCAGCATACGACATGTTTCCACCTCACGAAATGGCCAAACTCCCCACACGGGGCCGTGCTATCGCCACTTTGCGCTTGGACCCTTGAGAGTGCTGTTTGTCTGAAGAGGTGGGTGTGGCCGCTTTTGGTCGACGGCACTGCCACTGGGTCCCTCATAGTACAATAAAGTGTCTCTGGCGGTGGTGGTGCGCACCCAACGTCAGACACACCGTTGTAATATGAGGGGCCCTGTGCCTGTACCGCCGGCCACAAGACAGTTCCCCCCCCCAGCTCAAACAGTGCTCTACCACTAGCAAAATTATCTCTCACAGCTTCACCAATGTGTAGTCTAGGCGCTGACATCCTTCAATGCCTGGCACTGACAATACCATTGTTTTGACATTTTTGTTATGTTAGGCCTTCGAAGCCTGTCTGCGGTCCCTTCTTTCTACAACTACTACACTGACCAGGCCACTGCTGGCCGTGTTACCCTGGAACCAATTTAAAAGTGCCTACAGTCAGCCCAATTTTGTTATGTTAGGCCTTCGAAGACTGTCTGCCGTCACTCCTTCCACTAGACTTCCACTGACCAGACCACTGCTGCCCGTGTACCCCTGGAACCAATTTAAAAGTGCCTACAGCCAGCCCAAGTTTGTTATGTTAGGCCTTCGAAGCCTGTCTGCGGTCACTCCTTCCACTAGACTTCCACAGACCAGACCACTGCTGCCCGTGTACCCCTGGAACCAATTTAAAAGTGCCTACAGCCAGCCCAAGTTTGTTATGTTAGGCCTTCGAAGCCTGTCTGCGGTCACTCCTTCCACTAGACTTCCACAGACCAGACCACTGCTGCCCGTGTACCCCTGGAACCAATTTAAAAGTGCCTACAGCCAGCCCAAGTTTGTTATGTTAGGCCTTGGAAGCCTGTCTGCGGTCACTCCTTCCACTAGACTTCCACTGACCAGACCACTGCTGCCCGTGTACCCCTGGAACCAATTTAAAAGTGCCTACAGCCAGCCCAAGTTTGTTATGTTAGGCCTTGGAAGCCTGTCTGCGGTCACTCCTTCCACTAGACTTCCACTGACCAGACCACTGCTGCCCGTGTACCCCTGGAACCAATTTAAAAGTGCCTACAGCCAGCCCAAGTTTGTTATGTTAGGCCTTGGAAGCCTGTCTGCGGTCACTCCTTCCATTAGACTTCCACTGACCAGACCACTGCTGCCCGTGTACCCCTGGAACCAATTTAAAAGTGCCTACAGCCAGCCCAAGTTTGTTATGTTAGGCCTTGGAAGCCTGTCTGCGGTCACTCCTTCCATTAGACTTCCACTGACCAGACCACTGCTGCCCGTGTACCCCTGGAACCAATTTAAAAGTGCCTACAGCCAGCCCAAGTTTGTTATGTTAGGCCTTGGAAGCCTGTCTGCGGTCACTCCTTCCACTAGACTTCCACTGACCAGACCACTGCTGCCCGTGTACCCCTGGAACCAATTTAAAAGTGCCTACAGCCAGCCCAAGTTTGTTATGTTAGGCCTTCGAAGCCTGTCTGCGGTCACTCCTTCCACTAGACTTCCACAGACCAGACCACTGCTGCCCGTGTACCCCTGGAACCAATTTAAAAGTGCCTACAGCCAGCCCAAGTTTGTTATGTTAGGCCTTGGAAGCCTGTCTGCGGTCACTCCTTCCACTAGACTTCCACTGACCAGACCACTGCTGCCCGTGTACCCCTGGAACCAATTTAAAAGTGCCTACAGCCAGCCCAAGTTTGTTATGTTAGGCCTTGGAAGCCTGTCTGCGGTCACTCCTTCCACTAGACTTCCACTGACCATACACTGCTGCCCATGTACCCCTGGAACAAATTTAAAAGTGCCTACAGCCAGCCCAAGTTTGTTATGTTAGGCCTTCGAAGCCTGTCTGCGTCCCGTTCTTTCAACTACAACTACACTGACCAGGCCACTGATGGCCGTGTTCCCCTGGAACCAATTTTAACTTGCCTACAGCCAGCCCAATTTTAGGCCTTTGATGCCTGTCTGCCGTCACTCCTTCCACTAGGCCTCCACTGACCTGTCTATTGCTGCCCCTGTACCCCTTGAACCAACATCATTAAATATAAAAAAAATTAATTTGATTATAAAAAATAAGATCGTGTTGAGATCTCAAATGCAGACATTTTAACAATCAAAACAAACACACAACAAATATCTGGAACTGTACTACAAAGGTCCAACAGCTACAATTTCTTTCTCCTGCAAGAAGTTAACTGAAAGTTTTTTGGAGTTGTTAACACAGATATGGCATCCACCGAGTGTTGTCCTGTCGCGTCTCCTTTAAATTATTTCCAATAAGATGTTAAACTATTAATTTAATAAAATCAATAATTAAAAAAATAATTGAGTAAGTCAAAAGCACATTGCAAATAAACATTAATTACAAATCAAGAAGCATGGCGCGTCCGAGGGTGAGTAGATACCGAATAAGAATATAATCACCCTCGGACGCGCAATGCTTATTTAAAACAGCCTTCCTTCCTAAGAATCAGCCCTTCCGTGGTGTAGAGAGAGGTTGTGTTACACTCCAAGGTGTTCCCCAGGTTGCCTTTCCTGAGCTTCGATCTTCCGGCTCTCGTTTAGTAGCTGTTGGAAACTACGCTGCATTAGGCCTACTAATTGTGTATGGGTGAAACAGTGGCGCATCTGCGGTCCCTCCTTCCACTAGGCCTCCACTGACCTGTCTACTGCGGCCCGTGTACCCCTTGAACCAACCTAATAAAATATTTAAAAAATTAATTTGATTATAAAAAATAAGATCGTGTTGAGATCTCAAATGCAGACATTTTAACAATCAAAACAAACACACAACAAATATCTGGAACTGTACTACAAAGGTCCAACAGCTACAATTTCTTTCTCCTGCAAGAAGTTAACTGAAAGTTTTTTGGAGTTGTTAACACAGATATGGCATCCACCGAGTGTTGTCCTGTCGCGTCTCCTTTAAATCATTTCCAATAAGATGTTAAACTATTAATTTAATAAAATCAATAATTAAAAAAATAATTGAGTAAGTCAAAAGCACATTGCAAATAAACATTAATTACAAATCAAGAAGCATGGCGCGTCCGAGGGTGAGTAGATACCGAATAAGAATATAATCACCCTCGGACGCGCAATGCTTATTTACAACAGCCTTCCTTCCTAAGAATCAGCCCTTTCGTGGTGTAGAGAGAGGTTGTGTTACACTCCAAGGTGTTCCCCGGGTTGCCTTTCATGAGCTTCGATCTTCCGGCTCTCGTTTAGTAGTTGGTGGAAACTACGCTGCATTAGGCCTACAAATTTGGTATGGGGTGTAGAGACAGGTTGTGTTACACTCCAAGGTTTTCACCAGGTTGCCTTTCCTGAGCTTCGATCTTCATGCTCTCGTTTAGTAGTTGTAGAAAAGTACGCTGCATTAGGCCTACAAAATGGGTATGGGGTGGAGAGAGATGGTGTGTTACACTCCAAGGTGTTCCCCAGGTTGCCTTTCCTGAGCTTCGATCTTCATGCTCTCGTTTAGTAGGTGTCGGAAAGTAGGCTGCATTAGGCCTAAAAAATGGGGAATGGGGTGGAGAGAGATGGTGTGTTACACTCCAAGGTGTTCCCCAGGTTTCCTTGCCATTGCTTCGGTCTTCCGACTCTCGTTTAGTAGTTGTAGAAAAGTACACTGCATTAGGCCTAAAAAATGGGTATGGGGTGGAGAGAGATGGTGTGTTACACTCCAAGGTGTTCCCCAGGTTGCCTTTCCTGAGCTTCGATCTTCATGCTCTCGTTTAGTAGGTGTCGGAAAGTAGGCTGCATTAGGCCTACAAATTGGGTATGGGGTGGAGAGAGATGGTGTGTTACACTCCAAGGTGTTCCCCAGGTTTCCTTGCCATTGCTTCGGTCTTCCGACTCTCGTTTAGTAGTTGTAGAAAAGTACACAGCATTAGGCCTACAAAATGGGTATGGGGTGGAGAGAGATGGTGTGTTACACTCCAAGGTGTTCCCCAGGTTGCCTTTCCTGAGCTTCGATCTTCATGCTCTCGTTTAGTAGGTGTCGGAAAGTAGGCTGCATTAGGCCTAAAAAATGGGGAATGGGGTGGAGAGAGATGGTGTGTTACACTCCAAGGTGTTCCCCACGTTTCCTTGCCATTGCTTCGGTCTTCCGACTCTCGTTTAGTAGTTGTAGAAAAGTACACTGCATTAGGCCTAAAAAATGGGTATGGGGTGGAGAGAGATGGTGTGTTACACTCCAAGGTGTTCCCCAGGTTGCCTTTCCTGAACTTCGATCTTCATGCTCTCGTTTAGTAGGTGTCGGAAAGTAGGCTGCATTAGGCCTACAAATTGGGTATGGGGTGGAGAGAGATGGTGTGTTACACTCCAAGGTGTTCCCCAGGTTTCCTTGCCATTGCTTCGGTCTTCCGACTCTCGTTTAGTAGTTGTAGAAAAGTACACAGCATTAGGCCTACAAAATGGGTATGGGGTGGAGAGAGATGGTGTGTTACACTCCAAGGTGTTCCCCAGGTTGCCTTTCCTGAGCTTCTATCTTCAGGCTCTCATTAAATTGTGGTTAAATGGAACAACTGCATTTGGCGTACTAGTTGGTTTGGGGCCTACTATCGGTGTCTGCCACTCCTTGCTGTTCTCCTGGTTTCCTGTCCTGAAATTCCATTTTCAGCCTCTCGTTAAGTAGTTGTTAATGTTAGACTGCATTTGGCCTACTAGTTGGGTTGGGGCCTACTATCGGTGTCTGCCACTCCTTGCTGTTCTCCTCCACTGAACAAAGCTGTGCCGCCTGTTTACTACGGTTGCCAATTTTGAACTGCATTTCGACTACTTACTGATTTGGCCCTACTCTCTGTGTCAGCCTCTCATTCCAGTTGTCCTCCACTGCAATGCCCCCTGGTTATTCCTGTGTTACCAATTTTGAACTGCATTTAGCCCACTTTCTTCTTTGGGCCTATATCTGTGTTTCCACTTCATCGTGCCCATTGCCCAGCCAGTGATAGATGAGTCTGCTGGTACATTGACCCATAACGCAACATTCCCCGTGCACGCTACACAACAACATTGTGACCCTGCTGAAAGTCAGGTTGCTCTTCCCGCATACCATACCACCTTACACGGGGACAAAGAGGAAGGTGCAGATGAAAGTGCAGGTTCCTTCATCAGGTGGGGGGAGGAATACTAGTTGGCGACGTCACTGGCACAGGGCCTCTCATAGTACGCAAAAGTGTTGCTGCCGGTGGGAGGCGCCCCCGCCGTGCAAACACACCGCTGTACTTTGAGGGGCCCTGTGCCAGTGCCAATGACAACGAGTGGGCCCCCCCTGCTTGCTCAGGTTCACAGCACTTGCAAAGTTGAAATACTTACCTCTCCCTGCTCCACTGCCGTGACGTGGTCCAGATTTCCTGGGCGCACTAATTACTTGAACCAGCCCTACCCCCCACAACTTTAGCCAAATGACCCCCAATTTCAAATGCCTTCCAATTATTATAAGGTAAATTACGCTTGACAAGCTTCATTAAGAAGAATGGATGGTTTTGACATTAAAATGGGTACTCTAGGTGTTTTCCTGGCCCCCACTCACTGCCGACTATGCTGCCCCATTGACTTGCATTGGGTTTCGTGTTTCGGTCGATCCCGACTTTACGTCATAATCGGCCGATTTCACTCGACCCGACTTTGGACATAGTCGGGTTTCGCAAAACCCGGCTCGACTCTAAAAAGGTCAAGGTCGCTCAACTCTAGTGACCATTTCTACTTTTTTGCGTACACAGTTTTCGAGGATAAGTAGTGAATCTAGTACTGGTTTACTCCCTCCCTTGACACCGATTCTTATGTTCTGCTGTATGTACACGCTATATAAACATTACAACCTGTGAATTGTATTGTTGCAAAAATCAAGAATATTGTCTTTGCTGAGCCACCATCTAGATTTTCACCTCTGAGAGCAAAGTCACTTCTGCAGTCAGTGGCTTAACTAGAGGCTGATGGGTCCCAGGGCAAAATTTGGAATGGGCCCCTCACTGTATGCTGGTCGGATGTATGGGCCCTTGTAGCATTCTAAATCTCATAAAAACATATCTGTTTACCCCTGCCCCTTTCATTACGTACTAATGCCTCCCATTCTGGGCCCCTTTCTGGTAAATATGCCCCCAATTGTGGTGTATATGTCCCCAATTCTGGGCCCCTTCTTGGTATAAATGTCCCTAATCCTGAGCCCCTTCCTAGTATATAAGTCTCCCATCCTGGTATATATGTTCCCCATCCTGGAATATATGTTCCCCTTCTTGATATATATTTATTCCCCATCCTGGCATATACAGTACCAGGGCCGTATTTGGCCTTCATGCTCCCTAGGTACTTTTCATGGTCGCGCCCTTTACTGATGTCACACACTGAGTCTGTGCACAAGACATCTATGTAAGGCAGATCTGCTCTGTAAAAGACTTTAAAAAGCGCTAATTAAACACTAAAAGAATGAACATCTGCAGTTGCTATGCACAGGTTCAGTCTTTTGAGCATTTTCTAACACCTTCAGCTTTTCAAAGTCATCAATAGATTAAAATAGGTGACCTAACCATTGCTTCAGTAAGTAGAGGCCTAGTGATATAGAGACATGCTGTCTGCTCATTCACCCTCTTCTTTACAGAAGGTGTTCAAAGGGATGCCAGGAGCAGACAGGTGTCAGAGCGAGCCTGCAGCCACATTGTGTGCACCCACACTGACACTTGGCTGCTGCACTCATCCAGTGTCGCTGGTTTCACACTTGCGGTTTAATTCAAATCAGAAAAAAATCAGGTTTTTCAGCCAAATCCTGATCCTTTCAGGATCCAGTATATGCTGATTCACTTTAATGGTGTCAGGTAGAATTCAGTTACTTCAGGTTGTTTCCTGACACCATTAAAGTGAATGGACAAAAAACTGGATCATGAAAGGATCAGGATTTGGCTGAAAAACCTGATTTTGCCTGACTTAAAAAAAAAAATGCAAGTGTGAAACCAGCCTCAGTGAGTAAGCGCAGACCTGGAAGCTGATTTTAGACAGCACTCACTTTTACTAAAAGAGCGCTGAAAATAAAGACAAGCTTTAGTATACAAATACGACTTTTTTTCAAATGTTTTTAATATTTTTGTGTGGTTTACATATAGTCTAATAAAATTTGATATTTTTTTTATGGTGATCCCTGCCTGAATGCATGACGGTCTATTCTCTCCTTTTCTCATGGTCAGTATTAGGCAGCACTTTGGACGCAGCACATGTCTGCTCTGTCCAAAGTGCTACCTGCTTTTGAACGTAGGTGATTCCTTATGTGTTCATGGAACCGTGCAGAATCACCGCGTCCAAAATATTGTACGAGTGACATTTATCTTGCGGAGCCGGAGCAGTCAGGAAAGACGCGTCGCATGTGTGCATGTGTCGCATTCTATGCAGCTGAATGCTCCGATCCGAGTGGCAGCGGCAGTGCCAGGTTTTGACGTGCGAGACTTGTCCGAGTATCTCGCATGTCAGTATGAGCCCTTACACACTTATACACACACACACGCTCACACACACATGCTCATACACACACACAATGCTATGCAGCTGCCCTCGTAGACTACTAACACCATGGCCCATTCCCTATACACAGCAAATGACAGATCTCTAATCTTCAGCAGCTCAGGTTCTGCTCTTCATTGGAGCGCTCCTCACCATTCTTCACGCCGGCCGCTGCGTCCCCGCCTCTTCTGCCCCAATCTGCGTTACCAGCAGCAGCAGTGTGACAAGGTAGCAGCATGATGACCTCATCTCACTGCTACATGCTAGGCCGCGGTGCGGGAAAAAACGCAATGCTCTGCTCTGTGACGGATAGCATGCATTCAAATGTATTCGCATCTCAAAGAGGTGAATACATGTGGATGCATCATGCAAGATCAGGAAGGAGTCCGCCAGCCAGGCTGCAAATTAAGTTTTGGCAGCCGCAATCAAAAGTACAGTGCCGGTCCTGCGGAGGCCTTGGACAGCTGCCTGTGGACCGGCCCAGGGAGAAAATGCATCCCTGCCACCCAGCCCAACCTGCCACTGCCAGCCTCCCCTGTTCCCCTGTATATAGCAGCTCCAGCTTCCCCTCTTCACCAGTATACAATACCTCCATCCTCCCCTGTCACTAGTATATAGCAGCCCCATCCTCCCCTTTTCACAAGTATACAGAAGCTCCAGCCACCCCTGTTCACCAGTATATAGCAGCTCCAGCCTCCCCTGTTCACCAGTATATAGCAGCACCAGCCTCCCCTGTTCCCCAGTATATAGCAGCACCAGCCTCCCTTGTTCCCCAGTATATAGCAGCTTCAGCTTCCTTTGTTCCCCAGTACATAGCAGCTCCAGGCTCCCCTGTCACCAGTATATAGCAGCTCCAGCCTCCCCTGTCACCAGTATATAGCAGCTCCATCCTCCCCTGTCACCAGTATATAGCAGCTCCAGCCTCCCCTGCTCACCAGTATATAGCAGCTCAAGCCTCCCCTGTTCCCCAGTCTATAGCAGCTCCAGCCTCCCCTGTCACTAGTATATAGCAGCTCCAGCCTCCCCTGTCGCCAGTGTATAGCAGCTCCAGCCTCCCCTGTTGACCAGTATGTAGCAGCCCCAGCCTTTCCTGTTCACCAGTATATAGCAGCTCCAGCCTCCCCTGTTCCCCAGTATATAGCAGCTCCAGCCTCCCCTGTTCCCCAGTATATAGCAGCACCAGCCTCCCCTGTTAACCAGTACATAACAGCTCCAGCCTCCCCTGTTCGCCAGTATACAATAGCTCCAGCCTCCCCTGTCACTAGTAGGGTTGAGCGACCTTGACCTTTTTAGAGTCGAGCCGTGTTTCGCGAAACCCGACTATCTTAGAAGTCGAGTCGAGTGGAATCGGCCGATTATCGCGAAAAGTCGGGTATCGCCCGAAACACGAAATCCAATGCAAAACAATGGGGGAGCATAGTCGGCAGTGAGTGGAGGCCAGGAAAACACCTACACTGCCCATTTTAATGGCAAAAACATCTATTCTTGTTAAAGAAGCTTGTCAATCGTAATTTACCTTATAATAATTGGAAGGCATTTGAAATTGGGGGTCATTTGGCTAAAGTTGTGGGGGGTAGGGCTGGTTCAAGTAATTAGTGGGCCCAGTAAATCTGGACCACGTCACGGCAGTGGAGCAGGGAGAGGTAAGTATTTCAACTTTGCAAGTGCTGTGATCCTGAGCAAGCAGGGGGGGCCCAATCGTTGGCATTGGCACTGGCACAGGGCCCCTCAAAGTACAGCGGTGTGTTTGCACGGTGGGGGCGCCTCCCACCGGCAGCAACACTTTTGCGTACTATGAGAGGCCCTGTGCCAGTGACGTCGCCAACTAGTATTCCTCCCCCTACCTGATGAAGGAACCTGCACTTTCATCTGCACCTTCCTCTTTGTCCCCATGTAAGGTGGTATGGTATGCGGGAAGAGGAACCTGACTTTCAGCAGGGTCACAATCTTGCTGTGTAGCGTGCACGGGGAATTTTGCGTTATGGGTCAATGTACCAGCAGACTCATCTATCACTGGCTGGGCAATGGGCAGGATGAGGAGGAAACACAGATATAGGCCCAAAGAATAAAGTGGGCTAAATGCAGTTCAAAATTGGTAACACAGGACTAACCAGGGGGCATTGCAGTGGAGGACAACTGGAATGAGAGGCTGACACAGAGAGTAGGCCCAAATCAGTAAGTAGTCGACATGCAGTTCAAAATTGGCGACCGTAGTAAACAGGCGGCCCAGCTTTGTTCAGTTGAGGAGAACAGCAAGGAGTGGCAGACACCGATAGTAGGCCCCAACCCAACTAGTAGGCCAAATGCAGTCTAACATTAACAACTACTTAACGAGAGCCTGAAAATGGAATTTCAGGACAGGAAACCAGGAGAACAGCAAGGAGTGGCAGACACCGATAGTAGGCCCCAAACCAACTAGTACGCCAAATGCATTGTTCCATTTAACCACAATTTAATGAGAGCCTGAAGATAGAAGTTCAGGAAAGGCAACCTGGAGAACACCTTGGAGTGTAACACACCATCTCTCTACACCCCATACCCAATTTGTAGGCCTAATGCAGCGTAGTTTCCAACAACTACTAAACGAGAGCCGGAAGATCGAAGCTCAGGAAAGGCAACCTGGAGAACACCTTGGAGTGGAACACACCATCTCTCTACACCCCATACCCAATTTGTAGGCCTAATGCAGTGTAGTTTCCAAGAACTACTAAACGAGAGCCGGAAGATCGAAGCTCAGGAAAGGCAACCTGGAGTACACCTTGGAGTGGAACACACCATCTCTCTACACCCCATACCCAATTTGTAGGCCTAATGCAGCGTAGTTTCCAACAACTACTAAACGAGAGCCGGAAGATCGAAGCTCAGGAAAGGCAACCTGGAGAACACCTTGGAGTGGAACACACCATCTCTCTACACCCCATACCCAATTTGTAGGCCTAATGCAGTGTAGTTTCCAACAACTACTAAACGAGAGCATGAAGATCGAAGCATTGGCGAGGAAACCTGGGGAACACCTTGGAGTGGAACACACCATCTCTCTACACCCCATACCCAATTTGTAGGCCTAATGCAGCGTAGTTTCCAACAACTACTAAACGAGAGCCGGAAGATCGAAGCTCAGGAAAGGCAACCTGGAGAAAACCTTGGAGTTCAACACACCATCTCTCTACACCCCATACCCAATTTGTAGGCCTAATGCAGTGTAGTTTCCAAGAACTACTAAACGAGAGCCGGAAGATCGAAGCTCAGGAAAGGCAACCTGGAGAACACCTTGGAGTGGAACACACCATCTCTCTACACCCCATACCCAATTTGTAGGCCTAATGCAGTGTAGTTTCCAACAACTACTAAACGAGAGCATGAAGATCGAAGCATTGGCGAGGAAACCTGGGGAACACCTTAGAGTGGAACACACCATCTCTCTACACCCCATACCCAATTTGTAGGCCTAATGCAGTGTAGTTTCCAACAACTACTAAACGAGAGCCGGAAGATCGAAGCTCAGGAAAGGCAACCTGGAGAACACCTTGGAGTGGAACACACCATCTCTCTACACCCCATACCCAATTTGTAGGCCTAATGCAGTGTAGTTTCCAAGAACTACTAAACGAGAGCCGGAAGATCGAAGCTCAGGAAAGGCAACCTGGAGAACACCTTGGAGTGGAACACACCATCTCTCTACACCCCATACCCAATTTGTAGGCCTAATGCAGTGTAGTTTCCAACAACTACTAAACGAGAGCATGAAGATCGAAGCATTGGCGAGGAAACCTGGGGAACACCTTAGAGTGGAACACACCATCTCTCTACACCCCATACCCAATTTGTAGGCCTAATGCAGCGTAGTTTCCAACAACTACTAAACGAGAGCCGGAAGATCGAAGCTCAGGAAAGGCAACCTGGAGAACACCTTGGAGTGGAACACACCATCTCTCTACACCCCATACCCAATTTGTAGGCCTAATGCAGTGTAGTTTCCAAGAACTACTAAACGAGAGCCGGAAGATCGAAGCTCAGGAAAGGCAACCTGGAGAACACCTTGGAGTGGAACACACCATCTCTCTACACCCCATACCCAATTTGTAGGCCTAATGCAGTGTAGTTTCCAACAACTACTAAACGAGAGCATGAAGATCGAAGCATTGGCGAGGAAACCTGGGGAACACCTTGGAGTGGAACACACCATCTCTCTACACCCCATACCCAATTTGTAGGCCTAATGCAGCGTAGTTTCCAACAACTACTAAACGAGAGCCGGAAGATCGAAGCTCAGGAAAGGCAACCTGGAGAACACCTTGGAGTGGAACACACCATCTCTCTACACCCCATACCCAATTTGTAGGCCTAATGCAGTGTAGTTTCCAACAACTACTAAACGAGAGCATGAAGATCGAAGCATTGGCGAGGAAACCTGGGGAACACCTTGGAGTGGAACACACCATCTCTCTACACCCCATACCCAATTTGTAGGCCTAATGCAGCGTAGTTTCCAACAACTACTAAACGAGAGCCGGAAGATCAAAGCTCAGGAAATGCAACCTGGAGAACACCTTGGAGTGGAACACACCATCTCTCTACACCCCATACCCAATTTGTAGGCCTAATGCAGTGTAGTTTCCAACAACTACTAAACGAGAGCATTAAGATCGAAGCAATGGCGAGGAAACCTGGGGCACACCTTGGGGAGGCAGACACCGTTAGTAGGCCCTACCAAAGTTGTACCCCCAATGCAGTTTTAAAATTCCTAGAGGCTGAAAACAAGACTATTGACGCTCAGCTTTTTTCAAAGGAACACAGCTGAATTGAGTGGCGCAGACAGACACAGGTAGTAGGACTTAACCCAAAAATGTGGCTCACTGCAGCTTAAAAAAGTTACAGGGGTACACAAGCAGCAGTGCTCTGGGCAGTGGAGGACAATTTCAATAGTGGACCGCAGACAGACTTTGTACGCCTACTATTAAAAAAAGGATGCTCTATGCAAGTAAAAATAGGTTCCAGGGGTCCACGGGCAGCAGTGGTGTGGTCAGTGGAGGCCTAGTGGAAGGAGTGACCGCAGACAGGCATTGAAGGCCTAAAATAATAACACATGGCTGTAGGCAATTTTAAATTGGTTCCAGGGGTACACGGGCAGCAGTGGCCTGGTCAGTGTAGTAGTAGTAGAAAGAACGGACTGCAGACAGGCATCGAAGGCCTAAAATAAAAAAATTGGGCTGGCTGTAGGCAATTTTAAATTGGTTCCAGGGGTACACGGGCAGCAGTGGTGTGGTCAGTGGAGGCATATTGTAAGGAGTGACCGCAGACAGGCATCGAAGGCCTAAAATAATAACACATGGCTGTAGGCAATTTTAAATTGGTTCCAGGGGTACACGGGCAGCAGTGGTGTGGTCAGTGGAGGCCTAGTGGAAGGAGTGACCGCAGACAGGCATCGAAGGCCTAAAATAATAACACATGGCTGTAGGAAATTTTAAATTGGTTCCAGGGGTACACGGGCAGCAGTGGTGTGGTCAATGGAGGCCTAGTGGAAGGAGTGACCGCAGACAGGCATCGAAGGCCTAAAATAATAACACATGGCTGTAGGCAATTTTAATTTGGTTCCAGGGGTACACGGGCAGCAGTGGTGTGGTCAGTGGAGGTCTAGTGGAAGGAGTGATCGCAGACAGGCATCGAAGGCCTAAAATAATAACACATGGCTGTAGGCAATTTTAAATTGGTTCCAGGGGTACACGGGCAGCAGTGGTGTGGTCAGTGGAGGCCTAGTGGAAGGAGTGACCGCAGACAGGCATCGAAGGCCTAAAATAATAACACATGGCTGTAAGCAATTTTAAATTGGTTCCAGGGGTACACGGGCAGCAGTGGTGTGGTCAGTGGAGGCCTAGGGGAAGGAGTGACCGCAGACAGGCATCGAAGGCCTAAAATAATAACACATGGCTGTAGGCAATTTTAAATTGGTTCCAGGGGTACACGGGCAGCAGTGGTGTGGTCAGTGGAGGCCTAGTGGAAGGAGTGACCGCACACAGGCATCGAAGGCCTAAAATAATAACACATGGCTGTAGGCAATTTTAAATTGGTTCCAGGGGTACACGGGCAGCAGTGGCCTGGTCAGTGTAGTAGTAGTAGAAAGAACGGACCGCAGACAGGCATCGAAGGCCTAAAATAATAACACATGGCTGTAGGCAATTTTAAATTGGTTCCAGGGGTACACGGGCAGCAGTGGCCTGGTCAGTGTAGTAGTAGTAGAAAGAACGGACCGCAGACAGGCATCGAAGGCCTAAAATAAAAAAATTGGGCTGGCTGTAGGCAATTTTAAATTGGTTCCAGGGGTACACGGGCAGCAGTGGTGTGGTCAGTGGAGGCATATTGTAAGGAGTGACCGCAGACAGGCATCGAAGGCCTAAAATAATAACACATGGCTGTAGGCAATTTTAAATTGGTTCCAGGGGTACACGGGCAGCAGTGGTGTGATCAGTGGAGGCCTAGTGGAAGGAGTGACCGCAGACAGGCTTCGAAGGCCTAACATAACAAAAATGTCAATACAATGGTATTGTCAGTGGCAGGCATTGAAGGATGTCAGCGCATAGACTAAACATTGGTGGAGCTGTGAGATAATTTTGCAAGTGGTAGAGCACTGTTTGAGCTGGGGGGGGAACTGTCTTGTGGCCGGCGGTACAGGCCCAGGGCCCCTCATATTACAACGGTGTGTCTGACGTTGGGTGCGCACCACCACCGCCAGAGACACTTTATTGTACTATGAGGGACCCAGTGGCAGTGCCGTCGACCAAAAGCGGGCACACCCACCTCTTCAGACAAACAGCACTCTCACGGGTGCTTTTGCCAAGTGTCGATACCACGGCCCCGTGTGGGGAGTTTGGCCATTTAGTGAGGTGTAAACATGTCGTATGCTGGACAATCAGGTGCAGAAAATTACGAGATTGGAAAAGGCATTCAGAATAGTCCACAGGCAAGACATTTTCATAGGATAGCTAGGTGGCGGCCGGGCAAGGTGGGGCAAAAGATTTCGAAATCCAGTTGTGGTTCATTTTAATGAAGGCTAGATCATCTACATTTTGGGTAGCCAGACAAGTCCTTTTTTCTGTTAGTATTGAACCTGCAGCACTGAATACTCTTTCTGATAGGACACTAGCTGCCGGGCAAGCAAGCTCCTGCAATGCATATTCTGCCAATTCTGGCCAGGTGTCTAATTTTGATGCCCAGTAATCAAATGGGAATGACGGTTGAGGGAGAACATCGATAAGGGATGAAAAATAGTTTGTAACCATACTGGACAAATGTTGTCTCCTGTCACTTTGAATTGATGCTGCAGTACCTGTCCTGTCTGCGGTCATAGCAAAATCACTCCACAACCTGGTCAGAAAACCCCTCTGGCCAACGCCACTTCTGATTTCTGCCCCTCTAACTCCTCTGGTCTGCTGGCCCCTGCTGCTCGTGTGAGAACGATCACGGGCGCTGTGTGCAGGGAATGCCAGAAGCAAACGGTCAACAAGAGTTGATTGTTTGGTTGCTAATATTAGTTCCAAGTTCTCATGTGGCATTATATTTTTCAATTTGCCTTTATAGCGAGGATCAAGGAGGCAGGCCAACCAGTAATCGTCATCGTTCATCATTTTAGTTATGCGTGTGTCCCTTTTGAGGATACGTAAGGCATAATCCGCCATGTGGGCCAAAGTTCCAGTAATCAAATCTGCGGTTGTGCTTGGTTGAGGGGCAGTTTCAGGCAAATCCACGTCACTTGTGTCCCTCCAAAAACCAGAACCCGGCCTTGCCGCGCCACCAATTTCCAGTGGCCCCGGAAAAGCTTCCTCATTAAAAATATAATCATCCCCATCATCCTCCTCGTCCTCCTCCTCCTCTTCGCCCGCTAACTCGTCCTGTACACTGCCCTGGCCAGACAATGGCTGACTGTCATCAAGGCTTTCCTCTTCCTCAGCTGCAGACGCCTGATCCTTTATGTGCGTCAAACTTTGCATCAGCAGACGCATTACATAGTAACATAGTAACATAGTTAGTAAGGCCGAAAAAAGACATTTGTCCATCCAGTTCAGCCTATATTCCATCATAATAAATACCCAGATCTACGTCCTTCTACAGAACCTAATAATTGTATGATACAATATTGTTCTGCTCCAGGAAGACATCCAGGCCTCTCTTGAACCCCTCGACTGAGTTCGCCATCACCACCTCCTCAGGCAAGCAATTCCAGATTCTCACTGCCCTAACAGTAAAGAATCCTCTTCTATGTTGGTGGAAAAACTTTCTATCCTCCAGACGCAAAGAATGCCCCCTTGTGCCCGTCACCTTCCTTGGTATAAACAGATCCTCAGCGAGATATTTGTATTGTCCCCTTATATACTTATACATGGTTATTAGATCGCCCCTCAGTCGTCTTTTTTCTAGACTAAATAATCCTAATTTCGCTAATCTATCTGGGTATTGTAGTTCTCCCATCCCCTTTATTAATTTTGTTGCCCTCCTTTGTACTCTCTCTAGTTCCATTATATCCTTCCTGAGCACCGGTGCCCAAAACTGGACACAGTACTCCATGTGCGGTCTAACTAGGGATTTGTACAGAGGCAGTATAATGCTCTCATCATGTGTATCCAGACCTCTTTTAATGCACCCCATGATCCTGTTTGCCTTGGCAGCTGCTGCCTGGCACTGGCTGCTCCAGGTAAGTTTATCATTAACTAGGATCCCCAAGTCCTTCTCCCTGTCAGATTTACCCAGTGGTTTCCCGTTCAGTGTGTAATGGTGATATTGATTCCCTCTTCTCATGTGTATAACCTTACATTTATCATTGTTAAACCTCATCTGCCACCGTTCAGCCCAAGTTTCCAACTTATCCAGATCCATCTGTAGCAGAATACTATCTTCTCTTGTATTAACTGCTTTACATAGTTTTGTATCATCTGCAAATATCGATATTTTACTGTGTAAACCTTCTACCAGATCATTAATGAATATGTTGAAGAGAACAGGTCCCAATACTGACCCCTGCGGTACCCCACTGGTCACAGCGACCCAGTTAGAGACTATACCATTTATAACCACCCTCTGCTTTCTATCACTAAGCCAGTTACATTAGGGGGATGCTCATGCTTATTATGGCGTTGTCTGCACTAACCAGCCGTGTGCATTCCTCAAAACACTGAAGGACTTGACACATGTCTTGAATCTTCGACCACTGCACACCTGACAACTCCATGTCTGCCATCCTACTGCCTGCCCGTGTATGTGTATCCTCCCACAAAAACATAACAGCCCGCCTCTGTTCGCACAGTCTCTGAAGCATGTGCAGTGTTGAGTTCCACCTTGTTGCAACGTCTATGATTAGGCGATGCTGGGGAAGGTTCAAAGAACGCTGATAGGTCTGCATACGGCTGGAGTGTACGGGCGAACGGCGGATATGTGAGCAAAGTCCACGCACTTTGAGGAGCAGGTCGGATAACCCCGGATAACTTTTCAGGAAGCACTGCACCACCAGGTTTAAGGTGTGAGCCAGGCAAGGAATGTGTTTCAGTTGGGAAAGAGAGATGGCAGCCATGAAATTCCTTCCGTTATCACTCACTACCTTGCCTGCCTCAAGATCTACAGTGCCCAGCCACGACTGCGTTTCTTGCTGCAAGAACTCGGACAGAACTTCCGCGGTGTGTCTGTTGTCGCCCAAACACTTCATAGCCAATACAGCCTGCTGACGTTTGCCAGTAGCTGCCCCATAATGGGAGACCTGGTGTGCAACAGTGGCAGCTGCGGATGGAGTGGTTGTGCGACTGCGGTCTGTGGACGAGCTCTCGCTTCTGCAGGAGGACGAAGAGGAGGAGTAGGGGGTGCGAATGGCTACAGCCAACTGTTTCCTAGACCGTGGTCTAGGCAGAACTGTCCCAAACTTGCTGTCCCCTGTGGACCCTGCATCCACAACATTCACCCAGTGTGCAGTGATGGACACGTAACGTCCCTGGCCATGCCTACTGGTCCATGCATCTGTTGTCAGGTGCACCTTTGTGCTCACAGATTGCCTGAGTGCATGGACGATGCGCTCTTTAACATGCTGGTGGAGGGCTGGGATGGCTTTTCTGGAAAAAAAGTGTCGACTGGGTAGCTCGTAGCGTGGTACAGCGTAGTCCATCAGGGCTTTGAAAGCTTCGCTTTCAACTAACCGGTAGGGCATCATCTCTAACGAGATTAGTCTAGCTATGTGGGCGTTCAAACCCTGTGTACGCGGATGCGAGGCTAAGTACTTCCTTTTTCTAACCATAGTCTCATGTAGGGTGAGCTGGACTGGAGAGCTGGAGATCGTGGAACTAGCGGGGGTGCCGGTGGACATGGCAGACTGAGAGACGGTGGGAGATGGTATTGTTGCCGCCGGTGCCCTAGATGCAGTGTTTCCTACTACGAAACTGGTGATTCCCTGACCCTGACTGCTTTGGCCTGGCAAAGAAACCTGCACAGATACTGCAGGTGGTGCGGAAAATGGTGGCCCTACACTGCCGGAAGGGATGTTGCGTTGCTGACTAGCTTCATTGGCCGAGGGTGCTACAACCTTAAGGGACGTTTGGTAGTTAGTCCAGGCTTGCAAATGCATGGTGGTTAAATGTCTATGCATGCAACTTGTGTTGAGACTTTTCAGATTCTGTCCTCTGCTTAAGGTAGTTGAACATTTTTGACAGATGACTTTGCCCTGATCAATTGGATGTTGTTTAAAAAAATGCCAGACTGCACTCTTTCTAGCATCGGATACCTTTTCAGGCATTGCAGA
This sequence comes from Ranitomeya imitator, assembly GCF_032444005.1. Lineage (NCBI taxonomy): Eukaryota > Metazoa > Chordata > Amphibia > Anura > Dendrobatidae > Ranitomeya > Ranitomeya imitator. Next base: position 790,226,397 of record NC_091284.1, on the reverse strand, counting down.
GTGAGCTTTAACCGGATGGCCACGCTGTCCTCCAACAGGTTTTAGCTTTGCCACGCGTTTTGGGCAAGATACGGGCCCGGCAGATGGAACCTGTTGCGATGTTGATACCTGCTGCGGCCCCTCCTCCTCCGCTTCAGAACTGCTGCCGCCTGCACCCTGTTCCCCCAATGGCTGCCAATCGGGGTCAAGAACTGGGTCATCTATTAGCTCTTCTTGTAGCTCGTGTGCAACTTCGTCTGTGTCACCGTGTCGGTCGGTGGTATAGCGTTCGTGATGGGGCAACATAGTCTCATCAGGGTCTGATTCTTGATCATTACCCTGCGAGGGCAATGTTGTGGTCTGAGTCAAAGGACCAGCATAGTAGTCTGGCTGTGGCTGTGCATCAGTGCACTCCATGTCAGATTCAACTTGTAATGGGCATGGACTGTTAACTGCTTCACTTTCTAAGCCAGGGACGGTATGTGTAAAGAGCTCCATGGAGTAACCCGTTGTGTCGCCTGCTGCATTCTTCTCTGTTGTTGTTTTTGCTGAAGAGGACAAGGAAGCGACTTGTCCCTGACCGTGAACATCCACTAACGACGCGCTGCTTTGACATTTACCAGTTTCACGAGAGGAGGCAAAAGAGCTAGAGGCTGAGTCAGCAAGATAAGCCAAAACTTGCTCTTGCTGCTCCGGCTTTAAAAGCGGTTTTCCTACTCCCAGAAAAGGGAGCGTTCGAGGCCTTGTGTAGCCAGACGACGAACCTGGCTCCACAGCTCCAGACTTAGGTGAAATATTTTTTTTCCCACGACCAGCTGATGCTCCACCACTACCACTACCCTCATTACCAGCTGACAATGAACGCCCCCGGCCACGACCTCTTCCACCAGACTTCCTCATTGTTTTAAAAACGTAAACAAACTAACGGTATTTGTTGCTGTCACACAACTTACACGGTGAGCTATAACTTCAGTATGATTTAGCTACCCCTTTACAGGTGAGTGAGACCACAACGAAAATCAGGCACAATGTTACACACTCTGTTGTTGGTGGCAACAAATGAGAGAGATGCCACACACGCAGGACTGTCACTGAAGCACAAATGTAAATATTAATCTCCCACTGATTTGTTTTTTTTTTTTTTTTCAGGGAGACTTTAGGAAAAAAAAATAATAGAATAAAATGATTTTTTCAGGAAGAATTTAGAAACCAAATAAAATAAAATGATTTTTTCAGGGAGAATTTAGAAAACAAATAAAACAAAAAAAGGCTTTCTATGGCCCACTGAGTGAGAGATGACGCACACAGGAGTCAGGAGTGGCACACAAGCCCAGAGGTCAATATTTATCTCCCACTGATTGATGTAGTGATTTTTTCAGGTAGATTTTGGAACCCAAATCAAGCTAAAAAAATAATAGGCTTTCTATGGCCCACAATTGGAGAGAGAGAGAGAGAGATGGCACACCCAGGAGTCAAGACTGGCACACAAGCAGAAAGGGCAATATTAATCTCCCACTGATTTGTTTTTTTTTTTTTTTCAGGGAGACTTTAGGAAAAAAAAATAATAGAATAAAATGATTTTTTCAGGAAGAATTTAGAAACCAAATAAAATAAAATGATTTTTTCAGGGAGAATTTAGAAAACAAATTAAAAAAAAGGCTTTCTATGGCCCACTGAGTGAGAGATGACGCACACAGGAGTCAGGAGTGGCACACAAGCCCAGAGGCCAATATTTATCTCCCACTGATTGATTTATTGATTTTTTCAGGTAGAATTTAGAACCCAAATAAAGCAAAAAAAAAAAAATGGGCTTTCTATGGCCCACTGAGTGAGTGATGATGCACACAGGAGTCAGGAGTGGCACACAAGCCCTGAGGCCAATATTTTTCTCCCACTGATTGATGTAGTGATTTTTTCAGGTAGATTTTAGAACCCAAATCAAGCAAATAAATAAATAGGCTTTCTATGGCCCACTATTTGTGAGAGAGATGGCACGCTCAGGACTGGCACACAAGCCCAGAGGCCAATATTAATCTCCCACTTTTTTTTTTTTTTGTTCCAGGGAAAATTTATAAACCCAATTAAAAAAATAATAAATAGGCTTTCTATGGCCCACTATCTGAGAGAGAGAGATGGCACGCTTAGGACTGGCACACAAGCCCAAAGGCCAATATTAATCTCCCATTCATTGATTTATTGATTTTTTCAGGTAGAATTTAGAACCCAAATAAAGCAAAAAAAAAAAAAAAAGGGCTTTCTATGGCCCACTGAGTGAGTGATGATGCACACAGGAGTCAGGAGTGGCACACAAGCCCCGAGGCCAATATTTTTCTCCCACTGATTGATGTAGTGATTTTTTCAGGTAGATTTTAGAACCCAAATCAAGCAAAAAAATAAATAGGCTTTCTATGGCCCACTGAGTGAGAGATGGCACACACAGGGATGGCACTCTAGCAGAAATGTCAATCTTAATCTCCCACAAAAAAAAAAAAAAAAAAAAAAACAGGGAGTGTCCAACAATTACTATCTCCCTGCAGTAATCTCAGCCAGGTATGGCAGGCAGCAATAAGGAGTGGACTGATGCACAAATTAAATAAAAAGTGTGGACAAACAAAAAAGATAGCTGTGCAGAAAGGAAGGAACAAGAGGATCTGTGCTTTGAAAAAAGCAGTTGGTTTGCACAGCGGCGTACACACAGCAATGCAGCTATCAGGGAGCCTTCTAGGGCAGCCCAATGAGCTACAGCGCTGAGGGGAAAAAAAAAAAAATGTAGCTTCCACTGTCCCTGCACACCGAAGGTGGTGTTGGGCAGTGGAAATCGCTGCAGCACAAGCGGTTTGGGGGTTAATGGACCCTGCCTAACGCTATCCCTGCTTCTGACGAAGCGGCAGCAACCTCTCCCTAAGCTCAGATCAGCAGCAGTAAGATGGCGGTCGGCGGGAACGCCCCTTTATAGCCCCTGTGACGCTGCAGACAGCAAGCCAATCACTGCAATGCCCTTCTCTAAGATGGTGGGGACCAGGACCTATGTCATCACGCTGCCCACACTCTGCGTTTACCTTCATTGGCTGAGAAATGGCGCTTTTCGCGTCATTGAAACGCGACTTTGGCGCGAAAGTCGCGTACCGCATGGCCGACCCCGCACAGGGGTCGGATCGGGTTTCATGAAACCCGACTTTGCCAAAAGTCGGCGACTTTTGAAAATGAACGACCCGTTTCGCTCAACCCTAGTCACTAGTATACAGCAGCTCCATCCTCGCCTGTTCACCAGTATACAGAAGCTCCAGCCTCCCCTGTTCATCAGTATATAGCAGCTCCAGCCTCCCCTATTCACCAGTATATAGCAGCACCAGCCTCCACTGTTCACCAGTATAAAATAGCTTCCAGCCTCCCCTGTTCCCCAGTATATAGCAGCTCCAGCCTCCCCTGTCACCAGTATATAGCAGCTCCAGCCTCCCCTGTCACCAGTATATAGCAGCTCCAGCCTCCCCTGTTCATCAGTATATAGCATATAGCAGCTCCAGCCTCCCCTGCTCACCAGTATATAGCAGCTCCAGCCTCCCCTGTTCTCCAGTCTATAGCAGCTCCAGCCTCCCCTCTCACCAGTATATAGCAGCTCCAGCCTCTAACTCCACAGCCACAGCCATTTTACCCCCCCCCCCCCTTCACAGACCAATAATTCCACCTGGTTAGGTGGTCAAGTCAACAAGGGTTGTTATAAATGTGGTAGTATAGTGGGTCCATAAGCCAAGGGAAAGAGTTTGCAATAATATGACAGGGACAAACTACACCATTAACTGCAAGACCAGAGGGGTGGTCTATAAAATGACGTGTACATGTGGTATTGAACACGTAAGGAAGACCAGCCGTGAACTAAGAAGGAGAGTAGGGGAGCATCACAGGGATGCCATTAACAAGGGGGACACCCCAGTAGCAAATCACATTAAAAGACTACACAATGGTGATCTTAGAGGAGTGAAGTTCATGGGGATCGATAGGATTTTCCAGTCCCAAAGAGGAGGCCACTGGGATAAACATATCTTGCAGAGGGAATGCATGTAGATCTATCGACTACAAACTATGAGCCCAAAGGGTCTTAATGAACAACTCAACTTTTCTTCCATCCTTTAAGTGCAGACCATTGATAGGGACTCTACAAATAGGGATAGCCGTCGTCGAGTGGGGACGCCACTGCGCAGGTTTTTAGGGTGCCAACCTCTGCCGTAGGTAGGGCTAAGACAGATAGGGCCCAATAGGGTCAGTGTGTAGCGTGCACCCTTTTCTATCCTCCTTATTTGACAGTTGGTCCGTTGTGTCCCGTGTACTTTCCTTTTGATATACCATTTTTTGACATACCATCTTCGACTATTGACATTATAGATGCCAAAAGCATTTTGGATTTGATATATTTGAGTATTCATTGTGATTAGTGTTGAGCGATACCGTCCGATACTTGAAAGTATCGGTATCGGATAGTATCGGCCGATACCCGAAAAATATCGGATATCGCCGATACCGATATCCGATACCAATACAAGTCAATGGGACATCAAGTATCGGAAGGTATTCTCATGGTTCCCAGGGTCTGAAGGAGAGGAAACTCTCCTTCAGGCCCTGGGATCCATAGGGATGTGTAAAATAAAGAATTAAAATAAAAAATATTGATATGCTCACCTCTCCGGCGGCCCCTGGACTTCACGCTGCTATCCGAGAGGCTTCTTTGTTTAAAAAGCGCGCCTTTCGGACCTGTGAATGACGTCCCGGCTTCTGATTGGTCGCGTGCCGCCCATGTGACCGGCACGCGACCAATCAGAGGCCGCGACGTCATTCGCAGGTCCTCAATTCCTAGAATTAGCAGTTTTGTGAATGAGAATGACGTCGCGGCTTCTGATTGGCCGCGTGCCGCCCATGTGACCGGCACGCGGCCAATCAGAAGCTGCGACGTCATTCTCATTCACAAAACTGCTAATTCTAGGAATTGAGGACCTGCGAATGACGTCGCGGCCTCTGATTGGTCGCGTGCCGGTCACATGGGCGGCACGCGACCAATCAGAAGCCGGGACGTCATTCACAGGTCCGAAAGACGCGCTTTTTAAACAAAGAAGCCTCCCGGATAGCAGCGTGAAGTCCAGGGGCCGCCGGAGAGGTGAGCATATCAATATTTCTTATTTTAATTCTTTATTTTACACATCCCTATTGATTCGATACCGATACCCGATATCACAAAAATATCGGATCTCGGTATCGGAATTCTGATACCGCAAATATCGGCCGATACCCGATACTTGCGGTATCGGAATGCTCAACACTAATTGTGATACCTTAATAGATTTTTTAAGTAGCCGGTATCCTGGTAGGTGTGAAATAATTATGGATTCTAGTAAACCTGTACATAAGATCCTCTTATTAGGACAGCTTCTATGGTGGTGAATAGAGAAATACCCACCTACTTGACCACGTTAATATGTGGTAGCGTGAACTTTGCGCTTACTGCAGTCTGTACCACGTTATTAGCCATAGGTAAGTGTTCACACTAGGCAGTCAGCTCAGGTACCCATCCGTTCTGAGATTACCTTGACGATTGATGGATGGGCTCACAACTTTTGGCCAAATCTTGTGCTAAGAATCTCATTACGCTATTCCCATTTCATGTATCACACATTTCCTTGCTCTAGCACAGATTCATTTTGATTGCAGCCATTAATCTATTTGATATATGACTTTTTTGGTTATGCACCAGTTCAGATTAGATTGCTGTTCAGTCAGTTTTTCTATATTTATTATGCAGTCTGTAGTGTAACGTTGGGGATCACATGATCCTGTAACCGGACACTGTGCAATTGACCTAGCGCATCACCCTGTGCGTGTCAGCAACCGGTGATGACGCGAGCGTTCCAACACTCACTGTTTGCGGCTCCATAGCCGGAAGTGATGTGGGTGCGAACATTACGTGACGCGTGCATGCCAGAAGCCGGAAGGGATTTATCGGCATCTGGAACCACGCGACTTAGGCTGGTTTCACATTGGCGTTTTTTCGGGTGCGTTTTTGCGGTAAAAAACGCAAAAAAACGCATGGTGAAAAAACGCATGTAAACGCGTGTAAACGCTGCGTTTTTTTTGACGCATGCGTTTTTGCATGTGGTGAAAAAAACGCGGCGTTTTACCGCGTTTACATGCGTTTTTTCATGCGTTTGCGTTTTTTAAACGCATGCAGAAAAATGTGTGACAACTGCCAATCATCAAAATAAAGTAAAAAACCCACTATAAACAGAAATAGTTAGGGTTAGGGGTAGGGGTAGGGTTAGGGGTAGGGATCATAACCCTAACCCTAAAGGGATCCTACCCCTAACCCTAACCCTACCCCTAACCCTAACCGTACCCCTAACCCTAACCCTAAGGGATCCTAACCCTAACCCTACCCCTAACCCTAACCCTAACCCTACCCCTAACCCTACGCCTAACCCTAACCCTAAGGGATCCTACCCCTAACCCTACCCCTAACCCTAACCCTACCCCTAACCCTAACCCTAAGGGATCCTAACCCTAACCCTACCCCTAACCCTAACCCTAACCCTAACCGTACCCCTAACCCTAACCCTACCCCTAACCCTAACCATAAAGGGATTAGGGTTAGGGTTAGGATCCCTTAGGGTTAGGGGTAGGGTTAGGGTTAGGGTTAGGGGTAGGGTTAGGGGTAGGGTTAGGGTTAGGATCCCTTAGGGTTAGGGGTAGGGTTAGGGTTAGGGGTAGGGTTAGGGGTAGGGTTAGGGTTAGGATCCCTTAGGGTTAGGGGTAGGGTTAGGGTTAGGGGTAGGGTTAGGGGTAGGGTTAGGGGTAGGGTTAGGTTCCCTTTATCACCTTTATGCTGGGGGGTGGCATATCAGTGTGTTTTCTGGTTTTTTAATAAAAAAACGCATGCGTTTTTTACTGCAAAAAACGCATGCACCAAAAAACGCATGCGTCCCCATTGACTCCAATGTATTTTTTGACCCAAAAAAAACGCATGAAAACGCATGCGTTTTTTTTTGGTCCAAAAAACGCTTCTAAAAATACTACAAGTAGCATTTCAGAAAATGAACGCATGCAGTAAAAAAACGCATGCGTCAAAAAACGCGACCAAACGCGTACACAAAAAAACGCATGCGTTTTCAATGTTAAAGATAGGAAAAAAAAACGCATGCGTTTTTTTGAAAAAAAACGCTGCAGACAAAAACGCAAGTGTGAAACCACCCTTAGAGAAATGGATTCAGTCTATATAAGGCAGGTAAAGAGATGACTAGCTTAGCAAAGCTCGCTGAAGGATGAATGTTGCTACTCCCTGATGATTTAAAAGGTGAAACGCCTCGGGCATGGTAATATTGATCACGGCCAGTCATGAGATCCTGGGCACTCTGATAAGGCACTGTTTGGATACTCGGTCCCATAGATGAGTATAAATGAGTTTCTTTTTATTAATGCTTTCTTGAGTCACTCATTAAACGTATGCCAGCATGAATAGTCCCTAAGGGGAGGCATATATGTATTCTGGTGAAATCTTAGGGCACAATATTATGATATGAAGACTCTTTGAGCTTGTTAGTTTGTACTACCACTTTTTTGTTAAGATGATAGGGGTTATGTTGGTTAATTGCCAGGCTATCAGTAATTAGTATAATGAGTATAAGTCATCGGTGTATGGCTGGATTGCACTGAATTTATCGTTTTTGGGTGGAATTGCTCTGCCCCCTTTTTCTCCCTTGCCATGATATAATAAAGGCAATAAATATGCCGGTGGTCCTTTGCATTGTATCTGCATTATAAATTAGATACGGGGGTATTTAATATAAGTTATAAGTCATAGAACTGTTCGAACCGGTATTCTTAATCTCTCTAATATAGAGGGTCAGTGAGATTATACTTGATAGCTGTAAAAAATTACCCCTGAAAGATAGATACGTGTAGTGTGTAGAAGTTTGCTTGGTCTGTTTTTACTTGCACTATGTGGTATAAGCACAAGCACTTTTTGCACTTGTTTTGCACTTTAGATTAAAGGTTAAATTTTATGGATATGCTTCCAATCAGCTGTGAGTTAGAGATTTAAGATTGGATTTTGTTATTTCTCCTTGCTTAAAAAAAGCTCCAGCTTCCCATCACCAGTATACAGCAGCTCCAGGCTCCCATCACCAGTATACAGCAGCCCCAGCCTCCCATCACCAGTATACAGCAGCCCCAGCCTCCCATCACCAGTAGACAGCAGCTCCAGCCTCCGCTGTCACCAGCCTCCCCCCATCTTCAGCTCTATGAGCGCTCACCTGCTGCTGTGTCCTCCTCCCATATCATCTACCTCGGACCTCCTCTGCTGTGAGTGTGCAGTGAGAGAGATGATCTCATCCTCTTCACATGCACACAGAGACTTTGCAGCACCTCGGATGCAGCGACCTCTCTGACCCCGGAAGTTGTGGTGCCACTACTTCCTGGGTCAGTCAGCTCCCTGCATCGAAGTAAACATGGAGGGGCACTCTTGACCTCGACCCTCCCCCTCTCCGAAAAGACAACAGATTTCATGGGTTGTCTATCGGAGGGGAGGTTAAAAAAAAACTTATGTGTATTGTTGGCCCCCCCTGCAGCCTGGCGCCCCTAGGCACCTGCCCTCCAGTGCCTAGTGGCAAATACGGCCCTGTACTGTATGTCCCACATCCAGGTATATATGTCCCCCTTCTTGTTGTATATATATTCCCCATCCTAGTGCATATGTTCCCCTCCTGACACCCTTCCTGGTTTATATATGTCCCCAATCCTAGAACCATTCCTAGTTTAAATGTTTCCCATCCTAGTATATATGTCTCCAATCATGATATTATATATCAGTGCTATATACTGCATGTCTCCTATCCTAGTATATATGTTCCCCTTCCTGGCATATATGTCTCCCATCCTTGGTCCATTCTGGTATATACAGTATGTCCCCCATCCTGGAATATATGTCCCCCTTCTTGGTGTATATATATGTTCCCCATCCAGGTATATATGTCCCCTATCCTAATATATGTCCCTCATCCTAGTATACAGTATATGTCCCCCTTCCTGGTACATATGTCTCCCATCCTGGACCTAACCTTATATATTTATCCCCCAACCTTGCGTTTTTGCATGCGTTTTTGTACAGCAATGAATGCTTTTTTGTGGTAAATAAAGATATATATTTTAAAAGTTTTGTGATGTAATTTCTTGGCTCAACACCACTTTTTTCATGCTGATGCAGTAGTAGTACTTGGAGTCAGCAGCTGTCATTGACACCTAGCTCTAGGCTTAGGGTACCGCCACACTAAGCGACGCTGCAGCGATACCGACTACAATGTCGATCGCTGCAGCGTCGCTTTTTGGTCGCTGGAGAGCTGTCACACAGACAGCTCTCCAGCGACCAACGATCCCGAGGTCCCCGATAACCAGGGTAAACATCGGGTTACTAAGCGCAGGGCCGCGCTTAGTAACCCGATGTTTACCATGGTTACCAGCGTAAACGTTAAAAAAACAAACACTACATACTTACCTTCAGCTGTCTGTCCTCCGGCGCTCTGCTTTCCTCTGCACTGTCAGCGCCGGTCAGCCGGAAAGCAGAGCGGTGACGTCACCGATGTGCTTTCCGGCAGGCCGGCACAGACACAGGATGCAGGAGGAGTGCAGAGAAGCACAGCGCTGGGGACAGAGAGCTGAAGGTAAGTATGTAGTGTTTGTTTTTTTAATGTTTACGCTGGTAACCAGGGTAAATATCGGGTTACTAAATGCGGCCCTGCGCTTAGTAACCCGATGTTTACCCTGGTTACCAGTGAAGACATCGCTGGATCGGTGTCACACACGCCGATCCAGCGATGTCAGCGGGAGTCCAGCGACGAAATAAAGTGCTGGACTTTCCTCAGCAACCAACGATCTCCCAGCAGGGGCCTGATCGTTGGTCGCTGTCACACACAATGATTTCCTTAACGATATCGTTGCTACGTCACAAAAAGCAACGATATCGTTAACGATATCGTTATGTGTGACGGTACCTATAGTAATGAAAAGGTGTCAACCCAACACCCTCATTACTAAGCCAATAAGTAAACACAAACACACACATTTTCACTAGAACTAACATACATAGGCTGTAACCAGACTGTAACCTTCTGGGAATGAGCCAATAGCCATAAAGGATCCCAGGCTATTAATATCAGCTCACAGCTGTCTACTTAGCCTTTACTGGCTAGTTTATAGGGGGTCTCCAAACAAATTGACATAGGTTCCCCCTATAGAATCTAACCAGCAAAGGCTAGGCAGACAGCTGCGGGCTGATAGATATTGGCCCTTCCCAGTCTAAAAACATCAGCTCTCAGCCACCCCAATTTGCATCTATAAGATGCACCAAATCTGGAGCTTAGCCTTAAGGTACCTTCACACTGAACAATTTAAAGATATCGCTAGCGATCCGTGACGTTGCAGCGTCCTGGATAGCGATATCGTTGTGTTTGACACACAGCAGCGATCTGGATCCTGCTCTGACATCGTTGGTCGGAGCAGAAAGGCCAGAACTTTATTTCGTCGCTGGATCTCCCGCAGACATCGCTGAATCGGCGTGTGTGATGCCGATTCAGCGATGTCTTCACTGGTAACCAGGGTAAACATTGGGTTACTAAGCGCAGGGCCGTGCTTAGTAACCCGATATTTACCGTGGTTACCAGTGTAAATGTAAAAAAAACAAACACTACATACTTACATTCCAGTGTCTGTCCCCCGGCGCTCTGCTTCCTTACACTCTCAGCGCCGTCCGGCCGTAAAGCACAGCGGTGACGTCACCGCTGTGCTTTATGGCCAGCCGGCGCTCACAGTCAGTGCAGGGAAGCAGAGCGCCGGGGAACAGACACCGGAATGTAAATATGTAGTGTTTGTTTTTTTTCATTTACACTGGTAACCAGGGTAAACATCGGGTTACTAAGCACGGCCCTGTGCTTAGTAACCCGATGTTTACCCTGGTTACCAGGGGACTTCGCATAGTTGGTCGCTGGAGAGCTGTCTGTGTGACAGCTCTCCAGCGACTACACAGCGATGCTGCAGCGATCGGCATCGTTGTCTAGATCGCTGCAGCATCGCTAAATGTGACGGTACCTTTAGCCTCCCTCTTCCCACTTGCCCTGTAGCAGTTGCATGTGGGGTTCATATTTGTGGGGTTGGCGTCACCTTTGTATTGTCAGATGACATCAAGCCCACAGGTTAGTAATAGAGAGGCATCTATAAGACACCTATCCATTACTTACCCCATAGTGATAGTGTATAAAAATACAGACATCCAGAATAAAGTTCTTTATTTGAAATAATGACACAGGTTCCTTTATTAATCTTAAACCATACTCATTGAATGTCTAATCCACCAAAGCCAATGTCTCCGGCAACAAAAATAAAATAATAAACCACAATATTCCTTAACTGTCCGCCGAGAAGATAATCCATAATGTCCCACGACGATCCTGATCCTGATCGGTCATGTGACTGCTCTCAAAGACAGCTGGAAATATACTGACAGGAGGTAATCACTCCCGCAGTGTATCACTGAGCTGCCATTTGAGAGTTCACTGGAGTTCATCAGCTGATCATCTCGGATGCTCTTACTTACGGCACCACTGCAACGTGGGAAAGTTCTCACACAGCAGTGCTGTAAGTGAGAGCACTGGAGCTGATGAACTCTCACGGCAGCTCATTGATACACTGCCGGAGCAATTGCCTCCTGTCAGTGTATCGCCGCGGCCGGGTAGAGCGGTCACATCTCCCGATGTGACTGTTCTACACGTGAGATCGCCGTGGGACACTCGTGATTAGGTGGACTACAGCGGACAGGTGAGTGTATGTTGGTTTATTATTTTACATTATTTCTAGGAGACAAGAACTTCGGGGATTTGGTGTTAGGTGAGTGTCATGTTTTTGTATTTTTATTTGAATATGGATATAATTTAACTTTTTTTTTGTTTACTGTGAGCAGGCGCCAGCAGATGAGACTACATCTCCCATCAGTCACACCTGCTGTCAATGTTATCAGTGACAGCAGACATAGCCCGATGGCAGCAGTTGTCCCATCGGCCCACACCTGTGGGTCACAGCTGTGTGGTCACGCTGACATCTGCCAGTATGATCCTGCAGTGTTCTGACCGACAGTTACGGCAGTAGTGTTACCGGGGGTGACAGTCACAGCTGCGGGGTCACGCTGACATTTGCCAGTGTGATTCCGCAGCTCTCTAACTGATGGTCTTACTGGTTTTAGCATTAATGCCCATAAGAACTACCGAAGCCAGTGTTTCCCATGCTGTCACCCAGATGACAGTGTGGGAAACACTATAGGAAGATAGTAAAATGCTAAACAAAAACTCAGCAAATCCACAAACATTTTTATACCTGCGTATTTGCTGCAGATTGACTCAATTGAAGTCAATGGGTGCAGAAACCTTGTGGAAATACAAAGAGTTGACATGCTACAGAAAAAAACACACTGCAAATACGCAAGGATATTTCCTGATCATGTGCACAACACTTCAGGATTGTGATTGAATAAGCTTGAATAAGGATGGATTCCAGAGCGTTTTTGGTCCATTTCCGCACACAAAAAAATTCTGCAAAAACGCATCAAAAACGCACTGTGTGCACGTAGCCTAACTTGCCTTTTTTATAATTCCTGAAATAGTTATATGTAAATATGTGAATATTGGCTCTTTGCGGGAGTATGTTTGTGCCATAGAGACAGAGTAAATGACAAGCTCCCTTTGGGGATGGATGTTGCGCATTTAGCGGAGAGGAAGCAAATAGGAAAAATACTCCAAAATCTGGTAAAATAGATGTAAACAAAAATTTGGCCTGTTAAAGGTAAACAAAAATTGGATTTGTTAAAGGGGTATTCAGTCACATTCAGGCTGTATTTACTCTCGAGCTGCCACTGAAACTGTCCTGTAGTTCCAGAGCCTCTGGTCAATTTTATCAAAATGATATCAGTAAGTGATACATTGCTGGAATCGGGGTCTCAGCCGATACCCCATGCTGCTCTCAGATTGAAGTGCAAACACCTGGGGACATATTCCATTTAACACAAGGGAAGAAATAGGAAAAAAATACCAATTCTGTTCTTTTTTGACCAATTTTACGCTTTTCATCTGCTGTGCAAATAAATTGTTTACTTAATTCTGTGGGTCAGTGCGGTTATGGCAATACCAAATCTATTTCATTTTATTTATATTTTATTACTTTTATATAATACTGTTTGAAAAAATATATTTTTTTGTATTGTCATAACTTTAATGGTTTTCTGGGAACAGAGCTACGTGAGTTTTTTTTTTTTTTTCTTTTTGCACTTTTGCTTTTATACATATTTACATCAGGGTTTTCGTTTACTATTTTCTCTTGTAGGTTTTAATGTTTTGTGGCCAATGTGAACATGCGTTTAACCTCTGCATGTGTACCAACTCAATTTAAGCTCAATTTTGCGTTGTTTTTTTTCCCTCTGTATTGTTGCATTCTGTGCAATCCGGGGTGTGGCCTCCCTGTTTCTGAGCTAGAGACTATATAAGGCTTCGCCAGTCTGGTGTTTCACTGGTTGGGCCCAGTCCTTTTGTCTGCCCTTATTCACACTGAGGTCAACATTGACACAATGTAAGGTTTTAATATTAGACAGTGTAGGACTGTCCCGATCAGAGTTACCGTGACGCAGTGGGATGGCTTTTGTGCTATTTTTTTTTTTATCAAAAAACAGTATTACTAAAAACTCTGTGTTATTTAAATGCACTTTTGCTTTTATACTTAGTTACATCAGGGTTTTCGCTTACTTTTTTCTCTTGTAGGTTTCAGTGAGTTTTTTTCTGTAGAGTTCACTGGCACCATTTTCAGGTACTTATGACTTGTAACCAATTTTTAATTCAGTTTTCTAGAGGGTTAAGCTGCAATTCTGGCATTGTTTATCTATATACTCTTTTTTGCATTCTCTGTACAAGATTAAAAAAACTAGCTTTATGCCCAATTTATGACAATTTTAAATTTTGATACTTTTGCAAAAGAAAATCACATTTTAAAATGATCCCTTTTTTGCATTATGTTCAGAGAGACATCATTTTTCCCAGTTTTCTAAATAGAGTTCTGTAAAGACTTGCTTTCTGTGTAATAAGCTGTAGTTTTTAGTGGTACTATTTTGGGATATATATGACTTTACGATTTTTTTTACTTCATCTTATGTAAGGCAGAATAAACAAAAATGGCAATTCTGCTATAGTTTTCATTTTTTTTCTCGATATGCAAAATAAACAATTATATATTTTATTTGCGCTGTTTTTTATGGATGCAGGAATACCAGATATGTATCTTTTTTAGGTGTTTGTTTTTTATTAGAATAAATTACTTTTTATTCTAAAAAATGAATATTTTTTTTCTTACATCATTTGAAAACACTTTATTTTTCGCAATCATTCTTTGTCTTAACCCCTTTACCCCCAAGGGTGGTTTGCACGTTAATGACCGGGCCAATTTTTACAATTCTGACCACTGTCCCTTTATGAGGTTATAACTCTGGAACGCTTCAGTGGATCCTGGTGATTCTGACATTGTTTTCTCGTGACATATTGTACTTCATGACAATGGTAAAAATTATTTGATAGTACCTGCGTTTATTTGTGAAAAAAACGGAAATTTGGCGAAAATTATGAAAATTTCGCAATTTTCCAACTTTGAATTTTTATGCAATTAAATCACAGAGATATGTCACACAAAATACTTAATAAGTAACATTTCCCACATGTCTACTTTACATCAGCACAATTTTGGAAGCAAAATTTTTTTTTGTTAGGGAGTTATAAGGGTTAAAAGTTGACCAGCAATTTCTCATTTCTACAACACCATTTTATTTTAGGGACCACATCTCATTTGAAGTCATTTTGAGGGGTCTATATGATAGAAAATACCCAAGTGTGACACCATTCTAAAAACTACACCCCTCAAGGTGCTCAAAACCATATTCAAGAAGTTTATTAACCCTTCTGGTGCTTCACAGGAATTTTTTTAATGTTTAAATAAAAATGAACATTTAACTTTTTTTCACAAAAAATTTAATTCAGCTCCAATTTGTTTTATTTTACCAAGGGTAACAGGAGAAAATGGACCCCAAACATTGTTGTACAATTTGTCCTGAGTATGCCAATACCCCACATGTGGGGGTAAACCACTGTTTGGGCGCATGGCAGAGCTCGGAAGCGAAGGAGTGCCATTTGACTTTTCAATGCAAAATTGACTGGAATTGAGATGGGACGCCATGTTTCGTTTGGAGAGCCCCTGATGTGGCTAAACATTGAAACCCCCCACAAATGACACCATTTTGGAAAGTAGACCCCCTAAGGAACTTATCTAGAGGTGTGGTGAGCACTTTGACCCAACAAGTTCTTCACAGAAGTTTATAATGTAGAACCGTAAAAATAAAAAATCATATTTTTTCACAAAAATTATCTTTTCGCCCCCAATTTTTTATTTTCCCAAGGGTAAGAGAAGAAATTGGACCCCAAAAGTTGTTGTACAATTTGTCCTGAGTACGCTGATAGCCCATATGTGGGGGTAAACCACTGTTTGGGTGGATGGGAGAGCTCGGAAGGGAAGGAGCGCCGTTTGAGTTTTCAAAGCAAAATTGACAGGAATTGAGATGGGACGCCATGTTGCGTTTGAAGAGCCACTGATGTGCCTAAACATTGAAACCCCCCACAAATGACACCATTTTGGAAAGTAGACCCCCTAAGGAACTTATCTAGAGGTGTGGTGAGCACTTTGACCCACCAAGTGCTTCACAGAAGTTTATAATGTAGAACCGTAAAAATAAAAAATCACATTTTTTCACAAAAATTATCTTTTTGCCCCCAATTTTTTATTTTCCCAAGGGTAAGAGAAGAAATTGGACCCCAAAAGTTGTTGTACAATTTGTCCTGAGTACGCTGATACCCCATATGTGGGGGTAAACCACTGTTTGGGTGGATGGGAGAGCTCGGAAGGGAAGGAGCGCCGTTTGACTTTTCAAAGCAAAATTGACAGGAATTGAGATGGGACGCCATGTTGCGTTTGAAGAGCCACTGATGTGCCTAAACATTGAAACCCCCCACAAATGACACCATTTTGGAAAGTAGACCCCCTAAGGAACTTATCTAGAGGTGTGGTGAGCACTTTGACCCACCAAGTGCTTCACAGAAGTTTATAATGCAGAGCCGTAAAAGTAAAACAAAATTTTTTTCCCACAAAAATTATTTTTTTAGCCCCCAGTTTTGTATTTTCCTGAGGGTAACAGGAGAAATTGGACCCCAAAATTTGTTGCCCAATTTGTCCTGAGTGCGATGATACACCATATGTGGGGGGAACCACTGTTTGGGCACATGGGAGGGCTCAGAAGGGAAGGAGTGCCATTTGAATGCAGACTTAGATGGAATGGTCTGCAGGTGTCACATTGCGTTTGCAGAGCCCCTAATGTACCTAAACAGTAGAAACCCCCCACTAGTGACACCATTTTGGAAAGTAGACCCCCTTAGGAACTTATTTAGATGTATGCTGAGCGCTTTGACCCACCAAGGGCTTCACAGAAGTTTATAATGGAGAGCCGTAAAAATAAAACAAAAATTTTTTCCCACAAAAATTATTTTTTAGCCCCCAGTTTTGTATTTTCCCGAGGGTAACAGGAGAAATTCGACCCCACAATTTGTTGTCCAATTTGTCCTGAGTGCGCTGATACCCCATATGTGGGGGGGAACCACTGTTTGGGCGCATGGGAGGGCTCGGAAGGGAAGGAGCTCCATTTGGAATGAGGACTTAGATGGAATGGTCTGCAGGTGTCACATTGCATTTGCAGAGCCCCTAATGTACCTAAACAGTAGAAACCTCCCACAAGTGACACCATTTTGGAAACTAGACCCCCTAAGGAACTCATCTAGATGTGTTGTGATAGCTTTGAACCCCCAAGTGTTTCACTACAGTTTGTAACGCAGAGCCGTGAAAATTAAAAAAAAAAATCTTTCCCCCCAAAATTATTTTTTAGCCCCCAGTTTTGTATTTTCCCGAGGGTAAGAGGAGAAATTCGACCCCAAAAGTTGTTGTCCAATTTGTCCTGAGTACGCTGATACCCCGTATGTTGGGGGAAACCAACGTTTGAGCGCATGGCAGAGCTCGGAAGGAAAGGAGCGCCATTTGGAATGCAGACTTAGATGGAATGGTCTGCAGACGTCACATTGCGTTTGCAGAACCCCTAATGTACCTAAACAGTAGAAACCCCCCACAAGTGACCCCATATTGGAAACTAGACCCCCCAGGGAACTAATCTAGATGTGTTGTGAGAACTTTGAACCCCCAAGTGTTTCACTACAGTTTATAACGCACAGCCGTGAAAATAAAAAATCTTTTTTTTTCCCATAAAAAATATGTTTTAGCCCCGAGTTTTGTATTTTCCCAAGGGTAGCAGGAGAAATTGGACCCCAAAAGTTGTTGTCCTATTTGTCCTGAGTACGCTGATACCCCATATGTTGGGGTAAACCCCTGTTTGGGCACACGGGAGAGCTCGGAAGGGAAGAAGCACTGTTTTACTTTTTCAACGCAGAATTGGCTGGAATTGAGATCGGACGCCATGTCGCGTTTGGAGAGCCCCTGATGTGCCAAAACAGTGGAAACCCCCCAATTATAACTGAAACCCTAATCCAAACACACCCCTAACCCTAATCCCAACAGTAACCCTAACCACACCTCTAACCCTGACACACCCCTAACCCTAATCCCAACCCTATTCCCAACCGTAAATGTAATCTAAACCCTAACTGTAACTTTAGCCCCAACCCAAACTGTAGCCCTAGCCCTAACCCTAGCCCTAACCCTAATCCTAACCCTAGCCCTAACCCTAGCCCTAACCCTAGCCCTAACCCTAACCCTAGCCCTAGCCCTAGCCCTAACCCTAGCCCTAACCCTAGCCCTAACCCTAACCCTAGCCCTAACCCTAGCCCTAACCCTAACCCTAGCCCTAGCCCTAACCCTAACCCTAACCCTAGCCCTAACCCTAGCCCTAACCCTAACCCTAACACTAGCCCTAACCCTAGCCCTAACCCTAGCCCTAACCCTAGCCCTAACTCTAACCCTAGCCCTAATGGGAAAATGGAAATAAATACATTTTTTTAATTTTTCCCTAACTAAGGGGCTGATGAAGGGGGGTTTGATTTACTTTTATAGCGGGTTTTTTAGCGGATTTTTATGATTGGCAGCCGTCACACACTGAAAGACGCTTTTTATTGCAAAAAATATTTTTTGCGTTACCACATTTTGAGAGCTATAATTTTTTTATATTTTGGTCCACAGAGTCATGTGAGGTCTTGTTTTTTGCGGGACGAGTTGATGTTTTTATTGGTAACATTTTCGGGCACGTGACATTTTTTGATCGCTTTTTATTCCGATTTTTGTGAGGCAGAATGACCAAAAACCAGCTATTCATGAATTTCTTTTGGGGGAGGCGTTTATACCGTTCCGCGTTTGGTAAAATTGATGAAGCAGTTTTATTCTTCGGGTCAGTACGATTACAGCGACACCTCATTTATATCATTTTTTTATGTTTTGGCGCTTTTATACGATAAAAACTATTTTATAGAAAAAATAATTATTTTTGCATCGCTTTATTCTCAGGACTATAACTTTTTTATTTTTTTGCTGATGATGCTGTATTGCGGCTCGTTTTTTGCGGGACTAGATGACGTTTTCAGCGGTACCATGGTTAGTTATATCTGTCTTTTTGATCGCGTGTTATTCCACTTTTTGTTCGGCGGTATAATAATAAAGCGTTGTTTTTTGCCTCGTTTTTTTTTTTTTTCTTACGGTGTTTACTTAAGGGGTTAACTAGTGGGACAGTTTTATAGGTCTGGCCGTTACGGACGCGGCCATACTAAATATGTGTACTTTTATTGTTTTTTTTTTTTAATTTAGATAAAGAAATGTATTTATGGGAATAATATTTTTATTTTTTTTTTCATTATTTTGGAATAGTTTTTTTTATTTTTTTTTACACATTTGAAATTTTTTTTTTTTACTTTTTTACTTTGTCCCAGGGGGGGACATCACAGATCAGTGATCTGACAGTGTGCACAGCACTCTGTCAGATCACTGATCTGACATGCAGCGCTGCAGCCTTCACAGTGCCTGCTCTGAGCAGGCTCTGTGAAGCCACCTCCCTCCCTGCAGGACCCGGATCCGCGGCCATCTTGGATCCGGGGCTGGAGGGAGCAGGGAGGGAGGTGAGACCCTCACAGCAACGCGATCACATCGCGTTGCTGCGGGGGGCTCAGGGAAGCCCGCAGGGAGCCCCCTCCCTGCGCGGTGCTTCCCTGTACCGCCGGCACATCGCGATCATCTTTGATCGCGGTGTGCCGGGGGTTAATGTGCCGGGGGCGGTCCGTGACCGCTCCTGGCACATAGTGCCGGATGTCAGCTGCGATAAACAGCTGACACCCGGCCGCGATCGGCGGCGCTCCCCCCGTGAGCGCTGCCGATCGCATATGACGTACTATTGCGTCCTTGGGAAGTAAAGCCCACCCCACATGGACGCAATAGTACGTCTAATGGCAGAAAGGGGTTAAAAGGGGACTTGAACACATGATCAGCACAGAGCTTTATACAGTCTGTCAGTGTTACACACTTCCAGGTCACTCTAATAGGCTAGGTTCACACCGTGTTCGGGCGATCCGTTTAACGGATCCGTTTTAATGCGGCATTAACCCTATGTAGCGGATCTGTTAACGCGCCCATAGAATTCAATTAGTGGGACACATCCTAGCGCATGTCACAATCGGCATGCGTTAGCAATGATGCGTTACTTTATGATGCACCCTCGAACGTGGTCACCGTGTTTTTGGGTACGTCAGGTCTAATGCACAGTGAACGGGCGCGTTCGCTGTGCATAGACCTATATTGCTAACACATGCTAACGCAATGGTACCATGCGTTAGCGCATGCATTAGTGTGATTGTAGTAAAAAAGCGGTTTCGTGAATCAGCATTAGCGCATCTGTTTAACGGATCCATTAAACGGATGGCACTAACGTGATGTGAACCTAGCCTTAGGCTTTGATCTATTTCAGACCTGGAGGCCAATGTTAAGACTCAAGTTGAATTGCCAACATTGACTCACCACAACCGCACTGCAGTGAGCGAATGAAGTGACAAGAAAGTGAAACACTCTGTCAAGGTCGATGCTTGCTACAGTTGCTTTTCATTTGTGTCCATATGATATTCTGCCTCCATGATCCGATGCCTGTGTAATTAGGAACAGTTTGAGTGAACTTTGTGCAGGTTTGATGCTTGACCAAAAGTTTGTTATTCCGATGAAGCACAACTCTGCACTGCCGTTGTCGAGAAATGCAGGACAAGTGAGCTCTACTAGAACCAGCTAATGTTGTAAAACTACACTTCAACTACAGTATCCTGATATAGACAGCATAAAATAAAAACAGCCAGATGAGGTACTGTATGGGAACAAAACTCTACAATTAGATTAGCTGGATGATAACTCAGGAAAGTGGGGCTGGTCAGGAGCACAGAGGAGATGTGGGAGTCTTCATCACTGAGGAGAAGCAGGGCATTACTAGGAAATGTAGTTTTAGCTGTTAAAAGATATTGGATCTCTGGAGCTTCAATGTGTAGGAGCTTACCTTATGTTCAGGCTTTTCATACCAAAAGGCAAGACCACTTGGATCCAAGTCTCACACTGCAAACAGGTTCCAACCCTTCTCTGCTCAGAGGCCTCCACAGACCAGGAATCTACAATAAGGAAAACTTTAACTTTATTTTGGATGTAATCGAGGTAGTGGAGGTAGTGGAATCACAATAACATCCCACTTTACTGCCAGCGTTGGACTGGACCATCATCCTCAAGCCAGAGACACAAAGTGCTTTCCAACCCAAACTGAATCCCTTCTAGACTATGAGATTTTATTCTGTCAGCCTTCCATTTGGTGAAGTTGAGAGCTTCCAAGTATGTTTTCTTTCCACTGCTCTCCAAAGCCATATGGATGGACAACATGCACTATGTTACAGTAGGCAATTTTTTTTCTTCTCTAGCAAGATGGCGCCGCCGGTGCCTGCGAAGTAGCAACTATCAGATCGCCTATAGCTGCTACTGTGCAGGCACGACCAACGCCATATTGCCAGAATCCTTCCTTTCCTCAGCCCTCAATATACTAAAACTCTTGTGCATCATCTCCCACCTCGATTACTGCAACACCCTCCTCTGTTGCCTCCCTGATACCTCTCTTGCACCACTCCAGTCTGTTTTCAACTCTGCTGCCTGACTAATCTACATCTCTCCTCGCTACTCCCCTGCTTCTCCCCTCTGCAAATACCTTCACTGGCTCCCAATTCCCCAAAGAATCCAATGCAAACTACTAACACTGACCTACAAAGCCATTCACAACCTGTCCCCTCCCTATATATCTGAACTAATCTACCAATATCTTCCCTCATGTAATCTTCGATCCTCACAAGACCTCCTACTCTCCTCCACACTTATTCGTTCCTCACACAACTTCCTAAAAGATTTCTCCCTACCCTAGGATCCTTCAAACAGAACCTGAAAACCCATCTCTTCAGGAAAGCTTACAGCCTGCAATAAGCATTCTGCTGCCTCACTACCATCAGAGCTGCCTCCTCACCCCCACCGGAGCTGCTGCACCCCCAACCTTCTGTCTCTTCCCCATTATCCCAAAGAATGTAAGTCCACAAGGACAGGGTCCTCTCCCCTATGTACCAGTCTGTCATCATAAATTTGTTTACTTTAAGCGCTATCTATAACTTTGTATGTAACACTTCTCATGTACATCACCATGGAATTAATTGTGCTATATAAATAAATAATAATAGCATTATAAATGCAATATTCATGATGTAAAATAGAGGGCAGGTCAGTGAGGGATCAGTGACCTGTCAGAGGCCATACTGATGAATACCTAAGCAAAGCAACACATGAAGACCCCTCCCCCCACAGGCTGCCCCAAAGCACGAGCATATCATTATCTCAAAACTGAGAATAAAGATTAAACAACCACAAGACAGATTTCATCACCAGGTATCATTTTAATTAGTGTAGTCGTGCCAACTTGACACCATGTGTAGGTTAATGTGCAGGTTCACTTTAAAGCTGCTGTAGACCCACGACTGAAAAACAACTGAAATCGAAATGGAATGATAGTTTAATTCTGCACCGCAGGTAAATCAAGGATGGAGGACAACAGAATTATCCAGGAATGCGGTTTATTAGTCAACCCATTTCAAAATTACATACTTATTCATCATGACCAACCAAAGTGACACTGTGGTTAGTCCTGATAAAGAAGTTTGTAACTTCAAAAGAGTTGACAAATAAACCACATTCCTAGATACCTCTCTTATCCTCCATCGCATTCAAACAGCCCCTCACTACTTTCAAGAACACACTCGCGGGGGCGTGGCCTGCATGCAGACTAGAGAGGAAGCATAACTCACAGGCTCCTGCTACTCCGGACTTAAACCGGCTAATATCAGCACTTTTTATTATCTCTTCTCCTCTCTGTGCACTGTTACGGCTCCCGGAAGATCTTGGGCACATAATGACTCGAGGGAGATCGCAGAGACGCAGTTCCCCGCCGAAGCTCCCAGATTTTTTCCCCCAGAGACAGTCTGCACATGTGGCAGGTAAAATGGCAGCGGCTTCCCCCTCGGCTTCCTCCAACTCGTCTGGTGGCTCCAGAGGGAGGGAGACATCTGAGACTCTCAGCAACTTATCTCCTATTACTAAAGGAGACATGAAAGAATTTTTAGCCTCCATCCGTGCTTCTCTAAAGGAAGACATGCAGTCTATGCTGCAGGAGATTAGGGGGGAAGTCTCGTCCTTGGGGGAGAGGACTGCACATGTTGAGAGCAAGATGGCCGAATATGCCACAGCTATAAATGCTTTAGTGGATGAAAATAAAGCTTTGAGGGAGGATATGGATATGGTTCAAGATAAGATGCATGACTTGGAAGATAGATCACGGAGAAATAATGTGCGTGTCAGGGGTATACCGGAGGACATTCCAGACAAAGATCTAGCTGAATTTTTACTTAAATTCATGCAATCTGTGCTCCCTTCCTTGCTCCCCAGGGATTTCCTAATTGATAGGATACATAGACTCCCTAAGCCACGGCATGTGAACCCAGCCTTGCCCAGAGACACTTTGGCGCGCATACACTTCTATTCTACCAAAGACGCCTTCATGCAGAAGATGAGAAAAAACCCTGAGCTCCCTGCTGAATACCATGGCTTGCAAGTGTTCCCGGTCTTATCAGCGCCCACGCTGGCAAAGAGGCGAGAATTTGCTCATGTCTGTAAAGCACTACATGATGTTCATATCCGATGCAAATGGGGTTTTAACCCTGTCAAGCTGATAATTTCCTATGAAGGTCATGGTGTAGTCTGTCAATCTCCGAAGCAGGCTGAGATCATGCTAACTGAATGGAAGATTTCCTTCGCTCCCCGTCAAAATCCGACAGGAAAGAAAATCGTCCAGGACTGGTTTCAAACTTGAAGAGGAGAATGAGATGATGTCCGGATGCAGGACTATGCTGTGAGGGTGCTACGGATTTTATACAATGTTTTTCTATTTTTGTTGTTTTTTCTTTCTCTCTCCACCTTTTTTCTCTCTGCTCCAGCACCCCGTCCAAGATAACTCCCGGTTATTTTCATCTGTTTTGGAGTAACTCTTGGAATTGCCCTGAGCTGGCATCCACCTACGGTCTAGGACTGACCTTTTAGGTGTTTATTGCCTGACCAGCCTGGCCATTGGCCTAGTGGCTACATGACTTTGTGTTTAGAAGTTCTTCTAGTTTTCTTTGTGTTTTGTTCCCCTTGTCTTCCTTTCTTTAGGTACTCCTTCGATATGGGTCTTTTTAATGTGGTTCCTGTGATCTTTTATGTGGCTAACACAGGTGCACTGATGCGGGTGATGTGGGTTAATGAAGATATATGTGTGATAGCAAGGTTTAGAATGTTCAATTATGAGTGTTACCATTATGTCTCTAAATGTTAGGGGGTGGAACTCCCCCTGTAAGAGGTCCTCCTATGGAAAGAAGTGAAAAAATCAGGTGCCTGCAGGAGACACATCTGATAGAAGCTGATAATTTTAGGCTTTGTCACCCACAATTCTCTAATATCTACTTCGCTAATAATAACACTAAAAAAGCTGGGGTGTGCATCATCTTTAAAAATACCTTAGCCTTTAAGTGTATTCAGAGGGTGGCGGATCCTGCGGGCAGATTTCTGATCCTCATATGCACATTAAATGGCGAGTTGCACACTATCACAGTCCTGTATGCCCCAAATCACTCGCAGCAATCATTTATCCGCATGGTATTACAAAGAGTGGATGATTTGGCACAGGGTGAAAAGTTATATTGCGGAGACTTTAATCTCCCCATGGATAGAGATCTAGACTGCTCACGAGGTGGTATTCGGCCTAGGGGGGAGTTGAAAGGTTTAACCAAAGAATATCATCTACATGATTTCTGGAGATACTCCCATGCGAGCGAAAAAGATTATACCTTCTATTCTTTCCGACACCGTACATACTCTCGGATAGACCACATTTTGGTAGATACTACGGTTCTTTCCAGATGCATCTCCTCCAACATAGGACTAATTACTTGGTCTGATCATGCCCCCATTGTGTTACAGTTAGCATTAAAACATCATGTGAACCCTGCCTTTAGATGGCGTCTGAACCCTTCTCTCTTGCTAAATGAGAGGGTGACGTGTGGTATCTCTAATGAGCTGACCCACTATTTCCACGTTAACGATAATGGGGAAGTTTCAGATGAAACGTTATGGGCTGCACATAAAGTGGTTATTCGGGGATATCTCATCCAACAAGCCTCCATACTGAAGCGCAATAGGGAGTTACGGGATGACCTCTTAACTAGACTTGATCAATTGGAATCACTGAACAAAACCTCACCCTCTCAGGCAGTATCAGATGAGATATACGGGGTTCGCTTTAAATTGCGGGAGAATTTGCTCTCTACCTATGCCCATAATTTACGTAAATTCAAAACTCACTTTTATGCCACTGGAGACAGGGCGGGAAATATACTGGCCCGTAGGGTACGCAAACGAGAGGCTAAATCCAGATTGGATGGTTTGCTAGGTCAGAATGGGTGTTTGGTTAGGAATCCGATTGAAATCGCAGAGACTTTTGCAAAGTATTACTCCCATTTATATAACTTACATTCTGACCAGCAGACCCGTCAACCCACCCAGGTAACAATAGACTCATACCTACAGTCAGTTAATTTACCATGCGTATCCCAAGAACAATTACTCTTGTTAAATGCCCCATTTACAGAGGAGATTAAAAAAACCATTAAAAGTAGTAAGCTGCACGCCGCACCTGGTTCGGATGGGCTATCAAATGAATATTATCGCACTTTCCAAGATATTCTGGCCCCATATATATTGAGGTTGTTTTCAAGTTGGCGGGATTCAGGCAAAGTTGCTGTCTCCAATCTGGAAGCTATTATTACCACTCTCCCTAAGCCAGGTAAGACCCCTGATAGACCTGGAAATTTTAGGCCCATTGCTTTATTGAATTGTGATTTAAAGATATATACCAAATTGTTAGCCTCCCGCCTTCATTTGATAATCCCCTCTCTTGTCTCTCCCGACCAGGTCGGTTTTGTGGCTGGCCGAGAAACTAAGGATGGTACCCGCCGAATGTTGAATCTCATCAGGGTGGCGGAACTGTCAGGCCTTCCCAGTGCCTTTCTGTCTTTGGATGCTGAGAAGGCTTTTGATAGGGTACATTGGGGTTATTTGGGAAGTGTTCTTCGGAAGTTCGGTTTGGAGGGCCCCATCCTCTCAGCGATTTCAGCCATATATTCCACTCCATCTGCCAGAGTTCTCGCCTCTGGAGTAGTGTCTGCTCCCTTTCTGATCACCAATGGGACGCGGCAGGGATGTCCACTATCCCCCGTTATATTTGCATTATGCATGGAGCCTTTGGCGGAGAAAATCCGTGTTAACTCTGATATTTCAGGTTTGATGGTTGGCCCGGCTGCTCATAAGATTGGTCTTTACGCGGATGACTTTATCATAACCTGTGTGGATCTGGAGCGGTCGTTCTTGGCCGCCATGGCTGAACTAGAGGAGTTTGCAGCAGTATCCTATTACAAACTGAACGCATCCAAATCTTTGATATTCCCTGTCGCGGTCCCTTTGGTCGTCAGAACTGAATTAGAGAATAAGTTTCCCTTTCGTTGGACTGATCAGGGTATCCCTTTTCTTGGTATAAAGCTTACATGTTCTCAACATATTATAGAGGTGAATTATTCTGCTCTATCCAGGGAGATTAAGACTGAGTTAGACTCCTTGCATATGTTCATGACATCCTGGGTGGCCAGAATCAACATTTTCAAAATGAAAATTCTCCCCAAGATATTATATTATTTTAGATGTATCCCTTTAAGGGTTCCAAGCAAAATTATAACAAACCTTCAACGCTTAACAAATAGATACATATGGGCCCACAAAACTCCTAGAGTGGCTAAATCTCTTATGTACTACCCTTATGATTTGGGGGGAATGGGATTACCAAACTTGATGGCGTACTATAAGGCTTCGGTGGTGGCAGGGTTGCGGGACTGGTGGCAGCTTGATAAGGATCATAGATGGTTGCAAATTGAAAATTTCTATGCAACTAGAGGTTCCACCCGATTCATGTTAGAGGTTGAAGCTTTGGGGCCACGGACAGGTAGGCTCCCTCTACCGACCATGTCTACTGCACTGCATTTTTGGAGACAGACGGTCCCGACCCTTATTAAAATTCCATTAACTGAAGTGTCACTGAAGGCGCTAGAATTACATATTCCATATTTAGATTTACAGCCATGGATACGGGCTGGTGTAAAATCACTTCATCAGCTGCTTGATGACACAATGATTAAACCGTTTGATCGCCTAGTTGCGAAACACCCTGATATTCGGCATAGATTTTATCAGTATTTGCAATTAAGACATCTTATACACACTACACAGCTGACGTCTTTTTTTAATAACAACTTAGTTCGTACAGTAAATGGTCTTTTCTTGGTGCCTGGTCCTAGTACTCGCAATGTATCTATTTTGTATAGAGCCCTGAATGATCCTGACTCAGAGGTTAAGTTGAAATTCATGAGTCAGTGGGAGGATGACTTGCAAGTCACCCTAGCGCCTGATGGGTGGCGGGATGCGGTGTTAGAGGTTCGGAGAGTATCCTCCTGTGTAAACCATCTGGAGCAATTGAAAAAAGTCCACTTACGCTGGTACTACTACCCAGTTAAAGTTGCCCATTTTGGCCCTCAATGCTCCCCATTGTGCTGGAGAGGCTGCGGTATGTTGGGGACGCTTAGCCATATGTGGTGGTCGTGTCCGAAATTACTGAATCTTTGGGTTAGTTTGGAGGACGTGATAGCGGAGGCGACTGGGATTAGAATGGCCCTGCGACCTAGTATGGTTTTATTGCATATTGGTTTGGATGAGATCCCACATGAACTGAGAGGTGTGTTCTCACATTTGTTTATAGCCGCTAGACTGGCAATAGCTTCCAAGTGGAGAGTGACTAGCGCACCGACCATACAATCTGTGATTGATAGGATGAACCTTCATTGCCAATACGAACGGGCGCTGGTGTTATCTGCGTCATCAAAAACAAAAAAGTCTCAGATCTGGAAGCCGTGGCTTGATAGCCGGTATTCCTTTATCCCTTCGTGAAGAGGATTGTGCTGTGGTGATCCGGGATCTGATATCTCGGCCCGTGACAAATTCTTGCTTTGTGCCTGGCTGTTTAGTTTATATGGAGATTTGACTTTCAGGAACCGGTATTTTGGTAGATTAGCTAATGTTTAGACCTTCGATCTAAATAATCTACAGTTGCATACCTATGTGTACCTACCCCCTTCCCCCCCTTGCGTTGGATTGTCTGTTTTCTTATTGTATTATTATTCTACTCTGCACTGTTTGCAGAATTGTTGTGTTTATCTGTTTAATCTGAAAAAAATTTTTTTTTAATAAATATGATTCAGCAAAAAAAAAAAAAAGAACACACTCGCCACAGCTAAACAAACCTACTTCTCATCTCTCACATCCTCCCTGTCTCCCAACGCTACACAGTTATTCAACACCTTAAATTCTCTCCTCCAGAATTTGCCTCATTTTTCAAGCAGAAGATTGATAACATCAGAGACAGTTTTGGTCAACAACCACCAGAGCCCTTCCTCCCAACTTCCCAGCCCTCCACCTCCAAAACCATCTTCTCCATCATTACAGAAGATCGACTCTCCACTCTACTCTCAACATCGCATCTCACCACCTGTGCACTTGACCTGATCCCATCCCACTTCATCCCAAACCTTGCCATAACCTTCATCCCAACCCTAATCCATCTCTTCAACCTATCACTAACTGGTGTTTTCCCCTCAAGCTTTAAACATGCCTCAATCACACCTATCCTCAAAAAGCCCTCTCTTTACCCATCCTCTGTATCTAGCTATCGCCCTATAACACTTCTCCCCTATGCCTCATAACTACTGGAACAGCACGTTCATCTTTAACTGTCTTCCCATCTCTCATCCTGCTCCCTCTTCGACCGAGAGCAAGCGACACTACTCTGTCCTCCTCCTCCTGGACCTCTCCTCTGCCTTTGATGCAGTGGACCACTCCCTATTACTACAGACCCTCTCATCCCTTGGCATCAAAGACTTGGCACTATCCTGGATCTCGTCATACCTAACAGACCGGACATTCAGCATCTCCCACTCACACACCATCTCCTCACCTCGCCCCCTATTTGTCGGAGTCCCACAAGGTTCAGTCCTGGGGCCCCTGCTCTTCTCCATTTACACCTTTGGCCTTGGACAGCTCATAGAATCTCATGGCTTTCAGTATCATCTCTATGCTGATGACATACAGATCTACATCTCTGGACCAGATATCACCTCCCTACTAACCAGAATCCATCAATGTCTGTCTGCTATTTCATCCTTCTTCTCCACTAGATTTCTAAAACTTAATATGGACAAAACAGAATTCATCATCTTTCCCCCATCTCATGCGACTCCCCCCCAACGGCTGCCCAATTTCCCCAGTCCCATAAGCTCACTGCCTCAGGGTAATCCTTGACACTGATCTCTCCTTCAAACCACATATCCAAGCCCTCTCCACTTCCTGCCGCCTTCAACTCAAAAATATTTCATGGATCCGTACATTCCTAAACCAAGAATCTGCAAAAACTCTAGTCCATGTCCTCATCATCTCTCACCTTGACTACTGCAACCTCTTGCTCTGTGGCCTCGCCTCGAACACTCTCGCACCCCTTCAATCTATTCTAAACTCTGCTGCCTGACTGATCCACATGTCCCCCGCTATTCCCCAGCCTCTCTCCTCTGTCAATTCCTTCACTGGCTCCCCATTGCCCAGAGCCTACAGTACAAAACCCTAACCATGACATACAAAGCCATCCACAACCTGTTTCCTCCATACATCTGTTACCTCCTCTCCCAGTACTTACCTGCACGCAACCTCCGATCCTCACAAGATCTCCTTCTCTACTTCCCTCTTATCTCCTCTTCCCACAATCGCATACAAGATTTCTCTCGCGTATCACCTCTACTCTGGAACTCTCTACCAGAACATATCAGACTCTAGCCTACCATCGAAACCTACAAAAAGAACCTGAAGACCCACCTCTTCCGACAAGCCTACAACCTGCAGTAACCGCCGATCAACCAAACTGCTGCATGACCAGCTCTACCGTTACCTATTGTATCCTCACCCATCCCTTGTAGATTGTGAGCCCTCGAGGGCAGGGTCCTCTCTCCTCCTGTACCAGTTGTGACTTATATTGTTTAAGATTATTGTACTTGTTTTTATTATGTGCCCTAACTAAGGTCACCAATGACCTATTAACCGCCAAGAGCAAGCGACACTACTCTGTCCTCCTCCTCCTGGACCTGTCCTCTGCCTTTGACACAGTGGACCATTCCCTATTATTACAGACCCTCTCATCCCTTGGCATCACAGAATTGGCCCTATCCTGGATCTCATCATACCTAACTGACCGTACATTCAGCGTCTCCCACTCACACACCACCTCCTCACCTCGCCCCCTATCTGTCGGAGTCCCGCAAGGTTCAGTTCTAGGACCCCTGCTCTTCTCCATCTACACCTTTGGCCTGGGACAGCTCATAGAATCTCACGGCTTTCAGTATCATCTCTATGCTGACGACACACAGATCTACATCTCTGGACCAGATATCACCTTCCTACTAACCAGAATCCCTCAATGTCTGTCTGCTATTTCATCCTTCTTCTCCACTAGATTTCTAAAACTTAACATGGACAAAACAGAATTCATCATCTTTCCCCCATCTCACGCGATCTCCCCAACGAACCTATCCATTACAGTAAACGGCTGCCCACTCTCCCCAGTCCCACATGCCCGCTGTCTTGGGGTAATCCTTGACACTGATCTCTCCTTTAAACCACATATCCAAACCCTTTCCACTTCCTGCCGCCTCCAACTCAAAAATATTTCACGGATCCGCACATTCCTAAACCAAGAATCTGCAAAAACCCTAGTCCATGCCCTCATCATCTCCCGCCTTGACTACTGTAACCTCCTGCTCTGTGGCCTCCCCTCTAACACTCTTGCACCCCTCCAATCTATTCTAAACTCTGCTGCCCGACTAATCCACCTGTCCCCCCGCTATTCCCCGGCCTCTCCCCTCTGTCAATCCCTGCACTGGCTCCCCATCACCCAGAGACTCCAGTACAAAAGCCTAACCATGACATATAAAGCCATCCACAACCTGTCTCCTCCATACATCTGTGACCTCGTCTCCCGGTACTTTCCTGCACGCAACCTCCGATCCTCACAAGATCTCCTTCTCTACTCCCCTATTATCTCCTCTTCCCACAATCGCATACAAGATTTCTCTCGTGCATCCCCCCTACTCTGGAATGCTCTACCACAACATATCAGACTCTCGCCTACCATCGAAACCTTCAAAAAGAACCTGAAGACCCACCTCTTCCGACAAGCCTACAACCTGCAGTAACCACCGATTGACCAAACCGCTGCACGGCCAGCTCTACCCTCACCTACTGTATCCTCACCCATCCCTTGTAGATTGTGAGCCCTCGCGGGCAGGGTCCTCTCTCCTCCTGTACCAGTTGTGACTTGTATTTTTCAAGATTATTGTACTTGTTTTATTATGTATACCCCTCCTCACATGTAAAGCGCCATGGAATAAATGGCGCTATAATAATAAATAATAATAAATAATAATAATAATAATAATTATGTATACCCCTCCTCACATGTAAAGTGCCATGAAATAAATGGCGCTATAATAATAAAAATAATAATAATAATAATCCTTTGTCTACCGGTGTCGCAGATTTAACTCTATCATTCCATTTCTGGTTTACATGTTTGATAGATATGACTTGAGTCATGGCATTTCAAGAAGGTAAAAAACCTCTAAGGGTTAACATCTAATAGGTGAATGGAACCACTTCTCATAGATGGACTCCATTGGAGCTTGGATGAACAAGTTCTTTGGGTCATTCCTCAAAACAATTATTGCAATTCTTGTTTTTATCTTATTTCTATACTTTTTATTTCTAATTTTCATGTGTATTTGCAAACAATATACTGCAGCTATTGATTAAACCTGAAGGAAACTGTCACACATGGTTGTGCAGTGAGATCAGAACTCAGTACAGTAGAAGTGAATATTACTAAACATATTTGTAGCTGCAGTTGTCCTCTCATTGTGCTGTCAGCTCTGCTACAGAGCTGTGCCTGATTATAACAAAGTACAGCAGAGTTGAACCTCGTCTTATTACAAGCACATTATTTCTTTTTTGCAGTGCTGATAGCCCTGCTGCGCTGCCCTCCTTACTACAAATGCTGCTTTTTACATTCAAGCTGAAACACTTTACGAAGATACCTGCAGTTGCAAATGTTTTTTGTAATGACACAAAGTTCACTACATACTTACATAGGTTGAAAAAAAGACCTAAGTCCATCAATTTCAACCTTTCTCCGCCAATTATACTTCAAAGGTCACTTCTGTTGTTCCGTGTCTTAGTTATGATCTCCCTGCAGAGTGGTGTGTGTTTATGAGGGCAAAGTGCCGGTCTCAGTCATTATGCATCACACAGGTAACGCCTCCTTTCGAAAAGCTCTGGAGGCAGATTCTCAGGGAGATCTATGTCCAGCCCATAGATCTTAACAGCTCATTTACATACTAAGAAAAGTGTGGGTTTCTCTATCATTTTATTCAGTTTTCAATAACCTACATGCTCATATAGATGGCTTAGGAAGGCTGATACTACTGACGCATTTTCTCTAACTTGTGATTGAACAAGGTGTTTATATAAAAACAAAAAGGAAGGAACTGATAAAGAAAATATCAATACAGCTATTATAATCCTTAATTTGCCAATACGTTACATTGCTTGTATGCCATCTTCACAAAATAATGTTTTGTTTCAGTTAAGTGAAACCAATGCCTATACTGCAGATATTGCTGGAATTCTCTGTAAGACGTTCTATTGATTAGATATTCTTACAGAAACAAGACGTCTGGAGTTGTGATGAGAGAGTGGGCTTGTTACTCGAGATTTTCGAGCATACTCGGGTGTTCGAGTATTTTGGGCGGGCTCGGAGATTATGTTTGAGCCATGCAGCTGCATAATTTGCGGCTGCTAGACAGCCTGAATACATGTGGGTATTCCCTAACAAACAAGCAATCCCGACATGCATTCAGGCTGTCTAACAGCTGCAAATCATGCAGCTGTGGCCACTCCAGCATGCTCGGAAATCTCGAGTAACGAGCACACTCGCTCATGGCTAGTCTGGAGATCTCCTGAACCAGAATAATGCTTGAATTTTCAATTATTTGGTTCGGACATGTGTAGAAACTCACAGGCGGTAGGATCCTAATTTAAATACTAAACCGTTTTGTAAGAAGGCAGATCCCTCTCTCATATTCATATAGGACTCATATATGCCTTTTATAGGTTGTCTTTATCTATCTCTTTTAATTATAACTATTCTAAATACATTTTCCTTTTCTTCAAGTCACCTGTTAAGAGAAAATCTTTTGATGGATAAGAGTTTTCCATATCAACACATTTAAACAAGTATAAATCAATGAATTATTAACATTTAGGGCCATATTTATGCCTTGTTGCGTAGATTAGAAAATGAAAAAAAAACACTAGTCAACAACACAGAGTAGGAGAAAAAAAGCAAGTAGAGCTGTCACACTGAACATGATCTACATGACTAAATCAAAGCACACATTAGATAAAACCCCTAATAAGGCATCCGACAGTATGCAAACAACAACATTTATTCAGACAAATAAAGCATAAATGGCAGCAGAGCCCCAAGGGTTAAGAATTTCATATAATTGTAGATACAAAATAGTAAAAATGAGCAATTCAGCTGCATTCTAAGCACTTTCCATAAATGAGGCCAAGAACATTAAGGGATATTTTGTTCCAATTGGCGTTGTTTTACTGTGTAATTTCAGGATACAAACTGCTTATGTATTCACTTCCATTTGCTTTCCCCTCAATTTCACCTTGCATCATTCTGCTCATCTGAACTATGAGGCTGCACACAGTGAACATATGTCATAGGGAGACTCAAGGATCTCACCGGTGGTCTTGAGTCGTCCTCGTAATTCTTCCTAAAGCAGAAAATTGGACCGGCTTAATTTGACATAAAGAACACTGAAGGTGAATAACCACAAAACATGTTTTACTCAATATTAAAAATTGTTTTTACTGCTTTATTGTTGCCTATGTTTTTGGATTTAATGGCCGGTTACTTTTTAAAGATTTTTGTGTTGGGTTAAATGACCCCCAAAAAATTTTTCTACTCTTAAAGAAACTGTTCACTTTAGACAATTCTTATTTGTTAAAAGTTTCCTATGAAAATAAGCTCATCAAAAACTGACCTCATAGTGAAACCCTCAGCAATCAACTAAGAGGAAATGTTGCTGCAAGTGTTCAATTATTGTACAGCTCCACCACAGGAGAACTTAAGCATTAGGCTAGTTAGATTAGTGCAATCTGTTTAGCGGATACACTAACGGATTGCGCTAACGCAATGTCCAAAAAGGGACTGCGTTTGGCAATCCCGCTAGCGCAGATGCCCGATCTGCGCTAGCGAAGAACGGACCCTGAACGCTGCAAGCAGCGTTCGAGGTCCGTACGAAAATAATGGCACATTGCTGACACATGCCAAAAATGGCATATGTTAGCGATGCGTTAGCACATTGCAGTCAATGGGTGCACTAACGGATCCGTTACATAGCGTTAATTGCGCCAATTTCGCCATGTAACGGATTCCGTTAGCAGACACCCACTAACGCAATGTGAACCTAGCCTTATTACACAGTGCTCATCCATATCAACATAGGTACACTAGGACAAAATATGCTTTTTGATACTGCTCTCCATTTTTACCAATAGATGACTGCACTCTTTTCACCCAGAATTCCATATAATTTGTGTAATAAAATGCGTTTTACTAAAACTAGACAACACTTTAAAGGGAACCTGTCACCTGAATTTGGCGGGACTGGTTTTGGGTCATATGGGCGGAGTTTTCAGGTGTTTGATTCACCCTTTCCTTACCCGCTGGCTGCATGCTGGCCGCAATATTGTATTGAAGTTCATTCTCTGTCCTCCGTAGTACACGCCTGTGCAAGGCAAGATTGCATAGTGCAGGCGTGTACTACAGAGGACAGAGAATGAACTTCAATCCAATATTGCGGCCAGCATGCAGCCAGTGGGTAAGGAAAGGGTGAATCAAACACCCGAAAACTCCGCCCATATGACCCAAAACCAGTCCCGCCAAATTCAGGTGACAGGTTCCCTTTAACAAAATTATAATTTTTGACATGACAGAACGGGCTAAGATTTTTCCTTAAAGGAGTTTTCCCGTTTTAACATACATTTCTGTATCACTGTGGGTGCAACATGCACAATGTCAGGATTCTGTATTGTTGCCTGTTCAAGTATCGTAAATATTAAAGTGCAGACTAGCTTCTCATCCAATCCTCTCAATAGTAGATTTGTGAACCCTCACAGCTTGCAGTGCACGCACTGTCAGGATTCTCCAATGTGATATACATACATGTGGTCAAGTATATTCAGTAAGGCTAGACATGTCTAGTCGGAATATGTCCGGTAGTATACAAACTGATCTTGTGCCAGCACTAGAAAAGCTTGACAGTGCACACTGTGCACACAGAAGGATTCACAAGTCTGCAGTCAATATAGAGTGACTGTACACTTGTAGTCTAATAATAATAATAAGAAGAAGAATAATAGTAATCTTTATTTATATAGTGCCAACATATTCTGCAGCGCTTTACAGTTTAAAAGTTTCAAACACAACTGTCATAAGGAACAACATTAGCAATACAATAATTAAAGCAAAATAAGACGACCCTGCTCGTGAGAGCTTACAATCTACAATGAGGTGGGGGAGATACAAAGTACAGGTGTGTATTTACAATGATGGTCAGCCATCTTCAGGGGGTGGGGGATAGATGGAGATAATGAATGGGCTACACACACACACAAATATAAAATGACTTTGATTAGGGAACGTGGTAAGCCGCACTGAACAAATGTGTTTTGAGGGAGCGCCTAAAACTACGCAAATTGTGGATGGTCCTAATATCTTGGGGTAGAGCATTCCAGAGGATTGGCGCAGCACGGGAGAAGTCTTGGAGTCGGGAGTGGGAGGTATGAATTAGTGCAGAGGTTAGACGAAAGTTGCTTGCAGAGTGCAGCAATCGGTTAGGCCGATAGACAGAAATAAGGGAGGAGATGTAAGGGGGTGCCGCACTGTGGAGAGCTTTGTGGGTGAGAACAAGTACTTTGAATTGTTTCCTGTAATGAATGGGTAGCCAGTGTAACGACTGGCGAACAGCAGACGCGTCCGAGTAATGATTAGCCAGATGGACGACCCTGGCTGCTGCATTAAGGATAGACTGGAGAGGGGAAAGTCGAGTAACAGGGAGGCCAATTAATAGAGCGTTACAGTAGTCCAGGTGGGAGTGGATGAATGTGACAGTGAGGGTTTTTCTTGTTTCCATGGTGAGAAGAAGGTGAATTCTAGAGATGTTCTTTAGGTGTAAGCTGCACGAGCGGGCAAGAGATTGTATATGGGAGGTGAAGGAGAGATCGGTCAAACATAACACCCAGACAGCACGCCTGCTGCGGGGGTGTTATTATGGTGCAACCCACGAAGAGGGAAATGTCAGATTTTGGGAAGTTTGTAGACGGCAGGAGCAGGAGAAGTTCAGTTTTGGAGAGGTTGAGTTTCAGTTAGAGAGCGGACATAATGTTGGAGACTGCGGACAGACAGTCAGTGGCGTTCTGTAGTACAGCGGGA
The DNA here is from genome assembly GCF_032444005.1 of Ranitomeya imitator. NCBI lineage: Eukaryota > Metazoa > Chordata > Amphibia > Anura > Dendrobatidae > Ranitomeya > Ranitomeya imitator. Next base: position 790,189,919 of record NC_091284.1, on the reverse strand, counting down.
GTAAGGTCAGGGGAGGATGTGTATAGTTGTGTGTCATCGGCATACAGATGGTACTGAAAGCCAAATCTGCTGATGGTCTGTCCAATTGGGGCTGTGTAGAGGGAGAAGAGAAGGGGGCCAAAAATTATCTATTTTCTCTATAAAGCCTAAAGGTACCTTCACACTGAGCAACTTTTGAACGAGAAAGATAGCGATCCGTGATGTTGCAGCGTCCTGGATAGCGATCTCATTGTGTTTGACATGCAGCAGCGATCAGGATCCTGCTGTGACATCGTTGGTCGGAGCTAGAAGGCCAGAACTTTATTTCGTCGCTGGATCACCCGCTGACATCGCTGAATCGGCGTGTGTGACGCCGATCCAGTGATGTGTTCACTTGTAACCAGGGTAAACATCGGGTTACTAAGCGCAGGGCCGCGCTTAGTAACCCGATATTTACCCTGGTTACCATTGTAAAAGTAAAAAAAAAAAACAGTACATACTCACATTCCGGTGTCTGTCACGTCCCCCGCCGTCAGCTTCCCGCACTGACTGTGAGTGCCGGCCATAAAGCAGAGCACAGCGGTGACGTCACCGCTGTGCTTTACGGCCGGCACTGACAAAGTCAGTGCGGGAAGCTGACGGCGGGGACGTGACAGACACCAGAATGTGAGTATGTAGCATTTTTTTTTTTTACATTTACAATGGTAACCAGGGGAAACATCGGGTTACTAAGCGCGGCCCTGCGCTTAGTAACCCAATGTTTACCCTGGTTACCCGGGGACTTCGGCATCTTTGGTCACTGGAGAGCTGTCTGTGTGACAGCTCTCCAGTGACCACACAATGACTTACCAACGATCACGGCCAGGTCGTATCGCTGGTTCTGATCGTTGGAAAGTTGCTCTTTGTGAAGGTACCTTAAGCCTGGACAACGCCTTTAGAAGAAGACCAAGTGAGTCCAAGAGAAAAGCTGATTTCCATAATGTTAAGAAAATATTTGTCATTTCTGTACACCAGTAAAAATTGCCTGAGAATTATTTTGCAGATTCTTTTAATATTTTCTGTGTAAATTATGGTAGGAAATTCATTCATAACAGATATCACACTACTATAGCACAGATACACATGACATCAGTGAGGATCACAGATCTTAAAATTTACTTAACTTAGATGATGTAATCCACATTGCCCTATGTTGTCTACCTAAAATAAATCTCTAATACAGTGTCTGAGATTCACAGAGGAAACATGGAAACAGACTGCACCTAATTAATTCAAAGTGGCTCTAAAATCAAATTTCCATTGCTACTCTTACTAAAACATATGGTACATAAAAAATAAATGCACTCAAATAAAAAAAAACCCTTAAGCACTACAAATGCAGGTTGCGAATACTTCTTATCCTTTTTTTAATGTATTTATTATAATTATTGTGATTGGAATCATTATCATTCAGTAAATACAGAAGTAAGTTGCTAGAATTATTTTTTACCTGTAGAAAATTGCTGGAAAAATATAAAATCAGCAAGAATTTAGAAGAAATGTGAGGTTGCACTAGAGATGATTGAATTGCCTGAATTGCAAATTCACCAACTTGGAATTTTTTTCCAAAATATTTGATTTGCTGCGAATTGCATGTACTCCAAATATCCTGGAAAAGATGTGTAAAGCTCTTTGACGTCTCTTAGGACTGTATCTAACTCATTTCAATCTCTTGAACGTAAACTCAGTCTCAGTAATTTCAAAGTAACCCCACTATAGAAACAAACTTGCCTCCATGACTTGACAACCGTAACAACGAGTAATCAAGGTGGTACGGTATACCGGTCAAGTCACCTAATCAATCCTTGGGTGAGAAATCTAAGAGAAACAACATTTTTTTTCCAATCATGACTCATTGACTCTGCCAGTATACCATACTTCCTCTGATGACTTGGAATAATGTTTTTCTACTCATGGAGGCATGTTTTTTCCTTGCTTATTAAAGCAGAGCCACTACACATATAGTATTTAACTGTAATTATCACAACATTTCCTGAAGGAGCCTGGGATTAATTCAATAGCCAATTTCAGATGTCAGGTTCTAATGTTAAGTAATGGAATATTGGTAGAATATGGATAGTTTATGATTAGTGATGAGCGAATATACTAGTTACTCAAGATTTCCCGAGCATGCTGGGGTGTCCTCCGAGTATTTTTTAGAGCTCGGAGTTTTAGTTTTTAGCGCCGCAGCTGAAAAGATTTACATCTATTAGCCAGCATAAGTACATGTGGGGATTCCCTAGTAACCAGGTAACCCCCACATGTACCGTATTTATGCTGGCTAACAGATGTAAATCATTCAACTGTGGCGCTAAAAACAACAAAATCTCTGAGCACTAAAAAATACTCGGAGGACACCCGAGCGTACTCGGAAAATCTCGAGTAACGAGTATATTCGCTCATCACTATTTATAATTAGTAGCCGTTTGACATCAGGAACCAACACCGATCCTAAGAGTACAGGGAATGTAGAATAGGATTAGTTCTGCTTCTCCAATACTGGTCTGTCCTGTACAGCAGAATACCAGGTACCCGCAGTGCGAGGAACTGCAGTATGTCCCTCTTCAAATTAATAATTCAATGAACGGTTGGGTGTCCAAACTTATATAGTTACATTGTTTAGAAGGTTGAAAAAACACAAATATCCATCAAGTTCAACTGAGCTATGGGAAAGGACAAAGGAAAAACGCACAACCACAATGCATGATCCTGTACTTAAATTAACCCCTTAATGACATATGAGGCACAGTGTACGTCTCTCGAGCTTCTGAGTTCACATCTTTGCTGACAGATGATAGCTAATTTAATCAGCAATCATCGGCCTCTAACAGCCGCTGGTTGAGTGGAGCGACTGTTAACCTGTCAAATGCTGCTGTCAACCTGTGACAGAAGCATTGACAATGCTCCAGCAGGTGGGTGTGGCGTTCTATGGGCCATGATGGCCAAAGTCTGCTGATGACCCATGTGCCTGTCATAATAGTACTTCTGTAAAAGCCAGACATGTGTTGTGAATTCCGCTCTTGGGCTCCCTCCGGTGGTTGTAAGTGGCACCTTTGTGAGTTCTGCTCTTGGGCTCCCTCTTGTGGTTTCAAGTGGTATGGCTGCTACTTGGAGTTAGCTGTCTTCAGCTGCTTCCACTGATCGTCTTTTCTGCTCGACTATTTATGCCTGGTTCTGTCCTTCAGCCAGTGCCACTTGTAAATGTTCCTTATTGGATTCACATCTCTTTGGAGTTCCCTGTTTTCCTGACCAGTTCTGCAAAGCTAAATTTTTGCTTGCTCTTTTCTGTTCACAGTTTGTGGACTTATCCGTTCTGTGCTTCTATGTTTGTCCAGCGTTATCAGTATGAATTAATTCTGTCTTGCTGGAAGCTCTGGGAAGCAGATTTACCCTCCACACCTTTAGTCAGGTGTGGGGATTTTTAGTAAACTCTGCGTGGATTTTTTGTAGTGTTTTATACTGACCGCACAGTATTCCATCCTGTCCTATCTATTTAGTTAGACTGGCCTCCTGTGCTCATCCTGGTTTCATTCTGTGTATGTCTTTTCCCTCTCCACTCACAATCATTATTTGTGGGGGGCTAATCTATCCTTTGGGGATTTTCTCTGAGGCAAGATAGCTTTCCTGCTTCTATCTTTAGGGGTAGTTAGCTCTTAGGCTGTGACGAGATGCCTAGGGAGAGTTAGGAGCATTCCACGGCTGCTTCTAGTGTTGTGTTGAGCTTGGGACTGCGGTCAGTACAATTACCACTTCCTTCAGAGCTCGTTCCACATTTCTCCTAAACCACCCTATCATAACAGTACAAGTGGCCTAAAATGAAATAAATGCATCTCAAAGGAAGGAAAAGAAAGTTCTGAACCATTATTTTTTTTTTTTTGTACTCTGGTTTGATTTTTTTGGTTTTTTTTCCTCTTGATACCTGGGTGGTTCAGGATACATACTCTGGCATGGATGTTCAGGGTTTGTTTTCTCATGTGGATCAACTTGCTGCAAGAGTACAGAATATCCAGGACTATGTTGTCCAGACTCCGGCTTTAGAGGCTAGAATTCCTACTCCTGAGTTGTTTTTTTGGGGACAAATCCAAGTTTTTGAACTTTAAAAATAACTGCAAATTGTTTTTTGCTTTGAAACCCCGTTCGTCAGGTGATCCCATTCAGCAAGTAAAAATCATCATATCCTTACTGCGTGGTGACCCTCAAGACTGGGCCTTTTCTCTTGAAACAGGGGATCTGCCATTATTGAATGTAGATGCATTTTTTCAAGCGCTCGGATTATTGTATGACGAACCTAATTCTGTGGATCATGCAGAGAAAACCCTGTTGGCCTTGTGTCAAGATCAGGAAGCGGCAGAATTATACTGCCAGAAATGTAGAAAATGGTCTGTGCTCACTAAATGGAATGAGGAGGCTCTGGCTGCTATTTTCAGAAAAGGTCTTTCTGAAGCCCTTAAAGATGTTATGGTGGGCTTTTCTACGCCTGCTGGTTTGAGCGAATCTATGTCTCTAGCTATTCAGATTGATCGGCGTCTGCGCGAGCGCAAAGCTGTGCACCATATGGCAGTGTCCTCGGAGCAGAGTCCTGAACCTATGCAATGTGATAGGATTTTGACTAGAACAGAACGGCAGGAATTCAGACATCAGAATAGGCTGTGTTTTTACTGTGGTGATTCTACTCATGTTATCTCAGATTGCCCTAAACGTACTAAGAGAGTCGCGAGGTCTGTTACCATTAGTACTATACAGCCTAAATTTCTCTTATCTGTGACCCTGATTTGCTCATTGTCGTCCTTTTCTGTCATGGCATTTGTGGATTCAGGCGCTGCCCTGAACTTAATGGACTTGGAATTCGCCAGGCGCTGTGGTTTTTCCTTGCAGCCTTTGCAGAGCCCTATTCCTTTGAGGGGTATTGATGCTACACCCTTGGCCAAGGATAAACCTCAGTACTGGACGCAGATGACTATGTACATGACCCCAGCACATCAGGAAAATTTCCGTTTTCTGGTGTTGCATAACCTGCATGATGTTGTTGTACTGGGTTTTCCATGGTTACAGGAACATAATCCGGTGCTGGATTGGAAAACTATGACTGTGACTAGTTGGGGTTGTCAAGGGGTACATAGTGACGTTCCTTTGATGTCAATTTCCTCTTCCCCCTCTTCTGAGGTCCCTGATTTTTTGTCGGATTTCCAGGATGTATTTGACGTGCCCAAGTCCAGTTCCCTTCCACCGCACTGGGACTGTGATTGTGCTATTAACTTGATTCCTGGTTGCAAGTTCCCTAAGGGCCGACTTTTCAATCTGTCTGTGCCAGAGCATGCCGCCATGCGGAGTTATGTTAAGGAGTCTTTGGAGAAGGGGCATATTCGGCCCTCTTCGTCACCATTGGGAGCGGGTTTCTTTTTTGTTGCTAAGAAGGATGGCTCCTTGAGACCCTGTATTGATTATCATCTTCTTAATAAGATCACGGTTAAATTCCAATACCCCTTGCCTCTGCTTACTGATTTGTTTGCTCAGATTAAGGGGGCTAGTTGGTTTACTAAGATTGATCTCCGAGGGGCATATAATCTTGTTCGTATTAAACAGAGTGATGAATGGAAAACTGCATCTAATACGCCCGAAGGCCATTTTGAATACCTTGTGATGCCATTTGGGCTCTCTAATGCTCCATCTGTGTTCCAGTCTTTCATGCATGATATTTTCCGCAATTATCTTGATAAATTCATGGTCGTATATTTGGATGATATTTTGATTTTTTCCGATGATTGGGAGTCTCATGTGAAGCAGGTCAGGATGGTGTTCCAGATCCTTCGTGATAATGCTTTATTTGTGAAGGGGTCTAAGTGCCTATTCGGAGTTCAGAAGGTCTCTTTTTTGGGTTTTATTTCTTCTCCCTCGTCTATAGAAATGGATCCTGTTAAGGTCCAAGCTATTCATGACTGGATTCAACCCACATCTGTGAAGGGCCTTCAAAAATTTTTGGGCTTTGCTAATTTCTATCGCCGTTTCATTGCCAATTTTTCCAGTGTGGTTAAGCCCCTTACTGATTTGACGAAGAAAGGCGCTGATGTGACGAATTGGTCCTCTGCGGCTGTTGAGGCCTTTCAGGAGCTTAAGCGCCGATTTACTTCTGCCCCTGTGTTGCGTCAGCCAGATGTTTCTCTTCCTTTTCAGGTTGAGGTCGACGCTTCTGAGATTGGGGCAGGGGCCATTTTGTCTCCGAGGGAGTCTGATGGTTCCTTGATGAAACCGTGTGCCTTTTTTTCCAGAAAGTTTTCGCCTGCGAAACGCAATTATGATGTCGGCAATCGGGAGTTGTTGGCTATGAAGTGGGCGTTTGAGGAGTGGCGTCATTGGCTTGAGGGAGCTAAGCACCGCGTTGTGTTCTTGAATGATCATAAGAATCTGGTTTACCTCGAGTCGGCCAAGCGGCTGAATCCTAGACAGGCTCGATGGTCTCTGTTTTTCTCCCGTTTTGATTTTGTGGTCTCGTATCTTCCGGGATCTAAGAATGTTAAGGCTGATGCCCTCTCTAGGAGTTTTTTGCCTGATTCTCCTGGAGTCCTTGAGCCGGTTAGCATTCTTAAGGAAGGGGTGATTCTTTCTGCCATCTCCCCTGATTTGCGGCGGGTGCTTCAGGAATTTCAGGCTGATAGGCCTGACCACTGTCCTGTGGGGAAGTTGTTTGTTCCTGATAGATGGACGAGTAAGGTGATTTCTGAGGTTCATTGTTCTGTGTTGGCTGGTCATCCTGGAATTTTTGGTACCAGAGATTTGGTGGCTAGGTCCTTTTGGTGGCCTTCCTTGTCGTGCGATGTCGGTGCTTTTGTGCAGTCCTGTGGGACTTGCGCCCGAGCCAAGCCTAGTGGGTTGCTTTTGCCTCTGCCGGTCCCTGAGAGGCCCTGGATGCATATTTCCATGGATTTTATTTCGGATCTTCCTGTTTCCCAGAAGATGTCTGTTATCTGGGTTGTTTGTGACCTGTTCTCTAAAATGGTCCATTTGGTACCTTTGCCTAAGTTGCCTTCCTCCTCAGATCTGGTTCCATTGTTTTTTCAGCATGTGGTTCGTTTGCATGGCATTCCGGAGAATATTGTATCTGACAGAGGTTCTCAGTTTGTCTCTAGATTTTGGCGGGCCTTTTGTGCTAGGATGGGCATTGATTTGTCTTTTTCTTCGGCGTTTCATCCTCAGACTAATGGCCAAACTGAGCGAACTAATCAGACCTTGGAGACCTATTTGAGTGCTTTGTGTCTGCTGATCATGATCATTGGGTGTCTTTCTTGCCGTTGGCTGAGTTTGCCCTTAATAATCGGGCTAGTTCTGCTACCTTGGTTTCGCCTTTCTTTTGTAATTTTGGTTTTCATCCTCGTTTTTCTTCTGGGCAGGTTGAGCCTTCTGACTGTCCTGGTGTGGATTCTGTGGTGGACAGGTTGCAGCAGATTTGGGCTCATGTGGTGGACAAGTTGGTGTTGTCTCAAGAGGAGGCTCAACGTTTTGCTAATCGTCGTCGGTGTGTTGGTTCCCGGCTTCGGGTTGGGGATCTGGTCTGGTTGTCTTCCCGTCATGTTCCTATGAAGGTTTCTTCTCCTAAGTTTAAGCCTCGGTTTATTGGTACTTATAGGATTTCTGAGATTATTAATCCGGTGTCTTTTCGATTGGCGCTTCCGGCCTCTTTTGCTATCCATAATGTCTTCCATAGATCTTTGTTGCGGAAATATATGGAGCCCGTTGTTCCCTCGGTTGTCCCTCCTGCCCCGCTGTTGGTTGAGGGAGAGTTGGAATATGAGGTTGAGAAGATTTTGGATTCTCGTTTTTCGAGGCAGAGGCTTAAGTATCTTGTCAAGTGGAAGGGTTATGGTCAGGAGGATAATTCTTGGGTTGTTGCCTCCGATGTCCATGCCACCAATTTGGTTCGTGCTTTTCACTTGGCTCGTCCTGATCAGACTGGGGGCTCTGGTGAGGGTTCGGTGACCCCTCCTCAAGGGGGGGGTACTGTTGTGAATTCCGCTCTTGGGCTCCCTCCGGTGGTTGTAAGTGGCACTTTTGTGAGTTCTGCTCTTGGGCTCCCTCTTGTGGTTCCAAGTGGTATGGCTGCTCCTTGGAGTTAGCTGTCTTCAGCTGCTTCCACTGATCGTCTTTTCTGCTCGACTATTTATGCCTGGTTCTGTCCTTCAGCCAGTGCCACTTGTAAATGTTCCTGGTTGGATTCACATCTCTTTGGAGTTCCCTGTTTTCCTGACCAGTTCTGCAAAGCTAAGTTTTTGCTTGCTCTTTTCTGTTCACAGTTTGTGGACTTATCCGTTCTGTGCTTCTATGTTTGTCCAGCATTATCAGTATGAATTAATTCTGTCTTGCTGGAAGCTCTGGGAAGCAGATTTACCCTCCACACCTTTAGTCAGGTGTGGAGATTTTTAGTAAACTCTGCGTGGATTTTTGTAGTGTTTTATACTGACCGCACAGTATTCCTTCCTGTCCTATCTATCAAGCTAGACTGGCCTCCTGTGCTCATCCTGGTTTCATTCTGTGTATGTCTTTTCCCTCTCCACTCACAGTCATTATTTGTGGGGGGCTAATCTATCCTTTGGGGATTTTCTCTGAGACAAGATAGCTTTCCTGCTTCTATCTTTAGGGGTAGTTAGCTCTTAGGCTGTGACGAGATGCCTAGGGAGAGTTAGGAGCATTCCATGGCTGCTTCTAGTGTTGTGTTGAGCTTGGGACTGCGGTCAGTACAGTTTCCACTTCCTTCAGAGCTCATTCCATGTTGCCCCTAAACCACCGTATCATAACAGACATGGTTCATATGAGACCATGCTTTTTGCTACACATAGATATACTGTGGCATTGCTGTATATAGCACAAGTAATCAGACGATTGAAGGTTGGTTCGATTACAGTGAAAAGGAAAAAAAAAGTTTAAAATAATAAAAGAATTAACAGTTCATATCACCCCCCCTTTTCCAACATATTAAAGACTCATACTCATCTGCGTTTAAATTGGACGATTGCCGATAAAAAATCTGATTGAACTCTGACTAATGTTATTGATTGAGTTTGCGTTCATCTGCAATTTTTTTCTCGGCTCGGATTGGATTGCCAATGCAATCCCATGACAGCAAGTGACACACAGGGACGTGTTGACAGGCTTCCATAAAGCTACTGAGAGCGTGCATTGACACATACATGACATTTGAAAATGTCCCAGGCAATTAACGTGGAAATGCTGCTGGTGCTGTTCCAGGAGTGGCCAGAGCTTTGGGACCCCAGGGACAAGGGATATCAAAACAAAAATCAGAAGGGTGCGGCCTAAATATTTATATGTTGTCAATTATATTCTCAATAAGAGGATAGTTCAACTGATGTCCAAATGGGAATTAGTAAATATTTTTTATTGTTGATCTTACTATTTTAATTTTTGTATGATATCAAAATGGCACATGCAAAATCATGTTTCATGTATGTCTAACTTAAACTTCTTTTGCACTTTTTGTGGCTTCATGAACTTTTCAATTTTACGCTAACAATTAACTCCATTGCAGTGAATGATTTCACAAGAATATGGAGAAACTGCTGAGACTACTACAGAAGGGAGCTGCAGCATCGATGAAAAAAGTGGAGATAGTGCCTTTAAAAGACTAGCCTATCTGTAGATGGATCGCTTAAACTTCCTAGCACCTATCATGTATTTAAGACCATAAATTCCAAACTCTATTATTATTTTTTTTTTACTTTCTAGTTTTTTTTTTTTTTTAATAAAGAACTGAAAGCAATTGATGGGATCGGGAGTCAGTATTTGAGTCTGAGGTGGTGGCACCACAAGAGATGGCTCCTGGACCATCAGGTGAACCTCAGGTAGCCACTGAGCAAGAGGAGCAGGGCCATAGTAGTAGCAGTACCCACACCCCACCAACTCAGGCGAAGGAGAGAGGCCCTCACCAAACCCACATAGCGCGAGATATATAGTACAGTAATTAACTATCTCGTACCCTAAATGATGATGGTAAGGAGGCCTTTTGTCAGAGTCTGGTGCAACCTTTTCGACAAATTCCTACAGAAATCTGCAAATAAACAAAAGCAGCAATTCTGCACCTCATGTAGTCAAATAAATCTTGGAGATCACTGGGTAGTTTACCCAGTGATCTCCAAGATTTATTTGACTACATTGAAACCAGTGATTGCCACACAGGCACCAGCCAGGCAGCATTGTGTCTGCACAGGCTCTACGTCTACCATCATCAGGACTACCACCAGAATCAGGACCACCACCAGCATCAGAAGCACCGAAACCAGCTTACAGGCTACATTCTTACCATGCTGCACAATCAGAGAAGCAACATTTTTCAGGATCAGTAGAAGGATGGCATCATAAACCCCCAGCCATACAGACAATGTTGCCTATCCTTCATGCATCAGAAAATAATGTGCGAGAACTTCAAGGGCTCTGAGGCCACCTGCTTCTGGCCAAAACCCGTGCCACTGGACCAGGATTGTTAGCCAGTCCTTTCTGAGCATCCACAGACACGGGAGAATCATGGATATATGTAAAATTGTGTAGCATTCCACAGGCCTTAATGACACAATTGACATGTTGATCCCTTAATTGGAGAGAAGTAAGCAATACCCTCCATTTAGCAGTCAAAATGTCAAAGGCATATTAAACCAGGTGCTGTGAACTAGTAAGTCTGTAATTGAAAATACAAAGCTGCCGGTCAAGAACACTGCGGGGATAAGAATTTATCAAGTGGCGGGTGAGCTGAAAGGCCTCATCACCCACTATTACATATGCTAATAGTTCAACAGTTGACCCTGAAGGTTCATTGGGGGGTAGCATACCATTTAATTGTTCATAAGTCGCCAGCCCATTAAAGAAGAATTAAAGCTTTGCGAATCGCCAGTTAAGAGGTATCAACCACTGAGGACTTCCAAATCTTAATATTTTTCTATCTACTGGCTAACATTGTGCAAAGATTTATATCTTTCCCATTTACCGTATATACTGGTGTATAAGCTGAGTTTTTCAGCAAATTTTTTTGTGCTGAAAATGGCCCCTCAGCTTATAGACGAGTCATTGTCCCAGAAGATGATGGGGAGGGGGAGCGGCAGAGCTGTGGGTGACAGAGGCAGGAGCCGGTGGCTGTGGCTAAAGCCTGTGCCTGCTGATAAAGAAAAATTAATATTCACTGCACTTGTAGTGTTAATTTCTTTGCTAGCGCACACAGTAACAGCCACAGCCTCTCAGCTTCTCGTTCCGGTGCCAGCAGCTCCTGCAGCCAGACGATCACGTGTCCCCTATCGGCGTGATAGAGGTCAATATTCATTACCTTAATGAGCAGTGACACATGAGTGCCCCGTCGCAGGAGCTGCTGATATCGAAATGAGATGCTGCAAGGGCGCGCAGGGAAGGTAGGTAGGATTTTTTTATGCTTTTCACATGGGGGCCATACATACAAGGACAGGCATGAGGAATCATGCAGACAAGGATGGGAATAAGAAGCCATGCAGACAAGGATGGGAATAAGAAGCCATGCAGACAAGGATGTGAATAAGGAGCTATGCATACAAGGATGGGGATGAGGAACCATGCATACCAGGATGGGGATTAGGGGACAATGCATACCCGGCTTATACTCGAGTCAATTAGTTTTCCCAGTTTTTGGAGGCAACATTTGGTGCCTCAGCTTATACTCGGGTCAGCTTATACATGAGTATATACGATACTTATTATAAATCCTTTGCCAATGCACATTTTTCGGCAGGGCAAATTTCATTCTGACCACACCATTTTGCATGCTTTTTTTTGTGGCTCCGCTGAGAACTATCCTGCCTCTGTTTTATGTAAATCCAAATAAACATTTTATGGGATTTTTGGATTTAAATTTTTGCATGCTTTTGCAACCCCCCTGTCCATTATTATGACCATTTTCTAGTCAATTTTGGGGGCTTGGTGTCATCTTCAGAAAACTGAAAGAAAATGTGGCCCAAAGTAAAAAAAATAAATAAATCTGAACAACCACAGGAAAAATCCTCCCGAATTAAAAAAAGGTATTTCTGACAAAATTTAGACAAAGGTGATATAATTTAAGCATGAAACACATTAGTATAAAATCTTACCTCAAGGTAACCAACAGTCGTTCTTCAGCAGAAATTCATCTGCAAAACCGTACAGTTTGAAAAATGGACAAAACTCCTCCAGGAGCAGGTCAAAGGTCTTCATCGGTATTCGGCAGTAATCAAAACATTTGTCTGGATACTTACGTAGCTGCCTCTTGTAGCACATTTGCACAGGAGTGGATGCACCCAGTATCTACTGATGACTACTTGGGGCAGCAACAGGCAGAGAAAAAGTTCCAAATACCCAGAATAATAACCAATTATACAGGAGCTGCTCAGTATTATAGAATCTCAAGTTTAGACTGGTCATAGCTGCAGGTGGGATGATGAAGACATTTTAAGAAGAAAATATGGGTGACCTTTACCCAGGAAAACATGAATGTGCTCAGCATCTGAGCCTTTTGTTGGGGGTTTATATAGGGTTATCAATCTAAAATGGCCTTCAATAAAAGGCTGGAGGTAAATTGAAAATGGATGCAGAAAATGCATTACATATGATGCATGTTATACGGATGGTGCGAAAGAAAAATCGCATTATATTTGCATTGACACTTGTCTTTTCCAGAACAGCATGAGAGCAATTTTATTTATGTTTTTGAGTGCAAGCCCTAAAAATTACGAAATAAAAAAAAAATACAAATTTGCATATCTGCTTCCCCGCTGTTTGTAAAAGTCCAATCTATCAAAATGTTAAATACATTGCTCTGATCGATAAACACGAAAAAGCCAAAACATCAAAATTGTGTTTTTTCAGACTCTTCAACCACCCAAATTTTTTTTTAAATAAAAGGCGATCAATAAGTCATATTCACCAAATGATATCAATAAAAATATTGTACCAGGGTGCAAAACACAAGCCCTCACGTGGCTCCATATACAGAAAATGTAAAGTGTTATGGCTCTTGGAAAATGACGTCACAAGCAGATTTATTTTCCTTTAATTTCTGATATTTTTTTTCACCACTTGAATAACACAAAAACAAGAAGTTTGGTATGTACGTAATTGTACTGATCTGGAGAATCATATTGCTGGGTAATTTTTTACATAAAATGAATAGTGTAAATAAAAGAAATAAAACAAATATGAAATGGAGCCTTTTTTTTACTATTTTGTTGTTTGGATTTTTTTTTACCACGTTTCAGTGCATTACATGATAAAATGAGTGTTGTAATTTAAAACTACAACTCATCCCACCAGCTACAACATGTACAACTATAGCAACATGTCTATGTTGATGGTCGACGGAAAAATAAAAATGTTATGGCTCTTGGAATAAGGGGAGGAAAAAATAAAAGCGCAAAAATGGAAAATGCCTGGTCCTAAGGGGTTAACATAAAAGGGAAAACAGTGATAGATTTTCTAACCTTAAAATGATGGGCTATAATAATGTACTATAAATATAATATTGTCGTAATATTTTTTTTTCTTTTCGTAGTGTGCTTACCCACGTACCCAATGTACCCATCATGTGCCTATTTTGTTCTTCTGAGTCAGCACTTGTTCGACCTGTCCACATCCTCTCTTTTGATATGGCTCTGCCACATTGCTCTCCTTCCATCAAGCACATCACAATCCGGCATTGCATATCCATAAATGTGAGCGTTGGCTTCCATCTCCATTGGCTTGGGCGTCTAGATGACATTAGTGATAAGTTCCTGTACATAGATTAGAGACAAAGGCAAGGCAAAGTTTTGTGCACAGGATGCCATAGGAAATCGAAAAATCTCTAAGGGGGACAGTAACATGACATGCTACTGGATGCGGGAAGTAGCGTCAAATCGGTCAAGATCATTAGCTGAAAATCACCATCTGAACCCTAGACAACTTCTTTTAACAATCCTGCTGAAATAAAAGCCAGTGTAATCATTTTTCTCCTTAAGATAGCAAGGAAAAAATAATGGGAAGCTAAAACCAGTAAAAAAAAAATTAAAGAGAGAACAATACGTGATTGAATATAAAAGTCATTAGAAGGATGTGAACAATAGACGTGATGGTGGGGTTACTAAAGCCATCATGACTCAGAGTGCATTGATTGAGAGAACTTATGTTTCAGCCAAATGTCGGGTATTTAGAGCCAGTTGTGGGTCAAAGTCTACATTGGCATTGTGACAAAACTAGCATTTGAACATAGTGGGAGTCTTGCTCTAAGGAAGTTTTCTCAAGGCTGTGACCGATGCCACCAACAGAGTCACGTCTTTGCTTTTTTCATGTTCACAAACCTGAATATGAGAACAAATAACTTTAGTATACAAGAAAAAGGTGATATGAATAACACAATAGGGGCACAAAGCTATTTGTTTGTGTGAGCAAATTAGTTTTCAGATCACATACAGTACATGTGTACAAGACCCAAACACATCGGAATTCCCCACACACAATGGGGCTGTACGTTACAGTCCATTGAATCAGAAGCATAAAAAAACGGGCAGATACCAAAACTGGTGGGATCTTGTGTAGAATGTTTGAGCCCCACCCCAGCAGCCATGTGTCACCACTTGCGCAAAATTCTGCACATGTTAACATAATACATATGAAGTTGCACATTACACACATATATGCAAAGTACAAACATGCATACAAGCATATGCCACATAGATACATACACTTAAAGCGTCATTCCGAACTTCACAGATGGATATTGTCAGATGATGATTGTAAAAACAAACACTTTTGCAATTTACTACTTATTAAAATTTGTACCATTTCGTGAGATATTAACATTTTTCTTTTGTTTACAGCTAATTGCCTAGGAGACCGAACACTGCTGATTTTAAGCTTGCAATCACTGTGATCAAGCTGGCTGGGATTACGAGATAACGATGCATTCCAGAAATCCTGAGCAGCTTTAAATCAGTGGTTTAAAAGCTTAAAGGGAATCTGTCCCCCCATTTTTCGCCTATAAGCTAAGGCCATCGCCATCAGGGGCTTATCTACAGCATTCTGCAAAGTTTTGCAGTGCGCAGGTGTCGGGTCTCTCTGACCTTTCCCGGCTCATGCGCACTTAAGTACTTTGCTCTACCCTCAAAAGGGCAAATCAGTACGCCTGCGCAAGAGGACGTCATCACATGAAGATGGGAGGCGCTGGACCCGGACCGCGACGCCCATCGGACCCAAACCGAGACCGCCCTTGGGTGACTATAATCTAATTTGTTTTCTTATCTTTTAGGTTACATGGGGGCTTATCTACAGCATTATAGAATACTGTAGATAAGCCCCTGATGGCGATGGCCTTAGCTTATAGGCGAAAAATGGGGTGACAGATTCCCTTTAATAGGAAAAAAGCTTGTAACTAAAGATGAGTGGATCAGGCAAAACTCAAATTCACCTGTTCACTCAGATTTTTACAGGAGTTTTTCTCGTCAAATTTAATGTTCCTTGTGTTAGGAGTCGAGTTTCCTCTGCTGCACAGGGGGAATCTCGATCTGTGTCTGCTGCGGTCTCCCATTCTGCTTCAGCCGCAGTGGGCTCTGCTCAGCGGAGGCGGCGCTCCCAGCGTCTTGCTGGGACTGATTCTGTGCAGGGGGTTACTGCTGCCTTTTCTGGCTCTCCTGTTGTACCCTGCACTGATCTGCGGCGAGCGGGCTTCTCTGGGACTAAGTCCTTATTTGCACACACTGAGCATGCCCAGGGCAAGATCTCCCGTTGGAGATCGAGGGTCACATGCTCAGGCACTGCAGCACATCCCATTGGTCCTCTTGGCAGGTCCTGAAAGGGCAAAGCTTCTGTAGCTGCTTCCTGTGCTGCAACTATATAAACTGCGCATGACCGCACGGCCATGCGCTAGTATTGTCTTGTTATAATGTGTGTGTGTAGATGGATGGATGTCGATGGATGAAAGCTCCTAAGTATCCCTCCCTAGTGCTGTTGACTGCTCGCAGATGATGGTAGCTATCTAGCGCCTGACTAGCCATCTGCACGTAACACACATCACAGCGTCCAGTTGCTGTGTCTGCCAGTACGGCGCCGTGCGCTTCCTCTGCACTTTCCTTACCCAAGCCTGGGTGGTTAATGGCGTCCGTCAGTGCGGCACCGCATGCACTCTCGTGCCTCTATACACTATTTAATAGTTTCCTTACACACCCAGTTGCGGAATTGTGCCAGCAAGTGGTCTAATCGGACTTCAATCCTGAGTTGGGGTTGTGTTCGCTGACTTCTTGCTCGTGCTCTATGTGCGGTACCGCGGTCCTGTGATGCAACAGGATCACTTCCTTCACGCAAAGTGAAGTTAACCCGTGCGTGTATACTTATAGTACCGCCATATAGTCCGTCTTACTAGCAGCAGGGTTTATACCTGCACGGTGGACCTCGGACTGCGAACGCACCTAGTTTCATATCATCTATACTTGGTGCGTTCCGCCAGTCCCTAACATAATACTAGCGCCAAGGTCTGGCTAGTAAATGGCGGACATTCAGCAATCTTTGCGGCATATCCAGCAGCTGGAGGGTAGGTTGACGGCTCTCGAGAGCTCAACCTCAGCTGTGGATGTTACCGCAGTTGCTGTACAGGCTGCTAGCGTGGCTGCAGCAACCTTGTCCACTGCCACCCCTGTTCCGACATTTTCTCTCCTCCCGTTGCCAGAAAAATTTTCTGGAGATTGCAAAACTTGTAGGGGATTCGTGAGTCAGTGCTCTATCCACCTCGAGCTCCTGGCTGCACGTTTTCCTACAGAGCGGGTTAAGGTGGGATTTATTGCCTCTCTCTTGTCGGACAAGGCGTTGGAGTGGGCTACGCCGCTGTGGGAGCGTGGTGATCATGTGGTGCAGAGTGCTCCGTTGTTTCTGAGCACTCTGAAAAAGGTCTTTTTAGGACCTCAAGTCACCCATGACACAGCGCTCCAACTACTGGCATTAACTCAGGGTGAGTCCTTGGTCAGCCATTTTTCCGTCCGCTTCCGTACTTTAGCTTCTGAGCTGGAGTGGTCGGATAAAGCCCTTATCCCCATATTTTGGAGGGGGCCTGGCTGATCAAGTTAAGGACGCTCTGGCCACTAGGGAGATTCCTGCCACACTGGAGGAGTTAATAACTGTCTCTACTCGTATTGACCTCCGTTTTAACGAGCGGAGGTTAGAGCGAGCCCAGTGTAGGCAGAGGTTTCGGCTGGCTCCCACCTTCGCCAAACCTTTGGAATCTCCAATCCAGGCATCTGAGTCACATGAGGCCTTAGAGGTGACACGAGCGGGATCCAAATCTCAGTCCGCCCGTGCACATAGGGTCCGTCATGTTTGCCAGCAGTCAGGACATCTTGCCTCCAAGGGTCCTCAGCGGTCGGGGAAACGTCAGCGTCTAGTGGCAGTTGGAGGAGGTACACTAGACACGGCGATGTTTGCCTCAAAGTTGTCCTTCAAGGGGACAATTACCATAGGCCCAGAGATGTTCGCAAAGTCTTCGACCTCCTACGGGCAAACTCCCTCTACGCCAAGTTGGAGAAGTGTGTGTTTGAGCAGGAGTCCTTGCCTTTCCTTGGTTATATCATCTCTGCCCAGGGTTTGGCTATGGATCCTGCCAAGCTACAGGCTGTAATGGACTGGCAGGAACCCCATTCTCTTAAAGCGGTGCAGCGCTTTATGGGGTTCATTAATTACTATCGCCAGTTCATCCCACACTTCTCAACTCTGGTAGCTCCCTTGGTTGCCCTCACAAAGAAGGGAGCAAATCCCAAGTTGTGGTCAGAGGAGGTCTCCAAATCCTTTCTCTCGATCAAGTCACACTTTGCTAGCGCTCCCATCCTACATCGCCCCAATGTTGATAAACCATTTATCTTGGAGGTGGATGCCTCATCCGTTGGTGCTGGAGCAGTCCTTTTCCAAAAGGATGCTCAAGGTCGGAAGCATCCTTGCTTCTTCTTCTCCAAGACCTTCACACCAGCGGAGAGGAATTATTCCATCGGGGACAGAGAGTTGCTAGCCATGAAATTGGCTTTTTCAGAGTGGAGACATCTCTTGGAGGGAGCTCGCTTTCCCTTCCAAGTCTTCACTGACCACAAGAACTTGGTATATCTACAAACGGCCCAGCGGCTGAATTCTCGCCAGGCTAGATGGTCCCTGTTCTTCTCCCGGTTCCATTTTACTCTCCATTTCCTCTCCGGGGAGAAGAACGTTCGTGCTGACGCTCTCTCCCGCTCCGTAGTGTCATCGGAGGAGGAGGAGGAGCCTCGGCTTATTGTCCCTTCTGAGAGCCTGAGAACTGTAGCTCCGGTTTCGCTAGAGTCTGTGCCCCCGGGCAAGACTTTCGCACCAGCTAACTTGCGACCGGAGGTTCTCTCTTGGGCTCACTCCTCCAGAGTGGGTGGGCATTTTGGGACCAAGAGGACATCTGAGCTTTTGGCGAGAACATACTGGTGGCCGCATATGGCCCGAGATGTCAGGGACTATATTCAGGCGTGCGTTTCTTGCGCCCAGAATCGGTCTCCTCGGCAACGGCCTGCTGGGTTGCTTTACCCTCTACCGGTGGCAGACAGGCCCTGGGATATGGTCGGGATGGACTTTGTGGTGGGCTTACCCAAGTCGCGTGGCTGCTCCATTATTTGGGTTGTCACCGACCATTTCTCTAAGATGGTGCATTTGGTGCCGCTTCCTCGGTTACCCTCAGCACGGGCCTTGGCGGTGTTGTTCATTAAGCACGTTTTCCGATTGCATGGTATGCCTGATAAGATTGTCAGCGATCGGGGTCCCCAGTTCGCGTCTCGGTTTTGGAGAGAGCTCTGCCGTTTACTCAGCATAGAGTTAAACCTCTCCTCTGCATACCATCCCGAGACGAATGGGTTGGTGGAGAGAACCAACCAGACTCTGGTGACATATTTGCGACATTTCGTCTCTGCTAGGCAGGATGACTGGGCATCTTTGCTACCTTGGGCGGAATTTGCCTTGAACAATGCCGTAGCCGATTCCACTGGTCAAACTCCCTTTCTCCTTAATTACGGCCAGCATCCGCGTGTCCCTGTACCCATGCCCGTGTCATCCACCGATTCTAGGGTGGCAGACTGGGCGGTGGAGGCACGTGACATCTGGGACCGCACACAGGATGCCATCCGGGCCTCCAAGGAGAGAATGAGGGTTTCGGCTGATACACACCGGCACCCCGCTCCGGTCTTTGCTCCTGGCGACTTAGTGTGGCTCTCCGCCCGTAACATCAGGCTGCGAGTTGAGTCCACTAAGTTTGCTCCTCACTAAATTGGCCCGTTTAAGGTTCTGGAACAGGTCAACCCTGTGGTCTACCGTTTGGCTATTCCTCCACGCCTTGGTATCACCGATACTTTTCACATTTCCCTCTTAAAGCCCGTTCATTTGTCCCGGTTTTCTGAGTCATCTGCTGGGACATCGGGTTCATCCACGGATGAGTTTGAGGTGAATGCTATTGTGGGGTGCAAGGTGGTACGTGGCAAGAAATTTTATCTGGTGGACTGGAAGGGTCACGGCCCAGAGGATAGAACCTGGGAGCCTGTGGAGCACATTCGGGCTCCGCTGCTTATTGCAGCTTTTGAGCGTAGTGAAGCTCAAGGAGGGGGGGGCCCTAGGAGGGGGGTAATGTTAGGAGTCGATTTTCCTCTGCTGCACAGGGGGAATCTCGATCCGTGTCTGCTGCGGTCTCCCATTCTGCTTCGGCCGCAGTGGGCTCTGCTCAGCGGAGGCATCGCTCCCAGCGTCTTGCTGGGACTGATTCTGTGCAGGGGGTTACTGCTGCCTTTTCTGGCTCTCCTGTTGTACCCTGCACTGATCTGCGGCGAGCGGGCTTCTCTGGGACTAAGTCCTTATTTGCACACACTGAGCATGCCCAGGGCAAGATCTCCCGTTGGAGATCGAGGGTCACATGCTCAGGCACTGCAGCACATCCCATTGGTCCTCTTGGCAGGTCCTGAAAGGGCAAAGCTTCTGTAGCTGCTGCCTGTGCTGCAACTATATAAACTGCGCATGACCGCACGGCCATGCGCTAGTATTGTCTTGTTATAATGTGTGTGTGTAGATGGATGGATGTCGATGGATGAAAGCTCCTAAGTATCCCTCCCTAGTGTTGTTGACTGCTCGCGGATGATGGTAGCTATCTAGCGCCCGACTAGCCATCTGCACGTAACACACATCACAGCGTCAAGTTGCTGTGTCTGCCAGTACGGCGCCGTGCGCTTCCTCTGCACTTTCCTTACCCAAGCCTGGGTGGTTAGTGGCGTCCGTCAGTGCGGCACCGCATGCACTCTCGTGCCTCTATACACTATTTAATAGTTTCCTTACACACCCAGTTGCGGTGTTGTGCCAGCAAGTGGTCTAATCGGACTTCAATCCTGAGTTGGGGTTGTGTTCGCTGACTTCTTGCTCGTGCTCTATGTGCGGTACCGCGGTCCTGTGATGCAACAGGATCGCTTCCTTCACGCAGAGTGAAGTTAACCCGTGCGTGTATACTTATAGTACCGCCATATAGTCCGTCTTACTAGCAGCAGGGTTTATACCTGCACGGTGGACCTCGGACTGCGAACGCACCTAGTTTCATATCATCTATACTTGGTGCGTTCCGCCAGTCCCTAACACCTTGTTATGTAAATCACCTGGCAAATTTAAAGATGGCTGCCACAAACAGGCTTGGCACTAACTACTCTGTTTTCCACATCCTAGGGATTGCCCTGGCCTGTAGATTTTGTTCAAGGATATAGACTTACACAGGGACCACTAGGCTGAGGCCACACACAGTGGCTGTTCAGAGTCGCAAGCTGGAAAGAAGAATAGTGAGGTAACAGGGAAAGAACTAGGAGGTATGGAAGTCACAAAATTGTCCGGAGTAAACAAGCTGCAGTCAAAATCAGGACTATCCACTAAGACACTTGATCTGATACACAGAAAACAAGAGCTAATTAGGTTATAACTGGCAATGGCAACTGATTCTCAGGGGTTTAAATAATGACCAGCCTGACTCAGCGCTGACAGGAGTAAGGAGGAGGAACTAAAAAGTATTTAACCCCAAAGCTTTTGGACTAGCCAGAGCCACAAGTACCAGAAGCAAAAGAGGGCTACTGAATGTGATGCTGAGTCACTTCTCATGGACAAGCTGAGTTCAGGGAAGTCAAGAAGTATGAGTTCAAATGACAGGAGAGCATAAAATGTGAGCAATTGTCAGAGAAAAAAGGATAAGACAAACAAATACTCAAAGGCAACGCCCGAGGTCAGGTAATGAAGGTCAGAGTATGTCAAAGGCAAAAGGAGCAAGACTAACAAATAGTCAAAAAGGCAAAATTCGAGGTCAAGCAACGAAGATCAGACTCACAGAACACAAAGCTCAAAGCATACACACCACCTTTCAAAGGTATGACTGGCAATGTTCTGACCATTGTCAGCCAGCTAAATAGCCAGGCAATCACCCTGAAAAGGTGAAACCTGGAGGATATGGCAGGCCCAGCATGATTGAGCTGCTGAGCAATCCTAAAACAATACTGACAGCCCTACACAACTGTCATGCAACCTCTAGGAAAGACGAAGTTCAACACGAAGGGGTAAGGAAAAGGGAACTCAACACTAGGGAAGGGGAAAGTGGAGACCCCTACCTGCCCTATTATCCCTATATAGGTTCAGCACCTATCGCCAGGCAGGATACCTAATCCCTTCCTGACCCTGGTGATAAGCCCTGCACAGGGAAGGATAGGATGTGCGATAATCAATCGCCACTACCACTAAAGACAGCTGGGATAGACAAACAAGGAAAACACTTAGCTTGTGTAGACTCAGAGAGAAACATGGATGTCCTCCAAACACCAGAGAGGAAGATAGCTGACTGCTATAGCTCCAAGCCACAACAGGAACAGGAAATAGAAATATCAACTGCAACATTCAGCAGCAAGCTGAGCACTACATATACTGTGGTCCAAGTGTATCAACTAGAGCTGGGGGAGGTTGCCACTGAGTCCAAAAGTCAGAAGGCCCAGGAAGAATTCTGCAAAGCAAAGGTCTGCTGAGACCTTCTGCAGTCAGATGCAAAACAACGGTCTGCAGCCTCTAACACACCAATTACAGTACCCCCCCTTTCTACGAGTGGAGTCCGGACACTCAGGACCAGGTTTCTCAGGATAAGAGGTGTGAAACGAACTAACCAACCTTGGAGCATTCACCTCTGATGTAGAAACACACATAATTTCCTCTGGACCTTAACACTAGAAGTCCTAGAGACAGGTCATTTGACATTTCTACCTTTGAAACCCAGAGAAGGGTCAAATGACCTAAAGGATTTTATCTATAGCTTATCTTATGTCTATTCACTGTCTTTTGTTCTATAATTAAGGCCATTACTGTTGCACCACAGGAGGTTGTTTGCTGTTTTCCATCCAGTTTACCCATGTAGTTTCAAGTTTCAAGTTAGTTCTGTTCAGTTTATTGTATTTGATAATATAAAGACTATACATATTGTATTTAGTTTAGTATTATTTGTGCAAAAAAGCGCTAAAACAGTTAATCATTTTTTATATATTTTAAATAGAGAATTAGAAATTTTAGAGCAAGGTACAGCTGTGAGTAATGACCAGAAGCATTTGTGTCTAAAGGTACCTTCACACTAAACGATATCGCTAGCGATCCGTGACATTGCAGCGTCCTCGCTAGCGATATCATTTAGTTTGACACACAGCAGCGATCAGAATCCTGCTGTGATGTCGCTGGTCGGGGCTAGAGGGCCAGACCTTTCTTTGGTCGCTGACATCGCTGAATCGGCGTGTGTGACACCGATTCAGCGATGTCTTCGCTGGTAACCAGGGTAAACATCGGGTTACTAAGCGCAGGGCCGCGCTTAGTAACCCGATGTTTACCCTGGATACCATCCTAAAAGTTAAAAAAACAAACGCTTCATACTTACCTACCGCTGTCTGTCCCTCGGCGCTGTGCTTTCCTGCACTCACTGTGAGCACAGCGACCGGAAAGCAGAGCGATGACGTCACCGCTCTGCTTTCCGGCCGCTGTGCTCACAGCCAGAGCAGAGAAGCAGAGCGCCGAGGACAGACCGCGGTAGGTAAGTATGAAGCGTTTGTTTTTTTAACTTTTAGGATGGTATCCAGGGTAAACATCGGGTTGTTTACCCTGGTTACCGGCATCGTTGGTCGCTGGAGAGCTGTCTGTGTGACAGCTCTCCTGCGACCAAACAGCGACGCTGCAGCGATCCGGATCGTTGTCTGGATCGCTGCAGCGTCGTTTAGTGTGAAGGTACCTTAAGGCTATGTGCACACTTTGCGGATTCCACTGCGGATTTTTCCGCAGCGGAATTCCAAAATCCGCAGTGAAAACCCGTTGTGGTTTTACTGCGGATTTATCTCGTTTTTTACTGCGGTTTCTTCTGTGGATTTTCATCTGCAGTTTCCTATTGGAGCATGTGAAAATCCGCAGGAAAGAAGAGACATGCTGCGGAATGTAATCCGCAGCGTTTCCGCGCGGATTTTTCCGCAGCATGTGCACAGCGTTTTTTGTTTCCCATAAGTTTACATTGTACTGTAAACTCAGGGGAAACTGCTGCGGATCCACAGCGGTCAAAGGTACCGTTACATGTTACGATCTCGTCGACGATATAGTTAGAAATGTCACGTGATCACATCGTTCGTGCAATCAGTTTCACTTCGTCCAAGAGGCGTCACATGCAACTATCTTGTTAACGATGTAAATTTTGGCTCCACGTTGGCCTCATTGCAAACGTTTGCAGAACGATTTTTCACAATGGCAGGAATAGGAGAATTTACCAAAATCGTTCATCTCAGCGTTAGGCTTGGTTCCCATTGCGTTAATGGGAAAGCGCTAATGGACAGCGTTGCACGGCGAAATTAACGCCGCACAATGCGTCCGTTAGCGCGCCCATTCACGGCAATGGGAACGCGCAGCACTAGCACGTGCCATGTTCGGCACGCGATAGCGACGCGCCGGTGTTTCCTGGCGCGCCGCGGACGCTGCTTGCAGCGTCCGAGGAGCGCCCGCGGTCCGTTTCCCGCTCTCGCAGAGCGGGGATCTGCGAGAGCGGGGACGTTACCGCGACCCCGGGACGCGGCCACATTAAAAACATTGCGTTAGCGCAACCCGCTAGCGCTAAACGGATTGCACTAACGCAATGTGACCCTAGCCTTACACTGAACGATGCTGCACATCTTCTGACACATAATTGGACGAGGATTGTCAGATTTGAGATCCTGACCTCAAATCTGCGATCAGCGATCCAACGATGTGTTCGTCCGATATCTTCACGTTACACGCAACGATGTGAAAACGACATTGCATGAACGACGTGATCATGTGACGTTTTCAAACGATATCATCAACGAGATCGTAACGTGTAACTGTACCTTTAGGCCTCAATCACACTAACGAAAAAAAATCGCAGCATGTTCATTCTTGTGCAAATTTGGCGCGAAAAAAATTCCCACAAGAGGACTGAAATTTTAGTGTGAAAAATATACAAAAGAACAACTGTTATTTGTTTTGATGCTTTTAATTTTTTTTTAAAAACCAATAAGATTTTTTTTCCACTAAAGGGTTATTTCACACCAACATCAAACAAATAGTCACATTTTCAAGATGAGCAGTGTATAAGCGGCATGGCCAAACAAATGTGATAAAACAGTGAACAAGAAAACAATATAATCAAATTATACAACAGGGAGGGATGTTGGTGGAGGAGTGGGAAGAGGGGAGGGGGGAAAGGGTAAAGACAAATACATGGGGGTAGGGGAGTAAAGGAGCACGCATCAAAGGATGCTTTTTATTTTTGTTATAAAAATGTTAAAAAAATACAAGGAATAAAACAATTCCACACATATTTTCCATAGGCTGCAGTGGGGGGCTGTGTGTGTGTGAGTGGCATGTCCTTGTGTGACTAGCATTTCAGCACTCACTCAGCAGTCTGTCTGAACATGTCGGAACATACCTGGCACTGCCTGGGTATGTCCCTGGTACATTTGCCATACGTGTATTTGTAGCAGTCAATACATCTCTCAGTTGCACAATTGTTCGTGCATCAATGGTTTACCTGACACTTCACCCTTTTGCCAGGGCTGGGTGTGGAAGGAAGTTGCCAAAGGAGTTTCTCCTTGTGTGCCTAATTTTCAGTCACATGACGGCCACCTAACTCTTTTGCAAGCTCAACCAGGAAGTCCACCCGTCTCTCCCGCACCCCAGTGCATGCCTGATAAAGTACGTAAGCATAGAGTGCTGCCATGTCAATCATGTTGTAGAACACGGCGACTGGCCATCTCTGTGTTCCTGCATGCATGCTGTACTCCCGCACCATTTGGTCCATTACATCCACACCGCACTTTGTGTGGTTGTATTGTGTGACCGTGTTTAGCTTCCTTTTGTTGGTTTCCTCAGTCTCAACCATGCTGTGCATGCTGCTGAGAATGTAGACGGCCTTCTTTCGTTTGGGTGCATACACTGTCAGTGTGGCACCAGTGGTTGAAAACACCTGAGTGGTGAATTCAGTGCGGTCCATCTGTCTAGCGGATTGAGGAATTTCCCGGCGACTCTTGTTGACTGTGCCGAGGATAGTGGTTTCCCGGCTAAGCAGTCGTTGTGCAAGTGACAATGATGTAAAGAAATTGTCCGTGGTTACAGTTCTGCGGTTTCGGGTCATAGTGGCAATGATCCTTGGGTTTCCCAGGTTTGCTGACCAGCTGTCACGTAGTGATGGAATCTTGGTCACCCCCCGCAAGATAATGACTGAAATAAATGCCATTAGTTCCGGGAGACCCATGAACCAATCCACCTGCTCCGTGTGACGTGCATGTTGAGTAGTCCATTCTTCAATGCTACGAAGCATGTCAAGACTGATAAAACAGAAGAAGCTCTGAAGGCGACTCTTGACACTTCGTCTGGCATTAGCACTTGGCTCTCCATCTGTAGGGTACGGTTCAATTGGGGTCAAATGTAGATGTTTACCCACTTGTACTTCATGCCACACTGTGCCATCTTTTGCGGTCTCTGTCGGCTCACTCGCCAACTGAGCTCTCTTTTTTTGGTAGAGGAGGAGTCTCCTCATCTGCAAGATAAATAATTTCAAATAAGCATTTTGTTTTGGTTCAAAATAAAAAAAATAGTCAGGAAATAAAATAGGTAACTCACACTGCCTTTTTTGGCATCCTGTTCCGTCCGTTTTTGAAACAAGCAGAACAGGATCCCTTTTGGCCCCCGTGCACCGTGGGTGATGTCTCTGTGCTATCCGTGACTCCACAGATAGCGCTGTCTGCTGTCACCACATACTCACCTCCCTCCAGCGCCTCTTCTCCTCTCACTTCCGGTTCACTCTTGGGCTCAGTGAAGTGAATATTCATAGCCTAATGAGCGGCACCGGAAGTGAGAGGAACTGTCAGCACTGGACTGAGGTGAATATGAAATTCTTTATTTTTAGACTTTTCACTTTCCTCCGTTGTCCGTGCACACGGAAGTCACACGGATGACATCTGTGTGCATGGATGTTTTCGGCAAAAAGCGGTCCGTGCTTCCGCAAAACAACGGACATGTCTCTGTGTGGAGCAGACGGACACGCATGTGCTCCACACAGAGACACAGTTCGTGCGGAATGGGGCCATAGGGGAACATGTGTCCCGTATGTCCGTGCCTACGGCATGTGTCAGCACAGACCCCACATGTGCCGGTTGAAGGACTATGTCTTCTCTATCTGAGTCTGAAGGGTTTGTGTTGCTCAGAATCAGTTCCAATGTCTCTTCAATGGTGTACCTTCTCTCCATTTTCTTTCCTGTGAACAAAATAGGTTTCTCCCCCACACTCAGGGAGAAACCAAAATAGGTTTTTCTTGTGAGCAGCAACCCCCACACTCAGGAATAGCTTACATTATTCTGTTTACACACTCTTATCTTAGATAATACCCCCTGCAGATTCCTCAGGCAAGAGCACATTTACAAATGAAAAGATGCTAATTAAGGGGTCACTATGGACTGAGGGTACCGTCACACTGTACGATTTACCTACGATCACGACCAGCGATATGACCTGGCCGTGATCATAGGTAAATCGTAGTGTGGTCGCTGGGGAGCTGTCACACAGACAGCTCTCCAGCGACCAACGATGCCGAGGTCCCTGGGTAACCAGGGTAAACATCGGGTAACTAAGTGCAGGACCGCGCTTAGTTACCCGATGTTTACCCTGGTTACAAGCGTTAAACTAAAAAAAACAAACAGCACATACTTACATTCTGGTGTCCGTCAGGTCCCTTGCAGTCTGCTTCCCGCACTCAGTGACTGCCGGCCGTAAAGTGAAAGTGAAAGCACAGCCGCTGTGCTCTGCTTTCA
The DNA here is from genome assembly GCF_032444005.1 of Ranitomeya imitator. NCBI lineage: Eukaryota > Metazoa > Chordata > Amphibia > Anura > Dendrobatidae > Ranitomeya > Ranitomeya imitator. The sequence continues at coordinate 790,162,545 of NC_091284.1, read as the reverse complement.
CTTTACGGCCGGCAGTCACAGTGCGGGAAGCAGAGACGGCAAGGGACCTGACGGACACCAGAATGTAAGTATGTGCTGTTTGTTTTTTTTAGTTTAACGCTTGTAACCAGGGTAAACATCGGGTAACTAAGCGCGGTCCTGCGCTTAGTTACCCGATGTTTACCCTGGTTACAAGCGAACGCATCGCTGGATCGCATCGCTAGATCGCTAGATCGGTGTCACACACACCGATCTAGCGATGACAGCGGGAGATCCAGCGATGAAAGAAAGTTCCATACGATCTGCTACGACGTACGATTCTCAGCAGGATCCCTGATCGCTGCTGCGTGTCAGACACAGCGATATCGTAACGATATCGCTGGAACGTCACGAATCGTACCGTCGTAGCGATCGAAATGTTATAGTGTGACGGTACCCTGAGGGTCATTTGACCCTCTCAGGACTTCAGGGGGGATCTTGAAATTCCCGGGACTTCTAGTGTTAACCCCTCCAGTGCGCCAAGTATTGTAAGGAACGACGTTGGAGGCGAGAATCTACACTTCTCGAAATTTATCAACCATTATTTGAGAGGCGGTAGGGGTGGGGGCTCAAGGGGTTCCACATATCTCTTGAGCAAGGATCTGTGAAAAACATTGTAGATCTTAAGAGCCTGAGGTAGCTCAAGACAAAACGCTGCTGGACTAATGACGGTGGTTATCTTATAGGGACTGACAAGAAAAGCATATAATGCAGAAAAAGGGAAAAATAATCACATGTGTAACATGTAGTCCCTTAAAAGTCAAAAACTTTAATTTAAATAATTTTTAAAAGAACACCTTTTCCCAGTGCAAACAAATATACAGTAAGATCCATAACAATAACGTAGCAATTTTCCTATACTTAACTGCTGTCCCTTCCTAGCAGTAGAGGTTGGCACCCTGATAGATACTTTTTTTGGGCGCCCCCACTCCGCGGCGGCTGTCCCCGGCTAACCCTGATTTAGTCCTACCATGCTATAGGTGGGAAAACACAAAGCAGTGTAAAAAGATGAAGGGAAAGTGCTTATTGCTAAAAGGTCATTGTACTAAATTAGATACCCTCATCTAAACAGGTGCTAGTCTCTCAAAAAACGAGATATAGCCACATTAAGGATAAAAATCCTATAGTATAGATGCACACCAAATAATTCTTATGGCTACTTCACAGTTTAAACAGTACCTATACACCACAGGGGGAATCATATAACCAATAGATAGTCGGTTCAACAGCCTGATTCAAATAGCAATCATCTGTCCATCATGGTTCACATAAGGACATAAAGATAAACAAATTGATGAACATTGATGAACGATTGAAAAAAGCATATCTGGGTGTTATCCCAAAAACTTAGCTTCCAGCCACAGCCTCGACGCGTTTCCCCATCATACGGTTCATCAGGAGGCACAATATGGAACCAGCTTCTCCATAGATGCAGGTGTCACGATTGAGAGACAGACTCTCTATTGGTTATATGATTCCCCCCTGTGGTGTATAGGTCCTGTTTAAACTGTGAAGTAGCCATAAGAATTATTTTGTGTGCATCTATACTATAGGATTTGTATCCTTAATGTGGCTATATCTCCTTTTTTGAGAAACTAGCACCTGTTTGGATGAGGGTATCTAATTTTGTACAATGACCTTTTAGCAATAAGCACTTTCCCTTCATCTTTTTATACTGCTTTGTGTTTTCCCACCTATAGTATGGTAGGACTAAATCAGGGTTAGTCGGGGACAGCGGCCGCGGAGTGGGGGCGCCAAAAAAATGTATCTATCAGGGTGCCAACCTCCACTGCTAGGAAGGGACAGCAGTTAAGTATAGGGAAATTGCTACGTTATTGTTATGAATCTTACTGTATATTTGTTTGCACTGGGAAAAGGTGTTCTTTTAAAAATAATTTAAATTAAAGTTTTTCACTTTTAAGGGACTACATGTTACACATTATCTTATAGGGACCAATGAATCTAGGTCCCAACTTCCAGGAAGGAACACTCAAGCTGAAATTCCTGGTAGACTACCACATAGAATCATTCACATTCAGGTCCGACCTGGTGGAGACACTTCAGGACATAACAAGGGATGATTTCATAATGCGAAGACCCCACCTTCAGTCTTATGTTATGAACAATTTGTGTCTTTGCTCTCTGTGAAAGCGGTGCTAAGTCGATGGATCAAATAAGAATAGCTTCAGCCATGTTAGAGTAGACAAAACCATGAGTTGTAGCAAACTCAGCATTCACCATAATGACTCCAGCTCCACTGTGTACAAACAGACATTGTTTCAGACCTGTTCACTAGCAAAACCTCTGCTGTCAGGACAAAATGAGAATTGCAGGTTGAAGACGAACACACCCCTTGATTATCAAGCTCAAGGCTCCCAGGGTTAATCAAGCCTCTTTTTGCTTTGGAATTACACGACATGCCCCAATAAAATGTCCCTTCTTCCCACAAAAAGATACACCTTTTTTATTGCAAATGTCGGGGGAAACATACGACGTGAACGCATCCCCCAACTGCATGGGTTTCTCTAACTCCGCAAGTAAAGGTTCACCCCCAGGCCTTCCTTCCACATCAGGATCTTGTGCCGGAAAGAGGTCTTAGAAGCAGGTGGTGTTACCCATCTGACCCGCAGGCGTCTATCCCCCCAAATAGTATAGGACATGGCAGCCTCCAGTGACACAGGAGTTTCATGCACTGCTAATGCGTTCTTTATCCTTTCAGTGAGGCCCTGAAAGAATTGGCTTCTGCGAGCTGGGTCATTCCATTTGGTATCAGTTGACCACCTGTGGAATTCAGAGCTATAAGTCTCCACTCAATGATTCCCTCGCTGAATGTGACGCAGCTTGGATTCAGCCAAAGAAATATGGTCAGGATCATCAGATAAGGGCTAGGGCTCCTTCACAGACTGGAGACACATAGAATCCTGTGGCAGAGAAAAAAAACAGGACTGAGGTTCCCCTTGCAACAGTGAATTAACAATTCCTACTCGTTACTCCTCATCTCCAGAGGCTTAAGGATGAAGTTTAAAGTGCAACTTGCATGCCTCCTTAAATACAAAAAAAGTGTGTGTCCCTACCCCCAGAAAACCTGTCCGGTAGGGCAATTTTGGGTTAAAGCTGGACCGGCCAACCAACAGTGTCCCCCACAATAGGAGTCTGTTGCCTCTGCCGTTGCTGCTGGACCTCAGAATGAAGGTCAGTCACCTCCAGTGACAAACTCTGCAGCTGCTCTACTAGCACAGCAATGGGATCCATGAACCCAGCAAAAGAAAAAAAAACTCACACAAAAAAAACAAATGTAATTTTTTTTTCTTTTGCAAATGTGAACGGCGGTTGATAATGTCACACAATGTGTAGGATAGGCTAAGTGCAACATGAAGGGATAAGGGAAAGGGAACCCAACACTAGGGAAGGTGGGAGTGGAAATCCCTTGGCAGATCCAATGTCACCCTGTCTGCCCTATCATCCCTATATAGGTTCAGCACCTATCGTCGAGCAGGATACCAAATCCCTGCCTTACCCTGGCGATAAGCCCTGCAACATAAAGGACAGGATGTGCGCTGGTCAATCCCAACTACCACTAAAGACAGCTTGGATAGACAAATAACAGAAACACTTAGCTGCAGTAGACTCGGAGAGAAACATGGACGTCCTACAAACACCAGAGCGGAAGATAGACAACTGCTATAGCTCCAATCCACAACAGGAAACTGGAAATAGAAATATCAACCACAACTTCAAACAGCAAGCTGGTAGTTATATACACCCCGGTCCAGGTGTATCAACTAGAGCCTGGGGAGGTTGCCATTGGGTCCAAAAGTCAGAAAGCCCAGGAACAAGTCTGCAAAGCAAACTGCCGAGACCTTCTGCAGTCAGATGCAGAGCGATGGTCTGCAGCCTCTGACACACCCGTGGCAATGTCCCTGCATACTGTAGGGTGTCTTAGCTGTCCATCACAATACTGACAGCCCAGCAAGCCCCTGCTATCCATAGGGTGGCTGAGTGGTCACTAGGACATAATGAGTGATGGGATCGTGACACTGAGTAGTTAGCCTATGTCAGTTGATGATTAAATCAGGGATAGCGAGGACAGGCTTTGGCACACAGATAAAAAAAAAATTCTCCTCGCTCACCTCACCATCTCCTCCGCTTCTCACTGTCACTTGTCCGGTTTTTGCCAGATCTTCAAAAACCTCTGCTCGTGCTGAAATCATGATAATAAAATTCAAGTAGAATTCTTATGATACTTTAATTGCAAACGATTGAGTACCATGGTTTCTCCACTAGATAACTGGTCTTTTCTCACCGCTAAAGACTATCCACCAAAAAGCTATGTGTGCTAACCAAAATCTATTTATACCATATTGTCAATACTATAAAAACAAAACAATAACAATTTGGATTTGGTACGCTGACTTTTTTAAAATCTTTCCCCACCCCAAGAGATTAATAAAAGTCTCACAACATATTACATACAATCAACATTTCCACCATCTGAAAATACATATTAGAATTTATAGGAAAAGAAAAAAGTCACTGGTTTTAAAATGAAGAGATGAAAAAAGTCACAACGTCATTAACTACCAAACAAGGCCACGTCGCTAAGGGGTTATTACTAATCTTTATAAGTAATTTTAAATTGGTAAAAATGCTAAGATTTTTATGGAATATAAACAACAATTCATGCATTGATTAAGAGATAGGGGACTCTTCTCTTTTACCTTTCCTTCTTGAAATATCATGTGTAACTTCTATCACGGCAGACACCATCTATATGTAGATTTGATTCAACATTCAGAAGAACTTTTAAGGACTACATGGCATTTAAATAAAGCATTTGATGGGTAATAAATTAAACCCAAAAACTTTTGAAAAGTTCTAACGCTCATTACCGATTCCAGGCAGTGTACATTAACAGTTAACCTCAGATCATACTTATTTTAATGAATCCCTTTGGGAATAGGTCTATATTTAAATAACTTTCTCTTTGATCATTTAAATACCATTTTTCCATATTGTAGAAGTTTATATGGACTTTCATTTTTTCACATTAAATCTAAAGGAATGGTACGTAATTTACAACCTGGTATAACATTTCATGCAGAAAGTTTTAAAGGGAAATAGACTTTTATGACTTTATTACAATCTTGTCTCTGTGACACATAGTCCCATAAAGCAAATTTATTTATGATTGCAATTAATAGAAAGGTTTAATATGGACAGGAAGGGAGGATCAAGTTTGAGTAAAAATTTTCTGGAATTTGCGGTTTCACGTGAATTCAGGCACATTGAGATTCAATTTGTTGTTCACAACAAAAAAACTTTCCCGACATCATTTCTCACACTGCTGAAGCATCAAAGAATGGGTAAATGTCATTATTCGTTGCTGTATGGGCATCATCATAATGCTCTGCAGTACCTGGGACAACACAGGTCAGCACTTCCCAGTTGAGCACAGTTTGCACGGCAGAGTGGTTATCCATCTCCAGAGTCAATGGATATTTCTCTCTCCCGTTAAGTGTAAGCTCTTATGGTCAGCGTGGTCCTCTCTCTCCTGTAGATTGTAAACTATTATGGTAAGCGAGGTCCTCTCTCTCCTGCAGAGTATAAGCTCTTATGATAATCGGGGTCCTCTCTCTCCTGTAGAGTGTACGCTCTTATGGTAAGCAAGGTCCTCTCTCTCCTGTAGATTGTAAACTATTATGGTAAGCGAGGTCCTCTCTCTCCTGCAGAGTATAAGCTCTTATGATCAGCGAGGTCCTCTCTCTCCTGTAGAGTATCAGCTCTTATGGTCAGTGGGGTCCTCTCTCTCCTGTAAAGTGTAAGCTCTTATGGTCAGTGGGGTCCTCTCTCTCCTGTAGAGTGTAAGCTCTTATGGTCAGTGGGGTCCTCTCTCTCCTGTAGATTGCAAGCTCTTATGGTCAGCGAGGTCCTCTCTCCTGTAGAGTATCAGCTCTTATGGTCAGTGGGGTCCTCTCTCTCCTGTAGAGTGTAAGCTCTTATGGTCAGCGAGGTCCTCTGTCTCCATAGATTATAATGGGTCTACGTGTGTAAGTGTTTCCGTGACGTGTGGAAACTATCACCACATGTACCGGAGACATAGACATGTGAAAGGGGCCTTACCACTATTCAGACCTGTTCTCCTGTGCAGGGCACGACATGCAAGTCACCATCTAGAGATCTACTCGTAATAGCTGTTTGCAACACCTGGTGCTAATGCACCAAGCTGGCAGACAGCTGCAAGCCACACATTATGAGCCCGCAAGCCACATGTGGTTCTCTGAATGCAGAATGGGGACCTATGCCCTACAGTAAGATAAGCTGCTGTGAGGTGGCAGGGAATCTCACATGTCTCATGTAGCCAGCATCATCTAGTCTATGATAGGCCCATACTTCCTCATGCCAGCTTTTGCTACTAGAGAAAAACCATGCCTAGCAGGCAGTGGACTAGTGAGATCCTCTAGTGGTCAGGAGTTTGCAGCCAGTTCTTGGCTGGATGCAAATAAAAATGTGCAATCAAGAAATTATTATGTGCAATCAGTCATTATTCATAAACTTTAGGGGGTGACCTGCTGCAGGTGGAGGCTCCAAACTCCAGGTATGGGTGGGCCCAAGGACTGTGGGTGTTAATGCAGCAAGCAGTAAGACACCAAGGAAAAGAGGAGGTGACACACTCAAGAATCTCAGGAGCAGTAGGATGGATGAAGTAGAACCTAGCAGTGATGAAAGAAAGTTAAAGCACAGAAGGAGAAGCACATTGTAGAGTTTTAGAGTCTCAATCCGAAGATACAGGTGTTTGTGTCTTAATGGCTCTTAAATTTGTCTATGGGGATTATGTCATTGATCCACACCAGGAAGCTCGCAAAACCTGAAATGGAGCACAGCAGAGGGCAGAAAAACCCAGGGGAAGGAAGATGAGTCTGAGATACCCAGGACAAGTGGCATGGTGGAGCTCGGTAATCAAAGTAAGCTCTGTAACCAAAGTACGCAGTCAACAGTAATGCGAGCATAGAGATGCAGTCACAGCACTCAGAGCACCATTCAGTAACATCCTTGAGTTTTTCACAGTAGTTTTGCAGGAATAGGTTCAACAAAAGTCAACAAACCATATGGGGATGTTCATGTATTGTGGACTTTAGCATTTTTTGGTTGGTAAACACAGAGGTAGCACGCTCTACCTTAAATGTCACGGCTAGTCCTGCTTTCAGAAGTCAATAAACTCGTTTGCATGTCTGCCCTTTTCTCTCGTAAATGTGTTCAGCAAGTCTGAAAATGTAAATTGTCCTATGTGACAGACGACGAGTAAAACAAAACCTTCTGAAAGGTCTTTGGAGAAAACTACTGCTAAAGGCCACAACCTTTCTTGAATTTATTTGTATTTTCCTAAGTTCTAATAAGAATACTAAGTAAGTCGGAGCTACAGTAACAAGGATGAGATTAACACTCAGAAAATCGGAAATTGCACATTGAAAATGTCTTGAATAATATTCTTATATGCAGCACATTCTGATTTGGTGCCACATGGTTCTGTTCATCACTTTCGGCACAAGCCCGTCATCCATTGTTTTTATTAGACTTTACTTTTACTATGTCAACCATTGTTCTCCATCTCTTGTCAGAAAAAGAGGTTTAATTAGTATTGGCTATATGTATTATACCTATTCTGGGACCTAGCTGCTTCAGAGCATAATACACACAGGGCAAACCTTTAAGGGAATGCGTCCAGAAAATTAGCAGTTACATCAGATATTTTATATTAAATCTTCTTTCTTATGTTTCTAACTTGTTTTGTTTATTTGGTTTTTTTTATATCACAACATACATTAGAAAAAAATATCTTCCAAGTTTAATAGTGGACAGGGGTCCTAATATTAGACTCCTACTTCTTGTTGGGAACATGGATATTCATAGCAGTAGATGGACCCAGATCTTTTGGGATTTTTATTTTCCTTACCCACGCCACCCACACGGTGAAGTGTTTGGTGCCTGTAAAGGTATGAGTGTTAATTGTACAGAGTTCAACAAGCAGGATGAGTTTGTCATGGGCTACTGCGCTCTGCATAGGCAAGAACTGAAATAATAAAGCTCAATATAATGAACAGTTCTGAAGCCGAAGACAGAAGATTAGCAAATTATAATGAATGAAAACAGGATTGAATAAAGGGCATACACATGATTAAATACTGGGTCCAGTCATTACTAATAGATGTTTGCATTTTAAAAACATTTCCTAGCCCTAAATAAGAAGGATAGAGATAGGATTTGGTTTAGAGTCAGGCTTAGTCTTAGGGCTAAAGTAATAAAATTGTTGAAAAGGAAAAAACAACTGTAGATAACTTGATTTTTAAAATGTTAGCACATATGAGAAAATAAACTATTATTACAAAGAAAAATATAATCATTATTTTCCTCAAATGCTAACGGTTTTCAGAGAGCACAAACTACTATACTTGCTTTACCCTCGTTGCCATTAATAGGCCAATTAAATATATATAAATAATTGGCATTAGCCATCTCATTGCCATTTATCAGCCAAATAAATACTTTTTCTGGACCGGTGTGTGTTTTATAGAAGTCTGGGAAATAAATAATTGGCATCAGCCATCTCGTTGCCAATTATAGGCCAAAGTAATCAATTTTCAGGACTGCTGTGTGTTTTCTAGTACTGTTGCAAATAAATAAATCTACTCTTCCGAAAAAAACTTCCAAAAATGAGGAGAGCATCAAATAGGGGATGAGGACTTGGTGGTGGTGCTTTAGTAGCTGTTGACGGTGGTGGTGTAGCTGACGCAGGGAGAGGACGTGGTCATTCTGTACCTGCTATTCACCTAAATATAACACATTTTTCTGGGCACACAGGCACGGGACTTTATGCGTCCTTTCGTATGCATGAATAATGCTGCATGAATGGTGAGGCCACAAGATGTTGAAAAGGTGTTAGCTTGGAAGGCTAAGAGTGGCTTCAGTTAGTTTGCCTTATCTTCCACCTGGTCCTCTGCAGAAAGTGCACAGTTGGTACCCGAGGACCATGGTCAAACGGCTTCCACCTCACCCCATTTTCAAATCAGCCAAGCAGTCTGAGACCAAAGTCATGCAGCAATTTTTTCTGCTTTTTGAAGACTCCACTGGCTGTGGTTCCATTGCCTATCCACCTGGCCCTGCCCCAGATGTGGACTAAACTGACTGCACTTATGCCAAACTACTTGTTATGTTAGAGGATGAGTATGTGGGAGGGCTAGTGCACATGGTCAGATGATGACCGCAGGACATGTCAGATGATGATGATGCAGTGTCTTTCTACAGTGTGCAGACCGGCAAGAAGGTCCGAGTTGATGAGACAGTGGAAAATGATGTGAGGGATGATGAGGTTCTAGACCCTTCATGTAGAGGAGGTCATCCTGGTGATGTCTGTAGTTCGGAGGAAGATGAGCTGGCCATGCTGCCACAACAGTTAAAGAGGGAGCAGGGTGCAAAGGCACAGTGGGTGGCCCCTAGCCAGTACATTGGCTGCAACTCCCACCGCGCCAGTGAAATCAGCACACCAAAGACAGCTCAAAAAAGCTGCCTGGTATGGTGTTGTGAATTCTGCTCTTGGGCTCCCTCCGGTGGTTATGAGTGGTAGTGCTGCTGTCTTTGGATCGCAGCATTTATCAGGTGTGCTCACTTATTGCAATTTGGCTATTTAGTCTTGCTTGATCCTTTAGTCTGTGCCAAGTGTCCATTGTTTTTGGAGGATTCACATCCCTACATGGTCTCTCCTGTTTTGCTGTTCTTTTCAACAAAGATAAGTTCTGGCTTTGTTTTTGCTGTCCACATGCTGTGGGCCTTATAGTTCAGTGCATTTTCATGTTTTGTCTTGTCCATCTTTGTCTTTGTGTAAGGATTTTTTGCAGCCAAGCTGTATCTCTGGAGATGCAGATATACCCTCCATGTCTTTAGTCAGATGTGGAGATTTTGTATTTTCAGTGGTGGATATTTTCTAGTGTTTTAATACTGACCGCATAGTACTCTGTCCTATTCTTTCTTTTTAGCTAGAAAGGCCTCCTTTGCTAAATCCTGATTTCAGTCTGCGTATGTCATTTCCCTCTCCTCTCACAGACAATATTTGTGGGGGGCTGTCTATCCTTTTGGGATTTTCTCTGAGGCAAGATAGTTTTCCCGTTTCTATCTTTAGGGGAAGTTAGTCCTTAGGCTCTGTCGAGGTGTCTAGGGAGTGTTAGGTACATCCCACGGCTTCTTCTAGTTGCGGTGCTAAGTTCAGGGTCTGAGGTCAGTACAGGTACCACCTGCTCCAGAGTACGTCTCATGCTGCTCCTAGGCCACCAGATCATAACAGTACAACTGGCCAACAATGAGTTAAACGCATCTCAGAAGAAGGGAAGAAAAGTGCTGAGCCATTTTTTTTTCTGCAGTCTGTTTTGTCTTTTCTTCCCTCTTTTCCTCTGGGTGGCTCAGGAGTCTGGCGCTGGCATGGAGGTTCAGGAATTGGTTTCTCGTGTGGACCAACTTGCTGCTAGAGTACAGGGTATTTCTGATTATATCGTTCAGACTCCGGTTTTAGAGCCTAGAATTCCAACTTCTGATTTGTTTTTTGGGGACAGGTCCAAATTTTTAAGCTTTAAAAATAACTGTAAACTGTTTTTTGCTCTGAAATCCCGTTCTTCTGGTGATTCCATTCAGCAGGTTATAATTGTTATTTCCCTGCTGCGTGGTGATCGTCAGGATTGGGCATTTTCCCTGGAATCTGGGAATCCTGCTTTGCTTAATGTAGACACCTTTTTTCAGGTGCTAGGGTTATTGTATGATGAACCTAATTCAGTGGATCATGCAGAGAAGACCTTGTTGGCCCTGTGTCAGGGTCAAGAAGCGGCAGAATCATATTGCCAGAAATTTAGAAAATGGTCTGTATTGACTAAATGGAATGAGGATGCCTTGGCGGCAATTTTCAGAAAGGGTCTTTCTGAATCCGTTAAAGATGTTATGGTGGGGTTCCCCATGCCTGCTGGTCTGAGTGATTCTATGTCTCTGGCCATTCAGATTGATCGGCGCTTGCGCGAGCGCAGAGTTGTGCACACTGTGGCGTTGTACTCCGAGCAGAACCCTGAGCCTATGCAGTGTGATAGGATTTTGTCTAGAGCTGAACGACAAAGATTCAGGCGTCAGAATAGGTTGTGTTTTTACTGCGGCGATTCTGCTCATGTTATTTCTGATTGCCCTAAGCGTACAAAGGGAATCGCTGATGAGAGCATTACACTGCCTCTGTACAAATCCCTAGTTAGACCGCACATGGAGTACTGTGTCCAGTTTTGGGCACCGGTGCTCAGGAAGGATATAATGGAACTAGAGAGAGTACAAAGGAGGGCAACAAAATTAATAAAGGGGATGGGAGAACTACAATACCCAGATAGATTAGCGAAATTAGGATTATTTAGTCTAGAAAAAAAACGACTGAGGGGCGATCTAATAACCATGTATAAGTATATAAGGGGACAATACAAATATCTCGCTGAGGATCTGTTTATACCAAGGAAGGTGACGGGCACAAGGGGGAATTCTTTGCGTCTGGAGGAGAGAAGGTTTTTCCACCAACATAGAAGAGGATTCTTTACTGTTAGGGCAGTGAGAATCTGGAATTGCTTGCCTGAGGAGGTGGTGATGGCGAACTCAGTCGAGGGGTTCAAGAGAGGCCTGATTGTCTTCCTGGAGCAAAACAATGTTGTATCATACCATTTGTAGGTTCTGTAGAAGGACGTAGATCTGGGGATTTATTATGATGGAATATAGGCTGAACTGGATGGACAAATGTCTTTTTTCGGCCTTTCTAACTATGTTACTATGTTACTATGCTAGTTCTGTTACCATCAGTACTGTACAACCTAAATTTCTGTTATCTGTGACCTTGATCTGCTCATTATCGTCATTTTCTGTCATGGCATTTGTGGATTCAGGCGCCACTCTGAACTTAATGGACTTAGAATTTTGTTGTGAATTCTGCTCTTGGGCTCCCTCCGGTGGTTATGAGTGGTAGTGCTGCGGTAGTTGGATCGCAGCATTTATCAGGTGTATCTATTTTTTGCAATTTGGGCTGGGCTATATAGCCTTGCTTGTTCCTTTAGTCAGTGCCAGTTGTCCATTGTTTTTGGAGGATTCACATCCCTTCTGGTCTCTCCTGTTCGCTGTGCTTTTCTTCAAAGATAAGTCCTGGCTTTGTTTTTGCTGTCCACCTGCAGTGGACCTTATAGTTCTGTGCATTTTTCATGTTTTGTCTTCTCCAGCTTTGTTGTGAAGGATTTTTTGCAGCCTAGCTGTGTCTCTGGAGATGCAGATATACCCTCCATGTCTTTAGTCAGATGTGGTGATTTGTATTTTCTGTGGTGGATATTTTCTAGTGTTTTATACTGACCGCATAGTACTCTGTTCTATCCTTTCTTTTTAGCTAGTATGGCCTCCTATGCTAAATCCTGATTTCATGTCTGCTTATGTTATTTCCTCTCCTCTCACAGTCAATATTTGTGGGGGGCTGTCTATCCTTTGGGGATTTTCTCTGAGGCAAGATAGGTTTCCTGTTCTGTCTTTAAGGGTAGTTAATTCTTAGGCTGTGTCGAGGGGTCTAGGGAGCGTTAGGTACCCCCCACGCTACTTCTAGTTGCGCTGCTAAGTTCAGGGTTTGTGGTCAGTACAGGTGCTACCTTCTCCAGAGTACGTCTCATGCTGCTCCAAGGCCACCAGATCATAACAGTACAACTGGCCAACAATGAGATAATTGCATCTCAAAAGAAGGGAGGAAGGGTTTTGAGCCATTTTTTTTCCTTAGCCTGTTCCTCCCTCTTAATCTCTGGGTGGCTGCGGAACCTAGTAATAACATGAGTGTTCAGGAGTTAGTTTCTCATGTGGATCAGCTTGCTGCTAGGGTACAGGGTATTTCAGATTATATTGACTCCTGCCTTAGAACCTAGGATTCCCACTCCTGATTTATTCTTTGGTGACAGATCCAAATTTTTGAGTTTCAAAAATAACTGTAAACTGTTTTTTGCATTGAGACCCCGGTCTTCTGGTGATCCCATTCAGCAGGTTAAAATCATCATATCCCTTCTGCGTGGTGACCCACAAGATTTGGCATTTTCCCTGGAAACTGGCAATCCTGCTTTGCTTAATGTTGATTCTTTCTTTCAAGCATTGGGGTTTTTGTATGATGAGCCTAATTCTGTGGATCAAGCTGACAAAATCTTGCTGGACCTGTGCAAGGTCAAGAAGCGGCAGAATCGTATTGCCAGAAATTTAGAAAATGGTCTGCACTGACTAAATGGAATGAGGATGCCTTGGCGGCAATTTTCAGAAAGGGTCTTTCTGAATCCGTTAAAGATGTTATGGTGGGGTTCCCCACGCCTGCTGGTCTGAGTGATTCTATGTCTCTAGCCATTCAGATTGATCGGCGCTTGCGCGAGCGCAGAGTTGTGCACACTATGGCGTTGTCCTCTGAGCGGAGCCCTGAGCCTATGCAGTGTGATAGGATTTGGTCTAGAGCTGAACGACAAGGATTTAGGCGTCAGAATAGGTTGTGTTTTTACTGCGGCGATTCTGCTCATGTTATTTCTGATTGCCCTAAGCGTACAAAGAGAATCGCTAGTTCTGTTACCATCAGTACTGTACAACCTAAATTTCTGTTATCTGTGACCTTGATCTGCTCATTATCATCATTTTCTGTCATGGCATTTGTGGATTCAGGCGCCGCTCTGAACTTAATGGACTTAGAATTTGCCAGACATTGTGGTTTCCCCTTGCAGCCTTTGTAGAACCCTATTCCTTTAAGGGGCATTGATGCTACACCGTTGGCTAAAAATAAACCTCAGTTTTGGACACAGCTGACCATGCGCATGGCGCCAGCCCATCAGGAAGATTGTCGTTTTCTGGTGTTGCATAATTTGCATGATGATATTGTGCTGGGTTTTCCATGGTTACAGGTACATAATCCGGTGTTCGATTGGAGATCTATGTCTGTGACTAGTTGGGGTTGTCAGGGGGTTCATGGTCATGTTCCTTTAATGTCAATTTCCTCTTCCCCCTCTTCTGAAATTCCCGAGTTTTTGTCAGACTTCCAGGATGTATTCGATGAGCCCAAATCCAGTTCCCTTCCACCGCATAGGGACTGTGATTGTGCTATTGACTTGATTCCAGGTTGTAAGTTCCCCAAGGGCCGACTTTTCAACCTGTCTGTGCCAGAACATGCCGCCATGCGGAGCTATATTAAGGAGTCTTTGGAGAAGGGGCATATTCGGCCATCTTCTTCACCATTGGGAGCAGGATTTTTTTTTGTTGCCAAGAAGGATGGCTCCTTGAGACCCTGTATTGATTATCGCCTCTTGAATAAGTTCACGGTCAAATTTCAATACCCTCTGCCTTTGCTTACTGATTTGTTTGCTAGGATTAGGGGACTAGCTGGTTTACTAAGATTGACCTTCGAGGGGCATATAATCTTATTCGTATTAAGCAGGGTGACGAATGGAAAACTGCATTTAATACGCCCGAAGGCCATTTTGAATACCTTGTGATGCCATTCGGACTCTCTAATGTCCCATCTGTGTTTCAATCCTTCATGCATGATATCTTTCGGAGTTATCTTGATAAATTCATGGTTGTATATTTGGATGATATTTTGATTTTTTCCGATGACTGGGAGTCTCATGTGAAACAGGTCAGGATGGTATTTCAGATCCTCCGTAATAATGCTTTATTTGTGAAGGGGTCAAAGTGCCTCTTTGGAGTGCAGAAGGTTTCTTTTTTGGGCTTAATTTTTTCTCCCGCATCTATAGAAATGGATCCAGTTAAGGTTCAGGCCATTCATGATTGGATTCAGCCCACATCTGTGAAGAGCCTTCAGAAATTCTTGGATTTTGCTAATTTTTATCGTCGTTTTATTGCCAACTTCTCCAGTGTGGTTAAACCTCTGACCGATTTGACGAAGGAAGGCTCTGATGTGACGAATTGGTCCTCTGCGGCTGTTTCTGCCTTTCAGGAGCTTAAACGCCGATTTACTTCTGCCCCTGTGTTGCGTCAGCCGGATGTTTCTCTTCCATTTCAGGTTGAGGTTGACGCGTCTGAGATTGGGGCAGGGGCCGTTTTGTCTCAGAGGAATTCTGATGGTTCCTTGATGAAACCGTGTGCCTTCTTTTCTCGGAAGTTTTCGCCTGCGGAACGCAATTATGATGTCGGCAATCGGGAGTTGTTGGCTATGAAGTGGGCATTTGAGGAGTGGCGACATTGGCTTGAGGGGGCCAAGCAACGTATTGTGGTCCTGACCGATCATAAGAATCTGATTTACCTCGAGTCTGCCAAACAACTGAACCCTAGACAGGCTCGATGGTCCCTGTTTTTCTCCCGTTTTGATTTTGTGGTCTCGTATCTTCCGGGTTCTAAGAATGTTAAGGCTGATGCCCTTTCTAGGAGTTTTTTGCCTGATTCTCTTGGGGTCCTTGAGCCGGTCGGCATTCTGAAGGAAGGGGTGATTCTTTCTGCCATCTCCCCTGATTTACGACGGGTTCTTCAGGAATTTCAGGCTGATAAACCTGACCGCTGTCCAGTGGGGAAACTGTTTGTTCCTGATAGATGGACTAGTAAAGTGATTTCTGAGGTTCATTGTTCTGTGTTGGCTGGCCATCCTGGGATTTTTGGTACCAGAGATTTGGTTGGTAGGTCCTTTTGGTGGCCTTCTTTGTCGTGGGATGTGCGTTCTTTTGTGCAGTCCTGTGGGACTTGTGCGCGGGCCAAGCCTTGTCGTTCCCGTGCTAGTGGGTTGCTTCTGCCTTTGCCGGTCCCTGAGAGGCCTTGGACGCATATTTCTATGGATTTCATTTCAGATCTTCCAGTTTCCCAGAGGATGTCTGTTATCTGGGTGGTTTGTGATCGCTTTTCTAAGATGGTTCATTTGGTACCTTTGCCTAAATTGCCTTCCTCTTCTGATTTGGTTCCGTCGTTTTTTCAGCATGTGGATCATTTGCATGGCATTCCGGAGAATATTGTGTCCGATAGAGGTTCCCAGTTTGTTTCTAGGTTTTGGCGGGCCTTTTGTGCTAGGTTGGGCATTGATTTGTCTTTTTCTTCCGCATTTCATCCTCAGACAAATGGCCAAACCGAGCGAACTAATCAGACTTTGGAAACTTATTTGAGATGCTTTGTGTCTGCTGATCAGGATGATTGGGTGGCTTTCTTGCCATTGGCCGAGTTTGCCCTTAATAATCGGGCTAGTTCTGCTACTTTGGTTTCACCTTTTTTTTGTAATTTTGGTTTTCATCCTCGCTTTTCTTCAGGGCAGGTTGAGCCTTCTGATTGTCCTGGTGTGGATTCTGTGGTTGACAGGCTGCAGCAAATTTGGGCTCATGTGGTGGACAATTTTGTGTTGTCTCAGGAGGAGGCTCAGCGTTTTGCTAACCGTCGTCGGTCTGTTGGTTCCCGGCTTTGGGTTGGGGATTTGGTCTGGTTGTCTTCCCATCATGTTCCTATGAAGGTTTCTTCCCCTAAGTTCAAGCCTCGGTTTATTGGTCCTTATAGGATTTCTGAGATTATCAATCCAGTGTCTTCTCGTTTGGCCCTTTCAGCCTCTTTTTCCATCCATAATGTTTTCCATAGATCTTTGTTGCGGAAGTATGTGGTGCCCGTTGTTCCCTCTGTTGATCCTCCAGCCCCGGTGTTGATTGATGGGGAGTTGGAGTATGTGATTGAGAAGATTTTGGATTCTCATTTTTCGAGGCGGAAGCTTCAGTATCTTGTCAAATGGAAGGGTTATGGCCAGGAGGATAATTCTTGGGTTGTTGCCTCCGATGTTCATGCTGACGATTTGGTTCGTGCCTTTCATTTGGCTCATCCTGATCGGCCTGGGGGCTCTGGTGAGGGTTCGGTGACCCCTCCTCAAGGGGGGGTACTGTTGTGAATTCTGCTCTTGGGCTCCCTCCGGTAGTTATGAGTGGTAGTGCTGCTGTCTTTGGATCGCAGCATTTATCAGGTGTGTTCACTTATTGCAATTTGGACGGGGCTATTTAGTCTTGCTTGATCCTTTAGTCTGTGCCAGTTGTCCATTGTTTTTGGAGGATTCACATCCCTACCTGGTCTCTCCTGTTTTCTTGTTCTTTTCAACAAAGATAAGTTCTGGCTTTGTTTTTGCTGTCCACATGCTGTGGGCCTTATAGTTCAGTGCATTTTCATGTTTTGTCTTGTCCAGCTTTGTCTGTGTAAGGATTTTTTTCAGCAAAGCTGTATCTCTGGAGATGCAGATATACCCTCCATGTCTTTAGTCAGATGTGGAGTTTTGTATTTTCTGCGGTGGATATTTTCTAGTGTTTTAATACTGACCGCATAGTACTCTGTCCTATTCTTTCTTTTTAGCTATAATCAACCACAATCCAAAATTAGCACATATAAACCTCAAAGGCAATAAATAATATACTCATATCCCAAAAAAGAAAGGAGAAAAACCAAGGCATACAAAGATAAAAATTGAATAACAAAATTTTATTAAAGAAACAATAGAGAACAAAAATTGATAAGCCCATCGGATATATAAATGCAGAAAAAACTCAATAAAAACAAACAGCAACGGACCAACATAAGAAACAATTAAAAAATTGCCAAATAATGGCATGGGCAATAAAGCTATGAATATGGAAGAAGCCTGGTAGGCAAAACGGCGCTGTCGGTGTGGCAGCACGAACCGGATAGGTATACCTGTATACAGCATGTAAGTTACACTCATTTGCATACAAGCCTTATGGCGTTTGGGCTGCTGAAAAAGTGTTTAGTATTCAAGGCAGGAAGCTGGTAAATGCTCATTTTTACATGTACTTTAGCACTTTTAGTGATTTGCGGTTCCATGCAGACTGCTTTTCTCTAGCACTGAGCACTTTAGTTGCGATTTCTGTACATATATACAATTGGTTGCATACATTATTTCCAGCGCCTTTATTTCATAGCTTTATTGCCCATGCCATTATTTGGCAATTTTTTAATTGTTTCTTATGTTGGTCCGTTGCTGTTTGTTTTTATTGAGTTTTTTCTGCATTTATATATCCGTTGGGCTTATCAATTTTTGTTCTTTATTGTTTCTTTAATAAAATTTTGTTATACAATTTTTATCTTTGTATGCCTTGGTTTTTCTCCTTTCTTTTTTGGGATATGAGTATATTATTTCTTTTTAGCTGGAAAGGCCTCCTTTGCTAAATCCTGATTTCAGTCTGCGTATGTCATTTCCCTCTCCTCTCACAGTCAATATTTGTGGGGGGCTGTCTATCCTTTGGGGATTTTCTCTGAGGCAAGATAGTTTTCCCGTTTCTATCTTTAGGGGAAGTTAGTCCTTAGGCTGTGTCGAGGTGTCTAGGGAGTGTTAGGTACATCCCACGGCTACTTCTAGTTGCGGTGCTAAGTTCAGGGTCTGCGGTCAGTACAGGTACCACCTGCTCCAGAGTATGTCTCATGCTGCTCCTAGGCCACCAGATCATAACAGTGTGGCATTTCTTCAGGGAATGTGCTGCCGACAAGCGACAGGTGGTTTGCACACTGTGCCGTCAGACCCTCAAGCGAGGCATAAATGTTCTGAACCTGAGCACCACCTAAATGACGAGGCATCTGAATTCCAAGCATGAGGTGCAGGGGAGTACATACCTTAAAAAACATGACAGATCTGAGCATCCTCCTGTTGCCTCTTCTGCTGTGGTCTTAGCCTCTTCCTTCCACTCACAATCAACAGGACCATTACTACAGTCCTGGGTTCAAATCCCACCAAGGACAACAAATGCAAGAAGTTTGTATGTTCTCCCCGTGTTTGCGTGGGTTTCCTCCGGGTACTCAGGTTTCCTCCCACATTTCAAAGACATACTGATAGGGAATTTAGATTGTGAGTCCCATCGGGGACAGCAATGATAATGTGTGCAAACTGTAAAGCTTTGCGGAATATGTTAGTGCTATATAACAATAAAGATTATTATTATTATTATATGCCCGCTGGAAATAACAATTCAGGCCATAATTGCTGAGGTGGGGTGGCACGGGAGGAAGAGGAGCAGGAGGAGCAGGGCCAAATTATATCGTTATCAGGTGTGTCATTCACACATCGCTTGAAGAGTGGGTTATGGCCCCAACAGTGGCCAGGTATCCAACTGTACAGCCAGGGGACAGTTTGTAAGGATAATGATGATGAGGAGGAGGAGAAGGAAAAACCACAGGCTGATCACCTCCATGCCACGCTGCATTGATGCAGTAATTGATGCCAAAGGAGCCCCGACCAAGTATTGAGTGCATTTACTTATCATACATTTCAGTAGGCCAACATTTTGGATTTTAAAATCATTTTTTTCTAGCTGGTGTTATAAAGTATTCTAATTTACTGAGATAATGACTTTTGGGTTTTCATTGGCTGTAAACCACAATCATCGACATTATCAGAAATAAACACTTGAAACAGATCACTCTGATTGTAATGACTCTATATAATATATGAGTTTCACTTTTTGTATTGAAGAACTGAAATAAATTAAGTTTTTCATGATATTCTAATTTTGTGCGATGCACCAGTAGCATGGTATGATGACAGACAGGCACATCCGCATGTCCATATCCAATGTGGGGAACCTAAAATTCCTTAAAATAAACTTGGTGGGTATCCCACTGGACTTGTCCATATCTTTCGATAACTAAACATCTACAGTATACTATCTGCACCCTGCCAGCATTCAACTCTATTTGCCATTAATTTCATTGTGGTGCCTCCTCCCGAAATAAAAACCCAGACAACTGTGTCGGCTACTTCCTCCTCTGTCTCTTCCACCTATACCGCCACCTGTACCCCGTCCACTTGGACGTATGCCTCATGGTTCTAGATAGCTAGTTTTAGTTTTGTTAAAACTATGTTGTTTTCAGTCAGTTCCATAAAAAAAAAATCCTAAAAAACACACAGAAAAACAAAACAAAATAGTTGGATTATACCCCTTTGCATCCTCCACCCAAGCTGCCATGCCTCTTCCTCCACTTAGTCCTACGCCTAATGGTTCTAGTGATCACTTTGGTATAATTTTGCTTAGGACAATAATAAACTATTGAGTAACCCTAATGCTTACACATTTGCACTATTATCAACCCTCCAACTTTGGTATTGAACTAATATGGAGCACGTAGCACTTTAATATGTTGGAGACACATGACTAATTAATACCATTCTAACTGCATATAGTAATAATATCCCACAAACCTGGTATTGAACCCATATTGAGCACTTTGGCATTTGTTAATTGTTTGGGATATTAATAAGCATATAAAGCAGTTCAGTGCTATCATGTGAGCATTATAATTTTACAGGAAGTAATTTTGATATATCCAGGGTCCTCTAGGGGACTAACTTCAATAATTGTCACTTGACAGATTGTTTATGAGCCATTTTTTCCCTTGGGACACCCTGGTTATTTATAATAGCTCTTTGTGATTCACACAATATTAAGATTTACCATTCACTGCATGTAAATATTCTCTATATAGAGTGTGATAGTCTATGCAGAATTCATTTGATGAGACATTTTAAAATCCTGTGCTTGCAATTTTATGTACTTGTATCCCTTAGCTTTTAACCTCTTTTATGAAGAGGTAAGCTATAGGCTGGACCACGGTGAGTCATTGGACGTGGTATATCTCGATTTTTCCAAAGCGTTTGATACCGTGCCGCACAAGAGGTTGGTACACAAAATGAGAATGCTTGGTCTGGGGGAAAATGTGTGTAAATGGGTTAGTAACTGGCTTAGTGATAGAAAGCAGAGGGTGGTTATAAATGGTATAGTCTCTAACTGGGTCGCTGTGACCAGTGGGGTACCGCAGGGGTCAGTATTGGGACCTGTTCTCTTCAACATATTCATTAATGATCTGGTAGAAGGTTTACACAGTAAAATATCGATATTTGCAGATGATACAAAACTATGTAAAGCAGTTAATACAAGAGAAGATAGTATTCTGCTACAGATGGATCTGGATAAGTTGGAAACTTGGGCTGAAAGGTGGCAGATGAGGTTTAACAATGATAAATGTAAGGTTATACACATGGGAAGAAGGAATCAATATCACCATTACACACTGAACGGGAAACCACTGGGTAAATCTGACAGGGAGAAGGACTTGGGGATCCTAGTTAATGATAAACTTACCTGGAGCAGCCAGTGCCAGGCAGCAGCTGCCAAGGCAAACAGGATCATGGGGTGCATTAAAAGAGGTCTGGATACACATGATGAGAGCATTATACTGCCTCTGTACAAATCCCTAGTTAGACCGCACATGGAGTACTGTGTCCAGTTTTGGGCACCGGTGCTCAGGAAGGATATAATGGAACTAGAGAGAGTACAAAGGAGGGCAACAAAATTAATAAAGGGGATGGGAGAACTACAATACCCAGATAGATTAGCGAAATTAGGATTATTTAGTCTAGAAAAAAGACGACTGAGGGGCGATCTAATAACCATGTATAAGTATATAAGGGGACAATACAAATATCTCGCTGAGGATCTGTTTATACCAAGGAAGGTGACGGGCACAAAGGGGCATTCTTTGCGTCTGGAGGAGAGAAGGTTTTTCCACCAACATAGAAGAGGATTCTTTACTGTTAGGGCAGTGAGAATCTGGAATTGCTTGCCTGAGGAGGTGGTGATGGCGAACTCAGTCGAGGGGTTCAAGAGAGGCCTGGATGTCTTCCTGGAGCAGAACAATATTGTATCATACAATTATTAGGTTCTGTAGAAGGACGTAGATCTGGGTATTTATTATGATGGAATATAGGCTGAACTGGATGGACAAATGTCTTTTTTCGGCCTTACTAACTATGTTACTATGTTACTATGTTACTATGTGTATTGTATTGTATATGTTCAATAAAGTATGTAAAGTTTTCTATATATTTGGCATTTGCTTCCGCTTGATTGTAGGATTGGTTATGACATTGGAAGTGCCATTAATCTAGGCCCTGTGATTGAGGTGTTATCAGTCATTGTACAGCAGGAGGAGGTGAGCTGTGACATCACCTATTGTGGGTGGATCCTATGTTATCTACTGTATATAGAGGTGTTATCAGTCATTGTACAGGAGGAGGAGGTGAGCTGTGATATCACCTAATGTGAATGGTGGATCCTGTGTTATCTACTATATATAGAGGTGTTATCAGTCATTGTACAGGAGGAGGAGGTGAGCTGTGACATCACCTATTGTGAATGGTGGATCCTGTGTTATCTAATGCATATAGAGGTGTTATCAGTCATTGTACAGGAGGATGAGGTGAGCTGTGACATCACCTATTGTGAATGGTGGATCCTGTGTTATCTACTGTATATAGAGGTGTTATCAGTCATTGTACAGCAGGAGGAGGTGAGCTGTGACATCACCTATTGTGAATGATGGATCCTGTGTTATCTACTGTATATAGAGGTGTAATCAGTCATTGTACAGGAGGAGGAGGTGAGCTGTGATATCACCTATTGTGAATGGTGGCTCCTGTGTTATCTACTGTATATAGCGGTGTTATCAGTCTTTGTACAGGAGGAGGAGGTGAGCTGTGACATCACCTATTGTGAATGGTGGATCCTGTGTTATCTACTGTATATAGAGGTGTTATCAATCATTATACAGGAGGAGGAGGTGAGCTGTGATATCACCTATTGTGAATGGTGGATCCTGTGTTATCTACTGTATATAGAGGTGTAATCAGTCATTGTACAGGAGGATGAGGTGAGCTGTGACATCACCTATTGTGAATGGTGGATCCTGTGTTATCTACTGTATATAGAGGTGTAATCAGTCATTGTACAGGAGGAGGAGGTGAGCTGTGACATCACTTATTGTGAATGCTGGATCCTGTGTTATATACTTTATATAGAGGTGTTATCAGTCATTGTACAGAAGGAGGAGGTGAGCTGTGACATCACCTATTGTAAATGGTGGATCCTGTGTTATCTACTGTATATTGAGATGTTATCAGTCATTGTACAGGAGGAGGAGGTGAGCTGTGAGATCACCTATTGTGAATGGTGGATCCTGTGTTATCTACTGTATATAGAGGTGTTATCAGTCATTGTACAGGAGGAGGAGGTGAGCTGTGACATCACCTATTGTGAATGGTGGATCCTGTGTTATCTACTGTATATAGAGGTGTTATCAGTCATAATCATTGTACAGGAGGAGGAGGTGAGCTGTGACATCACCTATTGTAAATGGTGGATCCTGTGTTATCTACTGTATATAGAGGTGTTATCAGTCATTGTACAGGAGGAGGAGGTGAGCTGTGACATCACCTATTGTGAATGGCGGATCCTGTGTTATTTACTGTATATAGAGGTGTTATCAGTCATTGTACAGGAGGAGGAGGTGAGATGTGACATCACCGATTGTGAATGGTGGATCCTGTGTTATCAACTGTATATAGAGGTGTTATCAGTCATTGTACAGGGGGAGGAGGTGAGCTGTGACATCACCTATTGTGAATGGTGGGTCCTGTGTTATCTACTGTATATATAGGTGTTATCAGTCATTGTACCTGAGGAGGAGGTGAGATGTTACATCTATTGTGAATGGTGGGTCCTGTGTTATCTACTGTATATAGAGGTGTTATCAGTCATTGTACAGGAGGAGGAGGTGAGCTGTGACATCATCTATTGTGAATGGTGGATCCTGTGTTATGTACTGTATATAGAGATGTTATCAGTCATTGTACAGGAGGAGGAGGTGATATGTGACATCATCTATTGTGAATGGTGGATCATGTGTTATCTACTGTATATAGAGGTGCTATTAGTCATTGTACAGGAGGAGGAGGTGAGCTGTGACATCACCTATAGTGAATAGTGGATTCTGTGTTATCTACTGTATATAGAGGTATTATCTTATCAGTCATTGTACAGGAGGAGGAGGAGGTGAGCTGTGACATCATCTATTGTGAATGGTGGATCCTGTGTTATCTACTGTATATAGAGGTGTTATTAGTTATTGTACAGGAGGAGGAGGTGAGCTGTGACATCACCTATTGTGAATGGTGGATCCTGTGTTATCTACTGTATATAGAGGTGTTATTAGTCATTGTACAGGAGGAGGAGGTGAGCTGTGACATCACCTATTGTGAATGGTGGATCCTGTGTTATCTACTGTATATAGAGGTGTTATCAGTCATAATCATTGTACAGGAGGAGGAGGTGAGCTGTGACATCACCTATTGTAAATGGTGGATCCTGTGTTATCTACTGTATATAGAGGTGTTATCAGTCATTGTACAGGAGGAGGAGGTGAGCTGTGACATCACCTATTGTGAATGGCGGATCCTGTGTTATTTACTGTATATAGAGGTGTTATCAGTCATTGTACAGGAGGAGGAGGTGAGATGTGACATCACCGATTGTGAATGGTGGATCCTGTGTTATCAACTGTATATAGAGGTGTTATCAGTCATTGTACAGGGGGAGGAGGTGAGCTGTGACATCACCTATTGTGAATGGTGGGTCCTGTGTTATCTACTGTATATATAGGTGTTATCAGTCATTGTACCTGAGGAGGAGGTGAGATGTTACATCTATTGTGAATGGTGGGTCCTGTGTTATCTACTGTATATAGAGGTGTTATCAGTCATTGTACAGGAGGAGGAGGTGAGCTGTGACATCATCTATTGTGAATGGTGGATCCTGTGTTATGTACTGTATATAGAGATGTTATCAGTCATTGTACAGGAGGAGGAGGTGATATGTGACATCATCTATTGTGAATGGTGGATCATGTGTTATCTACTGTATATAGAGGTGCTATTAGTCATTGTACAGGAGGAGGAGGTGAGCTGTGACATCACCTATAGTGAATAGTGGATTCTGTGTTATCTACTGTATATAGAGGTATTATCTTATCAGTCATTGTACAGGAGGAGGAGGAGGTGAGCTGTGACATCATCTATTGTGAATGGTGGATCCTGTGTTATCTACTGTATATAGAGGTGTTATTAGTTATTGTACAGGAGGAGGAGGTGAGCTGTGACATCACCTATTGTGAATGGTGGATCCTGTGTTATCTACTGTATATAGAGGTGTTATTAGTCATTGTACAGGAGGAGGAGGTGAGCTGTGACATCACCTATTGTGAATAGTGGATTCTGTGTTATCTACTGTATATAGAGGTGTTATCAGTAGGGTTGAGCGAAACGGGTCGGCCAGATTCAGAAGTCGCCGACTTTTGGCAAAGTCGGGTTTCATGAAACCGACCCGACCCCTGTGTGGGGTTGGCCATGAGGTCGGCAATCTTCTGATCTGGAATCGGAATTCCGATACCGATTCCCGATATGTTTAAGATATCATGAATCGGTATCGGAATTCATATTTAAGTGTAAAATAAAGAATAAAAATAAAAAAATATTGCTATACTCACCCTCGGACGCGCCCTGGTTCTCACCGGCAGCTTTCCTTCCTAAGAATGAGCGCCTGAAGGGCCTTCGATGACGTCGCGGCTTGTGATTGGTCGCGTGAGCGGTCACATGGGCGGTCACGCGGCCAATCACAAGCCGTGACGTCATCTAAGGTCCTTCAGGCGCTAATTCTTAGGAAGGAAGCGTCCGAGGGCGCGTCCGAGGGTGAGTATATTCTAATAGGTATATACTCACCCTCGGACGCGCCCTGGTTCTAACCCGCAGCCTTCCTTCCAAAGAATCAGCACCTTAGTTGACGTCGCGGCTTGTGATTGGTCGCGTGACCGCCCATGTGACCGCTCACGCAACCAATCACAAGCCGCGACATCATCGAAGGTCCTTCAGGCGCTCATTCTTAGGAAGGAAGGCTGCCGGTAAGAACCAGGGCGCGTCCGAGGGTGAGTATAGCAATATTTTTTATTTTGATTCTTTATTTTACACTTAAATATGGATACCAGGGCCTGAAGGAGAGTTTCCTCTCCTTCAGACCCTGGGAACCATTAGAAACCCAATGCACTGCATTGGGTTTCGTGTTTCGGCCGACCCCGACTTTTCTATAGGATCGGCCGATTTCACTCGACACGACTTTTGAAAAAGTCGGGTTTCGTGAAATCCGACCCGATCCTATAAAAAGAAAAGTCGCTCAACCCTAGTTATCAGTCATTTTACAGGAGGAGGAGGTGAGGTGTGACACCACCTATTGTGAATGGTGGATCCTGTGTTATCTACTGTATATAGAGGTGTTATTAGTAGTGATGAACGAACATGCTCGCCACTACTCGGTACTCGCCTGAGTATGACTATGTTCGGTGTACTTGGCGAGCACCTAGTATTTTTGGGATTATTCAACGGGAGCTCGGGGCTCCGCCCTGCAATTCTGTCTCCCTTTGACAATTCTGGCACCAATGGCAATGCAGGGATTGTCTGCCATGCACTGTAATGTTGCAGCCATCTTTGTTGTGCTATTACAGTGATTGGCTGGCTACACAGCATCATCAGGTCGCCCTGCTCACCGCATTCTGCTCCAGACTTAGCGAGTGTAGGGAGAGCTGCTGCTGAGATAGGGTCAGAATCGTCTTTTTAATAGTTAGTCTAGGTCTGCAACTGTTCAGCCCACAACTCCTGAGAAACAAACAGTCCATTTTAGGGCTAATTCGGGGGTCCAGAGATTTCAGCGCTAGGTAGGCAGGGGAATTTATGTGCACATATCCACATAAGTGCAAGGCCTGCAAGCACTGTATGTGAGTACATAGCTCTCACTGCATACCTCCCAAAGCCCATAACTGTCTGCTGCTTATTTAATATATACCTAGCTGCAGTTATCTGTGGCAATTTTATTTCTTCACCTTATACCTGCTCCTTTTATTCTTAAGCAATCCATAGCCCCCTTATTTCTACATTTATTTGCTTGGTCACGCTGCAGACTACAGCCAGGTCATTGTAATCGAAGAGTGTGCAAATCTAAGAATATTTTTTGTCCCAGGCATCAGATGTGAGTGCACCAAAAAAATCTTTTTTTTGCGTCGTAGCCAACGTGTTGACACAATTTACTTGTGCCCAAAAAATCAAGGCCACATTTAGATCAGT
Source organism: Ranitomeya imitator (assembly GCF_032444005.1). Taxonomy (NCBI): domain Eukaryota; kingdom Metazoa; phylum Chordata; class Amphibia; order Anura; family Dendrobatidae; genus Ranitomeya; species Ranitomeya imitator. Next base: position 790,135,499 of record NC_091284.1, on the reverse strand, counting down.
TTGTTATCTCAGGCTGGTGTATCTGTGGTGGAAAAATCGTAGCTTCCTCACCTTTTTTTTTCAAAAATTCACCAACGCACCCCCAAAAAAATGTATCCAGTCTGTTATGTCAGGCTGAGGCCTGGTGTATCTGTGCTGGAAAAAAGGTAGCTTCGCAGGCATACGTAGCATTGTTCTGTCTGTTAGCCTTGTTCTACTCTTTTTTTTTTTTTCAAAATTCACAAAAAAAAAACAAAAAAAAATGTATACAGTCTGTAATGTAAGGCTGAGGCCTGGTGTATCTGTGGAGGTAAAATCATAGCTTCACATGCATTTGTAGCATAGTTCTGTGTGCTAGCCTTGTTCAACTATTTTTTTTTTTTTAAATCACCCAAAAAAAAAAATTATACAGTCTGTTATGTCACGCTGAGGCCTGGGGTGTTAGGTGTCGAGTTCCTGCCGCTGCACAGGGGGAATCTCAAACCATGTCTGCTGCAGTCTCCCATTCTTCTCCAGCCGCAGTGGTCCCAGCATCAGGCTCATGATGATGTTCTGCAGCTGGTTAGTGCTGCCTTTCCAGACACTGTAGCCAGTACTGATCAGCAGCAAGCAGGCCTTTCTGGGACTAATTGCCGCTTTTTTTATACTGAGCATGCCCACGTCACGACCTCCCATTGGAGGTCGGGGATCACATGTTCAGATCCTGTTGTGGTTCCTATTGGACCATCTGGAAGGTCCCAGTCTGCTACTGCTATAAAAGGTTTGCATGGCCGCTCAGTCATGCGCTAGTGTATACTTACTAACGTGGGTGTGTAGATGAATGTCTGTCGATGGATGAAAGTGCAGCGCCCCAGAGTCCTGGTCATTGTAGTAATGTTGCTCTGCCACTAAGGGGAGTGATGTTATGTCTGATTGCACTAAAGGAGTTCACCTGACCAGGTATCACAGTCACACATTACACTTCACACTCCGGCCACCAGGGGGAGCAAAAGGCACTATGTATTAGGCCACTCCTCACACTCTGGTAAAACTGGGGGTTGGACAGGAAGTTAGTGAGAACGCAGCCTGGGAGAGCTCCAGGGAGGACCTGTCAGGGGTGGGTTCCTGGCAGGTACCTAGCAGAAAGGACAGATCGTTATGGAGCCGCGCCTGCACTACCTTGCGGCGGCATCCTAAGGAAGGACACGAAGCGTAGGATATTGTGGAGAAGTGAGAAACGAGATCACAGCACAAGGAGATAAAACCAGTAGGAGTCGTGCCCCGAGATCTGCAACATCCTACTGAGGCGCGTAGCCGGTGGCTGGAACGCCGAGGAAGTAACAGACTTCAAGCATTACTTCAAACAGCAGCAGGACAGTTGATTATAGGTGGGCTGTCTACCTTAAATCACCTAAGCAGACATAGGGGGCAATTGTGGGAGAGGGGCGTCTCTAGAGTCCCAGAATAACTCCAGGCCTTCCTGTCAAACGGGTGCGTCCTATCCAGATAAACTTGGGGGACGGAGAGAGAGAGAACGAACGAATAAGAAATTTGTGAGGACCATCCCGAATGCTCAGCAGGGAAGGACTACAACACACAGGCGCTAGTTGGTAGGCACTGATTTCCACCAATGATGAAGAGTGAATAATGGACGGCACTAGAGGAGCACAAATTAGTACAACCTTGACTCCTTAAGGAATGTCCGAAAAAACACAGGTGGCACGAATGCTCTGGGTATACGGTGCTCTGCACTGATAGACAACCAGCAGTAAATTCAACGAAGTAAGAAAAGAAAACAGTCCGGCACTCACCCTTAGGAAGCTGTGAAATCGTGCTCTTTATTGGAGATATTTAAAACATCCGTTAGGACATCAGGTCTATAGGAGGGTGCGGGAGTGGAGTGTGGACTACAACACACAGGCGCTAGTTGGTAGGCACTGATTTCCACCTGCAAAGGGAACTCTGGATGTGCCTTCGGACCGGCCGGACTCAGCCAGCCCTGTTAGCAGTGTTCTGGATTGCGGATCCTGAAGTCTTCAGTAAAAAGTTAAAGAGACTGCAACCCTGTGTCCTCGTTATTAACTGCGCCTCACATCATCGCCACCTACACTACTGGGAAGCCCTGGGGATATACTTCACCTGTGGGAAGGTATACCATCTAGCTGCCATTCCATCACCCCAGCGGACCCCTAAGCAGCGTCGGTCACCCTGGCCGAATACCACAGGTGGCGTCACGAACCCTTGACAAACTTTCATCACCCTTTCATTGGACGCCCCTTAGTAGGGTCACAGACCGGGTCCAGCCACTGTGACAACCCCAGCACCGAGACAGAAAGGACCGGTACCGAGTACCCCGCGACCCTGAGTCTGGGGCGCTCCAACTTGGTGTCATGAACAGGATGTACTTAAGCCTGCAGAATCAGGTCATGTGTGCCTTGGAACTGTGATTGAATTGTGCTTGAACTGTGATTTATGGCAAAGACTGTGTATTGCTTTTTCCTGCCAAAACCGCCTCCATTATAGCGCCACGAGGAGCGCAGGAGAAGAAGAAGGGTGTGGAGTTGTGGGCGTGAACAAACTGAGACGCGCGAAAAGTAATGGCCGCCCAGTCTAAGTATTTTTGCATCTTGGAGACGTGTCTGTCAGCCGCTGAGATCCGCCTCCTAATTCTCTATGGCGGGCGGAGGCCGAAGAAACGAAACTATGACTCAGATGGAGTGGAACTGGAGATCAGGGAAGGCCTTCGAAAGAGAATGGCCCTGCACAGATCCCCATCACCGGAGGATTACACCGGCATGCCACCGCTGGAAAGGATCGATCCCTGGGAGCGGTCCGTGGAGCCTCCGCTGCCTGCACCAGCTCTGGTGGCAGCCCTAGAGGAGTGGCATGGCTTTGGCAGAGCCCCCACCTGTGTGAGAGCTCGGTGCCCCAACAGACCGGGATTCTGTATTCCTCCTGCTTTTGACCCGACCTTCATCATGGCTGACGGAGCTCCGGAGCCCCCACTATCAGGCCCGGAATCGTGTGGGCGGGATCTTGGACCCTTCCCCTGAGGGGACTATCGGAGGCACCTAATTGCGGAATATGCTAGAGAGGTGGATCGGGAGGCTCGCGGTGAGCTGCTGGATGGTTCCCTACCAAAATGGGGAGTGGTGATCGTTTACCAGCCCCAGAGAGGAAAAGGTTTCTTCCAGGAGATCGGGTCGTCGGTAAGAGTTCACATCACCCGGGAGGAGGTAGAGTCCTGCCTGAGTAGAGACAGTATAGGTCCCGTCCTGACGCCCGGGGATGCAGTAAGTTATCATCGATACCAAAGGGGCCACGGCTGGTGGGCCCGAGATATCCAATGATGTACCGCTATATTAGCCGTCTCCAAGACCTTAGAGGAGGAACTTGCTGATGAAGCGGCAGCAGCCGCTGCTGCCGTCCATGGAATCATCCACCGGACTCATCAGGTGCACCTGGCGCCGGGAGTAGACTTGGATGCAAGCCTTCCCAAGCCACAGAGGCCTAACTGCATGGTCAGGCCCTGGTGGAGACCGCCAGAGCAGGAGTAAACCTCGGAGAACCGAAACTGTAAATAGTTAACTGTTTTGTCTGTTTTTGCTGCTAAACCCGTCCAGGGTTATTTCTTAAAGGGATCCCTTTGTTGACCCGGGATCCCTATTGTCTTACGTTGTTTGTACAAGTTCATCATTGTTTCAAAAGACTGCCGAATTATAGATGGTGAGTGATTCACAAACTGGTTTTGTAAATAGTTTGCACCTTCTTAAAGGTGCTCCCTACTGGTTTTAAAAGAATGAAGACTTTGCGAAGAAACTATTCCTGATGATGACATGGAGGTTTCTTTTGTCTTAAAGTTTATGACAGACTTGTTGATTGTTTGCACTACCTCAGAAAAGACTGATTTTTCCTCTTAAAGGGGATGTTTACTTGTTGTACTTTGATAATGTTGCCTTAAGTAGTAAGATAGTAATAATGTTTACATGTAGCTAGAGAGCTAGAAAGTGAACCTGTAGGGGTTAGTGAGTCCTCCTGAAAACCATAGAGAGATGGTTGCTGTGAACCTAGAAGAAGAGATGCAGTAGGCCCAGACAAGTAGCTAGGTGGTCCTGCATATGTGAAGTCGAAGAAGTAAAGAAAATGTTAACTTTGTACCATAGTGTTTTATAGTAAGCCTTTAGTGGGTTCAGCCTATATGCCCTTAAAGGAAAAGTTAGATTATTGTTCAAAGATTTGCACTCAGTAGAATACCCGGCAGGGTAAAGGAAGTTATTTATAGTTAGTAAGTTAGGATGTTATTTAAACTGTTTCAATATGTTTCTGTTGTAACGTTCAAGTGACCTCACCTCCCATAAAGGGAAGCATTGTTATATTTACCTATTCATAGCATTTCAAAATTGTGTATGTCTTTTTTCTAACATGTACTGTTGTTCTTCTTTTCCCAGTCCGGGAGTGCTGGATTTAACTGGGGGGGAGTGCAGCGCCCCAGAGTCCTGGTCGTTGCAGTAATGTCGCTCTGCCACTAAGGGAAGTGATGTTATGTCTGATTGCACTAAAGGAGTTCACCTGACCAGGTATCACAGTCACACATTACACTTCACACTCTGGCCACCAGGGGGAGCAAAAGGCACTATGTATTAGGCCACTCCTCACACTCTGGTAAAACTGGGGGTTGGACAGGAAGTTAGTGAGAAAGCAGCCTGGGAGAGCTCCAGAGAGGACCTGTCAGGGGTGGGTTCCTGGCAGGTACCTAGCAGAAAGGACAGATCGTTATGGAGCTGCGCCTGCACTACCTTGCGGCGGTATCCTAAGGAAGGACACGAAGCGAAGGATATTGTGGAGAAGTGAGAAATGAGATCACAGCACAAGGAGATAAAACCAGTAGGAGTCGTGCCCCGAGATCTGCAACATCCTACTGAGGCGCGTAGCCGGTGGCCGGAACGTCGAGGAAGTAACAAACTTCAAGCATTACTTCAAACAGCGGCAGGGAGTGGAGCCGCATATTCATCACTGTAATGTGTGGCACCACGTGACCGCTCATACAGGACAAGCTGTGACGCTGAGAGGAAGCATCGAGGGAGCTGGGTAAGTATTTTAATGCCAGCGGGCGGGTGCACAGGGGGAGGGAGGCGGGAGCTGACCGGGAACTTTATTTTAAACACGCACAAAAAAACCCCCTGATTTTTCATTCATTCTCTCCAGCGAACCCTGCGGGGAAGAAGGAATGAATTCTGGATTCAGCACCCAAAGCAGGGGACAGCGCTTAACTCTAGCGCTGTCTCCGGCACGGCCAATGTGGTACCCAGTTGGCACACGGATGTCCAAGCTTCCTGGGCTTGAATAATAGTTAAAGGGAACATGTCACCCCATTTTTTCAATATGAGATAAAAATACCGTTAAATAGGGCCTGAGCTGTGCTTTACAATAGTGTATTTTTTGTCCCCTGATTCCCCACCTATGCTGGCGAAATACCTTACTAAAGTTGCTGTTTTCACCTGTCAATCATGCTGGTCAAATGGGGGTGGTTAAATCCCTGTTTCTCTCCCCCCCCACTCCTCGGTGTGTCTGACGTAAATTCGATCTGTGAATCGCACAGATCGCGCTCTTTTTTGGCAGTTGCGCAGTGCATTCTGCTCTTGCGCCTGCGCATTATGCTTTGCCCAACCGTGGGCATAGCATACAGCGCATCACTGCACATGCACCGCATGCACGGTGATGTGCTGTATGCTATGCCCACAGTTGGGCAATGCATAATGCGCAAGAGCAGAATGCACTGCGCAACTGCCAAAAAAGCGCGCAATCTGTTATGATTCACAGATCGAATTTACATCAGACACGCCGAGAAGCGGGGGGAGAGAAACATAGATTTAACCATGCCCATTTCACCAGCGTGATTGACAGGCGAAAACGGCGACTTTAGTAAGGTATTTTGGCAGCATAGGTGGGGAATCAGGGGACAAAAAATACACTATTGTAAAGCACAGCTCAGGCCCTATTTAACGGTATTTTTATCTCATATTGAAAAAACGGGGTGACAGTTTCCCTTCAACAGTGGCCAGAAGTTGGTTGACTTATTGCAACATAGATGTGAAGCAGTATTAAAAATTGTTGGTAACAAATAAATATTAGGTTAATGATTCACAGGAAAGCTAAATACACAAAACATACATAGTGTGAGTTTGTAAAGACAAATGCAGAAACTGCTATGTTTTAAAACAGCCCAACGTTCCTTTTTATGTTATTTTCTGGAAGGAGATAAAATGATATTCATTTCTCTTCATGTGTTGAATTAGAAAACAGTGTTCCCAATGCTGGAAATAAAATCTAGTGTAAAGATTTTGTGATTAACTCATGTTTTTGAACACACTACTATTATTTTGAACACTGCTGTAGCTAAATGATGGTCTCCTATGAAGTCTAGACTATGATTGGTCTTCAGAGGAGTACCAACATGGAAGCTGTATGGACCTCAGCAGGCCCACAATAGCCATGCCAACCAATGGGCATCCAAAATCAAGTCAAAAGGGATAAAAGAAGAGGACCTAGAATGGCACACCATGCTCCTTTAATGCTGATGTCACAGATTGATAGTGGCATTTATAGGTTCAAAATCAGAGCTTTTGTCAACAACTGATGTTATGCATGGTCTAATCTCCTGAACCCATTCCATACACCCTCATTTAACATGTGCCATACAGGGCCATAAGGGGTCAGTAAAAGGTTAAAATAATTAAAGACCCTTATACTTACCTCATCGCTTACCTCTCATTGCACTTTGCTCCTCATCATCTCCGTCAGATGTCCGTTCCTCACCATATCTTCTGATCACTGTCACTCACTCTGAAATCCCACACCTCTCACGCCAACCCTTCTAGCTTTGATGAGGCACAAGACAGTTCTGTACATTTAAGGTCACGTCGCACATCATAATGTTATGACTTTGCAGACTTCTGCATGGTTGTAGCTAGAAGTCCCAGCAAGAGGCATTGGGATTTCAGCGCAAGCGGTAGTGATAAGAAGATTTGATGAGGATGGGATGGGTGACGGTAAGAAAGGGTGAGTTGAGTTGAACGAATTTGTTCAGATTTGGGTCCGAATACGATGAGCAGTGAATATTGTTCTTACAATATTCGTCGAACACAGCCGAACGTCATTAGAGTCATTGGGAGTAGAAGTTACCAATATGTTCAGAACCGATTATCAAACATAAATTCGGCACGAATATGCCAATATGGCAAGAATATGGCAAATTCAGATTCGGCAACCAAATCCAAGCAAATTCGGTCAACTCTAGTGGTGAGGTGAGTTGAAGGATTTTTTTCATTTTTAAAATAACGTTTGTTATACTTTTGCATCTGGAGAGATGCCAGAGAATAATATGGGACATTAAACTTCTCTGCAAATGAAATTTCCTGTAAAGATACAGGGGAACAGGCAAATTTGCATTTTGCCTGATCATTTCATCTCTACTCAGCACTAGGGTTGAGCGAAACGGGTCGAAATTGTTCAAAAGTCGCCGACTTTTGGCAAGGTCGGGTTTCATGAAACCCGACCCGACCCCAGTGGGGGGTCGGCCATGAAGTCGGCGATCTTTTGAATCTGGAATCGGAATTCCGATCCCGATTCCCGATATGTTTAAGATATCGGGAATTCGTATCGGAATTCAGATTAAAGTGTAAAATATAGAATTAAAATAAAAAATATTGCATACTTACCCTCTGACGCGCCCTGGTACTAACCGGCAGCCTTCCTCCTTCGAATCCGCGCTTCTAGGACCTTGCCGTGACGTCGTGGTGACGTCGCGGCTTGTGATTGGCCGCGCGGCCGCCCATGTGACCGCTCGCGCGGCCAATCACAAGCCGCGACGTCACCCGCGACGTCACCGAAGGTCCTGGAAGGGCTGATTCTTAGGAAGGAAGGCTGTCGGAAGGAAGCAGGGCGCTTCCGAGGGTGAGTATATACCTAATAGGAATATACTCACCCTCGGAAGCGCCCTGCTTCCTTCCGACAGCCTTCCTTCCTAAGAATCAGCCCTTCCAGGACCTTCGGTGACGTCGCGGGTGACGTCGCGGCTTGTGATTGGCCGCGCGAGCGGTCACATGGGCGGCCGCGCGGCCAATCACAAGCCGCGACGTCACCCGCGACGTCACCGAAGGTCCTGGAAGGCTGATTCTAAGGAAGGAAGGTTCCCGGTTAGTACCAGGGCGCGTCAGAGGGTAAGTATAAGGATATTTTTTATTTTAATTCTATATTTTACACTTAAATATGGATCCCAGGGCCTGAAGGAGAGTTTCCGCTCCTTCAGACCCTGGGAACCATGGAAACCCAATGCACTGCATTGGGTTTCGAGTTTCGGCCGACCCCGACTTTTTTATAGGATCGGCCGATTTCACTCGACCCGACTTTTCCAAAAGTCGGGTTTTGTGAAACCCGACCCGATCCTATAAAAGTGAAGGTCACTCAACCCTACTCAGCACCATTGGTCAAGAATAATTGCAATCATACTAAAGAATTAAGCTGTGTCTGATGATTAACAGAGTCGTTTCAGGCTTTTTCTGCTGTATTAGGACACATACAAGTAGACATAGGCAGGTCTTCCATTAGGTCCAAAATCAGGAGAAGTTTGATGTGCCAGAACTCCATGCAGCCATTTGAATGTTAGCAATGGTTAGCTGTTCATGGCTTCCACTGATGATAAAATCCAATTTTGGGGTAAGTGAAGTCATATCAGAGGCATCATCTTAAAAAACAGTCAAATAAAGAATTTTGTTAATATATTTTAAAATAGATTTTACGTGAAGGCAGAAAATTGCAAGCCCTTATCCTCTCATATTATAGTGTGCTGTAAATTGACACTTTACTTGTTGTTTTTGTTGTTTTGACCTTTCTTCCCTTCTTTTTTTTTACAGTCCATCATAAATAGAAGTTAATGATGATTAATGATTTTCCGCTTATTGAGCAGATGCCATCATGCTGTGAGCCCGGAGAGCCCATTATTTCTCTATGCAAAATGCTGACCAAGGCAAAAAAAAAAGGCTCTTAGTTATAAACCGAGAACTTATAGGGATATATGTCAATAAAAGAGAAAATGATGAGCAGAATTTCACCATGAAGCTCCTGAGCTCCGAACATTACTGCAGAACGCGGAGAACATGACAAGCACACTACACTCCTGAGTCCATAAAAATATCTTAGCACGGATTATATGTCTTATTTTAAGATGAAGGCAATTTCTTTCCCGCTGGTCAATATTACTTAATGTCTTCTCCTTCCTTTATCACCTTCGATTTGAATTCTGCAGCCTCATATTTATATATTTTTATTATTTTTCAATTAAACTTCTAAAAAATGTTTTACTTTGATGCTTTTATATTATGCCTCCATGTTTCTAGTTTCAATTATTTTACTTTATTACCTTTTTATTAATTTTATGGATTTATATAATTCTGCAGTAAAATGCTTAAAGAAATAATGACTTTTTATATTATTATTGTAATTATTATTGTCATTATTCTATCATTACAGTTTTATTTATATTAATATATTTGACTGGTCATTTATTCAATTTCAATCTCTTAATGATCACAGGCCATATTTTTATGGCAAGAAACAGGGCTTTAATTTCATCTTTTTTTGTATCTATATGGCATATATAGTATATAGCTGGGAAACTTCTTGACTCAGTGGTTAGCGCAGTTGCTTTGTAGGGCTGGGGTTCTGGGTTTAAATCCCATCAACATCTGCAAAGAGTTTCTCACCATGTTTTCTGGGGTTTCCTTAGGTTTCCTCACAAACACTCCAAAGGCATACTGATATGGAACTTTAGTTGTGAGCCAGAATGGGGACAGTCATGAAATTAAGGCTGTTTTCGTCAAAGAAAATCGGTCTGATTATGCTAATTACACTCTGATTAAAGTGTGATCCAATTTTGTCAGAGATGGAGAAAAATTAGTTTCTCAACCTTATCCATTCAGTCTGCACATGAAAATCGATCTGTACTTGTAAGTCATCTGAGTATGGTCTGATGTTTTCCTCGGACTCATAGACTTGAATGGCCGAGTGTCATCTGATTATCGAAGGCAAATCGTGCTTACTGTGATTTTCTTCCTCATATCACTAGGTCCTAGGAAAAAAAATCTGACATGCACACGACCCTATAGAATAACATGGGAATGAGTGCTATCCATCAAAACAAAGGATAGCATTCTTCCGACTTTTAATGTCTTATGCTCGAGCCATAAGACCGTATTTTTAGTCCGAGTGTGATCCAATAAAGCATCAGATTGCACTCAGATCAATGTTAATGTCTAGAGCCGTGCACATGTTGTCCTTTTTTTTCTTCGAATAGAGTCTGAGCTATGCAAGTCAATGAGTCCATAGAAACCATCGAAATACACTTGGATGACATCTGAGATAAGTCCAATTTTCTCGAACTGATAGAATGGAGTATCGAGAAGATTTAGAATATTTTTTCTACATCTTCTCCTCATCCAAGAGAATTTAGTCACACTCTGCTCTCACTCTGATCAATATCTGATTAATGAAAATTTGCATAATCCGTTGGATTCTCTAGGATGAGAGAATTTACAGTCGTCTGCACCTGCTCTTATAGTGCTACATACAGTAAGTGAGTAACATAAATTAGCTTTTATTATTATGTTTGAGTAGTAGCAGGTTGTAGACACTCTGCTGTGAAGACCCAGTTTGTTGCTTTTTAGCTTATATGAAACATTTTCAATGACTATCCAGTTTTTAAACCTGTGTCATCTTTATGTCCACATTTTTTAAATGTTTTATCTAGTAAATAGTGATGAGTGAATATACTCGTTGCTCGGGTTTTCCCGAGCACGCTTGGGTGATCTCCGAGTATTTGTTAGTTTTCGGAGATTTAGTTTTTGTTGATTCAGTGTTAGGACTGGCGGAACGCACCAAGACAGATGGTATAGATGCGTTCGCAGTCCGGGGTCCACCGTGCAGGTGAAAACCTGCTGCTAGCAATTAGCAGACTATATGGCGGTACACTAGAGTATACACGTGTGGGTTAACCTCACCCAGCGTGAAAGAAGCAATCCTGTTAAGGCACAGGACCGCGGTACCGCACCTAAAGCGCGAGCAAGTAGTCAGCGAACTCAACCCCAACTGGGATTGAAGTCCGATTAGACCCTTGCTGGCGCAACACCGCAACTGGGTGTGAAATGAAACAGAAGAGCATGCAGTGCCACACTGACGAACGCCACTAACCACCCAGGCTTGGGTAAGGAAAGCACAGAGGAAGTGCACGGCGCCGTACTGGCGGTCACAGCAACTGGACGCTATAATGTGTGACTAGTGCTGTAGGATAAGTCGGGCGCTAGGTAGCAGCCATACACCTTCCGCGAACAGTCATACTATAGGGTAGGGTGTCATGATCCCAATGGCAGGGGATCACTAAAGGACAAGCACAGATACAAACAAGCTCTAGGGCGATGGAACCTGAGCTGACCGCGACCCTGAACCTAACACACAAATAAAAGTAGCCGGGGAACGTGCCTACGATGATCCTAGACGTCTCGCTCCAGCCGAAGATCTAACTTCCCCTATTAGAAGAAACACAGACCTCTCTTGCCTCCAGAGAAATACCCCACAGAAATAGCAGCCCCCCACATATAATGACGGTGAAATGAGAGGAAAGCACATACGCAGTATGAAAACAGTTTCAGCAAAATGAGGCCCGCTAAAGCTAGTAACATAACATAGTAACATAGTTAGTAAGGCCGAAAAAAGACATTTGTCCATCCAGTTCAGCCTATATTCCATCATAATAAATACCCAGATCTACGTCCTTCTACAGAACCTAATAATTGTATGATACAATATTGTTCTGCTCCAGGAAGACATCCAGGCCTCTCTTGAACCCCTCGACTGAGTTCGCCATCACCACCTCCTCAGGCAAGCAATTCCAGATTCTCACTGCCCTAACAGTAAAGAATCCTCTTCTATGTTGGTGGAAAAACCTTCTCTCCTCCAGACGCAAAGAATGCCCCCTTGTGCCCGTCACCTTCCTTGGTATAAACAGATCCTCAGCGAGATATTTGTATTGTCCCCTTATATACTTATACATGGTTATTAGATCGCCCCTCAGTCGTCTTTTTTCTAGACTAAATAATCCTAATTTCGCTAATCTATCTGGGTATTGTAGTTCTCCCATCCCCTTTATTAATTTTGTTGCCCTCCTTTGTACTCTCTCTAGTTCCATTATATCCTTCCTGAGCACCGGTGCCCAAAACTGGACACAGTACTCCATGTGCGGTCTAACTAGGGATTTGTACAGAGGCAGTATAATGCTCTCATCATGTGTATCCAGACCTCTTTTAATGCACCCCATGATCCTGTTTGAATGGGCAGCTGCTGCCTGGCACTGGCTGCTCCAGGTAAGTTTATCATTAACTAGGATCCCCAAGTCCTTCTCCCTGTCAGATTTACCCAGTGGTTTCCCATTCAGTGTGTAATGGTGATATTGATTCCTTCTTCCCATGTGTATAACCTTACATTTATCATTGTTAAACCTCATCTGCCACCTTTCAGCCCAAGTTTCCAACTTATCCAGATCCATCTGTAGCAGAATACTATCTTCTCTTGTATTAACTGCTTTACATAGTTTTGTATCATCTGCAAATATCGATATTTTACTGTGTAAACCTTCTACCAGATCATTAATGAATATGTTGAAGAGAACAGGTCCCAATACCGACCCCTGCGGTACCCCACTGGTCACAGCGACCCAGTTAGAGACTATACCATTTATAACCACCCTCTGCTTTCTATCACTAAGCCAGTTACTAACCCATTTACACACATTTTCCCCCAGACCAAGCATTCTCATTTTGTGTACCAACCTCTTGTGTGGCACGGTATCAAACGCTTTGGAGAAATCGAGATATACCACGTCCAATGACTCACCGTGGTCCAGCCTATAGCTTACCTCTTCATAAAAACTGATTAGATTGGTTTGACAGGAGCGATTTCTCATAAACCCATGCTGATATGGAGTTAAACAGTTATTCTCATTGAGATAATCCAGAATAACATCCCTCAGAAACCCTTCAAATATTTTACCAACAATAGAGGTTAGACTTACTGGCCTATAATTTCCAGGTTCACTTTTAGAGCCCTTTTTGAATATTGGCACCACATTTGCTATGCGCCAGTCCTGCGGAACAGACCCTGTCGCTATAGAGTCACTAAAAATAAGAAATAATGGTTTATCTATTACATTACTTAGTTCTCTTAGTACTCGTGGGTGTATGCCATCCGGACCCGGAGATTTATCTATTTTAATCTTATTTAGCCGGTTTCGCACCTCTTCTTGGGTTAGATTGGTGACCCTTAATATAGGGTTTTCATTGTTTCTTGGGATTTCACCTAGCATTTCATTTTCCACCGTGAATACCGTGGAGAAGAAGGTGTTTGTTAGGAGTCGAGTTTCCTCTGCTGCACAGGGGGAATCTCGATCCGTCTCCGCTGCGGTCTCCCATTCTCCTCCAGCCGCAGTGGAGCCTGCTCAGCAGGGACGTCGATCCCAGCGTCTCGCTCAGTCTGACTCTGTGAGAAGAGTTACTGCTGCTTCTCCAGCTTCTGCCTTTAAAGCCAATACTGGTCAGCAGCGAGTGGACTTCTCTGGGACTAAGTCCTTGTCTGCGCACACTGAGCATGCCCAGGGCAAGATCTCCCGTTGGAGATCGAGGGTCATGTGCTCAGACTCTGCAGCGCATTCTATTGGTCCTCTTGGCAGGTCTTGGAAGGGCAAAGTTTCTGTGGCCGCTTCCTGTCCTGCAGCTATATAAACTGCGCATGACCGCACGGCCATGCGCTAGTGTACAACTTTATACGTGTGTTTGTTGTGAGTGCAAGTCGTCCTTTAAATACCCCTACCCTACTGTATGATTGTTCGCGTATGGTGTATGGCTGCTATCTAGCGTCCGACTTAACACTCAACGTGTCACACACGTGTCAGCGTCCTCTGCTGTGACCGCCAGTGCGGCGCCACGCGCCTGTGTGCGCTTCCTGACCCATGTCTGGGTACTTAGTGGTGCCTGCCAGCACGGCACAGTTTGCACTTCGGTGCCTCTATTGTATATACTTTTCACACCCAGTTGTGGTGTAGTGCCAGCAAGGGTCTAATCGGACTACTATCCCTGTTGGGGTCTAGTTCGCTGACCACTTGCTCGCGCTCTATGTGCGGTACCGCGATCCTGTGACGCAACAGGATCGCTTTCTTCACGCTGGGTGAGGTTTAACCCACGCGTGTATACTTATGAGTACCGCCATATCGTCTGTCATGTCCTAGCAGCAGGTTTCACCTGCACGGTGGACCCCGGACTGCGAACGCATCCATTACATCTCTCTTGGTGCGTTCCGCCAGTCCTAACATTACACTAGCGCCAGGGTCTGGCTAGTGATGACAGACATACAGCAATCTCTGCGGCATATCCAGCAGCTGGAGGGTAGGTTGGCGGCTCTCGAGAGCGCGACCTCAGCTGTGGATGTTACTGCAGTAGCTGTACAGGCTGCCAGCGTGGCTGCAGCTACTATGTCCATTGCCACCCCTGTTCCGACATTATCTCACCTCCCGCTGCCAGAAAAATTTTCTGGTGATAGCAAGTTTTGTAGGGGATTTGTGAGTCAGTGCTCTATTCATCTCGAGCTCCTGGCTACACGTTTTCCCACAGAGCGGGCTAAGGTGGGATTTATTTTGTCTCTATTGTCGGACAGGGCGTTGGAATGGGCTACGCCGCTGTGGGAGCGTGGCGATCATGTGGTGCAGAGTGCTCCGCTGTTTCTGAGCGCTCTGAAACAGGTCTTTTTAGGACCTCAAGTCACCCATGATACTGCGCTCCAATTGCTGGCATTAACTCAGGGTGAGTCCTTGGTCAGTCATTTTGCCGTCCAATTCCGCACCTTAGCATCTGAGCTGGATTGGTCGGATAAAGCTCTTATCCCCATATTTTGGAGGGGCTTGGCTGACCACGTAAAGGACGCTCTGGCCACTAGGGAGATTCCTGCCACACTGGAGGAGTTAATAACTGTCTCCACTCGAATTGACCTCCGTTTTAACGAGCGGAGGTTAGAGCGAGCCCAGTGTAGGCAGAGGTTTCGGCTGGCTCCTACTTTTGCCAAACCTCTTGAATTTCCAGTCCTGGTTCCTGAGTCACATGAGGCCAGGGAGGTGTCACAAGCAGGATCTAAGTCCCGGACCGCTTGTGCACTCAGGGTCTGTCATGTTTGCCAGCAGTCAGGACATCTAGCCACCAGATGTCCTCAGCGGTCGAGGAAACGTCAGCGTCTAGTGGTAGTTGGTGGAGGTACACTAGACACGGCGACGTTTGCCTCTAAGTTGTCCTTTAAGGGGACAATTACTATTGGCTCATTTTCCCACTCGGTAGAGCTCTGCGTGGATTCTGGGGCGGAGGGCAACTTTATGTCTTCTGCCTTCGCCCAACGTCACGCAATACCCTTGGTTATGCTTGCTCAACCAGTAACGGTGCGAGTGGTGAATGGGTCGACATTGCCCTCACAGATAACACACCAGACCATCCCTTTTACTCTGTCCATGTCGCCATCTCATGAGGAGATAATTTCTCTGCTCGTCATTCCGGAAGGAATTGATGAGATCCTGTTGGGAATACCTTGGCTACGGTACCACTTTCCTCATATCGAGTGGTCCTCAGGCAGAATTCTGGGTTGGGGTGAATCTTGTGGGGGTAGGTGTTAGAGGGAGTGCGTTCAGGTTGCTACTACTGAGGTATCCGCAGATCTATCCTCTCTCCCCAAGCAGTATTGGTCATATGCAGACGTATTCTCCAAAAAGGCGGCGGAGACCCTTCCGCCCCATCGCCCCTATGACTGTCCTATTGACCTCTTGCCTGGTGCTGAGCCTCCCCGGGGTCGAGTCTATCCGCTATCTCTCCCGGAGACGGAGGCAATGTCACAGTACATACAGGAAAATCTGGCAAGAGGGTTCATCAGGAAGTCAGTGTCACCTGCTGGGGCAGGATTCTTCTTTGTGCAGAAGAAGAGTGGGGAATTGCGTCCATGTATAGACTACAGGGGTCTTAACGCCATCACCGTTAAGAATAAATACCCTTTGCCTTTGATATCTGAACTGTTCGATAGGCTTCGGGGAGCAAGGGTATTTACTAAATTAGATCTGCGGGGTGCTTACAACCTGATTCGCATCCGTGAGGGGGACGAATGGAAGACGGCTTTTAACACCAGGGATGGGCACTATGAATATCTGGTGATGCCCTTTGGGCTCTGTAATGCCCCAGCCGTTTTCCAAGACTTTGTGAACGATATCTTCCGGGATATGCTTTCCACCTCGGTCGTAGTCTATCTGGATGATATTCTCATCTACTCTCCAGATATTGACTCCCACCGGAGAGATGTTTGCAAAGTCTTCGACCTCCTACGGGCAAACTCCCTCTATGCCAAGTTGGAGAAGTGCATGTTTGAGCAGGAGTCCTTACCTTTCCTAGGCTACATCATCTCAGCCCAGGGATTGGCTATGGATCCTGCCAAACTACAGGCTGTGATGGACTGGCAGGAACCTCATTCTCTTAAAGCGGTGCAGCGCTTTATGGGGTTCATCAATTATTATCGCCAGTTCATCCCGCATTTCTCCACTTTGGTAGCTCCCTTGGTTGCCCTCACCAAGAAGGGGGCAAATCCTAAATTGTGGTCTGAGGAGGTCTCCAAGGCCTTTATCTCTATAAAGTCACACTTCGCTAGCGCTCCCATACTTCATCGCCCCGATGTTGATAAGCCATTTATCATGGAGGTGGATGCCTCTTCTGTTGGTGCTGGAGCAGTCCTCTTCCAAAAGGATGCTCAAGGTCGGAAGCATCCTTGCTTCTTTTTCTCCAAGACCTTCGCACCAGCAGAGAGGAATTATTCCATCGGGGACAGGGAGTTGCTAGCCATGAAGTTGGCTTTCTCGGAGTGGAGACATCTCTTGGAGGGAGCACGTTTTCCCTTCCAAGTCTTCACAGATCACAAAAATTTGGTGTATCTGCAGACAGCTCAGCGGTTGAATTCTCGCCAGGCCAGATGGTCCTTGTTCTTCTCCCGGTTTCATTTCACCCTCCATTTCCTTTCTGGGGAGAAGAACATTCGGGCCGATGCTCTCTCTCGCTCCGTTGTGTCATCTGCGGAGGAGGAGGAGGAGCCTCGGCTTATTGTCCCCACCGAGAGTTTGAGAACCGTGGCCCCGGTTTCGCTGGAGTCTGTGCCCCCGGGCAAGACTTTTGTTCCATCTAGTTTGCGGCCGGAGGTTCTCTCTTGGGCGCACTCGTCCAGGGTGGGTGGACATTTTGGTACTAAAAGGACATCTGAGTTACTGGCGAGGACATACTGGTGGCCGCATATGGCTCGTGATGTCGCGGAGTACGTTCGGGCATGTGTTTCTTGCGCCAGGAACAAGACTCCTCGGCAACGGCCAGCTGGTTTGCTTTACCCTCTGCCCGTGGCTGACAGGCCCTGGGAGATGGTCGGGATGGACTTTGTGGTGGGCTTACCCAAGTCTCGTAATTGCACCATTATCTGGGTGATCACCGACCATTTCTCCAAAATGGTGCATTTGGTGCCTCTTCCACGGCTACCATCTGCACGGGCGTTGGCTGTCTTGTTTATCAAGCATATCTTTCGCTTACACGGTATGCCAGACAAAATTGTTAGTGACCGGGGTCCCCAGTTTGCGTCTCGATTCTGGAGGGAGCTATGTCGTTTACTCAGTATTGAGTTAAATCTCTCTTCGGCATATCATCCCGAGACGAATGGGTTGGTAGAAAGGGCCAACCAGACCTTGGTCACATATCTGCGACATTTTGTTTCTGCCAGACAGGATGACTGGGCATCCTTGCTACCGTGGGCAGAGTTTGCACTTAACAATGCCGTAGCCGACTCCACCGGTCAGACTCCATTCCTCTTAAATTACGGCCAGCATCCGCGTGTTCCTGTGCCCATGCCTGTGTCTTCCGCTGATCCCAGGGTGGCAGACTGGGCTGTGGAGGCACGGGACATTTGGGATCGCACGCAGGATGCCATTCGGGCCTCCAAGGAGAGAATGAGGTCCTCCGCCGATGTTCATCGGCGCCCTGCTCCGACTTTTGTCCCTGGCGACTTGGTGTGGCTCTCCGCCCGTAACATCAGGCTGCGAGTTGAGTCCACTAAGTTTGCTCCTCGCTACTTGGGTCCCTTCAAGGTTCTCGAACAGGTTAATCCTGTGGTCTACCGCCTGGCTCTTCCTCCACGCTTGGGTATCACCGACACCTTTCATGTGTCCCTCTTGAAACCCGTATACATGTCCCGGTTTTCCGAGTCATCTGCCAGGACATCGGGTTCGTCTACGGACGATTACGAGGTGAACGCTATTTTGGGGTGTAAGGTGGTACGCGGCAAAAAGTTCTATCTGGTGGATTGGAAGGGTTATGGTCCAGAGAACAGGTCATGGGAGCCTGCTGAAAACATTCGGGCCCCACAGCTCATTGCTGCCTTCGAACGTAGCGAGGCCCAAGGAGGGGGGGGCCCTAGGAGGGGGGGTAATGTTAGGAGTCGAGTTTCCTCTGCTGCACAGGGGGAATCTCGATCCGTCTCCGCTGCGGTCTCCCATTCTCCTCCAGCCGCAGTGGAGCCTGCTCAGCAGGGACGTCGATCCCAGCGTCTCGCTCAGTCTGACTCTGTGAGAAGAGTTACTGCTGCTTCTCCAGCTTCTGCCTTTAAAGCCAATACTGGTCAGCAGCGAGTGGACTTCTCTGGGACTAAGTCCTTGTCTGCGCACACTGAGCATGCCCAGGGCAAGATCTCCCGTTGGAGATCGAGGGTCATGTGCTCAGACTCTGCAGCGCATTCTATTGATCCTCTTGGCAGGTCTTGGAAGGGCAAAGTTTCTGTGGCCGCTTCCTGTCCTGCAGCTATATAAACTGCGCATGACCGCACGGCCATGCGCTAGTGTACAACTTTATACGTGTGTTTGTTGTGAGTGCAAGTCGTCCTTTAAATACCCCTACCCTACTGTATGATTGTTCGCGTATGGTGTATGGCTGCTATCTAGCGCCCGACTTAACACTCAACGTGTCACACACGTGTCAGCGTCCTCTGCTGTGACCGCCAGTGCGGCGCCACGCGCCTGTGTGCGCTTCCTGACCCATGTCTGGGTACTTAGTGGTGCCTGCCAGCACGGCACAGTTTGCACTTCGGTGCCTCTATTGTATATACTTTTCACACCCAGTTGTGGTGTAGTGCCAGCAAGGGTCTAATCGGACTACTATCCCTGTTGGGGTCTAGTTCGCTGACCACTTGCTCGCGCTCTATGTGCGGTACCGCGATCCTGTGACGCAACAGGATCGCTTTCTTCACGCTGGGTGAGGTTTAACCCACGCGTGTATACTTATGAGTACCGCCATATCGTCTGTCATGTCCTAGCAGCAGGTTTCACCTGCACGGTGGACCCCGGACTGCGAACGCATCCATTACATCTCTCTTGGTGCGTTCCGCCAGTCCTAACAGTGTTTAATATGTTAGCTTTTTCCTCGTCATCTACAACCATTCTTTCCTCACTATTTTTTAAGGGGCCTACAGTTTCAGTTTTTATTCTTTTACTATTGATATAGTTGAAGAACAGTTTGGGATTAGTTTTACTCTCCTTAGCAATGTGCTTCTCTGTTTCCTTTTTGGCAGCTTTAATTAGTTTTTTAGATAAAGTATTTTTCTCCCTATAGTTTTTAAGAGCTTCAATGGTGCCATCCTGCTTTAGTAGTGCAAATGCTTTCTTTTTACTGTTAATTGCCTGTCTTACTTCTTTGTTTAGCCACATTGGGTTTTTCCTATTTCTAGTCCTTTTATTCCCACAAGGTATAAACCGCTTACACTGCCTATTTAGGATGTTCTTAAACATTTCCCATTTATTATCTGTATTCTCATTTCTGAGGATATTGTCCCAGTCTACCAGATTAAGGGCATCTCTAAGCTGTTCAAACTTTGCCTTCCTAAAGTTCAATGTTTTTGTGACTCCCTGACAAGTCCCCCTAGTGAAAGACAGGTGAAACTGCACAATATTGTGGTCGCTATTTCCTAAATGCCCAACCACCTGCAGATTTGTTATTCTGTCAGGTCTATTAGATAGTATTAGGTCTAAAAGTGCTGCTCCTCTGGTTGGATTCTGCACCAATTGTGAAAGATAATTTTTCTTGGTTATTAGCAGAAACCTGTTGCCTTTATGGGTTTCACAGGTTTCTGTTTCCCAGTTAATATCCGGGTAGTTAAAGTCCCCCATAACCAGGACCTCATTATGGGTTGCAGCTTCATCTATCTGCTTTAGAAGTAGACTTTCCATGCTTTCTGTTATATTTGGGGGTTTGTAACAGACCCCAATGAGAATTTTGTTACCATTTTTCCCTCCATGAATTTCAACCCATATGGACTCGACATCCTCATTCCCTTCGCTAATATCCTCCCTTAAAGTGGACTTTAGACAAGACTTTACATAGAGACAAACCCCTCCTCCTCTCCGATTTTTACGATCCTTTCTAAACAGACTGTAACCCTGTAAGTTAACTGCCCAGTCATAGCTTTCATCTAACCATGTCTCGGTTATTCCCACTATGTCAAAGTTAGATAGCAGAGGATACAAAAGTGAACTGCGCGGTCAGCGAAAAACCCTTCAAAAAACCATCCTGAAATTACTTGAACTCATGTGCCAACTCATGGTACATGAGGAGCAATTTCAGCCCACTAGAGCAACCAGCAGCAATAATCACATATCTGCAGGCTGGACTAAAAACCAAATAAAGCAAAACACCAAAACAGGAAAATCCAAACTTAGCTTGACCAGAAGGTTCTAGGAGCAGGGAGCAGAGGTAACAAGACACACTGGATACATTGATAACCGGCGAGGAAATGCCAGCAAAGCCAGGTTAAATAGGAAACTCCCATATCCTGATGGAACAGGTGGAACCCAGAGACCCAGGAAAGACAAGTCACCCAGTACCATCAGTAACCACCAGAGGGAGCCCAAAAACAGAACTCACAACAGTACCCCCCCCTTGAGGAGGGGTCACCGAACCCTCACGAGAACCACCAGGGCGACCCGGATGAGCCCTATGAAAAGCGCGAACCAAATCATCAGCATGAACATCCGAGGCTTGAACTTAGGAGAAGAGACCTTCATTGGAACAAAACGAGAAGACAACCACACCAAGTCCCCAACAAGAAGTCGAGGACCCACGCGGCGACGGCGATTAGCAAACTGCTGAGCCTTCTCCTGGGACAACTTCAAATTGTCCACCACATGACTCCAAATCTGATGCAACCTATCCACCACCATGTCCACTCCAGGACAATCAGAAGGTTCCACCTGACCAGAGGAAAAACGAGGATGAAACCCCGAATTACAAAAGAAAGGAGAAACCAAGGTAGCAGAACTAGCCCGATTATTAAGGGCAAACTCGGCCAGCGGCAAAAAGGTAACCCAGTCATCCTGATCAGCAGAAACAAAACACCTTAAATAAGTTTCCAAGGTCTGATTAGTTCGTTCAGTCTGGCCATTCGTCTGAGGATGGAATGCAGACGAAAAGGACAAGTCAATGCCCATCTTAGCACAGAACGTCCGCCAAAATCTAGACACAAACTGGGATCCCCTGTCAGAAACGATGTTCTCAGGAATCCCATGCAAACGAACCACATTCTGAAAAAACAGAGGGACCAACTCAGAGGAGGAAGGTAACTTAGGCAAGGGTACCAGATGAACCATTTTAGAAAAGCGATCACACACAACCCAGATGACGGACATTTTCTGAGAGACAGGGAGATCCAAAATAAAGTCCATGGAAATGTGCGTCCAAGGCCTCTTCGGGATAGGCAAAGGTGACAACAATCCACTGGCCCGAGAACAGCAAGGCTTAGCCCGAGCACAAACCTCACAAGACTGCACAAAAGAACGCACATCCCTCGACAAGGAAGGCCACCAAAAAGACCTGGCCACCAAGTCTCTTGCACCAAATATTCCAGGATGACCTGCCAACACAGAAGAATGGACCTCGGAGATGACTCTACTGGTCCAATTATCCGGAACAAACAGTCTCTCAGGCGGACAACGATCAGGTTTACCCGCCTGAAACTCCTGCAAAGCACGTCGCAAGTCTGGGGAGACAGCAGACAAAATCACCCCATCCCTAAGGATACCAGAGGGCTCAGAATTTCCAAGGGAGTCAGGCACAAAACTCCTAGAAAGAGCATCCGCCTTCACATTCTTTGAACCTGGCAGGTATGAAACCACAAAATTGAAACGAGAGAAAAACAGTGACCAACGAGCCTGTCTAGGATTCAGACGCCTGGCAGACTCAAGGTGAATCAAATTTTTGTGATCAGTCAAGACCACCACACGATGTCTAGCACCCTCTAGCCAATGACGCCACTCCTCAAATGCCCACTTCATGGCCAAAAGTTCCCGATTACCAACATCATAATTCCGCTCAGCCGGCGAAAACTTTCTAGAAAAAAACGCGCATGGCTTCATCACTGAGCCATCGGAGCTTCTCTGTGACAAAACCGCCCCCGCTCCAATCTCGGAAGCATCAACCTCAACCTGAAAAGGGAGCGAAACATCTGGCTGACGCAACACAGGAGCAGAAGAAAACCGGCGCTTAAGTTCCTGAAAGGCCTCCACAGCCGCAGGAGACCAATTAGCAACATCAGCACCCTTCTTAGTCAAATCCGTCAAAGGCTTAACAACACTAGAAAAATTAGTTATAAAACGACGATAGAAATTAGCAAAGCCCAAGAACTTCTGTAGACTCTTAAGAGATGTAGGCTGCGTCCAGTCACAAATAGCCTGAACCTTGACGGGATCCATCTCAATAGTAGAAGGGGAAAAAATATACCCCAAGAAAGAAATCTTCTGGACTCCAAAGAGACACTTTGAGCCTTTTACAAACAAGGAATTGGCCCGCAGGACCTGAAACACCTTCCTGACCTGCTGAACATGAGACTCCCAGTCATCAGAAAAAACCAAAATATCATCCAAATACACAATCATAAATTTATCCAGATATTCACGGAAAATATCGTGCATAAAGGACTGGAAGACTGAAGGAGCATTAGAAAGTCCGAAAGGCATTACCAAATACTCAAAATGGCCCTCAGGCGTATTAAATGCGGTTTTCCACTCATCACCTTGCTTTATTCGTATAAGATTATACGCACCCCGAAGATCAATCTTAGTGAACCATTTAGCCCCCTTAATGCGAGCAAACAAATCAGTCAACAATGGCAAAGGATACTGATATTTTACGGTAATTTTATTCAAAAGACGATAATCTATACAAGGCCTCAAGGAACCATCTTTTTTGGCCACGAAAAAAAAAACCTGCTCCCAAAGGGGACAAAGATGGACGGATATGTCCCTTTTCCAAGGACTCCTTAACATAATCCCGCATAGCAGTATGCTCTGGCACTGACAGATTGAACAAACGACCGTTAGGAAATTTACTGCCTGGAATTAAATTTATAGCACAATCGCAATCCCTGTGAGGAGGAAGCGAACTGAGCTTAGGCTCCTCAAAAACATCCCGATAGTCAGACAAAAACACAGGAATCTCAGAAGGAGTAGATGAAGCGATAGAAATCGGAGGTGCATCATCATGAACCCCCTGACAACCCCAGCTTAACACAGACATCGATTTCCAGTCAAGGACTGGATTATGAGTTTGTAACCATGGCAGACCAAGCACTAGGACATCATGCAAATTATACAGTACCAGGAAGCGAATCACCTCCTGATGAACAGGAGTCATACGCATGGTCACTTGTGTCCAGTACTGAGGTTTATTCATAGCCAAAGGTGTAGAGTCAATTCCCTTCAAAGGAATAGGGACTTCCAGAGGCTCCAGACTAAACCCACAGCGATTGGCAAATGACCAATCCATAAGACTCAGGGCAGCGCCTGAATCCACATAGGCATCGACGGAAATGGATGATAATGAACAAATCAGAGTCACAGACAGAATGAACTTAGACTGTAAAGTACTAATGGCAACAGACTTATCAACCTTTTTTGTGCGTTTAGAGCATGCTGATATAACATGAGCTGAATCACCACAATAAAAGCACAACCCTTTTTTTCCGCCTATAATTTTGCCGTTCACTTCTGGACTGAATTTTATCACATTGCATTATCTCAGGTGACGGTTCAGACGACACCGCCAAATGGTGCACAAGTTTGCGCTCCCGTAAACGCCGATCAATCTGAATAGCCATAGTCATAGACTCATTCAGACCAGTAGGCGCAGGGAACCCCACCATAACATCTTTAATGGCCTCAGAAAGGCCATCTCTGAACCTTGCAGCCAGGGCGCACTCATTCCACTGAGTAAGCACCGACCACTTCCGAAATTTTTGACAATAAATTTCTGCTTCATCTTGCCCCTGAGAGAGGGCCAACAAAGCTTTTTCAGCCTGAATCTCTTGGTTAGGTTCCTCATAGAGCAAACCCAATGCCAGAAAAAACGCATCCGCATTAAGCAACGCAGGGTCCCCTGGTGCCAATGCAAATGCCCAATCCTGAGGGTCACCCCGCAGGAAAGATATAATAATCTTGACTTGCTGAGCAGGGTCTCCAGAGGAGCGAGATTTCAAAGAAAGAAACAACTTGCAATTGTTCCTAAAATTCAGAAAACGAGATCTATCTCCAGAAAAAAACTCTGGGACAGGAATTCTAGGTTCAGACATAGGAGCATGTACAACAAAATCCTGTATATTTTGAACCATAGCGGCAAGATTATTCAGGCTGGAAGCCAAACTCTGGACGTCCATGATAAACAGCTGGGATCAGAGCCATTCAAAGATTAAGAGGAGGAGGAAGTAGCCAGGCTGCAATAAGGCTAGGCAGCAAACTCTGAGGGAAAAAAAAAAAAAAACTTCCTCAGACTACTTATCCTCCTACTTCAGCCAATACAATTAACACTTTGTGGGCCGGTTATACTGTCATGATCCCAATGGCAGGGGATCACTAAAGGACAAGCACAGATACAAACAAGCTCTAGGGCGATGGAACCTGAGCTGACCGCGACCCTGAACCTAACACACAAATAAAAGTAGCCGG
The DNA here is from genome assembly GCF_032444005.1 of Ranitomeya imitator. NCBI lineage: Eukaryota > Metazoa > Chordata > Amphibia > Anura > Dendrobatidae > Ranitomeya > Ranitomeya imitator. The sequence goes on along the minus strand of NC_091284.1, from coordinate 790,110,406 downwards.
GGAACGTGCCTACGATGATCCTAGACGTCTCGCTCCAGCCGAAGATCTAACTTCCCCTATTAGAAGAAACACAGACCTCTCTTGCCTCCAGAGAAATACCCCACAGAAATAGCAGCCCCCCACATATAATGACGGTGAAATGAGAGGAAAGCACATACGCAGTATGAAAACAGTTTCAGCAAAATGAGGCCCGCTAAAGCTAGATAGCAGAGGATACAAAAGTGAACTGCGCGGTCAGCGAAAAACCCTTCAAAAAACCATCCTGAAATTACTTGAACTCATGTGCCAACTCATGGTACATGAGGAGCAATTTCAGCCCACTAGAGCAACCAGCAGCAATAATCACATATCTGCAGGCTGGACTAAAAACCAAATAAAGCAAAACACCAAAACAGGAAAATCCAAACTTAGCTTGACCAGAAGGTTCTAGGAGCAGGGAGCAGAGGTAACAAGACACACTGGATACATTGATAACCGGCGAGGAAATGCCAGCAAAGCCAGGTTAAATAGGAAACTCCCATATCCTGATGGAACAGGTGGAACCCAGAGACCCAGGAAAGACAAGTCACCCAGTACCATCAGTAACCACCAGAGGGAGCCCAAAAACAGAACTCACAACAGTAGGGGTATCCAAGGACGACTTGCACTCACAACATACACACATTAGCAATTGTTTGACAATACTAGCGCCTGGCCGTGCGGTCATGCGCAGTTTATATAGCAGCAGCACAGGAGTGGCCACAGCACTTTTGCCCTTCTAGGACCTGCCAAGAGGACCAATGGAATGTGCTGCAGAGCCTGAGCACATGACCCTCGATCTCCAACGGGAGACCTTATGCTGGGCATGCTCAGTACGTGCAGACAAGGACATAAGGTACCTTCACACATAACGATATTGTTAACGATATCGTTGCTTTTTGTGACGTAGCAACGATATCGTTAATTAAATCGTTATGTGTGACAGCGACCAACGATCAGGCCCCTGCTGGGAGATCGTTGGTCGCTGAATAAAGTCCAGAACTTTATTTCGTCGCTGGACTCCTGCTGACATCGCTGGATCGGCGTGTGTGACACCGATCCAGCGATGTCTTCACTGGTAACCAGGGTAAACATCGGGTAACTAAGCGCAGGGCCGCGCTTAGTAACCCGATGTTTACCCTGGTTACCATCCTAAAAGTAAAAAAAAACAAACACTACATACTTACCTACAGCCGTCTGTCCTCCAGCGCTGTGCTCTGCACTCCTCCTGTACTGGCTATGAGCGTCGGTCAGCCGGAAAGCAGAGCGGTGACGTCACCGCTCTGCTTTCCGGCCGCTGTGCTCACACAGACAGTACAGGAGGAGTGCAGAGCACAGCGCTGGAGGACAGACGGCTGTAGGTAAGTATGTAGTGTTTGTTTTTTTTTACTTTTAGGATGGTAACCAGGGTAAACATCGGGTTACTAAGCGCGGCCCTGCGCTTAGTTACCCGATGTTTACCCTGGTTACCGGCATCGTTGGTCGCTGGAGAGCGGTCTGTTTGACAGCTCTCCAGCGACCAAACAGCGACGCTGCAGCGATCCGGATCATTGTCGGTATCGCTGCAGCGTCGCTTAATGTGAAGGGGCCTTTAGTCCCAGAGAAGTCCGCTCGCTGCTGACCAGCACAGACTTTAATAGCAGAGACTGGAGAAGCAGCAGTAACTCTCAGAACAGAGTGAGAATGAGCAAGACGCTGGGACCGACGTCCTTGCTGAGCAGACTCCACTGCGGCTGGACAAGAATGGGAGACCGCAGCGGAGGTGGCTCGAGATTCCCCCTGTGCAGAAGCGGGAACTCAACCCCTAACATTCAGCTGCTTGATTTACAGCTATTAGCCAGCCTAAGTACATGTGGGGGTTGCCTGCTTGCTAGGGAATGCCAATATTTAATCAAGCTGTCTAGCAGTCGCAAATTATCTAGCTGTGGCATGGAAAACTAAATCTCCGAGCAGTCATAAATACTTGGAGACCACCTGAGCGTGCTCGGGAAAACCCGAGCAAGGAGTATATTTGCTCATCACTACTAGTAAATTTTCTATTGAAAAGAGACTATTTCAGCATGGTCTAAAGAAAGCAAGTATATACTTACTAACTAGTGATGAGTGAAATGCAGGTTTTTTTGTAATTCGCAAAAACATGGATTTGGCAGCTGCCATGTTTCAGAACCTTAAAACGCCACCAAAATGTTAAAAAAGAACAAATGTCCTTATAATGACCTGCTGTGTCAGTGGGAGAGGAGAGCAGTAAAGTGAGTATAAGGATTTCTTTTGTTTTTTACGTCTTACGTTTATTATACTTTGGGGTCTGTAAAGTCTATGTACTTAGACTAGACTTAAATGTAGTATTACAATGTACCAGATGTAGTAAAGGTTCTCATGCTGTTTAATAAAGATGTCTAATTTTAGGACTTTTTACATCACCTATTTGTTGGCTTACACTGTGCCAAAAATTTGTGATATAATTTTGGCATATTTTGTGGCACATTGTGTAACATGTTAAGCCATATCCCTTTCTCAATAAGCCATGTCTTTTTCTAAATAAGCCGTATCCTTTTCTCAATAAGCCATGAACCTTTTAAATAAGCCATGCCCCTTTCTCCATAAGTCACGACCCTTTTTAAAATAAGCCATAACCCTTTCTCAATAAGCCATTGCCCTTTCTCAGTGAGCCGTGTCCCTTTCTCAATAAGCCATGACCCTTTCTAAATAAGCCATGCCCCTTTCTCAATAAGCCACAACCCTTTCTAAACAAGTCATGCCCTTTCTCAATAAGCCATTACCCTTTCTCAATAAGTCATGCCCCTTTCTCAATAAGCTGCCATAACCCGCTCGGCCCTGCTGCATACATGTGATGATCAGATCACCCATATGTAGCAGAATTGCTCACTTGCTATGAGTGCTGACTACCAGACGCCGCTCATAGCAATCCGGCATTGGCAACCAAAAAGGTCTGCAGGAGACCTTTGGTTGTTACGTTGACCCATCGGTGACCCGTCATCATGTGACGGGGTCACTGATGGGTGAATTTCTGGCGCGATTGCCGGAATCGCATGTTAAATGCCAATTCAGAGTTTGACAGCCAGATTTAACAGGTTAATAGCCACGGGTTGATCACGATTCCATCTGCGGCTGTTCCGGGCACATGTCAGCAGTTCAAAACACCTGATATATGCTGGGAAAGATGTGGGCTCACCGCCGGAGCCCACATCAAAGGGAGGAAGTCCGACATTGGCGTACTATTACGCCTCATGTTGGAAAGGGGTTAAAAGAATTGTTATAATTTTGGCTTCACGTTTTATCCAAGGTTATGGGGCAAGGCACATTAAAAGACTGATAGTTTTACAATTGCTACAATAGGTCGCACTACAGTTCAAGCCCTGTTCCTTTCTGAAAAGGCTGTTTATAAATCTAATGATTTCCTACAGTGGTGTGAAAAAGTATTTACCCCCTTCCTGATTTCAAATGTTTGTCACACTTAAATGTTTCAGATCATGAAAGAGATTTAAATATTAGACAAAGATAACACAGTTTTTAAATGAAGGTCTTTACTATTAAGCAAAAAAGAAATCCAAACCTACAGGGCCCTATGTTAAAAAGTTATTGCTCAATAAACCTAATAACTGGTTGGGCCAACTTTAACAGTAACAACTGCAATCAAACGTTTGCAATAACTGGCAATGAGTCTTTTACAACGCTCTGGAGGCAGTTTGGCTCACTTATCTTTGCAGAATTGTTGTAATTCAGCCACACTGGAGGTTTTACAAGCATGAACCACCTTTTTAAGGTCATGCCACAGCATCTCAATCTGACTAACATCCAGAATTTCACTAGGCCACTCCAAAGTCATAATTTTGTTTCTCTTAAGCCATTCAGAGGTAGACTTGCTGGTGTGTTTTAGATCATTGTTCTGCTGCATAACCCAAGTGCGCTTCAGCTTGAAGTCACAAACAGATGGCCAGACATTTTTCTTCAGGATTTTTTGGAAGACAGCAGAAATCATGGTTTCATTAACCACAAGTCTCCCAGTCCCTGAAGAGGCAAAACAGCCCTATACCATCACACTATCATACCATACTTTACTGTTGGTATGATGTTCCTTTTCTGAAATAGTGTGTTACTTCTACACCAGATTTAAAGGGACATATAAATTCCAAAAAAAGTTCAACTTTTCCTCATCAGTCCACAGAGTATTATCCCAAAAGTCTTCATCATCATCAAGGTATTTTCTGGCAAAACAGAGAAGAGCCTTTATGTTCTTATTGCTTAGCAGTGGTTTTTGTCTTGGAACTCATTTTGTCATTTTGCCATTTTTGCCCAGTCTCTTTCTTATGGTGAAGTCATGAACACTTGCCTTAACTGAGGCAAGTGAGGCCTGCAGTTCTTTGGATGTTGTTGTGGGGTCTTTTGTGATGAGTTGTCATCTTTTGTGATGAGTTGTCGCTTCGCTCTTGAGATAATTTTGGTCAGCCGGCCACTCCAGGAAAGGTTCACAACTGTTCCATATTTTTGTGGATAATGGCTGTGGTTCGCTGGACTTCCAAAGCTTTAGAAATGGCTTTATAACATTTCCCAGACGGATAGATCTCCATTACTATGTTTCTCATTTGTTCTAGAATTTATTTGGATCGCAATATGATGTCTAGTTTTTGAGGAACTGAGTGACTGTAGCTGGAAAAAACAGAATGCTTACCCCGCTTCTTTAACCACCAGGTCCTCATTTAAACTTCAAACCTGTAAATGCTGACCCAGATACTGATACCTCATCTATAACCCATGGCTGACTGCTTCTGTGTCATTAGGCAAGGTTCTACTGTTGGTCAGTTGATCAGTCAACTACCTGTGTTACTTTCTACCAATAGTACTTTATGAAACTGATGTTTATGCCATCTAAGAGCTGGAAAAAAAATGGAGGTGTTGCATGAGGTATCAGGGTGGATCGCCCCCAGACACAGGGCCACAGGATACTCGGTACCGGTCCTTTCTGTCTCAGTTCTGGGGTTGTCACGGTGGCTGGACCCGGTCCATGACCCTGCTAAGGGGCGTCCAATAAAAGGTGATAGGAGTCTGTCAAGGTTTCGTGACGCCACCTGTGGTGTTCGGTCAGGATGACCGATGCTGCTTGGGGTCCGCTGGGGTGATGGAATGGCAGCTAGATGGTATACCTTCCCACAGGTGAAGTATGTCCCCAGGGCTTCCCAGTGATGTAGATGGCGATGGTGTGAGGTGCAGACAATTGTTATGACCTGGTGGTTAGGAGCACCCGGAATGACCTGATAGTTAAAACTCACACAGGACAAGCTCTGGGATGTGGGAGCTCTGCTGACCGCAATCCCTAATCCTATCACACACACTAGAAATAGCCGTGGATCGCTCCTGACGCTCCCTAGGTGCCTCGTCACCGCCTAAGAGCTAGCTAGCCCTAGAGATAGAAAATAAAGCCTACCTTGCCTCAGAGAAATTCCCCAAAGGAAAAGGCAGCCCCCACATATATTGACTGTGAGTAAAGATGAAAGTCACAAACGCAGAAATGAAACAGGTTTCAGCAAAGGGAGGCCAGACTTACTAAATAGACAGAGGATAGGAAAGGTAGCTTTGCGATCAGCACAAAAAACTACAAAAGACCACGCAGAGTGTGCAAAAAAGACCTCCGCACCGACTAACGGTGCAGAGATGCCACTCTGCATCCCAGAGCTTCCAGCTAGCAAAACAAAATCATGATATCCAGCTGGACAAGAAAACAATGAACGAATTAGATACTATCAGGAACTTAGCTTCTGCTGGAGTAGACAGGTCACCAGAAAGATCCAAGAGCGAACTGAACCAATGCAGAAACATAGACAGCTGGCATGGAGTAACAATCTAAGTGGAGTTAAATAGAGCAGCCAGCCAAAGGATAAACCACGTCACCTGTGTAAGGAACCTCAGAAGCAGCAGCTCCACTCACAGCCACTAGAGGGAGCCCATGGACAGAACTCACCGAAGTACCATTCATGACCACAGGAGGGAGCTCGACAACAGAATTCACAACAGTACCCCCCCTTGAGGAGGGGTCACCGAACCCTCACCAGAGCCCCCAGGCCGATCAGGATGAGCCAAATTAAAGGCACAAAATAAATCGGCAGCATGAACATCAGAGGCAAAAACCCAGGAATTATCTTCCTGACCATAACCCTTCCACTTGACCAGGTACTGGAGTTTCCGTCTTGAAACACGAGAATCCAAAATCCTCTCCACCACATACTCCAACACCCCTCGACCAACACCGGGACAGGAGGATCAACGGAGGGAACCATAGGCGCCACGTATCTCCGCAACAACGACCTATGGAACACATTACGGATGGCAAAAGAAGCTGGAAGGTCCAAACGAAATGACACAGGATTAAGAACTTCAGAAATCTTATATGGCCCAATGAAACGAGGCTTAAACTTAGGAGAGGAAACCTTCATAGGAACATGACGAGATGACAACCAAACCAAATCCCCAACCCGAAGTCGGGGACCAAAACAGCGCCGGCGGTTAGCGAAACGTTGAGCCTTCTCTTGGGACAATGTCAAATTGTCCACCACATGAGTCCAAATCTGCTGCAACCTGTCCACCACAGTATCCACACCAGGACAGTCCGAAGGCTCAACCTGCCCTGAAGAGAAACGAGGATGGAAACCAGAATTGCAGAAAAAAGGAGAAACCAAAGTAGCCGAGCTGGCCCGATTATTAAGGGCGAACTCAGCCAAAGGCAAGAAGGACACCCAGTCATCCTGATCAGCAGAAACAAAGCATCTCAGATATGTTTCCAAAGTCTGATTAGTTCGTTCGGTTTGGCCATTAGTCTGAGGATGGAAAGCCGAAGAAAAAGACAAATCAATGCCCATCTTAGCACAAAAGGACCGCCAAAACCTTGAAACAAACTGGGAACCTCTGTCCGAGACGATGTTCTCCGGAATGCCATGCAAACGAACCACATGCTGGAAAAACAATGGCACCAATTCAGAGGAGGAAGGCAATTTAGACAAGGGTACCAAATGGACCATCTTAGAGAAGCGATCACAAACCACCCAAATGACCGATATCCTTTGAGAAACAGGGAGATCAGAAATAAAATCCATGGAAATATGCGTCCAGGGCCTCTTCGGGACCGGCAAGGGCAAAAGCAACCCACTGGCACGAGAACAGCAGGGCTTAGCCCGAGCACAAGTCCCACAGGACTGCACAAAATAGAGCTTTTTGGGCAAAGGCCTCAACATAGAGTTTACAGGAGAAAAAAAGAGGCATTCAAAGAAAAGAACACGGTCCCCACAGTCAAACATGGCGGAGGTTCCCTGATGTTTTGGGGTTGCTTTGCTGCCTCTGGCACTGGACTGCTTGACCATGTGCATGGCATTATGAAGTCTGAAGACTACCAACAAATTTTGCAGCATAATGTAGGGCCCAGTGTGAGAAAGCTGGGTCTCCCTCAGAGGTCATGGGTCTTCCAGCAGGACAATGACCCAAAACACACTTCAAAAAGCACTAGAAAGTGGTTTTAGAGAAAGCACTGGAGACTTCTAAGGTGGCCAGCAATGAGTTCAGACCTGAATCCCATAAAATACCTGTGTAGAGATCTAAAAATGGCAATTTGGAGAAGGCACCCTTCAAATATCAGGGACCTGGAGCAGGTTGCCAAAGAAGAATGGTCTAAAATTCCAGCAGAGCATTGTAAGAAACTCATTTATGGTTACCGGAAGTGGTTGGTCGCAGTTATTTTGGCTAAAGGTTGTGCAACCAAGTATTAGGCTGAGGGTGCCAATACTTTTGTCTGGCCCATTTTTGGAGTTTTGTGTGAAATGATCAATGTTTTGCTTTTTGCTTCATTCTCTTTTGTGTTTTTTCATTTTAGACAAATTAAATGTAGATAATAATACCAAAGAATTTGTGATTGCAATCATTTTCAGGAAGAAACTGAGCATTATCTGACAGAATTGCAGGGGTGTTAATACTTTTGGCCATGACTGTACCACCTGAAACTTTGCCCGGTTCCATATATATACAGTTAGGGCCAGAAATATTTGGACAGTGACACAATTTTCGCGAGTTGGGCTCTGCATGCCACCACATTGGATTTGAAATGAAACCTCTACAACAGAATTCAAGTGCAGATTGTAACGTTTAATTTGAAGGGTTGAACAAAAATATCTGATAGAAAATGTAGGAATTAGGGTTGAGCGAAACGGGTCGAACATTTTCAAAAGTCGCCGACTTTTGGCGAAGTCGAGTTTCATGAAACCCGATCCGACCCCTGTGCGTGGTCGGCCATGCGGTACGCGACTTTCGCGCCAAAGTCGCGTTTCAATGACGCGAAAAGCGCCATTTCTCAGCCAATGAAGATAAACGCAGAGTGTGGGCAGCGTGATGACATAGGTCCTGGTCCCCACCATCTTAGAGAAGGGCATTGCAGTGATTGGCTTGCTGTCTGCGGCGTCACAGGGGCTATAAAGGGGAGTTCCCGCCGACCGCCATGTTACTGCTGCTGATCTGAGCTTAGGGAGAGGTTGCTGCCGCTTCGTCAGAAGCAGGGATAGCATTAGGCAGGGTCCAATAACCACAAAACCGCTTGTGTTGTAGCGATTTCCACTGCCCAACACCACCTTCGGTGTGCAGGGACAGTGGAAGCTACATTTTTTTTTTTCCCCCCTCAGCGCTGTAGCTCATTGGGCTGCCCTAGAAGGCTCCCTGATAGCTGCATTGCTGTGTGTACGCCGCTGTGCAAACCAACTGCTTTTTTCAAAGCACAAATCCTCTTGTTCCTTCCTTTCTGCACAGCTATCTTGTTTGTTTGTCCACACATTTTATTTAATTTGTGCATCAGTCCACTCCTTATTGCTGCCTGCCATACCTGGCTGAGATTACTGCAGGGAGATAGTAATTGAAAGACAGTTCCTTTTTTTTTTTTTTTTTTTTTGTGGGAGATTAAGATTGACATTTCTGCTAGAGTGCCATCTCTGTCTGTGTCATCTCTCACTCAGTGGGCCATAGAAAGCCTATTTATTTTTTTGCTTGATTTGGGTTCCAAAATCTACCAGAAAAAATCACAACATCAATCAGTGGGAGAAAAATATTGGCCTCAGGGCTTGTGTGCCACTCCTTACTCCTGTGTGTGCCATCTCTCACTCAGTGGGCCATAGAAAGCCTATTAATTTTTTTGCTTGATTTGGGTTCTAAATTCTACCTGAAAAAATCAATAAATCAATCAGTGGGAGATTAATATTGGCCTTTGGGCTTGTGTGCCAGTCCTAAGCGTGCCATCTCTCTCTCTCTCAGATAGTGGGCCATAGAAAGCCTATTTTTTTATTATTTTATTGGGTTTATAAATTTTCCCTGGAAAAAAAAAAAAAGTGGGAGATTAATATTGGCCTCTGGGCTTGTGTGCCAGTCCTGAGCGTGCCATCTCTCTCACAAATAGTGGGCCATAGAAAGCCTATTTATTTTTTTGGTTGATTTGGGTTCATAATTCTACCTGAAAAAATCAATCAATCAATCAATCAGTGGGAGATTAATATTGGCCTTTGGGCTTGTGTGCCAGTCCTAAGCGTGCCATCTCTCTCTCTCAGATAGTGGGCCATAGAAAGCCTATTTATTATTATTTTTTTTATTGGGTTTATAAATTTTCCCTGGAAAAAAAAAAATGGGAGATTAATATTGGCCTCTGGGCTTGTGTGCCAGTCCTGAGCGTGCCATCTCTCTCACAAATAGTGGGCCATAGAAAGCCTATTAATTTTTTTGCTTGATTTGGGTTCCAAAATGTACCAAAAAAAAATCACTAAATCAATCAGTGGGAGATTAATATTGGCCTCTGGGCTTGTGTGCCACTCCTGACTCCTGTGTGCGTCATCTGTCACTCAGTGGGCCCTAGAAAGCCTATTTTTTGTTTTATTTGTTTTCTAAATTCTCCCTGAAACAATCATTTTATTTTCTTTGGTTTCTAAATTATTCCTGAAAAAAATCATTTTTTTTGTATTTTTTTTTCTCTCAAGTCTCCCTGAAAAAAAAAAAAAAAAAAAATCTGTGGGAGATTCATATTGCCCCTTCTGCTTGTGTGCCAGTCTTGACTCCTGGGTGTGCCATCTCTCTCTCTCTCCCCAATTGTGGGCCATAGAAAGCCTATTAATTTTTTTGCTTGATTTGGGTTCCAAAATCTACCAAAAAAAATCACTAAATCAATCAGTGGGAGATTAATATTGGCCTCTGGGCCTGTGTGCCACTCCTGACTCCTGTGTGCGTCATCTGTCACTCAGTGGGCCCTAGAAAGCCTATTTTTTGTTTTATTTGTTTGCTAAATTCTCCCTGAAACAATCATTTTATTTTCTTTGGTTTCTAAATTATTCCTGAAAAAAATCATTTTTTTTGTATTTTTTTTTCTCTCAAGTCTCCCTGAAAAAAAAAAAAAAAAAATCTGTGGGAGATTCATATTGCCCCTTCTGCTTGTGTGCCAGTCTTGACTCCTGGGTGTGCCATCTCTCTCTCTCTCTCCCCAATTGTGGGCCATAGAAAGCCTATTAATTTTTTTGCTTGATTTGGGTTCCAAAATCTACCAAAAAAAATCACTAAATCAATCAGTGGGAGATTAATATTGGCCTCTGGGCTTGTGTGCCACTCCTTACTCCTGTGTGCGTCATCTGTCACTCAGTGGGCCCTAGAAAGCCTATTTTTTGTTTTATTTGTTTGCTAAATTCTCCCTGAAACAATCATTTTATTTTCTTTGGTTTCTAAATTATTCCTGAAAAAAATCATTTTTTTTGTATTTTTTTTTCTCCCAAGTCTCCCTGAAAAAAAAAAAAAAAAATCTGTGGGAGATTCATATTGCCCCTTCTGCTTGTGTGCCAGTCTTGACTCCTGGGTGTGCCATCTCTCTCTCTCTCCCCAATTGTGGGCCATAGAAAGCCTATTAATTTTTTTGCTTGATTTGGGTTCCAAAATCTACCAAAAAAAATCACTAAATCAATCAGTGGGAGATTAATATTGGCCTCTGGGCTTGTGTGCCACTCCTGACTCCTGTGTGCGTCATCTGTCACTCAGTGGGCCCTAGAAAGCCTATTTTTTGTTTTATTTGTTTGCTAAATTCTCCCTGAAACAATCATTTTATTTTCTTTGGTTTCTAAATTATTCCTGAAAAAAATCATTTTTTTTGTATTTTTTTTTCTCTCAAGTCTCCCTGAAAAAAAAAAAAAAAAAAAAAATCTGTGGGAGATTCATATTGCCCCTTCTGCTTGTGAGCCAGTCTTGACTCCTGGGTGTGCCATCTCTCTCTCTCTCCCCAATTGTGGGCCATAGAAAGCCTATTAATTTTTTTGCTTGATTTGGGTTCCAAAATCTACCAAAAAAAATAACTAAATCAATCGGTGGGAGATTAATATTGGCCTCTGGGCTTGTGTGCCACTCCTGACTCCTGTGTGCGTCCTCTCTCACTCAGTGGGCCCTACAAAGCCTTTTTTTTTTTTTTTTTTCCTTAATTCTCCCTGAAACAATCATTTCATTTTATTTGTTTTATAAATTCTTCTGTAAAAAATAATTTTTTGTTAATTTTTTTTTTTTCTGAAGTCTCCCTTTTAAAAAAAACAAACACAAATCAGTGGGAGATAAATATTTACATTTGCGCTTCAGTGACAGTCCTGCGTGTGTGCCATCTCATTTGTTGCCAACAACAACAGAGTGTGTAACATTGTGGCTGATTTTCGTTGTGGTCTCACCCACCTGTAAAGGGGTAGCTAAATCATACTGAAGTTATAGCTCACCGTGTAAGTTGTGTGACAGCAACAAATACCGTTCGTTTGGTAACGTTTTTAAAACAATGAGGAAGTCTGGTGGAAGAGGTCGTGGCCGGGGGCGTTCATTGTCAGCTGGTAATGAGGGTAGTGGTAGTGGTGGAGCATCAGCTGGTCATGGGAATAAAAATATTGCACCTAAGTCTGGAGCTGTGGAGCCAGGTTCGTCGTCTGGCTACACAAGGCCTCGAACGCTCCCTTTTCTGGGAGTAGGAAAACCGCTTTTAAAGCCGGAGCAGCAAGAGCAAGTTTTGGCTTATCTTGCTGACTCAGCCTCTAGCTCTTTTGCCTCCTCTCGTGAAACTGGTAAATGTCAAAGCAGCGCGTCGTTAGTGGATGTTCACGGTCAGGGACAAGTCGCTTCCTTGTCCTCTTCAGCAAAAACAACAACAGAGAAGAATGCAGCAGGCGACACAACGGGTTACTCCATGGAGCTCTTTACACATACCGTCCCTGGCTTAGAAAGTGAAGCAGTTAACAGTCCATGCCCATTCCAAGTTGAATTTGACATGGAGTGCACTGATGCACAGCCACAGCCAGACTACTATGCTGGTCCTTTGACTCAGACCACAACATTGCCCTCGCAGGGTGCTGATCAAGAATCAGACCCTGATGAGACTATGTTGCCCCATCACGAACGCTATACCACCGACCGACACGGTGACACAGACGAAGTTGCACACGAGCTACGAGAAGAGGTAATAGATGACCCAGTTCTTGACCCCGATTGGCAGCCATTGGGGGAACAGGGTGCAGGCGGCAGCAGTTCTGAAGCGGAGGAGGAGGGGCCGCAGCAGGCATCAACATCGCAACAGGTTCCATCTGCCGGGCCCGTATCTTGCCCAAAACGCGTGGCAAAGCTAAAACCTGTTGGAGGACAGCGTGGCCATCCGGTTAAAGCTCAGTCTGCAATGCCTGAAAAGGTATCCGATGCTAGAAAGAGTGCAGTCTGGCATTTTTTTAAACAACATCCAATTGATCAGCGCAAAGTCATCTGTCAAAAATGTTCAACTACCTTAAGCAGAGGACAGAATCTGAAAAGTCTCAATACAAGTTGCATGCATAGACATTTAACCACCATGCATTTGCAAGCCTGGACTAACTACCAAACGTCCCTTAAGGTTGTAGCACCCTCGGCCAATGAAGCTAGTCAGCAACGCAACATCCCTTCCGGCAGTGTAGGGCCACCATTTTCCGCACCACCTGCAGTATCTGTGCAGGTTTCTTTGCCAGGCCAAAGCCGTCAGGGTCAGGGAATCACCAGTTTCGTAGTAGGAAACATTGCATCTAGGGCACCGGTGGCAACAATACCATCTCCCACCGTCTCTCAGTCTGCCATGTCCACCGGCACCCCCGCTAGTTCCACGATCTCCAGCTCTCCAGTCCAGCTCACCCTACATGAGACTATGGTTAGAAAAAGGAAGTACTTAGCCTCGCATCCGCGTACACAGGGTTTGAACGCACACATAGCTAGACTAATCTCGTTAGAGATGATGCCCTACCGGTTAGTTGAAAGCGAAGCTTTCAAAGCCCTGATGGACTACGCTGTACCACGCTACGAGCTACCCAGTCGACACTTTTTTTCCAGAAAAGCCATCCCAGCCCTCCACCAGCATGTTAAAGAGCGCATCGTCCATGCACTCAGGCAATCTGTGAGCACAAAGGTGCACCTGACAACAGATGCATGGACCAGTAGGCATGGTGTTATGGCTGGCAATCAGGCAACACAGCGTGCAGTAATCAGCGCACATACAGAGATCTGGCAATAACCAAAAACAATAGGACGAGCTCTGAGACGTGGAATCTCTGTAGATTGCAGTACCTGATCTATCCTCACACAACTATAAGCAGCAGTGGATTGCGCCTATAACTACCTATGCAACTCGGCACTGCCTGAGGAGCTGACTAGCCTGAAGATAGAAATACAAGCCTGACTTACCTCAGAGAAATACCCCAAAGGAATAGGCAGCCCCCCACATATAATGACTGTTAGCAAGATGAAAAGACAAACGTAGGAATGAAATAGATTCAGCAAAGTGAGGCCCGATATTCTAGACAGAGCGAGGATAGCAAAGAGAACTATGCAGTCTACAAAAAACCCTAAAACGAAAACCACGCAAAGGGGCAAAAAGACCCACCGTGCCGAACTAACAGCACGGCGGTGCACCCCTTTGCTTCTCAGAGCTTCCAGCAAAAGTTAATAGCAAGCTGGACAGAAAAAACAGAAAACAAACTAGAAGCACTTATCTAGCAGAGCAGCAGGCCCAAGGAAAGATGCAGTAGCTCAGATCCAACACTGGAACATTGACAAGGAGCAAGGAAGACAGACTCAGGTGGAGCTAAATAGCAAGGCAGCCAACGAGCTCACCAAAACACCTGAGGGAGGAAGCCCAGAGACTGCAATACCACTTGTGACCACAGAAGTGAACTCAGCCACAGAATTCACAACAGTACCCCCCCCTTGAGGAGGGGTCACCGAACCCTCACCAGAACCCCCAGGCCGACCAGGATGAGCCACATGAAAGGCACGAACAAGATCTGGGGCATGGACATCAGAGGCAAAAACCCAGGAATTATCTTCCTGAGCATAACCCTTCCATTTGACCAGATACTGGAGTTTCCGTCTAGAGACACGAGAATCCAAAATCTTCTCCACAATATACTCCAATTCCCCCTCCACCAAAACAGGGGCAGGAGGCTCCACAGATGGAACCATAGGTGCCACGTATCTCCTCAACAACGACCTATGGAATACATTATGTATGGAAAAGGAGTCTGGGAGGGTCAGACGAAAAGACACCGGATTGAGAATCTCAGAAATCCTATACGGACCAATAAAACGAGGTTTAAATTTAGGAGAGGAAACCTTCATAGGAATATGACGAGAAGATAACCAAACCAGATCCCCAACACGAAGTCGGGGTCCCACACGGCGTCTGCGAATAGCGAAAAGCTGAGCCTTCTCCTGGGACAAGGTCAAATTGTCCACCACCTGAGTCCAGATCTGCTGCAACCTGTCCACCACAGAATCCACACCAGGACAGTCCGAAGACTCAACCTGTCCTGAAGAGAAACGAGGATGGAACCCAGAATTGCAGAAAAATGGAGAGACCAAGGTAGCCGAGCTGGCCCGATTATTAAGGGCGAACTCAGCCAACGGCAAAAATGACACCCAATCATCCTGGTCAGCGGAAACAAAACATCTCAGATATGTTTCCAAGGTCTGATTGGTTCGTTCGGTCTGGCCATTAGTCTGAGGATGGAAGGCCGAGGAGAAAGATAGGTCAATGCCCATCCTACCACAAAAGGCTCGCCAGAACCTCGAGACAAACTGGGAACCTCTGTCAGAAACAATATTCTCAGGAATGCCATGTAAACGAACCACATGCTGGAAGAACAAAGGCACCAAATCAGAGGAGGAAGGCAATTTAACCAAGGGCACCAGATGGACCATTTTAGAAAAGCGATCACAGACCACCCAAATGACCGACATTTTTTGAGAAACGGGAAGGTCAGAAATGAAATCCATCGAAATATGTGTCCAAGGCCTCTTCGGGACCGGCAAGGGCAAAAGCAACCCACTGGCACGTGAACAGCAGGGCTTAGCCCTAGCACAAATTCCACAGGACTGCACAAAAGCACGCACATCCCGTGACAGAGATGGCCACCAGAAGGATCTAGCAACCAACTCCCTGGTACCAAAGATTCCTGGATGACCGGCCAGCACCGAACAATGAAGTTCAGAGATAACTTTACTAGTCCACCTATCAGGGACGAACAGTTTCTCGGCCGGACAACGATCAGGTTTATTAGCCTGAAATTTCTGCAACACTCTCCGCAAATCAGGGGAGATGGCAGACACAATGACTCCTTCCTTGAGGATACTCGCCGGCTCAGATAGCCCCGGAGAGTCGGGAACAAAACTCCTAGACAGAGCATCCGCCTTCACATTTTTAGAGCCCGGAAGGTATGAAATCACAAAATCAAAACGAGCAAAAAATAACGACCAACGGGCCTGTCTAGGATTCAAGCGCTTGGCAGACTCAAGATAAGTAAGGTTCTTATAATCAGTCAAAACCACCACGCGATGCTTAGCACCCTCAAGCCAATGACGCCACTCCTCGAATGCCCACTTCATGGCCAGCAACTCTCGGTTGCCCACATCATAATTACGCTCAGCAGCAGAAAATTTCCTGGAAAAGAAAGCACATGGTTTGAACACTGAGCAACCAGAACCTCTCTGTGACAAAACCGCCCCTGCACCAATCTCAGAAGCATCAACCTCGACCTGGAACGGAAGAGAAACATCAGGTTGACACAACACAGGGGCACAGCAAAAACGACGCTTCAACTCCTGAAAAGCTTCCACGGCAGCAGAAGACCAATTAACCAAATCAGCACCCTTCTTGGTCAAATCGGTCAATGGTCTGGCAATGCTAGAAAAATTACAGATGAAGCGACGATAAAAATTAGCAAAGCCCAGGAATTTCTGCAGACTTTTTAGAGATGTCGGCTGAGTCCAATCCTGGATGGCCTGAACCTTAACCGGATCCATCTCGATAGTAGAAGGGGAAAAGATGAACCCCAAAAATGAAACTTTCTGCACACCGAAGAGACACTTTGATCCCTTCACGAACAAGGAATTAGCACGCAGTACCTGGAAAACCATTCTGACTTGCTTCACATGAGACTCCCAATCATCTGAGAAGATCAAAATGTCATCCAAGTAAACAATCAAGAATTTATCCAGATACTCACGGAAAATGTCATGCATAAAAGACTGAAAAACAGATGGAGCATTGGCAAGTCCGAACGGCATCACCAGATACTCAAAATGACCCTCGGGCGTATTAAATGCCGTTTTCCATTCATCTCCCTGCCTGATTCTCACCAGATTATACGCACCACGAAGATCTATCTTGGTGAACCAACTAGCCCCCTTAATCCGAGCAAACAAGTCAGAAATCAATGGCAAGGGATACTGAAACTTAACAGTGATCTTATTAAGAAGGCGGTAATCAATACACGGTCTTAGCGAACCATCCTTCTTGGCTACAAAAAAGAACCCTGCTCCCAATGGTGACGACGATGGGCGAATATGTCCCTTCTCCAGGGACTCCTTCACATAACTGCGCATAGCGGTGTGTTCAGGTACGGACAAATTAAATAAACGACCCTTAGGGAATTTACTACCAGGAATCAAATCGATAGCACAATCACAATTCCTATGCGGAGGTAGGGCATCAGACTTGGACTCTTCAAATACATCCTGAAAGTCCGACAAGAACTCTGGGATGTCAGAAGGAATGGATGACGAAATAGACAAAAATGGAACATCACCATGTACTCCCTGACAACCCCAGCTGGTTACCGACACAGAGTTCCAATCCAATACTGGATTATGGGTTTGTAGCCATGGCAACCCCAACACGACCACATCATGCAAATTATGCAGTACCAGAAAGCGAATAACTTCCTGATGTGCAGGAGCCATGCACATGGTTAGCTGGGCCCAGTACTGAGGCTTATTCTTGGCCAAAGGTGTAGCATCAATTCCTCTCAACGGAATAGGACACCGCAAAGGCTCCAAGAAAAATCCACAACGTTTAGCATAATCCAAATCCATCAGATTCAGGGCAGCGCCTGAATCCACAAATGCCATGACAGAATACGATGACAAAGAGCACATTAAGGTAATGGACAAAAGGAATTTGGACTGTACAGTACCAATAACGGCAGAGCTATCGAACCGCCTAGTGCGTTTAGGACAATTAGAAATAGCATGAGTAGAATCACCACAATAGAAACACAGTCTGTTCAGACGTCTGTGTTCTTGCCGTTCTACTTTAGTCATAGTCCTGTCGCACTGCATAGGCTCAGGTTTACTCTCAGACAATACCGCCAGATGGTGCACAGATTTACGCTCGCGCAAGCGACGACCGATCTGAATGGCCAAGGACATAGACTCATTCAAACCAGCAGGCATAGGAAATCCCACCATTACATCCTTAAGAGCTTCAGAGAGACCCTTTCTGAACAAAGCCGCTAGTGCAGATTCATTCCACAGAGTGAGTACTGACCACTTTCTAAATTTCTGACAATATACTTCTACATCATCCTGACCCTGGCATAAAGCCAGCAGATTTTTCTCAGCCTGATCCACTGAATTAGGCTCATCGTAAAGCAATCCCAGCGCCTGGAAAAATGCATCAACATTACTCAATGCAGAATCTCCTGGTGCAAGAGAAAACGCCCAGTCCTGTGGGTCGCCGCGCAAAAAAGAAATAATAATCAAAACCTGTTGAATAGGATTACCAGAAGAATGAGGTTTCAAGGCCAAAAATAGCTTACAATTATTTCTGAAGCTCAGGAACTTAGTTCTGTCACCAAAAAACAAATCAGGAATCGGAATTCTTGGTTCTAGCATCGATTTCTGATCAATAGTATCTTGAATCTTTTGTACATTTACAACGAGATTATCCATTGAGGAGCACAGAGCCTGAATATCCATGTCCACAGCTGTGTCCTGAAGCACTCTAATGTCTAGGGGAAAAAAAAGACTGAAGACAGAGCTAAGAAAAAAAAATGATGTCAGGATTTCTTTTTTCCCTCTATTGGGAATCATTGGTGCGGCTCCTTGTACTGTTATGGCTGGCAATCAGGCAACACAGCGTGCAGTAATCAGCGCACATACAGAGATCTGGCAATAACCAAAAACAATAGGACGAGCTCTGAGACGTGGAATCTCTGTAGACTGCAGTACCTGATCTATCCTCACACAACTATAAGCAGCAGTGGATTGCGCCTATAACTACCTATGCAACTCGGCACTGCCTGAGGAGCTGACTAGCCTGAAGATAGAAATACAAGCCTGACTTACCTCAGAGAAATACCCCAAAGGAATAGGCAGCCCCCCACATATAATGACTGTTAGCAAGATGAAAAGACAAACGTAGGAATGAAATAGATTCAGCAAAGTGAGGCCCGATATTCTAGACAGAGCGAGGATAGCAAAGAGAACTATGCAGTCTACAAAAAACCCTAAAACGAAAACCACGCAAAGGGGCAAAAAGACCCACCGTGCCGAACTAACAGCACGGCGGTGCACCCCTTTGCTTCTCAGAGCTTCCAGCAAAAGTTAATAGCAAGCTGGACAGAAAAAACAGAAAACAAACTAGAAGCACTTATCTAGCAGAGCAGCAGGCCCAAGGAAAGATGCAGTAGCTCAGATCCAACACTGGAACATTGACAAGGAGCAAGGAAGACAGACTCAGGTGGAGCTAAATAGCAAGGCAGCCAACAAGCTCACCAAAACACCTGAGGGAGGAAGCCCAGAGACTGCAATACCACTTGTGACCACAGAAGTGAACTCAGCCACAGAATTCACAACAGCATGGCCAGGGACGTTACGTGTCCATCACGGCACACTGGGTAAATGTGGTGGATGCAGGGTCCACAGGGGACAGCAAGTTTGGGACAGTTCTGCCTAGCCCACGGTCTAGGAAACAATTGGCTGTAGCCGTTCGCACCCCCTCCTCCTCCTCTTCGTCCTCCTGCAGAAGCGAGAGCTCGTCCACAGACCGCAGTCGCACAACCACTCCATCCGCAGCTGCCACTGTTGCACACCAGGTCTCCCATTATGGGGCAGCTACTGGTAAACGTCAGCAGGCTGTATTGGCTATGAAGTGTTTGGGCGACAACAGACACACCGCGGAAGTTCTGTCCGAGTTCTTGCAGAAAGAAACGCAGTCGTGGCTGGGCACTGTAGATCTTGAGGCAGGCAAGGTAGTGAGTGATAACGGAAGGAATTTCATGGCTGCCATCTCCCTTTCCCAACTGAAACACATTCCTTGCCTGGCTCACACCTTAAACCTGGTGGTGCAGTGCTTCCTGAAAAGTTATCCGGGGTTATCCGACCTGCTCCTCAAAGTGCGTGGACTTTGCTCACATATCCGCCGTTCGCCCGTACACTCCAGCCGTATGCAGACCTATCAGCGTTCTTTGAACCTTCCCCAGCATCGCCTAATCATAGACGTTGCAACAAGGTGGAACTCAACACTGCACATGCTTCAGAGACTGTGTGAACAGAGGCGGGCTGTTATGTTTTTGTGGGAGGATACACATACACGGGCAGGCAGTAGGATGGCAGACATGGAGTTGTCAGGTGTGCAGTGGTCGAAGATTCAAGACATGTGTCAAGTCCTTCAGTGTTTTGAGGAATGCACACGGCTGGTTAGTGCAGACAACGCCATAATAAGCATGAGCATCCCCCTAATGCGTCTGCTGATGCAAAGTTTGACGCACATAAAGGATCAGGCGTCTGCAGCTGAGGAAGAGGAAAGCCTTGATGACAGTCAGCCATTGTCTGGCCAGGGCAGTGTACAGGACGAGGTAGCGGGCGAAGAGGAGGAGGAGGACGAGGAGGATGATGGGGATGATTATATTTTTAATGAGGAAGCTTTTCCGGGGCCACTGGAAATTGGTGGCGCGGCAAGGCCGGGTTCTGGTTTTTTGAGGGACACAAGTGACGTTGATTTGCCTGAAACTGCCCCTCAACCAAGCACAACCGCAGATTTGAGAACTGGAACTTTGGCCCACATGGCGGATTATGCCTTACGTATCCTCAAAAGGGACACATGCATAACTAAAATGATGAATGATGACGATTACTGGTTGGCCTGCCTCGTTGATCCTCGCTATAAAGGCAAATTGCAAAATATAATGCCACATGAGAACTTGGAACTAATATTAGCAACCAAACAATCAACTCTTGTTGACCGTTTGCTTCTGGCATTCCCTGCACACAGCGCCCGTGATCGTTCTCACACGAGCTGCAGAGGCGAGCAGACCAGAGGAGTTAGAGGGGCAGAAATCAGAAGTGGCGTTGGCCAGAGGGGTTTTCTGACCAGGTTGTGGAGTGATTTTGCTATGACCGCAGACAGGACAGGTACTGCAGCATCAATTCAAAGTGACAGGAGACAACATTTGTCCAGTATGGTTACAAACTATTTTTCATCCCTTATCGATGTTCTCCCTCAACCGTCATTCCCATTTGATTACTGGGCATCCAAATTACACACCTGGCCAGAATTGGCAGAATATGCATTGCAGGAGCTTGCTTGCCCGGCAGCTAGTGTCCTATCAGAAAGAGTATTCAGTGCTGCAGGTTCAATACTAACAGAAAAAAGGACTCGTCTGGCTACCCAAAATGTAGATGATCTAACCTTCATTAAAATGAACCACAACTGGATTTCGAAATCTTTTGCCCCACCTTGCCTGGCTGACACCTAGCTTTCCTATGAAAAGGTCTTGCCTGTGGACTATTCTGAATGCCTTTTCCAATCTCGTAATTTTCTGCACCTGATTGTCCAGCATACGACATGTTTACACCTCACTAAATGGCCAAACTCCCCACACGGGGCCGTGGTATCGACACTTGGCGACAGCACCCGTGAGAGTGCAGTTTGTCTGAAGAGGTGGGTGAGCCCGCTTTTGGTCGACGGCACTGCCACTGGGTCCCTCCTAGTACAATAAAGTGTCTCTGGCGGTGGTGGTGCGCACCCAACGTCAGACACACCGTTGTAATATGAGGGGCCCTGGGCCTGTACCGCCGGCCACAAGACAGTTTCCCCCCACCCCAGCTCAAACAGTGCTCTACCACTTGCAAAATTATCTCACAGCTCCACCAATGTTTAGTCTATGCGCTGACATCCTTCAATGCCTGCCACTGACAATACCATTGTATTGACATTTTTGTTATGTTAGGCCTTCGATGCCTGTCTGTGGTCACTCCTTCCACTAGGCCTCCACTGACCACACCACTGCTGCCCGTGTACCCCTGGAACCAATTTAAAATTGCCTACAGCCATGTGTTATTATTTTAGGCCTTCGATGCCTGTCTGCGGTCACTCCTTCCACTAGGCCTCCACTGACCACACCACTGCTGCCCGTGTACCCCTGGAACCAATTTAAAATTGCCTACAGCCAGCCCAATTTTTTTATTTTAGGCCTTCGATGCCTGTCTGCGGTCCATTCTTTCAACTACTACTACACTGACCAGGGCACTGCTGCCCGTGTACCCCTGGAACCAATTTAAAATTGCCTACAGCCATGTGTTATTATTTTAGGCCTTCGATGCCTGTCTGCGGTCACTCCTTCCACTAGGCCTCCACTGACCACACCACTGCTGCCCGTGTACCCCTGGAACCAATTTAAAATTGCCTACAGCCAGCCCAATTTTTTTATTTTAGGCCTTCGATGCCTGTCTGCGGTCCATTCTTTCAACTACTACTACACTGACCAGGGCACTGCTGCCCGTGTACCCCTGGAACCAATTTAAAATTGCCTACAGCCATGTGTTATTATTTTAGGCCTTCGATGCCTGTCTGTGGTCACTCCTTCCACTAGGCCTCCACTGACCACACCACTGCTGCCCATGTACCCCTGGAACCAATTTAAAATTGCCTACAGCCATGTGTTATTATTTTAGGCCTTCGATGCCTGTCTGCGGTCACTCCTTCCACTAGGCCTCCACTGACCACACCACTGCTGCCCGTGTACCCCTGGAACCAATTTAAAATTGCCTACAGCCAGCCCAATTTTTTTATTTTAGGCCTTTGATGCCTGTCTGCGGTCCATTCTTTCAACTACTACTACACTGACCAGGGCACTGCTGCCCGTGTACCCCTGGAACCAATTTAAAATTGCCTACAGCCATGTGTTATTATTTTAGGCCTTCGATGCCTGTCTGCGGTCACTCCTTCCACTAGTCCTCCACTGACCACACAACTGCTGCCCGTGTACCCCTGGAACCAACATCAGAAAATATAAAAATAAGTATTTTGCTTATAAAAAAGAAAATACTGGAGAGATATCAAATGCAGACATTTTAACATTAAAAACAAACACACAACTAAAATCTGGTACAGTACTAAAAATGGCCACCAGCTACAATTACTTTCTCCTGCAAGTAGTTAACTGAAAGGTTTTTTAAATTGAAAACACAGATATGGCATCCACCGAGTGTTGTCCTGTCGCGTGTTCTTTATATTATTGCCGAGAAGATGCAAAACAATGAAAATAATAAAATCATTAATTACCAAAATAATAGAGAAAGTCAACACCACATTGCAAATAAACATTCATTCCAAATAAAGAAGCAGGGCGCGTCCGAGGGTGAGTATATACCTAATAAGAATATAATTACCCTCGGACGCGCAATGCTTATTTCCAACAGCCTTCCTTCCTAAGAATCAGCCCTTCCGTGGTGTAGAGAGACGTTGTGTTACACTCCAAGGTGTTCCCCAGGTTGCCTTTCCTGAGCTTCGATCTTCCGGCTCTCGTTTAGTAGTTGTTGGAAACTACGCTGCATTAGGCCTTCAAATTGGGTATGGGGTGTAGAGAGATGGTGTGTTCCACTCCAAGGTGTTCCCCAGGTTGCCTTTCCTGAGCTTCGATCTTCCGGCTCTCGTTTAGTAGTTCTTGGAAACTACACTGCATTAGGCCTTCAAATTGGGTATGGGGTGTAGAGAGAGGGTGTGTTACACTCCAAGGTGTTCCCCAGGTTGCCTTTCCTGAGCTTCGATCTTCATGCTCTCGTTTAGTAGTTGTCGGAAACTACGCTGCATTAGGCCTACAAATTGGGTATGGGGTGTAGAGAGAGGGTTTGTTACACTCCAAGGTGTTCCCCAGGTTGCCTTTCCTGAGCTTCGATCTTCCGGCTCTCGTTTAGTAGTTGTTGGAAACTACGCTGCATTAGGCCTTCAAATTGGGTATGGGGTGTAGAGAGAGGGTGTGTTACACTCCAAGGTGTTCCCCAGGTTGCCTTTCCTGAGCTTCGATCTTCCGGCTCTCGTTTAGTAGTTCTTGGAAACTACACTGCATTAGGCCTTCAAATTGGGTATGGGGTGTAGAGAGAGGGTGTGTTACACTCCAAGGTGTTCCCCAGGTTGCCTTTCCTGAGCTTCGATATTCCGGCTCTCGTTTAGTAGTTGTTGGAAACTACACTGCATTAGGCCTACAAATTTGGTATGGGGGAAACATTGGCGCATCTGCGGTCCCTCCTTCCTCTAGGCCTCCACTGACCTGTCTACTGCTGCCCGTGTTCCCCTGGAACCAATTTTAAATTGCCTACAGGCAGCCCAATTTATTATGTTAGGGCTTCGAAGCCTGTCTGCGGTCACTCCTTCCACTAGGCCTCCACTGACCTGTCTACTGCTGCCCGTGTACCCTTTGAACCAACATCATAAAATAAAAAAAAAAGTATTTTGCTTATAAAAAAGAAAATACTGGTGAGATATCAAATGCAGACATTTTAACATTAAAAACAAACACACAACTAAAATCTGGTACAGTACTAAAAATGGCCACCAGCTACAATTACTTTCTCCTGCAAGTAGTTAACTGAAAGGTTTTTTAAATTGAAAACACAGATATGGCATCCACCGAGTGTTGTCCTGTCGCGTCTTCTTTATATTATTGCCGAGAAGATGCAAAACAATGAAAATAATAAAATCATTAATTACCAAAATAATAGAGAAAGTCAACACCACATTGCAAATAAACATTCATTCCAAATAAAGAAGCAGGGCGCGTCCGAGGGTGAGTATATACCTAATAAGAATATAATCACCCTCGGACGCGCAATGCTTATTTCCAACAGCCTTCCTTCCTAAGAATCAGCCCTTCCGTGATGTAGAGAGACGTTGTGTTACACTCCAAGGTGTTCCCCAGGTTGCCTTTCCTGAGCTTCGATCTTCCGGCTCTCGTTTAGTAGTTGTTGGAAACTACGTTGCATTAGGCCTTCAAATTGGGTATGGGGTGTAGAGAGATGGTGTGTTCCACTCCAAGGTGTTCCCCAGGTTGCCTTTCCTGAGCTTCGATCTTCCGGCTCTCGTTTAGTAGTTCTTGGAAACTACACTGCATTAGGCCTTCAAATTGGGTATGGGGTGTAGAGAGAGGGTGTGTTACATTCCAAGGTGTTCCCCAGGTTGCCTTTCCTGAGCTTCGATATTCCG
Organism: Ranitomeya imitator; assembly: GCF_032444005.1. NCBI lineage: Eukaryota > Metazoa > Chordata > Amphibia > Anura > Dendrobatidae > Ranitomeya > Ranitomeya imitator. Next base: position 790,085,574 of record NC_091284.1, on the reverse strand, counting down.
GCTCTCGTTTAGTAGTTCTTGGAAACTACACTGCATTAGGCCTACAAATTTGGTATGGGGGAAACATTGGCGCATCTGCGGTCCCTCCTTCCTCTAGGCCTCCACTGACCTGTCTACTGCTGCCCGTGTTCCCCTGGAACCAATTTTAAATTGCCTACAGGCAGCCCAATTTATTATGTTAGGGCTTCGAAGCCTGTCTGCGGTCCCTCCTTCCACTAGGCCTCCACTGACCTGTCTACTGCTGCCCGTTTACCCCTTGAACCAACATCATAAAATAAAAAAAAAAGTATTTTGCTTATAAAAAAGAAAATACTGGTGAGATATCAAATGCAGACATTTTAACATTAAAAACAAACACACAACTAAAATCTGGTACAGTACTAAAAATGGCCACCAGCTACAATTACTTTCTCCTGCAAGTAGTTAACTGAAAGGTTTTTTAAATTGAAAACACAGATATGGCATCCACCGAGTGTTGTCCTGTCGCGTCTTCTTTATATTATTGCCGAGAAGATGCAAAACTATGAAAATAATAAAATCATTAATTACCAAAATAATAGAGAAAGTCAACACCACATTGCAAATAAACATTCATTCCAAATAAAGAAGCAGGGCGCGTCCGAGGGTGAGTATATACCTAATAAGAATATAATCACCCTCGGACGCGCAATGCTTATTTCCAACAGCCTTCCTTCCTAAGAATCAGCCCTTCCGTGGTGTAGAGAGACGTTGTGTTACACTCCAAGGTGTTCCCCAGGTTGCCTTTCCTGAGCTTCGATCTTCCGGCTCTCGTTTAGTAGTTGTTGGAAACTACGCTGCATTAGGCCTTCAAATTGGGTATGGGGTGTAGAGAGATGGTGTGTTCCACTCCAAGGTGTTCCCCAGGTTGCCTTTCCTGAGCTTCGATCTTCCGGCTCTCGTTTAGTAGTTCTTGGAAACTACACTGCATTAGGCCTTCAAATTGGGTATGGGGTGTAGAGAGAGGGTGTGTTACACTCCAAGGTGTTCCCCAGGTTGCCTTTCCTGAGCTTCGATCTTCCGGCTCTCGTTTAGTAGTTGTTGGAAACTACGCTGCATTAGGCCTTCAAATTGGGTATGGGGTGTAGAGAGAGGGTGTGTTACACTCCAAGGTGTTCCCCAGGTTGCCTTTCCTGAGCTTCGATCTTCCGGCTCTCGTTTAGTAGTTGTTGGAAACTACGCTGCATTAGGCCTTCAAATTGGGTATGGGGTGTAGAGAGAGGGTGTGTTACACTCCAAGGTGTTCCCCAGGTTGCCTTTCCTGAGCTTCGATCTTCCGGCTCTCGTTTAGTAGTTCTTGGAAACTACACTGCATTAGGCCTTCAAATTGGGTATGGGGTGTAGAGAGAGGGTGTGTTACACTCCAAGGTGTTCCCCAGGTTGCCTTTCCTGAGCTTCGATCTTCCGGCTCTCGTTTAGTAGTTCTTGGAAACTACACTGCATTAGGCCTACAAATTGGGTATGGGGTGGAGAGAGATGGTGTGTTACACTCCAAGGTGTTCCCCAGGTTTCCTTGCCATTGCTTCGGTCTTCCGACTCTCGTTTAGTAGTTGTAGAAAAGTACACTGCATTAGGCCTACAAAATGGGTATGGGGTGGAGAGAGATAATGTGTTACACTCCAAGGTGTTCCCCAGGTTGCCTTTCCTGAGCTTCTATCTTCAGGCTCTCATTAAATTGTGGTTAAATGGAACAACTGCATTTGGCGTACTAGTTGGTTTGGGGCGTACTATCGGTGTCTGCCACTCCTTGCTGTTCTCCTGGTTTCCTGTCCTGAAATTCCATTTTCAGGCTCTCGTTAAGTAGTTGTTAATGTTAGACTGCATTTGGCCTACTAGTTGGGTTGGGGCCTACTATCGGTGTCTGCCACTCCTTGCTGTTCTCCTCCACTGAACAAAGCTGTGCCGCCTGTTTACTACGGTTGCCAATTTTGAACTGCATTTCGACTACTTACTGATTTGGCCCTACTCTCTGTGTCAGCCTCTCATTCCAGTTGTCCTCCACTGCAATGCCCCCTGGTTATTCCTGTGTTACCAATTTTGAACTGCATTTAGCCCACTTTATTCTTTGGGCCTATATCTGTGTTTCCACTTCATCGTGCCCATTGCCCAGCCAGTGATAGATGAGTCTGCTGGTACATTGACCCATAACGCAACATTCCCCGTGCATGCTACACAACAACATTGTGACCCTGCTGAAAGTCAGGTTGCTCTTCCCGCATACCATACCACCTTACACGGGGACAAAGAGGAAGGTGCAGATGAAAGTGCAGGTTCCTTCATCAGGTGGGGGGAGGAATACTAGTTGGCGACGTCACTGGCACAGGGCCTCTCATAGTACGCAAAAGTGTTGCTGCCGGTGGGAGGCGCCCCCGCCGTGCAAACACACCGCTGTACTTTGAGGGGCCCTGTGCCAGTGCCAATGCCAACAAGTGTGCCCCCCCTGCTTGCTCAGGATCACAGCACTTGCAAAGTTGAAATACTTACCTCTCCCTGCTCCACTGCCGTGACGTGGTCCAGATTTCCTGGGCCCACTAATTACTTGAACCAGCCCTACCCCACACAACTTTAGCCAAATGACCCCCAATTTCAAATGCCTTCCAATTATTATAAGGTAAATTACGCTTGACAAGCTTCATTAAGAAGAATGGATGGTTTTGACATTAAAATGGGCACTCTAGGTGTTTTCCTGGCCCCCACTCACTGCCGACTATGCTGCCCCATTGACTTGCATTGGGTTTCGTGTTTCGGTCGATCCCGACTTTACGTCATAATCGGCCGATTTCACTCGACCCGACTTTTGAGATAGTCGGGTTTCGCGAAACCCGGCTCGACTCTAAAAAGGTCAAGGTCGCTCAACTCTAGTAGGAATTGTACACATTTCTTTACAAACACTCCACATTTTAGGAGGTCAAAAGTAATTGGACAAGTAAACATAACCCAAACAAAATATTTTTATTTTCAATATTTTGTTGCAAATCCTTTGGAGGCAATCACTGCCTTAAGTCTGGAACCCATGGACATCACCAAACGCTGGGTTTCCTCCTTCTTAATGCTTTGCCAGGCCTTTACAGCCGCAGCCTTCAGGTCTTGCTTGTTTGTGGGTCTTTCCGTCTTAAGTCTGGATTTGAGCAAGTGAAATGCATGCTCAATTGGGTACAAGGAAATAGGTATTATATAGCAACATCACGTAACACAATATCTAAATGTTGCACCTATATCGGATTCATAAAGCACCGAGTCGTTAAAGAACAACAAACTGGGGGTGTGAAAATCACAAGGAACGACCAAACCCGGTAGATATCAAAAAATACACTTTATTAGAACATGTAAACAATAAAATTACAAACAAGCAATAGGACAATAATGTGACAAAAGTGGACATATGGTGCGAGACACTACACCAAACTGTCACTATGCAAAAAGACATGCAGACCGCGTAACCTAGGTCCCCAAATAAAAGATGTACGTATAGGGGGATGAAGCAACCGGATGGTAATACTATTAAGGCAGGTGGGCAAAATATTGCTAATGTCCAGGGCACCTCAAAGGACAAAATTGGTGTCCATCCTATTATCTATATATATACCTCACTGGGTAAGAAAGAAGGCCCCTGCACCACAGACCGCACATAGTCAGCCAAAATGCCCGTGCGCTGATGTAAAGTGCACCATGCTCACACTGCTACCAGAAATAAACACACAACAAAACGCTATACAGACATATATTACCTCCAATGGACCACACTCGGTGCAACCCGGTCAGAGCCAGCACGTCACCCGACGCGCGTTTCGGAGAATCAACTCCTTCGTCAGGGGGGCGTGCTCAATTGGGTTTAGATCTGGAGATTGACTTGGCCATTGCAGAATGTTCCACTTTTTGGCACTCATGAACTCCTGGGTAGCTTTGGATGTATGCTTGGGGTCATTGTCCATCTGTACTATGAAGCGCCGTCCAATCAACTTTGCAGCATTTGGCTGAATCTGGGCTGAAAGTATATCCCGGTACACTTCAGAATTCATCCGGCTACTCTTGTCTGCTCTTATGTCATCAATAAACACAAGTGACCCAGTGCCATTGAAAGCCATGCATGCCCATGCCATCACGTTGCCTCCACCATGTTTTACAGAGGATGTGGTGTGCCTTGGATCATGTGCCGTTCCCTTTCTTCTCCAAACTTTTTTCTTCCCATCATTCTGGTACAGGTTGATCTTTGTCTCATCTGTCCATAGAATACTTTTCCAGAACTGAGCTGGCTTCTTGAGGTGTTTTTCTGCAAATTTAACTCTGGCCTGTCTATTTTTGGTATTGATGAATGGTTTGCATCTAGATGTGAACCCTTTGTATTTACTGTCATGGAGTCTTCTCTTTACTGTTGACTTAGAGACAGATACACCTACTTCACTGAGAGTGTTTTGGACTTCAGTTGATGTTGTGAACGGGTTTTTCTTCACCAAATTAAGTATGCGGCGATCATCCACCACTGTTGTCATCCGTGGACGCCCAGGCCTTTTTGAGTTCCCAAGCTCACCAGTCAATTCCTTTTTTCTCAGAATGTACCCAACTATTGATTTTGCTACTCCAAGCATGTCTGCTATCTCTCTGATGGATTTTTTTTTTTTTTCAGCCTCAGGATGTTCTGCTTCACCTCAATTGAGAGTTCCTTTGACCGCATGTTGTCTGCTCACAGCAACAGCTTCCAAATGCAAAACCACACACCTGGAATCCACCCCTGACCTTTTAACTACTTCATTGATTACAGGTTAACGAGGGAGACGCCTTCAGAGTTAATTGCAGCCCTTAGAGTCCATTGTCCAATTACTTTTGGTCCCTTGAAAAAGAGGACGCTATGCATTACAGAGCTATGATTCCTAAACCCTTTCTCCGATTTGGATGTGGAAACTATCATATTGCAGCTGGGAGTGTGCACTTTCAGCCCATATTATATATATAATTGTATTTCTGAACATGTTTTTGTAAACAGCTAAAATAACAAAACTTGTGTCACTGTCCAAATATTTCTGGCCCTAACTGTATATATATATATATATATATATATATTTTTATATATATATATATATATATACAGTACAGACCAAAAGTTTGGACACACCTTCTCATTTAAAGATTTTTTCGTATTTTCATGACTATGAAAATTGTACATTCACACCGAGGGCATCAAAACTATGAATTGACATATGTGGAATTATATACTTAACAAAAAAGTGTGAAACATCTGAAATTATTTCTTATATTCTAGGTTCTTCAAAGTAGCCACCTTTTGCTTTGATGACTGCTTTGCACACTCTTGGCATTCTCTTGATGAGCTTCAAGAAGTAGTCAGCGGGAATGGTCTTCCAACAATCTTGAAGGAGTTCCCAGAGATGCTTAGCACTTATTGGCCCTTTTGCCTTCACTCTGTGGTCCAGCTCACCCCAAACCATCTCGATTGGGTTCAGGTCTGGTGACTGTGGAGGCCAGGTCATCTGGTGTAGCACCCCATCACTCTCCTTCTTGGTCAAATAACCATTACACAGCCTGGAGGTGTGTTTGGGGTCATTGTCTTGTTGAAAAATAAATGATGGTCCAAGTAAACGCAAACCGGATGGTATAGCATGCCGCTGCAAGATGCTGTGGTAGCCATGCTGGTTCAGTATGCCTTCAATTTTGAATAAATCCCCAACAGTGTCACCAGCAAAGCACCCCCACACCATCACACCTCCTCCTCCATGCTTCACGGTGGGAACCAGGCATGTAGAGTCTATCCGCTCACCTTTTCTGCATCGCACAAAGACAGGGTGGTTGAAACCAAAGATCTCAAATTTGGACTCATCAGAACAAAGCACAGATTTCCACTGGTCTAATATCCATTCCTTGTGTTCTTTAGCCCAAACAAGTCTCTTCTGCTTGTTGCCTGTCCTTAGCAGTGGTTTCCTAGCAGCTATTTTACCATGAAGGCCTGCTGCACAAAGTCTCCTCTTAACAGTTGTTGTAGAGATATGTCTGCTGCTAGAACTCTGTGTGGCATTGACCTGGTCTCTAATCTGAGCTGCTGTTAACCTGCAATTTCTGAGGCTGGTGACTCGGATAAACTTATCCTCAGAAGCAGAGGTGACTCTTGGTCTTCCTTTCCTGGGGCAGTCCTCATGTGAGCCAGTTTCTTTGTAGTGCTTGACGGTTTTTGCTACTGCACTTGGGGACACTTTCAAAGTTTGCCCAATCTTTTGGACTGACTGACCTTCATTTCTTAAAGTAATGATGGCCACTCGTTTTTTCTTTACTTAGCTGTTTTTTCTTGCCATAATACAAAATCTAACAGTCTATTCAGTAGGACTATCAGCTGTGTATCCACCAGACTTCTGCACAACACAACTGATGGTCCCAACCCCATTTATAAGGCAAGAAATCCCACTTATTAAACCTGACAGGGCACACCTGTGAATAGAAAATCATTCCCGGTGACTGCCTCTTAAATCAAGAGAATGCCAAGAGTGTGCAAAGCAGTCATCAAAGCAAAAGGTGGCTACTTTGAAGAACCTGGAATATAAGACATAATTTCAGTTGTTTCACTGTTTTTTGTTAAGTATATAATTCCACATGTGTTAATTCATAGTTTTGATGCCTTCAGTGTGAATGTAAAATTTTCATATTCATGAAAATGCAGAAAAATCTTTAAATGAGAAGGTGCGTCCAAACTTTGGATCTGTACTGTATATACGGCACTGTTCAAAAGTTTCAACCAGGTATCGGAAAAAACACTGCAAAGTAGGAATGCTTTCCAAACTAGAAGTGGATAGTTTTTATTCACTAACAAAATGCAAAATGAATTTACAAAAGAGAAATCAAATTCATATCAATATTTGGTGTGACCACTATGTGCCTTCAAACAGCATCAATTCTCCCATTTATGCCTATAATATTTTGTCACACCAATAGCTGGCTCTTGTGGTTTCTCAACCCATTGTGCCACTAGACTTACACTGGAGGGTCATAATTAAGCAGCTATTTGGTGTTTACTGGAAGTGAGGTCAGGCTTGTGAGGCAGGTAGCTGCCAGGTGCCACTCCAGTGTAGCATCCTTCATTAACACCTGACCCCAAGGGTCAGAGACTTTAGGTCGGATATAGAGTCCTAAATAGGGCAGTACAGACAAGAACAGACTGTGCAGTTCTGGATAGCAGACAGGATGGCCACTTGGGAAACGTGCGGACATACAGGTCTCGGGAAACGGTTCAATGCTGCCGTTGAGGCTATGGGTTTCAGGTACCACAGATTTAGATGACATGGTGATCTTCACCCTGATTTGAGGAAGCCATCTGAGCAAAGTCCAGGCAATACGTGATGCTCTACGCAAGGCGGGGTTTTCCATGAACCCGAAGAAATTTGCCACGGGAATGGTGGAAGCTAAATACTTGGGCTATGTTGTAGGCAGGGGCAAAAAAAGCCCAATTAAATAAAGTAGGCCAGAGCATTCCTGTGCATCGTGGGCTTTTACTGCTGCTTTATCCCTAACTTTGCCATGATACCCACCCATCTGACGGACGTCTTTAAAGGGACAAAGTCGGCTATGGCTAAATGGTCTCCAGAAGCTGAGCTGACCTTCTAGAACTGAAGCCAGCCCTGTGTAAACAGTGCTGTTGGCAGCAGATTTCTCTAAGGACTTTGTGGTCCAAATGGATGTGTCAGATGTTGGACTGGGCGTTTTCTTATCACAAGAGATGAATGTAGAAGAGCACCCCATAATGTATCTAAGTCAAAAGTTGTCAGAATTGCTCCATAGTGGAGAAAGAATGTTTGGCCATCAAGTGGGTGTTGGACACTCCAAGATACTACCTCTAAGGCAGGAAGTTCAGGGTAGTGTCAGACCATGCCCCTCTAAAGTGGATGAGGGCAAAGAAGTGGAACAATGCCCGAGTGACCAGGTGGTTCCTAGAACTTCAGGATTTTAACTTCCATGCAGAGCATAAGCCAGAGAAACTGCATAGCAATACTGACGCTCTTTGGAGAGTCCACTGTTTGATGGCAGAAAGTGCCAAGCCCCCTAGCTTTGAGCAGAGGGGGGTGTAAGATGGCCAACGGACAGGCTCTTAATGGGGAGGTATGTATTATCGAGGTTGGCAGCTTCTGTGATATAAGCTGGGTTAATCATGCTCCAGAACGTATAGTGCTGAGAAAGTTAATAGGCGTTTCAGGGCTGGGTTTTGCAAGCAGTCAAAAGAGATGGGTAGGAATGACTGCTCCTATATCCCCACTCCAGGGCGTGGTTTGGCAGATAAAATGAAGACCACGTGTCTCATGCAGTGTCTTAGTCTAGAGATGTGTGGTTCTCCTGGGTGTTGGTCTGTGCTTAGGCCATAAGAACTGGACACTAACCTAAGCGGGCAAATCCGCAATATTATATGGACCCTTTACTTTGGGTTTTTACTTTGTGCCTGAAATGGCTGTTCTTTTGTTTGGTTTCCTGAGCGGTTTATAAACCTGCGTGTGAAGGTGCTTGGACACTGTATTGTGTTTTACATGCTGTGAAAATGTTTACTTTATTGCTGCCGGCTTTTAGTCATGCATGGCTCCAGTCACTGCTCACTATACAGAGAGCGGTGGCTGTAAGCACACCTTGACACTTTGACTGACAACTGGTTAAGCAGTGCATTAATGCAAAATTAGCTGTCAGTCAAAGTATCTGGAGGTGCTTGCAGCAACTGCTCACAGTATAGCGAGTGCTGACTGAAACCAGGCCGACACGCCTGTATCACTTAAAGCCGGCAGCTCTCGGGTAGAAATAAAGTACATTTTCTCCTGGAATCTGTAGTTTCAGAACAACAGGCCTGGCACCATCCTCATGCTATCAACCTGTATGTTAACCCTAGATCTGTAGGTTAAAAGCATTATCTGATGTGTCAGGTTCCCTTTAAGGGACAAATAGAATACAATTGTAAAGCTGTACAAAGTTTACATTATTGACAAAAAGAAGCAATGATATCTCCCCCTCTCTCCTCCATAACACTGCACAGCAACCCACGCACATGGCACAAAGTATGCTCACTGACACGCCGCTACCGCTCTCACCTGCCTTGCCTGGTTATACTCACCTGTCTTTGGCATCCCGGCGCAGCTCCTCAGCTGTTGCGTCCTCTCTCCGGCGCTCATTACCGGCTTCTGCTTCTTGCCGGGTGCGCGCACACGCCGGTTTCAGTTCTGCGCGTACGCACCGCTAGCTCTCTTTCTGAATTTCCTATCCTGTCCTCTCTATCATCTAGGAGGACCATCAACCGGAAGTGATGCGCGGCACAACTATAACTTCCTGCTTCGTCCTCACCCCTGTGCCTGATGATCGTTTGTTTCTTCAAGTGCTCCGGGCCTCCCTTGGTTTCAGTGTGTTCTATTGCTCTCTGACTTCGAGTTTTCTTCTGTTTTTTTCCTAGCCGCAGTTCCTGTGCCTCTGCTGTATCTTGCCAGTCCTGTGACTCTGCAGCTCCTCGTCTGTTCCAGTGTCCAAGCAGCTCCTCGTCTTTTCTGGTGTCTCTGCAGTTCTTCTTGAATTCCTGTGTCGCTGCGGTTTCTCTCCGGTCTCTGTGTCTCTGCACTCTCGCCAGTCCCTGTATCTCTTCAGCCCTTTGTTTCTGTAGCAGTCCCGTCTGTTCTGTCTCTTAGTTATACCCGCTTGTTTCCGTGTTTCTGTATTGCCTGTCCGTCCTGCGTCCCAGCTGCATCTACCAGTCTTTGTTTCTCCTTTTTCCATCTTAGTCCCCCAGCTTCTGTGGCGATAGTTCCTCACGGGCTTGCCCCTAACTCTCCCTGTATAGTGGGCAGTCTATCTGGTCAGCTCGTCCATGGGGGGATTGTCGTCGTGGTCCAGAGGGTCCACTTTTTACTTTTTGAATCCTGACACTCACAACACTTTTCAACAAAATACATTTTCAGATATTAGGCCACTTTTCCTTCTGGACTCTGACCTGAGTATACATTTAATTCATTCATTCTTTTCCTCATACCAGTAACCAATATGAGTAATACAAATTGTCTCTTTATAAGGTGGCTATTCATTTTTAAATGTTGCAGTCATCCATTCTGCATTATCACACCATTGTTATAACAGGTGATTTTCTTTATCAATATGTTATTATAATTTGCTGTGACATATTCCACCACATTTATTACATTTATTTATCTATCAGAAGTGTTATTTCATTTTCTTCTGTAAATGACATTTGTGCCATCTACTCCCATTCCTCTACTTAAGAAGAAAGCCATTAGCAGTAGCTTCAGCTTTCGCATACTCTCTGCTATTCCATTATTTTGCCTTTCATAAAATTATATAAATCCTTAAAGTACATTCTTTAATCCTTGGGCTGTAGTTTCTCTTGGCTGACTTTGAAAAGCTTCCAGACACATTGCAATGACATCATTAGACACAGAAGAAAAGAGGATTGAGTAGATGCTAGCACTGTGACAAGTAAATATTAAAAGTGCAGATTTCTAACAAATAGGAACAAATAATGTTTATTCTGTCTTTTATACATATATTCTCATTTCAAAAAATTGCATTTGTTATTTTAATGCTTCATCCCTTTTGGGATATTTCAAAAATGTGTCAAACTTATAGTATATGCAAAGTTAAATAAAATTTCCATCACGCTGTATACTTGCCTACTAACGAACCTAGTGGCTCCAAGGCCGGTCATGCACATTAGATGGTTGTCAGACGAATGATCATTGGCTGACAACCATCTCAGCTGACTCTCCTATACACACAAGTGCTCGTTCTCACTAAATGTATTCCTCCCGGTAGGCTGCCAAGATGATTAAAGTTCATTTCCTCCCAGCAGAGGGGCTCTCAGTGTTGGCACCAGGCAGCTTTAAAACACTATTAACCTGCAGATTAACCTCATAGGATGGGTGCCAGGAAAGAAGCGTTACAGTAGGAGCTGTTCCCGGGCACCAGATACTCTATACCCTGTAAGGCCTCTTTCACACTCCATTGTCTCCAGTACGTGTGATGACAGTTTTTACACATACTGGAGACACTGACACACATAGACCCATTCAAATGAATGGGTCTGTGAACATATCTGTTTTTGCACTGAACGTGTGTCCAAGTGACCCACACGTCGACATGTCTGTTTTTGTGCAGCTGCACATATCACTTGGACTCATTCAAGTCAATGAGTCCATGTAAACACGTACTGCACATGGATGCCATGTGTGTGCCGCATCAGTTTCACCGGGATGGCCACCGGCATGAAGCGATACAATAAGCGATGTTCCCGGTGGCTGGTGCTGAACACTGCTCTCATCATTCTCCCCTGTTCTGGTGGCAATCGGCACGAGCAGGGGAGAATAATGAGAGTTACATTTAAGTAATAAAAGAGACAACAAGGGGCAGCTGATGGGACTATTACTTCCATCAGCCTATCCCTGCTGCTAACAATAGTGACAGCAGGAGAGGCAGATGGGAGTATATCATCTGCCATTGTCACGGCTCCACTCTGCGCCGCTGCTCCTGCTGCCCTGCCTGCCGCTCTGCCCATCGCTCCCTTCTCCACTCACCGGCATACTTACTGCTTCGGCGCGCTCCTCCTGCAGGTGCACATTCTTCCTTCTCCTCTTCATGACTCACCGCAGCTTCTGGGATTCCGCCGGCTGTGCATGCGCACCCCGCACTCCAGCTCCCTCTACGCATGCACTTTACCTTTTGATATACTGGTGCGCCGCTTCTCCTCTCTTTGACCCTGGAGGACCGTGACCCGGAAGTCCTGCGTCTCTTCTATTTAAGGTAACTCTTCCTCTGCCTCCTTGCCTGATTGTCATTTGTCCTCATTTGACCCAGGTCCCTTCATACCTTGCTCTGTCCTGTGCGTCCGTCATACCCAGCCTGTCCTGTGTTTCTGCCGTACCTTGCTCTGTCCTGTGCAGCCGTCATACCCAGTCTGTCCTGTGTTTCCGCCATACCTTGCTCTGTCCTGTGCGTCCGTCATACCCTGCCTGTCCAGTGTTTCCGCCGTACCTTGCTCTGTCCTGTGTGTCCGCCATACCCTGCCTGTCCTGTGTTTCCACCATACCCTGCCTGTCCTTTGTTTCCGCCATACCCTGCCTGACCTGTTTTTTCCGCCATATCCAGTCCATCTTGGGCGTCCACAATATCCAGTCTGTCCTGGGCGTCCGCCATATACAGCCTATTCTTAGTCTCTGTCACTGTCAGTCTGTCCTGTATCTCCGTCATAGCTAGTTCTGCGTCTTTTCTGCTCCTACTTCTTGTCCCCGGGTATCAGCTTCTGCTGCAATAGTCTCCCTCGGGCCTGCCCCTAACACTCCCTGTATTGGGGGTGGTCCTCCTTGGGAGGTTTGTTGTCGTGGTTCTGCGGGTTCACTTTAGGAGTTCTGAAAGAGCTGACAGCCACTCCTGCGCTGTAAATAAATGCGGTAATTTAAAAAAAAACGTGTGGGTTCCCCCCAATTTTTGATAACCAGCCAGACAAAACTCACAGCTGGGAGCTGCAACTCTCAGCTATCAGCTTCAGCAAGGTTGGATATCAGGAATAGAGGGGTCCCACGCCATATTTTTAATTGTTTCAATACATTTTTTGACAACCAGCCTTGCTAAAGCTCACAGCTGGGGGCTGGTATTCTCAGACTGGTAAGGGGCCAAGGATATTGACCCCCCTAGGGAAATAGCAGTCCGCAGCTGCCAAGAATAAGCACATCTATTAGATGCTCGAATTCTGGCGCTTTCCCCGGCTCTTCCTACTTGCCCTGTAGCGGTGGTAAGTGGGGTAATAGTTGTGGGGTTGATGTGACCGGTGACATCAAGCCCACGGCTTAGTAATGGAGAAGCGTCTAAAAGACACCTATCCATTACTAATCCTATAGTTGTAATGTTAAATAAGACACAGCCAGAATACAGTTTTTTCTTTTGAAAAAAATGACACAGATACATTTTATTATTCTTAATTAAATCATACTTACTGCAATGCCTAATCCAAGTGAAGCCCTCGATCGCCGGTAATAAACGTAAAATAAAAAAAACAACAATATACCATACTGGTCTGTCTCTCTGTCCCACATCGTAATCCATATCTGGGCGATATGCAGTTTTCAATCTGGACAGTGCTAAGATGCGACCATCTCAGCTGAAAACCACTGGTGAATGAGCTGCTTTGGAGCTTCAGTGACCGGGGGTGATGTGACAGATAGGGTTGAGCGACTTTTACTTTTATAGGATCGGGTCAGGTTTCACGAAACCCGACTTTTTCAAAAGTCGGGTCGAGTGAAATCGGCCGATGCTATAAAAAAGTCGGGGTCGGGGTCGGCCGAAACTCGAAACCCAATGCAGTGCATTGGGTTTCCAATGGTTCCCAGAGTCTGAAGGAGCGGAAACTCTCCTTCAGGCCCTGGGATCCATATTTAAGTGTAAAATAAAGAATTAAAATAAAAAATATTGCTATACTCACCCTCGGACGCGCCCTGGTACTAACCGGCAGCCTTTCTTCCTTCGAATCAGCGCGTGAAGGGCCTTAGATGACGTCGCGGCTTGTGATTGGTCGCGCGACCGCCCATGTGACCGCTCGCGCGACCAATCACAAGCCGCGACGTCACCGCAAGGTCCTTCAAGCGCTGATTCTTAGGAAGGAAGGCTGCCGGAAAGAAGCAGGGCGCGTCCGAGGGTGAGTATATTCCTATTAGGTATATACTCACCCTCGGACGTGCCCTGCTTCTTTCCGGCAGCCTTCCTTCCTAAGAATCAGCGCTTGAAGGACCTTGCGGTGACGTCGCGGCTTGTGATTGGTCGCGCGAGCGGTCACATGGGCGGTCGCGCGACCAATCACAAGCCGCGACGTCATCTAAGGCCCTTCACGCGCTGATTCGAAGGAAGAAAGGCTGCCGGTTAGTACCAGGGCGCATCAGAGGGTGAGTATAGCAATATTTTTTATTTTAATTCTTTATTTTACACTTAAATATGGATTCCAATACTGATTTCCGATATTGCAAACATATCGAAACTCGGGATCGGAATTCCGATACCAGATTCAGAAGATCGCCGACTTCATGGCCGACCCCACACAGGGGTCGGGTTTCATGAAACCCGACTTTGCCAAAAGTCGGCGACTTCTGAAAATGGCCGACCCGTTTCGCTCAATCCTAGTGACAGAGGTTACCTCCGGTCACTAAGCTCTGTTCCCAGCTGAGCTAAACTGGGATCTCACAAAAGTCACCACAGCTCAGCCCTTCTGGGAACGGAGCTCAATGACTGAAGGTAACCTCTAAGACATCACCCCCGCTGCCGATGCTTGTCACATTAATGACATCCATGTGTGTTATGTGTATGCGCATGTGCGGGACATTTTATGGCCCGTACTGACATTAAACAATGGACATGTCAGTGTGTTTTTCCCATGGACATACAGTCCGTGGAAACACACTGACATGTGAACAGACCCATTCACTTCAATAGGCAAATAGCTCTCCATTCCTCCCGAGTCTCTTTGCATGGCTAAGTAGCAATGTACAGCCACATATGGGGTATTGCCACATTCAGCAGAAATTGTGGGACAAATGTTGTTGCCATTTTTACCTACTTCTTGTGTGAGAATGTAAAATCTTTGGCTAAAACTAAATTTTGGTGGTAAAAATGTAGTTATTTTGTTCTCACTGCCCAATGGTATAATATTCTGTGACACACAAATGGTGTCAATATGATCACTGCACCCCCAAATGAATTCATTGAGAGGTGTAGTTCGTAAAATGGAGTCACTTATAGGGGATTCTGTGGTTTTGGCACTTCATGGGCTCCCCCATTGAGTCATGGCACCTGCAAACCATAACAGTAAAATCTTGCGCTACTTCCCTTCTGAGCTCTGCCTTGTGCCCAAACAGTGGTTTATCCCGACATATGGGGTATCAGCATACTCAGAACAAGTTGCACAACAACTTTTGAGGTCTAATTTCAACTGTTAACCTTGGGAAAATAAAAAATTGGGGGCAAAAAGATCACTTTTGTTGAAAAACTATGATTGCTTATTTTTACGGCTCTACGGTATAAACTTCTGTGAAGCACAAGGGGGTTCAAAGTGCTCACAACACATCTAGATATGTTCCCTGGGGGGTCTAGTTTCCAAAATGGTTTCACTTGTGAGGGGATTAGACTGTTTAGACACATCAGGGGCTCTCCAAACGCCACATGGCATCCAATCTTAATTCCAGCCAGTTTTGAGTTGAAAAGGTAAAACTGCGCTCCTTCCCTTCCAAGTTCTGCCATGTGCCTAAAAAGTGGTTTACACCTACATATGGAGTATAAGCATAATCAGAGCAAATTGCACAACAACCTTTGGGGCCCAATTTCTCCTGTTGCTCTTGGTAAAATAAAAAAATGTTGTCTGAATTAAATTTTTTGTGAAAAAAGTTAAATGTTATTTTTTTTAAAAACATTCCAAAACGTTCTGTGAAGCACCTGAAGGATTAATAAACATCTTTAATGTCGTTTTGAGCACCTTGAGGAGTGCAGTTTTCAGAATGGTGTTTGCTCGTCCAGATGTCAGTGGTGAAATGCACCCTGGAAAACATACATTTTTTCAGGGAATGAATGAAGTCGTTGGTGACATGCTGGGGTAGCATATAGCACAGGCACAGGTTTTGTAATGAAGTAATGGTGACTGGATAACTGACACTGGGAGACTGCAACGACCATCACCTTTTTCAGCCAGAGGCAAACTGTACACTCATGACCTGTGAAGCTAGAGTTGTGGCAGAGGAAGCAGTGCTTGTTGTGGTTGCATCACTCTGTGTCTATGCAGGAAGGCACAACATAACCTACTTGTCTTCCTGCTCCTCCACCTCCTCTGCTGAGCTACTCAGCTGCATACCTCTGGGTTCACACCAGGTGGGATCTACAACCTGATCGTCTTCCTCTCTGTTCTCTCACTCGCGAGTCACACTTCTCATCTTCCTGTTTCCTGCCCTGACACCACAGTACTATCCGCGTACACCTCTGGTATCTGAGTTTCATCAGGATCACCTCAACCCCAGGCGTTTAACGTCTGGTGATGAGGGTCTGGATTCTGCTCTTACCCTACTTGGCCTCGCCCTAGATCAAACAAGAAATAATTTTGGACATCGTTTCAAATGCTTACCTTCTCTGAATTCTGTGAATCTTTGGAGCAAACCTCTGTTTCACATGGAATAGAATGTGTGAACATCTCTGCAAAATGGCCTAGCTGTAATTACTCACGGTGAGTTGGGCGTTTTGAAATTTGTGACGCGGGGGAAACAAGGGTTATTGGGGTGCGACCTCTGAGGATTGTACTGTGTGTTATGTGAAGGTGGAGGAAGAGGAGGAGAGGCCACTTATTACAGAGTTTTGCATCCCCTTGAACACATGCTCTTTCTGGCCCTTATCTATATTGCATACCGCTGTGTGGCTGCCAAAGAAAAGAAGTGAAATAGCTCGTCCAGTAACAGGTGTTGTCAGTCATCTTTGGATAGGACAAGATGGTGTTTGTTCAGTTGAGCTTTCATTAACATTAACACCTAACCCATGTACAAGTTGAACACCAAACCTTTTCCCCCTTCCACCACGACCTTGCATTTTCCACTCATATTATATGCACCCTTAACCTCTTTTAACCAGCTGTTTCACAGCCCTGGGCCCAGACTCGTCAATCTCCTTTTACTAAATTAATAATCAGTATTTATTGGCTGATATAGGGTGGCTAGACCACAGAATTAGCACAAAAGATTAACATATTGAAATGGGGACTGGTGGCTGGACCACACAATTAGCACAAAGGTTTTAGATGCTGAAATGTTGACTGGTGGCAGGATCACACAAACAGCACTAATCATTTTGATTATGAAATGAGGCCTGGTGCCTGCACCAGAGTATTATCCAAAACGATTTTTATTATGAAATAAGGTCTGGGGCCTGCACCAGAGTATTATCCAAAACAATTTTGGTTATGAAATGAGGTCTGGTGCCTGCACTACACTATTATCCCAAATGATTTTCATTGTGAAATGAGGTCTGATGCCTGCACCAGAGTATTATCCCAAACTTTCAATTATGAAATGAGGTATGGTGCCTGCTCGTGAATATTAGGCCAAACGATTAGGGTTATGAAATGAGACCTGGTGCCTGTAACACATTATTAGCTCAAAGGATTTATATGATGAAATGAGGTCTGGTACTTGCACCAGAGTATTATCCCAAATGATTTGGATTATGAAATGGGTTCTGGTACCTGCACCAGAGTATTATCTCAAATGATTTAAATTATGAAATGAGGTCTTGTGCTTGCACCTGAGTATTATCCCAAAGGATTTATATTATGAAATGAGGCCTATTGCCTGCACCAGATAATTATCCCAAATGATTTTGATTATAAAATGAGGCCTGGTGCCTGCACCAGGATATTATCACAAATGATTTTCATTATGAAATGAGGTCTGGTTTCTGCACCAGACTATTATTTCAAACTATTTTGATTATAAAAAGAGGCCGGGTGCCTGCATCAGAGTATTAGCCCTATGATTTTGATTAGGAAATGTGGCCTTCTGATTCCTCACTGCAACACAGTTTTATTCCAAACAATCTGGATTAGCAAATATGGCCTCCTGGCTGAACCCCTTAATTAGGTCTAAAGAGTTTTATGAGGAAATGTGGCCTTCTGATTCCTCACTGCAGCCCAGTTTTATCGCAAACTATTCGGATTAGCAAATTGAGCTCTTCTATTTCAGGGTCAGTTTGCTCTCTGGCAATGGATACTCTATACCCTGTAAGGCCTCTTTCGCGCTCATTGTTTTCAGTATGTGTGGTGACAGTTTTTACACGTACTGGAGACAATGACACACATAGACCCATTCAAATGAATGGGTCTGTGCACATATCTGTGTTTTTTCATGGACCGTGTGTCCATGTGACCCACACGTCGACATGTCCGTTTTTGTGCAGCTTCACAGATCACATGGACTCATGCAAGTCAATGAGTCCGTGTAAACACGTACCGCACATGGATGCCGTCCATGTGCCGCATCAGTTACCCCGGGACGGCCGCCGGGAAGAAGCGCTACAATAAGCGCTGTTCCCGGTGGCTGATGCTGAAGCTGGCTCTCATCATTCTTCCCTGCTCTGGCAGCAATTGATGCAAGCAGAGGAGAATAATGAGAATTATCTTAAAGACCGAACGATGACAGCAGGTGGGGGCTTTTGGGACTCTTACCCTCATCATCTGACACCTTCTGTGCTAGTAACGGTGACAGCAGGAGCAGATGATCACGGTATGTAATGTACAGCATATAAATCTTGTAAAGTGTTAATGAGTAATGGAGTATTGTATAGTGCAGAGCAAGCATAGGATTAGCTTTGAGATAGCATAAATATGGTTTATTTAGTAAGGGGTTTAACAACAGTGTAGAGCATAGGATAAGAACAATAGGTTTAATCTATAGGATAAGAAATAGTTAATCATAGAACTAGCCCAGTGGGGGGAGGTAGTGTTGATAAAATGGGGTATACTTCCTGATACAGGTGTAATGGGCTGCTAAAGGTTACATAGGCCAATCGTTCAAGGCAGTGGGAGGTTGTACTAATTTCTCTGATGGACATTCTGGTAACATCTGGAGCCTAGGGCTCGGGCCAGGTACCAAGGTGCTGGATTGAACTTCTGACATCTAAACTTTGGTGGATGTGGAATTATGTGGGGGGGGGGGGGGTGAGGGCAGGTGGCCTGTCCAGGGTGCACTGCTGAAATGGACAGGAAATCCCTGAGGCTGATGGAGTCAATGGCCTTAGGAGTAGTCCAAGATGAACGAGTGGCGGAGCTGAAAAGGTACTTTACTAAGGAAGGAATAAACATGAAATGATGTGCCCTATCCCACATGTCACCACCTGATGAACGTGAACTGACTAGTATACATTTTCCTATTGTAAAGAACTTGGTGCCTCCAGAATTGTGTGTGGCAGCTCCAGAGGATGGAAGCCTGGAGGCATTGGAGGCCTGGAATTTACAAGTGTGATGCACCACACTCGACATCCCTCTGAGACTGGGACGCTTGTCTGTAAAGTGCCAAAGTGTAACCAGACAGCAGGGTGGTTGTGACTACCGGTCTGCAGCACTTTACTTTGCCACTAGGGGAAGTCAGAAAACCAGCTATGTTCTGCCCATTCTAGCGAAGGTCAGGTTTCGTATCTAGCTTTAAAAAGGTTTAATACCATAGTTTTGGTTTTGCTGTGTTATAGCACCACCCAGTGGTGGTTAAATTTATTACCTGTGTTTTTCAGTAACTATTAGAGTGTTGCATTCTGGGATTCACCAAGGTATCATGGGAAGGGGAAACTCCATTTTCTCTCTGTGTATTTCCCTGGACACACGTGTTAATCTGCTGTTTTGAACTACCTCACTTACTTGCCATTCCGGTTAAGATTATCCGGTAAGACCATTATCCCTGTTCTTGCTATGTAAGGTTGTTCAGAGTGTGATTAACTGTATAGCAGCTAGTACACAGGAAATGTGATTTTTGGTTACCTGCTGTATGTAGTTATTATAGAAGTTGCATCATCCTGTATGCTTTCCCTGTTAGTTGCAGTCATGTTTTTATTTGCCCAATACTTATACAAATCATTTGTATTCTTATAGTTTTACCGCGCTCATGTTGACCAATAAACAAGTTAAACTACAGAGAATAGTCTGCTTATTTGGGAGACAGAAGTGGTTTATGCCGTATGTCGGATCACACACCGTATCAACGTGTATGAAGACAGAACAAGCTATGTAAGCAGCAACTGCATAAGGTTTAGATATTGAACCCTTTCATAAAACATCATGCACAACATTTTAAAGCTTGCTCTAGTGATGGTCATTAGGGTATATTATTCTATCCATATTCATCTTGTATATCATGTCACCATTTCAGGGTCTGACTATTGCTGCAATTTCATCAGAAAACAAATATACAGTTAGGTCCATATATATTTGGACAGAGACAACATTTTTCTAATTTTGGTTATAGACATTACCACAATGAATTTTAAACAAAACAATTCAGATGCAGTTGAAGTTCAGACTTTCAGCTTTCATTTGAGGGTATCCACATTAAAATTGGATGAAGGGTTTAGGAGTTTCAGCTCCTTAACATGTGCCACCCTGTTTTTAAAGGGACCAAAAGTAATTGGACAATTGAATCCAAAGCTATTTCATGGAAAGGTTTGAGCAATCCCTTCTTTATGTCATTCTCAATTAAGCAGATAAAAGGCCTGGAGTTGATCTGAGGTGTGGTGCTTGCATTTGGAAGATTTTGCTGTGAAGTAAACATGTGGTCAAAGGAGCTCTCCATGCAGGTGAAACAAGCCATCCTTATGCTGCGAAAACAGAAAAAACCCATCCGAGAAACTGCTACAATATTAGGAGTGGCAAAATCTACAATTTGGTACATCCTGAGAAAGAAAGAAAGAAAGAAAGCACTGGTGAACTCATCAATGCAAAAAGACCTGGGCGCCCACGGAAGACAACAGTGGTGGATGATCGCAGAATAATCTCCATGGTCAAGAGAAACCCCTTCACAACAGCCAACCAAGTGAACAACACTCTCCAGGAGGTCGGCATATCAATATCCAAATCTACCATAAAGAGAAGACTGCATGAAAGTAAATACAGAGGGTTCACTGCACGGTGCAAGCCACTCACAAGATTCAAGAATAAAAAGGCTAGACTGGACTATGCTAAAAACCATCTAAAAAAGCCAGCAAAGTTCTGGAAGAACTTTCTTTGGACAGATGAAACCAAGATCAACCTCTGCCAGAATGATGGAAAGAGAAAAGTATGGCGAAGGCGTGGTACAGCTCATGATCCAAAGCATACCACATCATCTGTAAAACCCGGCGGAGGCAGTGTGATGGCTTGGGCATGCATGGCTGCGAGTGGCACTGGGTCACTAGTGTTTATTGATGATGTGACACAGGACAGAAGCAGCCGAATGAATTCTGAGGTATTCAGAGACATACTACTGTGTGCTCAGATCCAGCCAAATGCAGCCAAACTGATTGGTCATCGTTTCATACTACAGATGGACAATGACCCAAAAGATAAAGACAAAGCAACCCAGGAGTTTATTAAAGCAAAGAAGTGGAATATTCTTGATTGGCCAAGTCAGTCACCTGATCTCAACCCAATTGAGCAGCATTTCACTTGTTAAAGACTACACTTCAGGTAGAAAGGCCCCAAAACAAACAGCAACTGAAAACCACCGCAGTGAACGCCTGGCAGAGCATCAAAAAGGAGGAAACTCGGCGTCTGGTGATGTCCATGAGTTCAAGACTTCAGGCAGTCATTGCCAACAAAGGGTTTTCAACCAAGTACTAAAAATGAACGTTTTATTTAAAATTATTGAATCTGTCCAATTACTTTTGGCCCCTTTAAAAACAGGGTGGCACATGTTAAGGAGCTGAAACTCCTAAACCCTTCATCCAATTTTAATGTGGATACCCTTAAATGAAAGCTGAAAGTCTGAACTTCAACTGCATCTGAATTGTTTTGTTTAAAACTCATTGTGGTAATGTCTATAAATAAAATTAGAAAAATGTTGTCTCTGTCCAAATATATATGGACCTAACTGTATAACTGCTATATAGTTTTATTACAATATAATTGTAATCATCACTTAAAAGGAAGCCCTCCTCCTATCAAAGTTTTTATCTTCTGCGTACCTGACCCCTGGAATCAGCAGCTGCAGTACCATGGACTGCCTAGAAGTGGCACCAGGCGGCTAACTGCAGCTCAATCCTAACTTCATCATCAGGAGCTCCAGAGAACACAAGGTAGGCTATGTTCACATTAGCGTCAAACGACGCTGCGTCGTCAACGCACGACAACGCATGCGTCATGCGCCCCTATCTTTATCATTGGGGATGCATGCGTTGCGTTGTTGTGCGTTTTCGGTAAAACGCACGACGCATGCGTCGTTTCACCGCACCTGGGTGGCGTCGGAGACGCTACCATGTTGCATTTTTCTAGCGTCCAAAAAACGCACGCGTCGCACTTGCGTCGCTCGTGCGTCGTCAATGCGTTCAATTTCCCATTGAAACCTATTGACAACGCACTTGCGTCGCGGGTGTGCGTCGTGCGTGCGTTGTGCGACGCATGCGTCGTTAGATAAAATGAAACAAAAAAGTGTCTAGACAGTGTCTAGACAGTGCAAACAGTGAGAAAAACATCCCCCATATATAAAGAAAATGTTGGATTGTTTGTCACTTCTGCTGCAGGCTACACAACAGACTAGACACACTACTACAATACTGTCTTTTCATCCGCTGTCCAGAGATGTAAGTATAGAATGATTCTCTGCATTTTCTACATGTTTTTTAAAATTATTTTTGCAAGTTGTGTATTATATTCTGCACTGTGGTTAAAGATATTGTGGTATTTTTAGTCTGGTTGTGATGTATGGCGTGGTATAGGATGGCGTTTCATTGTCTGCGGCCTTGATTATTGTTCTTTCCAGGATAGATTTTTCTTTTCCATTTTTTGGTTTGGTGGTGTTTTTTGTATTCAGTTGTGATGTTTTATTCTTGCGTTATATGATGGCGTTTAATAGTCTCCGGCCCTGTCGGTTTTATTTTTTAAATTATGGTAGTATAGAATGATTCTGCGCCCTGTTATTACATTTATTAATTTTTTATTGCAAGTTGTGTATTATGTTCAGCACTGTGGTTGTGTAAAGACATTGTTGTATGTTTCTGGTTGTGATGTATGGCGTTGTATGGCCTTTTATTGTCTCCGGCCCTGTCGGTTTTATTGTAAAGTATGGTGTGTTTTATTAATGTTTCTGCCCTTAATTTTTGGGGGTTGTTAATTTTTTCCTTTCAAAAATCTATTGTGTTTTTTGTGTTGCTCCATGCATACTGTACTTTTTTAAAAAAAAAAAACTCTTTTGGGATTACTACATAGGGTCTGTTGTAGATTAGTTTTCTTATCTTTAGGCTTTTGTACTCTGGCATTGGGTTGTCTCTGCCATTGTTTCTTTAATTTAATCAATGTGGCCGTGTTGTTTGCTCAGCGTTAGTTCAGTTGCAGTGCAATGTTCTTTGTGGTTTAAATGAATAATTTTTTTTTTTTTGTTTTTTTTATATATTGCTGGATTGTGCATAGGAGCATAGGATCAATGTTATTTTGTTCTTTATTTCAGAATTGCATTAGTCATGGCCAGCGGCAGCGATTCAAGCAACACCCCACCGCTGAGGAGTCCGGTGAGTACATGATCTACTATTGCTTACTATATTCGCTGTCATTTGTAGATGGGTCACTCAACTTTTTGGTAAACTATTTTGCAGGCTTCTTCAAGTGAGGAGGAGGACCAGGAGGAACAGAGGGAGCAGGGACCACGGGGCCAAGCTGTGGTTGCAGGACGGAGAGTAAGTTTTTCTTTCAAACCTATTCATTTTTTTTCTGTAATTTTTTTGTTTTTGCGGGTATGGGGGGTGGTGGGAGGGGGTGGTGGTGTTTGTGGTAGGTGGTGTTGGAGGAGGTAGGGACAATTATTTTTTTCTTGCAAACATTAATATTTTCTATTTATTCTAGGTTTCACAACGGGCCCTGGATGAACCATTGGCTATTGACATGATGGTGGCATCCATTGAAGCACGGGGCCCGTTGTGGGACAGCCGTGACCCCCGGCACGCGGACCAGGGCATATTGCGGCGTCTGTGGTTAGAGGTGGCACAATCGCTGTGGGATGGCTTCGACAGCGCTTCCCCCAAGGCCAAAGCTAGTTTCCGTAAGTATTTCCAAAATGCTGCTGTGACCCATCATGCCAGGATTACACAACCATCTGTGATGTCTTCTATTGGGATTGCACACGGTTGCGTAATCGTTTTCAATATATTATCTAAAACCTTTTTTATTTTTTATCTTTATACACAGTTAAACAATTGAGGACCAGATGGCGCTCCATGAAGGACCGCTTCAGGAGGGGCCTGAAAAAGGAGGGACAGACCCGTAGTGGTGCTGCCGCTTCAAGGACCTCGGTGTACAAGTACAACCGTATATTGCAGTTCTTGCGACCGGTCCTTGAAAGCAGAGAGTAAGTATAGTACCTATGCACACACCTAGTTTTTACAACATGCATATTCACCTACTATATTCCAGGCACGTAGCTTATTGCCCAGCCATTTATTTTGGCAAGTACAAAGTATAGAAATGAAGAAAAAAAGGCAAGTTCACCGAGGCGTGAAACATAAAAAATACATACTTCTATCCTCTTCAATCATAAGCAGAGGATGAAACATCAGCACAATACAATAGACACTATCTACGCGTTTCAGGAGACAGGGAACATCAGACCTGAAACGCGTAGATAGTGTTTTTATTGTATTGTGCAGATGTTTCATCCTCTGCTTCTGATTGAAGTGAATAAAGTATTTTGTTTTTACTTTTCACGCCTCGTTGACCTCGAATTTTTTATTCATTTCTGGTCTTCTCACACTTGACACAGCGGCTCCGTGCTCTGAGCCTTCTGGGATGACTACAATGGTGAGCTTGACTTACTAGCAATTTCCTTGAAATCTGAAGTATACAGAACACAGAAAGATAGTAGATTGGCCATGCCCAGCCAATATTTCATAGTGGAGTAGTATAGTGGCTATCCAGGTGTATCCCAGATTTTTTATACACAAAAAAGTAAAATATAATAGATACGGCATACATTCCACTGCAAAGCAGGTTATGTTCCCATGGTTGCTCAGCTCGCAGGACCTGTGATGACGTCTCGGTCACATGACCGTGACGTCATGGCAGTTCCAACGTAAGCATAATTGTCTGGCGAAACCGCAACCATGGGTGACTATTTTGAATAAATAAATGAATTTTTTTTTAATATTGATGGTGCATATGCAGTGTCAATATTAAAAATAGGTTAATATTAATGGCGGCAATGGATACCTGGCGGTAAAGTTTATTAATGACGCATGTGAAATGTGATATTTAGTATACTAATGGTTTCCTTATGTTTTCACAGAACACACAGCAGCACCCGCGAGACTGTCCGACCCTCTGGAGCGGTCCTTTGTGAAGCGCCATCTGAACTGTCGCAGCCATCCCACAGCGAGAGCAGGTCTGCACCACCACAATCTGGCGAACCGGCAGCCGGTCCATCAGATGTTCCCCTGGCCGAGGCCTCTGTCGCTCCTTCCTTCGGGTCTTCCCGACAGCGTCAGCGGGCCTCGGACAGGGCGGTCATGCCCGAATTTTTACATTTGAGCACCGTATTTCTGAATGGTTTCAAGGCGCTGTGCGATGTCCAATATCGAACGGCGTCTTGAAAACATCGAAACAGATCTCTCGAGGCCGGCCAAACATTTTTTTAATGCCATTCACAACGGCATGGTTGAACATCTTACGCCGGAACTTCAGATTTCGGTCATGCAGGGCTGCAACAATGTATATGTCACTGCTCTGCAGCAGGCTCGGGTCATGCAGTCGGCGACAAATGTGCCCGCAGTACCATCGCTGGAGCCATGACTCCGACTCCTGCTGCAGAGCACCACCACAGAGCTCCGCGTGCCGAGGGCCACCGCCACCGCCACCACAGAACAGAGCCCCAAAGTTCAGAGCATGACAGGCCTTCAAGGGCACACAGACGGGAGGCCGACCCACACCCAGAGGGAGAGAGGAGGAAGAAAAAGAAGAAGACGACGACGACAAGCACTACGACCTTGGCTATGGCTGCTCCCCAAACTACCACCAGAACACAGCCTGGGTCGACCCGGAGCACACCAAGTACCCAGGCTGGGTCTACACGGAGTACACCCAGTACCCAGCCTGAGTCTCCAAGGAGTACACCATCTACACAGCCTGGGTCGACCCGGAGCCGGAGTAGCCAGCCAAGGACACTGGTCGTCCCTCCTCCTCCCTCACCTCCTGCTTTGGCAGTCTCGCCACCATCAACTGCCTGGATTGATGTCGGCATCCCGTCTAGTGTGATAGAGTATGCTGCTTCCTCCCCCTCGTCCTCCTCCTCGTTCTCCTCAACACCCCCAAAAAGTGGGGGATATCAATCCCCTTTAATAGCAGATGTAGATACCCCCTAATTACATTTTCCCATTTTTTATTTTGTGTCCCTAAATAAAAATGTTATTTTTTAAAAAAAAAATGTGTTTTTATTGTCTCAAATAAAGTTTGCACCAAATCACACCTTGCGCCGTATACACAAATCTTGTCTTTGTAACACCTGATGTGCAATGTCTGACAATATGTTATCAATTTTTTTTTTCATTGTTTTATAGGGCTGACGCTCAGTGTACTATCAGATGTTACAAACACAAACAGCATTGCTCAATATGTCAAGTTTAAAATGTACCATCACACAACGATTTCAGTATAGATAAAGTTGGTTTTTGTGTGTAACCAACGTTATCTTTTCTGAAATCGTAAAACGATTGAGCACCTGCTGTGAGATTTTTGGTGTCAGCGAATGATTTGGAATTTTTTGGGGTAACTGATCACACGCTGTCATTGTTGGATCGGTGAGTTAGACACCGATCCAGCGATGTCTTTGTTTTAAACAAGGGAATATTGGGTTAGTAGCGCAGTGTTTTAAACACTCAAATAAAAAGTGAACAATACCCCACAAATATAAAAAGGTGTCAACCACGTCCCTCGCCGTCATCTTTCCGCACTGACACTGTGATTCCCGCCCGTAAAGCTGAGCACACCGTTGACTTAATAATAAACGCTGTGCTGTGCTTTAGGGCTGGCACAGTACGGGAAGCTGACGGCGATGGACGTGTCACACACCGGAATATAATGTTTTTTTGTATTTTTTAACATTACATTTACAATGGTAAACATCGTGAGTGCGGCCATGCGCTTCATAACATTACCCAGATTACACGGGACTTGCTCTTTTTTGGTCGCTGGAGAGCTGTCTGTGTGACAGCTCTCCAGCAACCAGCGACAACTAAACAACGATCTTGGTCCAGTCGTATCACTGGTCGGTATCGTTGGATAATAGTTTTATTAATGTACCTTAAGAATATTGGTCAGGTGAGGTGGAAGCAATGTTCACAGTGTCGCCACTATTTGACTCTGGACGTATTCTAGCATCCTGAGTACAATAGTGTTAACTCTGTAGAGTTTTGCAAACATGATCGTCTCCCTCCTTGTCAAGCCAGGTTCCATATGAAAATAGTCTGCAGGATTAAAAATGGTTGACAAGGTGGGAACCGATCATGTTATTCGTTCAAAACTATGGTACACACGGCTGAAAAATTTATTTGTTTTGTCACAGTCCATTTGGGTACTGGTGCTCACATAAATTTTGTGGGACACACATTACTTTCACTAAAAATGGATTTTACAATTCTATTACTATGGAAAAACATATGGGAGATTTTTTTTGTGAAAACGGAAAGGCACAAGAACTTTATTTCAAAACACAACGCATTAGACAATCAGGGGACATAACAATAACCAAACATAGGATGGTTAAATGACATGGACTCCACAGTGTTTACATGACATCATAATAACAAGATGAATTAAACCATTTGATCTTGCCATGAAACACGCCCAACATCAGAAACAAAGTATGCAGCAAATTGGTCCCTCATATGAGCAATCTCCACAGTTGTCCGCAGAGGATGATCTTGATAATCAGGCAATGGATTTGGTATGGGTTAATCGAGTTCCATGTTGACTCTCTCTTTATCAATAATAAAATTGTGGAGAACCACACACGCCTTCACCACCTCATCCACTGTCTCAATTTTCAAATTTATGACGGATCCTAAGATACGCCATTTGGAGACCAGGATGCCAAAGGCGCACTCAACAGTTCTTCTGGCCCTGGACAGTCTATAATTAAAAATAGTTTTGGTGCGGTCCAACCCCCGACTGGAGTACGGTTTAAGTAGGTTGCCACTCATTTGAAAAGCCTCATCCCCAACCACAACAAATGGCAGGGCCGGGCCTTCGGTGTTGGGAAGAGGTCGTGGCTGGGGGAAATTAAAATTGTTCTCGTATAATCTTCGGCCCATGTCTGACTCCTTAACTGTCCGTGAATCATTTGCACGGCCAAACGCTCCAATGTCCACAGCGAGAAACCTGCAGTCCGCACCTGCAATTGCCATAAGCACGGTGGAAAAGTATTTTTTATAATTAAAAAAAAAGAGATCCACTTCTTGAAGGCTTGGTAATCCTAATGTGCTTCCCATCCACGGCTCCAATACAGTTAGGGAAAGAACACACTTGTTCGAATTTTTGGGCGTTGGCCTGCCATATTTCTGTTGTAGGGATGGGTAAAAATTCCTCCCGGAGGTTGTCCCACAATGCGCGGCATGTGTCGGCAATAATACCAGACAGTGTGGAGACTCCAATACGAAACTGGAAATGCAGTGATCTCAAGGTCTCTCCGGTAGCAAGGAAACTGACAAGAAGAAAAAGAAATAAATGTAATTAATTACATTGTTATGAAAGAATTTTTCATTTTTAATTACAATCCCCCACCCCACAAAACAAAAACACGTTACTTTAAAAAATGGCAAGAACATATAAATCCTTCACATTCCATTACGTACCGTAGAGTCACCAGCAGACGTTCCTCGGGGGAAATCGATTTACGGAGCTGCGTGTCCTGCCTGGAAATGCTTCCTTCCACCAGACGCAGCAGATATCGGAAGCTGTTTTGAGACATCCTGGTGTACTCGAAGTATTTCTCCTGGTTGTGATTTAACTCGCCAAACAGACAATGGTAGGCTCCACGACTCTCTCGGACTTCCACTATAGGGTGTAGCCAAAAACGCCAACGACTCCTTCTCCGTAGTTTGTCTCTTTTCCTCTGTTCATGACAGGCAATAGCATAGGCAATAGCAAGGGCTAATTCCAGCTCAAAATTGAGGTAGACACTCTCCATGGAACGATCCATCTTGATGCTCTATGGTTGGAAATAATCTATGCCGGGGTATATATACCACTATTACATTAATACCCACCCTCATCTACCCATTGGTGGCATTATCGATTGTCTAGACACTAGACCCACCCTCTTCTATTCATTGGTGGTGTTATCTAGTGTCTAGACACTAAATTGTGTGTAAAGATATAATCATTGTTTGACAACGCATGCGTCGTAAAACGCTGCGTATTTTGTAAAAACGCAACAAAAACGCACAAAAAACGCTGCATTTTACGACGCATCCGTCTGACGCTTGCGTCAAAAAAGGTGCGTTTTTGCGTGCGTTTCCGATCCGTCGTGCGTAGCGTCATGCGACGCTGCGTCGCCGACGCAAATGTGAACGTAGCCTTAGCCACTTGTAGAAAAAAATGAATAACTAGAGAAGATTGTTATTGTGTAGATTGGTGCAGACACTTGAAGAAAATATGCACAAAAAATACAATATTTACACTGTGTATGAACACGGCTTTACACACATAAAAAGGAAGACCTCATGAGATGAAGCTTACAGAAAAATTAACACATTATGGCTACTATACTTATGAATGAATGAACAAAAAATAAATCCTAATATGAGTCCTCTCTTAGACCGAAATCTATCTCTCTGAGAGAAATTCGCTATGAGTTGGTGGCTCTAGGTTAGCACCTATTGACACTTATTTTATGTTTGGATGTGACGGTCAGTTTTTTAAATTTGTATTCATTAGTTTTCTGACTCTGCCTTTTAGCTACAGGTGTTTTAAATCACAGCAGGACCACTACCCCTCCACAGAGAGATAGATTTCAGTCTAAGGGTACCGTCACACTATACGATTTACCAACGATCACGACCAGCGATACGACCTGGCTGTGATCGTTGGTAAAAGTCGTAGTCGCTGGAGAGCTGTCACACAGACAGCTCTCCAGCGACCAACGATGCCGAGGTTAAGCGCAGGACCGCGCTTAGTAACCCGATGTTTACCCTGATTACCAGCGTAAAAAAAAACAAACAGTACATACTTACATTCCGGTGTCTGTCCCTTGCCGTCTGCTTCCCGCACTCACTGACTGCCGGCCGTAAAGTGAAAGAACAGCACAGCGGTGACGTCACCGCTGTGCTCTGCTTTCACTTTACGGCCGGCAGTCAGTGAGTGCGGGAAGCAGACGGCAAGGGACCTGACGGACACCGGAATGTAAGTATGTAGTGTTTGTTTTTTTTACATTTACGCTGGTAACCAGGGTAAACATCGGGTTACTAAGCGTGGTCCTGCGCTTAGTAACCCGATGTTTACCCTGGTTACAAGCGAACGCTTCGCTAGATCGGTGTCACACACACCGATCTAGCTATGACAGCGGGAGATCCAGTGACAAAAGAAAGTTCCAAACGATCTGCTACGACATACGATTCTCAGCAGGATCCCTGATCGCTGCTGCGTGTCAGACACAGCGATATCGTAACGATATCGCTGGAACGTCACGAATCGTACCGTCGTAGCGACAAAAGTGCCACTGTGTGACGGTACCCTAAGAGAAGACTCATATTATGTTCACATACAGATGAAGACTTTATTTTAAGAGAGGAATGGCATTGATAGGTCCTGGAAATGAGAAATGCCTTAACGTGGCTTCCAGGTACACATGAATTGGCCAATGTATGTGCTAATCTTTCTCAATTTTTCATATTTTTAGTGGAGTATTGAAATTAAATTTTCATATTTCATATTTGCATGCTATGGCGCTATAGAGTGCTGCCTTTTTTGTTTGAGTGTATATGAGTTGGTGACTCCAGGTTAGCACCTGTTCACACTTAGTCTATATTTGGATGTGACGGTCAGTTTTTTTTAATTTGTATTCATTAGCTTTCTGAGCATTCTAGTGCAGTATTGTAATTAAATTTTTGTATTTCATAGTTCCATGCTACAGAGTGCTGCCTTTCTTGTTTGAGTACATATAAAGGTATACAAGTAAGACTAGACTAACATTTCTATTACCTGTATGCCCATAGCAATAGCTGAAAAGTGTCCTAGAGGCTGACAGATTTAATTTAAGTAGACACTAGTGATGGGTGAGTGTGCTAGGCACCGCTTGATACTCAATCGAGCAACCGAGCATTGAGCAGTGCCGAGTATCACGTGGTGCTCTGGTTCCTCTAAGAAGCTTATTTCAATCATCTGAGCCATGAACCAAACTGCAGCGGGGAATTTTCCTGCTCGGGGGGCAGAGACTCCTCTGTTAGCCGGACTCTTTGTGAGCTGTAGAACTCCGGAGAGAGAGAGATACTCCGGAAAAATGCTCGAGTTCACATTCACTTACATTCTGCTTTCTACTTGAGTCGAGCATCTGACGTGCTCAATTCGAGCATTTCAGTGGTCGATCAACACTAGTAGGCAAGATCCTCTCTTCTTTTAACTACTTCAATGCATCTTGAATATATTTTTCTTCTCCTAACCCTGCCGATTGTGTTATATCTGCTTTGATGTCAAATTGCAAAATTAAAATAAAAAAATTTATTTTGGACATTCCTCATCTATATTTCGAACAGCAATAATTAAAGAACATCTAATTCTGTCTTGCCTTGGCTGTCAATTTCTTAAATTTAATATGCAAGCTTTGACTGCACTGCATCTAAAATGTGTGAAACTTGTATTTTTAGTAGAGAATTAATATGTATCTTGTCATAGACGTGCGAAGCTGTCATTCTGTGCACCCGGCCACTCGTTATCTGTTTATTATAAAACACCGCATATCACACCAAATATTTAATAATGACATTTCTCATTGCAGCTGATGTCTGCAGAAATGTTAGCGTGCGGAATTGTGAACCCTGTTTTTGATCTTTACATGTCATTACGTTAGGTAAATATTTTGTCTGAGTGATAGTTGTGTGATATTCGGTGGAAAATTGCAGGGAGACATATAAATAAAAAATCTGAATTGTGAACAAACATAGATACTCAAGATGAGAACATAGTTTTGCCTCTTTACAGGTCACTAGTGCGGCCACACTAAGACACTGGGTACAATTTTGGGTTCTGTTGTATAAGAAGGAGATGGCTGAACTAAAGCAGCTGCAGAGAAGAGTAGCCAAGGTTATTAAGGCTGCTTTCACACATCAGGTTTTTTGCTTCAGGCACAATCCGGCAATTTTTGTAAAAAAGGGATCCGTTTTTTTTACGCCGGATCCGTTTTTTTCCCATAGAGTTGTATTAGCGCCGGATTGTGCCTGATGGCCACACGTTTCATACTTTTTTTTTGCCAGATCCATCCAAATAGTCTTTTCCGGCGGACGGACAAAACGTCCACTGCAAAGTTTTTTTGTCCGGTGGAAAAAAACGCACAGTGACGGAATCGGGCAAAAACAGATGAAATGGAGGTGTGAAAGAAGAATCCGGTGTTTTCACAGTATTATCTATGCAAATCATTGAGATGTTCCGTTCTGGGGTCTCACTCTCTCTCTCTCTCTTTCTCCTCTTTTCCCGAAACCAGGAACACAAAAAATACATGCGCATTAAGGTACAACGGATCCGGCTAAAAAACGGATCCGGCACATCAGTTTTTCGTAAAAAAAAGTCAGATCCGTTTTTTACAACATTAGCCGGATTTTTTAAAAAAATCGCCCCCTGAGGAAGCTGTTGTGAAACGCGCGTAGGGGCGCGTGGGTATCCCCATGGACGGGAACATAGGCAAGGTCCACGTATGGTCTTGGGTATTTTCTACTGCATAGCCACTGTGCTGTTTAATATGGAGGGATCCATTTACCCGTGACTTAGGAAATTGTATCAGCTAGCCTTTGTTACTTAATGCACTGGGCATTTTATGGCTCTTGTTTCAGTGTGTGACTCACACATGGAATAGTGGCTTTGTGTTCTTGTCCGGGGGGTGCCATCACTTAAGGTGCACCATTAACCCTTTATTTTTGCTCTGTGTGGTATATTGTTTCGATATGCAATTTTAAATGGAATTTAATAAAATTTGATATATTTTTATATACTTTGGTTGTTTGCTCCAATTTTTTTGTTGTTTTGAGAAGTATAGGAGCTCCAGACGATACCATTCATCTTGGTTCCGGGCACGTTTTCTGGGCCTGTTGTGTGGTATCATAATATGATATCTGTATTTGAGATATTGTTTCTATTAGCCGGATTTAGCCTGACACAAAAAACCTGATGTGTGAAAGTAGCCTAAGGGAGAGATTGACTGCGGAAGATGGGTCATCGGACTTGGAGTTATTCAATTTGGAAAAATGAATGCCTTTGGGCGATTTTATTACAGTGCACAAATTACAGAGATCTGTATAACGATCTTTTTACACCTAAGCCTGTAGCTGTGACAAGCGATACCCTCTTAATATTTACTGTAAGAGCAGTGAGACTATGGATTCTTTACTGTACGAGCAGGCAGATTGTGGATTCTTTTCTGTACAAGCATGGAGATTATGGAACTCTCTGCCACATGATGTTGTAATGGTTGATTCACTAAAATAAAGTTCTATAAGTGCCTGAATGCCATTCTCAATAAAACTAAAATTACAGGTCATGGCTTCTAGCTTGTGTAACCAGACATAAACCCAGGAAACTAGACTGATTGCCATATGTGAACTCAGAAAGGAATTTTTCTCCTAACATGGGGCAATTAGCATCTGTGTTACGTTATGTGACTTATAAGCCGTGAGGCTGGGTAGTCAAGCAGTCTGAGTTTAAAAGCAAAGAGAGTACATCATAGACCGAGGGGTGAAACTAAGGCCTAGTCAGGTAAAAGTCAAAGGTCAGAATAACAAGAAGGTAGCGGATCACGACAAAAGGGCTAGGCAAAAGGATGGTCAAGACAAATCCAAGCAGCAAAGATCAGAATACAAAACTAGAGTCAGCTAAATAATCAGGTTATTACTCAGAATGGGAGAAACATGGAGGAAGTCCCGGCATGCACTGGCCCTGATTGTACAGCTAAACTGTCACTCGGGACACTGACAGTTAAGCACATCCAAGCTTAGAATTGGACACTTGAGCTGTTAGTTACCATACCAATAGCTCAGCACTCCTCTGCCCTGGATTGGACGGCGGAACAGTCATTCACTGAGTCTAGACACACCTATAGGCATAATCATGAAAATTTGCCCCATGGAGTTTTTTACTTCTTCTGGATCAACATGTTAAGGTCACAGTTTGAACTCGATGGACTTGTGTCTGCCTTCAACCTTAAAAACTATGAAACTACAGTATAAATCTGGTTATGTAAGGGGGTGCGTTATGTCATTGCATTATTCTTGCCCGTCCCGGTACAGTATGTTATAATGTATTGTATAATGTTATGTTTTACTTTTGACTACTGCTTTTGGGTCTGTGCCATAATGTACATATTTATTACTGTTGCTTTGTATAAGAAGATGTTCATTGTTTATCATAGGGAAACCGTAGTACCCTGTTTGGCCCACAAGATGGGGATATAGTGATGCGCAGAGTTTAAATAGTTAATGTAGGAGGGGCTATCTGTGGTTAAGCCAATGAGCATCTGGCATTTTTGTCAGTTGGGCCAGGGAGCCCTGACAGGGCAGTCAGCCCCGTAACGTTTTTTAAGACAGGAGCCCAGCCATTTAGGGCCTGAGGGCCACAGATGTGAGCACAGATTACAGCAGTGCAGAATATAACAGCGCAGATGGTAGCGAGACAGCTAACAGCAGTACAAGAACACAGGTCGCTCATTATGTGGCAGCTTGCTATGTGGACAGGTGCCCTTTTTTGGGGGGCGAAGAGGACAGGAGAGTATCTGGGTGTGGTGAAGCTGGATAGAGAGGACGTTGTGATGCTGAACATAGTAACATAGTAACATAGTTAGTAAGGCCGAAAAAAGACATTTGTCCATCCAGTTCAGCCTATATTCCGTCATAATAAATCCCCAGATCTACGTCCTTTTACAGAACCTAATAATTGTATGATACAATATTGTTCTGCTCCAGGAAGACATCCAGGCCTCTCTTGAACCCCTCGACTGAGTTCGCCATCACCACCTCCTCAGGCAAGCAATTCCAGATTCTCACTGCCCTAACAGATTCTCAGGATGGGACGACCCGGGTACATGCTGAAGGAGGACAGGGAAAGCACAGGAAAAGTGACGGAGGCAAACTGTGTGGTACCCGAAGTGCATGCTGTAATTGATTTGAATGGGCTGAGAACAGACAACAGTAAAGTTACTTGTTTAAAGGTGGAAATGGACTGTGTCTCTGTTTGTGAACTAGTAGTAGCCCTAATGAATTGGAGCATGAAGCAACAGGTATGCTGAAAGAGAACTGTGAACTGCATGTGATGGGAGACCAGGGCGCATTGGAGCCGTTTACCTCAGCCAT
Source organism: Ranitomeya imitator (assembly GCF_032444005.1). Lineage (NCBI taxonomy): Eukaryota > Metazoa > Chordata > Amphibia > Anura > Dendrobatidae > Ranitomeya > Ranitomeya imitator. The sequence goes on along the minus strand of NC_091284.1, from coordinate 790,050,309 downwards.
GACTGTGGCCCTGGCGCTCCCTCACAGTTACACCAAGATTATAACTTATAATTAACTATCCATGGAATAATATCTTGAAAATTGTTCGGGAAACTACAATTCTGGACTATTTTCAAATATACCAGATAGACTTCCTCTTAATCCCTTTTCCCTTTCCCCCTGATAAATGGGTACCACATCCAAGGAAAGCAGCAGTCAAGCAAATTAGCCACTTCTCTACTGAGTCAGCAGTTGATTTTGCAAGACACGATAGCCATCCATGACAATTTTGAGGCTCTGTAATTTAAATGAGTAGTTTAATCTTTTAGTGAGCATCTATTAGAGGGCAAATCTGGTGTCAGCATCCAGGGTAAATGCAGTTTCAGTGGCATACAGTAAAGTCTCCCACCACTAACGCGCACACACGGATGGTACAGTGAAACTGGGAATGGTTCAAGATTCAAAGAAGCTTTATTGGCAGGACCAAATACACATCAGTTTTGCCAAAGCAAGTGTATAAATGGTCATTAAATGAGTTAATTTTGCCTGCACGGTGGCTCGGTGGTTAGCCAGAAAAAAAGAGACCTACATTGGTGGAAAGAATTATGGCTCTTCAAGGGCAGGAATAAAAAATTGTAAATACCTTCCACATCTTGCAGACCAGTCGAAGGATTAAAAAAGAAATAATTAATTCAGTTTACCTCGCAATTGCACCTCTTTATACTTTGTGCTATGAGGACCTATGATTTCTCTTTATTAATCCGTTTAACAGATAACTTTCTAAAAAAAAACTTGAGACTTTAGGAATTGGAAGCGCTCCATTACTTCTCAGCGTCTGTCTTCAGTAAAACCTATCATCATGAGGCGGTGAAACCTGTATAGAAAGTCAACACTTGCTTCTCACAAACAAGATAGGAACGCGGTCTGGTGAATATTGATTTCTTGTAAAAAGTTACATACGAAGCAAAAGTTTGCTCAGATCTAATTAAGAAGTGATGATAAATTCTTGAGAAACATCATTAATTTTCTCAGAGATAATTATTTTCTTTATTTATAACCGAAAAATTATGTAAAATTATGTTTTCCTAGCGATGTATCATGTGTGAAGCAAAAGAAATAACGTCGGAAGCAAAGTCTTACATTCACAAACTTTTGAAAATCTTTACTGTATTGAACAATACTCGTTTGTTAGTTGTCGTAAAATAAAATTATAACTTAAAAGACCTCTGTCAGGGCTGGTTTATGAGAGTGGCGGTGACGGTGAATTTGGTTCTGTTCTATCACTTCTTGGGAGGGACTATTTATACTCACCTTGCACCTGTACCTTTGCTGGCTATATTTCAAGACAGATGGTATTTGGAGATCCAGCTCCTCGGCTAGGGATTATTTTAATTGACTAATCTCTGTTGCTTTTTCTATGGTTTGTTTGTGTATCTTCCTACCCAGTACCCTTTCCTTTATGTTTGAGGTCAGGATGGGGTCTGGAAGGTTTTCCAACGTATTCCATTTAGACTGTAATTCTTATTTTCTTTCATCTTTCCTGTGTGTCTGAATATGTTCATATATAAATAAAACTTGGCAGTCAACTTAACGAGAGAATCCAAAGGAAATGTTTATTGCAGTCTGCCCAAGATTGACAAGAGACGTTTCGATCCTGCAAGAACCTTCGTCAGTCCGACTGCATAAAGGAGGGGGTATACTGAAGGTGAGTATGTAGTGGATCTGAGCTGCAGGCCTGAAATATTAGACTAGTAGGTAAAATGAGGTATAGGTCCTATAAAAAAGTTCTAAAGAAGACAAGGGATAGCTGTGGTCCTGCTTGCACCAATGCGGCGTCCACCACTAGTTGGATCCATCTCTCGTTAAGTTGAGTGCCAAGTTTTATTTATATATTCACTGGCCTGGGAACCTACTTGTGCACCACTTGCACAGCTGTGCTACGTTTCACACCGCACTTGAATATGTTCATAGGCCTGTGCCTTTTTCTCAGATTTTTGTGTATCTCGCTTGATAGTTATTATTGTTCTAGACATACACATTGTTTATAGGGAGGTTACAGTTAAGGTCTTTTAGGATAAATTGACGTTGAGTGGGAGCATCATTGCATATACCTGGGGTGCCATCCTTCATAGTCAGGTTAGGGACTTTCCTAGACTTAACAGGAATCCAGGTGCTTGTCTCTGCTGGTTTATATGAAACCCATGTGAGTGTGCTTATTCAATCATAACAGAAAGTCAGCGAGTCTGGCTTCCTCCACCCACTTATCAAGAAAGCCTGTGAGTCCTGCTCCCTCCATCCACTTATAAAGAAAAACTGTGAGCCTGGCTTCCTCCACCCACTTATCAAGAAAGCCTGTGAGTCCTGCTCCCTCCATCCACTTATAGAGAAAAACTGCGAGTCTGGCTTCCTCCACCCACTTATCAAGAAAGCCTGTGAGTCCTGCTCCCTCCATCCACTTATAAGGAAAAACTGCGAGTCTGGCTTCCTCCACCCACTTATCAAGAAAGCCTGTGAGTCCTGCTCCCTCCATCCACTTATAAAGAAAAACTGCGAGTCTGGCTTCCCCCACCCACTTATAAAGGAAGTCTGTAAGTCCTGCTTTCCTTATTCACTTATAAATAAAGAGTGAGTCCTGCCTACTTATAAAGAAAGTCTGTAAGTCTGGCTTCCCCCACCCACTTATAATGAAAGTCTGTGAGTCCTGCTCTCACTGCCCACTTATAAAGAAAGTATGTAAATCTTACTTTCTCTGCCTACTTCATAACAAGGCCAGGGTCACACTTGCAACTGCAATGTGAGAAACTCACGCAAGTATCTTGAATCAATGTCCGGCACTGCCGCTGGCGGTTTGGGCCGCAGTGTTCAGCTGCATAGAAATACATGCAGCCGCACACTCGAATGCCAGCAGCAGTTTCGGGTATTGATGCGAGAGACTCGAAGTTGCAAGTCTGACACTGGCCTAAGCCTGTAAGTTCTGTATTTCCCTACCCATTTAAAAATAAGACATTGAGTCCTGCTTGAAGAAGTCACGTCACTAATATAAATTTGGCCATATTTGTTCTTATTTTATTACCGCTGCTCCCCTTAGTATTGTGTTTTTTGTATTTTTTAAACCTACCATGCATTTCCAAAGATACGGACCTTTTAATTTTGTGTTATGTTTTATGCTTTTCTCAAAGTGGGCGCGGCTCATGACATTCTCTGGGAGCCTGTCTTTAGGCAGCTCTACATTATTATTCTGTGAGCACCGCACTCCCTCGTAAAGAGCATAAAATTTAGTACACAGTAGAAAGGTCTATATCTTTGGAATCGTATGATCTATTTTAAAAATACAAAAATGTAATTCTCATAGGAGCAGCGGGAATAAAATAATGGGAAATAATTTACAATTTTTTTACCTAGTGCCTGAAAGACTTTCTATATTTCCATTACGCAATTTTGACAAGATGCTTTGCTTCACTGTAATATGATGTGTTATAAATTAAAAAATGTGAAATTTATTTTTATTCCAAGATATATTAATTCAGATGTACTTTGTTCACAGGGCCGCCATCAGGGCATTACAGCCGTGACTCGCATATGGGGCCCGGTGGGCAGAGGGGGCCCGCATCGGGCCCCGTCTCATCTGCTCACCGGGCCCCCCCTGCAGGCACTGCGGCACGCTATTGACGTGCGGGCCCGCGCCCGCACGTCAATAGTTAACAGCCGCCAGCCAGTCGGAGGCTGGCAGCTGAGTAGGGCTGCAGTGCGCACTCGCCGGCGTCTGATGTCATTGTCAGCCGCCGGGCCCGGCGAGTGTGTTTTCACCTGTGTGGAGCCTGGTGGGAGCTTCGCCCGGCAATGGAGCACAGCCAGGTAAGAACGCGTGTTTTTTTTTTCTTTGAGAGCGGCGATCCAGGGGGGCCCGGGGCAGAATGCAGGACACGGGGGAAGTATGCTGGTGGACACACACTGGGGCAGAATGCTGGTGGACACACACTGGGGCAGAATGCTGGTGGACACACACTGGGGCAGAATGCTGGTGGACACACTGGGGCAGAATGCTGGTGGACACACACTGGGGCAGAATGCTGGTGGACACACTGGGGCAGAATGCTGGTGGACACACTGGGGCAGAATACTGGTGGACACACTGGGGCAGAATGCTGGTGGACACACACTGGGGTAGAATGCTGGTGGATACACACTGGGGCAGAATGCTGGTGGACACACACTGGGACAGAATGCTGGTGGACACACACTGGGGCAGAATGCTGGTGGACACACTGGGGCAGAATGCTGGTGGACACACTGGGGCAGAATGCTGGTGGACACACACTGGGGCAGAATGCTGGTGGACACACACTGGGGCAGAATGCTGGTGGACACACTGGAGCAGAATGCTGGTGGACACACACTGGGGCAGAATGCTGGTGGACACACACTGGGGCAGAATGCTGGTGGACACACACTGGGGCAGAATGCTGGTGGACACACACTGGGGCAGAATGCTGGTGGACACACACTGGGGCAGAATGCTGGTGGACACACACTGGGGCAGAATGCTGGTGGACACACACTGGGGCAGAATGCTGGTGGACACACACTGGGGCAGAATGCTGGTGGACACACACTGGGGCAGAATGCTGGTGGACACACACTGGGGCAGAATGCTGGTGGATACACACTGGGGCAGAATGCTGGTGGACACACACTGGGGCAGGATGCTGGTGGACACACTGGGGCAGAATGCTGGTGGACACACACTGGGGCAGAATGCTGGTGGGCACACACTGGGGCAGAATGCTGGTGGACACACTGGGGCAGAATGCTGGTGGACACACTGGGGCAGAATGCTGGTGGACACACACTGGGGCAGAATGCTGGTGGACACACACTGGGGCAGAATGCTGGTGGACACAAACTGGGGCAGAATGCTGGTGGACACACACTGGGGCAGAATGTTGGAGAACACACACTGGGGCAGAATGCTGGTGGACACACACTGGGGCAGAATGCTGGTGGACACACACTGGGGCAGAATGCTGGTGGACACACACTGGGGCAGAATGCTGGTGGATACACACTGGGGCAGAATGCTGGTGGACACACACTGGGGCAGGATGCTGGTGGACACACTGGGGCAGAATGCTGGTGGACACACACTGGGGCAGAATGCTGGTGGACACACTGGGGCAGAATGCTGGCGGACACACTGGGGCAGAATACTGGTGGACACACTGGAGCAGAATGCTGGTGGACACAAACTGGGGCAGAATGCTGGTGGATACACACTGGGGCAGAATGCTGGTGGACACACACTGGGGCAGGATGCTGGTGGACACTCTGGGGCAGAATGCTGGTGGACACACACTGGGGCAGAATGCTGGTGGACACACACTGGGGCAGAATGCTGGTGGACACACTGGGGCAGAATGCTGGTGGACACACACTGGGGCAGAATGCTGGTGGACACACACTGGGGCAGAATGCTGGTGGACACACACTGGGGCAGAATGCTGGTGGACACACTGGGGCAGAATGCTGGTGGACACACACTGGGGCAGAATGCTGGTGGACACACACTGGGGCAGAATGCTGGTGGACACACACTGGGGCAGAATGCTGGTGGACACACACTGGGGCAGAATGCTGGTGGACACACACTGGGGCAGAATGCTGGTGGACACACACTGGGGCAGAATGCTGGTGGACACACACTGGGGCAGAATGCTGGTGGACACACACTGGGGCAGAATGCTGGTGGATACACACTGGGGCAGAATGCTGGTGGACACACACTGGGGCAGGATGCTGGTGGACACACTGGGGCAGAATGCTGGTGGACACACACTGGGGCAGAATGCTGGTGGACACACACTGGGTCAGAATGCTGGTGGACACATTGGGGCAGAATGCTGGTGGACACACTGGGGCAGAATGCTGGTGGACACACACTGGGGCAGAATGCTGGTGGACACACACTGGGGCAGAATGCTGGTGGACACAAACTGGGGCAGAATGCTGGTGGACACACACTGGGGCAGAATGTTGGTGGACACACACTGGGGCAGAATGCTGGTGGACACACACTGGGGCAGAATGCTGGTGGACACACACTGGGGCAGAATGCTGGTGGACACACACTGGGGCAGAATGCTGGTGGACACACACTGGGGCAGAATGCTGGTGGATACACACTGGGGCAGAATGCTGGTGGACACACACTGGGGCAGGATGCTGGTGGACACACTGGGGCAGAATGCTGGTGGACACACACTGGGGCAGAATGCTGGTGGACACACTGGGGCAGAATGCTGGTGGACACACTGGGGCAGAATACTGGTGGACACACTGGGGCAGAATGCTGGTGGACACACACTGGGGTAGAATGCTGGTGGATACACACTGGGGCAGAATGCTGGTGGACACACACTGGGGAAGGATGCTGGTGGACACACTGGGGCAGAATGCTGGTGGACACACACTGGGACAGAATGCTGGTGGACACACACTGGGGCAGAATGCTGGTGGACACACTGGGGCAGAATGCTGGTGGACACACTGGGGCAGAATGCTGGTGGACACACACTGGGGCAGAATGCTGGTGGACACACACTGGGGCAGAATGCTGGTGGACACACTGGGGCAGAATGCTGGTGGACACACACTGGGGCAGAATGCTGGTGGACACACACTGGGGCAGAATGCTGGTGGACACACACTGGGGCAGAATGCTGGTGGACACACACTGGGGCAGAATGCTGGTGGACACACACTGGGGCAGAATGCTGGTGGACACACACTGGGGCAGAATGCTGGTGGACACACACTGGGGCAGAATGCTGGTGGACACACACTGGGGCAGAATGCTGGTGGATACACACTGGGGCAGAATGCTGGTGGACACACACTGGGGCAGGATGCTGGTGGACACACTGGGGCAGAATGCTGGTGGACACACACTGGGGCAGAATGCTGGTGGACACACACTGGGGCAGAATGCTGGTGGACACACTGGGGCAGAATGCTGGTGGACACACTGGGGCAGAATGCTGGTGGACACACACTGGGGCAGAATGCTAGTGGACACACACTGGGGCAGAATGCTGGTGGACACAAACTGGGGCAGAATGCTGGTGGACACACACTGGGGCAGAATGTTGGAGAACACACACTGGGGCAGAATGCTGGTGGACACACACTGGGGCAGAATGCTGGTGGACACACACTGGGGCAGAATGCTGGTGGATACACACTGGGGCAGAATGCTGGTGGACACACACTGGGGCAGGATGCTGGTGGACACACTGGGGCAGAATGCTGGTGGACACACACTGGGGCAGAATGCTGGTGGACACACTGGGGCAGAATGCTGGTGGACACACTGGGGCAGAATACTGGTGGACACACTGGAGCAGAATGCTGGTGGACACACACTGGGGCAGAATGCTGGTGGATACACACTGGGGCAGAATGCTGGTGGACACACACTGGGGCAGGATGCTGGTGGACACACTGGGGCAGAATGCTGGTGGACACACACTGGGGCAGAATGCTGGTGGACACACACTGGGGCAGAATGCTGGTGGACACACTGGGGCAGAATGCTGGTGGACAAACTGGGGCAGAATGCTGGTGGACAAACTGGGGCAGAATGCTGGTGGACACACACTGGGGCAGAATGCTGGTGGACACACTGGGGCAGAATGCTGGTGGACACACACTGGGGCAGAATGCTGGTGGACACACACTGGGGCAGAATGCTGGTGGACACACACTGGGGCAGAATGCTGGTGGACACACACTGGGGCAGAATGCTGGTGGACACACACTGGGGCAGAATGCTGGTGGACACACTGGGGCAGAATGCTGGTGGACACACACTGGGGCAGAATGCTGGTGGACACACACTGGGGCAGAATGCTGGTGGACACACACTGGGGCAGAATGCTGGTGGATACACACTGGGGCAGAATGCTGGTGGACACACACTGGGGCAGGATGCTGGTGGACACACTGGGGCAGAATGCTGGTGGACACACACTGGGGCAGAATGCTGGTGGACACACACTGGGTCAGAATGCTGGTGGACACATTGGGGCAGAATGCTGGTGGACACACTGGGGCAGAATGCTGGTGGACACACACTGGGGCAGAATGCTGGTGGACACACACTGGGGCAGAATGCTGGTGGACACAAACTGGGGCAGAATGCTGGTGGACACACACTGGGGCAGAATGTTGGTGGACACACACTGGGGCAGAATGCTGGTGGACACACACTGGGGCAGAATGCTGGTGGACACACACTGGGGCAGAATGCTGGTGGACACACACTGGGGCAGAATGCTGGTGGATACACACTGGGGCAGAATGCTGGTGGACACACACTGGGGCATGATGCTGGTGGACACACTGGGGCAGAATGCTGGTGGACACACACTGGGGCAGAATGCTGGTGGACACACACTGGGGCAGAATGCTGGTGGACACACTGGGGCAGAATGCTGGTGGACACACTGGGGCAGAATGCTGGTGGACACACACTGGGGCAGAATGCTGGTGGACACACACTGGGGCAGAATGCTGGTGGACACACACTGGGGCAGAATGCTGGTGGACACACACTGGGGCAGAATGCTGGTGGACACACACTGGGGCAGAATGCTGGTGGACACACACTAGGGCAGTTTGCTGGTGGACACACACTGGGGCAGAATGCTGGTGGACACACTGGGGCAGAATGCTGGTGGACACACACTGGGGCAGAATGCTGGTGGACACACACTGGGGCAGAATGCTGGGGGACACACACTGGGGCAGAATGCTGGCAAACACGCACTGGGGCAGAATACTGGCGGACACACACTGGGACAGAATGCTGGACACACACTGGGGCAGAATGCTGGACACACACTGGGGGAGAATGCTGGACACACACTGGGGCAGAATGCTGGACACAAACTGGGGCAGAATGCTGGTGGACACACACTGGGGCAGAATGCTGGTGGACACACACTGGGGCAGAATGCTGGTGGACACACACTGGGGCAGAATGCTGGTGGACACACACTGGGGCAGTTTGCTGGTGGACACACACTGGGGCAGAATGCTGGTGGACACACTGGGGCAGAATGCTGGTGGACACACACTGGGGCAGAATGCTGGTGGACACACACTGGGGCAGAATGCTGGTGGACACACACTGGGGTAGAATGCTGGCAAACACACACTGGGGCAGAATATTGGCGGACACACACTGGGGCAGAATGCTGGACACACACTGGGGCAGAATGCTGGACACACACTGGGGCAGAATGCTGGACACACACTGGGGCAGAATGCTGGACACACACTGGGGCAGAATGCTGGACACACACTGGGGCAGAATGCTGGACACAAACTGGGGCAGAATGCTGGTGGACACACACTGGGGCAGAATGCTGGTGGACACACACTGGGGCAGAATGCTGGTGGACACACACTGGGGCAGAATGCTGGTGGACACACACTGGGGCAGAATGCTGGCAAACACACACTGGGGCAGAATACTGGACACACACTGGGGCAGAATGCTGGACACAAACTGGGGCAGAATGCTGGTGGACACACACTGGGGCAGAATGCTGGTGGACACACACTGGGGCAGAATGCTGGTGGACACACACTGGGGCAGAATGCTGGTGGACACACACTGGGGCAGTTTGCTGGTGGACACACACTGGGGCAGAATGCTGGTGGACACACTGGGGCAGAATGATGGTGGACACACACTGGGGCAGAATGCTGGTGGACACACACTGGGGCAGAATGCTGGGGGACACACACTGGGGCAGAATGCTGGCAAACACACACTGGGGCAGAATACTGGCGGACACACACTGGGGCAGAATGCTGGACACACACTGGGGCAGAATGCTGGACACACACTGGGGCAGAATGCTGGACACACACTGGGGCAGAATGCTGGACACACACTGGGGCAGAATGCTGGACACAAACTGGGGCAGAATGCTGGTGGACACACACTGGGGCAGAATGCTGGTGGACACACACTGGGGCAGAATGCTGGTGGACACACACTGGGGCAGAATGCTGGCGGACACACACTGGGGCAGAATGCTGGCAAACACACACTGGGGCAGAATACTGGTGGACACACACTGGGGCAGAATACTGGTGGACACACACTGGGGCAGAATGCTGGACACGCACTGGGGCAGAATGCTGGACACACACTGGGGCAGAATGCTGGACACACACTGGGGCAGAATGCTGGACACACACTGGGGCAGAATGCTGGTGGACACACACTGGGGCAGAATGCTGGTGGACACACACTGGGGCAGAATGCTGGTGGACACACACTGGGGCAGAATGCTGGCAAACACACACTGGGGCAGAATACTGGTGGACACACACTGGGGCAGAATGCTGGATACACACTGGGGCAGAATGCTGGACACACACTGGGGCAGAATGCTGGACACACACTGGGGCAGAATGCTGGACACACACTGGGGCAGAATGCTGGACACAAACTGGGGCAGAATGCTGGACACACTGGGGCAGAATGCTGGACACACTGGGGCAGCATGCTGGACACAAACTGGGGCAGAATGCTGGACACATGGGGGCAGAATGCTGAACACACTGGGGCAGAATGCTGGACACAGTGACAGGGGCAGTATGCTGGACACAAGTGCAGACTGTGAGACCCGGGGGCAGAATGCTGGACACGGGCAGAATGCTGGACACTGGGGCAGAATGCTGGACACACACTGGGGCAGAATGCTGGACACACACTGGGGCAGAATGCTGGACACACACTGGGGCAGAATGCTGGACACAAACTGGGGCAGAATGCTGGACACACTGGGGCAGAATGCTGGACACACTGGGGCAGAATGCTGAACACACTGGGGCAGAATGCTGGACACAAACTGGGGCAGAATGCTGGACACACTGGGGCAGAATGCTGAACACACTGGGGCAGAATGCTGGACACAGTGACAGGGGCAGTATGCTGGACACAAGTGCAGACTGTGAGACCCGGGGGCAGAATGCTGGACACGGGCAGAATGCTGGACATTGGGGCAGAATTCGAGACACGGGGCAGAATGGAGATACGGGGCATGATTGGAGACGCGTGGCAGGATGAAAGACATGGGGGCATGACTGTAGACAGATGGGGGAGGATTGGAGACACAGGGGGCATGATTGGAGACAAGTGGCAGGATTGCAGACATGGGGGCATGATTGGAGACATAGGGGGGCAGAATGGAGACAAGGGGCATGATTGGAGACACTGGGGGCAGAATTGTAGACAGATCGTGTAGGATCATGGGGCAGGATGGAGAGATCACATGGGGTGATCATATGGGGCAGGATGGGGAGATCATATTGGGCAGAATGGATACTCATGAGGGCAGGATGGGAGAACATATGGCTGACGCCAGGAATAAGACACATGGTGGCAAGTAGGGTTGAGCGAAACGGGTCGTTCATTTTCAAAAGTCGCCGACTTTTGGCAAAGTCTGGTTTCATGAAACCCGATCCGACCCCTGTGCGTGGTCGGCCATGCGGTACGCGACTTTCGCGCCAAAGTCGCGTTTCAATGACGCGAAAAGCGCCATTTCTCAGCCAATGAAGGTAAACGCAGAGTGTGGGCAGCGTGATGACATAGGTCCTGGTCCCCACCATCTTAGAGAAGGGCATTGCAGTGATTGGCTTGCTGTCCGCGGCGTCACAGGGGCTATAAAGGGGCGTTCCCGCTGACCGCCATGTTACTGCTGCTGATCTGAGCTTAGGGAGAGGTTGCTGCCGCTTCGTCAGAAGCAGGGATAGCGTTAGGCAGGGTCCATTAACCACCAAACCGCTTGTGCTGTAGCGATTTCCACTGCCCAACACCACCTTCGGTGTGCAGGGACAGTGGAAGCTACATTTTTTTTTTTTCCTCAGCGCTGTAGCTCATTGGGCTGCCCTAGAAGGCTCCCTGATAGCTGCATTGCTGTGTGTACGCCGCTGTGCAAACCAACTGCTTTTTTCAAAGCACAAATCCTCTTGTTCCTTCCTTTCTGCACAGCTATCTTGTTTGTTTGTCCACACTTTTTATTTAATTTGTGCATCAGTCCACTCCTTATTGCTGCCTGCCATACCTGGCTGAGATTACTGCAGGGAGATAGTAATTGAAGGACAGTTCCTTTTTTTTTTTTTTTTTTTTTTTTTTTTGTGGGAGATTAAGATTGGCATTTCTGCTAGAGTGCCATCCCTGTCTGTGTCATCTCTCACTCAGTGGGCCATAGAAAGCCTATTTATTTTTTTGCTTGATTTGGGTTCTAAAATCTACCTGAAAAAATCACTACATCAATCAGTGGGAGGAAAATATTGGCCTCAGGGCTTGTGTGCCACTCTTGACTCCTGTGTGCCATCTCTCACTCAGTGGGCCATAGAAAGCCTATTTATTTTTTTGCTTGATTTGGGTTCCAAAATCTACCTGAAAAAATCACAACATCAATCAGTGGGAGAAAAATATTGGCCTCAGGGCTTGTGTGCCACTCCTGACTCCTGTGTGTGCCATCTCTCACTCAGTGGGCCATAGAAAGCCTATTAATTTTTTTGCTTGATTTGGGTTCTAAATTCTACCTGAAAAAATCAATAAATCAATCAGTGGGAGATTAATATTGGCCTTTGGGCTTGTGTGCCAGTCCTAAGCGTGCCATCTCTCTCTCTCAGATAGTGGGCCATAGAAAGCCTATTTATTATTTTTTTTATTGGGTTTATAAATTTTCCCTGGAAAAAAAAAAAAAAAGTGGGAGATTAATATTGGCCTCTGGGCTTGTGTGCCAGTCCTGAGCGTGCCATCTCTCTCACAAATAGTGGGCCATAGAAAGCCTATTTATTTTTTGGGTTGATTTGGGTTCTAAATTCTACCTGAAAAAATCAATAAATCAATCAGTGGGAGATTAATATTGGCCTTTGGGCTTGTGTGCCAGTCCTAAGCGTGCCATCTCTCTCTCTCAGATAGTGGGCCATAGAAAGCCTATTTATTATTTTTTTTATTGGGTTTATAAATTTTCCCTGGAAAAAAAAAAAAAAAGTGGGAGATTAATATTGGCCTCTGGGCTTGTGTGCCAGTCCTGAGCGTGCCATCTCTCTCACAAATAGTGGGCCATAGAAAGCCTATTTATTTTTTGGGTTGATTTGGGTTCTAAATTCTACCTGAAAAAATCAATAAATCAATCAGTGGGAGATAAATATTGGCCTCTGGGCTTGTGTGCCACTCCTGACTCCTGTGTGCGTCATCTCTCACTCAGTGGGCCCTAGAAAGCCTATTTTTTGTTTTATTTGTTTTCTAAATTCTCCCTGAAAAAATCATTTTATTTTATTTGTTTTCTAAATTCTCCCTGAAACAATCATTTTATTTTATTTTTTTTCTAAATTCTTCCTGAAAAATTCATTTTTTTGTATTTTTTTTTTCTAAAGTCTCCCTGAAAAAAAAAAAAATCAAATCAGTGGGAGATTAATATTGCCCTTTCTGCTTGTGTGCCAGTCTTGACTCCTGGGTGTGCCATCTCTCTCTCTCTCCAATTGTGGGCCATAGAAAGCCTATTAATTTTTTTGCTTGATTTGGGTTCCAAAATCTACCTGAAAAAATCACTAAATCAATCAGTGGGAGATAAATATTGGCCTCTGGGCTTGTGTGCCACTCCTGACTCCTGTGTGCGTCCTCTCTCACTCAGTGGGCCCTACAAAGCCTATTTTTTTTTTATTTGTTTTCTAAATTCTCCCTGAAACAATCATTTTATTTTATTTTGTTTCTAAATTCTTCCTGAAAAATTCATTTTTTTGTATTTTTTTTTTCTAAAGTCTCCCTGAAAAAAAAAAAAAATCAAATCAGTGGGAGATTAATATTGCCCTTTCTGCTTGTGTGCCAGTCTTGACTCCTGGGTGTGCCATCTCTCTCTCTCTCCAATTGTGGGCCATAGAAAGCCTATTAATTTTTTTGCTTGATTTGGGTTCCAAAACCTACCTGAAAAAATCACTAAATCAATCAGTGGGAGATAAATATTGGCCTCTGGGCTTGTGTGCCACTCCTGACTCCTGTGTGCGTCCTCTCTCACTCAGTGTTTTCTAAATTCTCCCTGAAACAATCATTTCATTTTATTTGGTTTATAAATTCTTCCTTAAAAAATCATTTTTTTTTATTTTTATTTTTTTTTCTAAAGTCTCCCTTTTAAAAAAAAACAAAAACAAATCAGTGGGAGATTAATATTTACATTTGCGTTTCAGTGACAGTCCTGCGTGTGTGGCATCTCTCTCATTTGTTGCCACCAACAACAGAGTGTGTAACATTGTGCCTGATTTTCGTTGTGGTCTCACCCACCTGTAAAGGGGTAGCTAAATCATACTGAAGTTATAGCTCACCGTGTAAGTTGTGTGACAGCAACAAATACCGTTAGTTTGGTAACGTTTTTAAAACAATGAGGAAGTCTGGTGGAAGAGGTCGTGGCCGGGGGCGTTCATTGTCAGCTGGTAATGAGGGTAGTGGTAGTGGTGGAGCATCAGGTGGTCGTGGGAAAAAAAATATTGCACCTAAGTCTGGAGCTGTGGAGCCAGGTTCGTCGTCTGGCTACACAAGGCCTCGAACGCTCCCTTTTCTGGGAGTAGGAAAACCGCTTTTAAAGCCGGAGCAGCAAGAGCAAGTATTGGCTTATCTTGCTGACTCAGCCTCTAGCTCTTTTGCCTCCTCTCGTGAAACTGGTAAAAGTAAAAGCAGCGCGTTGTTAGTGGATGTTCACGGTCAGGGACAAGTCGCTTCCTTGTCCTCTTCAGCAAAAACAACAACAGAGAAGAATGCAGCAGGCGACACAACGGGTTACTCCATGGGGCTCTTTACACATACCGTCCCTGGCTTAGAAAGTGAAGCAGTTAACAGTCCATGCCCATTACAAGTTGAATCTGACATGGAGTGCACTGATGCACAGCCACAGCCAGACTACTATGCTGGTCCTTTGACTCAGACCACAACATTGCCCTCGCAGGGTGCTGATCAAGAATCAGACCCTGATGAGAATATGTTGCCCCATCACGAACGCTATACCACCGACCGACACGGTGACACAGACGAAGTTGCACACGAGCTACAAGAAGAGGTAATAGATGACCCAGTTCTTGACCCCGATTGGCAGCCATTGGGGGAACAGGGTGCAGGCGGCAGCAGTTCTGAATCGGAGGAGGAGGGGCCGCAGCAGGCATCAACATCGCAACAGGTTCCATCTGCCGGGCCCGTATCTTGCCCAAAACGCGTGGCAAAGTCAAAACCTGTTGGAGGACAGCGTGGCCATCCGGTTAAAGCTCAGTCTGCAATGCCTGAAAAGGTATCCGATGCTAGAAAGAGTGCAGTCTGGCATTTTTTTAAACAACATCCAATTGATCAGCGCAAAGTCATCTGTCAAAAATGTTCAACTACCTTAAGCAGAGGGCAGAATCTGAAAAGTCTCAATACAAGTTGCATGCATAGACATTTAACCACCATGCATTTGCAAGCTTGGACAAACTACCAAACGTCCCTTAAGGTTGTAGCACCCTCGGCCAATGAAGCTAGTCATCAACGCAACATCCCTTCCGGCAGTGTAGGGCCACCATTTTCTGCACCACCTGCAGTATCTGTGCAGGTTTCTTTGCCAGGCCAAAGCAGTCAGGGTCAGGGAATCACCAGTTTCGTAGTAGGAAACACTGCATCTAGGGCACCGGCGGCAACAATACCATCTCCCACTGTCTCTCAGTCTGCCATGTCCACCGGCACCCCCGCTAGTTCCACGATCTCCAGCTCTCCAGTCCAGCTCACCCTACATGAGACTATGGTTAGAAAAAGGAAGTACTTAGCCTCGCATCCACGTACACAGGGTTTGAACGCCCACATAGCTAGACTAATCTCGTTAGAGATGATGCCCTACCGGTTAGTTGAAAGCGAAGCTTTCAAAGCCCTGATGGACTACGCTGTACCACGCTACGAGCTACCCAGTCGACACTTTTTTTCCAGAAAAGCCATCCCAGCCCTCCACCAGCATGTTAAAGAGCGCATCGTCCATGCACTCAGGCAATCTGTGAGCACAAAGGTGCACCTGACAACAGATGCATGGACCAGTAGGCATGGCCAGGGACGTTACGTGTCCATCACGGCACACTGGGTAAATGTGGTGGATGCAGGGTCCACAGGGGACAGCAAGTTTGGGACAGTTCTGCCTAGCCCACGGTCTAGGAAACAGTTGGCTGTAGCCGTTCGCACCCCCTCCTCCTCCTCCTCGTCCTCCTGCAGAAGCGAGACCTCGTCCACAGACCGCAGTCGCACAACCACTCCATCCGCAGCTGCCACTGTTGCACACCAGGTCTCCCATTATGGGGCAGCTACTGGCAAACGTCAGCAGGCTGTATTGGCTCTGAAGTGTTTGGGCGACAACAGACACACCACTGAAGTTCTGTCCGAGTTCTTGCAGAAAGAAACGCAGTCGTGGCTGGGCACTGTAGATCTTGAGGCAGGCAAGGTAGTGAGTGATAACGGAAGGAATTTCATGGCTGCCATCTCCCTTTCCCAACTGAAACACATTCCTTGCCTGGCTCACACCTTAAACCTGGTGGTGCAGTGCTTCCTGAAAAGTTATCCGGGGTTATCCGACCTGCTCCTCAAAGTGCGTGGACTTTGCTCACATATCCGCCGTTCGCCCGTACACTCCAGCCGTATGCAGACCTATCAGCGTTCTTTGAACCTTCCCCAGCATCGCCTAATCATAGACGTTGCAACAAGGTGGAACTCAACACTGCACATGCTTCAGAGACTGTGTGAACAGAGGCGGGCTGTTATGTTTTTGTGGGAGGATACACATACACGGGCAGGCAGTAGGATGGCAGACATGGAGTTGTCAGGTGTGCAGTGGTCGAAGATTCAAGACATGTGTCAAGTCCTTCAGTGTTTTGAGGAATGCACACGGCTGGTTAGTGCAGACAACGCCATAATAAGCATGAGCATCCCCCTAATGCGTCTGCTGATGCAAAGTTTGACGCACATAAAGGATCAGGCGTCTGCAGCTGAGGAAGAGGAATGCCTTGATGACAGTCAGCCATTGTCTGGCCAGGGCAGTGTACAGGACGAGGTAGCGGGCGAACAGGAGAAGGAGGACGAGGAGGATGATGGGGATGATTATATTTTTAATGAGGAAGCTTTTCCGGGGCCAGTGGAAATTGTTGGCGCTGCAAGGCCGGGTTCTGGTTTTTGGAGGGACACAAGTGACGTGGATTTGCCTGAAACTGCCCCTCAACCAAGCACAACCACAGATTTGAGAACTGGAACTTTGGGCCACATGGCGGATTATGCCTTACGTATCCTCAAAAGGGACACACGCATAACAAAAATGATGAACGATGACGATTACTGGTTGGCCTGCCTCCTTGATCCTCGCTATAAAGGCAAATTGCAAAATATAATGCCACATGAGAACTTGGAACTAATATTAGCAACCAAACAATCAACTCTTGTTGACCGTTTGCTTCTGGCATTCCCTGCACACAGCGCCCGTGATCGTTCTAACACGAGCTGCAGGGGCCAGCAGACCAGAGGTGTTAGAGGGGCAGAAATCAGAAGTGGCATTGGCCAGAGGGGTTTTCTGACCAGGTTGTGGAGTGATTTTGCTATGACCGCAGACAGGACAGGTACTGCAGCATCAATTCAAAGTGACAGGAGACAACATTTGTCCAGTATGGTTACTAACTATTTTTCATCCCTTATTGACGTTCTCCCTCAACCGTCATTTCCATTTGATTACTGGGCATCAAAATTAGACACCTGGCCAGAATTGGCAGAATATGCATTGCAGGGGCTTGCTTGCCCGGCAGCTAGTGTCCTATCAGAAAGAGTATTCAGTGCTGCAGGTTCAATACTAACAGAAAAAAGGACTCGTCTGGCTACCCAAAATGTAGATGATCTAACCTTCATTAAAATGAACCACAACTGGATTTCGAAATCTTTTGCCCCACCTTGCCCGGCTGACACCTAGCTTTCCTATGTAAAGGTCTTGCCTGTGGACTATTGTGAACGACTTTTCCAATCTCGTAATTTGCAGCACCTGATTGTCCAGCATCCGACATGTTAACACCTCCCTAAATGGCCAAAATCCCCACACGGGGCCGTGGTATCGCCACTTGGCACCAGCACCCGTGAGAGTACTGTTTGTCTGAAGAGGTGGGTGTGCCCGCTTTTGGTCGACGGCACTGCCACTAGGTCCCTCATAGTACAATAAAGTGTCTGGCGGTGGTGGTGCGCACCCAACGTCAGACACACCGTTGTAATATGAGGGGCCCTGGGCCTGTACCGCCGGCCACAAGACAGTCCCCCCCCCCAGGTCAAACAGTGCTCTACGACTTGCAAAATTTTCTCTCACAGCTCCACCAATGTTTAGTCTATGCGCTGACATCCTTCAATGCCTGGCACTGTCAATGCCATTGTATTGACATTTTTCTTATGTTAGGCCTTCGAAGCCTGTCTGCGGTCACTCCTTCCACTAGGCCTCCACTGACCTGTCTACTGCTGCCCGTGTTCCCCTGGAACCAATTTTAAATTGCCTACAGCCAGCCCAATTTATTATGTTAGGGCTTCGAAGCCTGTCTGCGGTCCCTCCTTCCACTAGGCCTCCACTGACCTGTCTACTGCCGCCCGTGTTCCCCTGGAACCAATTTTAAATTGCCTACAGCCAGCCCAATTTATTATGTTAGGGCTTCGAAGCCTGTCTGCGGTCCCTCCTTCCACTAGGCCTCCACTGACCTGTCTACTGCTGCCCGTGTTCCCCTGGAACCAATTTTAAATTGCCTACAGCCAGCCCAATTTATTATGTTAGGGCTTCGAAGCCTGTCTGCGGTCCCTCCTTCCACTAGGCCTCCACTGACCTGTCTACTGCTGCCCGTGTTCCCCTGGAACCAATTTTAAATTGCCTACAGCCAGCCCAATTAATTATGTTAGGGCTTCGAAGCCTGTCTGCGGTCCCTCCTTCCACTAGGCCTCCACTGACCTGTCTACTGCCGCCCGTGTTCCCCTGGAACCAATTTTAAATTGCCTACAGCCAGCCCAATTTATTATGTTAGGGCTTCGAAGCCTGTCTGCGGTCCCTCCTTCCACTAGGCCTCCACTGACTTGTCTACTGCCGCCCGTGTTCCCCTGGAACCAATTTTAAATTGCCTACAGCCAGCCCAATTTATTATGTTAGGGCTTCGAAGCCTGTCTGCGGTCCCTCCTTCCACTAGGCCCCCACTGACCTGTTTACTGCCGCCCGTGTTCCCCTGGAACCAATTTTAAATTGCCTACAGCCAGCCCAATTTATTATGTTAGGGCTTCGAAGCCTGTCTGCGGTCCCTCCTTCCACTAGGCCTCCACTGACCTGTCTACTGCTGCCCGTGTACCCCTTGAACCAACATCAGAAAATATAAAAATAAGTATTTTGCTTATAAAAAAGAAAATACTGGAGAGATATCAAATGCAGACATTTTAACATTAAAAACAAACACATACAACAAAAATCTGGTACAGTACTAAAAATGGCCACCAGCTACAATAACTTTCTCCTGCAAGTAGTTAACTGAAAGTTTTTTCAATTTAAAACACAGATATGGCATCCACCGAGTGTTGTCCTGTCGCGTCTTCTTTATATTATTGCCAAGAAGATGCAAAACAATGAAAATAATAAAATCATTATTTACCAAAAAAATTGAGTAAGTCAAAACCACATTGCAAATAAACATTCATTACAAATAAAGAAGCAGGGCGCGTCCGAGGGTGAGTATATACCTAATAAGAATATAATCACCCTCGGACGCGCCCTGCTTCTTTCCGACAGCCTTCCTTCCTAAGAATCAGCCCTTCCGTGGTGTAGAGAGAGGGTTTGTTACACTCCAAGGTGTTCCCCAGGTTGCCTTTCCTGAGCTTCGATCTTCATGCTCTCGTTTAGTAGTTGTCGGAAAGTAGGCTGCATTAGGCCTACAAATTGGGTATGGGGTGGAGAGAGATGGTGTGTTACACTCCAAGGTGTTCCCCAGGTTTCCTTGCCATTGCTTCGGTCTTCCGACTCTCGTTTAGTAGTTGTAGAAAACTACACTGCATTAGGCCTACAAAATGGGTATCGGGTGGAGAGAGATGGTGTGTTACACTCCAAGGTGTTCCCCAGGTTTCCTTGCCATTGCTTCGGTCTTCCGACTCTCGTTTAGCAGTTGTAGAAAACTACACTGCATTAGGCCTACAAAATGGGTATCGGGTGGAGAGAGATGGTGTGTTACACTCCAAGATGTTCCCCAGGTTTCCTTGCCATTGCTTCGGTCTTCCGACTCTCGTTTAGTAGTTGTAGAAAACTACACTGCATTAGGCCTACAAAATGGGTATCGGGTGGAGAGAGATGGTGTGTTACACTCCAAGGTGTTCCCCAGGTTTCCATGCCATTGCTTCGGTCTTCCGACTCTCGTTTAGTAGTTGTAGAAAACTACACTGCATTAGGCCTACAAAATGGGTATCGGGTGGAGAGAGATGGTGTGTTACACTCCAAGGTGTTCCCCAGGTTTCCTTGCCATTGCTTCGGTCTTCCGACTCTCGTTTAGTAGTTGTAGAAAACTACACTGCATTAGGCCTACAAAATGGGTATCGGGTGGAGAGAGATGGTGTGTTACACTCCAAGGTGTTCCCCAGGTTTCCTTGCCATTGCTTCGGTCTTCTGACTCTCGTTTAGTAGTTGTAGAAAACTACACTGCATTAGGCCTACAAAATGGGTATCGGGTGGAGAGAGATGGTGTGTTACACTCCAAGGTGTTCCCCAGGTTTCCTTGCCATTGCTTCGGTCTTCCGACTCTCGTTTAGTAGTTGTAGAAAACTACACTGCATTAGGCCTACAAAATGGGTATCGGGTGGAGAGAGATGGTGTGTTACACTCCAAGGTGTTCCCCAGGTTTCCTTGCCATTGCTTCGGTCTTCCGACTCTCGTTTAGTAGTTGTAGAAAACTACACTGCATTAGGCCTACAAAATGGGTATCGGGTGGAGAGATGGTGTGTTACACTCCAAGGTGTTCCCCAGGTTTCCTTGCCATTGCTTCGGTCTTCCGACTCTCGTTTAGTAGTTGTAGAAAACTACACTGCATTAGGCCTAAAAAATGGGTATCGGGTGGAGAGAGATGGTGTGTTACACTCCAAGGTGTTCCCCAGGTTTCCTCGCCATTGCTTCGGTCTTCCGACTCTCGTTTAGTAGTTGTAGAAAACTATACTGCATTAGGACTACAAAATGGGTATCGGGTGGAGAGAGATGGTGTGTTACACTCCAAGGTGTTCCCCAGGTTTCCTTGCCATTGCTTCGGTCTTCCGACTCTCGTTTAGTAGTTGTAGAAAACTACACTGCATTAGGCCTACAAAATGGGTATCGGGTGGAGAGAGATGGTGTGTTACACTCCAAGGTGTTCCCCAGGTTTCCTTGCCATTACATAGTAACATAGTAACATAGTTAGTAAGGCCGAAAAAAAGACATTTGTCCATCCAGTTCAGCCTATATTCCATCATAATAAATACCTAGATCTACGTCCTTCTACAGAACCTAATAATTGTATGATACAATATTGTTCTGCTCCAGGAAGACATCCAGGCCTCTCTTGAACCCCTCGACTGAGTTCGCCATCACCACCTCCTCAGGCAAGCAATTCCAGATTCTCACTGCCCTAACAGTAAAGAATCCTCTTCTATGTTGGTGGAAAAACCTTCTCTCCTCCAGACGCAAAGAATGCCCCCTTGTGCCCGTCACCTTCCTTGGTATAAACAGATCCTCAGCGAGATATTTGTATTGTCCCCTTATATACTTATACATGGTTATTAGATCGCCCCTCAGTCGTCTTTTTTCTAGACTAAATAATCCTAATTTCGCTAATCTATCTGGGTATTGTAGTTCTCCCATCCCCTTTATTAATTTTGTTGCCCTCCTTTGTACTCTCTCTAGTTCCATTATATCCTTCCTGAGCACCGGTGCCCAAAACTGGACACAGTACTCCATGTGCGGTCTAACTAGGGATTTGTACAGAGGCAGTATAATGCTCTCATCATGTGTATCCAGACCTCTTTTAATGCACCCCATGATCCTGTTTGCCTTGGCAGCTGCTGCCTGGCACTGGCTGCTCCAGGTAAGTTTATCATTAACTAGGATCCCCAAGTCCTTCTCCCTGTCAGATTTACCCAGTGGTTTCCCATTCAGTGTGTAATGGTGACATTGATTCCTTCTTCCCATGTGTATAACCTTACATTTATCATTGTTAAACCTCATCTGCCACCTTTCAGCCCAAGTTTCCAACTTATCCAGATCCATCTGTAGCAGAATACTATCTTCTCTTGTATTAACTGCTTTACATAGTTTTGTATCATCTGCAAATATCGATATTTTACTGTGTAAACCTTCTACCAGATCATTAATGAATATGTTGAAGAGAACAGGTCCCAATACTGACCCCTGCGGTACCCCACTGGTCACAGCGACCCAGTTAGAGACTATACCATTTATAACCACCCTCTGCTTTCTATCACTAAGCCAGTTACTAACCCATTTACACACATTTTCCCCCAGACCAAGCATTCTCATTTTGTGTACCAACCTCTTGTGCGGCACGGTATCAAACGCTTTGGAAAAATCGAGATATACCACGTCCAATGACTCACCGTGGTCCAGTCTATAGCTTACCTCTTCATAAAAACTGATTAGATTGGTTTGACAGGAGCGATTTCTCATAAACCCATGCTGATATGGAGTTAAACAGTTATTCTCATTGAGATAATCCAGAATAACATCCCTCAGAAACCCTTCAAATATTTTACCAACAATAGAGGTTAGACTTACTGGCCTATAATTTCCAGGTTCACTTTTAGAGCCCTTTTTGAATATTGGCACCACATTTGCTATGCGCCAGTCCTGCGGAACAGACCCTGTCGCTATAGAGTCACTAAAAATAAGAAATAATGGTTTATCTATTACATTACTTAGTTCTCTTAGTACTCGTGGGTGTATGCCATCCGGACCCGAAGATTTATCTATTTTAATCTTATTTAGCCGGTTTCGCACCTCTTCTTGGGTTAGATTGGTGACCCTTAATATAGGGTTTTCATTGTTTCTTGGGATTTCACCTAGCATTTCATTTTCCACCGTGAATACCGTGGAGAAGAAGGTGTTTAATATGTTAGCTTTTTCCTCGTCATCTACAACCATTCTTTCCTCACTATTTTTTAAGGGGCCTACATTTTCAGTTTTTATTCTTTTACTATTGATATAGTTGAAGAACAGTTTGGGATTAGTTTTACTCTCCTTAGCAATGTGCTTCTCTGTTTCCTTTTTGGCAGCTTTAATTAGTTTTTTAGATAAAGTATTTTTCTCCCTATAGTTTTTTAGAGCTTCAATGGTGCCATCCTGCTTTAGTAGTGCAAATGCTTTCTTTTTACTGTTAATTGCCTGTCTTACTTCTTTGTTTAGCCACATTGGGTTTTTCCTATTTCTAGTCCTTTTATTCCCACAAGGTATAAACCGCTTACACTGCCTATTTAGGATGTTCTTAAACATTTCCCATTTATTATCTGTATTCTCATTTCTGAGGATATTGTCCCAGTCTACCAGATTAAGGGCATCTCTAAGCTGTTCAAACTTTGCCTTCCTAAAGTTCAATGTTTTTGTGACTCCTTGACAAGTCCCCCTAGTGAAAGACAGGTGAAACTGCACAATATTGTGGTCGCTATTTCCTAAATGCCCAACCACCTGCAGATTTGTTATTCTGTCAGGTCTATTAGATAGTATTAGGTCTAAAAGTGCTGCTCCTCTGGTTGGATTCTGCACCAATTGTGAGAGATAATTTTTCTTGGTTATTAGCAGAAACCTGTTGCCTTTATGGGTTTCACAGGTTTCTGTTTCCCAGTTAATATCCGGGTAGTTAAAGTCCCCCATAACCAGGACCTCATTATGGGTTGCAGCTTCATCTATCTGCTTTAGAAGTAGACTTTCCATGCTTTCTGTTATATTTGGGGGTTTGTAACAGACCCCAATGAGAATTTTGTTACCATTTTTCCCTCCATGAATTTCAACCCATATGGACTCGACATCCTCATTCCCTTCGCTAATATCCTCCCTTAAAGTGGACTTTAGACAAGACTTTACATAGAGACAAACCCCTCCTCCTCTCCGATTTTTACGATCCTTTCTAAACAGACTGTAACCCTGTAAGTTAACTGCCCAGTCATAGCTTTCATCTAACCATGTCTCGGTTATTCCCACTATGTCAAAGTTACCTGTAGATATTTCTGCTTCTAGTTCTTCCATCTTGTTTGTCAGGCTTCTGGCGTTTGCAAGCATGCAGTTTAGAGGATTTTGTTTTGTTCCAATCTCCTCACTGTGGATTGTTTTAGAAATGTTCTTACCTCCCTTCTGAGTATGTTTTCCTGGGTCGTCTTTGTTCGAGTCTAATGCTTCGGTCTTCCGACTCTCGTTTAGTAGTTGTAGAAAACTACACTGCATTAGGCCTACAAAATGGGTATCGGGTGGAAAGAGATGGTGTGTTACACTCCAAGGTGTTCCCCAGGTTTCCTTGCCATTGCTTCGGTCTTCCGACTCTCGTTTAGTAGTTGTAGAAAACTACACTGCATTAGGCCTACAAAATGGGTATCGGGTGGAGAGAGATGGTGTGTTACACTCCAAGGTGTTCCCCAGGTTTCCTTGCCATTGCTTCGGTCTTCCGACTCTCGTTTAGTAGTTGTAGAAAACTACACTGCATTAGGCCTACAAAATGGGTATCGGGTGGAGAGAGATGGTGTGTTACACTCCAAGGTGTTCCCCAGGTTTCCTTGCCATTGCTTCGGTCTTCCGACTCTCGTTTAGTAGTTGTAGAAAACTACACTGCATTAGGCCTACAAAATGGGTATCGGGTGGAGAGAGATGGTGTGTTACACTCCAAGGTGTTCCCCAGGTTTCCTTGCCATTGCTTCGGTCTTCCGACTCTCGTTTAGTAGTTGTAGAAAACTACACTGCATTAGGCCTACAAAATGGGTATCGGGTGGAGAGAGATGGGGTGTTACACTCCAAGGTGTTCCCCAGGTTTCCTTGCCATTGCTTCGGTCTTCCGACTCTCGTTTAGTAGTTGTAGAAAACTACACTGCATTAGGCCTACAAAATGGGTATCGGGTGGAGAGAGATGGTGTGTTACACTCCAAGGTGTTCCCCAGGTTTCCTTGCCATTGCTTCGGTCTTCCGACTCTCGTTTAGTAGTTGTAGAAAACTACACTGCATTAGGCCTACAAAATGGGTATCGTGTGGAGAGAGATGGTGTGTTACACTCCAAGGTGTTCCCCAGGTTTCCTTGCCATTGCTTCGGTCTTCCGACTCTCGTTTAGTAGTTGTAGAAAACTACACTGCATTAGGCCTACAAAATGGGTATCGGGTGGAGAGAGATGGTGTGTTACACTCCAAGGTGTTCCCAAGGTTTCCTTGCCATTGCTTTGGTCTTCCGACTCTCGTTTAGTAGTTGTAGAAAACTACACTGCATTAGGCCTACAAAATGGGTATGGGGTGGAGAGAGATGGTGTGTTCCACTCCAAGGTGTTCTCCAGGTTGCCTTTCCTGAGCTTCTATCTTCAGGCTCTCGTTAAATTGTGGTTAAATGGAACAACTGCATTTGGCGTACTAGTTGGTTTGGGGCCTACTAACAGTGTCTGCCGCTCCTTGCTGATCTCCTGGTTTCCTGTCCTGAAATTCCGTTTTCAGGCGCTCGTTAAGTAGTTGTTAATGTTAGACTGCATTTGGCCTACTAGTTGGGTTGGGGCCTACTATCGGTGTCTGCCACTCCTTGCTGTTCTCCTCCACTGAACAAAGCTGTGCCGCCTGTTTACTACGGTTGCCAATTTTGAACTGCATTTCGACTACTTACTGATTTGGGCCTACTCTCTGTGTCAGCCTCTCATTCCAGTTGTCCTCCACTGCAATGCCCCCTGGTTATTCCTGTGTTACCAATTTTGAACTGCATTTAGCCAACTTTATTCTTTGGGCCTATATCTGTGTTTCCTCCTCATCCTGCCCATTGCCCAGCCAGTGATAGATGAGTCTGCTGGTACATTGACCCATAATGCAACATTCCCCGTGCACGCTACACAACAACATTGTGACCCTGCTGAAAGTCAGGTTGCTCTTCCCGCATACCATACCACCTTACACGGGGACAAAGAGGAAGGTGCAGATGAAAGTGCAGGTTCCTTCATCAGGTGGGGGGAGGAATACTAGTTGGCGACGTCACTGGCACAGGGCCTCTCATAGTACGCAAAAGTGTTGCTGCCGGTGGGAGGCGCCCCCGCCGTGCAAACACACTGCTGTACTTTGAGGGGCCCTGTGCCAGTGCCAATGCCAACGAGTGGGCCCCCCCTGCTTGCTCAGGTTCACAGCACTTGCAAAGTTGAAATACTTACCTCTCCCTGCTCCACTGCCGTGACGTGGTCCAGATTTCCTGGGCCCACTAATTACTTGAACCAGCCCTACCCACCACAACCTTAGCCAAATGACCCCCAATTTCAAATGCCTTCCAATTATTATAAGGTAAATTATGCTTGACAAGCTTCATTAAGAAGAATGGATGGTTTTGACATTAAAATGGGCACTCTAGGTGTTTTCCTGGCCCCCACTCACTGCCGATTATGCTGCCCCATTGACTTGCATTGGGTTTCGTGTTTCGGTCGATCCAGACTTTACGTCATAATCGGCCGATTTCACTCGACCCGACTTTTGAGATAGTCGGGTTTCGCGAAACCCGGCTCGACTCTAAAAAGGGCAAGGTCGCTCAACTCTAGTGGCAAGGATGGGGAATATTATTACCATAGGAGACAATTTAGGGATATTATTACTGCAGTGATGTATTTATTTTATTTTTTGAGTATACTGTTTCTAATGAGGGGGCGATCCTGTTACTGTGTAGAGTGATACTATGTCGCCTCTTTTTCTTCATGTGGTGTAATGTAGAAGTTGGGAAAAATTAAGTAATGTATTCTACAAGCAGAGCCCGAGATAACTGTGTTATTTCCTGCAGAGACAAGTCATGACTGGATGAAATGATGGCGGTCTGTGCTGGATGAAAGATGAAGGACTTCACCTAGAGACGTAACTGGTGAGTCAGTGTGTTACCTATACACTGACACTATACACTGTATACTGTATACAGAGCTCCTGTGTATAATTTGACTAGTGATCACTGTATTATCTGTACACAGACACTGCATACTAAGTACAGATCTTCTGTGTATAATGGCACTTATGGTGATAGTATGGTGCTTTTTTTAATTACTGATCAGAATTGTAGTATTCAGTCACTATGTGGTGGTAATATGCGGTCTGGTCATGGTGTAGCGGTATTTGTTCTTTGTATGTGATATTATTCGATCACTGTGATGGTAATATGTCATCTGGTCATGGTGTAGCGGTATTTGTTCTTTGTATGTGATATTATTGGTCATTTTAAAAATTGAAAAATAAATTAAAATATACCTAAATTGTATTGCATATTTTAACAAATATTTAATAGGTTACAGTAGAGTAGGGCCCGGCCAAAAGTGTCTACCGTGTTATGGTGGCGGCTTAAAAAATCTTTTGGCCAAAACAAAAGCTGCCGGCTATATGTGTGATCTGGTGATGGGAACTGTTAATGTGTGATAGGTGAGAAGTGGAGTTTTTCCAAGAGAGAGCGGTGGGACTGTGGACAGTTCGAGGGGTGGAGCGTGGTGGCGGGGCTGGGGTGGAGCCTGGGCGGAGTCTCAAGGGGCCCCAAAAATTTTGCCAGTATGGGGCCCCGAAATTTCTAGTGGCAGCCCTGTTTGTTCATATGAAAAACCCCTTTAAGTTGAATACTGTGTCCACCCCTAATTGGACAGTTTTTCTTGTAAATGTTCCTATGATACAAAGCTTGGCCACTACGATTAAAGGGAATGTGTCAGCAATTTTTTGTTATGTAATCTTAAGACAGCATGTTGTAGGGGTTTAAACACAGATTTTCACTGATGCCTCTCTTATCAAGCCCGGTGCTTTTGTTTACTTGCAGTGATTGTTTTAGCACTAGATGCTTCTCATTGCGCAGACTCGTGCCTCGTGGTCTGACTCCACCCCCGCCTGTGACAAGCAGCTCACTGTCTGTAGCCATTGTATATACCTGGTGTGGGCAGGCTTAGCTGTGGTGTTGGCAGGGTTAGCTTTATCAGCTCTGCTTCATGCTAAATCTAAAAATTCTGATTGTGTTAGATTACTGGGTGCAGCAGTTCTAAGTGATACATTGTTGAATTAAGGGTCACTTTGTCTACATCAGGCTGATTTTAGATGAAGTATCAAAAACCTGCTTACAGATTTACTTTTAGGGACGAGGGTAACATCAGAAACTCATCAGCTCTATTACGTGGAGTACTTGTTTTAATGTTCAATATGAAATTTAAATAAATAAAGATGTATTTTAAGGAATTTGGATGTGGTTCTTTCCCTTTGTGTTTTTCCATGTAAATTACAAATTAGATTCTGTTTTACAATTTTATAGTTTTTAACCCCTTTCTGACATTAGACGTACTATCCCGTCGAGGTGGGGTGGGCCCGTATGACCACCGACAGGATAGTACGTTATAGTGATCGGCCACGCTCATGGGGGGAGCGCAGCCGATCGCGGCCGGGTGTCAGCTGATTATTGCAGCTGACATCCGGCACTATGTGCCAGGAGTGGTCACGGACCGTCCCGGCACATTAACCCCAGCCCACTGCGATTAAACATGATCGCAGTGTTCCGGCGGTATAGGGAAGCATCGCGCAAGGAGGGGGCTCCCTGCGTGCTTCTCTGAGACCCCCGAAGCGACGCGATGTGATAGCGTTGCTGCGAGGGTCTCTTACCTCCTTCTCCCTGCAGCAGATCTGGATCCAAAATGGCCACGGGGCTGCATCCGGTCCTGCAGGGAGGTGACTTCACAGCGCCTGATCAGAGCAAGCGCTGGTAAGCCTGCAGAAGTACATGTCAGATCGCTGATCTGTCACAGCTCACAGCAAAGTATCAGATCAGCGATCTTACACTATAACATGATGCCCCCCCTGGGGCAATGTTATAGTGTAAAAAACCATATTCACATGTGTAAAAAAAAAAAAAAATTCCTAAAAAATTCCTAAAAAATATATATATATTGTTCCTATAAATACATTTCTTTATCTAAATTAAAAAAAAAAACAATGAAAGCACAAGTACACATTTAGTATCGCCACGTCCGTAATGATCTGATCTATAAAACTGTCCCACTAGTTAACCCCTTCAGCGAACACCATAAAAAAAAAAAGAGGCAAAAAAACAGCACTTTATTATCATACCGCCAAACAAAACGTGGAATAACATGCGACAATAAAGATGGATATAAATAACCATGGTACCGCTGAAAACGACATCTTGTCCCGCAAAAAATGAGCCACCATACAGCATCATCAAAGAAAAATTAAAAAAGTTATAGTCCTCAGAATAAAGCAACTCAAAAATAATTATTTTTTCTATAAAATAGTTTTTATCATATAAAAGCGCCAAAACATTAAAAAAAAATATAAATGAGGTATCGCTGTAATCGTACTGACCCAAAGGTTAAAACTGCTTCATCCATTTTACCAAATGCGGAACGGTATGAACACCACCCCCAAGAGAAATTCATGAATAGCTGGTTTTTGGTCATTCTGCCTCACAAAAATCTGAATAAAAAGCGATCAAAAAATGTCACATGCCCAAAAATGTTACCAATAAAAAAGTCAACTTGTCCCGCAAAAAAAAAGGCCTCACATGACTCTGTGGACCCAAATATGGAAAAAGCTCTCAAAATGTGGTAACGCAAAAAATATTTTTTGCAATAAAAAGCATCTTTCAGTGTGTGACGGCTGCCAGTCATAAAAATCCGCTTAAAAACCCGCTATAAAAGTAAATCAAACCCCCCTTCATAACCCCCTTAGTAAGGGGAAAATAAAAAAATAAAAAAAGTATTTATTTCCATTTTCCTATTAGGGTTAGGGCTAGGGTTGAGCGACTTTTCCTTTTTTGAGGTCGAGTCGAGTGAAATCGGTCTCAAAAGTCGAGTCGAGTGAAATCGGCCGATCTTCTTGAAAAGTTGGGGTCGGGGGATCGGCCGAAACACGAAACCAAATGCAAGTCAATGGGAAATCTATATATTTTTATACTTACTTCAGCACGATATAGCAGAAAAGCCGGTAATTCAATTGCCGGCTTTTCATTTCTCCAGCCTAAACCCGACATGATATGAGACATGGTTTACATACAGTAAACCATGTCATATCCCCCTTTTTTTGCATATTCCACACTACTAATGTTAGTAGTGTGTATGTGCAAAATTTCGGCACTGTAGCTATTAAAGTTAAGGGTTAAATCGCGGAAAAAATTGGCGTGGGTTTCAGCACAATTTTCTCCGCCAGAGTGGTAAAGCCGGTGACTGAGGGCAGATATTAATAGCCTGGAGAGGGTCCACGGTTATTGGCCCCCCCTGGCTAAAAACATCTGCCCCCAGCCACCCCAGAAAAGACACATCTGGAAGATGCGCCTATTCTGGCACTTGGCCACTCTCTTCCCATTCCCGTGTAGCAGTGGGATATGGGGTAATGAAGGGATAATGTCACCTTGCTATTGTAAGGTGACATTAAGCCAGATTAATAATGGAGAGGTGTCAATTATGACACCTATCCATTATTAATCCAATTGTCTGAAATGGTTAAAAAACACACACACATTATTACAAAGTCTTTTAATGAAATAAAGACACAGGTTGTTGTGATATTTTATTACACTCTCAATCCACCTGAAGACCCTCGACCTGTAACAAATTAAAAATAATAAACCAACAATATACATACCTTCCGTAGATCTGTAACGTCCCACGATGTAAATCCATCTGAAGGGGTTAAAATATTTTACAGGCAGGAGCTCTGCTATAATGCAGCTGTGCTCCTGCCTGTAAAACCCCAGGGAATGAAGGTAATGTAGGTCAATGACCTGTAGTTACCTTCATTCGTGGTGATGCGTCCTCTGCTGGATGTCCTCATATGAACTCGAGCCTGGGAACTTTTCTGAATATTTTCCAACGCTAGAGGGACTATTAGAAAAATGGTCGGTGATTACTCAAATGATGGTGCAGCCACGGGACTTGGTTAAGCCCACCGCAAAGTCCATACCGACCATCTCCCAGGGCCTGTCTGCCACCGGCAGGGGGTAAAGTAATCCAGCTGGCCATTGTCGAGGAGACTTATTCTTGGCGCAGGAGACACATGCCCAAATATAGTCTCCAACGTCACGGGCCATATGCGGCCACCAGTATATCCTCTTCAGAAGCTCAGATGTCCTTTAGGTCCCACAGAGTTCACCCACCCAGGACGAGTGAGCCAAAGAGAGAACCTCTGGTCACAAATTTGATGGCACAAAAGTCTTGCCCGGGGGCACAGACTCTGGCTAAACCAGAGCCATAGTCCTCAGGCTCTCACAAGGGACAATAATCATAGGTTCCCCTTCCTCCGCTGATGATACTACGGAGAAGGGGAGAGCATCGGCACGAATGTTCTTCTCCCCGGAGAGAAAATGGAGGGTGAAATGAAAATGGGAGAAGAACAGGGACAATCTGGCCTGGCGAGAATTTAGCCGCTGGGCAGTCTGAATATAGACCAAATTCTTGTGGTCGGTGAAAACTTGGAAGGGAAAGTGAGCCCCCTCCAGGAGGTGTCTCCACTCAAAGAAAGCCAACTTCAAGGCTAGCAACTCCATGTCCCTGATGGAATAATTTCTCTTCGCTGGTGTGAAGGTCTTGGAGACGAAGAAGCAAGGATGCTTCCAACCTTGAGCATCCTTCTGGAAGAGGACTGCTCCAGCACCAACGGAAGAGGCATCCACCTCCATAATAAAAGGTTTATCAACATCGGGGTGATGTAAAATGGGAGCGCTAGTGAAGTGTGACTTAATTGAGAGAAAGGCTCTGGAAACCTCCTCCCACCACAATTTGTGATTTGCTCCCTTTGTGAGGGCAACCAAGGGAGCTACCAAAGTTGAGAAGTGGAGAATGAACTAGCAATAGTAATTTATGAACCCCATAAAGCGCTGCACTGCTTTGAGAGAATGGGGTTCTGGCAAGTCTATCACAGCCTGTAGCTTGGCAGGATCCATGGCCAATCCCTGGGTGGAGATAATATAGCCAAAGAAAGGCAAGGAGTTGGACTCATGCTCAAACACACAATTCTCCAACTTGGCATAGAGGGAGTTTGCCCGTAAGAGGTCGAAGACTTTGCAAACATCTCTCTGGTGGGAGTCTATATCTGGAGAGTAGATGAGAATATCATCCAGATAGACTACGACCGAGGTGGAGAGCATATCCCGGAAGATATCATTCACAAAGTCTTGGAAAATGGCAGGAGCATTACACAGCCCAAAGGGCATCACCAGGTATTCACAGCACCTGCCCCTGGTGTTGAATGCCATTTTCCATTCATCCCCCTCACAGATGCAAATCAGGTTGTAAGCATTCCGCACATCTAGTTTAGTAAATATCCTCGCTCCTCGCAACCTGTCGAATAACTCTAGTATCAGAGGCAGAGGGTATTTATTGTTAACTAGGGTTGAGCGACCTTGACCTTTTTAGAGTCGAGCCGTGTTTCGCAAAACCCGACTATCTTAGAAGTCGAGTCGAGTGGAATCGGCCGATTATCGCGAAAAGTCGGGTATCGACCGAAACACGAAACCCAATGCAAGTCAATGGGGGAGCATAGTCGGCAGTGAGTGGAGGCCAGGAAAACACCTACACTGCCCATTTTAATAGCACAAACATCCATTCTTTTTACTGAAGCTTGACAATCGTAATTTACCTTATAATAATTGGAAGGCATTTGAAATTGGGGGTCATTTGGCTAAAGTTGTGGAGGGTAGGGCTGGTTCAAGTAATTAGTGGGCCCAGGAAATCTGGACGACGTCACGGCAGTGGAGCAGGGAGAGGTAAGTATTTCAACTTTGCAAGTGCTGTGATCCTGAGCAAGCAGGGGGGGCCCACTCGTTGGCATTGGCACTGGCACAGGGCCCCTCAAAGTACAGCGGTGTGTTTGCACGGCGGGGGCGCCTCCCACCGGCAGCAACACTTTTGCGTACTATGAGAGGCCCTGTGCCAGTGACGTCGCCAACTAGTATTCCTCCCCCCACCTGATGATGGAACCTGCACTTTCATCTGCACCTTCCTCTTTGTCCCCGTGTAAGGTGGTATGGTATGCGGGAAGAGGAACCTGACTTTCAGCAGGGTCACAATCTTGCTGTGTAGCGTGCACGGGGAATGTTGCGTTATGGGTCAATGTACCAGCAGACTCATCTATCACTGGCTGGGCAATGGGCAGGATGAGGAGGAAACACAGATATAGGCCCAAAGAATAAAGTTGGCTAAATGCAGTTCAAAATTGGTAACACAGGACTAACCAGGGGGCATTGCAGTGGAGGACAACTGGAATGAGAGGCTGACACAGAGAGTAGGCCCAAATCAGTAAGTAGTCGAAATGCAGTTCCAACCGTAGTAAACAGGCGGCACAGCTTTGTTCAGTGGAGGAGAACAGCAAGGAGTGGCAGACACCGATAGTAGGCCCCAACCCAACTAGTAGGCCAAATGCAGTCTAACATTAACAACTACTTAACGAGAGCCTGAAAATGGAATTTCAGGACAGGAAACCAGGAGAACAGCAAGGAGCGGCAGACACTGTTAGTAGGCCCCAAACCAACTAGTACGCCAAATGCAGTTGTTCCATTTAACCACTATTTAACAAGAGCCTGAAGATAGAAGCTCAGGAAAGGCAACCTGGAGAACACCTTGGAGTGGAAGACACCGTCTCTACACCCCATACCCAATTTGTAGGCCTAATGCAGTGTAGTTTCCAACATCTACTAAACGAGAGTCGGAAGACCGAAGCAATGGCGAGGAAACCTGGGGAACACCTTGGAGTGGAACACACCGTCTCTACACCCCATACCCAATTTGTAGGCCTAATGCAGTGTAGTTTTCACCAACTACTAAACGAGAGTAGGAAGATCGAAGCAATGTGGACGAAACCTGGGGAACACCTTGGAGTGTAACACACCGTCTCTCTACACCCCATACCAAATTTGTAGGCCTAATGCAGTGTAGTTTCCAACATCTACTAAACGAGAGTCGGAAGACCGAAGCAATGGCGAGGAAACCTGGGGAACACCTTGGAGTGGAACACACCGTCTCTACACCCCATACCCAATTTGTAGGCCTAATGCAGTGTAGTTTTCACCAACTACTAAACGAGAGTAGGAAGATCGAAGCAATGTGGACGAAACCTGGGGAACACCTTGGAGTGTAACACACCGTCTCTCTACACCCCATACCAAATTTGTAGGCCTAATGCAGTGTAGTTTGCAACAACTACTAAACGAGAGTAGGAAGATCGAAGCAATGTGGACGAAACCTGGGGCACACCTTGGGGCGGCAGACACCGTTAGTAGGCCCTACCAAAGTTCTAGCCCCAATGCAGTTTTAAAATTCCTAGAGGCTGAAAACAAGACTATTGACGCTCAGTTTTTTCAAAGGAACACAGCTGTATTGAGTGGCGCAGACAGACACAGGTAGTAGGTCTTAAACCAAAAATGTGGCTCACTGCAGCTTAAAAAAGGTTACAGGGGTACACAGGCAGCATTGCTCTGGGCAGTGGAGGACAATTTCAATAGTGGACCGCAGACAGACTTTGTACGCCTACTATTAAAAAAAGGATGCTCTATGCAATTAAAAATAGGTTCCAGGGGTACACGGGCAGCAGTGGTCTGGTCAGTGGAGGAGTGGTAGAAAGAAGGGGCCGCAGACAGGCTTCGAAGGCCTAACATAAAAAAATATTGGGCTGTAGGCACTTTAACATTGGTTCCAGGGGTACACGGGCAGCAGTAGACTGGTCAGTGTAGTAGTAGTAGAAAGAAGGGGCCGCAGACAGGCTTCGAAGGCCTAACATAAAAAAAATATTGGGCTGTAGGCACTTTTAAATTGGTTCCAGGGGTACACGGGCAGCAGTGGTCTGGTCAGTGTAGGAATAGTAGAAAGAACGGGCCGCAGACAGGCTTCGAAGGTCTAACATAAGAAAAAATTGGGCTGTAGGCACTTTTAAATAGGTTCCAGGGGTACAGGCAGCAGTGGTCTGGTCAGTGTAGGAGTAGTAGAAAGAACGGGCCGCAGACAGGCTTCGAAGGCCTAACATAAAAAAATATTGGGCTGTAGGCACTTTAACATTGGTTCCAGGGGTACACGGACAGCAGTGGTCTGGTCAGTGTAGGAGTAGTAGAAAGAACGGGCCGCAGACAGGCTTCTAAGGCCTAACATAATAACATATGGCTGTAGGCACTTTATAATTGGTTCCAGGGGTACACGGGCAGCAGTGGTCTGGTCAGTGGAGGCCTAGTGGAAGGAGGGACCGCAGACAGGCTTCGAAGGCCTAACATAATAAATTGGGCTGGCTGTAGGCAATTTAAAATTGGTTCCAGGGGTACACGGGCAGCAGTGGTATGGTCAGTGGAGGCCTAGTGGAAGGAGGGACCGCAGACAGGCTTCGAAGGCCTAACATAATAAAATTGGACTGGCTGTAGGCACTTTATAATTGGTTCCAGGGGTACACGGGCAGCAGTAGACAGGTCAGTGGAGGCCTAGTGGAAGGAGGGACCGCAGACAGGCTTCGAAGGCCTAACATAATAAATTGGGCTGGCTGTAGGCAATTTAAAATTGGTTCCAAGGGGTACACGGGCAGCAGTGGTCTGGTCAGCGGAGGCCGATTGTAATGAGTGTCTGCCAGTTAGTAGTCCAAAACAATAAATAAATGAGAATGTCTCGCATTAAAACAAAACGAAAACACTAAAGGGTGCAATCATTAGGTACAGGGGTGGGATCCTCTGCGTAGTTTCAGACCTACTAATTTGGCGCAAAGTATTTACTTTGGTAAATAGAGGACACTGCCCCTGACTATGTTAAGTACCATCATACATGTCAACACAATGGTATTGTCAGTGGCAGGAATGGAAGGATGTCAGCGCATAGACTAAACATTGGTGGAAGTGTGAGAGATAACTGTGGAAGTGGTAGAGCAATGTTTGACCTGGGGTTGGGTGAACTCTCTTGTGGCCGGCGGTACAGGCCCAGGGCCCCTCATGTTACAACAGTGTGTCTGATGTTGGGTGCGCACCACCACCGCCAGAGACACTTTATTGTACTATGAGGGACCCAGTGGCAGTGCTGTCGACCAAAAGCGGGCACACCCACCTCTTCAGACAAACAGCACTCTCACGGGTGCTTGCGCCAAGTCGCGATACCACGGCCCCGTGTGGGGAGTTTGGCCATTTAGGGAGGTGTAAACATGTCGTATGCTGGACAATCAGCTGCAGCAAATAAAGACATTAGAAAAGTAATTCACAGTAGTCCACAGGCGAGAGCTTTTCATAGGAAAGCTAGGTGTCGGCCGGGCAAGGTGGGGCAAAAGAATTCGAAATCCAGTTGTGGTTCATTTTAATGAATGTTAGATCATCAACATTTTGGGTAGCCAGACGAGTCCTTTTTTCGGTTAATATTGAACCTGCAGCACTGAATACTCTTTCTGATAGGACACTAGCTGCCGGGCAAGCAAGCTCCTGCAATGCATATTCTGCCAATTCTGGCCAGGTGTCTAATTGGGATGCCCAGTAATCAAATGGGAATGACGGTTGAGGGAGAACATCGATAAGGGATGAAAAATAGTTTGTAACCATACTGGACAAATGTTGTCTCCTGTCACTTTCAATTGATGCAGCAGTACCTGTCCTGTCTGCGGTCATAGCAAAATCACTCCACAACCTGGTCAGAAAACCCCTGTCCAACACGACTTCTGATGTGTGCACCCCTAACACTCCTGGTCTGCTGCCCCCTGGAGCTCGTGTGAGAACGATCACGGGCGCTGTGTGCTGGGAATGCCTGAAGCAAACGGTCAACAAGAGTTGATTGTTTGGTTGCTAATATTAGTTCCAAGTTCTCATGTGGCATAATATTTTGCAATTTGCCTTTATAGCGAGGATCAAGGAGGCAGGCCAACCAGTAATTGTCATCGTTCATCATTTTTGTAATGCGTGTGTCCCTTTTGAGGATACGTAAGGCATAATCCGCCATGTGGGCCAAAGTTCCAGTTGTCAAATCTGCGTTTGTGATTGGTTGAGGGGCAGTTTCAGGCAAATCTACGTCACTTGTGTCCCTCAAAAAACCAGAACCCGGCCTTGCCACGCCACCAATTTCCAGTGCCCCCGGGAAAGCTTCCTCATTAAAAATATACTCATCCCCATCATCCTCCTCGTCCTCCACCTCCTCTTCGCCCGCTACCTCGTCCTGTACACTGCCCTGACCAGACAATGGCTGACTGTCATCAAGGCTTTCTTCTTCCTCTGGTGCAGACGCCTGATCCTTTATGAGCGTCAAACTTTGCATCAGCAGACACATTAGGGGGATGCTCATGCTTATTATGGCGTTGTCTGCACTAACCAGCCGTGTGCATTCCTGAAAACACTGAAGGACTTGGCACATGTCTTGTATCTTCGACCACTGCACACCTGACAACTCCATGTCTGCCATCCTACTGCCTGCCCGTGTATGTGTATCCTCCCACAAAAACATAACAGCCCGCCTCTGTTCGCACAGTCTCTGAAGCATGTGCAGTGTTGAGTTCCACCTTGTTGCAACGTCTATGATTAGGCGATGCTGGGGAAGGTTCAAAGACCACTGATAGGTCTGCATACGGCTGGAGTGTACAGGCGAACGGCGGATATGTGAGCAAAGTCCACGCACTTTGAGGAGCAGGTCGGAGAACCCAGGATAAGTTTTTAATAAGCACTGCACCACCAGGTTTAAGGTGTGAGCCAGGCAAGGAATGTGTTTGAGTTGGGAAAGGGAGATGGCAGCCATGAAATTCCTTCCGTTATCACTCACTACCTTGCCTGCCTCAAGATCTACTGTGCCCAGCCACGACTGCATTTCTTGCTGCAAGAACTTGGACAGAACTTCCGCGGTGTGTCTGTTGTCGCCCAAACACTTCATAACCAATACAGCCTGCTGACGCTTGCCAGTAGCTGGCCCATAATGGGACAACTGGTGTGCAACAGTGGCAGCTGCCGATGGAGTGGTTGGGCGACTGCAGTCTGTGGAAGAGCTCTCGCTTCTGCAGGAGGACGATGAGGAGGAGGGGGTGCGAACGCCTACAGCCAACTGTTTCCTAGACCGTGGGCTAGGCACAACTGTCCCGAAATTGATGTCCCCTGTGGACCCTGCATCCACCACATTCACCCAGTGTGCCGTGATGGACACGTAACGTCCCTGGCCATGCCTACTGGTCCATGCATCTGTAGTCAGGTGCACCTTTGTACTCACAGATTGCCTGAGTGCATGGACGATGCGCTGTTTAACATGCTGGTGCAGGGCTGGGATGGCTTTTCTGGAAAAAAAGTGTTGACTGGGTAGCTCGTAGCGTGGTTCAGCGTACTCCATCAGGGCTTTGAAAGCCTCGCTTTCAACTAACCGATAGGGCATCATCTCTAACGAGATTAGTCTAGCTATGTGGGCATTAAAACCCTGTGTACGCGGATGCGAGGATAAGTACTTCCTTTTACTAACCAGAGTCTCATGTAGGGTGAGCTGGACTGGAGAGCTGGAGATCGTGGAATTAGCGGGTGTGCCGGTGGACATGGCAGACTGAGAGACGGTTGGAGACGGTATTGTTTCCGCCGGTGCCCTAGATGCAGTATTTCCTCCTACAAAACTGGTGATTCCCTGACCCTGACTGCTTTGGGCTGGCATAGAAACCTGCACAGATACTGCCGGTAGTGCGGAAAATGGTGGCCCTACAGTGACGGAAGGGATGTTGCGTTGCTGACTAGCTTCATTGGCCGAGGGTGCTACAACCTTAAGGGACGTTTGGTAGTTAGTCCAGGCTTGCAAATGCATGGTGGTTAAATGTCTATGCATGCAACTTGTATTGAGACTTTTCAGATTCTGACCTCTGCTTAAGCTAGTTGAACATTTTTGACAAATGACTTTGCGCTGATCAATTGGATGTTGTTTAAAAAAATTCCAGACTGCACTCTTCCTAGCATCGGATCCCTTTTCAGGAATTGCAGACTGAGCTTTAACCGGATGGCCACGCTGTCCTCCAACAGGTTTTGGCTTTGCCACGCGTTTTGGGCCAGATACGGGCCCAGCAGATGGAACCTGTTGCGATGTTGATGCCTGCTGCGGCCCCTCCTCCACCTCAGCTTCAGAACTACTGCCGTCTGCACCCTGTTCCCCCAATGGCTGCCAATCGGGGTCAACAACTGGGTCATCTATAACCTCCTCTTCTAGCTCGTGTGCAAATTCGTCTGTGTCACCATGTCGGTCGGTGGTATAGCGTTCGTGACGGGGCAACATAGTCTCATCAGGGTCTGATTGTGGATCAGTACCCTGAGAGGGCAATGTTGTGGTCTGAGTCAAAGGACCAGCATAGTAGTCTGGCTGTGGCTGTGCATCAGTGCACTCCATGTCAGAATCTACTTGTAATGGGCATGGCCTGTTAACTGTTTCACTTTCTAAGCCAGGGATGGTATGTGTAAAGAGCTCCATGGAGTAACCCGTTGTGTCGCCTGCTGCATCCTTCTCTCTTGTTGTTGTTTTTGCTGAAGAGGACAAGGAAGCGACTTGTCTCTGACCGTGAACATCCACAAACGACGCGCTGCTTTTACATTTACCAGTTTCAGAAGAGGAGGCAAAAGAGCTAGAGGCTGAGTCAGCAAGGTAAGCCAAAACTTGCTGTTGCTGCTTCGGCTTTAAAAGCGGTTTTCCTACTCCCAGAAAAGAGAGCGTTCGAGGCCTTGTGTAGCCAGACGACGAACCTCGCTCCACAGCTCCAGACTTAGGTGGAATATTTTTTTTCCCACGACCACCTGATGCTCCACTACCATCATTACCAGCTGACAATGAACGCCCACGGCCACGACCTCTTGCACCAGACTTCCTCATTGTTTTAAAAACTTAACCAAAGTAACTTTATTTTTTGCTGTCAAACAACTTACACGGTGAGCTATAACTTCAGTATGATTTCGATATCCCTTTACAGGTTGGTGAGACCGCAAGGAAAATCAGGCACAATGTTACACACTCTGTTTTCTGTGGCACCAAATCACAGAGATGCCACACACGCAGGACTGTCACTCAAGCACAAATGTCAATATTAATCTCCCATTTTTTTTTTTTTCAGGGAGAATTTAGAAACAAAATAAAATAAAATGATTTTTTCAGGAAGAATTTAGAAACCAAATAAAATAAAATGATCTTTTCAGGGAGAATTTAGAAACCAAATAAAAAAAAAATAGGCTTTCTATGGCCCACTGAGTGAGAGATGGCACACACAGGAGTCAGGAGTGGCACACAAGCCCAGAGGCCAATATTTATCTCCCACTGATTGATTTATTGATTTTTTCAGGTAGAATTTAGAACCCAAATCAACCAAAAAAATAAATAGGCTTTCTATGGCCCACTATTTGAGAGAGAGAGATGGCACACCCAGGAATCAAGACTGGCACACAAGCAGAAAGGGCAATATTAATCTCCCACTGAATTTTTTTTTTTTTCAGGGAGACTTTAGAAACAAAATAAAATAAAATGATTTTTTCAGGAAGAATTTAGAAACCAAATAAAATAAAATGATTTTTTCAGGGAGAATTTAGAAACCAAATAAAAAAAAAAAATAGGCTTTCTATGGCCCACTGAGTGAGAGATGGCACACACAGGAGTCAGGAGTGGCACACAAGCCCAGAGGCCAATATTTATCTCCCACTGATTGATTTAGTGATTTTTTCAGGTAGAATTTAGAACCCAAATCAAACAAAAAAATAAATAGGCTTTCTATGGCCCACTGAGTGAGAGATGGCACACACAGGAGTCAGGAGTGGCACACAAGCCCAGAGGCCAATATTTATCTCCCACTGATTGATTTAGTGATATTTTCAGGTAGAATTTAGAACCCAAATCAACCAAAAAAATAAATAGGCTTTCTATGGCCCACTGAGTGAGAGATGGCACACACAGGAGTCAGGAGTGGCACACAAGCCCAGAGGCCAATATTTATCTCCCACTGATTGATTTATTGATTTTTTCAGGTAGAATTTAGAACCCAAATCAACCAAAAAAATAAATAGGCTTTCTATGGCCCACTGAGTGAGAGATGGCACACACAGGAGTCAGGAGTGGCACACAAGCCCAGAGGCCAATATTTATCTCCCACTGATTGATTTAGTGATTTTTTCAGGTAGAATTTAGAACCCAAATCAACCAAAAAAATTAATAGGCTTTCTAAGGCCCACTGAGTGAGAGATGGCACACATAGGAGTCAGGAGTGGCACACAAGCCCAGAGGCCAATATTTATCTCCCACTGATTGATTTAGTGATTTTTTCAGGTAGAATTTAGAACCCAAATCAACCAAAAAAATTAATAGGCTTTGTATGGCCCACTGAGTGAGAGATGGCACACACAGGGATGGCACTCTAGCAGAAATGCCAATCTTAATCTCCCACAAAAAAAAAAAAAAAAAAACAGGGACTGTCCTACAATTACTATCTCCCTGCAGTAATCTCAGCCAGGTATGGCAGGCAGCAATAAGGAGTGGACTGATGCACAAATTAAATAAAAAGTGTGGACAAACAAAAAAGATAGCTGTGCAGAAATGAAGGAACAAGAGGATTTGTGCTTTGAAAAAAGCAGTTGGTTTGTACAGCGGCGTACACACAGCAATGCAGCTATCAGGGAGCCTTCTAGGGCAGCCCAATGAGCTACAGTGCTGAGAAAAAAAAATGTAGCTTCCACTATCCCAGCACACCGAAGGTGGTGCTGGACAGTGGAAATCGCTACAGCACAAGCGGTTTGGGGGTTAATGGACCCTGCCTAACGCTATCCCTGCTTCTGACGAAGCGGCAGCAACCTCTCCCTAAGCTCAGATCAGCAGCAGTAAGATGGCGGTCGGCGGGAACGCCTCTTTATAGCCCCTGTGACGCCGCAGACAGCAAGCCAATCACTGCAATGCCCTTCTCTAAGATGGTGGGGACCAGGACCTATGTCATCACGCTGCCCACACTCTGCGTTCACTTTCATTGGCTGAGAAATGGCGCTTGTCGCGTCATTGAAATGCGACTTTGGCGCGAAAGTCGCGTACCGCATGGCCGACCCCGCACAGGGGTCGGGTCGGGTTTCATGAAACCCGACTTTGCCAAAAGTCGGCGACTTTTGAAAATGAACGACCCGTTTCGCTCAACCCTATTGTTAACAGTGATGGCGTTAAGACCACTGTAATCACTGCATGGATGTAGTTCTCCATTCTTCTTCTGCATGAAGAAGAACCCCGCCCCTGCAGGTGACACTGACTTCCTAATGAATCCTCTTGCCAGATTCTCCTGGATGTATTGGGACATCGCCTCCGGGAGAGACAGGGAATAGCCTCGACACCAGGGAGTCTCTGCACCAGGCAAGAGGTCAATAGGACAGTCATAGGGGTGGTGGGGCGGAAGGGTCTCCGCACCCCTCTTGGAAAATATGTCCGCATAGGGCCAGTAGTGCTTGGGGATAGAAGAAAGATCTGCGGGTACTTCAGTAGTATCCACCTGAACGCACTCCCTCAGACATCTGCCCTCACAAGATTTACTCCATCCCATAATTCTCCCTGAGGACCACTCTATATGAGGGGAGTGATAACGTAACCAGGGTATCCCTAGCAGGATCTTGTCTATTCCCTCAGGGATGACAAGGAGGGAAATAATCTCCTGACGGGATGGAGATATAGACAATGTAAATGGGATGGTCTGGTGTGTTATTTGTGAGGGCAGTGTCGACCCATTCACCATTCGTACAGTCACTGGCTTGGCAAGCATCACCAGGGGTATTGCGTGGCATTGGGCGAAGGCTGAGGACATAAAATTCCCCTCTGCCCCGGAATCCACGCAAAGCTCTACCATAAGAGTGGATGGGCCTATGGTAATTGTCCCCTTGAAGGACAGTTTGGAGGAAAATGTCACCATGTCTAGAGTACTTCCTCCTGCAACCACTAGATGCTGACGTTTTCCAGACCGCTGGGAACATCTGGAGGCAAGATGTCCTGACTGCTGGCAGACATGACAGACCTTGAGTGCACGAGCGGTCAGGGACTTAGATCCCTCTCGTGACACCTCCATGGGCTCATGTGACTCGGATGCCTGGACCGGAGATTCCAGAGGTTTCGCAAAGGTGGGAGCCAGCTGAAACCTCTGCCTACACTGGGCTCACTCCAACCTTCGCTCGTTAAAACGAAGGTCGATGCGAGTTGATACAGCTATTAGCTCCTCCACTGTGGTGGGAATCTCCCTGGTAGCCAAAGCGTTCTTCACATGGTCAGCCATTCCCTTCAAAATACAGGGATGAGGGATTTCACCTCAGATGCTAAAGTTCGGAAGTGGACGGCAAAATGGCTGACCATTGACAAGCCCTGGGTCAATGCCAGCAGTTGAAGCGCCGTATCATGGGTGACTCGAGGTCCTAAAAAGACCTGTTTCAGAGTGCTCAGATCTCGCTGAGGATCTGTTTATCCCAAGGAAGGTGACG
The DNA here is from genome assembly GCF_032444005.1 of Ranitomeya imitator. NCBI lineage: Eukaryota > Metazoa > Chordata > Amphibia > Anura > Dendrobatidae > Ranitomeya > Ranitomeya imitator. Next base: position 790,006,632 of record NC_091284.1, on the reverse strand, counting down.
GGCACAAGGGGGCATTCTTTGCGTCTGGAGGAGAGAAGGTTTTTCCACCAACATAGAAGAGGATTCTTTACTGTTAGGGCAGTGAGAATCTGGAATTGCTTGCCTGAGGAGGTGGTGATGGCGAACTCAGTCGAGGGGTTCAAGAGAGGCCTGGATGTCTTCCTGGAGCAGAACAATATTGTATCATACAATTATTAGGTTCTGTAGAAGGACGTAGATCTGGGGATTTATTATGATGGAATATAGGCTGAACTGGATGGACAAATGTCTTTTTTCGGCCTTACTAACTATGTTACTATGTTATGGTATGTTACTCTGCACCACATGATCTTCGCGCTCCCACAGCAGCGTACCGCACGCCAGCGCCCTGTCCAACAGGAGGGATATAATGAATCCTACCTTTGCCCGCTCTGTGGGAAAACATGCAGCCAGAAGCTCGAGGTGTATAGCGCGCACTGGCTCACGAATCCCCTACATGACTCACTGTCACCAGAGTATTTATCTGGCATCGGGAGGCGGGATAAGGTCGGAACAGCGGTGGCAGTGGACAAACTTGCTGCAGCCACGCTAGCAGCCTGAACAGCTACTGCGGTAACATCCACAGCTGAGGTTGTACGCACGAGAGCAGTCAACTTTCCCTCCAGCTGCTTGATGTACCGCTGCAGTCACAGCATTACTAGCCAGACCCTGGCGCTAGTATACTGTTAGGGTTGGCGGAGACAGAATAGGTGCTTTCGCAGCCCGGGGTCCACCGTGCAGGAGTGGAACCTGCTGCTAGTAAATGGTGGCACTATATGGCGGCACTACGCCTGAATAGATACGGGTTCCATCACCCGGTCTGTACAGAAGTGAATTCTGTTACTTCACAGAGTCGCCGGGATTAAAGAAGACGCTGTGCCCTGATAATCTCACAGGGGATCAAAGCTCACTAATGGAGCAGGTAGCATACAGTGGTCGTACAGTCAGCAGTAGCACTCAAATAACTCCTCTCCGGAGGTGCCGGAATGCTAGTGGCTATACGCCAGCCCAGTATTCATACACTCAAACTCCTCTCCGGAGGTGCCGGAATTCTAGTGGCTATACGCCAGCCTTGCATTCATACACACAAACTCCTCTTCAATGGTGCCGGAATTCTAACGGCTTACAGCCGACCCTGAGCAAATGCTGACAAAGACCACAAGGTAGCTAAGCTCATACACACATGTACATAGGACATAGGTTGATACAGCAGAGGTGGCTCGAGATTCCCGCTGTGCAGCGGCGGGAACTAGACACCTAACAACATCTTCCCACAGAGTATCACAAACTCATGTTTTCTAAATAGAACTTCACAGCTGATTCACACTGGCTGAACAACGTACAGCATGAATCACAATCCGACTATGTTCTTGCAACCGTGTATGTTTAATTCTGCAGCACTTTAGAGAAAACATGCCCTGCTTTCCTTCACTTACTGGTTTCTCCTAATTCACATTGAGAGACATGTCAATCTAGAAGTTGGGGGTAGAGAAGTTGCTGGTGACTTGCTTTGTACAAGTCATCCTCATTGTCCATGGTCGGCTATTAAAAGTATGTTTTTATCCGAAACTGCAGAATTTTGAAGTAAAACATCTATGTCTGCAATGATGGAGCTAAACTCTGATCAATCATGCCATTGCCAGTGCCAATGCCATAAATCAGCTACTAGGTTCTCTTTAAAGCAGGTAAGATTGCACCACAAATCTCAGAATATGTTAAGCAAAAAATAAAGGTAAGGAAGTAGAAATCTATTTACCCTGAAGCAAAACTTACTATATTATGAAAAAACAACACAAGAAATAGACCATAAAAGGGGATCACCCAAGGCAATGGATTAAATATGAAAATTACAAATTTTATTAGAATAACACTCATGGACATAGGAAACAACCACATGAAGCACACAATTAAAAGCATTTAAAATTGGTCACACATAGGACCTAGAAACATGAACAAATGGCCCATAATAGAACCCTCCTCCTAGATGCGATCCCTCCCCAAACACACTGTAATGGCTAATAATAATATATAGTACAGTGTAAGATGTCTGCATGAACAGCACTATTGGAATATAGGGTAAAGCAACACAACCTAAGAAGTATAATTGTGACCATGATATATAATGCACCAGTCTATGAATACCTCACACCAGCAGGATTACCTATGTAACACAAATAAGCAGATATGCAAAAAAAAAAAAAAAAAAAAAAAAAAAAAATTAACCTTTTTGCAATAACATAAGACATAGACAAAAGCTTAATAAAGCATACACAGTGAATCAGATTGATCCCAAACCACACATATAGCATGTAGGTCTACTCCATTAAGGTATAGAGTTGTATATAATGCAGAGTTAGTTGTGTAGCGCTTCCACTTGTCTAGTCTAACGTGGTATATAACCTGTGCCATTAAATTGCAAAAGCTCCCATAGTAAGGGAAATAAAAAGATCTGCTGAGGAGTGAGGATTCAGATCACCAATAACAAGAAACCAGTATGCAAACCCAGGAGCTGTTCAAGCTCTGTACATAGCCAAGGGGGGTATCAACAGATCTTCATTAAGTCCAAATGGGGTTTGACTATTCAAATTGAAAATCCATTTAGACTCTCGTCTGAGCAGTTCGAGCGTGATGTGTGAAAGTGTGACGACACACAGCAGGAGGAATCTCCTGACGTGTGCACACTGGTTAATCCAGGGATTGCAGTATTTACATGGTGCTATGGCAACCACTCCAAGGGCATGGTGACGAAGGTAGGAGGAGGGGGGGAGCCCTCCAGGCTCACATGTTTGCTTAGCTCACTAAGCACCGCCTCTGGAATCACTGGGTGATGGAACACATGCCAGCCTCTGGTAAGCAGCACAGCTGCAACTGCTTAAATTGCAATTACTCGATTAGATAAGGACGCAGGATCTCCATAGGAGCTACCCCCTGACGAAGCCACTGGTGTGGCGACACGCGTAGGGTCTCTGCTCCTCCTGTTGATACCCCCCTTGGCTATGTACAGAGCTTGAACAGCTCCTGGGTTTGCATACTGGTTTCTTGTTATTGGTGATCTGAATCCTCACTCCTCAGCAGATCTTTTTATTTCCCTTACTATGGGAGCTTTTGCAATTTAATGGCACAGGTTATATACCACGTTAGACTAGACCAGTGGAAGCGCTACACAACTAACTCTGCATTATATACAACTCTATACCTTAATGGAGTAGACCTACATGCTATATGTGTGGTTTGGGATCAATCTGATTCACTGTGTATGCTTTATTAAGCTTTTGTCTATGTCTTATGTTATTGCAAAAAGGTTAATTTTTTTTTTTTTTTTTTTTTTTTTGCATATCTGCTTATTTGTGTTACATAGGTAATCCTGCTGGTGTGAGGTATTCATAGACTGGTGCATTATATATCATGGTCACAATTATACTTCTTAGGTTGTGTTGCTTTACCCTATATTCCAATAGTGCTGTTCATGCAGACATCTTACACTGTACTATATATTATTATTAGCCATTACAGTGTGTTTGGGGAGGGATCGCATCTAGGAGGAGGGTTCTATTATGGGCCATTTGTTCATGTTTCTAGGTCCTATGTGTGACCAATTTTAAATGCTTTTAATTGTGTGCTTCATGTGGTTGTTTCCTATGTCCATGAGTGTTATTCTAATAAAATTTGTAATTTTCATATTTAATCCATTGCCTTGGGTGATCCCCTTTTATGGTCTATTTCTTGTGTTGTTTTTTCATGGCTTAGTATAGTATAGACCAGGTTGGATCCCCGTTTCCTATGTGGTGCCCCCGCTCTAGTTATTAAAAAACTTACTATATTACTGTCACTGTAAAACTATAGTATATCCCTGTATACAGAAAACACAGTTTTAGTATGTCTAGAGAAAAAAGCAATGGGAACAAAGATATTCAAGAGTAGTGATGAGCGAATATACTCGTTACTCGAGATGTTAGCCAGCATAAGTACATGTGGGGATTCCCTAGCAACCAGGCAACCCCCACATGAACTTATGCTGGCTAACAGATGTAAATCATTCAGCTGCGGCGCTAAAAACTAAAACTCCGAGCACTAAAAAATACTCGGAGGACACCCGAGCATGCTGGGAAATCTCGAGTAACGAGTACATTCGTTCATCACTAGTCAAGAGACCTTTTTTTATTACATCTTGCCTGTTTTAGGTGATCCCATATACATTTTAATACCATTTTTTACAGTACAGGAGTATATGTCCTATGGAATGCACTCTATATAAATGTGAACTGAGCCTTACAGAAGGAACAAGAATGTAAAAATACATGAAATACAGTTGAATAGGACACCATAAGAGCAAGTGCTGGTGGAACACTTACTTCCTGCCAAAATCTCACTTCTTGCTTTCCTATAGAGTCCACCTTTTAGCAATCTAGTAAGTTTCCCTTACCGCTCATTCAAACATCTGTTTGTCATGTGAAAAACACAGATAGAACTTGCAACATGTATAGTCTATGGGACTGTTCACGAGTCCAAGGCGATCAATCAAAATCTCAGAGACATGACTGTAGAATGAAAATCGGCAATGCAAGACTATGGGTCAGTGAAGAAAAAAGGACATCACGTTGATACTATCCTTGTGCTGTCGGTTTTTCATGGACTGCTAGAGACGGAGTAACTATTTGTTGTTCTCATCCAATTTGTTCAAGTATCATTGTAAATAAAGAAAATATCTTTTTCAGGAGAACTTTTCATGATGATTGAATAGAAACTATAGAATATTCTGTCAAGGGAATTACCGTATATACTCGAGTATAAGCCGAGATTTTCAGCCCACTTTTTTGGGCTGAAAGTCTCCCTCTCGGCTTATACTTGAGTCATACCCAGGGGTCGGCAGGGGAGGGGGAGCGGGGGCTGTCTAATTATACTCACCTACTCCTGGCGTGGTCCCTGCACGTCCCTGCTTCTTCCAGCACTGCAGCTTCTTCCTGTAGTGAGCGGTCACATGGTACCGCTCATTACAGTAATGAATATGCGGCTCCACCTCCCATGGAGGTGGAGCCGCATATTCATTATTGTAATGAGTTGTTACGGTGACAGCTCACTACAGGAAGAAAATGCGGCGCCGTGGAACAGACGTGCAGCGACGGCGCCAGGAGCAGGTAAGTATGACGGGGGCAGTGCGTGATATTCACCTGCTCCTCGTTCCACTGTCGGCGCTGCTGTGTCTTCCGCAGTGACGCTCAGGTCAGAGGGCGCGGTGATGCGATTAGTGCGTGCCGCCCTCTTCCTGAACGTCGGCGCAGAGGATGGGAAGACACAGCGGCGGTCAGCGGTGGAACGGGAAAGGTGAGTATAGCAAGTGCCAGGGGCCTGAGACGTGGGTATGTAATTTTTTTATTTTTTTAATCGCAGCAACAGCATATGGGGCAAATATCTGTATGGAGCATCTTATGTGGCCATGTGCAGCATGATATGGGGGCAAATATCTTATCTGTATAGGGCATCTTATGTGGCCATGTGCAGCATTATATAGGGCAGTTATCTGTATGGAGCATCTTATGGGGCCATGTGCAGCATTATATGGGGCAAATATCAGTATGGGGCATCTGTATGGGGCCATGTGCAGCATGATATGGGGCAAATATCTGTATGGGGCATCTTATGTGGCCATGTGCAGCATGATATGGGGGCAAATATCTGTATAGGGCATCTTATGTGGCCATGTGCAGCATTATATGGGGCAGTTATCTGTATGGAGCATCTTATGGGGCCATGTGCAGCATTATATGGGGCAAATATCTGTATGGGGCATCCTATGTGGCCATGTGCAGCATGATATGGGGCAAATATCTGTATAGGGCATCTTATGTGGCCATGTGCAGCATGATATGGGGGCAAATATCTGTATAGGGCATCTTATGTGGCCATGTGCAGCATTATATGGAGCAAATATCTGTATGGAGCATCTTATGGGACCATGTGCAGCATTATATGGAGCAAATATCTGTATGGAGCATCTTGTGTGGCCATGTGCAGCATTATATGGGGCAAATATCTGTATGGAGCATCTTATGAGGCCATGTGCAGCATTATATGGGGCAAATATCGGTATGGGGCATCTTATGTGGCCATGTGCAGCATGATATGGGGCAAATATCTGTATGGGGCATCTTATGTGGCCATGTGCAGCATGATATGGGGGCAAATATCTGTATAGGGCATCTTATGTGGCCATGTGCAGCATTATATGGGGCAGTTATCTGCATGGAGCATCTTATGGGGCCATGTGCAGCATTATATGGGGCAAATATCAGTATGGAGCATCTTACGTGGCCATGTGCAGCATTATATGGGGCAAATATCTGTATGGAGCATCTTATGTGGCCATGTGCAGCATTATATGGGGCAAATATCTGTATGGAGCATCTTATGGGGCCATGTGCAGCATTATATGGGGCTAATATATGTATGGAGTATCTTATGGGGCCATGTGCAGCTTTATATGGGGTAAAAATCTGTATGGAGCATCTTATGGGGCCATAATCCACATTTGTGGAGCATTATACGGAGCAAATGTCTGTATGGAGCATCTTATGGGGTCATAATCCACATTTGTGCAGCATTATATGGGGCATATTTTAATATGGAGCATCTTATGGGGCCATCATAAACTGTATGGAGCATTATATGGGGCTCCTGATTCAATATGGATATTCAAAAACACTTAACCTACTGATGTCTCTATTAATTTTACTTTTATTGGTATCTATTTTTATTTTTGAAATTTACTAGTAGCTGCTGCATTTTCCACCCTAGGCTTATACTCGAGTCAATAAGTTTTCCCAGTTTTTTGTGGCAAAATTAGGGGTCTCGGCTTATACTAGGGTTGGCTTATACTTGAGTATATACGGTAGTAATTCACGGGTCACTTAGCATATTTATAAAAGGATTGGATACCTTTCCTTCATGGACTCATATCTGTATTTAGAGCTGTTCGATTATAATTGAAAATTTGATTGGAGTAACTAATCTTAATGCTAGAGACGGATTAGAGAAGGAGATTTTCGTCCTCAAGAAAAAGATATTGGAGGAAATGATTTACAGTATTTTCTCTTCTTCCTATGGATCAACAAAGCAAAGTGACAGGTATAATTTGACATTTTTTTCTTACTTCTGTTTTAACTGAAGAATATATTTTCATACATTCGTGTCTGTAAATAAAGCTAAATTTGTATTTAAATATTTCTTAGGAATATGTATAAAAAAATAGAAATTAAGTATTAAATTGTAAATACCAAACTGTCCATTACTTATCTAGTTTTATTTTGCCTAAACAAACATCTAAAAAATAAAACAACCATTTTTTAATCAGTTTTTATGCAAACTTGAAATACTATAATTTGTATTACTGTAATTTAAACTTGTTGGACAAACAGTTAATCAATGATCAAAAGGTAAATATTAATTGATATTGATGATGATGACATATACTTACAATGATTATTCATTTTTCATTCTACATATCAGAGGTTTAAAGATAGAATGGTGGCTCAGTATAAAAAAAGTACCGTATTTTTCGGACTATAAGACGCACCCCAAATCTGGGGTGAAAATTGCAGAAAAAAAGATTTTTTATATGATGGGGGTCCGTCTTATTGTCCGAATGTACAGTATCTTACCTGAGGGATGGCGGTGGCAGAGCAGGGTCACAGGAGGCATGGTGTCAGCAGAGGTGGGGTGATGCGGTGTGGCGTGCACCTGAGCAGGGTCCCTTCCTGCTTAGGTGGGCGATGCCACGGCCTGGTGTCCATGGGAGGGTTGCAGGAGTGATTACCGGCAGAGGTGCTGGGCTGAGGAGGTGCTGGACTGAGGAGGTGCTGGGCTGAGGAGGTGCTGTGAGAGGGGTCCCTTTCCCCGGTGAGGTGATGCAGCAGCCTGGTAAGCAGCAGAGCCGGGTGAATCCTGTTGTTTTCGGTGGGGGCGGCCATCTTCCTGACGGGAGGCCGCGCGTGCGCAGATGGAGATCGCGCCGGCCATTTTCCTGAAGCCCCGGGAAGTAGAGCGCTTCATCTGCGCACGCGTGGCTTCAGGAAGATGGCCGCCCCCACCGATAACAACAGGATTCACCCGGCTCTGCTGCTTACCGGGCTGCTGCATCACCTCACCGGAGAAAGGGACCCCGCTTACTGCGCCTCCTCATCCCCGCAGCTCTGCCGCCATGGTAAGCCTGCATTGCGATTATTAGATGCACCCCCAATTTTCCCCCCTTTTTTGAGGGGGAAAAAGTGCATCTTGTAGTCCGAAAAATACGGTATTAGATCAATAAAGAAAAGAATACAAAGTGTAAAAAAAAACATTTTTAGAAGCGATGAATTTACTGATACAAATTGATATAATTAACAATAACATTTAAGAAAATTAATGTAGATCAAAGTATTACAAGATCCTCATACCTTTATTTTCATTATTTAGGAAAGCATAGTGTAAATGCTTTCTCATGCCGGACACGGTAAGAGCCTATCTATGCCTATACCAGTGGGATACATTGTAGCTTGCTGTTAGAAAGAAGTTTTGGGAGAACCTCCTGACATCTACCCCCAATGTTAGCTGGAAAAAGAACCTTAGATCAACTTTCCAGCACTTTATCTTTGATTATGACATAGCTGCATTTTTTTTCTTTTATTAGATGACCGTAAAGAAGTAACGGTTATTTCTGCATTTTCCTGTATTTATTTTTTTTAGTTAGACCAAAAATAGTAAAGAAGGAAATACATAAAATAAGAAATATAATTTAGAAACAAATATTGTAAAAATTGTAATTCACTGTGTCATGCTCGGATAACAAATCTTGATGATTCACATTGACAGGTAATCAACCGTTAATCAATGATGATTAAACAGACCTGAAATTATTAAAAAAAATTATTTATATTTTCAGTAATTGCATCTTTAATAAATGTCACCTTCTATACTACGTGATGTCACAATTATTTTATTTTTTGTACTGTGCCTATTATAGATATAAATACTGAATTACTGTGAAGATTATACCGAGTCTCGACTTTCTCTGCATTATGCCACCACTGCCTCTGGAAGCCTACTCTTCTTAACAGGACAGCACACAAAAGACAGAACCTCTTTTTGAATCTGCACAGAACTTCTTGTCTGAACAATCAGCTCTTTAGTGTATTAATTTACTATTTTTATTGACTTTTACTGTTTCCTGATTACAATTATTGAATAAAGCCTGTCCTGCCAATGTTTCTATATTGCATGAAATCTGACTATCTTGACCTTGGAACTGTAAGATTAGTCTTCTTATTATTGATTCTGTCTCCTTGCTTGAAATAAACATATCCTTTTTCAGTCAGCTGATATTATTGGAGATCACTACTGTGACATAATCTGAGGATTCCCCCTGTGTAACCCAGTAAGGATCTTATTAAAATGAACAATTCTTTAATCTATATCCCATAATTTAATCTCTAGCTTAATCTGACAACAAGTTGGCAGGATGTATAGCTATCACAGATGAAAGGATCAGAAAAGTTAAAATTTGCCTGGTCATCCTGATTTTCCTAGGAAATTAGATTTGGGGACAGACTGAATTTCCTGGGAAAATCGGGGCAATTCATACACTGCTCAAAAAAATAAAAGGAACACCTAAACAACAGACTATAAGTCCAAGTAAATCAAACGTCTGTGAAATCAAACTGTCCACTTAGGAACAAACACTGTTTGACAATCAATTTCACATGCTGTTGTGCAAATGGAATAGACAACAGATGGAAATTATTGGCAAATATCAAGGCACACTCAATAAAGGAGTGGTTCTGCAGGTGGGGACCACAGAATCTCAGTATCAATGCTTTCTGGCTGATGCTTTTGTCACTTTTGAATGTTGGTTGTGCTTTCACACTTGTGGTAGCATGAGACGGACTCTACAACCCACACAAGTGGCTCAGGTAGTGCAGCTCATCCAGGATGGCATATCAATGTGAGCTGTGGCAAGAAGGTTTGCTGTGTCTGTCAGTTTAGTGTCCAGAGGCTGGAGGTGCTACCAGGAGACATGCCAGTACACCAGGAGATGTGGAAGGGGCCGTAGGAGGGCAACAACCCAGCAGCAGGACCACTACCTCAGCCTTTGTGCAAGGAGGAACAGGAGAAGCACTGCCAGAGCCCTGCAAAATGACCTGAAGCAGGCCACAAATGTGCATGTGTCTGCACAAATGGTTAGAAACAAACTCCACGAAGATGGTCTGAGTGCCCATGTCCACAGATGAGGGTTGTGCTCACAGCCCAATACCATGCAGGATGCTTGGCATTTGCCACAGAATACCAGGATTGGCAATTCGGATTAGGCAAAATATACTGTGACCCAAAGTAGGTATGAGCCGAGTATCATGTCACGGTATCCACCGCAAGACAAAGAGGTGGTTAGCTGAGATGGTACTAACCTTCCCTGTACCCCTCAGGGGTTAGCTGAGCTGGTACTTACTGTCCCTTTACCTATCGGTGGTTAGCTGAGTAGTTACTCCTTTCCCTCTGCACCTCTAAGGGTACCGTCACACTATACGATTTACCTACGATCATGACCAGCGATATGACCTGGCCGTGATCGTAGGTTAATCGTAGTGTGGTCGCTGGGGAGCTGTCACACAGACAGCTCTCCAGCGACCAACGATGCCGAGGTCCCTGGGTAACCAGGGTAAACATCGGGTAACTAAGCGCAGGACCGCGCTTAGTAACCCGATGTTTACCCTGGTTACAAGCGTAAAACTAAAAAAAAACAAACCGCACATACTTACATTCTGGTGTCCGTCAGGTCCCTTGCCGTCTGCTTCCCGCACTGTGACTGCCGGCCGTAAAGTGAAAGTGAAAGCACGTCACCGCTGTGCTCTGCTTTCACTTTACGGCCGGCAGTCACAGTGCGGGAAGCAGACGGCAAGGGACCTGACGGACACCAGAATGTAAGTATGTGCTGTTTTTTTTTTTTTAGTTTTACGCTTGTAACCAGGGTAAACATCGGGTTACTAAGCGCGGTCCTGCGCTTAGTTACCCGATGTTTACCCTGGTTACAAGCGAACGCATCGCTGGATCGCATCGCTAGATCGCTAGATCGGTGTCACACACACCGATCTAGCGATGACAGCGGGAGATCCAGCGATGAAAGAAAGTTCTAAACGATCTGCTACGACGTACGATTCTCAGCAGGATCCCTGATCGCTGCTGCGTGTCAGACACAGCGATATCGTAACGATATCGCTGGAACGTCACGAATCGTACCGTCGTAGCGATCGAAATGGTATAGTGTGATGGTACCCTTAGTTGTAATTGGGTTTGGTTTTCTGCGTTCCATTCACACTGTGTGGAGTTTTGCTCAATGTGTTTAAGGAGGAATGTTCTCTAGTTTTTTATCCATCATTATTCACACCAGCAGCAGTTTTCCATCTCTGCGCGGTGGACCTCGGGTTGTGACTGCACTTTATAGTTTAATTTAATTTAGTGCAATCCGCCAACCCTAACAATATGTCAAGAGTAAACATTCTCAGAATCTCTTTGATCCATTGAAGATTTAAGAACAAACTAGGAGAAAAAAGAGCACAATAGGGTCTAAATTGGTAACACAGCAAGAAGCAGAAAAATTAAATCTGCTCAGCTGGTGAAGTTGCACCTAAGCAACATATTTAGCACAAATCAGCCACTGCAAGACACAGATACAAAGGGATAGAATGATACAGAGTCTGGGTAACATGTCAGTGGATGTACTGCTGATGAATATAGTCGAATTATCGATAAATTCTCAAATGCATTATTGAGCAAGTTTCAGGTCAAGGGATTTCGAAGTCATATACAGGACTTCTTCATCATGGCAAAACCTTTGAAGTGTTCCATGTCAGAATTGAAAAAATTGGCCTGGTCAAAAAGATGAAAACAAGCTTCGGGGTGAATGGGTTATAGTTTGCACCTTATGGTAAAACTTCTGTATTTGCTCTCTTGAAGACTTTTCATTATGGTAGACTTAGACATTGAAACGCTTACTTCATGGAGAGTGTTCTTCACTTGGGTGGTTGTTGTGAGGTGTTTTTTCTTCATCATAAAAAGTATTCTGCGGTCACCCACCACCGTTGTCTTCCGTGAATGTCCAGGTCTTTCTGAATTCCCACCAATGCGCTCTTTGTTATGTGCCAAACTGTTGGCAAGACCTGCTCTAACATTTCTGCTATCTGCTATGGATTTTTTATTCTATTTTCAGCCTTACGATGGTCCATTTCACTTACATTGAGAGCTCCTTTAACTGAATGTTGTAGGTTCACATCAACAGCTTCCAAATGAAATGCCACATTTGGAATCAGATCCAGAATTTTTACCTGCTTAGCTCATGATGGATTCATGAAAGAATTGCCCATGCAGTTCACTATGGAGATTTTGAAACAATCGTTACTTTAACCCCTTAAGCCTCAAGGGTGGTTTTCACGGTAATGACTGGGCCAATTTTTACAATTCTAACCACTGTCCGTTTATGAGGTTATAACTCTGGAACTCTTCAACAGATCTTGGCGATTCTGAGAATGTTTTCTCGTGACATATTGCACATCATGGTAGTGGTAAAAATTCTTTGATATAACTTGCGTTTATTTGTGTAAAAATTGGAAATTTGGCAAAAATTTGGAAAATTTTGCAATTTTCAAACTTTGAATTTTTGTGCCCTTAAAAAAGAGAAATATGTCACACAATATAGATAATAAATAACATTACCCACATGTCTACTTTACATCAGAACAATTTTGGAAACAAAATTTTTTTTGTTAGGGAGTTATAAGGGTTAAAAGTTGATCAGCGATTTCTCATTTTTACAACAAAATTTACAAAACCATTTTTTAAAGGGACCACCTCACATTTGAAGTCACATTTATGGGTCTATATTGTAGAAAATACCCAAAAGTGACACCATTCTAAAAACTGCACCCCTCAAGCTGATCAAAACTACATTCAAGAAGTTTATTAACCCTTCAGATGCTTCACAGGAGCAGAAGCAATGTGGAAGGAAAAAATGAAAATTTAACTTTTTAGTCATGAAAACGATTTTTAGCAACAATTTTTTTATTTTCCCAAGAAAGGAAAAATTGGACCGTGAAAGTTGTCCAATTTGTTCTGAGTACGTTGATACCACATATGTGGGGGGAACCACTGTTTGGGCACACTGCAGGCTCAGAAGTGAAGGAGCGCCGTTTGATTTTTTCAACCTAAAATTGGCTAGAATTGTGATCGGACGCCATGTTGCGTTTGACGAGCCCCTGATGTGCCTAAACAGTGGAAACTCCCCACAAATTAGACCATTTTGGAAACTAGACCCCCTAAGGAACTTATGTAGATGTGTGATGAGCACTTTGAACACCAAGGGGCTTCACAGAAGTTTATAACGCCCGGGCGTAAAAATAAAAAATCATATTTTTCCCGACAAACATGATCGTTTAGACCCCGATTTTTATTTTCCCAAATTTAACAGGAGAAACTGGACCCTATTAGTTGTTGTGCATTTTGTCCTAAGTACGCTGATACTTCATATGTGGGGGTAACCACTGTTTGGGCGCATGGCAGGGCTTGAAATTGAAGGAGCAACGTTTGATTTTTTCATCCTAAAATTGTCTGGAATTGCGATCGGACGCCATGTTGCGTTTGACGAGCCCCTGATGTGCCTAAACAGTGGAAACCCCCCACAAGTGACCCAATTTGGAAACGAGACCCCCTAAAGAACTTGTCTAGATATGTGGTGAGAACTTTGAACACCCAAGTGTTTCACTAAAGTTTATAGCGCCCGGGTGTGAAAATAAAAAATTCTATTTTTTGCCCACAAAAATGATCTTTTAGTCCCAATTTTTTTACTTTCCCAAGAGTAACAGGAGAAATTGGACCTCAAAAATTGTTGTCCAATTTGTACGCTGGTACCCAGTATGTGGGAAAAAAAACTGTTTGGGCACAAGTTGGGGCTCGAAATGGAAGTACTGACGTTTTGGAATGCAGACTTTGATGGAATCGTCTGCGGGCGTCATGTTACTTTTGCTGAGCTCCTGATGTGCCTAAACAGGAAAAAAACCCACAAGTGACATCATTTCGAAAAGTAGACCAACAAAGAACTTACCTAGATGTGCCTCCTTTGGAACTCAACTGTTTCCTGTAAAGTAAATTAGTAGTGCATGGAGGTGTGGTACAATATAAAGCAATCCTTCATACACAGGCCAGGTTTGTCGGGGCAGATGTCGCATTAATAGATAGTGCCCTTGTGTATTCTTCTTTTGTAGCACACTCATCACCTTTTTTGTGGCTTACCTTTTCTTCCATTTGGCGGGACCACCCCAGGAAAATGCTGACCTGGTATGATACGAGCACCTTCAGTTCTAGAAGATCTGGGGCCCGCTCCTTCCCTCGTGCCAAACATCAGGGCCTTAACCACTACCTCCTTGAAATGAAGGTACGACGTATCGGTGTTGTGTGCACATTGTGACAGCAGGAAAGCGTTGAGCATTGCCTTTTGTACAATGTGCACGGACAGCTTTTTGTACCACACCCTGGCCTTTCTCAAAGCACTGTATGGTTGGAGGAATTGATTGGAGAGATCAACGCCTCCCATGTTTTTGTTGTACCCCAGTACACAGGTCGGTTTGCGGACCTCTGTAAAGGTACCCCGTACAGTGCTTAGGGCGCTGCCATCACCGTGTATGGTGGTCAATAGAAGAACATCCCTCTTGTCCTTGTACTTGACCACCAGCAGGTGGTCGCTACATTGGGCTTTGCTCAAACCTTTTCTGAGAATCTGCCCAAGTAGCGCCATTGGGAGGCCTCTCTGATTTTTGCGGACAGTATTGCAAGCTGCGGTACCTCACGCAGAGAGATTTGTAGAGTGGGATGCTGGTGTAAAAGTTATTGGTATAGAGGTGATAACCTTTATCCAGCAGTGGGTGCACCAAAACCCACACAATTTTCCCACTTACTCCCAAGATAGAAGGACACTCAGGCGGTTCAATCCTGCTGTCCTTCCCTTCATACACTCTAAAGCTGTAGGTGTACCCTGAGGTACTCTCACACAGCTTGTAGAGTTTGATTCCGTACATGGCCCTCTTGCTGGGCAGGTACTAACGGAATCCGAGCCATCCCTTAAAATGAATTAAGGACTCATCCATGCAGATGTCCCTTTGAGGCACGTACACGTCAGCAAACTTTTTGTTGAAGTGTTTGATGACCGGCCGAACTTTGAACAGACGGTCAAAGTCGGGGTCATCTCGTGCGGAACACTGTACATTATCGTTATAATGCAGGAACTAATGGATGGCCTCAAAACACGTCTGGGTCATGACCATTTGGAACACTGGAGTGTTATATAAAATATCAACACTCCAATATTGCCGAAGTTCAGGCTTCTTCAGGATCCCCATGTGGAGGACCAGGCCCCAAAACTGCATCATTTCAACTGCGTCTACAGGAGACCAGTTAGAATATGATGAACCCGAGTTTTGTTCCAAAAATTGATGAGCATACAAATTAGTTTGCTCTACCATGAGGTTAATGAAAGTCTCGGAGAAAAAGACTTAGAAAAAGTCTAGTTCTGTGAGGCCAGTGGTGTCAAACTTGATTCCTGATTCTGCCACAAAATCAGGAATCAGTGGCTCATAATTTTTGGGTCGCGAGGTTCATATGGGGTCCGCAGTGGGGTGCACTGGTTCATCTTCGGCAATGCTGGGCACTGTTTCATCTTCATCTTTGTCAATGATGGGTGCTGCCTTCTCTTCTGTCCTGCGGTGTCTGCGTGGCAGTTCCGCAGTGCTAGAGGAGGAAGAAGAGGAGTGGGAAGAGGATGAGGAAGAATCGGAAAAATAAAGAAAAGTGGGATTCTGTCCCTTGCTATCAGTGTCGGAGGCAAGGAAAGAATACGCCTCTTCCGCTGAATAGCGCTGTTGGGACGAACGGGATGAGCGGGACATTTTTTTGTAAGTATGGTGCTTGGGTGTACTTTATTGGTAACTATGTGTAAGTGTGGGGGGATAGTGCTTGGTGCAAACTACTCTGAAAAGAAAAAGCTAAAGAAAAAAAGCAAATAGGCAAAAAAAATACCTGTGAAAGGAAAAGTCTAAAAAAGCAGGCACTAGATCTGATAAGTGAACTGTGTCACTTATCAAAGTTTGGTGGCTGCTGAGTGTGCGAACTGGGATGTGAAAAAAAAGGCAGGCACGAGAGCTCATTTAAGTGAACCATGTCACTTATCAAAGTTCAGCGGCTGCTGGGTTATGCACGCAGGGATGTGAAAAAAACGAAAACGGAAGGCACGGGTTAGACGCGGCGACTGGGTGAGCGCACGGGGATGTGGAAAAAAAGAAAATGGAAGGCACGGGTTAGACACGGTGGCTGGGTGAGCGCACGGGGATGTGAAAAAAAAAAGAAAACGCAAGGCACGGGTTAGACGCGGCGGCTGGGTGCACGCACGGGGATGTGAAAAAAAAGAAAACGGCAGGTACGAGAGCTTTGATAAGTGAACCGCGTCACATATCAAAGTTCGGTAGCTGCTGGGTGTGCGCACAGGTGTGGTCCAAGGGGGGGGGGGGGGCGAAAAAAAAAGGAAGATGGCAGGCACAAGCTCTGATAAGTGAACTGTGTCACTTATCAAAGTTTGGCGGCTGCGGGATGGGTGTTCGGAGTTGGTGCAAAGGGGGCTGATGAAAAAAAGCGAGCACGTGTTGATCGGTGAACTGCGCCACCAATCAATGCTCGGCGGCTGCTAAACGTGCGCACGGAGGCGGTGCAAAGAGGGTTGGAGGGGGGTAAAAAAAAGAGGGGAAAGGGGGGAGGGGGGAAGGGGGGATTGGAGGGGTGAAGAGAGATCGGGTAGGGGCAGTGATAACCCTTACGTTTGTAGTCTCTCTTCTTTCTTATGTCTTCTTTCTTCGGTCTTCTTTCTTCTTTCTTTTCTAAGGCAGGGATTGTGGTGTTACAGGCTTCTGTAGCACCACAAGGTCCAGCAGGAGGAGATCTGGCTGTGTGACCGCTCTGCAGGAGTCCTCAGCTAGAGTGAGGACCCCTGCAGAGCAGTCAGACACGTCACAGGCAGGTGACAGACAAGTCGCAGAGTGGTCACACCGCTGCTGTGATCTGTCATTGGTGGGATTGAATGATCACATGGATCCCACCAATCTCGGCAGGCCCTGGTGACCATGGCAACTGCCTAGGATTGCTCCGACCCTAGGCAGGTCACAGCCAGGTCACCAGCAGGGCACACAACCAGATCACGCCAATCAGCTCCTGCAGGCCCTGCTGGGCCTGTCCTAGGCTCTGGCCTGTGATCGGTGCTATTGCAGCACTGATCCAGGCAAGTACAGCAGGGCACAGCGCAGTAATACCGCCACTGTGCCGTGTGAATGGCGCGATCGATACGATCGGCGATCATGCCAATCCGGGGGTTGGTACTCGATCCTAGCCTGGGACCTCATTGTTTCAGCCAATCTTATTGGCTGAAACAATGAGAAACACTGTGATTGGCTGTTCAGAATTGAACAGCCAATCACAGCGATCGTGAGGCCGAGGGGGCGGAGCCAGGCCCTGGGATGCCCTGATATAGATGACGTCGGAAATTTAATGCGATCACCATGACTTAAGTCGCGATGCCGCATTAAATAGCATGACGTACTATCCCGTCACTGGGAATTAAGTCCAAGGTCACCTCGACGGGATAGTACGTCATATGGGATTAAGGGGTTAAAAAGAGGTAGCTATATATTAAAAGAGCTGTAACTCCTATACATGTACTCCAATTAGGATGTGAATACCTCAAATTAGAACTGCGATTCTGCACTTTAAGCCCATATCGATTATATAACTGTGTCTTGCATATGTTTTGGTAAACTGCTAAAATGTGAAAACATGAGCCACTGTTAAAATTTTTATGGACCTAAAGTAACTGTATATACTGCTCTGGCAAAAATTAAGAGACCACTTTAAAATTTTCAGTTTCTCTGATTTTTCCCTTTAAAGGTATATTTTTGCGTAAAATGTACATTGTAAATTGTTGTTTTATTCTATAAACTACTGACAACATGTCTCCAAAATTCAAAGCTAAAAGTGTTGCATTTTTTTATGCAGCAAATGAAAAATCGTCAAAATAATAAAAAAGAAACTGCGCTTTCAGACCTCAAATAATGCAAAGAAAGCAAGTTCTTGTTCATTTAGAAACAACAATACTCATGTTTTAATTCAGGAAGAGTTCAGAAATCAATATTTGGTGGAATAACCATGATTTTTTAATCACAGCTTATATGCGTCTTGGCGTGCGTCTTGATCACCTAATCAGAAGAATATTACGTAGAATTAGGTGTACTTTGGTTGGAATTCAACTGACACTGGAATGGAATGGCTGTCACATATGTAGAGATGGTGATTTTTAGAAAACTGTGCAGTGGTCTCTCAATTTTTGCCAGAGCTGTATATATTTTGATGGCCTTTCATGGTTCAGATTACTAGGGATCAACATCCATCATTTTAATAAATAAACCAAAGCAATAAAAAAAAAAATCAGCATTTTTGCAAATATGGATTTTCGTAAGATTCAAGTAGAATTCAATTCCACTTACAGGTACCTTTTTTCTTAGGTCAAAATAACATTTGTCTTTATCTGGGAAGACCAGGTAACAAAAGTTTAGAAAAGTTTCTGCTATATATGTTTATTTGTGGCTGCCCAGTGGTTTTGTGCTCGGCGGTTATGATCAAATAAGCATCTGAGAAAATCAGGGTCACATATTCTGTACTGCACAGAGCCTTGTGTTATCTACATCCATCCCTGTTTTATGGTTCATGGATATTCAACCTAATATTTTGCATTCAATTTTTTACTTTCAGACAATTTTCATGAATGGCATTATCATACGGCAAACTAATGTAAAAAAAAACATAAAAAGCACACTGCAGAGGTTCCATTATTTTATTTTTTTTACCATAGATGTTTTAAATCTTTTAAAATCTGACATTTATAATTCAAAGACGCTGAAGCTTAACGCTATTAAAGCAGATTTAACCAAAGGTAAAATATAGCTTTAATCAATGTTGAAGCACAAGCTTCTCTTTGTGCCATGTTTTATATAGCATATATTTTATATTACTATTAGGAAGAATAATGGCACAATAATTCTGATTTGACAAAGCTTTTAAATGTTTGTCGTCTACGGGGGAAATGATGTGCTTACTCAACAGTCTTTGTTTATCACCGATGATAATAAGACGGAGATGTCTGAACATTTGTTTGAATGTGTTCTTTGTTAAGTTTAATCACACTGAAATCTGTCGGTTTTTACCATTTCAGAGAAGTTTAGTACTGTACGTACAAAGTAAAATGGAAAGAATATAATGTTATTTACAGAATATATAAAACTTTAAATATTTCTTAGGATATAAAGAAAGACGAAAAATGTTTGGTGCAGTACAAAGGCTTTTGTCATGGTATTAATAATGGGCTATTGTTGGTTTATAGAATTTACAAAGACTATGGGATCATTCTCCAATCCTGAAGTTTACCTATACGTAGCTTTTAAACTACTGTTTTCTGAGCTTTTGTGGGCTCAAAAATTAACGTTTATAGAACAAGCCATTTTGGAGATTCGGGATAGCACAATAGGGCTGATATATTGGAAAAGGCATATTACACACATTTGATTGAACTGTGCCACAGTTATTACAATGTACACACTTCAAAACCAAAGAAATGATCCAAAACATAAGTTGTTATGCATGCCATACGTAGGAGCACGCTCACACTGTGACCATATTACAGACAAAGCCCAATAAAAAAACAATCTATACAGCTTCACATGGGCAAGTGTGTGAATAATCGGGCCTCAGTCCTGTTCTGCCCTTATCTATATTGAGATCGGCTGGAACAAAGTGAGGTTTTAATACTAGAGATAGGACCATACAGATTGGGTACAGCTTTTCACGGTAAGATGATTTTTATGCCTTTTTGATCAAAATACTGTAAACTTTAATTAACAAATTGTTAACACAGTGAAAGTATGCTAACTCCACAGTAATAATAATCTTTATTTTTATATAGCGCTAACATATTCCGCAGCGCTTTACAGTTTGCACACATTGTCATCGCTGTCCCCAATGGGGCTCACAATCTAGAATCCCTATCAGTATGTCTTTGGAATGTGGGAGGAAACTGGAGTACCCAGAGGAAACCCACACAAACACGGGGAGAACATACAAACTCCTTGCAGATGTTGTCCTTGGTGGGATTTGAACCCAGGAGGACCCCAGCGCTGCAAGGCTGCAGTGCTATCCACTGAGCCACAGTGCTTATATTCAGGTACTATTAATATTTACTAATTTACTGGGCGCCCCCTGAGGAAGCGGTAACTATCAAACGCGAAACGCGCGTTGGGGTACGTGATCCAGGACCCTGACAGGACTCCTTTGCACACATGGGTAATTCATCTATTTGACTGTTGTTAAATGTGATTATCGGTACACTTATGATATGTGGTGATCTTTTGAATATGGCCACTGGGAATATACTATCTAGTTTGATCGCCACATGTCTGAGGCAGTTCAGCTCATGTGTGGGTAGTACTTAACTTTAAAACTCATGACTAAATATAATGTTTCTTATACTTACTTTGGTCCTGTCCTGTGCACCTGGATGACACGGATGTATCTATGGATATAGTTGCTATGCACATTTATATACTATTGATCATTATTCATTGTATTTTTGTTTATGATTTATTTAATAAATATTACTTTTTGTGAATTGTTGTGGCCATTTTTGACTCTTGGTTCTCCTATTAGATTATCCTGTTGTCTAGTAGTTTAGTTCTCCATCTTCTGCTGTGTGGTGGTTTATTTCTGCATCCCCAAGCACCCTGCAAGCTTTGGGGATTCCTAGACGTGTGGAGCAGCAGTCACCAGTCATTGAGATGTAATTCCTTGACTAAGCTTGCTAGTGGTGAAATACAGCCTAGCAGATATTGTTTTTTTTCAAGGAACAGGTGATGTTTTCTGCGACATGCTGGTGTAGCTCATGCACAGCTTTTTACATAAGTAATGGCGACTAAGCAACTGGTACTGGGGGACTGCAATGGGCACCAGCTTTTGGAAAGCATCTCTAAATACCAGGCGGAAAAGCAGCTTTTCCATGGCCAACAGATTGAACATGGTGAAGTTCAAGCTCTTTGCCAATTCTAGGAGGAAACAATCTTTTACATGACCACAACTGCAGGACCAATGGCTGGCTGTTGTGCAGAGAGGGGATGGAGTAGGGGAGAACACAACAAACTGCTGGACTGTGAATGAGATGTAGGCGGAGATGTTATGGTGGATTGAGAAACATGTGATCTGCTTGGTGTCTGAGATTTGTCAAAAACAACAGGCATTTTCACTTCCATAACTGCTGACAGCTGTTACTCACCCCGAATGTATCAAGCAAAGAAGTGGAGGTTCTGCTGCTGTAAACTTGTGTGAGAACGCTTGCCACAGTGATGGACCAGGAGGAATCAGCAGATTCAGATGAAGGGGTGCCCGATGGTTGGCGAGGCACACTAGGCCGCATTTTAGTGAAGTGAGATTCCCAGACTAATGTATGTTTATTGGCCATGTATCAGTTCATACATGTAGTAGTCAAATTATTGCAGTTTTTTGCCTCTACTGAGTATTATTTTACAAAGTTGGCCGATAACATGAGTTGGATCATCCTTTTCAGTTTCACAAAAAAAGTCCAGGCTAGGCAACCCATTTCACCCATATGAACTGCTGACCCACCAATACTGCTGGCCACAACCAGAGTTGTGGCTGAGGATGCAGTGCTTCTCATGGTTGCATCACAGTGTGTATGTGCGGCAAGCCGCAACATAACCTCCTTGTCTTTCTTCTCCTCCACCTCCTTTGTTGAGCTACTCAGCTGCAATGGCTGTGGGTTCACAACGAGTCTGATCTTTAACCTCATTTTCATCCTCTCTGTTCATCTCCCTCATCTCCTTGAGAGTCACCCTTCTCCTCTTCTTGCCCTGATAGCACAGTACAGTTGACGTATCTGACTCTCATCAGGATCACCTCCAACCCCAGGGGTTAACATCTGGTGACAAGGGTCTAAGGGAAGAAATGTGCGTTGGGGCGCTTGGGGAAGGCCACATACAACAGACCACCCCAAATGTAAGTGCTATCTAGTAATATACTCAATTATGATCTCATGAGGACACAGTCGATACTGGAGACAGGATATTCTATGGGATCACGGAATAGATTTGAATCATTGCACTGTACATATAGATTGTAGGTCAGGGTCATGTTGGTACTTTTCCCCATGAAGGTTTAGTAGAGACCTGAAGTTGTGATGTGGATTGATTTTGTATTACTAATGTATAAACTTTGTTTAGTTTAATTTAATAAAGGTTGCACCTTTTCAATTTGCACACTATACTGGATTCTCTTTTGTGGCTATTAAGGGTCTGGATTCTGCTTGGATCCTACTTCATCTGGCACTGGATCTAAGTGAAAAAAAAATTGGTCATCGGTGCAGATTTTTTCCTCCTATTGAGTCCGTGAATCCTTGGAGCATCCTCTGATGCCCATGGAATAGAGTGTGTGATGTGAGGCAGGGAGAAACAAGGATAATTGGGGTGCCACCTCTGAGGACAGTACTGTGTGTGATGTGAATGAGGAGGAAGAGGAGGAGGGGCCACTTAATGCAGCGCTTGTCTTCCACTGGAGCACATGCTTTTTCTGTCCCTCAACAACAAGCATAGATGAGGGCATCCCACAAGCTCTCTGCCTCGGTGTAACCCTGGACTCTGATCTCTCCTTCAAAACACATATCCATGCCATTTCCACTTCCTGCCGACTACAACTCCAAGATCTGTACATTTCTTAATCAAGAATCTGCAAAAACTTTAGCCATGCACTCATCATCTGCTGCCCTGATGACTGCAAACTTCTGCTTTGTGACCTCCCTTCTAACAGACTCGCACTCCTTCAAACTATCCTAAATTCTGCTGCTCGACTAAAGGTACCTTCACACTGACCAACTTCACAACGATATCGCTAGCGATTCGTGACGTTGCAGCGTCCTGGATAGCGATCTCGTTGTGTTTGACACGCAGCAGCGATCTGGATCCTGCTGTGACATCGCTGGTCGGAGCTAGAAGTCCAGAACTTTATTTCATCGCTGGATCTCCCGCAGACATCGCTGAATCGCAGGGCTGCGCTTAGTAACCCGATGTTTACCCTGGTTACCAGTGTAAATGTAAAAAAAAACACTTCATACTTACATTCCGGTGTCTGTCGCGTCCCTCGGCGTTCTGCTTCCCTGCACTGTCAGCGCTAGCCAGCCGTAAAGCAGATTACAGCGGTGACGTCACCGCTGTGCTTTACAGCCAGCCGGTGCTCACAGTCAGTGCAAGAAAGCACAGCGACGGGGGACAGACACCGGAATGTAAGTATGTAGTGTTTGGTTTTTTTTACATTAGCACTGGTAACCAGGGTAAACATCGGGTTACTAAGCGTGGCCCTGCGCTTAGTAACCCGATGTTTACCCTGGTTACCAGTGTAAATGTAAAAAAAAACCAAACACTTCATACTTACATTCCGGTGTCTGTCGCGTCCCTCGGCGTTCTGCTTCCCTGCACTGTCAGCGCCAGCCAGCCGTAAAGCAGATTACAGCAGTGACGTCACCGCTGTGCTTTACGACCAGCCGGCGCTCACAGTCAGTGCAGGAAAGCACAGCGACAGGGGACAGACACCGGAATGTAAGTATGTAGTGTTTGGTTTTTTTACGTTTACGCTGGTAACCAGGGTAAACATCGGGTTACTAAGCGTGGCCCTGCGCTTAGTAACCCGATGTTTACCCTGGTTACCAGTGAAGACATCGCTAAATCAACGATTCAGCGATGTCTGCGGGAGGTCCAGCGATGAAATAAAGTTCTGGACTTCTAGCTCCGACCAGCGATGTCACAGCAGGATCCAGATCGCTGCTGCGTGTCAAACACAACGAGATCGCTATCCAGGACGTTTACCCTGGTTACCAGGGGACTTCGCATAGTTGGTCGCTGGAGAGCTGTCTGTGTGTCAGCTCTCCAGCGACCACACAGCGACGCTGCATCCTGATCATTGTCTATATCGCTGCAGCGTCGTTAAATGTGACGGTACCTTAATCCACCTAATTGCCCATTATTACTCGGCCTCTCCTATGTGTCAATCCCTTCAGTGGCTCCCCATTACCCAGAGACTCAAGTTCAAAACCCTAACCATGGCATATAAAGCTATTGACAACCTATATCCTTCATACATCTGTGACCTAGTACTTACCTGCATGCAACCTCCCATCGTCATAAGTTCCCGTTCTCTACTCTCTTTTTATCTCCTATTCTTACAATCGCATAATAGATTTCTCCTGCACATACCCTCTATTTTGGAACTCTCTACCCCAACATATCATACTCTCGCCTACGATGGGAACCTTCAAAAGGAACCTGAAGAACCACCTCTTTCAACAAGCCTACAACCTGCAGTAACCATCATTCCACCATACCGATGCACAAGCAGCTCTACCCTCACCTATTGTATCCTCATCCAGATCTGGTAGACTGTAAGCCATCACAGGCAGGGTCCCCTTTCTTCCAGTCAGTGAATTTTATTATTTAAGTTTATTGCGCCTGTTTTTATTATGTCTTCCCCTTTACACATGTAAAGTGCCTTGGAATAAATGGCGCTCTAACAATAAATAATAGTAATAATAACATTTATGTGCGGCTGCCAAAAAAGGGAGTTGAGTAACCAATCCAGTAACAGAAGTTGTCAAAATGCTGCACAATTATACTATTTCTACTCTGTGGAAATTGATGTCACTTTAGTGGTGTGTGACAATAATTTTTGGAAATGTGGAGACTCCAAGTTGGTTCTCCATTTGGTGAGTTGCCTGTGTAAACAGGGCTCCCAGACACAACAGGCCTGCACACTCTTTTAGCCAATTACCTGTGTTACTTTCCTTATATTTTTCTACCAATAGTACTGTATGAAACTGATATTTGTGCCATTTGAGCGTGGCTGGAAATAAAAAAAAAAAAAAAATTGGATGTGTTGCATGAGGTATCAGGTCTCCCAGCTAAAAAGGCTTACATCACTCCTTTAACCACCAAGTCCTCACTGAAACTTCCATTTTTAAGCTGTAAATGCTGGCTCATACCCTGTCTCATGCATGGACCATGCCTGACTGCTGCGCCACTATAAAATTTCTACTGTGTGTCAATTGACGCCACTTTTCATGGTGTCTGTCCCAATTTGAGATTTTTGGGCAGCTTTTTGCCCTCCTGAAGGTGTTGTCTATGCATTTGATTTTGCCTCTCATTAAATGTAATGAGGTACAGATACGTTCGCCGAACTGTTTGGAAAACATTGGTCCGTTTGCCGAATCAGAACTGAATTGAACATTGAAAGATTTGCCCATTTCTAGTCAACATATGTAAAATAAATTCTCCTTACATCCAAAAGAGGAATCTGTACCAGTTAAACCTGGATGATGTCAAAGCCTACTGAGCTTGAGAGTGACTGCATATTCTCAATGTTCTACCCTCTATTTTGCTGCCCCATTTCATACTATCTTATTAGAGTATATTTTAGCGCAAATACTTTTTGTGAAAATAACTCATATATTTTAGAGATACAGGTGTACTTTCCTATACTTTTCCTTTATTTGAGATACACAGAGATATGGTTCTGAGATGAGCAACTTTAAAAAAGTGGACCTAAATTTTAATATTTATGGTTTGTTCCGAGTGTTAAGTGCTGAACTCAAAACACAGACTTTTCCCAGAAGTACAATTTAATGTTTGGAGTCCTGGAGAAAGTTTGGGAGGGGATATATATATATATATATATATATATATATATATATATATACACACAGTTGTGGCCAAAAGTATTCACACCCCTGCAATTCTGTCAGATAATACTCAGTTTCCCCCTGAAAATGATTGCAAACACAAATTCTTTGTTATTATTAGCTTCATTAAATTTGTCTTGAATGAAAGAACACAAAAAGAATTGTCCGAAAGCCAAATTGGATATAATTCCACACCAAACATAAAAAAGGGGGTCGAAAAAAAGTATTGGTACTGTTCAAAAAATCATGTGATGCTTCTCTAATTTGTGTAATTAACAGCACCTGTAACTTACCTGTGGCACCTAACAGGTGTTGGCAATAACTAAATCACACTTGCAGCCAGTTGACATGGATTAAAGTTGACTCAACCTCTGTCCTGTGTCCTTGTGTGTACCACATTGAGCATGGAGAAAAGAAAGAGGACCAAAGAACTGTCTGAGGACTTGAGAAACCAAATTGTGAGGAAGCATGAGCAATCTCAAGGCTATAAGTTAATCTCCAAAGACCTTACTGTTCCTGTGTCTACCGTGCGCAGTGTCATCAAGAAGTTTAAAGCCCATGGCACTGTGGCTAACTTCCCTAGATGTGGACGGAAAATAAAAATTGACAAGAGATTTTAACGCAAGATTGTGCGGTTGTTGAATAAAGAACCTCGACTAACATCCAAACAAGTTCAAGCTGCCCCGCAGTCCGAGGGTAAAACAGTATCAACCCGTACTATCCGTTGGCATCTGAATGAAAAGGGACTGTATGGTAGGAGACCCAGGAAGACCCCACTTCTTACCCTGAGACATAAAAAAGCCAGGCTGGAGTTTGCCAAAATTTACCTGAAAAAGCCTAAAACGTTTTGGAAGAATGTTCTCTGGTCAGATGAGACAAAAGTAGAGCTTTTTGGGCAAAGGCATCAACATAGAGTTTACAGGAGAAAAAAAGAGGCATTCAAAGAAAAGAACACAGTCCCTACAGTCAAACATGGCGGAGGTTCCCTGATGTTTTGGGGTTGCTTTGCTGCCTCTAGGACTGGACTGCTTGACGGTGTGCATGGAATTATGACTACCAACAAATTTTGCAGCGTAATGTAGGGCCCAGTGTGAGAAAGCTGGATCTCCCTCAAAGGTCATGGGTCTTCCAGAAGGACAATGACCCAAAACACAGTTCAAAAAGCACTAGAAAATGGTTTAAGAGAAAGCACTGGAGACTTCTAAGGTGGCCAGCAATGAGTCCAGACCTGAATCCCATAGAACACCTGAGGAGAGATCTAAAAATGGCAGTTTGGAGAAGGCACCCTTCAAATATCAGGGACCTGGAGCAGTTTGCCAAAGAAGAATGGTCTAAAATTCCAGCAGAGCATTGTAAGAAACTCATTGATGGTTACCGGAAGTGGTTGGTCGCAGTTATTTTGGCTAAAGGTTGTGCAACCAAGTATTAGGCTGAGGGTGCCAATACTTTTCTCTGGCCCATTTTTGGAGTTTTGTGTGAAATGATCAATGTTTTGCTTTTTGCTTCATTCTCTTTTGTGTTTTTTCATTTAAGACAAATTAAATGAAGATAATAATACCAAAGAATTTGTGATTGCAATAATTTTCAGGAAGAAACTGAGTATTATCTGACAGAATTGCAGGGGTGTCAATACTTTTGGCCACAACTGTAGGGAGAAATATCCAGCTTCGAAGTCCGGGTCCCCATACATTTCAAAGGGGTTCAGGTACATGTTCAAGTTCTGGTAAAGTTCTGGTACCAGAACCGAACTTTGAACATGAAGTTCAGTTTGGTACCAGAACTCGAACTTCCATGGGTCTGCTCATTGCTAGTTAATATCTATAAGCCATACATAGATCTTGAGAATCTGCCTCCAAAGATTATTTTAAAGGGAATCTGTCACCCCAAAATTGGCCTATAAACTAAGGCCACTGGCATCAGGGGCTTATCTACAGCATTCTGTAATGCTGTAGATAAGCCCCCGATGTATCCTGAAAGATAAGAAAAACAGGTTATATTATACTCACCCAGGTCCTCTCTGACCTTCCCCGGAGTCTGCGCACTGCAGTACTTTTCTCTGCCCTCAACAGGGCAAAATACTCCAGGGCTGGAGCCACGGCAGGAAGAAAAGAAGAGGATGACATTGTATGAAGATGGGAGGCGCCGGACCCGGACCGCAACGCCCATCGGTTCGGACCGCACCTGAACCGCCCCTGGGTGAGTATAATATAACCTATTTTTCTTATCTTTCAGGTTACAGCGGGGGCTTATCTACAGCATTACAGAATGCATTACAGAATGCTGTAGGTAAGCCCCTGATGCCGGTGGGCTTAGTTTATAGGCCAATTTTGGGGTGACAGATTCCCTTTAAATGATAGAGGTAATTAATAGTATGATGCACATAGATAAAGAGAGCAGAGTGTCAGTCACTACAAGTCTCACACTGGTAATGTCCCCTTTTATTTAAAATAGGCTCTGGAGACAGATTCTCCAGACAGAGATCTATTTCTGACCCATAGATCCTAACAGATTATTTACATATTAAGAAAAATGTATGTAAAAGAGAGGCCTGGATGTCTTCCTGGAGCAGAACAATATTGTATCATACAATTATTAGGTTCTGTAGAAGGACGTAGATCTGGGGATTTATTATGATGGAATATAGGCTGAACTGGATGGACAAATGTCTTTTTTCGGCCTTACTAACTATGTTACTATGTTACTATGTTACGTTATTCTGAAATTAGACTTTGGATCGCAGAGATTAAAGTATCATTGTATTCATTTTTCTATAACCTACATGCCCACATAAGATGACTTAGATGCTCTTTAACCGGCTATTGCCACCTTTGTCTGAGAGGTTTATGCAATATACATAGATAACTTTTAAATTATTAATAGAATTTTAAAATTGATATTGATTTTTTGCTATTTCTTTGCTTTTACAGTTGCTGCCGGTCATTGACTAGTGCTGCTTAGCTTACATGTAACCACCAGAATTCCCAAGTCCTTCTCTTGTTCTCTTATGCCTAGTTGCTTTATTTAATACTATTACTATCGCTATATATTCTACAGTGCCAATACCGTAGCTGTAGCCACATGACTTTTCAAAATGTCAAGTTAGTCATAAAAAAAATCTCTTGACAAATTTTGGTGCCTGCTTACTACTACACCATATTTATGGTGTTTTCTTTTAATTCTGTAACTTATGTTTCTAAGTCCAATAAACCACAGTTGTACTCACAGTAGGCATCACTGGCGTATTGTTAACCTGACACTTGGCGTCCCCTCAGCATTTGCTCATTTGTAGTCAGTACAAGACATATGCCGAAGTGCACCTATAATGAAACAAACTGACATGAGGGATCCCGAGCAGCTGGACTTTTAATGATGGGTTAGGAAAGATAAAAAAAAATTGTTATTTTTAAGAATGTAATATTTAGAGAAGTACATTAAATCCAGAGAAGAAATTAGGAAACGAAAAATTAATTTCCAAATTTGGCTTCCAGTATGGAAATGTGGATGGTAGAAGGATCAACTAGGGCATCGTTTCACTTGTCTTCTAAGCTATGAAATGGCCAAGCCCAACTGTGGACATATGGCAATATTCTGGGCAGCTTGACCTTCGATATTGGGTCATAAAGGCTAAATAACCATTGAGACTATGATGTTGCATGTTTAATGAGCTCCATCTGTCTTGTTTTTCTTTTAAATTGAGAAGAATATTGAAGAAAATTGACACTCCAAACATTCTGGACTTTTTAGCAGCAGCATAGAGAGGATAAAAATATAAAGAGGCCACAAAAGGTGTTTGCTCCAGGACATCCATGACATAGAATCTCTATTAGATTAACATCTATAAAACAATTTTGGACAAGTTTTTTCATAGAATAATCACTGTGCATCGTGCATAAAACGTATTTTATTTAGGAATATTTGTATTACACAGAAAATTTGCCAGAATAGTTCTATTGTTACTTAAAGCGGGATCACTCGGTGACTAAGCCCAGAGTCCTGGTGGGCACACGGGCCACAGGTATCGGTGTAGTAGCTTGGTGGAGCACGTGGAACACGGGCAGCTGAGGTAGTGGAAACTGTAGACAGACAGGTGGAATGCTGGATCCTGGAAGCAACAGGAAAGTGGGAGACATCCAGGAGACCACAGGCAAGCATGGGGACACATAGAAGGAAAACTAAAAGTTTTAATAAAGTCCTGGAAACGGCAAGTGGACAGGAGACATCCTGGAAGCCACAAGCAGACATGTAAATGGCAAACCAAAAGTCATAATAAAGTCAAGGAAACATCAGACAAGCAGGTGGGATGCTGAAAACCGCAGCCAAGCAGGAAACATCCAGGATATACCACTAGCAAGCAAGTAGGATCCAGGAAATCACTGGCAGGTGGGAAATGTCAAGGAGACCACAGGCAAGCGGGTGGGTTGCTGGAAACCATTGGCAGGTAGGAAATGTCCAGTAGACTGCAGGCAAGCAGGCAGGATGCTAGAAATCACAAGCAACGAGGAAACATCCAGGAGACCACATGCAAGAAGGCAGGATGCTGGATATTGCAGGCAGTCAGGAGGTATTCAGGAGACCACTGGCAAGCAGGCAGGATGCTGTAAACCATCGGCATGCTGGAAATGTACAGGAAACCACAGACAACGATGCTGGAAATTGCTGGCAGGTAGGAGACATCCAGGAGATCACCGGCAGATTGCAAAGTTACTGATGATGTCAGAGAGATTTCAGAGTTACTGAAGAATGCAGGCCTGCAGACTGGAGACTCAAGGACTGGAAGCCACAGGCAGACAGAAGGTGTCATGAAAATGCAGACAGGTAGCAGACAGAACTCCAAAGTAACAATAAAGTCCAAACACTATGGAAGCTAGGAGATGTCCTGGAAACTTCCGTACATGAAGCAGAGGTCCTAAAATGCCAGGAAACTGCATCAGACAGAAATCCAGTGTAACTAGAAAGTCTGAAAATCATGGAAGCTGCAGGCAGTAAGGAAAAATTTTCCCTGATAGCAAGGTTACCAGAAACCGCAGACAAGCAGGTGAAGTCCTGAAGACCACTGACAGGCAGCAGGTTTACTGGAGGTCACGAACAGGTGAAGAAAGTTCTGTAAAACTTACTGGTCACTGATTTTTCCTGCAATAACAAGGATTGAAGAAAGTAGGTTTTCTTTTACAAAAAAAGAGATTACTTTTTGAGACAAAATGTTTGTTATTCATCTGTCCGAGCTCCAGCATCAGGCAGGTCTTTATCTTCCTGTTTTGGCGTT
Source organism: Ranitomeya imitator (assembly GCF_032444005.1). Taxonomy (NCBI): domain Eukaryota; kingdom Metazoa; phylum Chordata; class Amphibia; order Anura; family Dendrobatidae; genus Ranitomeya; species Ranitomeya imitator. The sequence goes on along the minus strand of NC_091284.1, from coordinate 789,975,463 downwards.
CTCCCTCTTTTACACATCTGGTTAAAAAGGAAGCCCATAATAACAATGAATAGATAACTTGCAGTAAGTCAAGAAATAATAGTAATACATGTAAAAAAACACAAGGTACTTACTTAGTTGATACTATTTCAATGTAAGGGTAAAAGTCATCCCAACATGACAAGGTATACCCAATCAAGATGGCCCCTAAGCCTAGCAACTCATCTTGCCATGTGCCAGCGGTCCTCAATGTATTTGAGAGTCAGAGCAGGAGCTAGACCTGACTGTGTTTTGCACCTACCTGTGGAAAATGAAATAGACAAAATGCATAGCCCAAAAGGGAGTGGTCCCTCCCCTAAATGTACCAAGTACAAGACTAAGGCAACAACAAAAAACTGGGCCAGCATACCTGATAGTATAAGTGAAATTTGCACATAAAAATTGTGCCCATTTACAGAAAAAACTAGCATAAAACCAATGAATATATACCCTGCAGTAAGGAAATAGATAAATAATAGAAATACATGTAAACAATGTTGAGTACCTAGTTGACAATATTTTGATCAATGGTAACCCACTATGCACCTCTGATGTCACAACCAAGGGAATTATAGACCAGCTCAAATGGAGAAACTTCATCTGAGTATTTACATTGGGTATAAAAAGTTGACACACCCCTGTTAAAATTCTTGGTTTTATCATGTAAAAAATCATGCCAAGAAGAATAATTTCATAACTTTTTACACCTTCAATGTCACCCATTAACCAAACAATGCAACTGAAAAACAGACTTAAATATTTTTGGAAAAACTAAAAAAAATTTGGAAAAATTTGGAAAAAAGAAAATAAAGAGATAAAATATTGTTGTTGCAAAAATATGCACATCCTTACATTAATACTTTGTGCCATACCCTTTGAATTTATGACAGCATTTAATCTTTTTGGTTATGAGTCTATTAAATTGACATATCAAGAATTAGATAATTTTGCCCACTCTTTTTTGTAGTGGAGCTCCAAATCTGTCAGATTGTGTGAGCATTTCCTTCCTGCAGTGCCCATTTAAGATTACCCACAGATTTTCAATTGGATTTAGGTCTGGACTTTGGCTAGGCCATTCCAAAACTTTGTTTTTCTTCTGGTATAGCCATTCTTTTATTGATTTGGAAGTATGCTTAGGGTAATTTTTGTACTGAAAGCTAAGTTGCCCTTCATATTCAGCTTTTTAGCAGAGGCCTGAAGGTTTAAATTCAAAACTGACTAATATTTGAAACTTCAGAATTTCTTCCACCCTGACTAATGTCATGGCCACTCCTTCTGCGGCCGTGCCTGCTGCCGGGACAACCACTTCTCCCCCCGCTCATACTTACCCGCTGCGATGCTCTCCTCGTGCAGGCACGCATCCTCTCCTTCATTCTTCTCTGCTCCCTGTTTCTTGTCGGGTGCGCGTACGCAGCGCCCACTCAAGCACTTCCTCTTTCTTATTTACAGGCACTCTGTATATCTCCTCTCTGTGATACTGGGGGACCGTGACCCAGAAGTCCTTCAACACTCCATGTATTTAAAGCGATTCCTTCCTCTGCTCCTTGCCTTTCTGTCATTTGTGCTTCTGTGACTCAGGTCCACCTTTGTCTTTGCACTGCCTGTTCTGAGTCTCCGCTCAGTCCAGACAGTTCAGCTTCTCTGCCTTTCCCAGGCTTCCTTGTCTCCTCATCCAGTCCAGCCTTCCCAGTGTCCACTCCGTACTCTATTAGTCTGGTGTCTCTGTCCTGTCCTGCTTCCTTTGTGCCTTCCCCTTCCCAGTGCTCCTTTGGTCTCGCCTGTACTCAGGTCTTACCAAACTGTAATTCATCTTACCCCACTCTGTCCATCCTACGCCCAGCTTCTCTATTTTGTACCTCGTACTACCTGTCTCTGGGTTCCAGCTTCTGCGGCAATAGTCTCCCTTGGGTCTTCCCCTAACACTCCCTGTATAGGGGTGGTCTACCTGATCAGCTCCCCCTTGGGAGGTTCGTTGTCGTGGATCTGCGGGTCCACTCCAGGTGTTCCAAAAGATCTCACAGTACAGACAGGCCATGGACCCCGCTTGAACCCCGACTCCTAACCAGAAGGAATTATTGTTCCTTAGGGAGAATCAGTCTAGGATTATGTCCTTTTTGAAAACCTTGGAATCCCACCTCTCATCCCTGCAGGCCTCCAATCCTGGGAGCGCTTTGCAGTTAGCAAGTTTCCAACAGTAGCTGGCCCAACAGCGTGACACTCAAGCTCATATTCTAAATTTATGGCTTCTGTGGATGATCATCTTCCCACCCTCCAGTCTTCGGCTCCCATCTCTTCTCTGGCCTCGGCTCCTCACCCACCTCCCCGTCTGGCTAAACCTCCTCACTATAGTGGGGATCCAAAATTGTGTAGAGGGTTTTTAAATCAATGCCAGCTTCATTGTGAGTTACTTGCCATGCAGTATCCCACTGACCATTCTAAAGTGGCTTTTGTAATCTCTCACTTAGAGGGTGAGGCTTTGGCGTGGCTTATTCCACTCTGAGAGCAGGATGATCCCCTTGTTTCTCAACTCTCCAACTTCTTTGATACTTTTCACAAAGTGTTTGATGAACCGGGTCATTTGGCCTCTACCACCGAGTCTCTGGTCAACCTTCAACAAGGTACGCTTTCGGTTGGCCAATACGCTATCCGGTTTCACACCCTTTCATCCGAATTAGGATGGAATAATGAGGGTTTGGTGGGAGCCTTCTGGCGGGGGCTTTCTCCTCGAATGAAGGATGAGTTGGTGGGTCGTGATACTCTGACTTCTTTGGAGGATCTCATCTCGTTGGCAACCCGCATTGACCTACATTCTCAAGAACGTTCTCGAGAATCCGCTAGAGAGAGGAAATTTCCTCGACTTCCTCCTGTTTCTCCTAGCTCTTCCTGTCCTCGGTCTGAGTCTTCTTCTGCTAATTCTGCCCCAGAACCCATGCAGGTGGATCGTCTTAAGCCTGTGGAGCAACGACGGAAAGAAAGACTAACTCAAGGTCTCTGTTTCTATTGTGGTAGTGCGTCTCATCTCTTGCATTCCTGTCCTTTGAGGCAGGGAAATGCCTCCACCTAGGACTGGTAAGAGAGGTCTCCCTAGGTATCCGAGAACCCTCTCAACCCCTCATTCTCTCTGTTCTTTTACATCTAATAAACGTTTCTCTGACTCTGCTTATATAGATTTCGGGGAAGCCGGGAACTTTATTCAACTCGAGGCAGTTAGGAGATTGCGGATTCCGGTCAGATCCCTGGAGACTTCTCGACAGATTGCGTCAGTCGATAGCCAACCTCTGCGGGAGTACATTACATTGGTAACCGAAGAATTGGAACTCCAAATTGGAATCCTGCATCGTGAGAAGATCATCTTCTATGTGCTGCCTTCTTTATCCCACACATTTCTTCCTGGACTTCCTTGGTTGAGGACTCACGAGCCTTGTATTGACTGGTGGTCTGGCGAAATCCTGCGTTGGGGACTCTTCTGCCAGAGTAACTGTCTGCTTGCTGTTTTGCCAAAAAAACCTTCTCGTCCAATTTCGGTGTCTTCAAATTTACCTTCTTTGTATTTGTCCTTCCTGGATGTCTTTAAAAAGAAAGAGGCAGAGACTTTACCTCTGCATCGACCCTACGACTGCCCAATTTATCTTGTTCTGGGCTCTACTCCTACCCGAGGTCGAATCTACCCGTTTTCTCCTACTGAGACTGAAGCCATAACTGAATACGGCCGGGAGAATTTATCCAAAGGTTTTATTCGCAAATCCTCCTTTCCTGCAGGTGCGGGTTTCTTCTTCGTTAAGAAGAAGGACGAGTCCATTCGTCCTTGTATTGACTACTGTGGTCTCAACAATCTCACGTTCAAGAAAAAGTACCCGCTACCTCTCATTCCTGAGTTGTTTGATCGCCTGAGGGGAGCCCGAATTTTCGCAAAATTGGATCTTCGCGGAGCTTACAATCTAATCCGTATTCGTTCAGGAGACGAATGGAAAACCGCTTTTAACACTCGAGATGGCCACTATGAGTATTTAGTCATGCCTTTCAGCTTGTGTAACGCTCCAGCGGTGTTCCAGGAGTTTGTGAATTATGTTTTCCGTGATCTACTCTACTTCTGTGTGGTGGTATATCTAGATGACATTTTGGTGTTCTCCTCAAATCTTGCTTCCCACAGAAGGGATGTCCACCAAGTGCTGTCTCGTCTTAGAGAGAACCTTCTTTATGCCAAACTCGAGAAGTGCGTTTTTGAGCAGTGTTTGCTACCATTTCTTGGCTATATCATTTCTGGCTCTGGCTTGCAAATGGACCCGGAAAAAGTGTCTGCTGTGCTTAACTGGCCACGTCCTCAGGGAGTAAAAGCTATCCAACGCTTCCTCGGGTTCGCAACTTACTACAGGCAGTTTATCCCACATTTCTCCATTCTGGTCGCCTAATTTTTGCTTTGACTCGCAAGAAGTCCAACCCCCACATCTGGTCTTCTGAAGCTGAAGATACTTTTTGCTCTCTGAAACAAGCCTTTGCTTTGGCTCCTGTACTCCATCGGCCTGAGGTCAACAAGCCCTTCATTCTTGAGGTAGATGCTTCTGCCATTGTGCTGGTGCGGTACTTTCCCAAAGATCCTCTTCTGGACATCTGGCTACTGGCGCTTTCTTTTCCAAAATCTCCACCTCGGAGAGGAACTACGCCATCGGTGACAAGGATCTATTGGCGCCGGAGGAGTGACAGTATCTGTTGGAGGGAGCTGTTCACCCTTTCAAGATCTTCTCTGATTATAAGAATTTGGAATATATCCGCTCGGCGCAAAGATTGAATCCTCGACAAGCCAGATGGTCGTTGTTCTTTGCCCGTTTTGACTTCGAATTACATATTTGTCCTGGAAACAAGAACTTAAAAGCCGATGCTTTGTCCAGGTCATTTCTTGCATCCGATGTTGAGGAGGAGCCGGCTATAACGGTCAGAGTAGGGGAAAGAGAGTGAACCCTCTGGACCGTGGGAAGACCTACCCTTGGGCGAGCGGACCCAGTGATGAACCAACCCTTATACAGGGACCATCAGGGGCAGGCCCAGAGGTCAGTTACCCACGGTGGAAGTACCAAGAGGGACGGCTCCAAGAAGGAAGGAAGGAGAGACAGAAGGCTCTGAGAGTATGTTCCAATGGGGAGCAGGGTAGACTGAGGACTGACCGGAGAGCAGGAAAGCTGGAATAGAGTGAGGCTGTGGAAAACAAAAGGTGACATTAGCAACAAGAAAAGGAAATAACAGAAAACTGGAAGTGGATCCTAAAGAGACAAAAAGGAACAAAAACGGAGGAAGGGAAGCCAAGCACAGAACCAGACGGAACTGAGTACAAAGCTCAAGCACTGGAAGGAAGGGCCAGAAGCACAAGCAAGGCTATGAAAATCTGGCACCTAGATGCAGGGGAGACTGCCTCTTATAGCAAAGGCAGAAGCGGGATTGGCTGCTGGAATTACTGACTTTGGTGACCCCAGGAAGAAGAAATAGAAGAGATGCGCCCTCTGGAGAATCCAGAGCACCAGCACAGACACAGCATTCCCCCAGGGGAGCAAGGCACCGAAAGTGAAGGGGAGGCATTGGCGCGCCCGGACCCGGAAGTGTTGTGAATTCTGCTCTTGGGTTCCCTCCAGTGGTTGTAGGTGAGAATGCAGTTGTCTCTGAGTCACAGACCTGGCCAGGTGTATCGGATGATTACAATTCTGACTGGGATATTTAAGTGGGCAGGATCCTTTAGCCCTTGCCAGTAGTCAATGTTCCTTGTGAAGTGTTGGTTCACTTTCTGGCTTCTCCTGCTCGCTGCCTATTTCAGCAAAGATAAGTGTTTGGTTTTTGTTTCTGTGGCACACTGCCAGTGTGCTTGTTTCAGTTTTATTCCTGCTCTGATTGTAGGATTCACTGGAGTTGCAGATTTACGCTCCTACATCTTTTAGTAAAGATGTAGGAAGTTTTTGTATATTCTGCTGTGGATGTTTTGAAGAGTTTTCTATACTGACCGCACAGAACTCTGTCCTATCCTGTACTATCTAGCTAGAGTGGCCTCCTGTGCTAATCCTGTTTTTCTGCCTGTGTACGCTTTTTCCTCTCTGACTCACGGCCAATATTTGTGGGGGGCTGTCTATCCTTTGGGGATTTTCTCTGAGGCAAGATAGTATTCCTATTTCCATCTTTAGGGGTATTTAGTTCTCCGGCTGTGACGAGGTGTCTAGGTGTGTTAGATACACTCCACGGCTACTTCTAGTTGCGGTGTTAAATTCAGGATTGCGGTCAGTACAGTGGCCACTTTCTCCAGTGAATGTTCTCATGCAGCTCCTAGGTCACCGGATCATAACAATACTACTGGCCAACAATGAGTTAAATGCATCTCAGAAGAAGGGAAGGAAGCTCTTGGGCCATTTTTTTTTCTCCAGTCTGTTTTGTCTTCTCCTCCCTCTTTATCTCTGGGTGCCTGAGGAGCCTGGTGCAAGCATGAATGTTCAGGAATTAGTTTCTCGTGTAGACCAGCTTGCTGCTAGGGTGCAAGGTATTTCTGATTATATTGTTCAAACTCCTGTGTTAGAACCGAAGATTCCTATTCCTGATTTGTTTTCTGGTGACAGGTCTAAATTTTTGAGTTTTAAAAACAACTGTTAACTGTTTTTTGACCTGAGTCCTCGATCCTCTGGTGATTCCATTCAGCAGGTAAAGATTGTAATCTCCCTGCTGCGTGGCGACCCGCAGGATTGGGCATTTTCCCTGGAATCTGGGAATCCGGCTTTGCTTAATATTGACTCCTTTTTTCAGGCTTTAGGACTATTATATGATGAACCTAATTCTGTGGATCAAGCTGAGAAAACCTTGTTGGCCCTGTCTCAGGGTCAAGAGGCAACAGAATTGTATTGTCAGAAATTCAGAAAATGGTCTGTGTTGACTAAATGGAATAATGATGCTTTGGCGGCAATTTTCAGAAGGGGGATTTCTGAATCCGTTAGAGATATTATGGTGGGGTTTCCCACGCCTTCCGGTCTGAGTGATTCTATGTCTCTGGCCATTCAGATTGACCGACGCCTGCGGGAGCGCAGAACTGTGCGCGCTGTGGCGTTATCCTCAGAGCAAATTTCTGAGCCTATGCAATGTGATAGAATTCTGTCTAGAACGGAACGACAAGGTTTCAGACGTCAAAATAGGTTGTGTTATTATTGTGGCGACGCTTCTCATGTCATTTATGTCTGCCCTAAGCGGACAAAGAGGATTGCCAGTTCAATTACCATCAGTACTGTACAACCTAAATTTCTGTTTTCTGTGTCCTTGATCTGCTCATTGTCATCATTTTCTGTCATGGCGTTTGTGGATTCAGGCGCCGCCTTGAATTTAATGGATTTTGAGTTTGCCAAGCGTTGTGGTTTTCCCTTGCAGCCTTTGCAGAACCCTATTCCTTTAAGAGGCATTGATGCTACACCCTTGGCTAAAAATAAGCCCCAGTTTTGGACACAGGTGACCATGCGCATGGCGCCAGCTCATCAGGAAGATTGTCGATTTCTGGTGTTGCATAATTTGCATGATGCTATTGTGCTGGGCTTTCCATGGTTGCAGGTACATAATCCTGTGTTGGACTGGAAGTCCATGTCTGTGACTAGTTGGGGTTGTCAGGGGGTTCATAATGATGTTCCTTTGATGTCAATCTCCTCTTCTTCACCTTCTGAAATTCCAGAGTTTTTGTCTGATTTTCAGGATGTATTCGATGAGCCCAAGTCCAGTTTCCTTCCACCGCACAGGGACTGCGATTGTGCTATTGACTTGATTCCAGGCTGTAAGTTTCCCAAGGGTCGACTTTTTAATCTATCTGTGCCTGAACATACCGCCATGCGGAGCTATATTAAGGAGTCTTTGGAGAAAGGGCATATTCGGCCATCTTCTTCACCGTTGGGAGCGGGGTTCTTTTTTGTTGCTAAAAAAGATGGTTCCTTGAGACCCTGTATAGATTATCGCCTCTTGAATAAAATCACGGTCAAGTTTCAATACCCTTTACCTTTGCTTTCCGATTTGTTTGCTAGGATTAAGGAAGCTAGTTGGTTTACTAAGATTGACCTTCGGGGGGCATATAATCTTGTTCATATTAAGCAGGGTGATGAATGGAAAGCTGCGTTTAATACGCCCGAAGGCCATTTTGAATACCTTGTGATGCCATTCGGACTCTCTAATGCTCCATCTGTTTTTCAGTCCTTCATGCATGATATCTTCCGGACTTATCTTGATAAATTCTTGATTGTATATTTGTACAATATTTTGATTTTTTCCGATGATTGGGAGTCTCATGTGCAACAGGACAGGATAGTATTTCAGATCCTTCGTGACAACCCCCTGTTTGTGAAAGGGTCTAAGTGTCTCTTTGGGGTGCAGAAAGTCTCTTTTTTGGGCTTCATTTTTTCTCCTTCGTCTATAGAGATGGATCCGGCTAAGGTTCAGGCCATTAATGATTGGATTCAGCCCAGATCTGTGAAGAGCCTTCAGAAATTTTTGGGTTTTGCAAATTTTTATCGCCGTTTCATTGCTAATTTTTCCAGCGTGGTTAAACCCTTGACCGATTTGACGAAGAAAGGCGCTGATGTGGCAAATTGGTCCTCTGCGGCTGTCTCTGCCTTTCAGGAGCTTAAACGTCGATTTACTTCTGCTCCAGTGTTGCGCCAACCGGATGTTTCTCTTCCATTTCAGGTTGAGGTTGACGCTTCTGAGATTGGGGCAGGGGCCGTTTTGTCTCAGAGGGATCCTGTTGGTTCCTTAATGAAATCGTGCGCCTTCTTTTCCTGTAACTTTTCGCCTGCTGAACGCAATTATGATTTCGGCAATCGGGAGTTGTTGGCTATGAAGTGGGCATTTGAGGAGTGGCGACATTGGCTTGAGGGAGCTAAGCACCGTATTATGGTCTTGACCGATCATAAGAATTTGATTTACCTCGAGTCTGCTAAACGGCTGAATCCTAGACAGGATCGATGGTCCTTGTTTTTTTCCCGTTTTGATTTCGTGGTCTCGTACCTTCCGAGTTCTAAGAATATTAAGGCTGATGCCCTCTCTAGGAGTTTTTTGCCTGATTCTCCTGAGGTCTTAGAGCCGGTCGGTATTCTGAAAGAGGGGGTGGTCCTTTCTGCCATTTCCCCTGATTTACAACGGGTTCTTCAGGAATTGCAGGCTGACAAACCTGACTGCTGTACTGTGGGGAAATTGTTTGTTCCTGACAGATGGACTAGTAGAGTGATTTCTGAGGTTCACTGTTCCGTGTTGGCCGGTCATCCTGGCATTTTTGGTACCAGAGATTTGGTTGGTAGGTCCTTTTGGTGGCCTTCATTGTCACGTGATGTGCATTCTTTTGTGCAGTTCTGTGGGACTTGTGCACGGGCCAAGCCTTGTTGTTCCCGTGCTAGTGGGTTGCTTTTGCCATTGCCAGTCCCTGAGAGGCCCTGGACGCATATTTCGATGGATTTTATTTCTGATCTTCCGGTCTCCCAGAAGATGTCTGTTATCTGGGTTGTTTGTGACCGGTTCTCTAAGATGGTTCATTTGGTGCCCTTACCTAAATTGCCTTCTTATTCAGATTTGGTTCCGTTGTTCTTTCAGCATGTGGTTCGTTTGCATGGTATTCCGGAGAATATTGTGTCCGACAGAGGTTCCCAGTTTGTTTCTAGGTTTTGGCAGGCCTTTTGTGCTAGGCTGGGCATTGATTTGTCTTTTTCTTCTGCGTTTCATCCTCAGACAAATGGCCAGACCGAGCGAACTAATCAGACCTTGGAGACTTATTTGAGATGCTTTGTGTCTGCTGATCAGGATGATTGGGTGGCTTTCTTGCCATTGGCTGAGTTTGCCCTTAATAATCTGGCTAGTTCTGCTACCTTAGTTTCGCCTTTCTTTTATAATTTTGGTTTTCATCCTCGTTTTTCTTCTGGGCAGGTTGAGCCTTCTGACTGTCCTGGTGAGAATTCTGTGGTGGACAGGTTGCAGCAGATTTGGGCTCATGTGGTGGACAAGTTGGTGTTGTCTCAAGAGGAGGCTCAAAGTTTTGCTAATCGTCGTCGGTGTGTTGGTTCCCGGCTTCGGGTTGGAAATCTGGTCTGGTTGTCTTCCCATCATGTTCCTATGAAGGTTTCTTCTCCTAAGTTTAAGCCTCGGTTTATTGGTCCTTATAGGATTTCTGAGATTATTAATCTGGTGTCTTTTTGACTGGCGCTTCCGGCCTCTTTTGCAATCCATAATGTCTTCCATAGATCTTTGTTGCGGAATTATGTGGAGCCCGTTGTTTCCTCTGTTAATCCTCCGGCCCCTGTGTTGGTTGATGGGGAGCTGGAATATGTTGCTGAGAAGATTTTGGATTCCCGTTTTTCGAGGCGGAAGCTCCAGTACCTGGTCAAATGGAAGGGTTATGGCCAGGAGGATAATTCTTGGGTTTTTGCCTCTGATGTCCATGCTGCTGATTTGGTCCGTGCCTTTCATCTGGCTCGTCCTGATCGTCCTGGGGGCCCTGGTGAAGGTTCGGTGACCCCTCCTCAAGGGGGGGGGTACTGTTGTGAATTCTGCTCTTGGGTTCCCTCCAGTGGTTGTAGGTGAGAATGCAGTTGTCTCTGAGTCACAGACCTGGCCAGGTGTATCGGATGATTACAATTCTGACTGGGATATTTAAGTGGGCAGGATCCTTTAGCCCTTGCCAGTAGTCAATGTTCCTTGTGAAGTGTTGGTTCACTTTCTGGCTTCTCCTGCTCGCTGCCTATTTCAGCAAATATAAGTGTTTGGTTTTTGTTTCTGTGGCACACTGCCAGTGTGCTTGTTTCAGTTTTATTCCTGCTCTGATTGTAGGATTCACTGGAGTTGCAGATTTACGCTCCTACATCTTTTAGTAAAGATGTAGGAAGTTTTTGTATATTCTGCTGTGGATGTTTTGAAGGGTTTTTTATACTGACCGCACAGAACTCTGTCCTATCCTGTACTATCTAGCTAGAGTGGCCTCCTGTGCTAATCCTGTTTTTCTGCCTGTGTATGTTTTTTCCTCTCCGACTCACCGCCAATATTTGTGGGCGGCTCTCTATCCTTTGGGGATTTTCTCTGAGGCAAGATAGTATTCCTATTTCCATCTTTAGGGGTATTTAGTTCTCCGGCTGTGACGAGGTGTCTAGGTGTGTTAGGTACACTCCATGGCTACTTCTAGTTGCGGTGTTAAGTTCAGGATTGCGGTCAGTACAGTGGCCACTTTCTCCAGTGAATGTTCTCATGTAGCTCCTAGGTCACCGGATCATAACACGGAAGTAGAGCGCTGGGAACGCACCGCTGCAGGGAAGGAGAGAGCGGCACGCCTAGACCCAGCAACAGAGCGGCTGGGGTGCGCAGCAGCCGACACCACAGCAGGGGAAGAGGAGCAGATGCGCCCGGACCCAGCAGCAGGAAAGCGGTGACGCGCAGCAGCGGTAACAGTACCTCCCTCCTTACAACTCCCCCTATGCAAACGGGCAATAAATTTGTTAAGAATACGAGGGGCATCAATGTTCTCCAAAGGCTCCCAAGTTCTCTCCTCAGGACGAAAACCCTTCCAATCAACCAAGAAAAAATCCTTTCCACAAATCTTCTTAACAGCTAAAATATCCCTCACCTCAAAGATATTGTCAGTTCTGACTGGTTGAGAAGAGGTAATAGATGAAGGATGGAAGCGGTTAAAGATAGCAGTTATAAGCAGAGAGACATGAAGGGTATTGGGAATACGGAGTGAGGCAGGCAAGCTCAGCTTGTAGGCGACATCGTTGACTCGACGCAGGATCTCAAAAGGACCAATGTAGCGTGGACCAAGTTTGTAGGATGGAATCTTGAGTCTGATGAATCTCGAAGAAAGTCAGACCCTGTCACCCGGCATGAAAGGAGGGGAATCTAAACGCTTCTTGTCGTCTGGTCTTTTCATTCTTAAAGATGCTTTATCGAGCGTCTCTTTAACTTCACCCCAGATCATGGAAAACTTTAGAGCTAAGGAGTCGGCTGCTGAAACACCAGAGGCTGGAGAGACTGGTAGGGGCAAACCAGGATGCTGTCTGAACACAACAAAAAAAGGAGTTCTCGCTGAGGCTTCACTGGAGTGGTTATTGTAAGCAAACTCAGCCCAAGGCAGCAGATTGACCCAATCATTATGATGAGCATTGGTGAAGTGTCGCAGAGAGGGGGCTAAAGTCTGGTTAGTTCGTTCAGCTTGACCGTTGGTTTGAGGGTGATAAGCGGAAGAAAAATCTAGAGACACCTTTAGGAGTTTGCACAGAGCTCTCCAAAAGCGGGAAGTAAATTGTACTCCTCTGTCAGACACAATGTGCAGAGGAAAGCTATGGAGTCTGAAAATGTTCTGGATGAATATCTTCGCCAACTCAGGAGCAGAGGGTAATCCGGGAAGCGAAATAAAGTGAGCCATTTTGGAGAACCGGTCCACAACAACAAGGATGACTGTACATCCGGAAGAGCTTGGTAAGTTGGTAATGAAATCCATGGCAGTATGCTGCCAAGGTGCAGAAGGAACTGGAAGAAGAAGTAGACTACCAAAAGGTAACTGTCTGGGTACCTTGTTCCTGGCACAGGAAGGACAAGATGCGACAAAATCTTTGACGTCCAGACGTAACGTAGGCCACCAATAATACCGGGAGATGAGGAGGAAAGTCTTGTTCGATCCTGCATGATCAGCCAATTTAGAAGAATGACCCCAGGATAACACCCTCTCTCTGTCGCAGTCCGAGATGAGGGTTTTACCAGGTGGAGGACGAATCATTTGTAAAGGAGCCACGGTTATGACTTTGGAGGGATCTATGGTGTATGCTGGCTGTTCCACGGTATCTGGTGGCTGAAATGACCTAAACAGCACATCCGCTTTAACATTCTTATTGCCGGGCCTGAAGCGTAGCTCGAATTCGAAACGGGCAAAAAATAGTGACCATCTGGCTTGTCGAGGGTTTAGTCTTTGCACAGTTTGCAGATACGCAAGATTCTTATGATCAGAGAAAATTACAAATGGATGTACAGATCCTTCTAGCAGGTACCTCCACTCCTCCAAAGCCAATTTGATGGCTAACAAAAAGTCGAAAAAGCCTTAGAGTAGAGTAGAAGCCGCAGGGAACCACCCGACCTTCAGAAGTCTTTTGCGAGAGCATTGCTCCAGCACCCATAGAAGAAGCGTCTCCTTCCAGAATGAAGGGTTTGTTAACCTCTGGATGATGCAAGACTGGGGCGGAGGAAAAAGACTTCTTAAGAAATACAAAGGACCTCTAAGCTTTCGGGGTCCATAAGTTTGAGCAGGAACTTTTACGGGTGAGAGAGGAAAGAGGCTGGATCACAGACGAGAAATGCGGAATGAATTGCCTATAATAGTTGGCAAATCCAATAAATCGTTGGATGGCTTTCACTCCGCAGGGTCGTGGCCAATTAACACTTTTTTGGGATCCATCTTAAGACCAGAATCCGAGATGATGTATCCTAGGAACGGCAAGGAGGTCTGCTCGAACAGACATTTCTCGTACTTGGCATACAGGTGGTTATCTCTCAGACGTTGCAAGACTTTGCAAACACTTTTTCGATGAATGGGAGGTCTTAAGAAAAAAACAAGGATGTCATCCAAATATACTACTACACATGAGAAGAGAAGATCTCGGAAAACATCGTTGACGAATTCTTGGAAAACTGCGGGGGCGTTGCAAAGGCCAAAAAGCATAACTAAATACTCGTAGTGACCGTCCCGGGTGTTAAAAGCGGTCTTCCATTCATTACCGGAGCGAATACGGACTAAATTGTAAGCACCTCGCAAGTCAAGCTTAGTGAATATACGAGCACCTCAAAGACGGTCGAAAAGCTCCAGAATGAGAGGCAGAGGATACCTGTTCTTGACTGTGATGTTGTTCAATCCTCGATAGTCAATACAAGGTCGTAAGGAACCATCCTTCTTTTTTGCAAAGAAAAACCCCGCTCAGGCGGGAGAGGAAGATTTTCGGATGAAACCTTTGGCCAGATTCTCTTGGATATACTCGGACATAGACTGGGTCTCTGCTGCCGACAAAGGGTAGATTCTTCCTCTAAGTGGTGAGCAACCGGGAAGGAGATCAATCGGGCAATCGTAGGAACAGTGTGGAGGAAGATTTTCAGCCTCCTGCTTGTTGAAGACGTCCGCATAAGACCAGTAAGGAGAAGGTAATCCTACAGGAACACAAGTGGATTGAGGAGAGAAGACTGGGCAAACAGACCGTAGACATCGATCATGACAAGTAGGACCCCATCGTAGCACATCTCCAGTACGCCAATTAAGAGCGGGCTCATGGACTCGAAGCCACGGAAGACCGAGCAATAAGGCGTGAGGGAGATTCGGCAGAACATAAAAAGCAATCTTTTCATGATGAAGAGCCTCGATTTGTAATTCCACCTCTTCTGTAACTAATGAAATTGCCTCTTGTAAGGGTCTCCCATCCACCGATGCAATAAGACGAGGGGAGTCCAAAGAGAAAACTGGAATGCAAAGCCTCCGAGCCGCTTCAATACTGATAATATTACCTGCCGCGCCCAAATCCATTTAGGCAACTTCGGAGGAACGACCCTGGTTGGAAACAAGTAAAACAGAAAGAGTCAAAGGTTGAGAGGAAGCAGGGACAAGGGAGGCCTCTCTTACCTGTCCTAGGCAGAGAAGTTTTCCGGTTTCTCTGGGCAGCTACGTAGCAAGTGGGCGGCACTACCACAATAAAAGCAGAGACCCTGAGTACGCCTCTCTTTTCGGCGCTGCTCCGCCATCCTTACTCGATCCACTTGCTTGGGTTCAGGTGTAGAAGAGGTAGATGTAGTAGTGGCGGGGACTCGAGGACTACTGGACTGACGAGAGGAAGGAATAGAAAAATTAGGTCTCCTCTCCCTAGCAGACTCACGAGATCGCTCTTGAAAGAGGAGGTCTATGCGGGTACCGAGGCAGATAATATCCTCCAGAGTAGTTGGAGTGTCACGTCCAGCGAGCTCGTCCTTAATCCGGGTTGACAGACCTCACCAAAAAGCGCCCAGAAGAGCCTCATTATTCCATCCTAGTTCCGAAGCCAGAGTACGAAAGCGGAGGGCATACTGTCCGACAGATAGGGAACCCTGACATAAGTTAAAGAGAGACTCTGTTGTAGAAGCTAAACGTCCGGGCACATCAAAAACCCTATGAAAGGTCTCGAGAAAATCCTCTAAGTGGGAGACTACGGGATCATCACGCTCCCACAAGAGATTAATCCAAGCCAAAGCCTCCCCTCCAAATGAGACACAATAAACGCTACTCTAGCTAGATCCGTGGGGTACTGCTGGGGCAGAAGCTTGAAATGGAGATGACATTGATTCAGAAACCCTCTGCAGAGTTTGGGATCGCCACTGAACCTGGGAGGTTTTCCCAGATGAGGAGGAGGATGGGAGGTGGATGAAGGACTGGAGTCTAGAGAAGATGCCGGAGTGGTAGAAGCAGGAACCGACTGTAAACTAAACAGGCGATCATCAATTGACGCCATATAACTCAGCATGTGGGTCTGAGTATCTCGCTGTTGGGAGAGCTCCTACTGAAGGCTCACCAGCTGGGCGGCATTCACCGGGTCTGCTGCTTGCAGAGAGATTAAGCAAGACTCCATAGTCTTCATGAAGGCCATTATGCGCTGCTGATTATCACACAAATGAGCCAACTCCTGGGCCGAAAAGGGTGTACTAGCGGGGTCCATGGCCTGATTGTACTATAACCGTCAGAGTAGGGGTAAGAGAGTGGACCCTGTGGACTGTGGGAAGACCTACTCCTGGGTGAGCAGACCTAGTGATGAACCGACCCCTATACAGGGACCGTCAGGGGCAGGCCCAGAGGTCACTTACCCACGGTGGAAGTACCAAGAGGGACAGCTCCAAGAAGGAAGGAAGGAGAGACAGAAGGCTCTGAGAGTAGGTTCCAACGGGGGACCCAGGTAGACTGAGGACTGACCGGAGAGCAGGAAAGCTGGAACGGAGTGAGGCTGTGGAAAACAAAAGGTGACGTTAGCTGTTATGACCTGGTGGTGAGGACAATAATGGACCTGGTGGTTAAGAGCACACGGAATGACCTGATAGTTACTAATACTATAGGATGAGCTCTGAGACGTGGGAACTCTGCTGACCGCAATCCCTAATCCTATCACACACACTAGAAATAGCCGTGGATTGCTCCTAACGCTCCCTATGCAACTCGTCACAGCCTAAGGAACTAGCTAGCCCTGAAGATAGAAAAATAAAGCCTACCTTGCCTCAGAGAAATTCCCCAAAGGAAAAGACAGCCCCCCACATATAATGACTGTGAGTAAAGATGAAAATTACAAACACAGAGATGAAATAGATTTAGCAAAGTGAGGCCCGACTTAATGAACAGACTGAGGATAGGAAAGGTAACTTTGCGGTCAGCACAAAAAACTACAAAAAGACCACGCAGAGGGCGCAAAAAGACCCTCCGCACCGACTCACGATGCGGAGGCGCTCCCTCTGCGTCCCAGAGCTTCCAGCAAGCAAGACAAAAATCAAAATAGCAAGCTGGACAGAAAAATAGCAAACAAGAGAAAAACAAGCAGGAACTTAGCTTATGCTGGGAAGACAGGTCACAAGAACTTTCCAGGAGTGAACTAGACCAATACTGGAACATTGACAGGTGGCATGGAGCAATGATCCAAGTGGAGTTAAATAGAGCAGCCAGCTAACGAATTAACCTCGTCACCTGTGGAAGGAAACTCAGAAGCCGCAGCCCCACTCACAACCACCAGAGGAAGCCCATGGACAGAACCAGCCGAAGTACCATTCATGACCACAGGAGGGAGCTTGACAACAGAATTCACAACAGTTAGCAACAAGAAAAGGGAATAACAGAAAACTGGAGGGGGATCCTAAAGAGACAAAAAGGAACAAAAACGGAGGAAGGGAAGCCAAGCACAGAAACAGACGGAACTGAGTACAAAGCTCAAGCACAGGAAGGAAGGGCCAGAAGCACATGCAAGGCTATGACAATCAGATGCAGGGGAGACTGCCTCTTATAGCAGAGGCAGAAGCGGGATTGGCTGCTGGAATTACTGACCTTGGTGACCCCAGGAAGAAGAAATAGAAGAGATGCGCCTGCACCCTCTGGAGAATCCAGAGCGCTTGTGCAGACACAGAATTCCCCCAGGGGAGCATGGCACCGGAAGTGAAGGGGAGGCATTGGCGTGTCCGGACCTGGAAGTAGAGTGCAGGGAAAGCGCCGCTGCAGGGAAGGAGAGAGCGGCGTGCCCAGACCCAGCAACAGAGCGTGCAGCAGCGGCAGTCGACACCAAAGCAGGGGAGGAGGAGCGAATGTGCCCGGACCCAGCAGCAGGAAAGCGGTGACGCGCAGCAGCGGTAACACCGGCACACATCGTGGATCCCAGCAAAATTATTCTTGTGGCTCCGGTCAGCATGTCTTCTTTACCACCAGGTAAAATTTTTGTCAAGGTGAACAAAAGGTCTCGAGTCCCACGTTGGGACCATGCCTCAAAACTATCAGGCCATGTAGGATACAAGAAGACACTCGCTCTCATCACGCACCACTATTGGTGGCCGTCTCTTCTTCCGGATATTCAAAGTTTTGTCGCCTCATGTCCTTCCTGTGCAAGAAACAAGATCCCCAGACATCTGCCCTCCGGTCTCCTACATCCGCTTCCAGTTCCTTTGGCTCACTGGCAGCACATCACTATGGATTTTATTACCGACCTTCCTCAGTCTTCTGGTCATATGGTCATTTTTGTAGTCGTGGATCGATTCTCCAAAATGGCTCATTTCGTCCCTTTGCCAGGATTACCTTCCGTTCCTGAATTGGCAAGAATCTTCATTGCTCATATCTTTCGGATTCACAGTTTTCCGTTGCACATAGTCTCTGATAGAGAAGTCCAGTTCACCTCTCGCTTTTGGTGGAGACCTTTCCAATTTTGCCTATAAGATGCGCATTGTTCCATGTCCTGAAAACATGACATGTTGGTGGGCCTTGAGGACTGGAGTTGGGGACCCCTGCTTTAAGGGGACAATTTCTTTAGGCTCTTCCACTCTTAAAGTCGAGCTTTGTGTGGACTCTGGGGCGGAGGGGAATTTTATGTCTTCTGACTTTGCTCAACGCCACGCTATACCCCTGGTGATGCTCGCCAGGCCTGTGACTTTTCTAGTGGTAAATGGGTCAACACTGCCCACACAAATTACACATCAGACCATCCCTTTCACGTTATCTATGTCTCCTTCCCATCAGGAGATTATCTCCCTGCTTGTCATTCCCAAGGGAATAGATGGGATTCTACTAGGGATACCCTGGTTACGTTTCCTCTCTCCTCATATAGATAGGTCCTCAGGGAGAATTCTGGGTTGGGGTGAATCCTGTAAGGGCAGGCGTATGAGGGAGTGCATTCAGGTTGCCACTACAGAGGTACCCGCATATCTTACTTCTCTCCCCAAGTGCTATTGGTCCTATGCGGACGTGTTCTCCAAGAAGGCTGCGGAGACCCTTCTGCCTCACCGCCCCTATGACTGTCCTATTGACCTCTTGCCTGGTGCAGAGCCTCCCCGGGTTCGAGTCTATCCGTTATCTCTTCTGGAGATGGAGGCAATGTCCCAGTATATCCGAGAGAATCTGGCAAGAGGATTCATTAGGAAGTCAGTGTCACCTGCAGGGGCTGGGTTCTTCTTTGTACAGAAGAAGAGTGGAGAACTGTGTCCATGCATAGACTTCAGGGGTCTGAATGCGATCACCGTTAAGAATAAGTACCCACTACTCCTGATATCTGAGCTTTTTGATAGGCTACGGGGAGCAAGGGTATTTACTAAATGAGATCTGCGGGGTGCTTACAACCTGATTCGCATCCGTGAGGGGGATGAATGGAAGACGGCTTTTAACACCAGGGATGGGCACTATGACTATCTGGTGATGCCCTTCGGGCTCTGTTTTGCCCCAGCCATTTTCCAAGACTTTGTAAACGAAATCTTCCGGGATATGCTCTCCACCTCGGTTGTAGTTTATCTGGATGATATTCTCATCTACTCTCCAGATATTGACTCCCACCAGAGAGATGTTTGCAAGGTCTTCGACCTCCTACGGGCAAACTCCCTCTATGCCAAGTTGGAGAAGTGTGTGTTTGAGCTGGAGTCCTTACCTTTCCTTGGCTATATCATCTCTGCCCAGGGATTGGCTATGGATCCTGCCAAGCTACAGGTTGTGATGGACTGGCAGGAACCCCATTCTCTCAAAGCAGTGCAGCACTTTATGGGGTTCATTAATTACTGTAGTCAGTTAATTCCGCACTTCTCAACTTTGGTAGCTCCCTTGGTTGCCCTCACCAAGAAGGGATCAAATCCCAAGTTGTGGTCGGAGGAGGTCTCCAGGGCCTTTCTCTCGATTAAGTCACACTTCGCTAGCGCTGCCATCCTACATCACCCCAATGTAGATAAGCCATTTAGTATGGAGGTGGATGCCTCATCCATTGGTGCTGGAGAAGTCCTCTTCCAAAAGGATGCTCAAGTTCGGAAGCATCCTTGCTTCTTCTTCTCCAAGACCTTTTCACCCGCGGAGAGGAATTATTCCATCGGGGACAGGGAGTTGCTAGCCATGAATGTTGGCTTTCTCAGAGTGGAGACACCTCCTGGAGGGAGCTCGCTTTACCTTCCAAGTGTTCACAGACCACAAGAACTTGGTGTCATGGTCAGGTGCGGCTAACAATGCGGCCCAGCCCATAGATGCCCCTAAGCCGACCAACCTCAGAAGGCGTGGGGCACGCGTCCCCCGGGATGCAATCCTGACCCTTTAAACCGCAGAGGGGGACCCGTGCCTACCCAAACTAGGGGAAGGGCAGAGACCGGGGTTCTGTGGCAGCTGAGCATGAGGACAAAGAAAGAAACACGTAGGACTTGATTACACCGATACTTCAGGTATAGAGAAAGTAAAGTTTACTAAAGTAAAGTCACACAGTACATAAACAAAACATGACGATGTTAGGCTCCCAATTCCACACCTCAGAAAGGAACCACCCAGTGGACCCCAAGGCACCAACGGATCACCGAGGCACACATAGGCGGGACATCAGGGCCCAGGCAGGACATCAGGGTACACGAAGACATCAGGGTGCAGGCAAGACATCAGGATACAAACAGGACATCAGGACATCTGGATTAAGGAAAGACTTCAGGACATCAGGACACAGGAATACCGGATCGACATCAGGGACACTGGCGTGGCAGCCCAGGTCATCGGCTGAAACACTGGTGTGGCAGCCCAGGGCATCAGTTACATCAGGATATCAGACACAGGGAGGACATCAGGACATCAGGGAACAGACAGGATATCAGGACATCAGGGTCCATGAGGTCATCCAGTCACAGGCAGGACATCAGGGTACAGACAGGACATCAGGACATCTGGACCCAGGGTCACCGGCAGACATCAGACAGGAGTTGTTCGGTTCCGGACATCCAACACGACCTACAGGCACCACCAGAGTCATCAGGCTTCAAGCTCCAGACAGCGGTCATCAGGTTCCAGACTGCGGTCGTCAGGCTCCGGGTATCGGAGCTAGGAAGGAACTCAAGCGTGATGGTGCAAGCACCGCCATACTGGACATGAGCCAGATGGGGTTAACATTGCATGGTAGTCAAAGCACAGAGTAGTAGATGCTCAGCAGAAACACTGGTTTCAAGAGACTCAAAGTCACGGGAATGAGGCTCCAGATGCAGAGGGATTCCAGGAACATAATAACAGCAGACACAGTTCAGACAGGTTCAGGTACAGTGCAGGTACAGGATCAAGGATTCGGGCCTGGATATAGTGCCTCCATGACAGGTGGCAGAACAGGACAAAACAGGAATCAAGGCAAGGACTTTGGTACCAAAACATAGACAGGAGAGGTGCAGGAGCACAAACACACATAGCAAAGTTCAGGAGCTTTGTGAGTGTAGCTCAGGCCCCGCCCATAGGGCAGGGGAGCTTTATATATGAGCTGCCCCTCAGCAATTGGCTGGGGACAGAATTTGAAGTACACACCCTAACCCTGATAAAAGCAGGGGAGGTGTGGCCGCGCACACCCGAAGCACAAACAGAAACCATTACAGCACCATCAGTGCAGGACCTGAGGCTCAGGGCACCTGACTGAAACTGCATACACTGAGCCACGTGGAAAGTCATGCACCAGCTGCAAATGACCTCACAACCCGCGGACAGCTTCACAGCAGCAATCAGGGACCGCACATGAGGAAAGTATGCAGCAGGGCAAATACCTAAACACCCATGTACGACTGCGAAGCAGTGCAGGGAACTGAGAAGACTCCAATCCAAGTAACAGCCAACAGTATTCCAGCTCAAATTAGGGGGAAAAGAGTAAAGGGTTAAAGCAAACATATGCATTGTCACGCCGAAAACCAGATACAGACAGAACGGCGTGACATTTGATGTATTTACACAAAGCCCAGCAGCTGAATTTTCGCCAGGCTAGATGGTCCCTGTTCTTCTCCCAGTTCCACTTCACTCTCCATTTTCTTTACGGGGAGAAGAACATTCATGCCGTAGACAGAAACAAGCGTATGCATGAAAATAGGGATCACCACAATATCATTAAGAGTAGCAAAAATCTTTATTCACGGAACAACATGCACAAGAACATTAAAAACATCTAAAAACATACATAAAGATAATGGGTCCACCATAATATCAGATAAATGCTGACAGAAATATGCACTTCACACAGCTAATTTCAATACTCTTTCACCATTAAGCATCAACAAAACCCTATTCTGATAGCCCACATAATACACAAGTGTGCACTGTATAAATCTCTGCTCCAAAACACCGGGCACTCAGGTTGGTATACCTGGGCCACTGAGTACCGTGGTCCCACATGCAAATGGTCACCAGGTGGGAGTGTGGTAAAAAACACCCGTACCCAATGATTACCACCAATTTACCTTCCTATTCAATCCTAGGGTGCCTCTTACCCAGCCTGGCGTAAACACCTAAAAAAACGGTCCTAAACTGGCAGGCATATCAGGTCAGAAGAGCTGTGTGGGTGCCAAGACCCACGCGTATCGACGCTCGAGGCGTCTTTCTCAAGGTCAGTATGATGTAACTCACATTGTTCCCAGATATTTATATTCACAAATAATCTCAAAAGCACCTACCAGGTGTGCAGGGGCATGGCGGTGCCGGTGATTCAGCTCGGCGTGGTGATGGGTTTGCTGCGCAGGAAGTATCCACCCCATTCACAGGGTACACTCCAGCTAGGGAATATTCAAAGGGGGTGTTCGCAGGCTTGCGCGCATGCGCCAAGCGAATGTATGGTTAATCTGGTGACCACAGGAGCCGTCAATGTTAGTCACAATTGTGGCACCCATGGGCACCAATACAGCATCTGTCCGGTGCACAAAGGACCGGAAGCACAGGTCCGGCACTCAGACGTGATGGCAGCTTAACCCCACAGGCATATGGGGATTTTTTACCTATTATTCGTCACAGCAATAGCAGGGGGATGTGAGATACAGAAGCAGATTACCACATGCATGCTTCCATCCAACAACCCTGGCCAGGGTGCACATTCCAACACATACATATTCGCACTCCTAGAATACATTTGACACGACAAGTTGTCAGATGCCCCCACTACAACCCCCCAGTAAATGAACATGGGGCTAAAGCAGAGGTGTCCCAACATCAGCATCCCGCCCTATAGTAGTAGCGTCATAAAGGAAACCCTGCTCACCCTCAGCCGGAAAAATGCCAAGGCCTCCCATGCTGAGTATGTAATTGGGTCAAGCGAGAATTGCCCAACACACCGGACGCAGCCAGACCAACCATTAGTCCAGGTAGTGTCTATAATGACACTTTAATAGACCCCCAAAGGGGGAAAAACTATGCAATGTACCCATTGGGCAAAAGTCATTTGGCTAGTATGGTTACAAATTATGTTAAAGAACATCACAAGCTCTAATGTCTAAGATCCTAACATAGTGTACCACTGTGATCATGACACCCGGGGAGGGGGGAAAAAATATTCATTATAGGGGAGAGGGAGAGGGCATACATGGACAGGGGACAAACTCGACCCCCCCATCATTATCTTAGGATGGGGCAAAACAGAAACTACCCATCCAACATCAATGAACGAAACTACAATCAACCATAATGGTTAAAGGTATCTATTGTAGATAAACTAGTGGCTACTTCACTTCTTCATAATACAGAGGACAGTTAATGCATTACAGGTTGATAAGCGAAGGAGGACAGAAGATAAGGTGTTGGAGTAGTGCGAACACCCCATATAGATGTCCCTCAAATCAAACAATTAAGAGCTTTCATTCCTCCATAGTTCTTCTCCGCATTGGGGGTTTCCTCTCCCGTGGGTCCCAGTTCAGATGAGGGCTGTATATCTGTAATGCCCTGGTCAGGCAGCCGATAATCAACTGGACCACCTAAATCACCTAAAATAATACCAGGGATCAGTAAAATATATAGTAATATCCACAACCAACCCGCACTAACCGACCAAGGTACACGGGAAACCACAAGGCGGCCATAGGTCACAGGGTCTAAATCCTTTTGTAGAAACCCGTGTACAATAGCTCTTCATTCAATCCAGCCGGTGCCAGGCTCTTCAGTTCAAAAATTAAGCGGGATTCTTTTCTCAATAGCTCATCCATGAGTCTACCCCCCCTAATACTGGAGGTCACCCCCTCTAGGCCCATAACGCGAAGGGTCCTGTAGCTGCCATTATGATGTTCTAAAAAGTGGGTTGCCACTGAGGCAATCTGTTTCCCTTTCTCCCTGTCACTTTTGGCCAAAGTAATGTTCGAAACGTGCTGTTGTACCCTGCGGCGCAACTCAGGGCATCATAAATAAAAAAGAGCTGGATTTTCTGATGGTGAGATACCCGGTGGTTTCGACGTTCTATACGTTACCAAAAATACATAGATCTTTGTTGGAGCCACCGGGTAGACCCATCGTCTCGGGGATTGGGGGACTTTATGAAAAGTCGTGTATTTATTTGGACTTTTTTCTGCAGCCCATTGTGCTCAAACTGGACTCCTATATACGGGACTCTTCATTTCTTATCCAGCAGTTGGACCCCCTGGAGCTACCTAATGACACCATCCTGGCCACATTTGATGTGGAGGCGTTATATACTAACATCAACCATGACCTAGGTATTGCAGCCGTGGGATAATTTTTGGACAAGCTTACTGTTAGGTCTCGAGTTCCCGCTTCTGCACAGGGGGAATCTCGAGCCATCTCCGCTGCGGTCTCCCATTCTCATCCAGCCGCAGTGGAGTCTGCTCAGCAAGGACGTCGGTCCCAGCGTCTTGCTCAGTCTCACTCTGTACTGAGAGTTACTGCTGCTTCTTCAGCTTCTGCCATTAAAGCCAGTGCTGGTCAGCAGCGAGCGGACTTCTCTGGGACTAAGTCCTTGTCTGCACACACTGAGCATGCCCAGGGCAAGATCTCCCGTTGGAGATCGAGGGTCATGTGCTCAGGCTCTGCAGCACATTCTATTGGTCCTCTTGGCAGGTCTTGGAAGGGCAAAGTTTCTGTGGCCACTTCCTGTGCTGCAACTATATAAACTGCGCATGACCGCACGGCCATGCGCTAGTGTACAATTGTTAATGTGTGTATGTTGTGAGTGCAAGTCGTCCTTGGATACCCCTACCCTATTGAATGTCTGTTCGCGGAAGGTGTATGGTTGCTATCTAGCGCCCGACTTATCCTACAGCACAAATCACACATTACAGCGTCCAGTTGCTGTGACCGCCAGTGCGGCGCCGTGCACTTCCTCTGTGCTTTCCTTACCCAAGTCTGGGTGGTTAGTGGCGTTCGTCAGTGCGGCACCGCATGCACTCTTGTGCCTTAAAATTGTTATTGAGTTTTCCTTACACACCCAGTTGCGGTGTTGTGCCAGCAAGGGTCTAATCGGACTTCAATCCTAGTTGGGGTTGAGTTCGCTGACTACTTGCTCGCGCTCTATGTGCGGTACCGCGGTCCTGTGATGCAACAAGATCGCTTCCTTCACGCTGGGTGAAGTTTAACCCACGTGTGTATACTTATGAGTACCACCATATAGTCCGTCATTACTTGGCAGCAGGTTCCATCTCTGCACGGTGGACCCCGGGCTGCGAACGCACCATACTCTATCTGTCTTATTACTTGGTGCGTTCCGCTAGCCCTAACACTTACAACAGGGAATAGGGGCCATGACTCGTTTGTCTTAGACCTCCTCAAAATCATTTTGGAAAAGAACTATTTTATTTTTGACAGGGTCTACTACAAACAGGTGTCTGGTACGGCTATGGGGGCGAGGTGTGCGCCCCCTTATGCAAACCTCTTTATGGGGTGGTGGGAGGAGACACAAGTGTACAAGAGTCGGGACTACCGGGAGCATGTCTTAAAGTGGTACCGCTTCATTGATGACATTATTGTCTTACGGACACGTATAGCGGAAGCCCTGGAAGACTTTGTGAAGGAGTTGAACACCAATCAATGTGGTATCCGGTTGACGTCGTGTTATTCTAACATTACGGTGGACTTTCTGGACTTGAGGATCATGATCAAGGACCATCGGATCACCACGACCCTCTTCCGGAAGAAAACGACCACCAATAACATCTTGCACTACTCCAGCTTCCACCCAAACCATCTACGAAATAGTATCCCAAAGGGTCAGTTCCTGTGTGCCAGGAGGAACTGCAGTACCATGGCAAGTTTTCAGGAAGAGTCGAAATTGTTTACCAAACACTTCCAGGAACGGGGGTACCCACGGAGAGTTGTTTCGAGAGCATTTGAGTTCTCTCGGCAAAAACCAAGGGAAGAGGTCCTCAGAACACAACAGAGAAACAACAAGAACCAACTTAGTCTGATCACAAGGTTCAATAACCAGTGGAAAGATGTATACCATATAATGGAGTCTAACTGGGGGATTCTACTCAGTGACACGAGACTGAAGACGATTGTCCCGAACAGACCAAGTATGGTGGCAAGAAGAGCATCTAACCTGAAGGACTGCCTGACTAGGAGCCACTACAAGCGACCAACGACCAGAACGTGTGCAGTTAAAACCATCATTGGGTCCTACCCTTGTGGTAATTGCTCTATCTGCCCTCTTATTTTGGCCGAGGTGGGGACTTATATTCCGTCTCTGCCTTTCCGGGTTAAATCAAAATCATATTTTAACTGTCGTATGAGGAATCTGGTGTATGCCCTGATTTGTGGGTCTCAAAATATCTATGTTGGCCAAACTACCCAAGAGTTGCGCCGCAGGGTACAACAGCACGTTTCGAACATCACTTTGGCCAAAAGTGACAGGGAGAAAGGGAAACAGATTATCTCAGTGGCAACCCACTTTTTAGAACACCATAATGGCAGCTACAGGACCCTTCGCGTTATGGGCCTAGAGGGGTGTTCGCACTACTCCAACACCTTATCTTCTGTCCTCCTTCGCTTATCAACCTGTAATGCATTAACTGTCCTCTGTATTATGAAGAAGGGAAGAAGGCACTAGTTTTTCTACAATAGATACCTTTAACCATTATGGTTGATTGTAGTTTGATTCATTGATGTTGGATGGGTAGTTTCTGTTTTGCCACATCCTAAGATAATGATGGGGGGGTCGAGTTTGTCCCCTGTCCATGTATGCCCTCTCCCTCTCCCCTATAATGAGTATTTTTTTCCCCCTCCCCGGGTGTCATGATCACAGTGGTACACTATGTTAGGATCTTAGACATTAATGCTTGTGATGTTCTTTAACATAATTTGTAACCATACTAGCCAAATGACTTTTGCCCAATGGGTACATT
This sequence comes from Ranitomeya imitator, assembly GCF_032444005.1. Lineage (NCBI taxonomy): Eukaryota > Metazoa > Chordata > Amphibia > Anura > Dendrobatidae > Ranitomeya > Ranitomeya imitator. Next base: position 789,948,649 of record NC_091284.1, on the reverse strand, counting down.
GCATAGTTTTTCCCCTTTTGGGGGTCTATTAAAGTGTCTTTATAGACACTACCTGGACTAATGGTTGGTCTGGCTGCGTCCAGTGTGTTGGGCAATTCTCGCTTGACCCAATTACATACTCAGCATGGGAGGCCTTGCCAATTTTTCCGGCTGAGGGCGAGCAGGGTTTCCTTTATGACGCTACTACTATAGGGCAGGATGCTGATGTTGGGACACCTCTGCTTTAGCCCCATGTTCATTTACTGGGGGGTTGTAGTGGGGACATCTGACAACTTGTCGTGTCAAATGTATTCTAGGAGTGCGAATATGTATGTGTTGAAACGTGCACCCTGGCCAGGGTTGTTGGATGGATGCATGCATGTGGTAATCTGCTTCTGTATTTCACATCCCCCCTGCTATTGCTGTGACGAATAATAGGTAAAAAATCCCCATAGGCCTGTGGGGTTAAGCTGCCATCACATCTGAGTGCCGGACCTGTGCTGCTGGTCCTTTGTGCACCGGACAGATGCTGTATTGGTGCCCATGGGCGCCGCAGTTGTGACTAACATTGACGGCTCCTGTGGTCACCAGATTAACCATACGTTCGCTTGGCGCATGCGCACAAGCCTGCGAATACCCCCTTTGAATATTCCCTAGCTGGAGTGTACCCTGTGAATGGGGTGGATACTTCCCCATCGGGTGCATGCGCGGTTTACGGTGACAAGGAACATTTAAAAATCCTCCCACGTTTGTTGGGTCAAGTTGCCGGCATGTCTGAGTATCGCACCGACGTTGCCGGACCTTTGTATTATTACATATGGGCGCCGCTAATATAATTAACGCTGGCGGTTCCTATGGTTACTAGACTAACCACATAGTTGTTCCGCGCATGCCCGGACTACCACGAATAGCCCCTTGGGACATTTCACAGCGCCTGCGCAGCAAACCCATCACAACGCCAAGCTGAATCACTGGCGCCGCCATGCCCCTGCACACCTGGTAGGTGCTTTTGAGATTATTTGTGAATATAAATATCTGGGAACAATGTGAGTTACATCATACTGACCTTGAGAAAGACGCCTCGAGCGTCGATACGCGTGGGTCTTGGCACCCACACAGCTCTTCTGACCTGATATGCCTGCCAGTTTAGGACTGTTTTTTTAGGTGTTTGCGCCAGGCTGGGTAAGAGGCACCCTAGGATTGAATAGGAAGGTAAATTGGTGGTAATCATTGGATACAGGTGTTTTTTACCACAATCCCACCTGGTGACCATTTGTATGTGGGACCACGGTACTCAGTGGCTCAGGTATACCAACCTGACTGCCCGGTGTTTTGGAGCAGAGATTTATACAGTGCACATTTGTGTATTATGTGGGCTATCAGAATTGGGTTTTGTTGATGCTTAATGGTGATAGAGTATTGAAATTAGCTGTGTGAAGTGCATATTTCTGTCAGCATTTATCTGATATTATGGTGGACCCATTATCTATATGTATGTTTTTAGATGTTTTTAATGTTCTTGTGCATGTTGTTCCGTGAATAAAGATTTTTGCTACTCTTAATGATATTGTGGTGATCCCTATTTTCATGCATACGCTTGTTTCTGTCTACTGCTATTGTTGTTTGGTATGCATATGGTGATCCCATTTTGTACACCAATATTTGGATGGTGCCCGCTCAACAAAGTGTTTCTATGAAGAACATTCATGCCGACACTCTCTCTCGCTCTGTAGTGTCATCTGAGGAGGAGCAGCCTCGGCTTATTGTCCCTTCAGAGAGCCTGAGAACTGTGGCTCCGGTTTTGCTAGAGTCTGTGCCCCCAGGCAAGACTTTTGTTCCTTCTAATTTACGACCGGAGGTTCTCTCTTGGGCTCACTCGTCCAGGGTGGGTGGACATTTTGGGACCAAGAGGACATCTGAGCTTTTGGCAAGGATGTACTGGTGGCCGCATATGGCCCGTGACGTCGGGGACTATATTCGGGAATGTGTCTCCTGTGCCAAGAATCGGTCTCCTTGGCAATGACCTGCTTGGAGATGGTCGGGATGGACTTTGTGGTAGGCTTTCCCAAGTCTCATAGCTGTACATATAAACATAAGGATGAATGACCTCGGGGAGATCCAAACATCCAACACCGCGGAGACACCATCACGTGTTTCTCAACGCAGTGATCCAGAACACTGCTCCCATCCCTTATGGGAAATATGCAAATGCATGTAGAGTAGCCGCAGAGACACCATCACGTGTTTCTCAACGCAAGCAATAAATAGCCAGGTCTTTATGTTTTGGCATAGGTGGTTTTCCTTTTTGGATGCTGCCCTTCCTGTGGTTGTTCCTTCCCGATGAAATACCTGGCTATTTATTGCTTGCATTGAGAAACACGTGATGGTGTCATTGCGGCTTCTCTACATGCATTTGCATATTTCCCATTAGGGATGGGAGCAGTGTTCTGGATCACTGCGTTGAGAAACACGTGATGGTGTCTCTGCGGTGTTGGATGTTTTGATCTCCCCGAGGTCATTCATCCTTATGTTTATAGTCCTTTTACTAGGCACTGCTCCTAATAGCCAGTTTCCTACTTCACACTGATGAGGGGCAAATACCCCGAAACAGCTGTCTGTGGATGGATACCATGTTTTGGCATAGGTGGTTTTCCTTTTTGGATGCTGCCCTTCCTGTGGTTATTCCTTCCCGGTGAAAGACCTGGCTATTTATTGCTTACGTTGAGAAACACGTGATGGTATCTCCGTGGCTTCTCTACACTCATAGCTGTACAGTTATCTGGGTAGTTACTGACCATTTTTCTAAAATGGTGCACTTGGTTCCGCTTCCACGGTTACCTTCTGCACGGGCTTTAGTGGCGTTGTTCGTCAAACAAGTTTTCCATTTACATGGCATGCCTGACAAAATTGTCAGTGACCGGGGTCCTCAGTTTGCATCTCGATTCTGGAGAGAGCTCTGTTGTTTGCTCAGCATTGAGCTGAATCTCTCTTCTGCATACCATCCTGAGATGAATGGGTCGGTAGAGAGGGCCAACCAGACTCTGGTCACATACTTGCAACATTTTGTATCCGCCAGGCAGGATGACTGGGCATCTTTGCTATCTTGGGCGGAATTTGCCTTGAACAACGTCGTAGCCGACTCTACCAGGCAGACTCCATTTCTCCTTAATTACGGCCAGCATCTGCGTGTCCCTGTGCCCATGCCCGTGTCATCCATCGATGCTAGGGGGCAGACTGGGCAGTGGAGGCATGTGACATTTGGGACCATACACAGGATGCCATTCGGGCCTCCAAGGAGAGAATGAGGTTTTTTGCTGATGCATACCGGCGTCCCGCTCCGACCTTTGCTCCTGGCAACTTAGTGTGGCTCTCTGAGTGTAACATCAGGCTGCAAGTTGAGTCCTCTAAGTTTGCGCCTCGCTACATAGGCCCTTTCAAGGTTCTGGAACAGGTCAACCCTGTGGTCTACCATTTGGCTATTCCTCTGCGCCTAGGTATCACCGACACTTTCCATGAATCCCTCCTAAAGCCCATCTATTTGTCCCGGTTTTCAGAGTCATCTGCCCGGACATCGGGTTCATCCACGAATGAGTATGATGTGAATTCTATCCTGGGGTGCAAAGTGGTACATAGCATGAGATACTATCTGGTGGACTGGAAGGGACACAGCCCAGAGGACAGAACCTGGTAACCTGTAGAGCACATTCGGGCTCCTCTGCTCATTGTGGCCTTTGAGCATCGTGAGGCCCAAGGAGGAGGGCCCTAGGAGGGGGGTAATGTGAGGGATTCGAGTTTCCACCGCTGCACAGGGGGAATCTGGAGCCATGTCTGCTGCGGTCTCCCATTCTACATCAGCCGCAGTGGAGCCTGCTCAGCGGAGACATTGGTCCCAGCGTCTCGCTCAGCATGATACTGTGAAAAGGGTTACTGCTGGCTTTCCAGGCTCTGCTATTGTAGCCAGCACTGGTCAGTGGTGGGCAGGCTTTTTGGGGACTAAGTCCTGCTTTGGAAACACTGAGCATGTCCATGGCAGGACCTCTTATTGGAGGTCAGGGGTCACATGCTCAGGTGGTGTAGCAGCTCCAATTGGACCACTAGGAAGGTCCTTGTCTGCTGCAGCTATAAAAGGTTTGCATGGCCGCACGTTTGCAGGTTTGCATGACCTAGTGGTCATGTCTGCATGTGGTCAGGGTTGGCTGAAATAAGCCCCTAGAATACCAGCACCTCCGGTGAGGAGTTTAGTGTGTATGGTTTCAGGCCTGGCGTATAGCCACTAGAATTCCGGCTCCACCGAAGAGGAGTTGATCATGTGCTTTGCTGACTGCATGACCAATCATTGCTTTTTGCTCAGTTGGGTAGCTGTGATCCTCTGTGAAGTTAACAGGGCACAGCATTTTCATTTCTTTGCGATTCTGTGAAGTAACAGAGTTCGCTTATACCGCCATATAGCGCCGCCATTCGCTAGCAGCAGGTTTCTCTCCTGCATGGTGGACCCCAGGTTGCGAACGCTCCTACTTATCATATATATTTACTCGACGTGTTCCACCAACCCTAACACACAAGGAGTGGACTGCTGCTGGATTCAGTGCTTCAAGAGCCACCACACACACATGTATCCAGGACATGGGCTACAAGTGTTGCATTACTTGTATCAAGCCATTCATGACCAGTAGACCAGTATACAATGCCAAAAGTGTATTACCTGGGCCAAGGAGAAAAAGAACTGGACTGTTGCTCAGTGGTCCAAGGTGCTGTTTTCAGATTAAAATACATTTTGCATTTCATTTGGAGATTGAGGTCCCAGAGTCTGGAGGAAGAGTGGAGAGACAGACAATTCAAGCTGCTTGCGGTCTAGTGAGAAGTTTCCACAATCAGTGATGGTTTGGGGAGCCATGTCATCTGCTGGTATAGGTGCATTGTGTTTTATCAAGACCAAAGTCAACGAAGCCGTCTAAAAGGAAATTTTATAGCACTTTATGCTTCCCTCGGCAAGCTTTTTGTAGATGGTAATTTCCTTCTTCAGCAGGACTTTGCACCTGTCCACAATGCCAGAAGTACCAATACCTGGTTTAAAAAAAACAGTATCACTGTTCTTGATTGGCTAGCAAACTCACCTGACCTTAACCCCATAGAGAATCTATGGGGTATTGTCAAGAGGAAGATGAGAGACACCAAACCCAACAATGCAGATGAGCTAAATGCTGATATCAAAGCAACCTGGGCTTCCATAACACCTCAGCAGTGCCACAGGCTGATAGCCTCCATGTCGCACTGCATTGATGCAGAAATTGATGCAAATGGAGCCACGACCAAGTATTGAGTACTTTTACTGAAAATACATTTTAGTTGGCCAACATTTCAGATTTTAAAATCATTTTTCATGCTGGTGTTATAAAGTATTCTATTTCACTGAGATAATGACTTCTGTGTTTTCACTGGCTGTAAGCCATAATCATCAACATTAACAGAAATAAACACCTGAAATAGATCACTCTGTGTGTAATGACTCTATATAATATAAGTTTCACTTTTTGTATTGAAGAACTGAAATTAATTAACTTTTTTATGATATTCAAATTTTTTTGAGAAGCACCTGTATGTAACATGTATGTTATATTTATTAAAAAAAAAACATATTTTTTGCAGTAGGGACTTTTTAAAAATGTTTATATTTATTTACATAATTTCTCCTCCAAAAGATCTTTGATGAACATTTTTTTTCCGTTTCTTGTTCCTATTTTTTCACTGCAACTTAGGCATCCATAGAAGTGGCTGTTTCCAGGATGTGATTTTTTCTGTTTTTTATTTTGCTCCAAGTCAAAAGTCTGCTTTGCCCTTTTGATTAGGGCAGGGCTGCAATACAAATTCCAAAATATCCAAGAATTCATTAATATCATTCTCTTTTAATGAATGGTGAACCTACCATTACTGTAAGACATGTGCTGGCATTATTAAGACATTAAATCCATACGTGTTAGAGGTCAGTGCATTAATTAGCGCTCACTGTCATCTCAGGAACACCTTGTTATATCACTTACTAATTAGCCCCATAAACATGACATTGATAACACAATGCCAAGCACATTCAATTCGTTTTTTTGGACACAATCCTGATTTTCTTCAGAATAAAAATCTATAAAGCAGATGAATCAAGTACGAGTTGTCTTCCAACCCTAAGAACTTCGTTTGGTCAAATGACTAATGATACCTATACAATTTTGTTCTACGTGCCGCACCTTCACCTAATATGACCATTTTTGAGGACAACCAATGTAATGTACCTGATATTAAAATTCCTGTAAAAGTTGGTAACTGCATGAAACCCTAGAAGAGGTATAATATAGTCTAAATAATGTCATTGCAGTTTTCACCAAAGAAGGTCTAAGGGGTAAAGTTCCTTCCCATGTTCAGGAGATGGCGTAGGAAGACTCATAGGCCATGCAATGCTCCCGTGAAAATTTAAGCGTGTAAATTGAATTGTCTCTTTAGATAGAAAGAGGATAAGAACCATAGAGACAAATATTATCATAAGCAATCTTAAAAGTCAATAGTAGTTGAAAGACTAAACATGAGAAAATAAAATGTGGTGAACGCTATCACGATGACAAGGATGAGAAGATGGAGAAAAACAAGTAACATTTATTAAAAGACAGCAATGCATTTCAAAATTGATCTGATATCTTCTTTCTAGACAGAAATCAGATCAGTTTTGAAAACGAGGATAGGTTTAGAACGCTGGATGGTTGTCAAAAATGAGGGGGCCCCAAACATTTTTTTTTTATTACTATTATTTCAAATAATTTTAAAACATGGCATGGGGACCCCTCTATTTTTCATCACCAGCCAAGGTAATGCTGACAGTTATGGGCTGCAGCAGGGGAACACTGTGTGGATTACGTAGGAAACGCCATAAACACGAAGTACAGAAGAAGGATGGCATGAAAAAAAGGGAGGCGCCAGACCAAAACAGCGATGTCCATTTGACCCAACTGCCACGCAGATGAGACTAATTAAAGGTTACCTTTAATGATGGAGTTCAATGTATAGGCTGTATCCCATAGGTTCCAACAACGTACATACATGTTATCTAGAAACTCTTTGCAGGTGCTTTGAAGCTCTGTATCATACAAACAGTTTTCCGACTACTATGAGCACATATCAAAAAAACAGTCAGGACTATATTTTGGACTTATTTAGAAAAAATAACTTGGTGTGAAATGATCGACATTCTTTTTAACTTCCCTTCAGTTTACAGGCAAAAGGTACCCGAAGGCTGATATAAAAGAACAGTGCATGCAGCATAAAGTAAAATGATTCTTACATGATAAATCCTATTTCAGGTATACTATTTGAGCTACATTTTAGGAGATGCTGAATTTATTTGGTTATCTTATTTCCATTGTTACTTTTATTAGCTGTGGGTATGACAAGAATATAAAATCATACCTGAGTAGCTGTATAATGTTAACGTCTTCTTCTCCTTGGGAAATAACTGGAAGAAGTTGTTCACTTCCTATTATAGGCTTCAAGGCTGACACTTTGGAGTAATGCTCTACTTACCGGGAAGCTTAAGGGAAGATTAAAAAAGCTGTCCTGGGTATTCAGTCCTCTGAATAAATTCTCTGTCTAAATAAGGAAGATGTTTTTTAGATAAGTATTGGAACATTCTCTATTTAATTGAAAGAAAAAAAAAAGTATAAAAAGGTAAAGTCAAACATCACTTGCGAGAATTATGTAAGTACCGTATTATTAGATCTGTATAAACGGTGTGTTATGGCTGGCGGAACGCACCGAGTAAATATAGAGATAGTATAGGTGCGTTCGCAGCCCGGGGTCCACCGTGCAGGAGTGAAACCTGCTGCTAGTAAATGGCGGCACTATATGGAGGTACTACGCCTGAATAGACACTGGTACCGTCACCCGGTCTGTATAGGAGCGGACTCATAGAGTCACCAGGATTAAAGATAACCTTGTGCCCTGTTAGCATTCACAGGGCGCAGCAATTGGATACTAGTGGGATCCCTGCAACTCACCCCCACTATGCTGGTGGTTGATCCTGCTCTGACCCTCGGTGGCTTTTGAGCCTGTGCCTGAGAACGCCCTGAGTCAGATGCTGGGATCCCACCCTACCCTTCGGATTGTCAGAAGACTCTAAAGATAGCCGCACAGAGTGCGAACAGTACCGCAGCGGTAGTCATTGCAGGATAGATGCATTATATTTTGTGCCTGGTGCTGGATGGCACTATCTGGCGCTAGACAGCTACAACACTTGCAAGCTTTCAACAACTCTAGGGATGGGAATGATTTGGAGCTTTCACCAGAAGAGGCATACATCCACACACACACAAATACTGAATTATACTAGCGCATGGCCATGCGGCCATGCAAACCTTTTATAGAGGAAGTTCTCCAGGACCTTCCTAGTGGTCCAATAGGAGCAGCTACAGGACCTGAGCATGTGACCCCCAACCTCCAATGAGAGGTCGACCCTTGGGCTTGCTCAGTAGAGGAAAAGCAGGACTTAGTCCCAGGAGCATCTGCTCGCCGCTGAACAGTGCTGGTTACAATGGCTGATCCTGGAAGATCAGCAGGAACCAAGCACAAAGTATCTGATTGAGCCAGACGCTGGGACCGACGTCTCTGCTGAGCAGGCTACACTGCAGCTGAAGAAGAATGGGAGACCGCAGCAGAGGTGGCTCGAAATTCCACCTGTGCAGCTGCGGGAACTCGACATCTAACAGGGTGTTTATGTAGTAGTATAATTATTATTAGTAGTGGTATGATATTACATATTTATTTTTCTGTATGTACATGTGACTTTATAGTTTCAAAAAGCGATTTATTAGAATGAGAACATGGTATTTTATGTACTATCTGTTAAACAGTACAAAAGGTTAAGAAACAAATAAACCCCTTTACTTTACACATATGGCACAAGTTGGAAGCATGTGTATGGAACAGGCTCATGGGGTGGGTTCACTCTATACCTGGCAGATAATGACTGTGTGTTACAGCCAGGACTCGCCTCTAATAACCACACCACGCGAAGTGCCGCACACGATTGTTAACTTGTTAAATGCCGCTATGAAACTCTGACAGCGGCATAATCAGCTCGCCTGCATGGTGGCGCGTCATTCTATGCCCTATCTGTGTGCTGGTGGTTTGATTGCGGATCAAAAAGTGATCAAAACATCATATATAACTCAAAATTTAATCAATAAAAACGTGGTCTCTCCCTGCAAAAAAATAAGCCATCACACAGCTCCATCAACTGAAAAATGAAAATACGTGGCTTGGAAAATGGCAACACAACCCCCCAAATCTTATTTTTGAAGGTTCTGATTTTCTTTTCACCACAAAAGTAATAAATAACTGGACATGTTTGGTATCACCATAATGGTACTGATGAGCAGAATCATATTGAGATGTCATTTTTAGCACAAAATGTAGACTGCCAAAATTCTCAAAAAATCAATGTCAAAATTACTGTTTTTTTCACAATTTATCCCCACTTGGATTTTTTTTCCTAGGTTGCAGAACATGTTGTATCATGAATGGTGTTACACAAAAGTGCAAATCGTCTCACAATAAAAAGTCATCATATGTCTATGTGGATAGAAAAGTAACAAAGTTATGGAGGTGAAGAAGGTGAGGAAAATACAAAACTCCAAATGGGAAACTGGCTGCATTATCAAGGGGTTAACCAAAACAAATTTCCAAAGATATTTCTTTTTGGCAGTACCAATTTTGAAAAAAGCTTTTGAAAAACCTAAAATAACATTCAATATCAAATGCAAAAAAAAAGTAGAGGCGAATGTTTTAATGTGACCATCAATATAAGACAAATTTCTTGAAATATTCCAGTTTTCACGCTGGCCACTAGAGCCAACACATTAATCCGAAATTCAATGTTTTTTGCAGCTCTTTTGTCAGCTTTGCCATATAGACTAATAACAATGAAATGACTTTGCTTATGCTGCCCAGCCACTTAAAAAAGACTGTTTAGAAAGATGCAAAAAAATATTTGATACCCACCTTTACAAATCCTCATACTTATGTTTCAATGATTTTTTAGTTCCTAGACCAGTCTCTGTACATGCTGCTTCATGTGACCACTACAGCCTATCACTGGCCATCATGGAATAACACAGCATTGTTTCAGCTTTTTGTGAAGTGACAAAAATTGTAAATAAAAATAAGATTTCAAAATAAGAAACCAGACCGCCCCCCTTTATAAATTCTGATGTAAAAATACAGAACCATGTTGACCTTCTTCTATGGATACTTATGGTTTATTTACACTGGCCGATTATTGGGAAGAGGTATTATTAGGAATGTATGCTTCCTGGTAATTGGCCACTGTAAACAAGCTGCTAATCACCTGACAAATGAGCAAAACACTTGTTGCTTAAAAAATTCACTCTTAAGGCCGGTCCTTCAGATGGCTGTTGGCCCAAAGCTTGTTCAGCCGACAGAAATCTCTGCTGATTTCCCTGAATACAGGAAAGATGGTTGTAAGGCCAAGCACTAAATTGCCAACTAACATGCCAGCTTATCGCAGGTAGAACAATGCAATCAACATCTCTCCTGACCATCAATCAGTTGGCGCCACCAAAGACATTAGACCCTTGACCGAACTCGTCGATATCGGTTGGTTCTGCCAACATATGTCTAATGTGTATGGCCAGCTTTAAAAATATATTGTTCTGCGTAAACAAGATGTGCTGCTGTGAACAATAACAGTCTAAGTGTACAGAATTATAATATTACCAGTCACTCTGCTGACATGGAAAGTGTGGCCGACCTGTTTAGACGATCGGGTCAGCTACTCTAAATGGACCTTTGGAAATTTGACTTCTGATTCCTGGATCTGAAAAGATATGATCATGACCAACTTATCTGTGCAGCTTCTTCTTCGGATTATGCATACATTTATACTTAGAGAATGTGAATGTGCACAGCCTAATTAGGTACCGGAATTAAAAGGATGGTCTGAAACTAATATTGATTTCAATCATAAATCTCTATCTATTAATTGTAATAATCTAATCTCTTTTATAATACACTTAAGTTAAAAATTCCCTACCATTCCCTCTCTAACTGCTTCATATATTTTTTTACTAACTTCATGTTTGATGACATTTTATTTGATAATCCCCAGTACATCCTGGTATTCTCAAATAAGATGTCATCACGAAGCAGAGCATGTGGTCAGATTTTCAATATCTATCCCCACTCTGATACGAAGTGACATCAATCATGTTTATTTCAAGGACTGGACTTGTCCCTGGTCTACTGAGTATGTGTCTCTTGTCAATTCCAATGGACGCTCAGTATGAGCTCCCTTGTCACTCTGCAATATTCTTTTCACTGCACAGTGACAGTGCACTTCCTTGCCTGCTCTATCGAGAAATGACAAGTCAGCAAGAGAGTGCACTGTCAGTGCATATTATGAGGTGACAATGCAACTAGAAAAGATCAACCCTGCCCCCAAAATAGACGTCACTATCAGGGATGAGGACCAGAAGATGTGATGAGGGTTGAAAGGGTGAAGGTGAGGAGTGGAGGGGCTGGAGAGTTGAATGGTAAGATGAGTATCACGATTTTTTAATTTTTTACACATTATGTTTATTATTCTTTGGAATTTATAGAGACCCCAAAGCATAATAAGGTACATTTTCATGGAATAAACTCACAAACAGGTACATTAAATTTTTTGCTGATCTGCTCATCTCTATAAATGATGCTTAGATGCCTCTTACCGACTATCAAATTGAATATGCTATTTGTGCATGCGCAAAAGTGCCAAGTGTCAGATTAATGCAATATCACATGAAATGCACATGAATGCAGAGACAAGACATTCCAACACATGAATAGAGAGTGTCATTAAGACATCGTGCTATCAACTACTGTGTAATGCACAGATTACGCCTAAGAAATATCCACCAGTCAGATTCATATCCACCTTTAACAACCAGTGGTTCCTTATAAGCCGATTATTACAAAAGCATTGGTCACTGTTAAAAGCAGAGCCAACCTTAAACAAAATCTTACCTAATCACCCCTTGCTCACTGGGAGACGGAGTAAGAATCTTAAAAATCTATTGGTAAGGAGCAACTATGTAGCAGAGCTCGAAAGGGAAGGAATGACATTTGACTTTTTGAATGCAAAATTTTCTGTAACAATTAGCGGACACCATATCGCATTTGGAGAGCCCCTGATGTGCGACAATCCCCCCCCCAACTGACACCATTTTGGAAACTAGACCCCTCAGGGAATTTGTCTAGATGTATGGTGAGCATATTGAGCCCCCATGTTTACAATAAAAATCACATTTTCACTGCAAAAATATATTTTATCCCCAAATTTTGCATTTTCAAAAGGGTAACACGAAATGGTGCACTGTACAATTTGTTGTCCAATTTCTCCTGAGTACGATACCTCACATTTGGGAGAAAACTACTGTTTGGGCGCACGGCAGGACTTAGAGCAGAAAGAGCTTTTTGGATACTTCTGTTCTAGGATACTTCTTTGATCCCGGTCAAACGCCTCTCAAACAGCCAAACCAGATCTCCACTTTGCACTGACGAGGGGCAGTACCCCGAAACATAGTGTCTGCAAATTGAGATTCTGGTTTGGCTTTTATCCTAAGTCATGTGACAAGGCTCGTTAAAGGGTCGACATTGACTGCTAGGATTGCTACTTCCAATAGGTGGCACTAGAGTTCTAGTCCTCTTCCTCTCTGAAGAGACAATTTGCATATTTCCCAGGGGAGCATTGCGGCTTTAAGTCTCCACACCTCGACATGCTTAACATGTCACTCTCCGCAAGGAGAAACAATATTTCTTGGATCCAGATCCTTCACAGAAGTTTATAACTTTGAGCCATGAAAATAAAAAAAAATCGCATTTTCCCGGCAAAAATGTTTTTTAGCCCTAAATTTTCCATTTTCATAAGGGTAACAGAAGAAATTGCACTGTACAATCTGTTGTGCAATTTCTACGGAGTAGGCCGATACCCCATATGTCGGGTTATACTACTTTTGTGGCACAGTGCGAAGCTCAGAAGAGAAGAAGTGCCATATTGGAGTTCACATTTTGCTGGAATAGTTTGAGGGTACAAACTAAATTCCCGAATGAATTCGTCTGGGGGTGCAGTGATCACATTGACACCACTTCTGCCTCACAGAATTTTATACCATTGAGAAGTGAAAAAAGAATAAATTGCATTTGGTTTGCGGGTGCCATAACTCAATGGAAGAGCCCATGAGTTGCCAGGACAGCAGAAACCCTCAAAAGTGACCCCATTTTACAAACTACACCTCTCAACGAATTCATCTAGCAGTGCAGTGATCACATTGACACCACGTGTTTGTCACAGAATTTTATACCATTGGGCAGTGAAGAAAATATAATTAAAATTTTACCATCAAAAAATTTGTTTTAGCTCCAGATTTTACATTTTCACACAATAAGTCCCACGATTTCTACTGAATGTGGCAATACCCCATATGTGGCTGTACAGTACTGCTTAGCCATGCGGTGACACAAGGAAGAACAGAGCACTTTTTGCCTCCAGGAGCACAGATTTTCCTAGAATAGTTTGCGGACTCCATATGCAGAGCCTCTAAGTGCTAGAAGAGCACAATCCCTCCCTCACGTAACCCTATTTTCCAAATCATACCCCTTTGGGAATTTATCTATTGGTGTAGTGACAATTTTGACTCTATGGGTGTTTTCCAGAAACAAGCAGCAATGAATGTTGCAGAGTGAAATTTGCAAACTGCCGTTGTAGTGACCAGTACGCTGTAGTGACCAGTACATTATGCCCAGCTCATGTTTCTGAAGACATGCGCCCGTAAGTTACGCAGGCTCTCATCGCTTCAGAAATACCAAACATGAGGTCGCTAATCGCTATATGTGGTTTAGGCACACTGGGGCTCAGAAGGGATGGGGGTATTTGGATTTGGGAGTGCAGAATTTGCAGAATTTCTTTTGAGGGGCAAGGAGCCATTTCATTTTCCCAGAGCCTTTGTGCTACCAGTAATGTGGAAGCCCCTATATTTCCATTAACAGATGACAGAGCTGAGTGGGGACTTGCTTTTTTTGTGGATTGAGTTGAAGCTTTTGAACATTTTAGATAGCGTTTAAGATCACATTAATCTGGTGCTCTATGCTGAGCACTTACATCGAGGTTTCCATCTAAATCTCTGAGTGACTTGATTCAAATCAAACCCACGAGGGATCCATTCACTATAATGCGGCAACAAGCGTAGCTTATGAAGGGCATTAGCATATTAGAAAATGTATACATACATATGATATATATTGTATCATAGAGGTCGCTAATATACAGGCTGGACTAGATCAGGACCGATCATCAACTATACTATAAGGGGAGGGGGATACAAAAAATGATCATAGAGTCCATTGTATAGTAGAATATGGTAACATCTTTATTAAATAGTACAACATGTGACACATGTCCTCATCTCCCTATGCCTGTTGTACTATTTTATAAAGATGTTACCATATTCTACTATGCAATGGACTCTATGATCGTTTTTTGTTATTTTTTCCCCCTTTATACTATGAGGCAGCAGAGTTACTCTGGAATCCGTCTGGCCTCTGTTCAGTGATTTCTTTCTTTGCAGAAGTGTACAAAACTGAGGCTAGCGGCACTTTTATGCAATCCTAAAAAGACGGACACCGCCGGATCACAGGTTTTATGTTTCTCCATCTGCCTCATTATAGGGAATCTGCTGATGGGGGTGCAGATTTACACTGCAACCCTGATGTAAGCGCTCAGCGCAGAGTGCAGGATAAATGTGCGCTGTGCCTTACTGCGACCTTTGGGAGGCAGAATGAAAAAAACAGGTGAATTTGTTTTATTTATTTTTTATGCAGTTCTTCGTGCGGTATAAGTGATTAGACGACTATTCTTTGGGTCCGTGCTATTACAGCGATATCAGATTTATATATTTTTTATGTTTGGCTGCTGTCACACTAAAAAATGGTTTTATTGCAAAAACATAGCCATATTTTGAGAGCAATAATTTTTCCATGTTTCTGCTGCCAAAATCATTTTATTTCTTGTTTTGTGTGGGATGACTTGACGTTTTTATTGGTACCATTTTCAGACACATGACATTTTTTGATCACTTTCTATTCCGAATTTTGGGAGGCAGAATTAATAAAATAGCAACTCATGAATTTTTTTATGTCGTTCCATTTTATTCTTTGGGTCATGTTTTGGTGCTTTTACACAAAAACAATTTTATTGAAAAAATTATTATTTTTGCATTGCTTTATTCTGAGAGCTATAACTTTTGTATTTTTCCGCTAATGGAGCTGTATGGTGTCTTGTTTTTTGCAAGACAAGATGACGTTTTCAACGGTACCATGTTTATTTATTAGACTTTTTGATCGTGTTTTATTCCACTTTTTATTCAGTGGTATGATGATAAAGAATTGTTTTTTGCCTTGTTTCTTTTCTTTTTTTATGTTATTCAAACATGGCCCTGTAGGTTTGGATTTTTTTCCCTTAATAATAAAGACCTTCATTTGAAAACTGCATTTTGTGCTTACGTGTGTCATCTTTTTCTAATATTTAAATTTGTTTGGTAATATGAAACATTTCAGCGTGACAACCTGCAAAAGAATAGGAACTGAGGAAGGGTCAAACACTTTTTCACACAGATGTAGATAATGAATACACATCAGCTCCATCTCCCTCCTCCCACTTCCTGCACAGTAACCACTGTACATGTCATAGACCATGCCCAGTACACTACCTCAAAGAAGTCATTCAGTTGTATTCTTTATTAGTTTTTTTATGATCAGGTGTCTGCTGTAAAGCAAATCTGGACTTGCTGTTTACATAATCTGAACGAAAATATATACATTTAAACATCGGGAAAAACAAATTCTATAAATCTATCATGTAGAAGCAAAATTTTCCATTAACAAAAAAAAACTGATTTGATGTATTAAACATAGAAAAACACAAATAATTTTAATTGCATTATTTATTCTCACTATTAAAGTCGTAGCTTTAGATAATATAATAAAAACTACTCCATTATACAGTGCATAATAATTTATAAACCCAAGATCTCGGAACATTTCTATCAAGAATAAATGTAATTGACTGTTAAAAATTTCTCAACAAATACATTTTAAAGCAGTAAAGGCACATCATGAGCAATTTTGTGTGTTCATAAAAGCTAAGTAGACAACAATTTACTGCCACAGATAGAAGGCCTTGATAATTTACTGCCATTCTGAAATAATCCCCGGCATTTATTTCTACTAGAGCCAATAGATTTACTAATTTGTTAAGATGTGCTCAGAACAGCCATTACATTACAAATTGGTTCTTCTTGAACTGTATAATTTCACTTCCCAGAAACAAAATTTACAAAAATATCACCAAATAATAAATGTTATCTACGGTACCTATTATATGTAACTCATAGCTATGTCTATCTATCTATCTCTCTATCTATCTATCTATCCATTATCTATCTATCTATCTATCTATCTATCTATCCATCTAATAGAGATGAGCGAGAACTAAAATCCTCGGGTGCTTGTTACTCGACCAAAGCAATTCTTAATACTCGAATGCTCAGCTCGAGTAATGAGTATAATGGGAGTCAATGGGAACCACAAACATTTTTCCGGCAGACCTACAAAGATTCCGGGGGGTGGGGAGGAGTGAGGGTGAAAATATTAAAATGGATGGGAAAAATGATGACTGGAAGGAGAACAGCATGAGTAAAACCCCTGGAAGCATCTTTAAGTCACTTATCGCTGCTGAAAACAATTGTGTCACACTTTTACTCCACTTGAAGGAGTGATAATAAATAAAACATTCCATCGACAATAAAATGGAGTTTACAGGAAAAAAAAATGTAAAGAAACATTTTTTACTGTACAATGACTCATATGTAATGGAAAATTTAAAATGGATTTAAAAAAAGTTAAAATTTAAGTAAATCAAAATTTTATTTTTTTTATAAAAGATTAGGGAATGTCAATGTAATTTAGGAAAAAAGCAAGAAATGGCAAAATTAGGGACTCACAGGGACTCAGATACACCTTGTATTGGACATAAAGGAGGGCCTCATACATATCCTGTTCTAATTGCCATGTATTTGTTCTTTTAAGCTCATAAAGGCTATGCACCAAGCACAAATCCCATGAAAAATTACAAGCAGGGTCATCCATACTCCCTTGAAGGCACCAACTGTATTGCCTCATTCAAATACTGGAAACAAAGTGTAGTTGTATTACTCCTACACTCATAACAGCTTTGCACAAAGTTCAAACCCATAAAAAAAATTGTAAGTAGGGTCATCCATAGAACCTAGAAGGCAACTGGCAGGACTCATTCAAATATAGAACATTAAAAACACTCAGTGTGCTGCTATCATCTGGTGCGTAAAAGTTGGGTCCAACCAGGCTTTGATCATTGTTAGAAGAATGAGCCATTCTGATGAGAAGCAAAAGTGTTTGTCAGACAAGATGGTAGCCTCAGGGCAGCACAACACCTACAAGGCTTAGAGGGACAGCTCTTGCCACGTGTCCAACTTTGAAACCCAATAACTGAATGTCGCAGAGGAATTAGGTAGTATGCTTATTTGGTCAACTAGGTATTTCTTGACCTTCTTTTAAAACTTTTTCCCCCTTGTCAAAAATACGCAGTCATAAGGGCATGAATGCTGGAATGGCATTTTGAAATTAGCCCAAGCCTTTGACACTGTAACCCTGCATCTGCTGTACATGGTATCTCTCTCCCTCATCTCTCCTCTTTGGTTTGGCAAGGAAGCTTGCCCCCTGCTGCTAGGGTTGCCTGATGAGAATTTTTTCAACATATTTTCTACAATGGTATAGCACTATTTTGGAAGACCTCTCCACCTCAGAAAGTAGAGATGCAAAGTTCTCATTATTGCATGGGTGTCGGAGGATGAGCAACCAGTACCCTTTTTTGGCCATGATGAATGTAACATAAGGGTTACGCTAAAGGTAGTGGTACATAAAGTCGGCTATATATGCTAAGCTCCAACCAGCCAACACTTTCCTGGCTCCACCATGATGGCGACTCTCCATCTGCACCTTCTCCTCCTCCCTCTCTTCGTCCTCATTCCCATCCTCAATTTAATCATATAGGAGAGACAAAGTATGAGTGGCTATTAGCCTTTGTTGCCACTGTTCCTCCTCTCATCTACATCAGTGTACATCTTCTCATTATTACCCAATCCATGCTTAGCAAATTAGATGAGGCTGTGCTGGCTAGAATCTCTGTCTTTTGTCTCCCTCATCTCCACCTGGTCTGCATGCAAAGCTTCATGTTTAATTGTGAATAGCGCTTATTTAAGTAGGCACAGAAGTAGGATCGTTGTGTTATGGCATCATCTCCCCTCACCATCTTTGTAGAACCCTCAAAATCTTGGAGAACTGCACAAATGTTAGACATCTAAGCCCACTCTTCAGTTGTTACGTGCAGTGTCTGATTAGAATACCGATGAGGGTGTTGGAACTGGTACTCAATAACTGATCTCTGCTGCTCACAAAGCTTTGCCAGCATGTGCTTTGTGCAGTGAGGAGTTACAGCGTGTGGTCATGCCGCACTTCAGACAGTGAGCTAGCTGGATCAAAATATATTATTTTTTTTATCCCCCCCCCCCTAAAAAAATGCAGCTATATATTTAACAGACTTTACAGCTCCAATCTCTGTCTACAGACTGGATTCTGTCACTCTCCCTGTTTCTGCAACTCTCTACTGCCCTAGGCTAAATACAGATTGTATTTGCTGCATACAATTAGCCCTTAGAGGGGTATGATGAGTATGATGGCCCAGCTTCAGCACCAGTATCAACACTACAGGCCTCTGATTCATTATACTGTTCACGCAGGCCTTGACAAATAGATAAAGTGCGCAAAAACATATCAATATATGTAAGGTATTAGTTAATATTGTGGCCACAATACGTAAGCTCACAACCCACGTCACGGGTCCTCACACTTGCGGGTAATTATGCACTATCTATTGATCTACTGTATCTATCAACAAAAATTAGGTGCTGCTTTTAAAGTTCAAGCTAAAGTATTTAGCGGTGCATAGGCTTCCTGGTAAAACCAAACCTGCAATACATACAGTCCTGCTCATCATTATTGGCACCCATGAAGTATGAGTATATGCAAACATTGAATATATGACATTCAACAGCATTACTGATAAATACTGTATACTGTAGAAGATATTAATAAAACAGAATAACCAATCCATGAGTACCCAAGAAAAACGATAAGGCATATATTTTTGTAATGGTACCCTAACCTCTTTTATTACTATAAAATAATAGCAGTGAGAGCAAGCCTCTAGAGGCCGATCACTTGTGTAACAAATATTTCAAAAAATGAAGTGAGACAGAACTCAAAAGTAATCACAGATATCTATCCATCTATCTATGTACAGTGGGGGAAATAAACTAATGACTTAGAGATGATCTGCATAGAGGAGTAGACCAAAATTCCTCCTGAGATGTGCGCAAACCTAATCATCAACTACATCTGACTGCTGTGCTTGCCAACAAGGGTTTTGCCACCAAGTATTAAGTCTTGCTTGCCAGAGGGATCAAATACTTATTTCTCACTGCAAAATGCAAATAAATTTATATAATTTATACAATGTGATTTTCTGGATTTTATTTTTGATATTCTTGATACTTTTGATATTCTATCTCTCAATGTTAAAATTAACCTACCCTTAAAATTATAGAATGTTCATGCCTTTGTCAGTGGGAAAACTTACAAAATCAGCAAGCGATCAAATACATATTTCCCCCACTGCATCTATCTATCTATCTATCTATCTATCTATCTATCTATCTATCTATCTATCTATCTATCTATCTGTTATCCATCTCACATTAGTGTTTATTAATCTTTTTTCTTCAAATGTAAAGTGCCTAAAACAATATTCGACTTTTTGGACGTTTCTACACACACTGCATATTTATCTATCCATATGTCATTTGAGCTAGAAGAGGTTAAATGCTGCATAAATACTTGATGTTTAACACGGCAAATTTCCAGCAATTTCTGGCAGAATTTTTCATTGTTATAATTATGAGCCAATATACAGCACAAGGAGATATTACAAATGTTTTCTTAATTGATAATATACTGCCAAATATTAGACATAATGCCGGATATGTGTCCATTTCATGAACTAGGATTGAGCGCCAATAGCGGCAGTAAAAGCAATGATCCATTGCTAGAATGAGAAACGGAACAAAACAGAATTAGACTTTTAGTAAAATTGGAATTATGAAATAACAGAAGTGTAGAGAATGTGCTCTGAATGCAGTGTGTAAAAAGTAGTAGAGATGACTGAACTGAATCTATGTAAATTGTATCCAGATAGAATTTTATGAGATTCATAGGTGTCACAAACAATTTGTGATTCAGTTCAAACTAACCACCAAAGGAAGGCCTAGTGTAATAGAGTGCAGGGTTGTGTATGTCACCACGGAACAGACAGACCAACTGTTGAAGGGGATTTATTAACAGGGGTAAAATTCTCGCAGGGAGCAAACAGGGGGTTAATAGAGACAAATCAAACAGTAAACAGTTAAGCTGAATCAAAAGGGTTAACGAGTGTTCTCGTAACTTATCAGCCCAGGGAGGTCCTGACTGGAGGGTCCTTTTTCCAACGTGGGTACAGTCACCAGCAGGGCTTGAGATCCTGGTCTCTTCTCTGTCTCCTGGAAACTCTGGGGTTAAGTCTCTGCAGCCTGTTCTTCTCAAAGTGAAACTGGAACCAGGAAATAGCACAGTCTCGTCTGTCACTGCTGCAGGAGTCTCTGTAAGCCTGGCAGCTTCTCTGTAGTAATGATGTCACACACACACTGGGCAGTTACTTATCACACTCAGGGATCTTTGCTTGTCACTGCGGTCACCAGGGCTGCACTCGAGTCACTATCTCTGCACTGTCAGGGGAAGAGTCTTCTCAGATTATGGAGGTTTCCAAGTCCCCACTCTCACTCCAGCCTTAGTGCCCTCTGTTGTGAATTCTGTGGCTGAATTCACTCCTGTGGTCACAAGTGGTACTGCAGCTTCTGAGCTTCCTTCCTCAGGTGTTCTGGTGAGCTCGTTAACTGCTTCATTACTTAACTCCGCCTGATGCTGCTATCCTTGCTCCTTGTCAATGTTTCAGTGTTGGATCTGAGCTTCTCCTGATTGTTCCTGTGACCTGCTGCTCTGTATAGCTAAGTGCCTTTTGCTTTTTTGTTGCTTTTTTTCGTTCCAGCTTGTCTTTTGTTTTGCTGGAAGCTCTGAGACGCAAAGGGTGTACCGCCGTGCCGTTAGTTCGGCACGGTGGGTTTTTTTTGCCCCCTTTGCGTGGTTTTGCTTTAGGGTTTTTTGTAGACTGCAAAGTTCGCTTTACTGTCCTCGCTCTGTCCTAGAATATCGGGCCCCACTTTGCTGAATCTATTTCATCCCTACGTTTTGTCTTTTCATCTTACTCACAGTCATTATATGTGGGGGGCTGCCTTTTCCTTTGGGGAATTTCTCTGGGGCAAGTCAGGCCTATTTTTCTATCTTCAGGCTAGCTAGTTTCTTAGGCTGTGCCGAGTTGCCTAGGTAGTTGTTAGGCGCAATCCACAGCCGCTTTTAGTTGTGTTTAGGATAGGATCAGGTGTGCAGTCTACAGAGTTTCCACGTCTCAGAGCTCGTTCTTGTATTTTTGGGTATTTGTCAGATCACTGTGTGCGCTCTGATCGCTAAGCACACTGTGTTTCTGGATTGCCTTCATAATACCTGTCATTAGCAAACAACAGTACAAGGAGCCAAACTAATGATTCTCAATAGAGGGAAAGAAAAAGTTCTGACATCATTTTTTTTTTTTTTTCTGCTCTGTGTTCACTTTTTTTTTCCCCCTAGATATTTGGGTGATTCTGGACACAGGTGTGGACATGGATTTTCAGGGTCTGTGCTCTTCAATGGATAATCTCGTTATAAATGTACAAAAAATTCAAGATACTATTGATCAGAAATCTATGTTAGAACCAAGAATTCCTATTCCTGATTTGTTTTTTGGAGATAGAACTAAGTTTCTAAGTTTCAAAAATAATTGTAAGCTATTTCTGGCCTTGAAACCTCATTCTTCTGGTAATCCTATTCAACAGGTTTTGATTATTATTTCTTTTTTGCGCGGCGACCCTCAAGACTGGGCATTTTCTCTTGCGCCAGGAGACCCTGCATTGAGTAGTGTCGATGCGTTTTTCCTGGCGCTCGGATTGCTGTACGATGAGCCTAATTCAGTGGATCAGGCTGAGAAAAATTTGCTGGCTTTGTGCCAGAGTCAGGATGATATAGAAGTATATTGTCAGAAATTTAGGAAATGGTCAGTACTCACTCAGTGGAATGAATCTGCGCTGGCAGCTTTGTTCAGAAAGGGTCTCTCTGAGGCTCTTAAGGATGTCATGGTGGGATTTCCTATGCCTGCTGGTTTGAATGAGTCTTTGTCTTTGGCCATTCAGATCGGTCGACGCTTGCGCGAGCGTAAATCTGTGCACCATTTGGCGGTACTGCCTGAGGTTAAACCTGAGCCTATGCAGTGCGATAGGACTATGACTAGAGTTGAACGGCAGGAATACAGACGTCTGAATGGTCTGTGTTTCTACTGTGGTGATTCCACTCATGCTATTTCTGATTGTCCTAAGCGCACTAAGTGGTCCGCTAGGTCTGCCGTCATTGGTACTGTACAGTCCAAATTCCTTCTGTCCATTACCTTGATATGCTCTTTGTCGTCGTTTTCTGTCATGGTGTTTGTGGATTCGGGCGCTGCCCTGAATCTGATGGATTTGGATTATGCTAAACGTTGTGGGTTTTTCTTGGAGCCTTTGCGGTGTCCTATTCCATTGAGAGGAATTGATGCTACACCTTTGGCCAAGAATAAACCTCAATACTGGGCCCAGCTGACCATGTGCATGGCTCCTGCACATCAGGAAGTTATTCGCTTTCTGGTGTTGCATAATCTGCATGATGTGGTCGTGTTGGGGTTGCCATGGCTACAAACCCATAATCCAGTATTGGATTGGAATTCCATGTCGGTATCCAGCTGGGGTTGTCAGGGGGTACATGGTGATGTTCCATTTTTGTCGATTTCGTCATCCACCCCTTCTGAGGTCCCAGAGTTCTTGTCTGATTATCAGGATGTATTTGAAGAGCCCAAGTCCGATGCTCTACCTCCGCATAGGGATTGTGATTGTGCTACCAATTTGATTCCTGGTAGTAAATTCCCTAAAGGTCGATTATTTAATTTATCCGTGCCCGAACACGCCGCTATGCGCAGTTATGTGAAGGAATCCCTGGAGAAGGGACATATTCGCCCATCGTCATCACCACTGGGAGCAGGGTTCTTCTTTGTAGCCAAGAAGGATGGTTCGCTGAGACCGTGTATTGATTACCGCCTTCTTAATAAGATCACTGTTAAATTTCAGTATCCCTTGCCATTGTTATCTGACTTGTTTGCTCGGATTAAGGGGGCTAGTTGGTTCACTAAGATAGATCTTCATGGTGCGTATAATCTGGTGAGAATCAGGCAAGGAGATGAATGGAAAACTGCATTCAATACGCCCGAGGGTCATTTTGAGTATCTAGTGATGCCGTTCGGACTTGCCAATGCTCCATCTGTGTTTCAGTCTTTTATGCATGACATCTTCCGTGAGTATCTGGATAAATTCCTGATTGTTTACTTGGATGACATTTTGATCTTCTCAGATGATTGGGAGTCTCATGTGAAGCAGGTCAGAATGGTTTTTCAGGTCCTGCGTGCTAACTCTTTGTTTGTGAAGGGATCAAAGTGTCTCTTCGGTGTGCAGAAAGTTTCATTTTTAGGGTTCATCTTTACCCCTTCTACTATCGAGATGGATCCAGTTAAGGTCCAAGCCATCCAGGATTGGATTCAGCCGACATCTCTGAAAAGTCTGCAAAAGTTCCTGGGCTTTGCTAATTTTTATCGTCGCTTCATCTGTAATTTTTCTAGCATTGCCAAACCATTGACCGATTTGACCAAGAAGGGTGCTGATTTGGTTAATTGGTCTTCTGCTGCTGTGGAAGCTTTTCATGAGTTGAAGCGTCGTTTTTGTTCTGCCCCTGTGTTGTGTCAGCCAGATGTTTCTCTTCCGTTCCAGGTCGAGGTTGATGCTTCTGAGATTGGAGCAGGGGCGGTTTTGTCACAGAGAGGTTCTGATTGCTCAGTGATGAAACCATGTGCTTTCTTTTCCAGGAAGTTTTCGCCCGCTGAGCGTAATTATGATGTGGGCAATCGAGAGTTGCTGGCCATGAAGTGGGCATTCGAGGAGTGGCGTCATTGGCTTGAAGGAGCTAAGCATCGCGTGGTGGTATTGACTGATCATAAGAACTTGACTTATCTCGAGTCTGCCAAGCGCTTGAATCCTAGACAGGCCCGTTGGTCGTTATTTTTTGCCCGCTTCGACTTTGTGATTTCGTACCTTCCGGGCTCTAAAAATGTGAAGGCGGATGCTCTGGCTAGGAGTTTTGTGCCCGACTCTCCAGGTTTATCTGAGCCAGCGGGTATCCTCAAGGAAGGAGTCATTGTGTCTGCCATCTCCCCTGATTTGCGGCGGGTGCTGCAAAAATTTCAGGCGAATAAACCTGATCGTTGTCCAGCAGAGAAACTGTTCGTCCCTGATAGGTGGACTAATAAACTTATCTCTGAACTTCATTGTTCGGTGTTGGCTGGTCATCCTGGAATCTTTGGTACCAGAGAGTTAGTGGCTAGATCCTTCTGGTGGCCATCTCTGTCACGGGATGTACATACTTTTGTGCAGTCCTGTGGGATTTGTGCTAGGGCTAATCCCTGCTGTTCTCGTGCCAGTGGGTTGCTTTTGCCCTTGCCGGTCCCAAAGAGGCCTTGGACACATATTTCGATGGATTTCATTTCTGACCTTCCCGTTTCTCAAAAGATGTCAGTCATTTGGGTGGTCTGTGATCGCTTTTCTAAAATGGTCCATCTGGTGCCCTTGGCTAAATTGCCTTCCTCCTCTGATTTGGTACCTTTGTTCTTTCAGCATGTGGTTCGGTTGCATGGCATTCCTGAGAATATTGTTTCTGACAGAGGTTCCCAGTTTGTTTCAAGGTTTTGGCGAGCCTTTTGTGGTAGGATGGGCATTGACCTATCCTTTTCCTTGGCTTTCCATCCTCAGACTAATGGCCAGACCGAACGAACCAATCAGACCTTGGAAACATATCTGAGATGTTTTGTTTCTGCAGACCAGGATGATTGGGTGTCCTTTTTGCCGTTGGCTGAGTTCGCCCTTAATAATCGGGCCAGCTCGGCTACCTTGGTTTCTCCATTTTTTTGCAATTCTGGGTTCCATCCTCGTTTCTCTTCAGGACAGGTTGAGTCTTCGGACTGTCCTGGTGTGGATTCTGTGGTGGATAGGTTGCAGCAGATCTGGACTCAGGTAGTGGACAATTTGATCTTGTCCCAGGAGAAAGCTCAACTTTTCGCTAATTGCAGACGCCGTGTGGGTCCCCGACTTCGTGTTGGGGATCTGGTTTGGTTATCTTCTCGTCATATTCCTATGAAGGTTTCCTCTCCTAAATTTAAACCTCGTTTTATTGGTCCGTATAGGATTTCTGAGGTTCTCAATCCTGTGTCTTTTCGTTTGACCCTCCCAGACTCCTTTTCCATACATAATGTATTCCATAGGTCGTTGTTGCGGAGATACGTGGCACCTATGGTTCCATCTGTTGAGCCTCCTGCCCCGGTTTTGGTGGAGGGGGAATTGGAGTATATTGTGGAGAAGATTTTGGATTCTCGTGTTTCTAGATGGAAACTCCAGTATCTGGTTAAATGGAAGGGTTATGCTCAGGAAGATAATTCCTGGGTTTTTGCCTCTGATGTTCATGCTTCCGATCTTGTTCGTGCCTTTCATGCGGCTCATCCTGGTCGGCCTGGGGGCTCTGGTGAGGGTTCGGTGACCCCTCCTCAAGGGGGGGGTACTGTTGTGAATTCTGTGGCTGAATTCACTCCTGTGGTCACAAGTGGTACTGCAGCTTCTGAGCTTCCTTCCTCAGGTGTTCTGGTGAGCTCGTTAACTGCTTCATTACTTAACTCCGCCTGATGCTGCTATCCTTGCTCCTTGTCAATGTTTCAGTGTTGGATCTGAGCTTCTCCTGATTGTTCCTGTGACCTGCTGCTCTGTATAGCTAAGTGCCTTTTGCTTTTTTGTTGCTTTTTTTCGTTCCAGCTTGTCTTTTGTTTTGCTGGAAGCTCTGAGACGCAAAGGGTGTACCGCCGTGCCGTTAGTTCGGCACGGTGGGTTTTTTTTGCCCCCTTTGCGTGGTTTTGCTTTAGGGTTTTTTGTAGACTGCAAAGTTCGCTTTACTGTCCTCGCTCTGTCCTAGAATATCGGGCCCCACTTTGCTGAATCTATTTCATCCCTACGTTTTGTCTTTTCATCTTACTCACAGTCATTATATGTGGGGGCTGCCTTTTCCTTTGGGGAATTTCTCTGGGGCAAGTCAGGCCTATTTTTCTATCTTCAGGCTAGCTAGTTTCTTAGGCTGTGCCGAGTTGCCTAGGTAGTTGTTAGGCGCAATCCACAGCCGCTTTTAGTTGTGTTTAGGATAGGATCAGGTGTGCAGTCTACAGAGTTTCCACGTCTCAGAGCTCGTTCTTGTATTTTTAGGTATTTGTCAGATCACTGTGTGCGCTCTGATCGCTAAGCACACTGTGTTTCTGGATTGCCTTCATAACACCTGTCATTAGCAAACATAACAGCCCTCATGGGGAGCACTCTGTCATGGGGAGCGCGGTGCTGCAGCCTGCTTTCTCTCTGGCATGCTGTCCCCTCCGTCTCGCGCGCTCTGCTCTCCCGCACTTTTCTGACCACACCGCCGTCTCTTCCTCCCTGCCCCAGCTGTCACATGGTCCTTTGTGTCCAGAGCAGAAAGTCTTCCCCCCGACAACCCAGCTGTCTGACTAAGTGGTTCCACATAAGGAGCAGGGACAGCAACCTCCATACACTGCCATCAATTTACACATTGCAGAAGACTACATTAGTCTTTGAAGACTCATATGACCCCATAGTGCTTTGCAACTATCACATAGTGGTGCAGCACAGCCAATCAGGAAGGACAATCTTAGCCTGTATAAAAGTCGAAGCAAGGAAAGTAGCAGGCATTTTACGGTGATTCAGGACAGTTCATTTATAGATTTAGAGAGAAAAAGCTCTAAAACATTGGACAACTACTCCAGTATTGTGCTACTACATTACTGGAGATGATTGCAATAATATTCAAGTAAAGCAGAGATCCAATTGATATGGGCTGGAGAACAGCAGGTCCAGGCTCAATTTGATTTATCACTCATATGAAGAAGGTGGCATTTCTCCTGCTGCATTTGAATTACTCTTTTTTTTAATTCGTAATGCACTAGAAAGCAAAATCATGGTCAGTAATAGAAGATGTGTTAGTTTTTGTATCTCTTGTGCAATCTTTTCTGTGAAAGGGGGAATAATTATTTTCAAAAAATATAAAAGAAAATTCCATGAAAATCAAGACATTGATCTGTGGCTATCTACCTTACGCTTCAAATTTTTTATCTATACATTCCATACCAATATGTGTTGCAGGTGCTGGCTTATTTTGGCATTTCAGTACCTAGCATTTCTTGTTATGTTCTTTTTGGGAAAGGGGGTTGAATTTTGTTTAAAAAAAAATATATATATATCTATACATTTAATTGTGCTTGTCTGTTTTTGAACACCTATTTTTGAACAGTATTTCTTGTTTAGCTTTTTGGCAATGGTTGAGTAATTTGAGTTCAAAGGGTTGTCAAAATATAATTATAGCGCTGTATAAAAGGTAGAGTAAAAGAAAAAATGGCAATCAAAGGGGTAGTGTAAAAGAAAAAATAGCAATCAAAGGGGTAGTGTAAAAGAAAAAATAATTCATGCTTTATGAATATTTGGAGAGGCAGTGATGCACCACTGCAACCAGAACAGATGGTGAAGCCTCCATTGTTGTGTGGTGCCCCTGGGGTCCTGTCGCCACAGAGTACTGCACCTCATTCAGAGTTGTGGTATTCCGCTCTCAAGTACGGAGGAGGCACTGCACGGAACCCTAACACCAGCATCCAACACTAGACACTTCAGTCAGGGCACGTGGGCGTACCCTAGGGGAGGATGGCCTCATCCCAGGCTGGGAGGGTATATAGGTAGAGGGTGTGGGTGGAGTTAGGGAGTCTGCAGGGGGAAAGAGAGGAGAGCAGACGTGAGAGAGAGGAAGGAAGCAAAAAGACTGAAACAGACAGAAAGGAGTTCCTAAAGAGAGGGAACTGAACAAAGTGAAACGACAGAAGGAAGAGACAGAAGGGGTCCTAGAGGCATGGGTAGTGAGAAGTCCACCCGTGGGGCTCGTATCCAGAAGTGGAGGGACCAGATCGCAGGCAAGGGGACCAGCCCTATTCTAGTGGAGAAACTAAGGACTCAACTAGCTAACCGGAGGCTGTAGCTTTTGTAAAAAGCACAACCACATTTGCACACATTCACTGAAAAGGCAGCCATATAAGATCCAGGGGGATTTAGTGCACACAGCCCAACAAGATCTGAGGCTGCTGGCTTGGGACACTATGTGGCAGGCGCAGGGCAGGAGAGGCGAAGCCAGCGCATAGACACGGCCAGAGAAAGGAACATAGAAAGAGGGTTCTGGAAAGTGCATCCAAATTGCTTGAGAGCTGGCTAGACCACAAACCTGGAGGACACAGGATCCCGGCTAGGGCAACTAAGAACTGTGAGTAAAGCATTGGAAACTGCACCACGCTGTGTCCTCACATTTATTTTCTGCGCCATCCACCCTGCACCACATTCACCATCATTTACAACCTAAGTGCCCTGGGACTAAAGCTCTACCTGTGGAGAGCTGTACCAACTCTGCTGCATCACCATCAGCCCCAGCGGATTCTTCAAGCAGCTCGGCTAACATCTTTATTGCCGAGTATCACAGGTGGCATCACGAACATTAATCCCATAAACTTTATTCCCCTTTTATTGAATGCCCAGGGCCACGGACTGAGTCACTGCTGCCGTGACACGTCCCCTTTAAGAACTGGTACCTATTATCCCCACGGCCCTGGTGGGCACTCCAGTTGGATGATAGGTCGGGTCCCACCAAAAAGGCAGTGGACGTCCACATCCTAAATCTCCTGAATAAACATGATCCAATTCTCAAGGATAGGAAAGATAAAAAAGAACCTATACATGTTTAGTGTCTATGAATACGTAATGATCTGAAGAATCATAGTGGCAGGTCAGTTTTAGCACTTAGTGAACATAGTAAAAAAGCAAAATGAAAAAAACAACTGTGGGATTTTTTTTGCAATTTCACAGCACTTGGAATTTTTTTCCCAATTTCCAGTACACGATCTGTTAAAACCAATGGTGCCGTTCAAAAGTACAACTCGTCCCGCTAAAAAACAAGCCCTCATATGGCCATATTGCAGGGAAAATATAAAAGTTATGGCTCTGGGAAGAAGGGGAGCAAAAGATGAAAATGCAAAAACGAAAATACGTCCAGTGGTTAAGAGGTTAAAGGGAAAAATGCTAAGAAACATTATTTCCTTCATAGTTACATGTATAGAATGCTAATATATATATATATATATATATATATATATTTATATATATATGTAACAAAGGAAAACAGCACACAAAAAGTAGAGAAAGGTGGGCTTTTAATGCCTGAACAGCGTGGCAACTTTTCGGATTTGGTGTCCGAAACGATACCATATCCGAAACCTTGCCATGCCATTCAGGCATTAAAAGACCACTTTTTTTTATTTTTTGTGTGCTGTTTTCCTTTTTTCCTTTTATAATTGAAGCCATTGGACCATTGGTTTGGAAAGCTTTGCACCACGATTGCGGTAATATTGATGCTGTTCCTGTTTTGTTTTATATATATATATATATATATATATATATATATATATATATTTATATATATATATATATACAGTGGGGCAAAAAAGTATTTAGTCAGTCAGCAATAGTGCAAGTTCCACCACTTAAAAAGATGAGAGGCGTCTGTAATTTACATCATAGGTAGACCTCAACTATGGGAGACAAACTGAGAAAAAAAAATCCAGAAAATCACATTGTCTGTTTTATTATAATTTTTTTTGCATTTTATGGTGGAAAATAAGTATTTGGTCAGAAACAAACAATCAAGATTTCTGGCTCTCACAGACCTGTAACTTATTCTTTAAGAGTCTCCTCTTTCCTCCACTCATTACCTGTAGTAATGGCACCTGTTTAAACTTGTTATCAGTATAAAAAGACACCTGTGCACACCCTCAAACAGTCTGACTCCAAACTCCACTATGGTGAAGACCAAAGAGCTGTCAAAGGACACCAGAAACAAAATTGTAGCCCTGCACCAGGCTGGGAAGACTGAATCTGCAATAGCCAACCAGCTTGGAGTGAAGAAATCAACAGTGGGAGCAATAATTAGAAAATGGAAGACATACAAGACCACTGATAATCTCCCTTGATCTGGGGCTCCACGCAAAATCCCACCCCATGGGGTCAGAATGATCACAAGAACGGTGAGCAAAAATCCTAGAACCACGCGGGGGGACCTAGTGAATGAACTGGAGAGAGCTGGGACCAATGTAACAAGGCCTACCATAAGTAACACACTACGCCACCATGGACTCAGATCCTGCAGTGCCAGACGTGTCCCACTGCTTAAGCCAGTACATGTCCGGGCCCGTCTGAAGTTTGCTAGAGAGCATTTGGATGATCCAGAGGAGTTTTGGGAGAATGTCCTATGGTCTGATGAAACCAAACTGGAACTGTTTGATAGAAACACAACTTGTCGTGTTTGGAGGAAAAAGAATACTGAGTTGCATCCATCAAACACCATACCTACTGTAAAGCATGGTGGTGGAAACATCATGCTTTGGGGCTGTTTCTCTGCAAAGGGGCCAGGACGACTGATCCGGGTACATGAAAGAATGAATGGGGCCATGTATTGTGAGATTTTGAGTGCAAACCTCCTTCCATCAGCAAGGGCATTGAAGATGAAACGTGGCTGGGTCTTTCAACATGACAATGATCCAAAGCACACCGCCAGGGCAACGAAGGAGTGGCTTCGTAAGAAGCATTTCAAGGTCCTGGAGTGGCCTAGCCAGTCTCCAGATCTCAACCCTATATAAAACCTTTGGAGGGAGTTGAAAGTCCGTGTTGCCAAGCGAAAAGCCAAAAATATCACTGCTCTAGAGGAGATCTGCATGGAGGAATGGGCCAACATACCAACAACAGTGTGTGGCAACCTTGTGAAGACTTACAGAAAACGTTTGACCTCTGTCATTGCCAACAAAGGATATATTACAAAGTATTGAGATGAAATTTTGTTTCTGACCAAATACTTATTTTCCACCATAATATGCAAATAAAATGTTAAAAAAACAGACAATGTGATTTTCTGGATTTTTTTTTCTCAGTTTGTCTCCCATAGTTGAGGTCTACCTATGATGTAAATTACAGACGCCTCTCATCTTTTTAAGTGGTGGAACTTGCACTATTGCTGACTGACTAAATACTTTTTTGCCCCACTGTATGTATATATACCTCCCCTTTTGCATATGTTCCCACAGAGCGTTTTGGCCTTATTTTTTACTTTAACATTTGTGAGGGCTCTCATTCCTACATTTGGGAGGACCCTTTCTCATGCCAAACAGTTGGCAAGATAGTGGAATTCATATTCTGCCATCCCCTTACAATGCCATTTCAAATATGCCCATTTGAATTTTGGGCATCGCCTGCCACTACCACCATGTCCACTGCCATGTTATTTTGCTGCCCTTGCTGACAATTAGCAGAGTGCCAGCAGGTGTCGTGAAACCTGAGTTTGGTAAGGGCCCTCAGGTGGTCCTGTACCATACATTTGGGAGAGCTCTCACTCATACATTCGGGAGGTCCCTCCTTCATGCCAAATTGTTAGCCAGATAGTGGAATACATATTTCTCATCACTTTAAAATGCCAGTTAAAACATGCTGATTTGAATTTTGGGCATTGCCCACCACCACCACCATGTCCACCAGCATGTAATTATGTGACCCTCATTTTTAATTTTCAGAGCGCCACCATGTGCTGTGAAACCTGCATTTTGTAAGGTACACAGTTCAGTTTTGCCACCAGATCCCAAAGGAAACACTGTCATAGCGGGTGAAGCCATTGTAAGGTGAATATAACAGCTAATATAAAGCCTCCACCAAGTTGCGCCAATTATCGCACACAACCAGACCTGGTTGGTGGTTCAGTGGGGAGAGCCACTGATCGGTCTGTTTTTTTTATCCCTTTCAACAGTTTGGCTGCGTTGTGAGCTTTATAACCTAAACAGATGAGCTTCAACAAAACGTGCTGCCACTTCACCAAGGCAATGCTGCAGATTTCCCAGCTGGGGAATGATGCAGAGGTTAGTTCTGCTGAGGATGAGGAGGAGGAGAAACAGGAAGTAGAATACGAGGAGACTGAAATCCTGATGGAAGTTGGGCCCGCTATTCTTGGTGCGGGTAAGATGTGTGATGTCCCAGCCTCTTACACTGTCCCAGACTCCACTAGGTTACCCCAGTGTGCCATTAGGGAAATGTATCGTCCCTGTCCACAAGCACTTGTCCATGTGTCTGTGGTTAGGTGGACCTTCCCTGTGACTGCACTGGCCAGAGCATGGCTGATATTGTGTAACATGTGCTTATGAAATGCGGGGACCGCACACCAGGAAAAATAGTGTTGGCTGAGAATCGAGTACTGTGGGGCTGCCACCACCAAGAGGTCATGGAAAGGCTCAGTTCCCACGAAACTGCAACATGTCCAGGGCCAAAAATCTGGCAATGTGGGTGTTTAGCATTTGGGCCTGTGGGGGGGTGGCTGGATATTTATGCTTTCTAGTAGGGTTGAGCGAAATGGGTCGGCCAGATTCAGAAGTCGCCGACTTTTGGCAAAGTCGGGTTTCATGAAACCCGACCCGACCCCTGTGTGGGGTCGGCCATGAGGTCGGCGATCTTCTGATCTGGAATCGGAATTCCGATACCGAGTTCCGATATGTTTAAGATATCGGGAATCGGTATCGGAATTCATATTTAAGTGTAAAATAAAGAATAAAAAAAAAAAATATTGATATACTCACCCTCGGACGTGCCCTGGTTCTCACCGGCAGCCTTCCTTCCTAAGAATCAGCACCTGAAGGGCCTTCAATGACGTCGCGGCTTGTGATTGGTCGTGTGAGCGGTCACATGGGCGGTCACGCGACCAATCACAAGCCGCGACGCCACCTAAGGTCCTTGAGGCGCTAATTCTTAGAAAGGAAGCATCCGAGGGCGCGTCCGAGGGTGAGTATATTCCTAATAGGTATATACTCACCCTCGGACGCGCCCTGGTTCTAACCCGCAGCCTTCATTCCTAAGAATCAGCGCCTGAAGGACCTTAGATGACGTCGCGGCTTGTGATTGGTCGCGTGACGCCCATGTGACTGCTCACGCGACCAATCACAAGCCGCGACGTCATCGAAGGTCCTTCAGGCGCTCATTCTTAGGAAGGAAGGCTGCCGGTGAGAACCAGGGCGCGTCCGAGGGTAAGTATATCAATATTTTTTATTTTAATTCTTTATTTTACACTTAAATATGGATCCCATGGCCTGAAGGAGAGTTTCCTCTCCTTCAAACCCTGGGAACCATTAGAAACCCAATGCACTGCATTGGGTTTCGTGTTTCGGCCGACCCCGACCCCGACTTTTCTATAGGATCGGCCGATTTGACTCGACCCGATTTTTGAAAAAGTCGGGTTTCGTGAAACCCGACCCGATCCTATAAAAAGAAAAGTCGCTCAACCCTACTTTCTAGTAAATGTCTGGGGCAGGAACAACTGAAGGATGCGCTGGGACAACGAAGTGGACGTGGTTGCTAACTATTGTGTGATGCAACCGCTGGTTGTGGGCAGGAGGCATCAGGGCATGCTTTATGGTCGGCAAATTGTGAAGGCCGTAACACAGGGGCAGGGGCAGTTGTTACACCCTCAGATACAGATTTGGTATCCAGGCATTCCGCCCACTTTCTGGGGTGCTTGGCAGCCATGATCTGCAAATTACAATTGTTTTATCTGAAGGACTTTCAGAAAAAAACTGGGAAATAGGGGAGCAACGCACCCTTGACCTGTTATCTAGCCGAGTGAGGGGCTCTGTTGAACAGTTGACCGAGTTCAACCTCTTGACAAACCACTACCTCCTCTTGCCTGTTTTCTTGCTATGGATTAATCCCTCTCTGCACTGCTCTGCTCACTAGGAATGGCTAGTGTTGGACTCCTGGGACTCTTGATGGTGAGAGGAAGAAGGACCAGGCTGAGGATTCAGTGGCCTAGCCTCTTGGCTACTGAGACTGGACCATGTGGAAGACTTCGTGGTGCTGCTTGCCAACACACTGGAGCCTTTGTCTGCCATCCAACCAACAATATTTTCGCACTTGTCTGGGTGCATTAGTGGTGTAGCACGCTCACTAAATTTTGACAGGAAACTAGAACGAAATGCAGTCACGTTTGGATCTGTCACAAAGCCTTGGCGGGCACCACCACATCCACATTCCTTAACATCACCCTTTCTCATGTTGAATGCGTTACGCTTATGAAACAAAAAAATACTGGCTTTATTTTTCACAAGTATCCTTACAAAGGTCTTATGTACAAATCCACTGTATCTAGCAATATGTGGCTATTTTTGTTTTAGATCTCTCTTGATGAAACACTCCTAATGCGGAGCAATGAAGATTATTACCCCTGCTAAGTTGTCACCTATGATTATCTCTACCCAGCCAATCACAGTAGTGCCACACCGGCATTACTGTGATTGACAAGCCAGCCCAGCATGTTCATTGGCTGCAAATAAAGCACCAAATATGCTGGGCAGGTCACTCGAATTTACTGTGGCAAATACCTAATTACTCGCTGAATAACGAATAGCCCTAATACCAAAATATTCGTGCGAGTAACAAATAATGGCGAATGTATTCGCTCATCACTACTACTTAGCAAAATAAACAATAACTGTAAAAAACAGAAAAAAATGATACCTCATGGCTGACCTGTCCGTGTCCTCTTCTGGTCACTGCCCATAGTCCGGTCAGCAGAGCCGTCTCTTCTATCCCTTATCACGCGCTAGAAAGGTAAACCGTGATGTGAGTATACTTTTTTTTTTAACTTTTGCTTGTCAATTGTCTGTAGTTCAGCAAAATGGCAGCCGACTGATCGATATTTTGTTGAATCCATTATACGCGGACACCTAATGGCTGGGAGATAAACGTGACGAAATGCTTTAGTACATATTGGACAAAAAGGGGTGAATTGACCATGACAGATTG
Source organism: Ranitomeya imitator (assembly GCF_032444005.1). Lineage (NCBI taxonomy): Eukaryota > Metazoa > Chordata > Amphibia > Anura > Dendrobatidae > Ranitomeya > Ranitomeya imitator. The sequence goes on along the minus strand of NC_091284.1, from coordinate 789,913,214 downwards.
ATTGTGAGCAGCTGATTAGTTGGGAGAGACAACTGCTCACCATATCTTCACCCCTGGATTTGGTTCACTTTGTACATTAAGAGCTGTTTGTCTCACACACGATTATGTGCATGAAGGTGTGCAGATCTCCTGAATATTGTGGCTGTGCTAAAGGACTAAGAAGCTGAACTCCAAGCCAGGCCAGCTAACCAACACTATTGAATGGACTTTATGCTTTATGTTGTACTTTGAGCCGGACAACATAAGAGCTGTATTTGAGCTTCCTGTAATATGGTTTATGAGGACTGCAATAAACCAGCCGGACTTTAAATAGAAATGGTTCTTGTAATACCTCAGATCGCTCCCAAGTGAAAGCATTGTTACACTGTGCAAATTTTTATATTCTCAAAATTGCAGATTTGTTTTTATATTTGAGTCAACTTCACATTAATAAATTTGCTCAAGAAAGAAAGAAAGCAGGATAAAAGCTTCTATAACACACTTCAATCAGAGATGAATGGATCAATTTGCGGTGGATCAAGTTAAAGTCGGGTTTCCTGAAATTTATGGTTTCACATGAATTTAAAAATCTTGATATTTGACTGGCAATTCACAAGAAACCAAAAAAAAAACGTGCCCAGCACCATTTGCTCCACTGCTGAGAGCCCATGAGAGAGTAGGCAAACATCATTTTGCATTGTGGTGCAGTATTACCCATAATGCCCTATGACATATAGGGAATTATCATACCTTGAACAGTGGTGGTCAATACCTTAGCCCAGAGGTCCCCAACTCCAGTCCTCAAGGCCCACCAACAGGTCATGTTTTCAGGATTTCCTTTGCATTGCACAGGTGATGCAATTATTACCTGGGCAAAACTAAGGAAATCCTGAAAACATGACATGTTGGTGGGCCTTGAGGACTGGAGTTGGGGACCTCTGCCTTAGCCATCACAGATCTGCAGTTCCCAGCAGAGCACAGTTTTTACAGCAGTTATTTTCCATCTCAAGGATCACTGGGAAAGTCTTTCTCCCTTGTAGAGCATTAGCTCTTATAGTCAGCTGCATCCTTTCTTTCTCTCCTCTACAGTGTAAGCTCTTATGGTCAGTGGGGTCCTCTCTCTTCTGTAGAGTGTAAGCTCTTATGGTCAGTGGGGTCCTCTCTCCTGTAGAGTGTAAGTTCTTATGGTCAGTGGGGTCTTCTCTCCTGTAGAGTGTAAGTTCTTATGGTGAGTCGGGTCTTCTCTCCTGTAGAGTGTAAGTTCTTATGGTCAGTGGAGTCCTCTCTCTCCTGTATAGTGTAAGCTCTTATGGTCAGCGGGATCCTCCCTGTCCAGTATAGTGTAAGCTCTTATGGTCAGCGGGATCCTCCCTGTCCAGTATAGTGTAAGCTCTTATGGTCAGCGGGATCCTCCCTGTCCAGTAGAGTGTAAGCTCCTATGATCAGCAGAGTTCTCTCTCTCATCTGTAGAGTGTAAGCTCTTATGGTTAGCAGGGTCCTCTCTCTCTCCTGTAGAGTGTAAGCTCTTATGATCAGTGGGGTCCTCTCTCTCTCTTCTGTAGAGTGTAAGCTCTCATGATCAGGAGTGTCCTCTCTCTTCTGTAGAGTGTAAGCTCATATGGTCAGTGGGGTCCTCTCTCCACTAGAGTGTAAGCTCTTATGGTCAGCGGGGTCCTCTCTCCACTAGAGTGTGAGCTCTTATGGTCAGCGGGGTCCTCTCTCCACTAGAGTGTGAGCTCTTATGGTCATCTCTCTCTCTCTCTCGTCTTCTTTATCTCTGTCTTTCTCTCTCCTGAAAGGTGTAAGCTTTTATGATTTGCAAGATCCTCTCTCTTTCAGTGTCAGCTGTAATATACAATTGACATCCACCATTAATGGCAAGAAGTTCAGCTATTGAGCCACCACATTCTATTCACAGCAAGATGAGTGAACTCTTTGGCTGCATCTGGCTACAGTATATAATGTAAAGAGTCAATATCAATTGAACCAGTGACTCTATATATGGTATTAGGGTACGTTCACACTAAGCAAGTTCCCTTTGTTTGTTTGTTCTTTGCGTTTTTTTGTGGTGGTTTTGGCACTCTAGACTTGTCTCTTGTGCATGCTAATAAAATTTAGTGTTGAAAAAAAAGTCCTATTCCTTACAATCCGGTTTTGGCACAAACAAAACCTGATACCTGCATTTGGGTGTTTTTTTTCACTACCCATTCATTTCCATGGGTGATAAACTCTGAAAGAAGTGACATTCTCCAACGTGCAAAAAACCACGTAAAGCACAGAATGTGGATGACAAAAAAACCAATGTGTGTGCATGAGATTTCTGAAATCTCATAGACTTTGGTGGTACTAGAAAACGCAGCCGAAAATTTGCCTAAAAAAGGAAGAAAAAAACTCTTAAAAAATGCTGCCACCTCTGTTATTCACAATGCAAGTGCAAAGTAACCAGGCATGGACAGCCCGTGGGTGGGGGAAAGCACACATCTACACGAAGTACTGCAATTCACTTACGGAACGATCATTAATGCAATCTCATGTATAGGACCCACTTACCCATACTTCCACCTATATGATGAGCTGTATCTGCCATGCTTGTGCATGCCTGGTTATATCTTTGCACCAGCTTTGTGAATAGTAGAGGTGGCACTGGTACACGATGTGTGTTCACATGTATGGTACTGTACTGATTGTCCTCTGACTTATGATATGATTGTACTAAGCACTTCATGAATCTATATAAAGACAATCAAACATTATATGTTTATACAGGGGCCCACTATTATCCCACCCTGTCACATTACCGATGACCAGCTGGCAGTGGGCTTCATAAAGTCTGATCAGAATGTTAAACTAAAAACCTCATGTTCAGTTATATACAGTTTTGCCTAGCACCATTAGATCAATGTACGATTTTTGGAGGTGCTGTTCATTCTCTTTTTCAGCATACCAGCTATCCTAAACACCTGAGCCTTTGCTTTTTTTGACTTTTATGACTTTTGTTATATCTACTTACGCCTTGTATTGATTTTGGGATTTTGTTATATATTGATGAACTTGAACTTCATGTTTTCTGAAGGAATAGTATATACTGGACGTTAAGAAGAGTTGAGCTTTCTGTAATGCACTATTTCTTTTTTAACCCAAGCAATGTATTGCACAGGGGCTTCAACATCAATTGCATATATTACAAAATGTTTAAAGTAAGTGAAAGGATTGCACCACAAATTATAGTGATGCGGCGTGTGAAACCAGGTGATATAAATACTGTACAAAGTTCTGAGACTTTTTGAGTTCTGAGACTTGAAACGAAAACAAATGCCGATGCTCTCTATAAACCTCTTAACGAAACTATTGAACATGACATCAATTAAAACAAGCTTATAAAATATTTAGAATGTTTCCAAACTAAATCCATTTCAGCGAGCATCAGCCATTACAGAAGGTAATGGAAAAGCACAAGATTGTCGAAATACGACAATAGCATAATGAAATTTGCTCTCTGTGAGCATTTCATTACAAAAGGAATAACCCTGAATGTTAAAATGGTTATTTGCAATAGAGGAATATACACAGAAAGATGTGTACCTAAATACGAGACGGTAGATTAAATGTTTTAACTGGAAGGTTCTTACAAAATTGCCTTTAAAGTTTAGGTTACTGAGAGCAAAAGAACAGATACCTACTTTACTGATTCTCCACTTCTCTTGTTCATACTGCTGGCACACCTTTACAAAGGTCGAGGCTACAGATGCCAGTGATTCAAAGTATTTATCCCCTTATAAAGCAAGGCATCGGTGAATAGTGCAAAGCAGAATAATTACAGTGTGACATATACAATATTGATATGCAATCAATCCTCAGGTTCACTCTATTACTACAATCTTCACGCTAGGCTGCAAGTCCTCCTGACAATGTCTAACAAGTCTCACTTTGCCTCCGTCTCTTCAGTTGGCCCCTGACCTATCTTTTGTACTAGACCAACCCCTGTACTATACGTCAGTGCTGGAAGCAATGGCACGGCTCACTCATGCCTCCCGTTCATCACCACAGGCATCCATTCTGAGTGGAGTTTCCTCAAAGATCTTTGGTGCTTGGCCGATGGCTGATGTCTCTTGTACCCAGTGGGATGAGTGTCGGGTCTCGGCTCTTGACTGGAGTCATCTGAGCTCCGGGCCTTGATCGTCACAGTCTATGTTCTGGCGCTTCACTGGGGCAGGTCAGGTCCTCAAGTCTTAGCCGGCGAAGTCAGGGTTCCAGAACTTGCCTGGCGTAGGCCTGGTCTTCAAGCCTTGAAAGGTGTTATCTGGATTCGAGAGCTTCACTGGCGCTGTCTGGATTCTGCTTAAAGGCACTCCAAAAACCCCTGGTTCACGATTCCTTCCATGACCTTGCTCCCTGGCCTCAGTGTCTTTCTCAACACTAGTCCTTACAATTCCTTTTCTTGATGCCAAATCTGCTCCCGTCTTGGAGCTTTGGGCTTTTATACCAGGGAACTGTGTCATCAAGGTCACCTGATTCGGTGTTCCATCCAAATTCATCCCTTGTGAAACTCCCACCCTTCCGGATGGTTCCACAGAGTCCCGTTTGGACAGTAGATAAGATTGCCATTCATGGTATTACCATGTTCAGGAAAAATTGCTTTATAAAATGTGTTTCCACTTTCTCATATAAAGAAATGCAAGAGCGCAATAGGGTCTTATCCACATTAAAGGGTTGGAATTTTTAAGTAGAACCGATCCCCTTGCGTGGTTGTGTGAGACACAGCAGTCATAAAACCTGAAAACAAGATGCAGCAGCTTCCAAGAAAAAGTAGATTTAAATAGCAGAATAGGAAGCAATTTCTGCACTTTTCGAAATACGACACAAATATTGGTAATAAAATTGTAAGTTTAAGCTTACAATTGTATTAGCAATATTTGTGTCATATACTGGAAATTAATTCCTATCCTGTTATTTAAATCCACTTTATTCCACTATCCTTGTAAAAAAAAAAAGGAAAAAATTGTGGCTGAAACTATAATTATGTGAAAAAAAATGTAATTTTTCATTTTCACATCTTCTGTGAAGCACCTGTGAGTCGAAAAATGTTTGTTCTCTACATACGTACATTTCCCAGACGACGGACCAACATCTCTCAGACATATATGACTATTTTGTGGATAGAGTGAGAATAATTTACAGCAGTATGTTGGCCAAATAGTCAAGCTTATTAAATATTTCAGTCCCACCTTTACGGCAGGGTTTTAATATAAAAGTGTAGAGGTACTGCACACCTCACACAAAGGGATTTATTGTCATTAAAGGTACGTGCTATGGGTATTTTCTCTTTTATTATGAAGTATTAGTAATCGGCAAAATTGGGCTACATTGAGCTGAAATACATTTTTGTCTCTCTAGAAAGCAATTTTTAAAAATGAGCAAGATGCTTTGTAAGCCTCCCTCACATGAACTCCTGTTGGCCACCCACTGATGAAGACACTTCTCAGAGCTTTCATCACCACATGGTAGAACTAAGTTTTCTTTGAAGCTGATCTTCTTTTTACCATTGTAAAAAAAAGCTCATATACATATCAGAGAAGCTACAAGAAAATGTACAGAAAGTGCATTGCCACTCAGGACTTCAAAGTTTACAATACTGCAGGACTACCTTGAGGGCAGTACAAGTGGTACTGCTGTCATGGATCGAGGCATGAGTGATATATTGAGTATGGATTAGACAAGATCAAAGATGTCTGTTTCTGGGCACCAGATGCATTTTCCTCTGTGAGCAGGTAAATAAAATTAGTAAGGAATCATTGGGTCTGCAACACTGATGGATACAGAAAGATAAGAGCCCCTGTGCAAGAGCAGTATATGGGCCCTTTGCAGTCAAATAGCTCATTGTGCAATTCCAACTGCTTTGGAAGTAGAAATGGACTCCCTTACTTCTTGTGCCCAGTGCACCTACGCAGGGTGTATCAATATGTCCGCCCATGGTCTACAGGTAGATCAAATATTTTATGTGTATTTACTCATTAGCAATGAAGTGCCAATGTAGGCAGGGCAAGGAATACCAAGGAAGGTGACGGGCACAAGGGGGCATTCTTTGCGTCTGGAGGACAGAAGGTTTTTCCACCAACATAGAAGAGGATTCTTTACTGTTAGGGCAGTGAGAATCTGGAATTGCTTGCCTGAGGAGGTGGTGATGGCGAACTCAGTCGAGGGGTTCAAGAGAGGCCTGGATGTCTTCCTGGAGCAGAACAATATTGTATCATACAATTATTAGGTTCTGTAGAAGGACGTAGATCTGGGGATTTATTATAATGGAATATAGGCTGAACTGGATGGACAAATGTCTTTTTTCGGCCTTACTAACTATGTTATGTTACTATGTAGGGCAGGATAATGTAGACAGAATGTATCTGATTCAAAGCTTCCATGCCAGAATTCTGGCATTACAAATCTAAACAGTTGCAAATTTTTGAAGCAATTTTGAGCTGCACTAAAATTTGGCAACTTTTGGCATTTTCAAGCTAGTTTCTCCTAATTTCACTAAATTGATCAGGGCTGAGAGTGGGGCATGATGGGGTATGGAAAAAGTGTGACACTACAGCTTATCGAATTCATGACGAGCTATGGCATTCTGCATGCCAGAAATCTAAGTCAAGCTTCTGATTGGGGTAAGATTTTGGTCACCTCTTCATGAATCAGGAGAAAAACACCTGTCTTTATAAATCCTTACCAGAACCTCATATGACACAATGTAGTGCAATCTTTCTAGGCTACATCTATAATAATCTGATTGTAAAACCATCCGTGCATGCAACTGGGTTCGATAAACCTATTGGCTTCTGTGATTGTAAGAACAATTCGGTTTGGAACTGGCTACCCGCCGAAACACTGTCTCCCTAAATTATGAATATATTCTAGTCATGTTTGATGTGTCTATGATGCTTAAAGTATGCTCGAGAGGATAACGGTCATATTATATTGCTAGGAGATTCCTTTGGGAAAATATAACCTGAAATAGAATTATGTCCAAAACAGTGGTCGTCATTGCATATCATTCTCCTTTTTCCTCACCAGAGGAAGAGGTGAGGGGTCTGGTAAATCCCTTATGACTTGTTATCTGGAGAACCTCATGGTCAAACCCAAGTAGAAGCAACGTATATTGTTGATCTGTCCTTACTTTCCACTGCAAACTCCTCCACCAGAAACACCCACAGATCCAATCCGTAAATTATTTCTGTATTTAACCCTTTTATTTCATACTGTTTTTACATTTGCAGAAGCTAACATCACACGCACCCTAAGGAACCCTTTTCGCTAGTGTCTAAGGTCCCCCAGCAAGACACCTTGGCCCATGCAACCCCTACATATAAAAGTTGCGCGTTATGGTTTCCAGCACATTTTTACTCTTCTTATGCTTGTCTTTATATGACTTTATCTTCAAAGGTTGTGAATCTTATACTTTTCAGTTTGTTCTGTACTGATGTTTCCCTGGGTGATCTGGAATATTTTTATTGTAGGAATATAACATTTTTTTCAAAGTTTTATAAGTATTTTTATTCTTCTTCTCAACTATAAAATAAGAATGCATAGTAAAATATTTCAGTTTATGACAATTTTAATTTAAATCGCAGAAATGTGCCTTCAGTCCAGTTTTTTATGTGGTTTTCTGAATAATTACAAATTCCAGATTATTCACTGGTTGTAGAAAAGTCTATAACCTGACTTTTAAGGGTGGTGAGCTTTCATGAAAACAGTCCGAATCGCCTTCCGTTGTAAGGAATTTAATCACGGGGCAAAGTTCTAAATCCCTCACTTTCCTTTACAGTATAGAGCTTCACTGTACTGTACTTGCCATCCTGTCACTTCCATTCATCAGACTAAACTTTTACCGTGAAGCACAAAATATGCCCTAGATTGCAAACACGGAGGACCGTGAAAATCAGGAAAATCTACAAAGAAAGTCCTCCAAAGAAATCATATGCGTGTATTTCGATATGGAAGAATAAATCAAAATTGGAACAAAAAAGTAGGTCAGATAGCTACTATTTTTCAATTATCTATCTATCTATTATCTATCTATCTCATATCTATTATCTATCTATTATCTATTCCATTTCTATTATCTATCTATCTATCTATCTATTATCTACCTACAGTATCTATCTATCTATCTATCTATCTATCTATCTATCTATCTATCTATCTATCCCATATCTATTATCTATCTATTATCTACCTACCGTATCTATCTATTGTCTATCTATCTATTTATCTATCTATTATCTATCTATCTATCTATCTATCTATCTATCTATCTATCTATTATCTATCTCCTATCTATCTATTATCTATCTATCTATCCATCCCATATCTATCTATCTATCTATCTATCTATCTATCTATCTATCTATCTATCTATCTATCTATCTATCTATCTGCCTCATGTCTCTCTCATGCGGTGCAGCGGGACTGACACATTCGGGCACCTGATTTCCAGCCCTACATTACTACGTGATGCCAGGCTATTGTAATTGCAATGCCATCTGTTGGTGTTAAAATGAAAAGCAATAATGCCTTGATGTTAATGTAAAGGAGATTTTATTTTTATTTAAAGAAGGAAAAATACCGGATTGCATCATGGCAAGTGAAGGCCACTTTGCACAACAGTGTGCCCTGTTTTAGAAAGTGGCAATGAACAAGATCAGGCTAATAAAGTGAATCTAAAGTACAACATATGACAACCATACACCATGTAAATGTTATCAGAGTACAAAAACACTGCTGCAGCAGAAAAAAATCTGCATTTACTCTACATGACAGCACGACCTGGGTGAAATTTCATCCACAATTCTGTTATTGTAATATGCACTGTATTTTCAATTTTTTTAACTAAAAATTTATATCCAAACTGGTGAAGTTAACCGTGCATAAAATTGAGAGAAGGCATCTATGTACACTGCTGTGCTCACATTTTCAGCAAGTAATATTGGTATAACTGGGCTCAATCAGTGGTCAACTGGCAGATTTAACCACTTCATGACCTTCGACATACCCATATGTAATAGTTGTATTGGAGTTCCCAACCTTTGATGTATGGGTACGTCATAGCGATCATGCAAGGCACAGGAGACCTGGCTTTCACTGCCATGAGCAGTGCCCGCACCGCCCCGGGCCATTTAACCCACTAAATTCTGCAATCAATGTCGATCATTTTGAAGGCTGGTAAAGGATGGGGGCTCCTTCTCCTTCCAATCAGCACCACCGTGACATTATCGCAAGGGTCCAATTTTTGCTATGGCAACCTGAGGTTAGCCAGCTACGGCAAACCTGTTAAAACATGCCATGAGCATGGTCTAAGAGGCATTTGTCAGTGCACCATTGACATGTATAATGCATTGCAATGCATTATACCAGTGATCAAAGTCACACAAATTAAAGTCCAAAAGAAAGACTAAGTAAATGGGGTTTTTACCGCGAAAAAACGCATGCGTTTTTTTCGTGGCAAAAAAACGCCGCTAAACGCCGCTAAATTTACTACATGTTGCATTTCTGCAACAAAACGCATGCAGAGAAAAAACGCGTCAAAGCGCATGCAAAAAACGCATGCGTTTTTAATGTTAAGTATAGGGAAAAAAACGCATGCATTTTTTTGCGTTTTTTTACCGCAAAAACGCAAAAAAAAACGCAAATGTGAAACCACCCTAAAAAACTAAAAAAATTTGCAAAAATATTTTTTTACTACAAAATAAAGAAAAAAACATTGAAAAACGTATCAACTAATAAACACACATATTTATGTTAAAATAAATAAATAAAAGAAATACACTGGAATTATCTGACCTATAAAACTGTCACACTAGCTAACCCCTTCAGCGACCATCGTAAAAATATTAAATAAAAACCTGGCAAAAAAACTATGCTTTTTCATCATACAGCTGAACAAAAAGTGGAATAAAACGTGATCAAAAAGTTAAATTGAAATAAAAATGGTATAGTTGAAAACGACATCTTGTCCCGCAAAAAAACAAGCTGCCATAGAGCTTTGTCAGCGGAGAAATAAAGAAGTTACAGTTTTCAAAATACAGAGATGCAAAAACAATTCTTTTTTCTGTAAAATAGTTTTTATTGTGTAAAAGTGGCAAAACAAAGTGAACAGCATTTAAAAAAATCCTGAATTGCTGGATTTTGTTTATTCTGTCTCCCAAAAATCAGAATAGAAAGCAATCAAAAATGTTATGCGCCCGAAAATGGTGCCTATCAAAACGTTAACTCATCCTGCAAAAAAGCAAAAGCCTTCACATGATTATGTTGGCAGAAATGTAGAAACATTATAGTACTCAAAATTTTGCAATGTAAAAACTTGTTTTCCAATAAAAAGTATTTTTTTCTGTATGATAGTAGCCAGACATGAAAAAAATATAAAATTGTCTAATCACTTATACCGCACGAGGAATGGCATAAAAAATAAATAAAACCAATTCTTGACCTGCTGTTGATTTGTTCATTCTGCCTCACAAAGATTACAGTAAGGCTCAGTTCACATTTATCCTGCACTCTACACTGAGCACTTACACCGGGGTTTCTGTGTATATCTCTGTAATAAGTGATTTAGACGAAACCCCCAGTGGAATATTCCATATAAGCAGGCAGGTGAAGAAACGATGGACGCCATCTGGCCTATGATTCGGCGGTTGTAGGTATTTTTAACAGTGCATAAAAGTGCGGTCGGCCACAGTTTTGTGTAACTCTGAAAAGAACACCACTGAACAGAGGCCAGATGGAGTCCAGAATAACTCTGCTGCCTCATTATAGTGAATGGATCACTATGGGGTTCCATCTGAATCACGTCATTTGGAGAATTAGATGGAAACCCGATGAAAGTGTACAGCGTAAAGCATAGGAAAAAAATTTCTGGATAAAAACTGTCTGGCCTTAGGCTGGGTTCACACTGCGTTAGTGTGACCCATTTAACGGACTACGTTACACCGTGGCATAACGCGGTGTAACGTAGTCCATTAAGGCCGCCATTACTTTCAATGGCGGACGCATCGCTAGCGCATGCCCACAATTGGCGTGTGCTAGCGATGTGCCGTCATTAAATGATGGACCCGAGACGCGGGCTGCAGCGTTTCCTGATCCGTCACTGCTAGCGCACTGCTAGCGCAGATGGAGCTACCAGATGCTCCATCTGCGCTAGCGCTGTGCAAACGTCGGCACTTGCGCTAGTGCAGTCCATTTAACGGATGTGTTGAACGGACTGCACAACGCAAGTGTGAACTTAGCCTTAGGAATACAAAAGATCCAGCCTGCTTGTCTTCCTCTGCTTACTGTCACTGAATGGAAAATTGATTCCTGAGAATGAACTTACAAGCAAGCAAATCACTAATAAAACACAGCAAGAAAATATCTAATAAAACACAATAATATCGGTGCTCCGTGCTGAAAAAAGTCTCTATCTCTTAGAGCTGTGGACTCGGCTCTACGTTCCATTTGTCCTATAGACTTTAGTAATCGGCAATATCCTCACAGTAATTTTCAAAATGGTGTTAATGTGGATATTTTCTCTCACACGGGGCCCTCAAAGTCACTTCAAAAGGAATGTGGTCCTTAAAAAAATGGGATTTTGTAAATTTATTTGGAAAATTTAGAAATTACTGATAAACTTTTGATCCCTGTAACTTCGTAAGAAAAAAACTATGTTTAAAAAATCATGCTGATGTGAAGTAGACATGTAAATGTTATTAATTATTTCTTTTTGTGTGGTATAGCTATCTGATTTAAGGGCATAAAAATTACAATTTGAAAATTGCAACATTTTCCATTTTTTATTATTTTTTTTCGATATTTTCATAAATAAACGCAAATCATATAGACCTAAATTTACCACTAATATGAAGTACCACGTGTCACAAAAAACACTGGAATATGTTGAAACATTCTATCCAGTGTTATTTCTTCATAAAGTGACACTGGTCAGAATGGAAAAAAATAGCCTGATTAGGAAGGTGAAAATAGGCCGGGGGTGAGATGAAGGGGTTAAAAATGACTACCTTGCCCAGGCTTAGTGTTAGCCACTCCCATCACCAGATTTCAGAGGTTGCAGCACCTGTAAAGGGATTTCGACTTAAACATGGACTCCTGGGCTAGAGCTCTTGGGCAGGCTGCTGGCTGGTTATATAGGCTTGCAGGAGTGGTCAAGTCACTGGGGCAGAAAAGTTGCAAAATCAGAAGAATAATCGGTAAACGAGCCAAGATCAGATCAAGAAACTAATAGACAAAAGAGGAACTGAGAAGCAGCAGCAAACCAAAGGAATAAGAAACTATATTTGGCAGCTCCCTGCAGTAAGCTGGGATCTTTATTAGGGTGTAGTGCTGTCCAGTTGGCCGAAGCAGGGAGCTGATAATTCCATGTGGTCAACACAGACACCAATATTGCCAAACTGGATGACACTACAGATCTCAGACATTCTAATCTCTGGGCAGAGAATGTGCCACTAGGAGCTTCTCCAGGTCCTGGAGGAGATAGTACTGCTGGAGCAACAGTCTGCATACCCACTGCACCAAATACACATTATGGGTCATGATGAAATGCTTTCAGTGCTCCTCTTGTGAATTTTCTGTGTGCTAATATCAACGTGATCAGATGCAAGATTTCTCTCGTGCATCCCCCCTACTCTGGAACTCTCTACCACAACATATCAGACTCTTGCCTACCATCGAAACCTTCAAAAAGAACCTGAAGACCTACCTCTTCCGACAAGCCTACAACCTGCAGTAATCACCGATCAACCAAACCGCTGCATGACCAGCTCCACCCTCACCTACTGTATCCTCACCCATCCCTTGTAGATTGTGACCCCTCGCGGGCAGGGTCCTCTCTCCTCCTGTACCAGTTGTGACTTGTATTGTTCAAGATTATTGTACTTGTTTTATTATGTATACCCCTCCTCACATGTAAAGCGCCATGGAATAAATGGCGCTATGATAATAATAAATAATAATAATAATAATAATAATGGAACTGTGCTTCATTACACGTACTGCTTTGCTAGCGGTCCATTCAATAGCCAGTTATAATACACCACATGCATTTGTTTATCCCCTTCCTTTCGCCCTCGATGACACTCGGTGGCTTCAGACAAAGCAATTTCTGTAGTCAATGCCATTTTCTTCTGCTGGGATCATTTTCGATTCCATTTTCCCGGAGCTTCCATAATCCCATCCTGGATGTTTACACTTCCACACCAAACCGCGTATGCTGCTTTTCGCTAAAACAGGCAGCTATGGAAATTGACCAGCTGAACAGTTGTGTATTTTTGGGAGTGAATCTGTGTGTACATCGGTCTCCACTTTACAAATTCGGCATGTTGGCATCACACACAACACTACTGCCCTTCATTGAGAACCACCCAACTGACAGGAGGGAGACGATGGGCCACATTCGTTTGAAACATCGGTGAGGAAACACGAAAGCTGAGCTCTGGTTGGTCACTTAGGTAAAATGAAAGTTGTGTTCTCTGATTGGTTGCTGTGGTAAAATGAAGGCTGAGCTCTGATTGCTTGGGTAAAGTGAAACTTAAGCTCGGATTGATTGCTGGCTGCGGTTAAATGAAAGCTGGGCTCTGATTAGTTGCTTTTGACAGGTTTATTGTAAGACATTTCTTGATAACCATCATCATCATGCACAAAGCACACGGGAGAACATGGGGTGGTTTTCATGTCCCATACTTTAGTGAGATGATACATTTAATTCTACTAAACCTAAAGATAAAGATGCTCCAAAAAGTAAATTTAAAAAAGTTTTGTTCTCCCTTTAAAAAAAAACTCAATAAAGTCACATTTACAATATAAGAATAATATGCAATAAAACCATGATGAAAAATCAATGGCCATTGTATACATATATTAAACCGTGCATCCGTCTATTAAATGGTTCCATAATAGTATTTTCTCACTTGTAAAATCCTCCATTCTCTTCATATCCTGTGCCAACTCCATCATAGTCTCTGTGCTAGCATATAAATTTTTCTCCATCTCTAATTGTATTCTTATTTCCGTCTGCTTTAGCAGATTGGCTCAGCAATTTTATATGCACTGTGTTATTCCCTGTCAAATTCAACTCTATTTCAGAATTAGTTTATATGGTGAAAATCTCCCCAGAGGTTCAAAATTGCAAAAATAGCATTATGAATATTCATGAATGGCTATAATGCCCATATTTTAAATATATCCAACAATTGAATATATTACAAGTCACACCAGGAATACTGACGGAGTAAAGTACCGGAGCTGATTACACACAGCAAAGGCTAACTTTTTACCAGCAGGGAAAGTACTGAACTGCTGCTACCAGTCCAAGAGCGAAAAACAGCCTCTGGGCTCATGCACATAGGAGAGACCCATCAACGAGACTACATGGCATTGCCCTGAGGCTATATGGCTACTTAATTTGGAGTCTTGCAGCTTCCATGTGCAGCCGTACAGGCATAGTATGAACAGAGCTATTTTCATCCTAGAAGTTTGATGAACTGCGCCTCAATTGCCAGAGCCCAACATAAAAATCCTACATACGGTATGTTTCCAAATGAATTCAGGGGCATAAGAAGTTAGGCTTTGTTACATTTTCAGAGCAAGAATTGAGCAGAAATTCAACGTTTTTGATTAGTTTTGAGATTTAGAGGTGGATTTGGAGAACTTCCACTCAGCCTCTGCTTCAAAAACTACCTTGAAAAACTGTGTTTTCACATAGCCTTATTTTAACCCCAAAATACTTTCATGAGCATCATAATGTTTGATTATGTTGAGTAAAGATGAGTAAATCAATGCATAGCTAATCAATTCATTGCGAACTTCACAAAAATGTGGGATTCTGCCAAATCTGAAATTTTCGAGATATCAACTCAAGGATGGCTGGCCCCCTTTGTGCTGTCTTCTTTTGAGGGCCAGAAAATGTTTAAATATTACATTTTATTATACTCACCTGTAGAGAGGAGCAAATCCAAACTGTAAAGTTTGGGGTTCGTACTGGACACCTAATGTCCATTACTGAACCCCGAACACAAACTTTTTACTGGATATCTGGTTTACTCTTTTGGTTTGTTGAAAGGCTACAGCGCAACCAATTAATATGCTTTTAGGCAGTGGGCACTTCCGGAGCCATCACAGCAGTGCCAAGTATTGGAATGGCTGTGGTTGGTCGGTGCACCACGTGACTCGGCCTCTATCAATGTCAGATTATGAGTGCCAACGCCATTCTACTATGATTACTGTAGGGATAGGACGCAGATGGAGTGAGGGACAGAATTAGACTGCACATTCTGCAAAAAAGCCTCTTTGTGTACTCTCAAATGTGTCTCAGTGGGAGTACTGTGCCAAGAGTCTCTGTGTGTACTTTGCACCCATACCTGTAGGAGTACTTTGCCAAAAGGCGACTGTGTGTACTCTGTAACCATATCTGTGGGAGTACAGTCCCAAAAAGCTGCTGAATGTACTCTACACCCAAATCTGTGAGACTACTGTGCCAAAATGCCTCTGTGTGTTCTCTGCAACCCCGCATGTGGAAGTACTGTACCTTTAAGCCTATGTGTATACTCTGCAACTTTGCCTGTAAGAGTACTGTGCATTTAAGCCTCTGTGTGTACTCTGCACCTCTGCCTGTGGTAGTGCTGTTCCAAAAAGCCTCTGTTTACTATGCAGCTGCGTCTGTACGAGTAGTGTGCCTAAAAAACCACTCTTCTCTGCAGCCATCTTTTTACCATTATTCCCTACATTTGGAATTTTCAAACATGTCTTCAGAACAGCTTACAGCCTGCAATGACCCTGCTGCCACTTCAACAACACTAGAGCTGCTGCAACCCCTGAACCTA
The DNA here is from genome assembly GCF_032444005.1 of Ranitomeya imitator. Classification (NCBI taxonomy): domain Eukaryota; kingdom Metazoa; phylum Chordata; class Amphibia; order Anura; family Dendrobatidae; genus Ranitomeya; species Ranitomeya imitator. Next base: position 789,897,381 of record NC_091284.1, on the reverse strand, counting down.
TTGTCTCCTTCCCCATTATCCTGCAGAATTTAAGGCCGCAAGGATAATGTCCGCTCCCCTATATATCTGTCTGTTAGTTTGTTCATTGTAATTTCTAATTGTGTTTTGTAAGTAACCCCTCCTCATGTACTGGAATCAATGTTCTAAAAAATAATTCTTCAGCATGATATTCCACCCAGTCCTCACTCTTGCCCTCCTTGCCAGACTACACACAGCAGAAATCTGAAGCAGATGACACCTGTGTTTCATCATCATCATTATCATCATCAGAGATGTGCTGTGGTGGTCCGCTGGCCGTTTGCACTACCCTTTCCATACTCATCCTCAAACAGAACAAGTGGTTGGGCATCAGTGAACTCAGTCTCTCCCACTTTGGAGGAAGGCCAGGTGGATGACCCACAGAACCATAGCCAGCACAGTCATCAAAAAGCTGAAGTGACTGCTGTATGACTTGAGGCTCAGACTGCTTTCCTGATTTGCAAGGGGATGAGGTGGAAAACATATGCCAATGGGGGACTGGGTGGAAGAAAAAGCGAAGGAACTGAAGGCACTCTCAGCTGACCAATATAAAACCACCTCTACTTGCTCTTGCCTCACCATTCAGTCAGCAGTACTAGGGCCTACCAAATTACATAGAACGTCCTGTCCCCTGCACGTACCAGAGGAAGCTGTTTCATGTGGGCACGTAGCAGGCACAGATCGACCACAGCCTCTCTCTCCCTGGAGCAGCAACACCACCAAACCAGCAAAACGGCCACTTCCGCTGAGAGAGAAAGTGGCCAGCAGATAAAAACACTGTTAGCATTGTACCCCACAAAAAATGAATTAAAAAAAACAAAACACAAAAAAAGTGTTGGCTACCTCTTCCTTCTACACTTCTTCCACTTACACTGCCACCTCCACCTCTAACTCAACCTCCTCCTCCACTCCCATTGACTTGTACTGAGTTCGGGGTCGGGGTCAAGTTCGGATACTGAACGAAACTTTGAACTCTAGCTCGGCCAAACCCAGGAAACGCAAAAATCCATGTTTTCGCTTATTCCTACTCACCTGCCCTTATACTGCCTCTGCTGCCATAGCTTTCCAAGCCGCCATTCAGTTCTTTGATTTTTCCAGCTCTCCGTTTCAGTAGAGATGAGAAAATATATTTGAGTGGAACTGAATCCTTCAATTATCTCCAGGTGAATTCAGCAAAATGATGACCAGCTGTGGTCACCACTTTGCTGAACCATAGATGGCCATGCAACTGGTTAAGAAAAAAATAATACTCATCTGACCACTCACCTGTGCAACAACACCCGCAGCTTGCTGCTCTGTCCTCGGTGCCTCTTCTCTTCCCCGTCTCTCAATTCTCACATTCTCAAGCTACAGCCTAGAGAAAAGACCCTAAAGAGAATATGAACAATGGTAAATAGGGAAAATAAGAAATTTTGAGGACCGGATGGCAGGCAGCAGGGGCAGTGGGATAGGTGAGGAGAGAGGTGAATTATATATATTTTTTATATTTATATCATCCTTTTATGTTTAAAGGAATGGAGAAATCTCAAAGCATAACAAAAGTCAGTCAGGGCATTTACGATTCATACCAATTTTATTTGTACCTAATCTAATCTTCCATCCTAATCTGCCTGAAATAGAGATCAGCATACCTCTAATTGAAAGTCCTTCCTTTGGATGGAGTAGCACTAGGCACAGTTGCTCGTATGGTTGTGCCTATGAGACACGCTACTTTATTACAAATGCATACATATTGATCCTGTTGACCTAAGCTAGAAACAGCTTGGTCCTATTCCGTAGAACTATATCAATTCACAAAACCACAAAAAAATCTCTATGGCACCAGGAATGTAAAATTCACCAATTTTATTCACAAAAAATATATATATCAATGTTGACACCTAGGTACCTCAAAACAAACTAGAGGCCACCAAGAATTGGACACAATAAACATCAAATGCTGCACCGCACACATAATGGCCCAGGTTTATGCAGAGTAATCAATGGTCTATGTCAACCTCAAATACAACATCAAAAAAATCTGAAAGGAACACTAATCCTAAATGTACGCAAAACCTAAACCATGTAGAAGCTGTGGATGTAAGTGCATGTAGGAGTATATTACCTGTGGCGTGCCCAAGTCCTGGTAAACATCCCACCCCGACGCGTGTTTCGCCAGTTCTTCTTCCGGGGGCCCCGGCACAGACCATTGATTACTCTGCATAAACCTGGGCCATTATGTGTGTGGTGCAGCATTTGATGTTTATTGTGTCCAATTCTTGGTGGCCTCTAGTTTGTTTTGAGGTACCTAGGTGTCATCATTGATATATGTACTTTTTGTGAATAAAATTGGTGAATTTTACATTCCTTGTGCCATAGAGATTTTTTTGTGGTTTTGTGAATTCATATATGCTACTTTATTAGTATCATGGCTTCTTCAATGTGCTGATTAGTGGGCTTTCTGAAGGTTAGGCCTGTACTTACTCAAACATTATGTAATAGTATCTAATGAGTTTTATAAAGGGATTCTCCAGGCTGTTCCTATGCATTCATGCTAAGTCTAGGAGATTTACTTCAGTAGAGTCATCCACCATGACCAACTCGCTTTTTGTTATATTTTTTTGTAGACAATCAGCTCTAATCTATTGATTGCTTGTTTCAAATTTACCTGCAGCGCCCCAACAGGAGAAATGGAGCATTACACAATTTTCATAATAATCCTCCATAGCTATAAAGAAAAAACCTTTGCCATCTCCACTGGCTTTTAGACGAGGATTGTGAATGAGGACTCCATTGTAATTAACTCTTTAATTAAAAATGTAAAACTGGGTCTCATTAAACAAAATTTTAATGATTTCTAATGTATCTTTTCATATGTCCAATACAATAATATGTCGAGAACAGAGATGTGCTGCAAACTGGTTTATCACAGTAATGGCACCACACATGGTTTATTTTGAAGCTACCTTCTCAAGAACATTATTTATGTTGTGTTTCAGACCTTTCGTCTTCATTAATTGAATATTATGCGGCACCACAATATTACAATTAACAACGCCTGGCTCGTATCAGGTCCTTCACACCAAGGCTTCCTTTTGTCATTTGGGAGAGAAGATTTCCTGACAGTAAACACTAATGTACAATACATTAGCAGCACTTACTAACATGAGAATTATCACGGCTGGAGCCAACGAGTCAATCATTTTAGAACACCAAGTGATAATGTTTTTTTTAATTTCACCATATCGTGTGAAATAAAATAGTTTGGAGTCAATTTGAATAAATATATTAAAGGGATCTCTCATTTGGGATTTCCACTAACTAACTGGAGAAAAAAGGATTTCTATCTCTCTGGAGGACCATCCTTGCAATACAGACAGCCCATTGATTTTAATGGGTACTGTGCAATGCTTTATTTCCCCTGTGGTGGCACTGCAAGGAAACTAAACACTTTCTTGCCAGGTTCTCTTGATGATTAAGGATAATTGCTGAAAGTCTCAGAAGTGGGAAATATTGTGATTGCATATTTTCAGGAGACCATTCTAAAAAGGGGGTTATCCAATGCATTTTCGAAAAAATGTCAGTAAAAAAGCAAAAGACTAATTCAGTGATAGGGACCGAGTCCCAATATAAAATATGAAACTGCCCAAAAGTCTAATATCCCGCCTCTGATAGAGATTATAGAGAATTATATGGAATTGAAGCCTGTGCATGCCATTATTATCAGTATTAATATACTGTATATACTCGAGTATAAGCCGATCCGAGTATAAGCCAAACCCCCTAATTTTGCCACAAAAAAACTGGGAAAACTTAATGACTGGAGAATAAGCCTAGGGTGGGAAATGCAGCAGCTACTGGTAAATTTCAAAAATAAAAATAGATACCGATAAAAGTAAAATTAATTGAGACATCAGTAGGTTAAGTGTTTTTGAATATCCATATTGAATCAGGAGCCCCATATAATGCTCCATACAGTTCATGATGGGCCCCAAAAGATGCTCCATGCAAAATATGCCCCATAAGATGCTCCATATTAAAATATGCCCCATATAATGTTGCACAAAGGTTAATAATGGCCCCATAAGATGCTCAATAGAAACATTTGCCCCATACAATGCTGTATAAGGTTGATGGTCCCATAAGATGCTCCTTAGATTATGCCCCATAAAATGCTCCATAGATTATGCCCCATAACATGCTCCATAGATTATGCCCCATAAGATGCTCCACACATTATGCCCCGTAAGATGCTCCATAAGATGCTCCATACATTATGCCCCAAAAGATGCTCCACACATTATGCCCCATAAGATGCTCCATACATTATGCCCCAAAAGATGCTCCCTGTTATGAAAGGCAATTCAGTACTACAATGGACATAGCGGTCAGAGCACATACAGTGATCTGACAATAACCCAAAATCATAGAACGAGCTCTGAGACGTGGGAACTCTGCAGACCGCAATCCCTAATCCTCTCCAAAAAACACTAGAGGCAGCCGTGGATTGCGCCTAACTCTGCCTATTCAACTCGGCACAGCCTGAGAAACTAACTAGCCTGAAGATAGAAAATAAGCCTACCTTGCCTCAGAGAAATACCCCAAAGGAAAAGGCAGCCCCCCACATATAATGACTGTGAGTTAAGATGAAAAGACAAACTAGAGATTAAATAGATTCAGCAAAGTGAGGCCCGACTTTCTTAACAGAGCGAGGACAGAAAAGGTAACTTTGCGGTCTACACAAAACCCTAAAGAAAACCACGCAAAGGGGGCAAAAAGACCCTCCGTACCGAACTAACGGCACGGAGGTACACCCTTTGCGTCCCAGAGCTTCCAGCAAAAAATTAGACAAGCTGGACAGAAAAAATAGCAAACAAATAGCAAAGAAGAACTTAGCTATGCAGAGCAGCAGGCCACAGGAATGATCCAGGGAAAAGCAAGTCCAACACTGGAACATTGACAGGAAGCCAGGATCAAAGCATTAGGTGGAGTTAAGTAGAGAAGCACCTAACGACCTCACCAGATCACCTGAGGGAGGAAACTCAGAAGCCGCAGTACCACTTGTGACCACAGGAGGGAGCTTTGCCACAGAATTCACAACAGCTCCCCACATTATGCCCCATAAGATGCTCCACACATTATGCCCCATAAGATGCTCCACACATTATGCCCCATAAGATGCTCCACACATTATGCCCCATAAGATGCTCCACACATTATGCCCCATAAGATGCTCCATACATTATGCCCCATAAGATGCTCCACACATTATGCCCCATAAGATGCTCCACACATTATGCCCCATAAGATGCTCCACACATTGTGCCCCATAAGATGCTCCACACGTTATGCACCATAAGATGCTCCACATGTTATGCCCCATAAGATGCTCCACACATTATGCCCCATAAGATGCTCCACACATTATGCCCCATAAAATGCTCCACACATTATGCCCCATAAGATGCTCCACACATTATGCCCCATATGCTGTTGCTGCAAAAATTAAAAAATCACATGCTCGCCTCTCTTCGCTCAGGCCCCCGGCACTTGTGATATTCACCTTCTCCGTTCCACCGCTGCATGCCGCTCTGTCTTCTGGCTTCCTGACTGTTCAGGCAGAGGGTGGTGTGCACACTAACTACGTCATAACGCCCTCTGACCTGAACAGTCACAGCCAGAGGACAGAAGACAGAGCGACGCTCAGCGGTGGAACGGGGTCAGGTGAATATCGTGCAATGCTCACCTCCCCGTCATACTCACCTGCTCCCGGCGTGGTCCCTGGCAGTGTCTCACTCTCAGAAGGCCTCCGGGATCCAGCGGCATCTTCCTATGTTCAGTGGTCACGTACCGCTCATTAAAGTAATGAATATGCGTCCAAATCCATTACTTTAATGAGCGGTACCACATGACCGCTGAACACAGGAAGAGCTGCCCGGAGACCAATGGACATGCAGGGACCGCGCCAGGAGCAGCTTCCCCTCCCCCGCCGACCCATTTGGACAACAACTTGAGTATAAGCCGAGAAGGGCACTTTCAGCCCAAAAAAGTGGGCTGAAAATCTCGGCTTATACTCGAGTATATACGGTACTTGAATTTGGAATATACAATTTTAATGTCATATCTTGTACTCATCAATTTTGAGATTTTTAAAATATTTCATGAGCAAATAGCACCTCCCTAGAGGAGTCATGGCACCTGCATGGTTGCTATTTTTGCAAAACGCCTTTTCAGGAAGGAAGATGACTTGAACTCTAGTACCACCTATTGGATGTAGCAATTCTAAACGTCAATATCGACCCCTAAATGAGCCTTGCTACATGACAAAGTGAACCTGTCACGTGAAAAAAAACGCTATTAATTTACAGATATAGAGTCAATCTGCAGGCTAAATGTCTTCTCAACCTGCCTGGCACCTGCACTTAGAGCTCGACTGCTGGAAGGAAATTAACTTTATTCCTACCGGCAGCATTCAACATTCAGTAATAGGGGCTCATACCTGCACATTTCAGTTACCGATCTGTGCATAGGGAGCTGTGGTTGTAGTCGTACCCCTGGCACTGACTGACAGCTTGCTGAGCATTAGGGCCGGATGTCTGTTAGTGATGGGGATGCAGATACAGCCACTATTTTCTATAGCAATACACGAAAACGTGGAAACTCCAGCTCAAAAAATGGTGAAAATCTTTATTAGTCCATCTTCATTTAAAAGGACATCCTTACAGGTTACTGAGGATACCGGTGGTTACATGAATGTATTTTCTATACACCGGACAGTGTAGGTGCTGGTTAGGTTCAGATAGCTATTAACCTGCAGATTAACCCCATAGGGTTTTTTCATGTAACAGGTTCTATGTATTATAAGAAACTAAACTAAAAACTTGATTTACAGGGATTTTAGGGTGTTTGCCCCTTCTCAGTACAAAACAAGAGATCTGATATGACTTTATTCTGGCTGTGTCTTTATTTACAATGTAACTATAGGATTAGTAATGGATAGGTGTCTTATAGACTAATCCGTGGGCTTGATGTCACCTGACAATACAAAGGTGACATCAACCCCACAAATATGAACCCCACTTTACAACGATACAGGGCCAGTGGGAAGAGTTAGGCAAAGCACCAGAAAATGGGGGGACCCCATTACTTTTTCAATTATTTATTTAAATAATTTAAAAAATCATAGTGGGGACACCTCTATTCTTGATAACCAGCCTTGCTAACACTGACAGCTGAGGGTTGCTGCCTCCAGCTATCAGTTTTTCTTGGCTGGGTATCATAAATACAGGGAATGCCACACCTTTTATTATTAGTGTTTCTTTAGAGGGCAAACACCAGCTGATAAATACTCCCATCAGTCGCTCCTGCTCTCACTGTTATTAGTGGCAGCAGGCAGCAGCTGATGGGAGCAGTAGTCCCATCAGCCAACACAAATGACCGGAGGTAAACTTTAAACATTTGATCATAGCTGCGGATTCACGCAGTCATTTGACAGTGTTGGAACCGCGGCTGTCTGAACGGTGGTGATTATTTTACCTCCGATCAGAAGCGATGTTTGCCGCACTGTCATGCACATAACAGCGCAACAAACACCCGGTGTTTGGGAGGTTGAACCCGAATAGTAACACAGACTCCCTGATGAAGTCCATATTTGGTATCCGTGCCCAAACGGTAGGTGTTCAGTACGGATGCGAACAACTTTACTGTTCGGGTTCGCCCATGTCTTGTCATGACAAGCAGGAGCCCTTAACCCCTTCAAGACCCAGCCTATTTTGACCTTAAAGACCTTGCCGTTTTTTGCAATTCTGACCAGTGTCCCTTTATGAGGTAATAACTCAGGAACGCTTCAACGGATCCTAGCGGTTCTGAGATTGTTTTTTCGTGACATATTGGGCTTCATGTTAGTGGTAAATTTAGGTCAATAAATTCTGCATTTATTTGTGATAAACACGGAAATTTGGCGAAAATTTTGAAAATTTCGCAATTTTCACATTTTGAATTTTTATTCTGTTAAACCAGAGAGATATGTGACACAAAATAGTTAATAAATAACATTTCCCACATGTTTACTTTACATCAGCACAATTTTGGAAACAAAATTTTTTTTTGTTAGGAAGTTATAAGGGTTAAAATTTGACCAGCGATTTGTCATTTTTACAACGAAATTTACAAAACCATTTTTTTTAGGGACCACCTCACATTTGAAGTCAGTTTGAGGGGTCTATATGGCTGAAAATACCCAAAAGTGACACCATTCTAAAAACTGCACCCCTCAAGGTACTCAAAACCACATTCAAGAAGTTTATTAACCCTTCAGGTGCTTCACAGCAGCAGAAGCAACATGGAAGGAAAAAATGAACATTTAACTTTTTAGTCACAAAAATTATCTTTTAGCAACAATTTTTTTATTTTCCCAATGGTAAAAGGAGAAACTGAACCACGAAAGTTGTTGTCCAATTTGTCCTGAGTACGCTGATACCTCATATGTGGGGGTAAACCACTGTTTGGGCGCACGGCAGGGCTTGGAAGGGAAGGAGCGCCATTTGACTTTTTGAATCAAAAATTGGCTCCACTCTTTAGCGGACACCATGTCACGTTTGGAGAGCCCCCGTGTGCCTAAAAATTGGAGCTCCCCCACAAGTGACCCCATTTTGGAAACTAGACGCCCCAAGGAACTTATCTAGATGCATAGTGAGCACTTTGAACCCCCAGGTGCTTCACAAATTGATCCGTAAAAATGAAAAAGTACTTTTTTTTCACAAAAAAATTCTTTTAGCCTCAATTTTTTCATTTTCACATGGGCAACAGGATAAAATGGATCGTAAAATGTGTTGGGCAATTTCTCCTGAGTACACCAATACCTCACATGTGGGGGTAAACCACTGTTTGGGCACATGGTAAGGCTCGGAAGGGAAGGAGCGCCATTTGACTTTTTGAATGAAAAATTATTTCCATCGTTAGCGGACACCATGTCGCGTTTGGATAGCTCCTGTGTGCCTAAACATTGGCGCTCCCCCACAAGTGACCCCATTTTGGAAACTAGACCCCCCAAGGAACTTATTTAGATGCCTAGTGAGCACTTTAAACCCTCAGGTGCTTCACAAATTGATCTGTAAAAATGAAAAAGTACTTTTTTTTCACAAAAAAATTATTTTCGCCTCAATTTTTTCATTTTCACATGGGCAGTAGGATAAAATGGATCATAAAATTTGTTGGGCAATTTCTCCCGAGTACGCCGATACCTCATATGTGGGGGTAAACCACTGTTTGGGCACACGGCAGGGCTCGGAAGGGAAGGCGCGCCATTTGACTTTTTGAATGGAAAATTAGCTCCAATTGTTAGCGGACACCATGTCGCGTTTGGAGAGCCCCCTGTGTGCCTAAACATTGGAGCTCCCCCACAAGTGACCCCATTTTGGAAACTAGACCCCCCAAGGAACTTATCTAGATGCATATTGAGCACTTTAAACCCCCAGGTGCTTCACAGAAGTTTATAACGCAGAGCCATGAAAATAAAAAATAATTTTTCTTTCCTCAAAAATGATTTTTTAGCCTGGAATTTCCTATTTTGCCAAGGATAATGGGAGAAATTGGACCCCAAATATTGTTGTCCAGTTTGTCCTGAGTACGCTGATACCCCATATGTGGGGGTAAACCACTGTTTGGGCGCACGGCAGGGCTCGGAAGGGATGGCACGCCATTTGGCTTTTTAAATGGAAAATTAGCTCCAATCATTAGCGGACACCATCTCACGTTTGGAGAGCCCCTGTGTGCTTAAACATTGGAGATTCCCCAGAAATGACACCATTTTGGAAACTAGACCCCCAAAGGAACTAATCTAGATGTGTGGTGAGGACTTTGAACCCCCAAGTGCTTCACAGAAGTTTATAACGCAGAGCCATGAAAATAAAAAAAAAAAATATTTTCTCAAAAATGATCTTTTAGCCTGCAATTTTTTATTTTCCCAAGGGTAATAGGAGAAATTTGACCCCAAAAGTTGTTGTCCAGTTTCTCCTGAGTACGCTGATACCCCATATGTGGGGGTAAATCACTGTTTGGGCACATGCCGGGGCTCGGAAGTGAAGTAGTGACGTTTTGAAATGCAGACTTTGATGGAATGCTCTGTGGGCATCACGTTGCGTTTGCAGAGCCCCTGATGTGGCTTAACAGTAGAAACCCCCCACAAGTGACCCCATTTTGGAAACTAGACCCCCAAAGGAACTTATCTAGATGTGTGGTGAGCACTTTGAACCCCCAAGTGCTTCATAGAAGTTTATAATGCAGAGCCGTGAAAATAATAAATACGTTTTCTTTCCTCAAAAATAATTATTTAGCCCAGAATTTTTTAATTTTCCCAAGGGTAACAGGAGAAATTTGACCCCAAAAGTTGTTGTCCAGTTTCTCCTGAGTACGGTGATACCCCATATGTGGGGGTAAACTACTGTTTGGGCACATGCCGGGGCTTGGAATTGAAGTAGTGACGTTTTGAAATGCAGACTTTGATGGAATGCTCTGCGGGCGTCACGTTGCGTTTGCAGAGCCCCTGATGTGCCTAAACAGTAGAAACCCCCCACAAGTGACCCCATTTTGGAAACTAGACCCTGAAAGGAACTTATCTAGATGTGTGGTGAGCACTTTGAACCCCCAAGTGCTTCATAGAAGTTTATAATGCAGAGCCGTGAAAATAATAAATACGTTTTCTTTCCTCAAAAATAATTATTTAGCCCAGAATTTTTTATTTTCCCAAGGGTTACAGGAGAAATTGGACCCCAAAAGTTGTTGTCCAGTTTCTCCTGAGTACGCTGATACCCCATATGTGGGGGTAAACCACTGTTTGGGCACACGTCGGGGCTCAGAAGGGAAGTAGTGGCTTTTGAAATGCAGACTTTGATGGAATGGTCTGCGGGTGTCACGTTGCGTTTGCAGAGCCCCTGGTGTGCCTAAACAGTTGAGACCCCCCACAAGTGACCCCATTTTAGAAACTAGATTTAGAAAAATTTTAGACCCCCCAAGGAACTTATCTAGATATGTGGTGAGCACTTTGAACCCCCAAGTGCTTCACAGACGTTTACAACGCAGAGCCGTGAAAATAAAAAATCATTTTTCTTTCCTCAAAAATTATGTTTTAGCAAGCATTTTTTTAGATTCACAAGGGTAACAGGAGAAATTGGACCCCAGTAATTGTTGCGCAGTTTGTCCTGAGTATGCTGGTACCCCATATGTGGGGGTAAACCACTGTTTGGGCACACGTCAGGGCTCGGAAGTGAGGGAGCACCATTTGACTTTTTGAATACGAGATTGGCTGGAATCAATGGTGGCGCCATGTTGCGTTTGGAGACCCCTGATGTGCCTAAACAGTGGTAACCCCTCAATTCTACCTCCAACACTAACCCCAACACACCCCTAACCCTAATCCCAACTGTAGCCATAACCCTAAACACAACCCTAACTGCAACACACCCCTAACCACAACCCTAACCCCAACACACCCCTAACCATAACCACAACCCTAATTCCAACCCTAACCCTAAGGCTATGTGCCCACGTTGCGGATTCGTGTGAGATATTTTCGCACCATTTTTGAAAAATCCGCGGGTAAAAGGCACTGCGTTTTACCTGCGGATTTTCCGCGGATTTCCAGTGTATTTTGTGCGGATTTCACCTGCGGATTCCTATTGAGGAACAGGTGTAAAACGCTGCGGAATCCGCACAAAGAATTGACATGCTGCGGAAAATACAACGCAGCGTTCCCGCGCGGTATTTTCCGCACCATGGGCACAGCGGATTTGGTTTCCATATGTTTACATGGTACTGTAAACCTGATGGAACACTGCTGCGAATCCGCAGCCAAATCCGCACCATGTTCACATAGCCTAATTCTAAAGGTATGTGCACACGCTGCGGATCCGCAGCAGTTTCCCATGAGTGTACAGTTCAATGTAAACCTATGGGAAACAAAAATCGCTGTACACATGCTGCGGAAAAACTGCACGGAAACGCAGCGGTTTACATTCCGCAGCATGTCACTTCTTTGTGCGGATTCCGCAGCGGTTTTACAACTGCTCCAATAGAAAATCGCAATTGTAAAACCGCAGTGAAATGCGCAGAAAAAAGCGCGGTAAATCCGCCATAAATCCGCAGCGGTTTAGCACTGCGGATTTATCAAATCCGCAGCGGAAAAATCCGCAGAGGACCAGAATACATGTGCACATTCCTAACCCTAACCCTAGCCCTAACCCTAACCCTACCCCTAACCCTAACCCTAACCCTACCCCTAACCCTAACCCTACCCCTAGCCCTAACCTTAACCCTAACCCTACCCCTAACCCTAACCCTACCCCTAACCCTAACCCTACCCCTAACCCTACCCCTAACCCTAACCCTATTCTAACATTAGTGGGAAAAAAAAAAATTCTTTAGTTTTTTATTGTCCCTACCTATGGGGGTGACAAAGGGGGGGGGGGGTCATTTATTATTTTTTTATTTTGATCACTGAGATATAATCTATCTCAGTGATCAAAATGCACTTTGGAACGAATCTGCCGGCCGGCAGATTCGGCGGGCGCACTGCGCATGCGCCCGCCATTTTGGAAGATGGCGGCGCCCGGGAGAAGACGGACGGGACCACGGCTGGATCGGTAAGTATGATAGGGTGGGGGAGGACCACGGGGGGGGGGATCGGAGCACGGGGGGGGAATCGGAGCGCGGGAGGGGTGGAACGGAGCGCGGGGGGCGTGGAACGGAGCACGGGGGGGCTGGAATGGAGCACGGGGGGGTGGAACGGAGCACGGGGGGGGTGGATCGGAGTGCAGGGGGGGTGATTGGAGCACGGGGGGGTGATTGGAGCACGGGGGGAGCGGACACGAGCACGGGGGGGAGCGGAGCACTGGACGGAGGGGAGCCGGAGCAGTGTACCGGCCAGATCGGGGGGGTGGGGGGGCGATCGGAGGGGTGGGGTGGGGGCACACTAGTATTTCCAGCCATGGCCGATGATATTTCAGCATCGGCCATGGCTGGATTGTAATATTTCACCCGTTATAATGGGTGAAATATTACAAATCGCTCTGATTGGCAGTTTCACTTTCAACAGCCAATCAGAGCGATCGTAGCCACGAGGGGGTGAAGCCACCCCCCCTGGGCTAAACTACCACTCCCCCTGTCCCTGCAGATCGGGTGAAATGGGAGTTAACCCTTTCACCCGATCTGCAGGGACGCGATCTTTCCATGACGCCGCATAGGCGTCATGGGTCGGAATGGCACCGACTTTCATGACGCCTACGTGGCGTCATGGGTCGGGAAGGGGTTAAAGGGAACCTGTCAGCAGGATTTTGCTTAGTAATCTACAGACAGTGTCAGGTCGACACCGTTATACTGATTAAAATGATACCTTGGGTGATGAAATCCAACTTCTGGTTGTTGTTTAATCTATATTTATTTAGTTTTCAGTTAATGATATGCTCGTGCTCTGGGGAGGCCTTCAGAGGTGATTTTATGTGGTACACTGCTTACATATGTATCTGTATGGCTTCTGATAGGTCAGAACCACATGAAAACCCCTCACAGGCTGCCCCGGAGCACAAGAATGTCATTAACTGAAAACTGAAAAAAAAAAATTAAACAACAACCACAAGATGTAGTTCATCACCAGGTATCATTGCAATCAGTATAATAGCACCAACCTGACACTGTCTGTAGGTTACTGTGCACAATCCTGCTGACAGGTTCACTTTAGCCAAAATGATAAACAAATCATCAAGTATTCCCCATGATTAGCTATAATCTGTGGCATGGCAGAAAGTGCTGAATTTTGCTGCAGCGCCACCGCAGGACAAATAAGGCATTAAAAATTAAACTTAAAATTCATGAATTTTCTGTGTAATACACAGTTGTACAAAAAAAAGATAAAAAGATGATTATCAGCTCATCTCTATGAAGATAATTGCAGGGTTCTTGGCACGGAGAAAGTCATTCCTCTTCAGTGTGGTACATCAAAAATTTAAGGAAAAAAGTGATGATCCAGGCGTTTTAAAATGGCTGGAGCATCACTTCTTTCCTTTAAACGCAGTTGCACCTGGTCTTCCAGAGCGGGAGACATTTTTTGTAACTGCTCTATCCTTTGGTTAATAGATACGCATCCAGAATGGAAGATTTTCCTTGGAATTTCCTAATAGGGTATTTAAAAATGAAGTTTTTAAACTAGATAATCCCTTTAACTTTGACATATAATATAACACGATCCATCAGGAAGGGATATCTATTCTATGTCCCCTAGCCTTCTTATAAGAACAAAATCAATACCTCTCTTGAATACTACCTTGTTTAATATGATCAGTCCAATAAGACATTATCCATCAGTGTTTATTTTAAGACCTATCACCACGTCGTCTAAAGGAAAAGACACATAATAGAAGATCACTTGAGGAAGCCTTTCGTTGAGAAGGTCTAGAAAATAATAGATATGTTACTTGCTTCCAGGAATTGTAGTTATTGTTCATCCATCATAGCAGGGGATGTACTTAAATACAGAACCAAGAGCAATGCTGTAAAAACCAAGTCGTTCTTTCCAATGTGACTCCTCATTAGTTGTAAATCTTTCTGAATGTTCGCGATAGTGCGCTTTATCGATTTGACCACAAAAACATTTAAATGCAAGATACAGCGGCTCAAAGAAAGGTTTGATGGAGAATTTCTCAGTACACAACCCTGGTGGTGACATGCTGTTGTTTATAAGTTTTCATGCCTGTAAGCAAAAGAATGCCCAGTTATGATTGTAGGTCACTGATGAGGTTAAATTCCCTCTTTGTGGTGGAGATAGGCAGTTCCTCTTAATTTAAGAAAAACGAAATGTATCAAGCTGTTAGTAGGTTTTAAAACCTCAAGGTATAAATGATAAATTATCAGAAAACGTTCTCTGGGAGAGTGTAATGAGTTTCTGCTATGTAATGTCTCCATTTTTCTTTAACAATGTGAATTTTCAGAGATAAGCATGTCAGTCAATGGAACCTCAAGAGACCCCAGCATCAAGATCAATATCAAATACAATTGGTTACTCCCTATGTACATGTGTTAATACCTCAGACTGAGTACACAGGTCAATACACAGATGACAGATATCAAATTGACATTCCGATGTCGGATAAGCTGGATGAATTGTACATTTTACAGGTTATGTTTCTTTTTTCTCGTGAGGCATCCACAAATTGTTGGAGAAATGGCTTGCCTTCTGTATATCATTTAGGTTTTGTAAACCAGAGATTTAAGTCAAATATTTTACTTTTTTGCACATGGGAGAAAATTGGTTATATAGATGGATTCACCTTTTTCACTTTATCTGGAGCTCATTCAGACGATGGGATGGACAACTCTACAATGGCTGAATTTGGCAGGCCAGTGTGCATACTAAAATGTCACAGAAAGACCTCTACCTATTCTTAATTGACATTTCTCACCAGTGGACTACATGAAAGAGATGGTGGCTTTATCCAAAATTTAGAAATGGTACGTATACCAAGAGGAGAAAGATTGGAGTTTGTTTCCCTTTCCACTTCCTTTCCATGACTTAAATAAATTCTTCAAGCTACTCTACTAACAATGCCACAGACTTAAAATGGCTACCTCAGACAGATTTGGCACAAGCCACTATGTCTGACAGATTCCAGATAAATTATGGCCTTCACCCTTTTAACTCCTGTACAAGGATTGGGTCTTAGAATGGGGTTCACTGGATTGTTTCCATGGAAAGGCTGCTGGCCGGAGGAGCGAGCCAGAGGCAAGAGATGTCATCATGTGCTGTCAGTACCAAGGCATGTCGGGGTCAAGATAAGAAGGCAAGCGAATAGTCAAAGTACTAGCCTAGGTCACACAAGGATAAACGATCAGAATGACCAGGTCAAACTGAACTACATAAGTGACAGGTAGAGACTGTCTGCTGAGGTTTACATAGAAGAGAGCCCCATACGAGGTTCCCAGCAGAAAGTTAATTACATACCAGCTCACTGCAGTAAAACACAGGTGGACAGGACAGGGACAGTTAGTCTCAGCAATCTAACTCCTACATGCTACCGGCATCCAGCAGAAGCAGTATCAGTGGTATAAGTGCAGTGCCAGTTAGTAATGGCCTCTTTGACCTTTCCCGGCACCTGCGCACTGCAGTACCTTGCTCTATCAGTGCTCCTGTGCTGGAGCCGCAGCGTGAATTCAAAAAGAGGACGTCATCTGATGAAGATAGGAGGCCCCGGACCCAAACTGGGATGCCCATCGGACCTGAAATGAACCGGGACCGCCCCTGGGTGAGTATAATCTAACCTCTTTTTCTCATCTTTCAGGATACATAGGGGCTTATCTACAGCAATACAGAATGCTGTAGATAAGCCCCTGATGCCGGTGGGCTTAGATCATCTTCGATTTTGGAGGTGACAGATTCCCTTTAAGGCGGGGCAGGGCATGTCACCAAGAAACAAATTTATGAAAAGCAGTGGCGTTCGCTGCCTATACCACAAACTTTACTTCAGCAGAACCAGACTAAAGTTCTAAAATTTGGTTATGAACTTTTCTGGTAATGACATTTCGCAGCGTGAATTAAAAAAAGAGGACATCATCTGATGAAGATAGGAGGCCCGGGACCCAAACTAGGATGCCCATCGGACCCGAAACGAACCGGGACCGCCCCTGGGTGAGTATATTCTAACCTCTTTTTCTCATCTTTCAGGATACATAGGGGGCTTATCTACAGCATTACAGAATGTAACATAACATAGTAACATAGTAACATAGTTAGTAAGGCCGAAAAAAGACATTTGTCCATCCAGTTCAGCCTATATTCCATCATAATAAATTCCCAGATCTACGTCCTTCTACAGAACCTAATTGTATGATACAATATTGTTCTGCTCCAGGAAGACATCCAGGCCTCTCTTGAACCCCTCGACTGAGTTCGCCATCACCACCTCCTCAGGCAAGCAATTCCAGATTCTCACTGCCCTAACAGTAAAGAATCCTCTTCTATGTTGGTGGAAAAACCTTCTCTCCTCCAGACGCAAAGAATGCCCCCTTGTGCCCGTCACCTTCCTTGGTATAAACAGATCCTCAGCGAGATATTTGTATTGTCCCCTTATATACTTATACATGGTTATTAGATCGCCCCTCAGTCGTCTTTTTTCTAGACTAAATAATCCTAATTTCGCTAATCTATCTGGGTATTGTAGTTCGCCCATCCCCTTTATTAATTTTGTTGCCCTCCTTTGTACTCTCTCTAGTTCCATTATATCCTTCCTGAGCACCGGTGCCCAAAACTGGACACAGTACTCCATGTGCGGTCTAACTAGGGATTTGTACAGAGGCAGTATAATGCTCTCATCATGTGTATCCAGACCTCTTTTAATGCACCCCATGATCCTGTTTGCCTTGGCAGCTGCTGCCTGGCACTGGCTGCTCCAGGTAAGTTTATCATTAACTAGGATCCCCAAGTCCTTCTCCCTGTCAGATTTACCCAGTGGTTTCCCATTCAGTGTGTAATGGTGATATTGATTCCTTCTTCCCATGTGTATAACCTTACATTTATCATTGTTAAACCTCATCTGCCACCTTTCAGCCCAAGTTTCCAACTTATCCAGATCCATCTGTAGCAGAATACTATCTTCTCTTGTATTAACTGCTTTACATAGTTTTGTATCATCTGCAAATATCGATATTTTACTGTGTAAACCTTCTACCAGATCATTAATGAATATGTTGAAGAGAACAGGTCCCAATACTGACCCCTGCGGTACCCCACTGGTCACAGCGACCCAGTTAGAGACTATACCATTTATAACCACCCTCTGCTTTCTATCACTAAGCCAGTTACTAACCCATTTACACACAATTTCCCCCAGACCAAGCATTCTCATTTTGTGTACCAACCTCTTGTGCGGCACGGTATCAAACGCTTTGGAAAAATCGAGATATCGAATGCTGTAGATAAGCCCCTGATGCCGGGGGGCTTAGTTCATCTTCGATTTTGGAGGTGACAGATTCCCTTTAAGGCGGGGCAGGGCATGTCACCAAGAAACAAATTTATGAAAAGTGGTGGCGTTCGCTGCCTATACCACAAACTTTACTCCAGCAGAACCAGACTAAAGTTCTAAAATTTGGTTATGAACTTTTCTGGTAATGACATTTTGTATGCTATGTTAGTTTCTCTATTTCCATCCTCCAGGCCCTCTTTTTAAAATCCCACAATTCTTGTTTTAACCTATTGAAAATGTCCTATTCATAGATTCAAGACTTCTCTTGTGCTGCACCTGTACGCTACAATGTTCTTCATTCAGTCACACTAACATCAAGTGAATCAAGTGAAATCACATCTTTCCTTCAGTGACTAAGTAAGTTTAATGGGTCTTAACTTAGGCACGAGTATAACTCTACTAGTGCATCACACTCATTTTTATTACATATTTTATACCAAGAGAAACATGGTGACAATGTAGTTTTGAAACATAAACTATAACAAAGTTAAATATTTTCTGCTTCGTTGCCTTCTTCTACGTAGCTCAATTCTCCAGGTCCATTGCTTTTCTTATAATTGGGTCTGCATTCCCTTGAGAGACTGAAATAAGTTCTACAAAGAAAAACTATCTGTCACTTTTTCCAATAAATCATGGTGCGGAGAAAATTAAAAAAAAAAGTTGAGGAATCTACATTAAGCTTAGTTAATTGGACAGCAGATCTAGCAATTTCATTGCATCAATGACATAAATTACTAATGATAATTTTCAGTGGTGTCTTCATTTTTGGGTATCGAATAAAATTTACTGGAATACGAGAATATTCTTTAATCACAGCTAAATCTTATTATTTTCTCTTTCTACCTACACATGGACAGGCAGGGTTGTCATGTCACTGTTAACTGTATCTTATAGGACATTTGTAATCATATGAGTAATGGAGAAGACTATATTCTGTTAATAAATAAAATCTAAAATTAGCATAAAAAAGTATTATAATACGGAACACTTAATTTTTTTGAAGGTAGAGAAAAATATTTTTTACGTTAGTTAGCAAAAAATTAGCAAAATTAAAAATTCAACTCATTAGCGAGTTTTTGACCGGCAAACATCCTGTTTGAAGAACCTCTTTTCCCATACAATAAAATGGGGGTTACATGTTTTTAAGTTTTTATTAATAAGGACATTTCTGAAATAGAGATTTGCTGTCAACCTTTAATCACACATGCATATTGACATCCCTGGCCTAGTCAAGCAAGGCCTGGGATGTCTCTGTAAATGCACAATGTAAGGACTTCCGGTCTCACCTTGAAGTCCCAGCCTAGTTTGAAGATGCTGGGTTTTTAGTACCTGGTAGTGGCAGGAAATGGTGGTAAGGACCATAAGTGAAGAGCTAGCAGCGGAGGTTTACAGAGAGGTTAGCGATGAGGTGAGTGTTTGTATTTGTCTTTAACTTTTTGCCAACCTTCTATGGTTTAACAAAGTGGCAGCCCGGAAGCCACAATTTTGCTGAATCTGCTTGGCCAAAATTTCAAAAGAAAAACGCGTTCTGGAGAAATTAGATTTTTTTCCCATTCCAGCAGAATACAATTCCAATCAAACACATTTGCCTAATTTTACTACGGCAAGGGTAGGGAACCTTTTCCTGCCAAGGGCCATTTGGATATTTATAAAATCCTTTGGGCGCCATACAAAGCGCGCCCTAATTTCGCCCACAGAGTACGTCCTAACACTGGCACTAGTGTCAGGACAGAATCTTTCATTGCACGCGCCTCATCATTCAGTAGTGATTATTGCGTGCGCGTGCTTACAGAGCAAGAAGAAAGTAAAGGGCCAGCGGCTGTCAAAATACTGCTGGACCAAGCACTAAGGTCCCTGGGAATCTGCCCGAGATAACAAGCCATCAAGGGCTCTAAACGGCCTATTGACCTGAGGATCCCCACCCCTGCACTAAGGAGACTAAGTCACAGGAGGCACAATTTCTAATCTCAAAAAAAATATAGCAATGTTTTGCATTAAAAGAAATCTTATATTTTTTACCATTACCTTCATTTGGATGCTGGGATATATTAACTGAGCACAAGATTTCTCATAAACCAGGCGTTAGGCTGAATTTTTTTATCAGATTAAAGTGTAAGTGAAAAATGTACACTACACTATTGTCAATTGCTAAAGTTTGGCTGGCGCTCCATAGAGTTTCATGTAAAAATTCCACATTACTGCAACTCAACACTGACTCAATGATTCCCTAAGGTTTGAGATTTATATATAGCCTGGGGCGTACATAGGCCTTTAGCATAGTACATGGAAAATACCTCTTTAGACATATTGTAACTGTTTTTTATGTTTACTATGAGCTAAAAACCTAATAGGCAGTTAGTTGCTAACTAGTGTTGTCAATGGGGCGTGGCTGCTAAAGCCATGCTGATTGACAGCTGGTTTCCCCAGTTATGCAGCTGTGAGTCATCTGTCAATCAGCATGACATTGCCAGCCATGCCTGTCAACAAAGCTAAGTGGATGAGAAGATAGTGCTCTGTCATTCTGACATCAAAGACAACTGCAGAATCTCCGGATAATCAGTGACTGCAACTACTTGCCTGTTATTTCTTAGGCCCACAGTAAAAAAAAAATATTGTCCTGCACAGCCAGGTGATTCCCCTCTGCTCTCTCTCTATATGACTAAGCAATGACTGTTTGTTTTTAATCAATTTCATGTGGCTTTTCATATCAACCTTTCACAGACAACCACCTATGTACTCATGCTTCCAAATAGCTATTTATCATGATATTGCTACTATAAGTTTTGTACTCTTACTTTTTGTAATTTTTGGGTAATTTTATATGTATTTATATGTAAAAGATTTGAACTCAGTGGTTAGTTTATTTGATAGATTGATACTAGCATTTCACTGCACTTGCACTTTTGCTATCACATTATATGTATATAATAACCTTCTTGATATACTCTCTTCCGGTTATATATTTACAATTTATGCATGGGTATAGGACTAGTTGACTTGTACAGTATCTGTGATTCTAATATAGTTGTGTGGGTATCGCACAACCCTTTTTTCTGTCTTGTATTGCGTCTGGTTGACCTCAGGATGTATTTTAAATAGTGTTGAGCGATACCGTCCGATATTTGAAAGTATCGGTATCGGATGGTATCGGCCGATATCCGAAAAATATCGGATATCACCGATACCGATATCCGATACCAATACAAGTCAATGGGACACAAATATCGGAAGGTATCCGTAATGGTTCCCAGGGTCTGAAGGAGAGGAAACTCTCCTTCAGGCCCTGGGATCCATATTAATGTGTAAAATAAAGAATAAAAATAAAAAATATTGATATACTTACCCTCGGACGGGCCCTGGTTGTCACCGCTGCAATCGCCACGCTTTTCTTCCTAAGAATGAGCGCTTTAATGACCTTCGATGATGTCGCGGCTTGTGATTGGTCGCTGAGCGGTCATATGACCGCTCACGCGACCAATCACAAGCCGCGACGTCATCGAAGGTCCTTAACGCGCTCATTCTTAGGAATGAGTGCGTTAATAACCTTCGATTCATATCGAATTCCGATACCACAAATATCGGCCGATACCCGATACTTGCGGTATCGGAATGCTCAACACTAATTTTAAAGAAAGCAATTTGTTTTAAACAATAAAATATTAATTTTTTCATGTAGTTGGTGAGTTTAGTCTTCTCTAGTCTCTTCTGTATTTTAATATTCCATCAATGTGGAATATTTACTTCTTTCCCTGTTGTTTGGCCTCCTACTTCATATTACATCTTGACGTCTAGACATCTCCTTACATTCTCTCTGTGCTATGCTATCAATCCATAATGCCTGCCATAAATAGAAAGATCCACATACTGCCTGCTAGGGAAGACAGTATGATATCCTTCTCTCCAAATTTTTCTGAATTACCTGAAAGCAGATACTGTAAGTACAGAGCAAGGGAGGCATTGTCTTCTCCCACAATTTGGGAATCATACACTATTGTATTATCACTGTATTGTTGTTTTTATACTGTCATGCAATCAGGTTTGCCCTTTTTAGAAGTTTTTCCTGTCTCTCTTACTGTTGTCCAGCTCTCATATACTGCATGTAACTCCTCCCTTCTTCCCCAATTAGTGTTTGTCAGCAATCATTTAAGTTCATTGCAGCTACTAGTTTTATTATTGTGTAATACATGAATTCAGACTGAGAATAAACTTATTCTGGAATTTTCATAGGTGCCTCTGCAGTCGAGTTAACCTATCTGAAGAAGTTCTTTGTGTGAGTACCGGCTCTATGCAGACATCCATAGAAACACTGTCTAAGCAACCACACTCACAGACTAGCTAGAGAGTCAGAATAGGCAGAAGTATGTCTAACTATCCTCAAGCTAGTGAAAACAGTATCTTGACAATGTAATATTAAAGTGGTTGTCCACTGGGTATCATTCCTTATGTTTGGCCTTATTAAAATAAAAACGTCAAAGCTTATCTCCGGTGCCAGCGCCAATCCAGCGGAGTCGGCAATCATGTTTCCGAGGCTCACATGAGGTTCTTGCGTCACAAGAGCCTTGTGCCCAGTCAGTGCTGACATCACTGTCCCTACTTTCTGAAAAATCGAATGTCAAGAGGAAGTCAGAGAGCAGCCGCAGCCCTGTCTTCCTTCGAACGTATCACATACATCCGGAGAAAATGAGAGAGCAGCAGCTGTGACTTCCTCTTGATGTCTAATTCATCCAAAGACAGGTAGAGTGAATCCAGTGCTGATTGGGTGCTGGGATCGCGCAACACTTACACGCAGGTGAGTAACATAGTAACATAGTTAGTAAGGCCGAAAAAAGACATTTGTTCATCCAGTTCAGCCTATATTTCATCATAATAAATCCCCAGATCTACTTCCTTCTACAGAACCTAATAATTGTATGATACAATATTGTTCTGCTCCAGGAAGACATCCAGACCTCTCTTGAACCCCTCGACTGAGTTCGCCATCACCACCTCCTCAGGCAAGCAATTCCAGATTCTCACTGCCCTAACAGTAAAGAATCCTCTTCTATGTTGGTGGAAAAACCTTCTCTCCTCCAGACGCAAAGAATGCCCCCTTGTGCCCGTCACCTTCCTTGGTATAAACAGATCCTCAGCGAGATATTTGTATTGCCCCCTTATATACTTATACATGGTTATTAGATCGCCCCTCAGTCGTCTTTTTTCTAGACTAAATAATCCTAATTTCGCTAATCTATCTGGGTATTGTAGTTCTCCCATCCCCTTTATTAATTTTGTTGCCCTCCTTTGTAGGGTTGAGCGACCTTCACTTTTATAGGATCGGGTCGGGTTTCACGAAACCCGACTTTTGGAAAAGTCGGGTCGAGTGAAATCGGCCGATCCTATAAAAAAGTCGGGGTCGGGGTCGGCCGAAACTCGAAACCCAATGCAGTGCATTGGGTTTCCATGGTTCCCAGGGTCTGAAGGAGCGGAAACTCTCCTTCAGGCCCTGGGATCCATATTTAAGTGTAAAATATAGAATTAAAATAAAAAATATCCTTATACTTACCCTATGACGCGCCCTGGTACTAACCGGGAACCTTCCTTCCTTAGAATCAGCCTTCCAGGACCTTCGGTGACGTCGCGGGTGACGTCGCGGCTTGTGATTGGCCGCGCGGCCGCCCATGTGACCGCTCGCGCGGCCAATCACAAGCCGCGACGTCACCCGCGACGTCACCGAAGGTCCTGGAAGGGCTGATTCTTAGGAAGGAAGGCTGCCGGAAAGAAGCAGGGCGCGTCCGAGGGTGAGTATATTCCTTCCTTTTGAAAAAGTCGGGTTTCGTGAAACCCGACCCGATCCTTTAAAAGTAAAGGTCGCTCAACCCTAGTTGGGATGTATAAAAATGTTGTAAGATATAAATTGTATATACACTGGCGCTAAATCACCTGAAAAGGATAAGGTGGAAGCTCCAGAAGCCGCAGGTGGTTAAAACAGGTTCTGTGCAAGACACTGTTAAAAAAATGTTGCCGACTACCGCGCTAAACTCAGGCTGAAAAAAAAAAAAATCAATATACTTACTTCTGTTATGGCTGTTTTTGTACTATATGGGGACCCTTATGGGTAAAGGGTTACACCTAATTACAGCAATTCACTGAAAGGAAAAATATACAGGAGGTCGGTATATTGATTGGGGCCGTACAAATAAATTACCAAAGATATTGTTTAAGTAAACTCACTGCTCTTATAAGACCGTATAAGGTGTTCCTATGTGGGGTTAAGTGTTTCTCTTTCCACGGTGTGATAAACCAATGCTGGAAGGTAAAATAAAATATACAAAAAAAAAATCGATATACTGATTTGACCGTATAAATGAATTATCAGCGATATTGGTGGCCTCGCGTGCCCCGGCCGGAAGCAATGCTGAGGACGCGGTGCCGAGATGGGGGCGGAGCTAGTGTGACGTCACAAAAAGCAGGGACGGGAGCGCAAGAGAGACAAGCAGGCGAGGCGCTGGTGCTTCTCCTGCTACTCACTGGAACGTTACCGTCCAGGAACCTCAGCTTCAGGCACTGACCACTAGAGTTGAGCGACCTTGACCTTTTTAGAGTCGAGCCGGGTTTTGCGAAACCCGACTATGTCCAAAGTCGGGTCGAGTGAAATCGGCCGATTATGACGTAAAGTCGGGATCGACCGAAACACGAAACCCAATGCAAGTCAATGGGGCAGCATAGTCGGCAGTGAGTGGGGGCCAGGAAAACACCTAGAGTGCCCATTTTAATGTCAAAACCATCCATTCTTCTTAATGAAGCTTGTCAAGCGTAATTTACCTTATAATAATTGGAAGGCATTTGAAATTGGGGGTCATTTGGCTAAAGTTGTGGGGGGTAGGGCTGGTTCAAGTAATTAGTGGGCCCAGGAAATCTGGACCACGTCACGGCAGTGGAGCAGGGAGAGGTAAGTATTTCAACTTTGCAAGTGCTGTGAACCTGAGCAAGCAGGGGGGGCCCACTCGTTGGCATTGGCACTGGCACAGGGCCCCTCAAAGTACAGCGGTGTGTTTGCACGGCGGGGGCGCCTCCCACCGGCAGCAACACTTTTGCGTACTATGAGAGGCCCTGTGCCAGTGACGTCGCCAACTAGTATTCCTCCCCCCACCTGATGAAGGAACCTGCACTTTCATCTGCACCTTCCTCTTTGTCCCCGTGTAAGGTGGTATGGTATGCGGGAAGAGCAACCTGACTTTCAGCAGGGTCACAATGTTGTTGTGTAGCGTGCACGGGGAATGTTGCGTTATGGGTCAATGTACCAGCAGACTCATCTATCACTGGCTGGGCAATGGGCACGATGAAGTGGAAACACAGATATAGGCCCAAAGAAGAAAGTGGGCTAAATGCAGTTCAAAATTGGTAACACAGGAATAACCAGGGGGCATTGCAGTGGAGGACAACTGGAATGAGAGGCTGACACAGAGAGTAGGGCCAAATCAGTAAGTAGTCGAAATGCAGTTCAAAATTGGCAACCGTAGTAAACAGGCGGCACAGCTTTGTTCAGTGGAGGAGAACAGCAAGGAGTGGCAGACACCGATAGTAGGCCCCAACCCAACTAGTAGGCCAAATGCAGTTTAACATTAACAACTACTTAACGAGAGGCTGAAAATGGAATTTCAGGACAGGAAACCAGGAGAACAGCAAGGAGCGGCAGACACCGATAGTAGGCCCCAAACCAACTAGTACGCCAAATGCAGTTGTTCCATTTAACCACAATTTAATGAGAGCCTGAAGATAGAAGCTCAGGAAAGGCAACCTGGTGAAAACCTTGGAGTGTAACACAACCTGTCTCTACACCCCATACCAAATTTGTAGGCCTAATGCAGCGTAGTTTCCACCAACTACTAAACGAGAGCCGGAAGATCGAAGCTCATGAAAGGCAACCCGGGGAACACCTTGGAGTGTAACACAACCTCTCTCTACACCACGAAAGGGCTGATTCTTAGGAAGGAAGGCTGTTGTAAATAAGCATTGCGCGTCCGAGGGTGATTATATTCTTATTCGGTATCTACTCACCCTCGGACGCGCCATGCTTCTTGATTTGTAATTAATGTTTATTTGCAATGTGCTTTTGACTTACTCAATTATTTTTTTAATTATTGATTTTATTAAATTAATAGTTTAACATCTTATTGGAAATAATTTAAAGGAGACGCGACAGGACAACACTCGGTGGATGCCATATCTGTGTTAACAACTCCAAAAAACTTTCAGTTAACTTCTTGCAGGAGAAAGAAATTGTAGCTGTTGGACCTTTGTAGTACAGTTCCAGATATTTGTTGTGTGTTTGTTTTGATTGTTAAAATGTCTGCATTTGAGATCTCAACACGATCTTATTTTTTATAATCAAATTAATTTTTTAAATATTTTATTAGGTTGGTTCAAGGGGTACACGGGCCGCAGTAGACAGGTCAGTGGAGGCCTAGTGGAAGGAGGGACCGCAGATGCGCCACTGTTTCACCCATACACAATTAGTAGGCCTAATGCAGTGTAGTTTCCAACAGCTACTAAACGAGAGCCGGAAGATCGAAGCTCAGGAAAGGCAACCTGGGGAACACCTTGGAGTGTAACACACCATCTCTCTCCACCCCATACCCATTTTGTAGGCCTAATTCAGCGTACTTTTCTACAACTACTAAACGAGAGCATGAAGATCGAAGCTCAGGAAAGGCAACCTGGTGAAAACCTTGGAGTGTAACACAACCTGTCTCTACACCCCATACCAAATTTGTAGGCCTAATGCAGCGTAGTTTCCACCAACTACTAAACGAGAGCCGGAAGATCGAAGCTCATGAAAGGCAACCCGGGGAACACCTTGGAGTGTAACACAACCTCTCTCTACACCACGAAAGGGCTGATTCTTAGGAAGGAAGGCTGTTGTAAATAAGCATTGCGCGTCCGAGGGTGATTATATTCTTATTCGGTATCTACTCACCCTCGGACGCGCCATGCTTCTTGATTTGTAATTAATGTTTATTTGCAATGTGCTTTTGACTTACTCAATTATTTTTTTAATTATTGATTTTATTAAATTAATAGTTTAACATCTTATTGGAAATAATTTAAAGGAGACGCGACAGGACAACACTCGGTGGATGCCATATCTGTGTTAACAACTCCAAAAAACTTTCAGTTAACTTCTTGCAGGAGAAAGAAATTGTAGCTGTTGGACCTTTGTAGTACAGTTCCAGATATTTGTTGTGTGTTTGTTTTGATTGTTAAAATGTCTGCATTTGAGATCTCAACACGATCTTATTTTTTATAATCAAATTAATTTTTTTTATATTTAATGATGTTGGTTCAAGGGGTACACGGGCAGCAATAGACAGGTCAGTGGAGGCCTAGTGGAAGGAGTGACGGCAGACAGGCATCAAAGGCCTAACATTGGGCTGGCTGTAGGCAAGTTAAAATTGGTTCCAGGGGAACACGGCCATCAGTGGCCTGGTCAGTGTAGTTGTAGTTGAAAGAACGGGACGCAGACAGGCTTCGAAGGCCTAACATAATAACATAGGGCTGGCTGTAGGCAAGTTAAAATTGGTTCCAGGGGAACACGGCCATCAGTGGCCTGGTCAGTGTAGTTGTAGTTGAAAGAACGGGACGCAGACAGGCTTCGAAGGCCTAACATAACAAACTTGGGCTGGCTGTAGGCACTTTTAAATTTGTTCCAGGGGTACATGGGCAGCAGTGTATGGTCAGTGGAAGTCTAGTGGAAGGAGTGACCGCAGACAGGCTTCCAAGGCCTAACATAACAAACTTGGGCTGGCTGTAGGCACTTTTAAATTGGTTCCAGGGGTACACGGGCAGCAGTGGTCTGGTCAGTGGAAGTCTAGTGGAAGGAGTGACCGCAGACAGGCTTCCAAGGCCTAACATAACAAACTTGGGTTGGCTGTAGGCACTTTTAAATTGGTTCCAGGGGTACACGGGCAGCAGTGGTCTGGTCTGTGGAAGTCTAGTGGAAGGAGTGACCGCAGACAGGCTTCGAAGGCCTAACATAACAAACTTGGGCTGGCTGTAGGCACTTTTAAATTGGTTCCAGGGGTACATGGGCAGCAGTGGTCTGGTCAGTGGAAGTCTAGTGGAAGGAGTGACCGCAGACAGGCTTCCAAGGCCTAACATAACAAACTTGGGCTGGCTGTAGGCACTTTTAAATTGGTTCCAGGGGTACACGGGCAGCAGTGGTCTGGTCAGTGGAAGTCTAGTGGAAGGAGTGACCGCAGACAGGCTTCCAAGGCCTAACATAACAAACTTGGGCTGGCTGTAGGCACTTTTAAATTGGTTCCAGGGGTACACGGGCAGCAGTGGTCTGGTCTGTGGAAGTCTAGTGGAAGGAGTGACCGCAGACAGGCTTCGAAGGCCTAACATAACAAACTTGGGCTGGCTGTAGGCACTTTTAAATTGGTTCCAGGGGTACACGGGCAGCAGTGGTCTGGTCAGTGGAAGGAGTGACTGCAGACAGGCTTCCAAGGCCTAACATAACAAACTTGGGCTGGCTGTAGGCACTTTTAAATTGGTTCCAGGGGTACACGGGCAGCAGTGGTCTGGTCTGTGGAAGTCTAGTGGAAGGAGTGACCGCAGACAGGCTTCGAAGGCCTAACATAACAAACTTGGGCTGGCTGTAGGCACTTTTAAATTGGTTCCAGGGGTACACGGGCAGCAGTGGTCTGGTCAGTGGAAGTCTAGTGGAAGGAGTGACGGCAGACAGGTTTCGAAGGCCTAACATAACAAAATTGGGCTGACTGTAGGCACTTTTAAATTGGTTCCAGGGTAACACGGCCAGCAGTGGCCTGGTCAGTGTAGTAGTTGTAGAAAGAAGGGACCGCAGACAGGCTTCGAAGGCCTAACATAACAAAAATGTCAAAACAATGGTATTGTCAGTGCCAGGCATTGAAGGATGTCAGCGCCTAGACTACACATTGGTGAAGCTGTGAGAGATAATTTTGCTAGTGGTAGAGCACTGTTTGAGCTGGGGGGGGGAACTGTCTTGTGGCCGGCGGTACAGGCACAGGGCCCCTCATATTACAACGGTGTGTCTGACGTTGGGTGCGCACCACCACCGCCAGAGACACTTTATTGTACTATGAGGGACCCAGTGGCAGTGCCGTCGACCAAAAGCGGCCACACCCACCTCTTCAGACAAACAGCACTCTCAAGGGTCCAAGCGCAAAGTGGCGATAGCACGGCCCCGTGTGGGGAGTTTGGCCATTTCGTGAGGTGGAAACATGTCGTATGCTGGACAATCAGGTGAAGAAAATTACGAGATTGGAAAAGTCATTCAGAATAGTCCACAGGCAAGACCTTTTCATAGGAAAGCTAGGTGTCAGCCGGGCAGGGTGGGGCAAAAGATTTTGAAATCCAGTTGTGGTTCATTTTAATGAAGGTTAGATCATCTACATTTTGGGTAGCCAGACGAGTCCTTTTTTCTGTTAGTATTGAACCTGCAGCACTGAATACTCTTTCTGATAGGACACTAGCTGCCGGGCAAGCAAGCTCCTGCAATGCATATTCTGCCAATTCTGGCCAGGTGTCTAATTTGGATGCCCAGTAATCAAATGGGAATGACGGTTGAGGGAGAACGTCGATAAGGGATGAAAAATAGTTTGTAACCATACTGGACAAATGTTGTCTCCTGTCACTTTGAATTGATGCTGCAGTACCTGTCCTGTCTGCGGTCATAGAAAAATCACTCCACAACCTGGTCAGAAAACCCCTCTGGCCAACGCCACTTCTGATTTCTGCCCCTCTAACACCTCTGGTCTGCTGGCCCCTGGAGCTCGTGTGAGAACGATCACGGGCGCTGTGTGCAGGGAATGCCAGAAGCAAACGGTCAACAAGAGTTGATTGTTTTGTTGCTAATATTAGTTCCAAGTTCTCATGTGGCATAATATTTTGCAATTTGCCTTTATAGCGAGGATCAAGGAGGCAGGCCAACCAGTAATCGTCATCGTTCATCATTTTTGTAATGCGTGTGTCCCTTTTGAGGATACGCAAGGCATAATCCGCCATGTGGGCCAAAGTTCCCGTTGTCAAATCTGCGGTTGTGCTTGGTTGAGGGGCAGTTTCAGGCAAATCTACGTCACTTGTGTCCCTCAAAAAACCAGAACCCGGCCTTGCCACGCCACCAATTTCCCGTGCCCCCGGGAAAGCTTCCTCATTAAAAATATACTCATCCCCATCATCCTCCTCATCCTCCACCTCCTCTTCGCCCGATACCTCGTCATGTACACTGCCCTGACCAGACAATCGCTGACTGTCATCAAGGCTTTCCTCTTCCTCTGGTGCAGACGCCTGATCCTTTATGTGCGTCAAACTTTGCATCAGCAGACGCATTAGGGGGATGCTCATGCTTATTATGGCGTTGTCTGCACTAACCAGCCGTGTGCATTCCTCAAAACACTGAAGGACTTGACACATGTCTTGAATCTTCGACCACTGCACACCTGACAACTCCATGTCTGCCATCCTACTGCCTGCCCGTGTATGTGTATCCTCCCACAAAAACATAACAGCCCGCCTCTGTTCGCACAGTCTCTGAAGCATGTGCAGTGTTGAGTTCCACCTTGTTGCAACGTCTATGATTAGGCGATGCTGGGGAAGGTTCAAAGAACGCTGATAGGTCTGCATACGGCTGGAGTGTACAGGCGAACGGCGGATATGTGCGCAAAGTCCACGCACTTTGAGGAGCAGGTCGGATAACCCCGGATAACTTTTCAGGAAGCACTGCACCACCAGGTTTAAGGTGTGAGCCAGGCAAGGAATGTGTTTCAGTTGGGAAAGGGAGATGGCAGCCATGAAATTCCTTCCGTTATCACTCACTACCTTGCCTGCCTCAAGATCTACAGTGCCCAGCCACGACTGCGTTTCTTGCTGCAAGAACTCGGACAGAACTTCCGCGGTGTGTCTATTGTCGCCCAAACACTTCATAGCCAATACAGCCTGCTGACGTTTGCCAGTAGCTGCCCCATAATGGGAGACCTGGTGTGCAACAGTGGCAGGTGCGGATGGAGTGTTTGTGCGACTGCGGTCTGTGGACGAGCTCTTGCTTCTGCAGGAGGACGAGGAGGAGGAGGAGGAGGAGGAGGGGGTGCGAACGGCTACAGACAACTGTTTACTAGACCGTGGGCTAGGCAGAACTGTCCCAAACTTGCTGTCCCCTGTGGACCCTGAATCCACCACATTTACCCAGTGTGCCGTGATGGACACGTAACGTCCCTGGCCATGCCTACTGGTCCATGCATCTGTTGTCAGGTGCACCTTTGTGCTCACAGATTGCCTGAGTGCATGGACGATGCGCTCTTTAACATGCTGGTGGAGGGCTGGGATGGCTTTTCTGGAAAAAAAGTGTCGACTGGGTAGCTCGTAGCGTGGTACAGCGTAGTCCATCAGGTCTTTGAAAGCTTCGCTTTCAACTAACCGGTAGGGCATCATCTCTAACGAGATTAGTCTAGCTATGTGGGCGTTCAAACCCTGTGTACGCGGATGCGAGGCTAAGTATTTCCTTTTTCTAACCATAGTCTCATGTAGGGTGAGCTGGACTGGAGAGCTGGAGATCGTGGAACTAGCGGGGGTGCCGGTGGACATGGCAGACTGAGAGACGGTGGGAGATGGTATTGTTGCCGCCGGTGCCCTAGATGCAGTGTTTCCTACTACGAAACTGGTGATTCCCTGACCCTGACTGCTTTGGCCTGGCAAAGATACCTGCACAGATACAGCAGGTGGTGCGCTAAATGGTGGTCCTACACTGCCGGAAGGGATGTTGCGTTGATGACTAGCTTCATTGGCCGAGGGTGCAACAACCTTAAGGGACGTTTGGTAGTTAGTCCAAGCTTTCAAATGCATGGTGGTTAAATGTCTATGCATGCAACTAGTATTGAGACTTTTCAGATTCTGACCTCTGCTTAAGGAAGTAGAACATTTTTGACAGATGACTTTGCGCTGATCAATTGGATGTTGTTTAAAAAAAATGCCAGACTGCACTCTTTCTAGCATCGGATACCTTTTCAGGCATTGCAGACTGAGCTTTAACCGGATGGCCACGCTGTCCTCCACCAGGTTTTGGCTTTGCCACGCGTTTTGGGCAAGATACGGGCCCGGCAGATGGAACCTGTGGCGATGTTGATGCCTGCTGCGGCCCCTCCTCCTCCTCTGCTTCAGAACTGCTGCCGCCTGCACCCTGTTCCCCCAATGGCTGCCAATCGGGGTCAAGAACTGGGTCATCTAATAACTCTTCTTGTACCTCCTGCGCAACTTCGTCTGTGTCACCGTGTCGTTTGGTGGTATAGCGTTCGTGATGGGGCAACATAGTCTCATCAGGGTCTGATTCTTGATCAGCACCCTGCGAGGGCAATGTTGTGGTCTGAGTCAAAGGACCAGCATAGTAGTCTGGCTGTGGCTGTGCGTCAGTGCACTCCATGTCAGATTCAACTTGTAATGGGCATGGACTGTTAACTGCTTCACTTTCTAAGCCAGGGACGGTATGTGTAAAGAGCTCCATGGAGTAACCCGTTGTGTCGCCTGCTGCATTCTTCTCTGTTGTTGTTTTTGCTGAAGAGGACAAGGAAGTGACTTGTCCCTGACCGTGAACATCCACTAACGACGCGCTGCTTTTACTTTTACCAGTTTCACGAGAGGAGGCAAAAGAGCTAGAGGCTGAGTCAGCAAGATAAGCCAAAACTTGCTCTTGCTGCTCCGGCTTTAAAAGCGGTTTTCCTAATCCCAGAAAAGGGAGCGTTCGAGGCCTTGTGTAGCCGGACGACGAACCTGGCTCCACAGCTCCAGACTTAGGTGCAATATTTTTTTCCCCCACGACCACCTGATGCTCCACCACTACCACTACCCTCATTACCAGCTGACAATGAACGCCCCCGGCCACGACCTCTTCCACTAGACTTCCTCATTGTTTTAAAAACGTAACCAAACTAACGTTATTTGTTGCAGTCACACAACTTACACGGTGAGCTATAACTTCAGTATGATTTAGCTACCCCTTTACAGGTTGGTGAGACCACAGCGAAAATCAGGCCCAATGTTACACACTCTGTTTTTGGTGGCTGCAAATTAGAGAGATGCCCCACACGCAGGACTGTCACTGAAGCACAAATGTTAATATTAATGTCACACTATTATTTTTTTTTTATTTTTTTTTTTTTCAGGAACACTTTAGAAACCCCCCCAAAAAAAAAAAAATAGATTTTTGCAGGGAGAATTTAGAAAACAAATGTAACAAACTATATGCTTTCTATGGGCCACTGAGTGAGAGATGACGCACACAGGAGTCAGGAGTGGCACACAAGCCCAGAGGCCAATATTTTTCTACCAATGATTGATGGAGTTATTTTCTCTGGTAGATTTTGGAACCCAAATCAAGGAAAAAAAATATAGGCTTTCTATGGACCACAATTGGAGAGAGAGAGAGAGAGAGAGAGAGAGAGAGAGAGAGAGAGAGAGAGATGGCACACCCAGGAGTCAAGACTGGCACACAAGCAGAAAGGCCAATATTAATCTCCCATTTTTTGGGGGGGTTTGTTTTTTTGTTTTTTTTTTTTTCAGGGAGACTTTAGAAAAAAAAATAATAAAAAAAATATGATTTTATCAGGAAGAATTTAGAAACCAAATAAAATAAAATTATTTTTTCAGGGAGAATTTATAAAACAAATAAAAACAAAAATAGGCGTTCTATGGCCCACTGACTGAGAGATGACGCACACAGGAGTCAGGAGTGGCACACAAGCCCAGAGGCCAATATTTTTCTACCAATGATTGATGTAGTTATTTTCTCTGGTAGATTTTGGAACCCAAATCAAGGAAAAAAAATATAGGCTTTCTATGGACCACAATTGGAGAGAGAGAGAGAGAGAGAGAGAGAGAGAGATGGCACACCCAGGAGTCAAGACTGGCACACAAGCAGAAAGGCCAATATTAATCTCCCACTGTTTTTTTTGGTTGTTTTTTTTTTTTTTTTTTCAGGGAGACTTTAGAAAAAAAAATAATAAAAAAAATATGATTTTATCAGGAAGAATTTAGAAACCAAATAAAATAAAATGATTTTTTCAGGAAGAATTTATAAAACAAATAAAACCAAAAATAGGCGTTCTATGGCCCACTGACTGAGAGATGACGCACACAGGAGTCAAGACTGGCACACAAGCAGAAAGGCCAATATTAATCTCCCACTGTTTTTTTTTTTTTTTTTTCAGGGAGACTTTAGAAAAAAAAATAATAAAAAAAATATGATTTTATCAGGAAGAATTTAGAAACCAAATAAAATAAAATGATTTTTTCAGGGAGAATTTAGAAAACAAATAAAACCAAAAATAGGCGTTCTATGGCCCACTGACTGAGAGAGAGAGAGAGAGAGAGAGATGGCACGCTTAGTACTGGCACACAAGCCCAAAGGGCAATATTAATCTCCCTTTTTTTTTCAGGGAGAATTTCTAAAACCCCCAAAAAAAAAAAAATAGGCTTTCTATGGCCCACTATTTGTGAGAGAGATGGGACGCTCAGGACTGGCACAGATGGCACGCTCAGGACTGGCACAGAATCCCAGAGGCCAATATTAATCTCCCTTTTTTTCTGGGAGAATTTATAAAACCAAAAAAATATTTAAATAGGCTTTCTATGGCCCACTATTTGTGAGAGAGATGGCACGCTCAGGACTGGCACAGATGGCACGCTCACAACTGGCACACAAGCCCAGAGGCCAATATTAATCTCCCTTTTTTTCAGGGAGAATTTATAAAACCAAAAAAAAAATTAAATAGGCTTTCTATGGCCCACTATTTGTGAGAGAGATGGCACGCTCAGGACTGGCACAGATGGCACGCTCACAACTGGCACACAAGCCCAGAGGCCAATATTAATCTCCCTTTTTTCAGGGAAAATTTATAAAACCAAAAAAAAAATTAAATAGGCTTTCTATGGCCCACTATTTGTGGGAGAGATGGCACGCTCAGGACTGGCACAGATGGCACGCTCACAACTGGCACACAAGCCCAGAGGCCAATATTAATCTCCCTTTTTTCAGGGAAAATTTATAAAACCAAAAAAAAAATTAAATAGGCTTTCTATGGCCCACTATTTGTGAGAGAGATGGCACGCTCAGGACTGGCACAGATGGCACGCTCACAACTGGCACACAACCCCAGAGGCCAATATTAATCTCCCTTTTTTTCAGGGAGAATTTATAAAACCAAAAAAAAAAAATTAAATAGGCTTTCTATGGCCCACTATTTGTGAGAGAGATGGCACGCTCAGGGCTGGCACAGATGGCACGCTCACAACTGGCACACAAGCCCAGAGGCCAATATTAATCTCCCTTTTTTCAGGGAAAATTTATAAAACCAAAAAAAAAATTAAATAGGCTTTCTATGGCCCACTATTTGTGAGAGAGATGGCACGCTCAGGACTGGCACAGATGGCACGCTCACAACTGGCACACAAGCCCAGAGGCCAATATTAATCTCCCTTTTTTTCAGGGAGAATTTATAAAACCAAAAAAAAAATTAAATAGGCTTTCTATGGCCCACTATTTGTGAGAGAGATGGCACGCTCAGGGCTGGCACAGATGGCACGCTCAGGACTGGCACACAAGCCCAGAGGCCAATATTAATCTCCCTTTTTTTCAGGGAGAATTTATAAAACCCAAAAAAAAATAAAATAGGCTTTCTATGGCCCACTATTTGTGAGAGAGATGGCACACTCAGGACTGGCACACAAGCCCAAAGGCTAATATTAATCTCCCACTGTATTTTTATCAGGGAGAATTTATACACCCCACAAAAAAAAATACAGAAAAATGAAAAGGCTTTCTATGGCCCACTATGTGAGAGAGATGGCACACACAGGGATGGCACTCTAGCAGAAATGCCAAATTGCCAATCTTAATCTCCCACCAAAAAAAAAAAAAAACAGGGAATGTCCTACAATTACTATCTCCCTGCCTGCAGTAATCTCAGCCAGGTATGGCAGGCAGCAATAAGGAGTGGACTGATGCACAAATCAAATAAAAAGTGTGGACAAACAAAAAAGATAGCTGTGCAGAAAGGAAGGAACAAGAGGATTTGTGCTTTGAAAAAAGCAGTTGGTTTGCACAGCGGCGTACACACAGCAATGCAGCTATCAGGGAGCCTTCTAGGGCAGCCCAATGAGCTACAGCGCTGAGGGGGAAAAAAAAAAAAAAAACTTCCACTGTCCCTGCACACCGAGGGTGGTGTTGGACAGTGCAAATCGCTGCAGCACAAGCGGTTTTGTGGTTAATGGACCCTGCCTAACGCTATCCCTGCTTCTGACAAAGCGGCAGCAACCTCTCCCTAAGCTCAGATCAGCAGCAGTAAGATGGCGGTCGGCGGGAACGCCTCTTTATAGCCCCTGTGACGTCGCAGACAGCAAGCCAATCACTGCAATGCCCTTCTCAAAGATGGTGGGGACCAGGACCTATGTCATCACGCTGCCCACACTCTGCGTTTACCTTCATTGGCTGAGAAATGGCGCTTTTCGCGTCATTGAAACGCGACTTTGGCGCGAAAGTCGCGTACCGCATGGCCGACCCCGCACAGGGGTCGGATCGGGTTTCATGAAACCCCGACTTAGCCAAAAGTCGGCGACTTTTGAAAATGTTCGACCCGTTTCGCTCAACCCTACTGACCACACAACGTCTGCTGAGCTCATTGAGTGTTGCAACTGGCACCGCATTCAGAGGATCACTTTGCCATCTTCACTGCATGTTTTTTCCTAAGCAGGATTTGGTGAGTGCCAGTTGATTTCCATAGATACTGCTGCAACCTATGTGGTATTCAATAATCCAATGATTTAAGGTACCATTAGTATTATTTGCTCTATTTTTGCTTTATCTATTTATCAGCATTTGGTCTACTACACCGTGGAAACAGTAACGCTCAACCCCACACAGTTACACTCCAGGTGCAGCCTATATGGTCATATAAAAGGAGTAAGTGTATTCCACCAATATCGCTGATAATTCATTTATATGGTCAAATATCGCTGATAATTCATTTATACGGTCAAATCAGTATATCGATTTTTTGTATATTTTATTTTACCTTTCAGCATTGGTTTATCACACCGTGGAAAGAGAAACACTTAACCCCACATAGGAACACCTTATACGGTCTTATAAGAGCAGTGAGTTTACTTAACCAATATCTTTGGTACTTTATTTGTACGGCCCCAATCAATATACCGACCTCCTGTATATTTTTCCTTTCAGTGAATTGCTGTAATTAGGTGTAACCCTTTACCCATAAGTGTCCCCATATAGTACAAAAACAGCCATAACAGAAGTAAGTATATTGATTTTTTTTTTTTTTTTAGCGCGGTGGTTGCAGTATTAGAAAAAACACCACAGAAAAACAGGCAAAAGTGCTTACCTGTCTAGGCCTCAAATCAAATGCACTCTCATGGTGCAGTGGGCTCAAGTAAAGATGGCGACTACACAGGTGTGATAATACCAAATAAGACAGCCAGCCTACAATCAGGGAATGGCTGCTTGGCACACCAGTGCAAATAAATAAATAATCTGCAGCAGTGTTCACACAGAGTATGCACAGCATCTGGATCATAGCCTATTAGTAACGCCATGTGGCGGGCTGACCAGCGCTAACTGTAATGCGTCCTGTGTGAACAGAGGCCACAACTTACAAAGCCATCAGAGCCCAACTGCACCTCAAAAAGTAAAAGTAAAAGAAGAGCACAAGAACATATCAAAATATGTAAGGTATTAGTTAATATTATGGCCACAATACATAAGCTGGCAACCCACGTCAAGGGTCCTCACGCTTGCCAGTCCTAGTCTAACAGCAAAAACTACAACAGGAGGAAAAAAAAGGAGGAAAAAACCTCCACTATTCTAGAAAAAACACCACAGAAAAACAGGCAAAAGTGCTTACCTGTCTAGGCCTCAAATCAAATGCACTCTCATGATGCAGTGGGCCCAAGTAAAGATGGCGACTACACAGGTGTGATAATACCAAATAAGACAGCCAGCCTACAATCAGGGAATGGCTGCTTGGCACACCAGTGCAAATAAATAATCTGCAGCAGTGTTCACACAGAGTATGCACAGCAACTGGATCCTAGCCTATTGGTATTATCACACCTGTGTAGTCGCCATCTTTACTTGGGCCCACTGCACCATGAGAGTGCATTTGATTTGAGGCCTAGACAGGTAAGCACTTTTGCCTGTTTTTCTGTGGTGTTTTTTCTAGAATAGTGGAGGTTTTTTCCTCCTTTTTTTTCCTCCTGTTGTAGTGGTTGCAGTATTATTATAAAAATGTTGGCCTAATTAACATGACATAGGACAATTTGGACAGCAGTCAAAATAGATTTGTGTATATTTTTTGTCCTTACCATGTAAAGAAAATTAAAGGTCTTTACCATACAGAATCGTGAAATATTGGCCTATTCTGTGCTTTCTCCTTTTTATTTTCATAACTTTTTTACATATTCTATGTTAGTTATTATTTCTGTGAATATTAACCCCTTTCTGACCTCGGACGGGATAGTACGTCCGAGGTCAGATCCCCTGCTTTGATGCAGGGCTCCGCGGTGAGCACGCATCAAAGCCGGGACATGTCAGCTGTTTTGAACAGCTGACATGTGCCCGTAATACGAACGAAAGATTTATTATCCCAAATCAGAAAACGTTTCGGTCCCACAACTGGACTGGACTTGCTATTCAGCGGTGGACGCCGCGATGACAGCACCCATATAGGCTGTAACTTTTCTCTCTGGATATCCAATACTATATTGGTAGCAACCTCCGGGCAGGCCATATAGCCACTTGAATCTATACATTGTCCCAGTAAACGTTACTGATGAAGGTCCAGCTGTGGGACCGAAACATTTTCTGATTTGGGATAATAAATCTTTCGTTTCTTCGCACCACAAAGTTGAGTGCCGGGTTTTGTATTGTTTGCTGATTACGGTTTGGGAACCTACCCGTGCACCTCATACGGTTGTGCACACGTGTTTCTAACTATGTGCCCGTAATAGGCGCGGGCAGAATCGCGATCTGCCCGCACCTATTAACTAGTTAAATGCCGCTGTCAAACGCAGACAGCGGCATTTAAGTACCGCTTCCGGCCGGGCGGACGGAAATGACGTCATCGCCGACCCCCGTCACATGATTGGGGGTCGGCGATGCATCTCCATTGTAACCATAGAGGTCCTTGAGACCTTTATGGTTACTGATCGCCGGTGGCTGTGAGCGCCACCCTGTGGTCGGCGCTCACAGCACACCTGATTTACAGCTACATAGCAGCGAACAGCAGATCTCTGCTATGTAGCAGAGGCGATCATGCTATGCCTGCTTCTAGCCTCCCATGGAGGCTTTTGAAGCATGGCAAAAGTAAAAAAAAAAAAGTTGAAAAAAATGTTAAAAAAATAAAAAAAATATTAAAGTTTAAATCACCCCCCTTTCGCCCCAATCAAAATAAATCAATAAAAAAATATAAAATCTACGCATATTTGGTATCGCCGCACTCAGAATCGCCCGATCTATCATCTAAAAAAAACCATTAACCTGATCGCTAAACAGCGTAGCGGGAAAAAAATTCAAAACGCCAGAATTACGTTTTTTTGGTCGCCGCGACATTGCATTAAAATGCAATAACGGGCGATCAAAAGAATGTAACTGCACCGAAATGCCATCATTAAAAACATCATCTCGGCACGCAAAAAATAAGCCCTCAACCGACCCCAGATCACGAAAAATGGAGACGCTACGGGTATCGGAAAATGGCACAATTTTTTTTTTTTTTAGCAAAGTTTGGAATTTATTTTCACCACTTAGGTAAAAAATAACCTAGTCATGTTTGGTGTCTATGAACTCGTACTGACCTGGAGAATCATAATGTCAGGTCATTTTTAGCATTTAGTGAACCTAGCAAAAAAGCCAAACAAAAAACAAGTGTGGGACTGCACTTTTTTTGCAATTTCACCGCACTTGGAATTTTTTTCCCATTTTCTAGTACACGACATGCTAAAACCAATGATGTCGTTCAAAAGTACAACTCGTCCCGCAAAAAATAAGCCCTCACATGGCCAAATTGACGGACAAATAAAAAAGTTATGGCTCTGGGAAGGAGGGGAGCGAAAAACGAACACGGAAAAACAAAAAAATCCCAAGGTCATGAAGGGGTTAAGCACAACATTCATATATTTATATCCATCTCAATCAACATGTTTGCACCCAGTAAAATAACAACACTCACCCCCTGTGCCGACACTGTTTCATGTGTCACATGGTAATGCCACATGATCCCTATACCCAATCAGTGCTGGCTTTACACGGTCCACCTTCGAACGTATCACATACATCCGGAGAAAATGAGAGAGCAGCAGCTGTGACTTCCTCTTGATGTCTAATTCATCCAAAGACAGGTAGAGTGAATCCAGTGCTGATTGGGTGCTGGGATCGCGCAACACTTACACGCAGGTGAGTAACATAGTAACATAGTTAGTAAGGCCGAAAAAAGACATTTGTCCATCCAGTTCAGCCTATATTCCATCATAATAAATCCCCAGATCTACGTCCTTCTACAGAACCTAATGATTGTATGATACAATATTGTTCTGCTCCAGGAAGACATCCAGGCCTCTCTTGAACCCCTCGACTGAGTTCGCCATCACCACCTCCTCAGGCAAGCAATTCCAGATTCTCACTGCCCTAACAGTAAAGAATCCTCTTCTATGTTGGTGGAAAAACCTTCTCTCCTCCAGACGCAAAGAATGCCTCCTTGTGCCCGTCACCTTCCTTGGTATAAACAGATCCTCAGCGAGATATTTGTATTGTCCCCTTATATACTTATACATGGATATTAGATCGCCCCTCAGTCGTCTTTTTTCTAGACTAAATAATCCTAATTTCGCTAATCTATCTGGGTATTGTAGTTCTCCCATCCCCTTTATTAATTTTGTTGCCCTCCTTTGTACTCTCTCTAGTTCCATTATATCCTTCCTGAGCACCGGTGCCCAAAACTGGACACAGTATAAGTGTTGTAATTTTACTGGGGTCAAATATGCTGATTGAGATGGGTCGTCCCAGTAGTGAATAACTCCTTTAAAGTTTAAAACTTGCCTTTTTGCGATAGACTGTAAGTTGTACCTTGTCCATGTTATCCGTTGACCAATAATGTGCAGCTGGTACCAATGAATATGATATGTGTATTGTGTTGGAGCTCATTGCCCATATTTGATAAATGGTGGCTGGTCTGAGGAGAATGTAAAAAAGTGAGCTATAAATTTGATTTTAATAACCAGGACGAGAGTGTGTGTTTTCCTGTAGAGCGCCTTTGTGGAACAGTCTATGCAGTTGTATCATACTGATAGAAATTTGAACACTATTTCATTCTCATTACTAAGTATACAAATTGTGTCTACAATTCATAATATTGCTCTGAAATGTTCACAGTGTCATTTTTAGAATATATTTTGACAGAATTAACAAGAAAACAAATTTTAGAGAACATAAAGTTAAAGAAGCACTCCCATCAATGTTTTTATCCTTTTAATATATTGCAATAATCATATTAAATAGCACTGTGCACATAAAATTGGTAATTTTTCCTTTTTTCGCAGCTAATTCTTCTCTTTTCTCTGCTCTGTGTAAAAACAGGAAGTGTCTCTTACCTGCCTGAGTCACCTGTCACAAATGTGTCAAGTCCTCCTGGGATATCTGGGGTTAGAAAAATAATTATGTGTTGTGAATCACAGGTCTTCCATTTAGCCTGTGTGTTTCATGCCCTTTATTAAATTGATTTAGCTTCCTTTGTTGCTAAAGAGGTTAACAACCCTTTCTATGCTGGTTAGAAACATGCAGCTCCATCTCACAGCTGCTCCTGGCCTGGTCATTTCCTTTCTATATAAAATCTGACCAGACCTTCTCTTCCATGCCAGTGAAAGTTTACTTCCTGGTTCCCTGGAGTTGCTGTGCGGAGTTGGCAATCATTTTTGCCGCTGAAGATTGTTGTATGTTGTTTTTGCCTGTATGTTTTGTCCTATTCCCATTTGGTTTGTACTTTTCTATCCTTCCCTATATACCTCTCTACCTTTGATGAGTGTTTTGTATGTTAGTTACTTATTAATTATCCCTGTTTATCTTATGTGTTCATACACTAGTATTTCTGTCACAGTCCTCCTGGGTGAGGGGAAAGGAACAGCT
This sequence comes from Ranitomeya imitator, assembly GCF_032444005.1. Taxonomy (NCBI): domain Eukaryota; kingdom Metazoa; phylum Chordata; class Amphibia; order Anura; family Dendrobatidae; genus Ranitomeya; species Ranitomeya imitator. Next base: position 789,855,183 of record NC_091284.1, on the reverse strand, counting down.
TAGGGTATAAAAGGAGAACAGTAAGGCTGGTGGCCCAAACCTCCTCACCACCTTTGGGAGCAGGGATAGTTAGGGCCCAGGCCTAGGTACAGAGCAAGGCCCCTTTCCCTAATCAAGTACAGTAACAGCTTGAAATCACTCCCCTCTTCAACTTCTGACCCAGCTGCTCCCTCCTCGCCGCTGCCATGGACTTTTGTCGTGACTCATGACTCATAGAGGGAAAATTGAAAACTGTTTCTACATAGAGCTTAGAAGGATTCAGCTAGTCAGTTTTTAATCATGTGATGTTATAGACCTAATGAAAAAGAGAAGAATTAGCTCGGTGGAAGGGCACAATGAGCAACTGTAAGCCCACATGTTGTGAATTCTGTTATCGAACTCCCTCCTGTGGTCATGAATGGTAATTCGGCGAGTTCTGTCCATGGACTCCCTCTGGTGGCTGTGAGTGGAGTTGCTGGTTCAGAGGTTCCTTCCACAGGTGATCTAGGTTGTTCTTAGGCTGGCTTCTCTATTTAACTCCACTCAGATCGTTACTCCATGCCAGCTGTCAATGTTCCTGTACTGGTTCAGTTCGCGCTTGGATCTTTCTGGTGACCTGTCTCTTCCTGCAAGAAGCTAAGTCCCCGATTGTTATTTTCTGTTCATTGTTCTCTTGTCCAGCTTGCTTTCATGATTTTGCTTTGCTTGCTGGAAGCTCTGGGATGCAGAGTGGCACCTCCGCACCGTGAGTCGGTGCGGGGGGTCTTTTTGCACACTCTGTGTGGTCTTTTGTAGTTTTTTGTGCTGATCGCAAAGATACCTTTCCTATCCTCTGTCTGTTTAGTTAGTCTGGCCTCCCTTTGCTAAAACCTGTTTCATTTCTGTGTTTGTGACTTTCATCTTAACTCACAGTTAATATTTTATTACACCAATAGATTGCCTCATAATATAAAGGGATCCCTTCAACTCTATATAAACAGCAAACAATGAAGAGAACAAAGAAGGACTACCGATCCAATGTATAAAGATATATAAACAACAAATTTTATTGATACACATAATACATATAGAAAATACAAAAGAATATGGATACTTGGCAGATGGGACAGTACATAGACCAATATGTGCACGAAACACCGATGCCACAATGTATATATAAAAGGAAGACAGCAGTATATACTAATCGTAATAATAACTCCCTATAGAGCATAGGAGATATATGTATATTATGATAAAATATCCAAAGAACATCTACCTATAGCTCAAATAAATATACCTAGCCTGCTATCCACCAAAAGGTGTAATACCACAGGTATAGCTAGCTGCATATATGGCTGCTGCTATATAATAACCATACAACACTAAATAGACTGAAAAAGCGATCAGCCAAAATACAGGAAATAACCTCAGTACATGTAGCTACAAAAAAACTATACCTGTAGACATGGCGGCAAGGGTGCACGTACACAAAGAACCTCGACGCGCGTTTCGCTGTATCCTACAGCTTCGTCGGGAGGTGAAGTAGCCAGAAATGGACCCCCATATATAGCACCTATCTAATATGGTAATTGGCATCACATTTGGTGGCGCATAACCCCCATGATGCAGCGCCACGGAGAGCACGTCGCTCAATGCGCCCGGTATCCGGTGACGTAGCCGGGTCACATGACCCGCCCGTCTCCCAGACAACGAGCAACATAAACAGAGCGCCATCCCACCATGGCGCTGCAGCGCATGCGCAGGTATGCGCGCGTATTGCCAACAGAATAACTGCATACAACCCTTAATCTCCACTCACGCTACGCTATAGCTAAGTTGTATATCAACGGGTCGTATATCTGTGGCTACATTACGTCTATATTGACAAACTTTTACATAACCTATGGCTCAACCTGATGCTATTAGATTAGATACATATAAAAAATCTAAATATAACGGACACAAAACAATGATAACACTGTTAGTGCAAATAAGCATCTCTAAAACGGTGATCAATATCATGTCCGACATAGATCATAGTCATTACAACATAATCATACAATAAGCATATATGTATAATAAGCAACAACATAATATACATATATCTCCTATGCTCTATAGGGAGTTATTATTACGATTAGTATATACTGCTGTCTTCCTTTTATATATACATTGTGGCATCGGTGTTTCGTGCACATATTGGTCTATGTACTGTCCCATCTGCCAAGTATCCATATTCTTTTGTATTTTCTATATGTATTATGTGTATCAATAAAATTTGTTGTTTATATATCTTTATACATTGGATCGGTAGTCCTTCTTTGTTCTCTTCATTGTTTGCTGTTTATATAGAGTTGAAGGGATCCCTTTATATTATGAGGCAATCTATTGGTGTAATAACTTTATGTTTTGTCTGTGTTTACAGATACCTCTAGAAGTGAATATATGGATTTCAGGAAACGTGATAAAAATTGGATTTCGCAATTAGGCAGTTTGTTTGGTGACAAACCTGGGATTGGTGCAGAAACTAATGATTTGAAGGGCTTGAAGCTTAACATAAAAAATCTTTTAAAGAAACGTACAAAATTGTGGTGGAACAAAGTATCTTTGGAAACCTATCTTCAAAAAGATATTATCCCCAGGGGCCTTAGAGTCCAGATATATCCAACCATTGAAAATAACGATACTACTTTCATTAGTAAGTGGGAGGAGACACTATCTAAGTGCTCACGCACGCTACTGGAGCTTCTTATTGGGTCAGACAAAAGAGCATTGGAGGTAGTTGAAGGTGAGATTGATGCACTCAAAATTAAAATTCAAAGCCTTTTGTCTACTGACGAATGTAATACTTTGGATAGAGAGCTAGATATTGAAATCACTAAGTGGGAAAAGGAAATACAAGGTCTTAAAATCCGTAAATTCCAATGTGATCTACAGGACTATTCTCAGAAAAAGATTTATAAGTGGCAATATCTCAAAACAAACCAGAAGCCTTTCTCCCGATCATCCTCGTTTTCATCTATCCAATCGGAAGAGTCATGTGGCGAACATTTTTTAGGACAACGGAGTGGGGGAGGAGAGGAAAACAGTGTCGGACATCAACCCCACAAATCCGTCACGCCATTCCCTGGAATGCGCACACGGAATTTCACAAAGAAACGGAAAACACGCAGAGTTTGAAGGTAATAAATTTATCAAATATCACACTTTCCTCTGCACAAGTATATGTACTTGAAAAAGGATTAACTTTTGCCCCTACAGCAAAATTTGATTACTTCACCATTGTGAAGGATTTAGAACTGTTTGCACGTAAGCTATCCTTTAAGAAATATTTCCTGAATAAATCTAGGAATGAGTTTACAACGGATATAGAACGACAGGCCTTGGTTGATCTAGAAGCCTTACTTGATGAACAAATAGCTTCGGATGACTCCCGTTTTCCTACGTATCTGCATGGCCGTTCGCAACATTTCCCCCCTACGGGGTTATGTACCAATGTTGATATCTTTTTGAAACTGGTTAAAAGAGATATGTCTTTATTTCCAGAAAAGATATCTAAGTTTAACCTTACCAGGGCACAAAATCAAGCCATTAAAGAACTTAGAAATATGAAAGATATTGTTATCAAGCCAGCTGAAAAGGGGGGAAATGTTGTATTATGGCCTGCAGATATGTACGAGCGGGAGGCATTCCGACAGCTTAATATGACACATTGCTATAAAAAACTAGCCAATAATCCGTTGAATACCTTTAAGTCTGAGTTTGATGCGCTATTACAACAGGGTGTGGATCCAGGGGTTATATCTGTTAAAATGATGAAGGGACTTCAAACTACCTTTCCAAAAATTCCCACACTTTATCTGACCCCGAAGGTCCACAAAAATTTAAACAATCCACCGGGTCGACCGATAGTGGCGGGTATAGGTAGTCTGACAGAGAATATCAGCAGATTCATTGACTTTTACCTACAACAATGTGTGGAAACTTTGCCTTCGTTTGTCAAAGACACCACCGATGTTTTGAAAAGACTTTCTCAAGTGCAATTGGAGCATGACATGTTCCTTGTTGTATGTGACGTGGAGGCTTTGTATACTTCGATATGTCACGACCACGGGATCACGGCGTCAAGGTTTTTTCTTAAAATGACTAATTTAGGTTTTGATTTAATTGAGTTTATTCTTGATTTATTGCATTTTTCCCTCACTCATAATTTTTTTGTATTCAAGGACCGCTTTTTCCTACAGCTCCAGGGAACTGCGATGGGGGCGACTTGTGCACCCTCATACGCTAATCTTTTCCTGGGGCTGTGGGAGAGAGAAGTGGTCCATAACATTGAGGGCATTGACGCCGTGATCTCGTGGTCTAGATATATCGATGACATTTTATTCATTTGGCAGGGTTCAGAAATCTCACTGAATTCTTTTCTCAATAGACTTAATGCCAATACCCATAACATTCATTTGACGTGGCAATACAGCAGAGAATGGGTGGATTTTTTGGACATCAGTATAAACAAAGGCTTGGATGGATATCTTTTCACTGATGTTTATCGAAAGGTAACTGCAACCAATACCCTCCTACACGCAACTTCCTCCCACCACCCGCAGGTCTTTAAGTCCATACCTACTAGTCAATTCCTGCGTATGAAACGTATATGCTCTGATGAAAGCGGGTTTGAAAAACAAGCAGAAATTCTAACAGCCAATTTTAAAAAATAGAGGGTACAATCATAAAGTTATTAGAGCAGGTTATCGTAGAGCCAAGTTTTCATCCAGAGAACAGCTACTATCCTGTTCCAAGAGACAGACAGCTCAGGATACACAAGCCGTGAGGCTTATAACAGGATTCAACTCGCAATGGCGGGAGATCATGCAGGTTCTGGGTAGACATTGGGCTGTATTGAGGGCTGACGATGACTTGGCCAGTTGTATTCCTAAACACCCCTCTGTTACATGGCGCAGATCCAAAAATTTAAAGGATATTTTAACAAAAAGCCATTATGTCGCACCACAAATCCAGCATTTTTCTAATCGGGCAGGTCCCAAATGGGGATCATTTCAATGTGGTGATTGTTCAGCCTGCAGATTTATGGACAGAGCATTTTCGTTCAGCAATAGCGATAATAGTCGCAGTTTTACTATCACACATTACATCAATTGCAAAACTGATAATGTCATCTACTTTGCATACTGTCCATGTGGGTTGATTTATATCGGTATGACCACCCGCCAGTTGCGAGTGCGTATCCTAGAACATGTGAGAGACATCAAAAATGGGGCATCAGTTGAGGAGATTGATTTATTAAAGACCATTCCTAAACATTTTAGACAATGCCACCATAGTAATCCAAACGTATTGAGAGTTAAAGGAATTGATCGGGTACAGCTTGGTATTAGAGGTGGTGATTACAAAAAGGAATTACTAAAAAAGGAAAGTAAATGGATGGTTGTCTTGGACACAATTGCCCCTAGGGGGTTAAATGAATATGTAAGCTTCAAACCCTTCTTATAGTAGCGCTAATTTTATTTTATTTTAGTCTTGTATTTGTTGTGTTTTTATTTTTCATTTTTTATTTTTATTCTATGTACCCTCATGTATGGTCTTCTCTAATTTCTGCAGGGGCTCTTCTTATTTCTAGAGCGATAGTTATCTGTGGTATGGTCGAACGTATCGGTATCATCCGGGTGGCCCTGGTTATTAACCTGTATTCTCATAAGCACTTTATCTACCAGCGTCTACTGGCTTTGAAGATACTAGCTCTACTTACCTGTAGTGGTGGATTAACCCCTTGATATCGTTGGAGGATCCTGGATATCCACTACGTCTTCACAAGCACCTTATCTACTAACATATGAGGATTTTGAAAATATTATTGTTTATAATGTCGATTATGATTGTGGTATCCTCTATAGGTAGTAATATTTAGCATATGTCACCTTATTTAACCTCACTGTATATGTGCATGTATCTATTTATTTATTTATTTATATATGATGTAGGATTCATTAAATTATAGTATTGCACCGTCTAGTACATAGGGTATTTTACATATTGCTTTATATATGTCTATAGGTCTGTGCTTGTCTACTAGGTAATTATGCAATATACATTATGTGCATGTGTGCTATATTATGTTGTTGCTTAGTATACATATATACTTATTGTATGATTATGTTGTAATGACTATGATCTATGTCGGACATGATATTGATCACCGTTTTAGAGATGCTTATTTGCACTAACAGTGTTATCATTGTTTTGTGTCCGTTATATTTAGATTTTTTATATGTATCTAATCTAATAGCATCAGGTTGAGCCATAGGTTATGTAAAAGTTTGTCAATATAGACGTAATGTAGCCACTAGAGTTGAGCGACCTTGACCTTTTTAGAGTCGAGCCGGGTTTCGCGAAACCCGACTATCTCAAAAGTCGAGTCGAGTGAAATCGGCCGATTATGACGTAAAGTCGGGATCGACCGAAACACGAAACCCAATGCAAGTCAATGGGGCAGCATAGTCGGCAGTGAGTGGGGGCCAGGAAAACACCTAGAGTGCCCATTTTAATGTCAAAACCATCCATTCTTCTTAATGAAGCTTGTCAAGCGTAATTTACCTTATAATAATTGGAAGGCATTTGAAATTGGGGGTCATTTGGCTAAAGTTGTGGTGGGTAGGGCTGGTTCAAGTAATTAGTGGGCCCAGGAAATCTGGACCACGTCACGGCAGTGGAGCAGGGAGAGGTAAGTATTTCAACTTTGCAAGTGCTGTGAACCTGAGCAAGCAGGGGGGGCCCACTCGTTGGCATTGGCACTGGCACAGGGCCCCTCAAAGTACAGCAGTGTGTTTGCACGGCGGGGGCGCCTCCCACCGGCAGCAACACTTTTGCGTACCATGAGAGGCCCTGTGCCAGTGACGTCAACTAGTATTCCTCCCCCCACCTGATGAAGGAACCTGCACTTTCATCTGCACCTTCCTGTTTGTCCCCGTGTAAGGTGGTATGGTATGCGGGAAGGGGGACCTGACTTTCAGCAGGGTCACAATCTTGCAGTGTAGCGTGCACGGGAAATGTTGCGTTATGGGTCAATGTACCAGCAGACTCATCTATCACTGGCTGGGCAATGGGCAGGATGAGGAGGAAACACAGATATAGGCCCAAAGAATAAAGTGGGCTAAATGCAGTTCAAAATTGGTAACACAGGACTAATCAGGGGGCATTGCAGTGGAGGACAACTGGAATGAGAGGCTGACACAGAGAGTAGGCCCAAATCAGTAAGTAGTCGAAATGCAGTTCAAAATTGGCAACAGTAGTAAACAGGCGGCACAGCTTTGTTCAGTGGAGGAGAACAGCAAGGAGTGGCAGACACCGATAGTAGGCCCCAACCCAACTAGTAGGCCAAATGCAGTCTAACATTAACAACTACTTAACGAGCGCCTGAAAACGGAATTTCAGAACAGGAAACCAGGAGAACAGCAAGGAGCGGCAGACACCGATAGTAGGCCCCAAACCAACTAGTACGCCAAATGCAGTTGTTCCGTTTAACCACAATTTCATGAGAGCCTGAAGATAGAAGTTCAGGAAAGGCAACCTGGAGAACACCTTGGAGTGGAACACACCATCTCTCTACACCCCATACCCAATTTGTAGGTCTAATGCAGCGTAGTTTCCAACAACTACTAAACGAGAGCATGATGATCGAAGCATTGGCGAGGAAACCTGGGGAACACCTTGGAGTGGAACACACCATCTCTCTACACCCCATACCCAATTTGTAGGCCTAATGCAGCGTAGTTTCCAACAACTACTAAACGAGAGCATGATGATCGAAGCATTGGCGAGGAAACCTGGGGAACACCTTGGAGTGGAACACACCATCTCTCTACAGTGGAACACACCATCTCTCTACACCCCATACCCAATTTGTAGGCCTAATGCAGCGTAGTTTCCAACAACTACTAAACGAGAGCCGGAAGATCGAAGCTCAGGAAAGGCAACCTGGAGAACACCTTGGAGTGGAACACACCATCTCTCTACACCCCATACCCAATTTGTAGGCCCAATGCAGCGTAGTTTCCAACAACTACTAAACGAGAGCCGGAAGATCGAAGCAATGGAGAGGAAACCTGGGGAACACCTTGGAGTGTAACACACCATCTCTCTACACCCCATACCCAATTTGTAGGCCTAATGCAGCGTAGTTTCCAACAACTACTAAACGAGAGCCGGAGGATCGAAGCAATGGAGAGGAAACCTGGGGAACACCTTGGAGTGTAACACACCATCTCTCTACACCCCATACCCAATTTGTAGGCCTAATGCAGCGTAGTTTCCAACAACTACTAAACGAGAGCCGGAAGATCGAAGCAATGGAGAGGAAACCTGGGGAACACCTTGGAGTGTAACACACCATCTCTCTACACCCCATACCCAATTTGTAGGCCTAATGCAGCGTAGTTTCCAACAACTACTAAACGAGAGCATGAAGATCGAAGCAATGGAGAGGAAACCTGGGGAACACCTTGGAGTGGAACACACCATCTCTCTACACCCCATACCCAATTTGTAGGCCTAATGCAGCGTAGTTTCCAACAACTACTAAACGAGAGCATGATGATCGAAGCATTGGCGAGGAAACCTGGGGAACACCTTGGAGTGGAACACACCATCTCTCTACAGTGGAACACACCATCTCCCTACACCCCATACCCAATTTGTAGGCCTAATGCAGCGTAGTTTCCAACAACTACTAAACGAGAGCCGGAAGATCGAAGCTCAGGAAAGGCAACCTGGGGAACACCTTGGAGTGGAACACACCATCTCTCTACACCCCATACCCAATTTGTAGGCCTAATGCAGCGTAGTTTCCAACAACTACTAAACGAGAGCCGGAAGATCGAAGCAATGGAGAGGAAACCTGGGGAACACCTTGGAGTGTAACACACCATCTCTCTACACCCCATACCCAATTTGTAGGCCTAATGCAGCGTAGTTTCCAACAACTACTAAACGAGAGCCGGAAGATCGAAGCAATGGAGAGGAAACCTGGGGAACACCTTGGAGTGTAACACACCATCTCTCTACACCCCATACCCAATTTGTAGGCCTAATGCAGCGTAGTTTCCAACAACTACTAAACGAGAGCATGAAGATCGAAGCAATGGAGAGGAAACCTGGGGAACACCTTGGAGTGGAACACACCATCTCTCTACACCCCATGCCCAATTTGTAGGCCTAATGCAGCGTAGTTTCCAACAACTACTAAACGAGAGCATGATGATCGAAGCATTGGCGAGGAAACCTGGGGAACACCTTGGAGTGGAGCACACCATCTCTCTACAGTGGAACACACCATCTCTCTACACCCCATACCCAATTTGTAGACCTAATGCAGCGTAGTTTCCAACAACTACTAAACGAGAGCCGGAAGATCGAAGCTCAGGAAAGGCAACCTGGGGAACACCTTGGAGTGGAACACACCATCTCTCTACACCCCATACCCAATTTGTAGGCCCAATGCAGCGTAGTTTCCAACAACTACTAAACGAGAGCCGGAAGATCGAAGCTCAGGAAAGGCAACCTGGGGAACACCTTGGAGTGTAACAAACCCTCTCTCTACACCACGGAAGGGCTGATTCTTAGGAAGGAAGGCTGTCGGAAAGAAGCAGGGCGCGTCCGAGGGTGATTATATTCTTATTAGGTATATACTCACCCTCGGACGCGCCCTGCTTCTTTATTTGTAATGAATGTTTATTTGCAATGTGGTTTTGACTTACTCTATTTTTTTGGTAAATAATGATTTTATTATTTTCATTGTTTTGCATCTTCTTGGCAATAATATAAAGAAGACGCGACAGGACAACACTCGGTGGATGCCATATCTGTGTTTAAAATTGAAAAAACCTTTCAGTTAACTACTTGCAGGAGAAAGTTATTGTAGCTGGTGGCCATTTTTAGTACTGTACCAGATTTTTGTTGTATGTGTTTGTTTTTAATGTTAAAATGTCTGCATTTGATATCTCTCCAGTATTTTCTTTTTTATAAGCAAAATACTTATTTTTATATTTTCTGATGTTGGTTCCAGGGGTACACGGGCAGCAGTGGTGTGGTCAGTGGAGGCCTAGTGGAAGGAGTGACCGCAGACAGGCATCGAAGGCCTAAAATAATAACACATGGCTGTAGGCAATTTTAAATTGGTTCCAGGGGTACACGGGCAGCAGTGGTGTGGTCAGTGGAGGCCTAGTGGAAGGAGTGACCGCAGACAGGCATCGAAGGCCTAAAATAATAACACATGGCTGTAGGCAATTTTAAATTGGTTCCAGGGGTACACGGGCAGCAGTGGTGTGGTCAGTGGAGGCCTAGTGGAAGGAGTGACCGCAGACAGGCATCGAAGGCCTAAAATAATAACACATGGCTGTAGGCAATTTTAAATTGGTTCCAGGGGTACACGGGCAGCAGTGGTGTGGTCAGTGGAGGCCTAGTGGAAGGAGTGACCGCAGACAGGCATCGAAGGCCTAAAATAATAACACATGGCTGTAGGCAATTTTAAATTGGTTCCAGGGGTACACGGGCAGCAGTGGTGTGGTCAGTGGAGGCCTAGTGGAAGGAGTGACCGCAGACAGGCATCGAAGGCCTAAAATAATAACACATGGCTGTAGGCAATTTTAAATTGGTTCCAGGGGTACACGGGCAGCAGTGGTGTGGTCAGTGGAGGCCTAGTGGAAGGAGTGACCGCAGACAGGCATCGAAGGCCTAAAATAATAACACATGGCTGTAGGCAATTTTAAATTGGTTCCAGGGGTACACGGGCAGCAGTGGTGTGGTCAGTGGAGGCCTAGTGGAAGGAGTGACCGCAGACTGGCATCGAAGGCCTAAAATAATAACACATGGCTGTAGGCAATTTTAAATTGGTTCCAGGGGTACACGGGCAGCAGTGGTGTGGTCAGTGGAGGCCTAGTGGAAGGAGTGACCGCAGACAGGCATCGAAGGCCTAAAATAATAACACATGGCTGTAGGCAATTTCAAATTGGTTCCAGGGGTACACGGGCAGCAGTGGTGTGGTCAGTGGAGGCCTAGTGGAAGGAGTGACCGCAGACAGGCATCGAAGGCCTAAAATAATAACACATGGCTGTAGGCAATTTTAAATTGGTTCCAGGGGTACACGGGCAGCAGTGGTGTGGTCAGTGGAGGCCTAGTGGAAGGAGTGACCGCAGACAGGCATCGAAGGCCTAAAATAATAACACATGGCTGTAGGCAATTTTAAATTGGTTCCAGGGGTACACGGGCAGCAGTGGTGTGGTCAGTGGAGGCCTAGTGGAAGGAGTGACCGCAGACAGGCATCGAAGGCCTAAAATAATAACACATGGCTGTAGGCAATTTTAAATTGGTTCCAGGGGTACACGGGCAGCAGTGGTGTGGTCAGTGGAGGCCTAGTGGAAGGAGTGACCGCAGACAGGCATCGAAGGCCTAAAATAATAACACATGGCTGTAGGCAATTTTAAATTGGTTCCAGGGGTACACGGGCAGCAGTGGTGTGGTCAGTGGAGGCCTAGTGGAAGGAGTGACCACAGACAGGCATCGAAGGCCTAACATAACAAAAATGTCAATACAATGGTATTGTCAGTGGCAGGCATTGAAGGATGTCAGCGCATAGACTAAACATTGGTGGAGCTGTGAGATAATTTTGCAAGTGGTAGAGCACTGTTTGAGCTGGGGTGGGGGGAAACTGTCTTGTGGCCGGCGGTACAGGCCCAGGGCCCCTCATATTACAACGGTGTGTCTGACGTTGGGTGCGCACCACCACCGCCAGAGACACTTTATTGTACTAGGAGGGACCCAGTGGCAGTGCCGTCGACCAAAAGCGGGCTCACCCACCTCTTCAGACAAACTGCACTCTCACGGGTGCTGTCGCCAAGTGTCGATACCACGGCCCCGTGTGGGGAGTTTGGCCATTTAGTGAGGTGTAAACATGTCGTATGCTGGACAATCAGGTGCAGAAAATTACGAGATTGGAAAAGGCATTCAGAATAGTCCACAGGCAAGACCTTTTCATAGGAAAGCTAGGTGTCAGCCGGGCAAGGTGGGGCAAAAGATTTCGAAATCCAGTTGTGGTTCATTTTAATGAAGGTTAGATCATCTACATTTTGGGTAGCCAGACGAGTCCTTTTTTCTGTTAGTATTGAACCTGCAGCACTGAATACTCTTTCTGATAGGACACTAGCTGCCGGGCAAGCAAGCTCCTGCAATGCATATTCTGCCAATTCTGGCCAGGTGTCTAATTTGGATGCCCAGTAATCAAATGGGAATGACGGTTGAGGGAGAACATCGATAAGGGATGAAAAATAGTTTGTAACCATACTGGACAAATGTTGTCTCCTGTCACTTTGAATTGATGCTGCAGTACCTGTCCTGTCTGCGGTCATAGCAAAATCACTCCACAACCTGGTCAGAAAACCCCTCTGGCCAACGCCACTTCTGATTTCTGCCCCTCTAACTCCTCTGGTCTGCTGGCCCCTGCAGCTCGTGTGAGAACGATCACGGGCGCTGTGTGCAGGGAATGCCAGAAGCAAACGGTCAACAAGAGTTGATTGTTTGGTTGCTAATATTAGTTCCAAGTTCTCATGTGGCATTATATTTTGCAATTTGCCTTTATAGCGAGGATCAAGGAGGCAGGCCAACCAGTAATCGTCATCATTCATCATTTTAGTTATGCGTGTGTCCCTTTTGAGGATACGTAAGGCATAATCCGCCATGTGGGCCAAAGTTCCAGTTCTCAAATCTGCGGTTGTGCTTGGTTGAGGGGCAGTTTCAGGCAAATCCACGTCACTTGTGTCCCTCAAAAAACCAGAACCCGGCCTTGCCGCGCCACCAATTTCCAGTGGCCCCGGAAAAGCTTCCTCATTAAAAATATAATCATCCCCATCATCCTCCTCGTCCTCCTCCTCCTCTTCGCCCGCTACCTCGTCCTGTACACTGCCCTGGCCAGACAATGGCTGACTGTCATCAAGGCTTTCCTCTTCCTCAGCTGCAGACGCCTGATCCTTTATGTGCGTCAAACTTTGCATCAGCAGACGCATTAGGGGGATGCTCATGCTTATTATGGCGTTGTCTGCACTAACCAGCCGTGTGCATTCCTCAAAATACTGAAGGACTTGACACATGTCTTGAATCTTCGACCACTGCACACCTGACAACTCCATGTCTGCCATCCTACTGCCTGCCCGTGTATGTGTATCCTCCCACAAAAACATAACAGCCCGCCTCTGTTCACACAGTCTCTGAAGCATGTGCAGTGTTGAGTTCCACCTTGTTGCAACGTCTATGATTAGGCGATGCTGGGGAAGGTTCAAAGAACGCTGAAAGGTCTGCATACGGCTGGAGTGTACGGGCGAACGGCGGATATGTGAGCAAAGTCCACGCACTTTGAGGAGCAGGTCGGATAACCCCGGATAACTTTTCAGGAAGCACTGCACCACCAGGTTTAAGGTGTGAGCCAGGCAAGGAATGTGTTTCAGTTGGGAAAGGGAGATGGCAGCCATGAAATTCCTTCCGTTATCACTCACTACCTTGCCTGCCTCAAGATCTACAGTGCCCAGCCACGACTGCGTTTCTTTCTGCAAGAACTCGGACAGAACTTCCGCGGTGTGTCTGTTGTCGCCCAAACACTTCATGGCCAATACAGCCTGCTGACGTTTGCCAGTAGCTGCCCCATAATGGGAGACCTGGTGTGCAACAGTGGCAGCTGCGGATGGAGTGGTTGTGCGACTGCGGTCTGTGGACGAGCTCTCGCTTCTGCAGGAGGACGAAGAGGAGGAGGAGGGGGTGCGAACGGCTACAGCCAATTGTTTCCTAGACCGTGGGCTAGGCAGAACTGTCCCAAACTTGCTGTCCCCTGTGGACCCTGCATCCACCACATTTAACCAGTGTGCCGTGATGGACACGTAACGTCCCTGGCCATGCCTACTGGTCCATGCATCTGTTGTCAGGTGCACCTTTGTGCTCACAGATTGCCTGAGTGCATGGACGATGCGCTCTTTAACATGCTGGTGGAGGGCTGGGATGGCTTTTCTGGAAAAAAAGTGTCGACTGGGTAGCTCGTAGCGTGGTACAGCGTAGTCCATCAGGGCTTTGAAAGCTTCGCTTTCAACTAACCGGTAGGGCATCATCTCTAACGAGATTACTCTAGCTATGTGTGCGTTCAAACCCTGTGTACGCGGATGCGAGGCTAAGTACTTCCTTTTTCTAACCATAGTCTCATGTAGGGTGAGCTGGACTGGAGAGCTGGAGATCGTGGAACTAGCGGGGGTGCCGGTGGACATGGCAGACTGAGAGACGGTGGGAGATGGTATTGTTGTCACCGGTGCCCTAGATGCAGTGTTTCCTACTACGAAACTGGTGATTCCCTGACCCTGACGGCTTTGGCCTGGCAAAGAAACCTGCACAGATACTGCAGGTGGTGCGGAAAATGGTGGCCCTACACTGCCGGAAGGGATGTTGCGTTGCTGACTAGCTTCATTGGCCGAGGGTGCTACAACCTTAAGGGACGTTTGGTAGTTAGTCCAGGCTTGCAAATGCATGGTGGTTAAATGTCTATGCATGCAACTTGTATTGAGACTTTTCAGATTCTGTCCTCTGCTTAAGGTAGTTGAACATTTTTGACAGATGACTTTGCGCTGATCAATTGGATGTTGTTTAAAAAAATGCCAGACTGCACTCTTTCTAGCATCGGATACCTTTTCAGGCATTGCAGACTGAGCTTTAACCGGATGGCCACGCTGTCCTCCAACAGGTTTTAGCTTTGCCACGCGTTTTGGGCAAGATACGGGCCCGGCAGATGGAACCTGTTGCGATGTTGATGCCTGCTGCGGCCCCTCCTCCTCCGCTTCAGAACTGCTGCCGCCTGCACCCTGTTCCCCCAATGGCTGCCAATCGGGGTCAAGAACTGGGTCATCTATTACCTCTTCTTGTAGTTCGTGTGCAACTTCGTCTGTGTCACCGTGGCGGTCGGTGGTATAGCGTTTGTGATGGGGCAACACAGTCTCATCAGGGTCTGATTCTTGATCAGCACCCTGCGATGGCAATGTTGTGGTCTGAGTCAAAGGACCAGGATAGTAGTCTGGCTGTGGCTGTGCATCAGTGCACTCCATGTCAGATTCAACTTGTAATGGGCATGGACTGTTAACTGCTTCACTTTCTAAGCCAGGGACGGTATGTGTAAAGAGCTCCATGGAGTAACCCGTTGTGTCGCCTGCTGCATTCTTCTCTGTTGTTGTTTTTGCTGAAGAGGACAAGGAAGCGACTTGTCCCTGACCGTGAACATCCACTAACGACGCGCTGCTTTGACATTTACCAGTTTCACGAGAGGAGGCAAAAGAGCTAGAGGCTGAGTCAGCAAGATAAGCCAAAACTTGCTCTTGCTGCTCCGGCTTTAAAAGCGGTTTTCCTACTCCCAGAAAAGGGAGCGTTCGAGGCCTTGTGTAGCCAGACGACGAACCTGGCTCCACAGCTCCAGACTTAGGTGCAATATTTTTTTTCCCACGACCAGCTGATGCTCCACCACTACCACTACCCTCATTACCAGCTGACAATGAACGCCCCCGGCCACGACCTCTTCCACCAGACTTCCTCATTGTTTTAAAAACGTTACCAAACGAACGGTATTTGTTGCTGTCACACAACTTACACGGTGAGCTATAACTTCAGTATGATTTAGCTACCCCTTTACAGGTGGGTGAGACCACAACGAAAATCAGCCACAATGTTACACACTCTGTTGTTGTTGGCAACAAATGAGATGGCACACACGCAGGACTGTCACTGAAGCGCAAATGTAAATATTTATCTCCCACTGATTTGTGTTTGTTTTTTTTAAAAGGGAGACTTCAGAAAAAAAAAAATTAAAAAAAAATTATTTTTTACAGAAGAATTTATAAAACAAATAAAATGAAATGATTGTTTCAGGGAGAATTTAGGAAAAAAAAAAAAAAAAAGGCTTTGTAGGGCCCACTGAGTGAGAGAGGACGCACACAGGAGTCAGGAGTGGCACACAAGCCCAGAGGCCAATATTAATCTCCCACCGATTGATTTAGTTATTTTTTTTGGTAGATTTTGGAACCCAAATCAAGCAAAAAAATTAATAGGCTTTCTATGGCCCACAATTGGGGAGAGAGAGAGAGATGGCACACCCAGGAGTCAAGACTGGCACACAAGCAGAAGGGGCAATATGAATCTCCCACAGATTTTTTTTTTTTTTTTTTTTTTCAGGGAGACTTGAGAGAAAAAAAATACAAAAAAAATGATTTTTTTCAGGAATAATTTAGAAACCAAAGAAAATAAAATGATTGTTTCAGGGAGAATTTAGAAACCAAATAAAACAAAAAATAGGCTTTCTAGGGCCCACTGAGTGACAGATGACGCACACAGGAGTCAGGAGTGGCACACAAGCCCAGAGGCCAATATTAATCTCCCACTGATTGATTTAGTGATTTTTTTTGGTAGATTTTGGAACCCAAATCAAGCAAAAAAATTAATAGGCTTTCTATGGCCCACAATTGGGGAGAGAGAGAGAGAGATGGCACACCCAGGAGTCAAGACTGGCACACAAGCAGAAGGGGCAATATGAATCTCCCACAGATTTTTTTTTTTTTTTTTTTTTTTTCAGGGAGACTTGAGAGAAAAAAAAATACCAAAAAAATGATTTTTTTCAGGAATAATTTAGAAACCAAAGAAAATAAAATGATTGTTTCAGGGAGAATTTAGAAAACAAATAAAACAAAAAATAGGCTTTCTAGGGCCCACTGAGTGACAGATGACGCACACAGGAGTCAGGAGTGGCACACAAGCCCAGAGGCCAATATTAATCTCCCACTGATTGATTTAGTGATTTTTTTTGGTAGATTTTGGAACCCAAATCAAGCAAAAAAATTAATAGGCTTTCTATGGCCCACAATTGGGGAGAGAGAGAGAGATGGCACACCCAGGAGTCAAGACTGGCACACAAGCAGAAGGGGCAATATGAATCTCCCACAGATTTTTTTTTTTTTTTTTTTTTCAGGGATACTTGAGAGAAAAAAAAATACCAAAAAAATGATTTTTTTCAGGAATAATTTAGAAACCAAAGAAAATAAAATGATTGTTTCAGGGAGAATTTAGAAAACAAATAAAACAAAAAATAGGCTTTCTAGGGCCCACTGAGTGACAGATGACGCACACAGGAGTCAGGAGTGGCACACAAGCCCAGAGGCCAATATTAATCTCCCACTGATTGATTTAGTGATTTTTTTCAGGTAGATTTTGGAACCCAAATCAAGCAAAAAAATTAATAGGCTTTCTATGGCCCACTATTTGTGAGAGAGATGGCACGCTCAGGACTGGCACACAAGCCCAGAGGCCAATATTAATCTCCCATTTTTTTTTTTTTCCAGGGAAAATTTATAAACCCAATAAAAAAAATTATAATAAATAGGCTTTCTATGGCCCACTATCTGAGAGAGAGAGATGGCACGCTTAGGACTGGCACACAAGCCCAAAGCCCAATATTAATCTCCCACTGATTGATTTAATGATTTTTTCAGGTAGAATTTAGAACCCAAATCAAGCAAAAAAATTAATAGGCTTTCTATGGCCCACTGAGTGAGAGATGGCACACACAGGAGTAAGGAGTGGCACACAAGCCCTGAGGCCAATATTTTTCTCCCACTGATTGATTGATTGATTTTTTCAGGTAGAATTAGGAACCCAAATCAACCCAAAAAATAAATAGGCTTTCTATGGCCCACTATTTGTGAGAGAGATGGCACGCTCAGGACTGGCACACAAGCCCAGAGGCCAATATTAATCTCCCACTTTTTTTTTTTTCCAGGGAAAATTTATAAACCCAATAAAAAAAATAATAATAAATAGGCTTTCTATGGCCCACTATCTGAGAGAGAGAGATGGCACGCTTAGGACTGGCACACAAGCCCAAAGGCCAATATTAATCTCCCACTGATTGATTGATTGATTTTTTCAGGTAGAATTATGAACCCAAATCAACCAAAAAAATAAATAGGCTTTCTATGGCCCACTATTTGTGAGAGAGATGGCACGCTCTGGACTGGAACACAAGCCCAGAGGCCAATATTAATCTCCCACTTTTTTTTTTTTTCCAGGGAAAATTTATAAACCCAATAAAATAATAAAAAAATAGGCTTTCTATGGCCCACTATCTGAGAGAGAGAGAGATGGCACGCTTAGGACTGGCACACAAGCCCAAAGGCCAATATTAATCTCCCACTGATTGATTTATTGATTTTTTCAGGTAGAATTTAGAACCCAAATCAAGCAAAAAAATTAATAGGCTTTCTATGGCCCACTGAGTGAGAGATGGCACACACAGGAGTAAGGAGTGGCACACAAGCCCTGAGGCCAATATTTTTCTCCCACTGATTGATGTTGTGATTTTTTCTGGTAGATTTTGGAACCCAAATCAAGCAAAAAAATAAATAGGCTTTCTATGGCCCACTGAGTGAGAGATGACACAGACAAAGATGTCAATCTTAATCTCCCACAAAAAAAAAAAAAAAAAAAAAAAGGAACTGTCCTTCAATTACTATCTCCCTGCAGTAATCTCAGCCAGGTATGGCAGGCAGCAATAAGGAGTGGACTGATGCACAAATTAAATAAAAAGTGTGGACAAACAAACAAGATAGCTGTGCAGAAAGGAAGGAACAAGAGGATTTGTGCTTTGAAAAAAGCAGTTGGTTTGCACAGCGGCGTACACACAGCAATGCAGCTATCAGGGAGCCTTCTAGGGCAGCCCAATGAGCTACAGCGCTGAGGAAAAAAAAAAAGGAGTTTCCACTGTCCCTGCACACCGAAGGTGGTGTTGGGCAGTGGAAATCGCTACAGCACAAGCGGTTTTGTGGTTAATGGACCCTGCCTAACGCTATCCCTGCTTCTGACGAAGCGGCAGCAACCTCTCCCTAAGCTCAGATCAGCAGCAGTAACATGGCGGTCGGCGGGAACTCCCCTTTATAGCCCCTGTGACGCCGCAGACAGCAAGCCAATCACTGCAATGCCCTTCTCTAAGATGGTGGGGACCAGGACCTATGTCATCACGCTGCCCACACTCTGCGTTTACCTTCATTGGCTGAGAAATGGCGCTTTTCGCGTCATTGAAACGCGACTTTGGCGCGAAAGTCGCGTACCGCATGGCCGACCACGCACAGGGGTCGGATCGGGTTTCATAAAACTCGACTTCGCCAAAAGTCGGCGACTTTTGAAAATGTTCGACCCGTTTCGCTCAACCCTACGAACGAACCAATCAGACTTTGGAAATGTATCTGAGATGTTTTGTTTCTGCTGATCAGGATGATTGGGTGTCCTTCTTGCCTTTGGCTGAGTTTGCCCTTAATAATCGGGCCAGCTCGGCTACTTTGGTTTCGCCTTTTTTCTGTAATTCTGGTTTCCATCCTCGTTTTTCTTCAGGTCAGGATGAGCCTTCGGACATAGTAACATAGTAACATAGTTAGTAAGGCCGAAAAAAGACATTTGTCCATCCAGTTCAGCCTATATTCCATCATAATAAATCCCCAGATCTACGTCCTTCTACAGAACCTAATAATTGTATGATACAATATTGTTCTGCTCCAGGAAGACATCCAGGCCTCTCTTGAACCCCTCGACTGAGTTCGCCATCACCACCTCCTCAGGCAAGCAATTCCAGATTCTCACTGCCCTAACAGTAAAGAATCCTCTTCTATGTTGGTGGAAAAACCTTCTCTCCTCCAGACGCAAAGAATGCCCCCTTGTGCCCGTCACCTTCCTTGGTATAAACAGATCCTCAGCGAGATATTTGTATTGTCCCCTTATATACTTATACATGGTTATTAGATCGCCCCTCAGTCGTCTTTTTTCTAGACTAAATAATCCTAATTTCGCTAATCTATCTGGGTATTGTAGTTCTCCCATCCCCTTTATTAATTTTGTTGCCCTCCTTTGTACTCTCTCTAGTTCCATTATATCCTTCATGAGCACCGGTGCCCAAAACTGGACACAGTACTCCATGTGCGGTCTAACTAGGGATTTGTACAGAGGCAGTATAATGCTCTCATCATGTGTATCCAGACCTCTTTTAATGCACCCCATGATCCTGTTTGCCTTGGCAGCTGCTGCCTGGCACTGGCTGCTCCAGGTAAGTTTATCATTAACTAGGATCCCCAAGTCCTTCTCCCTGTCAGATTTACCCAGTGGTTTCCCATTCAGTGTGTAATGGTGATATTGATTCCTTCTTCCCATGTGTATAACCTTACATTTATCATTGTTAAACCTCATCTGCCACCTTTCAGCCCAAGTTTCCAACTTATCCAGATCCATCTGTAGCAGAATACTATCTTCTCTTGTATTAACTGCTTTACATAGTTTTGTATCATCTGCAAATATCGATATTTTACTGTGTAAACCTTCTACCAGATCATTAATGAATATGTTGAAGAGAACAGGTCCCAATACTGACCCCTGCGGTACCCCACTGGTCACAGCGACCCAGTTAGAGACTATACCATTTATAACCACCCTCTGCTTTCTATCACTAAGCCAGTTACTAACCCATTTACACACATTTTCCCCCAGACCAAGCATTCTCATTTTGTGTACCAACCTCTTGTGCGGCACGGTATCAAACGCTTTGGAAAAATCGAGATATACCACGTCCAATGACTCACCGTGGTCCAGCCTATAGCTTACCCCTTCATAAAAACTGATTAGATTGGTTTGACAGGAGCGATTTCTCATAAACCCATGCTGATATGGAGTTAAACAGTTATTCTCATTGAGATAATCCAGAATAACATCCCTCAGAAACCCTTCAAATATTTTACCAACAATAGAGGTTAGACTTACTGGCCTATAATTTCCAGGTTCACTTTTAGAGCCCTTTTTGAATATTGGCACCACATTTGCTATGCGCCAGTCCTGCGGAACAGATCCTGTCGCTATAGAGTCCCTAAAAATAAGAAATAATGGTTTATCTATTACATTACTTAGTTCCCTTAGTACTCGTGGGTGTATGCCATCCGGACCCGGAGATTTATCTATTTTAATCTTATTTAGCCGATTTCGCACCTCTTCTTGGGTTAGATTGGTGACCCTTAATATAGGGTTTTCATTGTTTCTTGGGATTTCACCTAGCATTTCATTTTCCACCGTGAATACCGTGGAGAAGAAGGTGTTTAATATGTTAGCTTTTTCCTCGTCATCTACAACCATTCTTTCCTCACTATTTTTTAAGGGGCCTACATTTTCAGTTTTTATTCTTTTACTATTGATATAGTTGAAGAACAGTTTGGGATTAGTTTTACTCTCCTTAGCAATGTGCTTCTCTGTTTCCTTTTTGGCAGCTTTAATTAGTTTTTTAGATAAAGTATTTTTCTCCCTATAGTTTTTTAGAGCTTCAATGGTGCCATCCTGCTTTAGTAGTGCAAATGCTTTCTTTTTACTGTTAATTGCCTGTCTTACTTCTTTGTTTAGCCACATTGAGTTTTTCCTATTTCTAGTCCTTTTATTCCCACAAGGTATAAACCGCTTACACTGCCTATTTAGGATGTTCTTAAACATTTCCCATTTATTATCTGTATTCTTATTTCTGAGGATATTGTCCCAGTCTACCAGATTAAGGGCATCTCTAAGCTGGTCAAACTTTGCCTTCCTAAAGTTCAGTGTTTTTGTGACTCCCTGACAAGTGCCCCTAGTGAAAGACAGGTGAAACTGTACAATATTGTGGTCGCTATTTCCTAGATGCCCAACCACCTGCAGATTTGTTATTCTGTCAGGTCTATTAGATAGTATTAGGTCTAAAAGTGCTGCTCCTCTGGTTGGATTCTGCACCAATTGTGAAAGATAATTTTTCTTGGTTATTAGCAGAAACCTGTTGCCTTTATGGGTTTCACAGGTTTCACTTTCCCAGTTAATATCCGGGTAGTTAAAGTCCCCCATAACCAGGACCTCATTATGGGTTGCAGCTTCATCTATCTGCTTTAGAAGTAGACTTTCCATGGTTTCTGTTATATTTGGGGGTTTGTAACAGACCCCAATGAGAATTTTGTTACCATTTTTCCCTCCATGAATTTCGACCCATATGGACTCGACATCCTCATTTCCTTCGCTAATATCCTCCCTTAAAGTGGACTTTAGACAAGACTTTACATAGAGACAAACCCCTCCTCCTCTCCGATTTTTACGATCCTTTCTAAACAGACTGTAACCCTGTAAGTTAACTGCCCAGTCATAGCTTTCATCTAACCATGTCTCGGTTATTCCCACTATGTCAAAGTTACCTGTAGATATTTCTGCTTCTAGTTCTTCCATCTTGTTTGTCAGGCTTCTGGCGTTTGCGAGCATGCAGTTTAGAGGATTTTGTTTTGTTCCAATCTCCTCGCTGTGGATTGCTTTAGAAATGTTCTTACCTCCCATCTGAGTATGTTTTCCTGGGTCTTCTTTGTTCAAGTCTAATGTTTTTCTTCCCGTCCCCTCTTCTTCTAGTTTAACGCCCTCCTGATGAGTGTAGCGAGTCTTCTGGCGAATGTGTGTTTCCCAGGTTTGTTGAGGTGTAGTCCATCTCTGGCGAGGAGTCCATCGTACCAGTAATTCACACCGTGGTCCAGGAATCCGAATCCTTGTTGTCTGCACCATCGTCTTAGCCAGTTGTTTGCATCAAGGATCCTGTTCCATCTCCTGGTGCCATGCCCGTCTACTGGAAGGATAGAAGAAAAAACTACCTGTGCATCCAGTTCCTTTACTTTCTTCCCCATCTCTTCAAAGTCTTTGCAGATTGTCGGTAGGTCTTTCCTTGCCGTGTCATTGGTGCCAACATGTATCAGAAGAAATGGGTGGACGTCCTTGGAGCT
Organism: Ranitomeya imitator; assembly: GCF_032444005.1. Classification (NCBI taxonomy): domain Eukaryota; kingdom Metazoa; phylum Chordata; class Amphibia; order Anura; family Dendrobatidae; genus Ranitomeya; species Ranitomeya imitator. The sequence goes on along the minus strand of NC_091284.1, from coordinate 789,832,348 downwards.
GAAGAGCTTTGGTATCCTGGTGTAGATTCTGTGGTGGACAGGTTGCAGCAAATTTGGACTCACGTAGTGGACAATTTGACATTGTCCCAGGAGAAGGCTCAACGTTTCGCTAACCACCGTCGCTGTGTTGGTCCCCGACTTCGTGTTGGGGATTTGGTTTGGTTGTCGTCTCGTTATGTTCCTATGAAGGTTTCCTCTCCTAAATTTAAGCCTCGTTTCATTGGCCCTTATAAGATTTCTGAGGTTCTCAATCCTGTGTCATTTCGTTTGGCCCTTCCAGCTTCTTTTGCCATCCATAATGTGTTCCATAGGTCGTTGTTGCGGAGATATGTGGCGCCTATGGTTCCCTCCGTCGACCCCCCTTCCCCCGGTGTTGGTCGAGGGGGAGTTGGAGTATGTGGTGGAGAAGATTTTGGATTCTCGTATTTCGAGACGGAAACTCCAGTACCTGGTCAAGTGGAAGGGTTATGGTCAGGAAGATAATTCCTGGGTTGTTGCCTCTGATGTTCATGCTGCCGATCTGGTTCGTGCCTTTCATTTGGCTCGTCCTGATCGGCCTGGTGGTTCTGGTGAGGGTTCGGTGACCCCTCCTCAAGGGGGGTACTGTTGTGAATTCTGTTATCGAACTCCCTCCTGTGGTCATGAATGGTACTTCGGCGAGTTCTATCCATGGACTCCCTCTGGTGGCTGTGAGTGGAGTTGCTGGTTCTGAGGTTCCTTCCACAGGTGATCTAGGTTGTTCTTAGGCTGGCTTCTCTATTTAACTCCACTCAGATCGTTACTCCATGCCAGCTCTCAATGTTCCTGTACTGGTTCAGTTCGCTCTTGGATCTTTCTGGTGACCTGTCTCTTCCTGCAAGAAGCTAAGTCCCCGATTGTTATTTTCTGTTCATTGCTCTCTTGTCCAGCTTGCTTTCATGATTTTGCTTTGCTAGATGGAAGCTCTGGGATGCAGAGTGGCACCTCCGCACCGTGAGTCGGTGGGGGGGTCTTTTTGCACACTCTGCGTGGTCTTTTGTAGTTTTTTGTGCTGACCGCAAAGATACCTTTCCTATCCTCTGTCTGTTTAGTTAGTCTGGCCTCCCTTTGTTAAAACCTGTTTCATTTCTGTGTTTGTGACTTTCATCTTAACTCACAGTTAATATTTGTGGGGGGCTGCCTTTTCCTTTGGGGAAATTTCTCTGAGGCAAGGTAGGCTTTATTTTCTATCTCTAGGTCTAGCTAGTTCTTAGGCTGTGTCGAGGCGTCTAGGCCATGTCAGGTACACTCCACGGCTATTTTCAGTTGTGTGATAGGATTAGGGATTGCGGTCAGCAGAGTTCCCACTTCCCAGAGCTTGTCCTGTATTGGTTTATCCATCAGGTCATTTCGGGTGCTCCTAACCACCAGGTCCACAACACCCACCATGCTATATAATATGATTGCAATATATTAAGAGGATAACAAATTTGATGGGAGGGCTTCTTTCATTTTAATGAGATAAGTAAATAATTGGGCATGGCTTTTAGATATCAACAAGCTTTCCTTTCACAGGGTAAAAATGTATTTAAAGATGTTCTGTATTTCACTGGATAGGTTAGTACTTTTAGATATGTGAAGTTCTGACCCAAAAGCGTAGCTAGGTTTTGTTTTGGGGGAGACTTCTGAGTGGGTTCCTAACCAGGTAACCTAATTACAATTATGGTGGCGCACCCTTACATGTATGGAGAACCTCAGGACATGACCTGGTTATTACTGAAAATAATCTCAACAGAAATACCAAATCTGATATTACTGCCATATTGTGACCATACAGTGGTAGATACCAATCCTACAGAACATGTAATAAATTATAGTACAGTAGAGTTATATATAGTAACTTACAGCTTATGTTTTTTGTTATAGAATCGTTCACTTTTTTCATCTATTCCATCTGACTCAGACTGACATGACAGTGTCTCCAGCCAAGACTCATCTGCAGAGATTATAAAAAAGACACATCTGACTCCTCACATTTCCAGTCCCGTCTCTATCTATCCCCAACCTGCACAAACTCCTCATCCTGCTGATACCCCAAATTTGAGCCGCTGCTGCCATAGATGTCCCTATTACTGCACCTACTGTAAGGAACAGTGTGTCCTTTAGATGGTTAAACAAACTTTTAGAATATCTTAATGCCCTGTGCAAGTGACCTAGAAAACAGTGCCCACTTTGTACCTCCTAGAAGTTAATAATGCCCTCTGACTGCCCTTGTACAGTGCCCACTTTGTACCTCCTAGAAGTTAATAATGCCCTCTGACTAGCCTTGTGACAGTCACAGTAGCCTGAGTTCCCCTAAAACAATAAGTGCCAACTTAACATTTAATAATGTCCTGAATTTTCCCCTGTACAGCTCCCCAATACACAGTATGATGCTCTCTTATACACAGTATAATGCCCCCAGACTCTATAGTACCCCCCACATAGTATACTGAGCCCTTAGTAGCTCCAAACTGTTTGATGGATCCAACACTGTACAAAGACTCAACATTAGCTCCCACATTGTATGATGGTCCCTTCACTGTAATCCCCACACTATATGATGACCCCTAAATAGCCTATACAAAGCATAATGCACCAGATAGTCCTCCATATAGTGTACTGCACTTCTCATAGGCCTCTGTATTGTATAATGCACTCCCCATAGTCCTTAATATAATATAATGTATTCCCTTAGGCCTCTATATAGTATAATACACTCCCCATAGGCCTCTATATAGTGTAATGCACTCCCCACAGGCCTCTATATAGTATAATACACTCCTCTTAGGCCTCTATATAGTATAATGCACTCGCCATATGCCTTCATATAGCATAATTCACTCCCCATATTCCTCTATATCAGTGATCCCCAACTCCTTGCCTTTCCAGGTAATGCAAATTCTTGCCTTTCCAGGTAATGCCATTATCACCTGGGCAATGCTAAGGAAATCCTGAAAACATGACCTGTTGGTGGCTCTTGAGGACTGGAGTTGGGGAACACTGCTCTGTATAGTATAATGTAGGGTTGAGCGAAATGGGTCGGCCAATTTCAGAAGTCGCCGACTTTTGGCAAAGTCCGGTTTCATGAAACCCGACCTGACCCCTGTGTGGGGTCGACCATGAGGTCGGCGATCTTCTGAATCTGGTATCGGAATTCCGATACCGAGTTCCGATATGTTTGCAATATTAGGTATTCCTATTAGGTATATACTCACCCTCGGACGCGCCCTGCTTCTTTCTGGCAGCCTTCCTTCCTAAGAATCAGCACTTGAATGACCTTCGGTGATGTCGCGGCTTGTGATTGGTCGCGTGAGCGGTCACATGGGCGGTCGCGCGACCAATCACAAGCCGCGACGTCATCTAAGGTCCTTCACGCGCTGATTCTAAGGAAAGAAGGCTGCCGGTTAGTACCAGGGCGCGTCAGAGGGTAAGTATAGCAATATTTTTTATTTTAATTCTTAATTTTGCACTTAAATATGGATCCCAGGGCCTGAAGGAGAGTTTCCTCTCCTTCAGACCCTGGGAACCATAGTATCCCATTGCACTGCATTGGGTTTCGGGTTTCGGCCGACCCCGACCCCGACTTTTGAGAAAGTCGGGTTTCGTGAAACCCGACCCGATCCTATAAAAGTAAAAGTCGCTCAACCCTAGTATAATGCACTCCCCTTAGGCCACAATATGGTATAATGCACTCCTCATAGGACTCTATATAGTACTAGATTGTGGCCCGATTCTAACGCATCGGGTATTCTAGAATATGCATGTCCCCGTAGTATATGGACAATGATGATTCCAGAATTCGCGGCAGACTGTGCCCGTCGCTGATTGGTCGAGGCAACCTTTATGACATCATTGTCGCCATGGCAACCATTATGACATCATCGTCGCTGTGCCCGTCGCTGATTGGTCGAGGCCTGGTGGCCTCGACCAATCAGAGACGCGGGAAGTCTACATCCTTTATGACATCATCGTCGCTGTGCCCGTCACTGATTGGTCGCGGCAGACTGTGCCCGTTGTTGATTGGTTGAAGCAACCTTTATGACATCATTGTCGCCATGGCAACCATTATGACATCTACGTCGATACTGTGCTCGTCGCTGAATCAGAAACGTGAGATGTTTATATCCTTTATGACATCATCGTCGCTGTGCCCGTTGCTGATTGGTCGAGGCCTGGCGGCCTCGACCAATCAGAGGCGCGGGATTTCCAGGACAGACAGACAGACAGACAGACGGAAAAACCCTTAGACAATTATATATATAGATAATGCACTCTCCATAGGCCTCTATATAGTATAATGCACCCTCCTTATGCTTCTATAGAGTATAATACACTCCCCATAGTCCTTCATAAAGTATAATGCACTCCCCATAGGCCTCGATATGGTATAATGCACTCCCCATAGGCCTCTATATAGTATAATGCACCCCCACAGGCCTCTATATGGTAAAATACACTCCCTATAGGCTTCTATAAAGTATAATGCGCTCCCCATATGCCTTCATATAGCATAATGCACTCCCCATGTTCCTCAATATAGTATATTGCACTTCCAATAGGCCTCAATATGGTGCAATGCACTCCCCATAGGCCTCTATATAGTATAATGCACACTCCATGGGCCTCTATATAGTATAATGCACTCCCCTTATGCTTCTACATAGCATAATGCACTCCCCATAGTCTTTCATCTATATATATAATTGTCTAAGGGTTTAATTGTCTGTCTGTCCTGGAAATCCCACGTCGCTGATTGGTCGAGGCCGCCAGGCCTCGACCAATCAGCGACGGGCACAGTCTGCCGCGAATTCTGGAATCATCATTGTCCTGCTGGCCGCGACCAATCAGCGATATTAGTGTGGGATTTAAACACCACTCACAGCGCAACATACAGTACATACATACATACATACATACATACATACATACATATTCTAGAATACCCGATGCCTTTGAATCGGGCCACAATCTAGTATAGTATAAGGCACTACCTATACGCCTCCATACCATATAATGCACTTCCCATTACAAAAAAAACACGATTGTCACCTCTCCTCCTCGTTCCACTGCTGCTCCAAGCACCCGCACATCTTTGGACAGCAGGTGTCAAGTAATGACGCCATTGTGCCTGCTGTCAGTGTGTGCGTCAGTGACTTCAGATGCAGAAGAGTAATAATGGGAGAGGGAGCATGACGCTCACTCTCTCATCATTGCTTTCAACTGTATCAGCATCCAGCCGATACAGATGAACATTCGATGATGGGCGGGTTCCCAAACCCTCCCCCGCTCACGGACCCATAGCAGCTGAGTGGCAGTGTAGGGAGATCGAGTCTCCCTGCTCTGCCGCAGAATTTGACTTTACTGGCGCACTTCACATGCCGATACAGTTAACGGTAGCATAGTCCAGGTGGGACCCTCAGAGCGTGAGATCCAGGACGACCATCCCATCTGCCCCCCTGGTATCTCTTCTGGTCTTACCATAGAGAGCATTACCAATCACCGGAAGGGTGGTCCCTTTCTCCAAATTTCTTCAGCAGTAAAAAAAACTGAGGCCACCAGGAGCTGAATGAAGCCCAGATTGATCATGCACCATGCTGCTCCAATCAAAGTCTATGGCAACGATGAAAATATCCAAGTGTCGTAAACTCAACTTGTGACATTTTTTCTTTCTAGTTTATATGGCCCTAGAATTTTATCTGAAAAAAAGAAGAAATTGTGCAATTTTTCGTTGTCTTCTTGACATCTTCACTTAAAGAGATTGTAAATATAGAGGAAAAAAGTAAGTTTTCACACGAAGGACAGTTTTCCTCCTATGTTTTGTCTCGGATTACCGTAGCCCTAAACTGCCATCTGTCAATCTTCATGAAAGTGTATTCATTTTAATGAACCTATGAATAATAAAACTATGCATTGTGCCAGCTTGCTGACCCAGTGGGTGCATCCCATCTGGATAGTGGGGCTGAAGAGTGAGTATCATTTGCAAGTATCGCTTAAATATATTAGTCATTATTTTATATTTCCATTTTTAAATTGCTTTCTGGTGTTCGCTTACTGTACATATCTACAGTGTTCCCTAGGTGAAGAAAAAATTAGATAAGTAGACGTGTCCAGATGTGGCCAGCTCTGCCTTCAGGATCCGACCAGATGACAACCTCCAGGTCCATGTGAAATGCATATAACTTACCAAGCATAAAAATAAATTAGTTCTGTAGTATTAATGATTGGTCATTCTTAAAGGGAACCTGTCACCCCGTTTTTTCAAGAAGAGCTAAAAATAGCGTTAAATAGGGGCAGAGCTGTGCTTTACATTAGTGTATTTTGGAGCCTTTATGCCCCACCTATGCTGCCGAAATACCTTTGTAAAGTCGCCGTTTTGGGCTGTCACTCACGCTGGTCAGGTCATATGGGCGTGGTGACAGCGCTGTTTCTCCCCCAGATCTCCGTTGGTGGCGTAGTAGTGTGCGCATGTCCAAGTGGCGAATCCACTACGCAGCTTCAAGGAAAATAGCGCGATCTGCTCTATTCAGCCGTTTATCGGTGGGCGCGGCCATCTTTGTGAGGCCGCGCGTGCACAGATGGTTCTTCTCGGCTTCCCGGGGCATCAGGAAAATTTCCTGCAGCCGAGATGCAAACACAGCTTCAGGAAAATGGCCATCGAGATCGCTATCTGTGCACACGCGGCATCCCGCGGCCATTTTCCTGAAGCCCGGGGAAGCCGAGAACCATCAGCGCACGCGCGGCCTCACAAAGATGGCCGCTCCCACCGATAAACGGCTGAATGGCGCAGATCGCACTATTTTCCTTGAAGCTGCGCAGTGGATTCGCCACTTGGACATGCGCACACCACTACGCCACCAACGGAGATCTGGGAGAGAAACAGCGCTGTCACCACGCCCATATGACCTGACCAGAGTGAGTGACAGCCCAAAACGGCGACTTTACAAAGGTATTTCGGCAGCATAGGTGGGGAATAAAGGCTCCAAAATACACTAATGTAAAGCCCAGCTCTGCCCCTATTTAACGCTATTTTTAGCTCTTCTTGAAAAAACGGGGTGACAGGTTCACTTTAATATGTTCTCTAGAAATTACCTTTTCTCTCAGAAAAACCCAGAATGCAACAGGACTTACCATGGGTTTGTATTCTGCAGACACTACTAATTGTGAACTGAGCTACACTATATGGATCCATAAGCAACAGCATTTCTATATATAATGTAAATTAGAGTCTAATACATAGATGTAGCCGCCACATCATGCAAAGACAGAAGCTTGCCACTTGTACTATTGCATAGAGCAGCCACTGCTTTACTTCATATGTAGAGCAGCCATGCAATGCAAATAGTGTAAGTGCAATGGATGGCTATTGAAACAGATGTATTTTGCCATCCTTTTAGATGTTGCTTGCTACCTTTGTAACAAATTTGGTGACTGTGCATTGAAATCTGAGATGTAGAAAAAATATACACATGTTCAAAAAATTAAAGGGAACGCTAAAATACCGTACTTCATCCTAGATATCACTAAATTAAATATTCTAGTTGTAAATCTATATTCGTTACGTAGTGGAATGCGTTGAGAACAATAGAACATAAAAATGACCCATGTAAATCAAAATTAATATCCCATGGAGGTCTGGATTTGGAATGATAATCAAAATCAAAGTGGAAAATCAAATTACAAGGCTCATCCAACTTCAGTGGAAATGCTTCAATATAAGGAAATGATGCTCAATAGTGTATGTGACCTCCACGTGCCTGTAGACCTCTCTATAATCAAAGGAGATGCTCTTGTTGAGAAGGCAGATGTTCTCCTGAGGTATCACCTCCCTGACCTGGATAAAAGCATCTGTCAGCTCATGGACATGATGTCTCAGATGTGCTTGATTAGATTCAGGTCTGTGGAATGGGCAGGACAGTGCATAGCATCAATGCCTTCATCATACAGGAACTGCTGACACACTTCAGCCACATGAGGCCTAGCATTGTCATGCATCAGAAGGAACCCAGAGCTCACTGTACCTGTATATGGTCTCACAATGGGTCTGATGATCTCTTCCCGGTACCTAATGGCAGTCAAGGTACCTGTGGCGAGCACATGGAGGGCTGTGCAGCCCTCCAAAGAAATGCACCCCCCCCCCACACCATAACTGGCTCACTGCCAAACTGGTCATGCTGGAGGATGTTTCAGGCAGCAAAATGTTCTCCATGATGTCTCCAGACTCTGTCACATCTGTCACATGTGCTCAGTGTGATCATGCTCTCATCTACTAAGAACACAGGGCACCAATGTTGAATCGGCCAATCACCCTGCATGGTGTTGGGCTATAAGCACAAAACCCACTTGTGGACATCGGGCGCTCTTACCACCCTCGTGGAGTCTGTTTCTGACAGTTTGAGCAAACACATGGATGTTAGTGGCCTGCTGTATGTCATTTTGTAGGGCTCTGGCACTGCTGCTGAGTCGCCCTGCCAGGGCCATGGGGTACTCGGTACTGGGTCCTGCCATTCACAGGGGGATGTCACGGTGGTGACCCGGTCCATGGCCCTGGGCGGCCATGTAAAAGGGAAAGGTCTTTAAAGGGAATAAGGTTTATGTTCATGACGCCACCTGTGGTATTCAGTCAGTGGGCACTGACGCTGCTTCAAGGGGTCTTCTGGGGTGATGTTAAGGCAGCTAGATGGTATAACTTCCCACAGGTGAAGTATATCCCCAGGGCTCCTGGTGTGTAGAGGGTAGATGGTGAATGGCACAGTAAAGAATGAGGACACAGGGTTGCAGTCTCTTTACCTTGTTTACTGTCGAATTCAGGCAGCCATAGTCCAGGGCACCAGATCACAGGGCAGGCAGGGTCCAACCGGCTTGAAGGCAAGTTAGGAGTCCCTTTATCCAGATGGAAATCAAAGCCTTCCTCTAGCACTGTGGTGTTGTAGTCCCTTACTGCCTATGGCTTTACATAAGGTCCTCACAGATGTTCTCTCTCCCTGTCCCCCATATAGGATAGGACACACAACCCATATGACTGGTGACTTGAGGCATTTTATAGGGACTCTAGCATGCCCCAGCCTCTAAGGGTCTCACCATGTCTCCAAGTCGTGGAGAGCCTTATGATCCTCGGTGTTCCGGTTACCGGTCTCTGCGCCTCAGAAGGAGGCAGCCTGCTCGGGGCTGGTCTCCCCCGATATCCTCTCCTGTGCTTTTCTCTCCTGCACATTCACTGCAATATACGAGGGGCGATCCAAAAGTAATGATAATCAATACTAAACACAATGAATATAGTCAAAAAATAAATTTATTTTTCTACATAGTCTCCTAACAAGTCTATACATTTAGTCCATCTCTTTTCTAAACTTAGAATTCCCTTCGAAAAAAATTCTTGATCTTGACCCTCTCTTCGATCTGCCAATACAACTTCTTCAACTTCACGTTTTCTTCATTGAGGGACGTGGATGGGCGTCCTTCACGATGGATATTTTCCGTCGATGTTCTTCCCAGCTTAAATTCCTTGGCCCAGCGTGCAACTGTAGAATATGGAGGAGAAAAGTCCCCCAATGTTTCCACCAAGTCGCTGTGTATGTCTTTGGTAGTCATTTTTTTTCAAGCAGAGGTATTTGATGACAGCTCTGAGCTCGTTTTTTTCCATTTTGATGTTCACTCCTCGGCAGTTCATATTCAAATGAATGTAGCTCCCGGGAATCGTGGTCTATTTAAGTAATTTTTTTTTCCTGGACTAGTGGGTACCTAAGAGAGAAGAAAACATTTTATTTTAATTTCTGTGTGCAATAGAAATAACCGATTATCATTACTTTTGGATCGCCCCTCGTATTTGCCTTTCTGAATGTCTCTTTCCGGGAACTGCTTCACTGCGGCTACACAGCTCCGTAAACCCTCTTCTGCCTCAGACTGATCCAGTCTGTTTCCTGGCAAGAACTGAACTCAACTCTCCCAACAGACTACCAGATATCTATATATATGGGGAGTCACCTAGTAAATAGGATCAAAAGCTCCCCCTGGTGGCCTGAAGTGTGAATGTGTTGCATGCTTGTGTTACCTGGTTACAGTTATCCCTTCTTGCCTTCAAGTGTAACATCACTCTCCCTGAGAGGAAAGCAATGCTACTGTGACGACCAGGATAGTAATCATACGAAAAAAACAAGGAGCCAAGAAAATCCCAAGTATAATTACCTATACAAATATGTAACCTATACCATGAGAAATCTTCATAAAAAATTACAAAATTTTATTGAAACATTAACACAGAAACATATACAAAAAATAAACATATAATAAATAAGGACAGGTGAGTAATGCGACAATGCATACAGGCAGTGCCAAAACTGTCTATAATTGAAAGGGTTCCCAAATATATAGCCACAATAATACATGTGCCTAGACCACAGTATCATAATTATAAGTAACCCAATGAGACCCATATACATCAGTGGGTGAGCCGCAGATATATAACACCAGACTCCATAACTCCATATGTGGAATATATACAAGACCCATAATGAAGATAGGGTATATGCAAAAAGTCACCGGAGGAGAGAGGCTGGAGAAAGTAAGGTCTCACCCATTATGACAGAAATGGCGCACCGCTCCGATGCCCCAACGTGCGTTTCGCTGCTTCCTGGGGCACCACACAGCTCCTGTTTCTCCTTGCACAAAGGAGGAGGTAGAGATCTTGCTGCTGAGTTGTTGCCCTACCTACGGCCCCCTCCACGTCTCATGGAGTACTGACCTGTCTCCCTGGATCTGCTCCATGCTCTGGACACTGTGCTGACAGACACTGCTACACTTCTGTACACAGCTTACATTGATGTGCCATCCTGGATGAGCTGCACTACAGGAGCAACTTCTGTGGGTTGTAAACACCGCCTAATGCCACTGTACAGGACATCTAGGGGTGAGAGCAATGACAAAATGCAAAAGTGACTAAAACAACAAACAAAAAGGATGAGAAATGGTCTGGACTCACTACCTGCAGAACCACTCCTGTATAGGTGTTGCCTTGCTAATTGCCTATAATTTCTACCTCTTGTCTGATCCATCTGCATAACAGCAGGAGAAACTGATGCACCATTGGTGTTGCTTCATAACTGAACAGGTTGATTTCACAGAACTATGACTGATTTGGAGTAACATTATTGTTTCAGTGCTCCCTTAATTTTTTGCGCAGTGTATAAATACACCAATAGCAAAGGAGCGTTCTTCTTTTCACAATCTTTCATTAGTAAGGAATACAAGCAATTATCTGTAATATGGAGAGAACTTTTCAGCAAGTGATAATTTGTCCTACTGCACTGTTACAGCTGAAAGGAAGCATTATGCAGAGTTCGTTGAAATTTTGGACTGTCCATATAGTATGAGTACATGCTTGCTGAGTTCTACATAGTGATATACACTGTGTGCAGAATTAAGCAAGTTGTATTTTAGAGGATTATTTTTATTATTGGTCAACAACTATGTTCTCAATCAACCCAAAAGCCTCAAAAATATATATCAAAGCTTAATATTTTTGGAAGTTGGAGTGGTTTTTTTTTAGATTTGGCTATCTTAAGAGGATACAGTTAGGGCCAGAAATATTTGGACAGTGACACAAGTTTTGTTATTTTAGCTGTTTACAAAAACATGTTCAGAAATACAATTATATATATAACATGGGCTGAAAGTGCACACTCCCAGCTGCAATATGATAGTTTCCACATCCAAATCGGAGAAAGGGTTTAGGAATCATAGCTCTGTAATGCATAGCGTCCTCTTTTTCAAGGGACCAAAAGTAATTGGACAATGGACTCCAAGGGCTGCAATTAACTCTGAAGGCGTCTCCCTCGTTAACCTGTAATCAATGAAGTAGTTAAAAGGTCAGGGGTGGATTCCAGGTGTGTGGTTTTGCATTTGGAAGCTGTTGCTGTGAGCAGACAACATGCGGTCAAAGGAACTCTCAATTGAGGTGAAGCAGAACATCCTGAGGCTGAAAAAAAAGAAAAAATCCATCAGAGAGATAGCAGACATGCTTGGAGTAGCAAAATCAACAGTTGGGTACATTCTGAGAAAAAAGGAATTGACTGGTGAGCTTGGGAACTCAAAAAGGCCTGGGCGTCCACGGATGACAACAGTGGTGGATGATCGCCGCATACTTAAGTTGGTGAAGAAGAACCCATTCACAACATCAACTGAAGTCCAGAACACTCTCAGTGAAGTAGGTGTATCGGTCTCTAAGTCAACAGTAAAGAGAAGACTCCATGACAGTAAATACAAAGGGTTCACATCTAGATGCAAACCATTCATCAATACCAAAAATAGACAGGCCAGAGTTAAATTTGCAGAAAAACACCTCAAGAAGCCAGCTCAGTTCTGGAAAAGTATTCTATGGCAAAAAAAGGGGAGAAGCCAGCGCAGCCTAAGGTTAAGAAGCAATACATGAAGTGCAAATGCACATATTAATTTCTAACTGTATTTTCAAAATGAGACATTTAGCAAACAATTGATCAATTCTTTGAGCCACCCCGCCTCTTCACGGCAATCTCACATTGGGGCAGTCCTACACTACGTTTTTTATATTCGCTGTGCCATAAAGGCCTCCTAAATGAACTAAATGCAAGACCACATTAAAAACATACTGTACCTGGAGCATATACTGAGTCACCCCCATGGCGCCAGAGTAGGCAAGCGAGGATAAAAGTTGACCAGGTCCAGACAGACATTTCGGATCCAACCTCCACACTGCCTATCCAGAGCCACAGATGAAGAGTGAAACAGGCTGGGGCACAGGTGCATAATTAAACAAAGCCTGAGGCAGGGCAGGGCTGCTGTGTGTGGACAGCAGCCTATCAATCACTGAGACACAGAAAGAATGGCGCACATAACCAGGCGCGGCGCACGGCAACAGTGGTGGTCAGCCACTTACCAATAACAGAGCAAAAAAAGGGGAGAAGCCAGCGCAGCCTAAGGTTAAGACGCAATACATGAAGTGCAAATGCACATATTAATTTCTAACTGTATTTTCAAAATGAGACATTTAGCAAACAATTGATCAATTCTTTGAGCCACCCCGCCTCTTCATGGCAATCTCACATTGGGGCAGTCCTACACTACGTTTTTTATATTCGCTGTGCCATAAAGGCCTCCTAAATGAACTAAATGCAAGACCACAATAAAAACATACTGTACCTGGAGCATATACTGAGTCACCCCCATGGCGCCAGAGTAGGCAAGCGAGGATAAAAGTTGACCAGGTCCAGACAGACATTTCGGACCCAACCTCCACACTGCCTATCCAGAGCCACAGATGAAGAGTGAAACAGGCTGGGGCACAGGTGCATAATTAAACAAAGCCTGAGGCAGGGCAGGGCTGCTGTGTGTGGACAGCAGCCTATCAATCACTGAGACACAGAAAGAATGGCGCACATAACCAGGCGCGGCGCACGGCAACAGTGGTGGTCAGCCACTTACCAATAACAGAGCAAAAAAAGGGGAGAAGCCAGCGCAGCCTAAGGTTAAGACGCAATACATGAAGTGCAAATGCACATATTAATTTCTAACTGTATTTTCAAAATGAGACATTTAGCAAACAATTGATCAATTCTTTGAGCCACCCCGCCTCTTCACGGCAATCTCACATTGGGGCAGTCCTACACTACGTTTTTTATATTCGCTGTGCCATAAAGGCCTCCTAAATGAACTAAATGCAAGACCACATTAAAAACATACTGTACCTGGAGCATATACTGAGTCACCCCCATGGCGCCAGAGTAGGCAAGCGAGGATAAAAGTTGACCAGGTCCAGACAGACATTTCGGATCCAACCTCCACACTGCCTAGCCAGAGCCACAGATGAAGAGTGAAACAGGCTGGGGCACAGGTGCATAATTAAACAAAGCCTGAGGCAGGGCAGGGCTGCTGTGTGTGGACAGCAGCCTATCAATCACTGAGACACAGAAAGAATGGCGCACATAACCAGGCGCGGCGCACGGCAACAGTGGTGGTCAGCCACTTACCAATAACAGAGCAAAAAAAGGGGAGAAGCCAGCGCAGCCTAAGGTTAAGACGCAATACATGAAGTGCAAATGCACATATTAATTTCTAACTGTATTTTCAAAATGAGACATTTAGCAAACAATTGATCAATTCTTTGAGCCACCCCGCCTCTTCACGGCAATCTCACATTGGGGCAGTCCTACACTACGTTTTTTATATTCGCTGTGCCATAAAGGCCTCCTAAATGAACTAAATGCAAGACCACATTAAAAACATACTGTACCTGGAGCATATACTGAGTATTCTATGGACAGATGAGACAAAGATCAACCTGTACCAGAATGATGGGAAGAAAAAATTTTGGAGAAGAAAGGGAACGGCACATGATCCAAGGCACACCACATCCTCTGTAAAACATGGTGGAGGCAACGTGATGGCATGGGCATGCATGGCTTTCAATGGCACTGGGTCACTTGTGTTTATTGATGACATAAGAGCAGACAAGAGTAGCCGGATGAATTCTGAAGTGTACCGGGAGATACTTTCAGCCCAGATTCAGCCAAATGCTGCAAAGTTGATTGGACGGCGCTTCATAGTACAGATGGACAATGACCCCAAGCATACAGCCAAAGCTACTCAGGAGTTCATGAGTGCCAAAAAGTGGAACATGGCCAAGTCAATCTCCAGATCTAAACCCAATTGAGCATGCATTTCACTTGCTGAAATCCAGACTTAAGACGGAAAGACCCACAAACAAGCAAGACCTGAAGGCTGCGGCTGTAAAGGCCTGGCAAAGCATTAAGAAGGAGGAAACCCAGCGTTTGGTGATGTCCATGGGTTCCAGACTTAAGGCAGTGATTGCCTCCAAAGGATTTGCAACAAAATATTGAAAATAAAAATATTTTGTTTGGGTTATGTTTATTTGTCCAATTACTTTTGACCTCCTAAAATGTGGAGTGTTTGTAAAGAAATGTGTACAATTCCTACATTTTCTATCAGATATTTTTGTTCAACCCTTCAAATTAAACGTTACAATCTGCACTTGAATTCTGTTGTAGAGGTTTCATTTCAAATCCGATGTGGTAGCATGCAGAGCCCAACTCACGAAAATTGTGTCACTGTCCAAATATTTCTGGCCCTAACTGTATCTGTTTGTGCAGGTAACTATTACTGTGCAGAATTACAGTATTAGGCAACTTAATAAAAACCAAATATGTTCCCATCTCACTTGTTTATTTTCACCAGGTAAACCAATATAACTACACAAAATTTTGAAATAAACATTTCTGACATGCAAAAACAAAACCCCAAAAAATTAGTGACCAATATAGCCACCTTTCTTTATGATGACACTCAACATTCTTCCATCGATAGATTCTGTTAGTTGCTTGATCTGTTTACGATCAACATTGCGTGCAGCAGCCACCACAGCCTCCCAGACACTGTTCAGAGAGATGTAATGATTTCCCTCCCTGTAGAGCTCACATTTTATGAGGGACCAAAGGTTCTCTATGGGGTTCAGATCAGGTGAACAAGGGGG
The DNA here is from genome assembly GCF_032444005.1 of Ranitomeya imitator. Lineage (NCBI taxonomy): Eukaryota > Metazoa > Chordata > Amphibia > Anura > Dendrobatidae > Ranitomeya > Ranitomeya imitator. The sequence continues at coordinate 789,816,831 of NC_091284.1, read as the reverse complement.
ATATGTCATTATTTTTTCTTCTTTGAGACCTTTACTGGCCAGCCACGCTGTGGAGTAGTTGGAGGCATGTGATGGAAAATTGTCCTGTATGAAAATCATGTTTTTCTTGAATGATACCAACTTTTTCCTGTACCACTGCTTGAAGAAGTTGTCTTCCAGAAAGTGGCAGTAGGTCTGGGAGTTGAGCTTCACTCCATCCTCAAACCGAAAAGGTCCCACAAGTTCATCTCTGATGATACCAGCCCATAACAGTATCCCACCTCAACCTTGCTGGCGACTGAGTTGGAGTGGATCTCTCTGCCCTGCCTCTGGCCCATCCATCTGGCCCATCAAGAGTCACTCTCATTTCATCAGTCCATAAAACCTTTGAAAAGTCAGTCTTAAGATATTTCTTGGCCCAGTCTTGACGTTTTATCTTATGTTTCTTGCTCAAAGGTGGTCGTTTTTCAGCCTTCCTTACCTTGGCCATGTCCCTGAGTATTGCACACTGTTAGGTGTCGAGTTCCCACCGCTGCACAGGGGGAATCTCAAACCATGTCCGCTATGGTCTCCTATTCTCCTCCAGCCGCAGTGGAACCTGGTCAGCGGAGATGTCGGTCCCAGCGTCTGGCTCAGGCAGATACTGTGCGAATGGTTACTGCTGCCTTTCCAGGCTCTGCCTTTGTAGCCAGCACTGATCAGCAGCAAGCAGGCCTTTCTGGGACTAAGTCCGTTTTTTCCATACTGAGCATGCCCACGGGATGACCTCCCATTGGAAGTCGGGGGTCATATGCTCAGGTCCTGTTTGGGCTCCTTTTGGACCATCAGGAAGGTCCTGGAGCGCTATTGCTATAAAAGGTTCGCATGGCCGCTCGGCCATGCGCTAGTGTGAACTGATTTACTTGTGTGTGTGTAGATGAATGTCTGTTGATGGATGAAAGCTCCGAATTATTCCCATCCCTAGTGTTGTTGCCTGCTCGTGAATGGTGGAAGCTAACTAGCGCGACGCCGTGCGCTTAGTGTGCTTTCCGGGCCCTGGTTAGGGTGGTTAGTGGCGTCTACCAGAGCGGCATTATACGCACTCTTGTGCGATAAATTATTATTATTAGTTCAGTTCTACCCCTGACACCACAGTAACGGTGTCAAGCGTAAGTGGTCTAGAGGAACTCTTTCCCCGTGTCTTCAGACAGAGCTCTGCGACCCTTTAGTTGCGCTCTCTGTGCGGTATCGCGGCCCTGTGACGCAGCAGGGTTCACTTCCTTCATACACACTTCGTGTGTGTATTCACATTATACCGCCATCCAGTCCTCCATTACAGAGCAGCAGGTGTCCTTTCTGCATGGTGGACCCCGGACTGCGAAAACACCTCATATCCTCTCTTAATATTATTTTGTGCGTTCTGCCAGTCCTAACACACACCTTTTGCTTTTAGTTACTCCAGTAACGTTGCAGCTCTGAAATATGGCAAAACTGGTGGCAAATGGCATCTTGGCAGCTTCACGCTTGATTTTCCTCAATTCATGGGCAGTTATTTTGCGCATTTTTTGCCCAACAAGCTTCTTGCGACCCTGTTGGCTATTTGACATGTAACACTTGATTGTTCGGTGATTACGCTTCGACGACGAGCTGAAGGCTGCTATCAAAGCAACCTGGGCTTCGATAACACCTCAGGAATGTCACAGGCTGATCGCCTCCATGCCACGCCACATTGATGCAGTAATTGATTCCAAAGGAGTCCTGACCAAGTATTGAGTGCATTTTCTGAACATACATTTCAGTAGGCCAACATTTTGGATATTAAAATCATTTTTCAAGCTGGTGTTATATTCTAATTTACTGAGATAATGACTTTTGGGTTTTCATTGGCTGTAAGCCATAATCATCAACATTAACATAAATAAACACTTGAAATAGATCATTCTGTTTATAATAACTCTATGTAATATATGAGTTTCACTTTTTGTATTGCAGAACTGAAATAATTTAACTTTTTGATGATATTCTAAGTTTGTGCGATGCACCTGTATGTACACCTCTGCAGTGCCCAGCTAATTTTACTTTAGATGCATTGCAATGGAAAATAGTATGCATTAATCAATAGAATAATGTCATATGTAAGGAGGTGAAGCCCAAGAAGAGTCCGGGGGCGGTTACCTTCTCGGCTCCGTGCCTGGAACCATTGAGCTGTGCTACAGGATCTCCAGGGGGCAGACATAGGCTACTTTCACATTTCTGTTGGTACGGGGCCGTCGCAAACCGTCGGCCCGACGTACCGATGGATGTTGTGCAAAATAGTGCACAACATGGGCAGCGGATGCAGTTTTCAGACGCATCCGCTGCCCATTATGAGTTCCGGGGAGGGCGGAGTTTCGGCCACGCATGCGCGGTCAAAAATGGCGGACCTGTCGCACAAAAAACGCTGCATTGAACGTTTTTTTGCGACGAAGGTCCGCCAGTTACCGATGCATCCAGTGCACAACGTATAGAACGTGTGTCCATATGTTGCGATGCGTCGGTAATACAAGTCTATGTGCAAAAAACGCATCCTGCGGGCAACTTTGCAGGATGTGTTTTTTGCACAGAACGATGCATTTTATAAAGACTGAAGTGTGAAAGTAGCCTTAGAGACCGGGACAGGAAGGAAGCCAGGCAGAGAGAGGGAAAGGCGTGCGCGCTAGGGTCAGAGCAGCATGAGCAGCAGTCAGAGCAGCATGAGCATTGGTCAGAGCAGGACGCCCGTGCAGAGACTGTGACCCCTGGTACCCACGGTATCAGTGCAGAGCCCTTGATCCCTGGTGAGAGACTTAATAATAGACTGACCATCGTTTTCCTGGGATAGGCTGTGCTGTAAAAGCTAAAGACTCAGAGCCTGTATATATCATATTAACTCCCGAAACCCCAGGCAGCGGGTTCCTAGAGACTACTCAGCCCACAGACAACAGAGGGATGACAAGTGCCGCTGTTTCTCGGCGCCTACGTTGGAGAAGATAACCCTTCATGCAAGTCCTCATCAGACTGATAAGTGTTCTTTTCTCAAGAAATTCTGGTTACTTCTGTTACACTGTTTGACTCCCAGATTTTTGCACTGTTATATTGTTAGTTATATTCTACTGCTTCCTCCCTGTGAGGAGAATCTGATGCCTGTTAATAAACCCCTCAACTGTTGGTCTGTCTGTTCCGTGTTGACACACTCAGTACCTCCATACTATTACATTTGGCGTAGTTGGCAGGATGTCACATGGTAGCGCGGAAAGGGCAGACCAGGCAGCTGGGGAGGTTCCCTGGTCTAACATTTCAGTGGGAGCCATGTTGAATAATTTGCCAAGGTTCACTGGGAACAATGTAATGCTGTGGAGCTGGATGGAGCGTATCCGGGGAATGATGAGGATTAGTGTTGAGCGATACCTTCCGATATCGGAAAGTATCGGTATCGGTTTGGATCGGCCGATATTCAAAAAATATCGGATATCGCCGATACCGATACCCGATCTCAATGCAAGTCAATGGGACCAAAATATCGGAATTAAAATAAACCCTTTCTTTCCTTGTAGGTTCATTCTACATGAAGGAAAACAACTAAGAATAATGTAGGATGTATGGGGGAGGTGGCGGAGACATTAAAGGCAATGAGGATTAGTCCAATCAAATAGAATAGCATGATTTTTTTTTTTTTTAAAGACGTTCGGATTGAAAAAGATATTGACTATGTAAATTTTTTTTTATTTTGTCAGATATTGATGTTTCACTATTCCACGACCTTCCCCTTCTTTTTTTTCCTTTTCCCACACTTTCATCTTCATCATCATCAGCATCTTTGACATCAACTTCTTCACCTTATTCATCTTCTTCTTCATCTTCTACCTATTTTTTTTTTTTTATTACATTCTTCATATTCATTTTCTTCAACTATTATTATTCTTCCTATTCTACATATTCTTTTTATTCCACTGTTATTATTCTTCCTATTCTACTTCTTCATCATATTCTCATTTGTGACAGGCATTCCCGTAGTTGTTATCTATAAAAGTTGGAAGATTACACCTTCCGTTCTGCCAGTCACAAAAGTTACATTTGTCCACGTTCAGTTTGGCCTGCAGCATCAGGCTTTATCCAGGGGCACCACGAGGAGGAACGGACTCACCCCCATACACTGCTTAGTCTTCTTCTGCATATAATTTAGATAATATCTTTTGCTCTGATATTAAGTGTTATGCTTAATGTTCTTCTGCTCTTTGTTCTGCAGCCTCTTGTTCTTCTGCTTCTCGGTATTCCATGTCGTCGTCTCCAGGGTCGTCGTCTTCAGTGTCGTCATCTCCGCCGTCGTCGTCTCCGCCGTCGTCGTCTCCGTCGTCGTCTCCGCCGTCGTCGTCGTCGTCATCGGGGTGGTCTTCCGGGTCGTCGTCGTCGTCGTCATCGGGGTGGTCTTCCGGGTCGTCGACTTTAGGGTCTTCAACTTGGAAATGTAGCAGAAGGTACAAGAAGGCTGAGAAAATGCCAAGAACCAGCTGATGGAACTGGAACTCGGATGGCTACCCGAAGGTTCAAGAGCCTATGGAACTACGGAATGGACCAGCTGATGTTACTGGAACCCGGTTACTAAGCAGGAGGTACCCGTGCTAAAAAGCACTACCAAGGACCGCCTGACGTTGGCGGAACTCGGATACCCAGAAGGAGGCACCTAAGCCAAAGGCTCTGCCCGGAACCAGCTGACGTTACTGGAACCAGGATGGGGAGCAGAAGGTACAAGAGCAAAAGACACTGCCGAGAACCAGCTGACGGTACTGGAACCCGGATGGGTAGCCGAAGGTCCAAGAGCCAATGGAACTACCGAGGACCAGCTGACGTTACTGGAACCCGGTTACTAAGCAGGAGGTACCCGTGCCTGAAAGCACTACCAAGGACCACCTGACGTTGGTGGAACTTGGATACCCAGAAGGAGGCACCTAAGCCAAAGGCTCTGCCCGGAACCAGCTGACGTTACTGGAATCAGGATGGGGAGCAGAAGGTACAAGAGCAAAAGACACTGCCTAGAACCAGCTGACGGTGCTGGAACCAGGTGGTGGACCCGAAGGCCCACAGGAGAGGAGAGAACAGCTAGGCCGCGAGGCAGCCGCAGTTACCGAACCCCAACAGTCCTACAGGGGGAGCTGGGCCTACTGGCACTACAGAACCAGCCTTGACTACCAGTTCACGCAGCCCACATAGGAAGCTCCTAAACTGGAGGCACCCTGGAGTTGGCTAACCCGACCGCACCACGACGAGGCAAGCATAGGTGTCTCAGTGAGCTTGACACAACCCGGAAACAGCTGACGGTGCTGAAACCAGGTTTGGCACGAGGGAGTACCTGTGACAAAAACACTGCCGAGAACCAGCTGGCGGTGCTGGAACCCGGATGCGTTGCCCCAGTGTGCAAGAGCCAATGGCACGACCGAGGACTAGCTGACGGTGCTGGAACCCGGTTACTAAGCTGTAGGTGCCCGCGCTTAAAAGCACTACCAAGGACCGCCTGGCGTTGGCGGAACTCGGATACCCAGGAGGAGGCACCTAAGCCAAAGGCTCGGCCCGGAACCAGCTGACGGTGCTGGAACCAGGTGGTGGACCCGAAGGTCCACAGGAGAGGAGAGAACAGCTAGGCCGCGAGGCAGCCGCAGTTACCGAACCCCAACAGTCCTACAGGGGGAGCTGGGCCTACTGGCACTACAGAACCAGCCTTGACTACCAGTTCACGCAGCCCACATAGGAAGCTCCTAAACTGGAGGCACCCTGGAGTTGGCTAACTCGACCGCACCACGACGGGGCAAGCATAGGCGTCTCAGTGAAGTTGACACAACCCGGAAACAGCTGACGGTGCTGAAACCAGGCTTGGCACGAGGGAGTACCTGTGACAAGAACACTGCCGAGAACCAGCTGGCGGTGCTGGAACACGGATGCGTTGCCCCAGTGTGCAAGAGCCAATGCACGACCGAGGACTAGCTGACGGTGCTGGAACCCGGTTACTAAGCTGTAGGTGCCCGTGCTTAAAAGCACTACCAAGGACCGCCTGGCGTTGGCGGAACTCGGATACCCAGGAGGAGGCACCTAAGCCAAAGGCTCGGCCCGGAACCAGCTGACGGTGCTGGAACCAGGTGGTGGACCCCAAGGCCCACAGGAGAGGAAAGAACAGCTAGGCCGCGAGGCAGCCGCAGTTACCGAACCCCAACAGTCCTACAGGGGGAGCTGGGCCTACTGGCACTACAGAACCAGCCTTGACTACCAGTTCACGCAGCCCACATAGGAAGCTCCTAAACTGGAGGCACCCTGGAGTTGGCTAACTCGACCGCACCACGACGGGGCAAGCATAGGCGTCTCAGTGAAGTTGACACAACCCGGAAACAGCTGACGGTGCTGAAACCAGGCTTGGCACGAGGGAGTACCTGTGACAAGAACACTGCCGAGAACCAGCTGGCGGTGCTGGAACCCGGATGCGTTGCCCCAGTGTGCAAGAGCCAATGGCACGACCGAGGACCAGCTGACGGTGCTGGAACCCGGTTACTAAGCTGTAGGTGCCCGCGCTTAAAAGCACTACCAAGGACCGCCTGGCGTTGGCGGAACTCGGATACCCAGGAGGAGGCACCTAAGCCAAAGGCTCGGCCCGGAACTAGCTGACGGTGCTGGAACCAGGTGGTGGACCCCAAGGCCCACAGGAGAGGAGAGAACAGCTAGGCCGCGAGGCAGCCGCAGTTACCGAACCCCAACAGTCCTACAGGGGGAGCTGGGCCTACTGGCACTACAGAACCAGCCTTGACTACCAGTTCACGCAGCCCACATAGGAAGCTCCTAAACTGGAGGCACCCTGGAGTTGGCTAACCCGACCGCACCACGACGAGGCAAGCATAGGTGTCTCAGTGAGCTTGACACAACCCGGAAACAGCTGACGGTGCTGAAACCAGGTTTGGCACGAGGGAGTACCTGTGACAAAAACACTGCCGAGAACCAGCTGGCGGTGCTGGAACCCGGATGCGTTGCCCCAGTGTGCAAGAGCCAATGGCACGACCGAGGACTAGCTGACGGTGCTGGAACCCGGTTACTAAGCTGTAGGTGCCCGCGCTTAAAAGCACTACCAAGGACCGCCTGGCGTTGGCGGAACTCGGATACCCAGGAGGAGGCACCTAAGCCAAAGGCTCGGCCCGGAACCAGCTGACGGTGCTGGAACCAGGTGGTGGACCCGAAGGTCCACAGGAGAGGAGAGAACAGCTAGGCCGCGAGGCAGCCGCAGTTACCGAACCCCAACAGTCCTACAGGGGGAGCTGGGCCTACTGGCACTACAGAACCAGCCTTGACTACCAGTTCACGCAGCCCACATAGGAAGCTCCTAAACTGGAGGCACCCTGGAGTTGGCTAACTCGACCGCACCACGACGGGGCAAGCATAGGCGTCTCAGTGAAGTTGACACAACCCGGAAACAGCTGACGGTGCTGAAACCAGGCTTGGCACGAGGGAGTACCTGTGACAAGAACACTGCCGAGAACCAGCTGGCGGTGCTGGAACACGGATGCGTTGCCCCAGTGTGCAAGAGCCAATGGCACGACCGAGGACCAGCTGACAGTGCTGGAACCCGGTTACTAAGCTGTAGGTGCCCGCGCTTAAAAGCACTACCAAGGACCGCCTGGCGTTGGCGGAACTCGGATACCCAGGAGGAGGCACCTAAGCCAAAGGCTCGGCCCGGAACCAGCTGACGGTGCTGGAACCAGGTGGTGGACCCCAAGGCCCACAGGAGAGGAAAGAACAGCTAGGCCGCGAGGCAGCCGCAGTTACCGAACCCCAACAGTCCTACAGGGGGAGCTGGGCCTACTGGCACTACAGAACCAGCCTTGACTACCAGTTCACGCAGCCCACATAGGAAGCTCCTAAACTGGAGGCACCCTGGAGTTGGCTAACTCGACCGCACCACGACGGGGCAAGCATAGGCGTCTCAGTGAAGTTGACACAACCCGGAAACAGCTGACGGTGCTGAAACCAGGCTTGGCACGAGGGAGTACCTGTGACAAGAACACTGCCGAGAACCAGCTGGCGGTGCTGGAACCCGGATGCGTTGCCCCAGTGTGCAAGAGCCAATAGCACGACCGAGGACCAGCTGACGGTGCTGGAACCCGGTTACTAAGCTGTAGGTGCCCGCGCTTAAAAGCACTACCAAGGACCGCCTGGCGTTGGCGGAACTCGGATACCCAGGAGGAGGCACCTAAGCCAAAGGCTCGGCCCGGAACCAGCTGACGGTGCTGGAACCAGGTGGTGGACCCCAAGGCCCACAGGAGAGGAGAGAACAGCTAGGCCGCGAGGCAGCCGCAGTTACCGAACCCCAACAGTCCTACAGGGGGAGCTGGGCCTACTGGCACTACAGAACCAGCCTTGACTACCAGTTCACGCAGCCCACATAGGAAGCTCCTAAACTGGAGGCACCCTGGAGTTGGCTAACCCGACCGCACCACGACGAGGCAAGCATAGGTGTCTCAGTGAGCTTGACACAACCCGGAAACAGCTGACGGTGCTGAAACCAGGTTTGGCACGAGGGAGTACCTGTGACAAAAACACTGCCGAGAACCAGCTGGCGGTGCTGGAACCCGGATGCGTTGCCCCAGTGTGCAAGAGCCAATGGCACGACCGAGGACTAGCTGACGGTGCTGGAACCCGGTTACTAAGCTGTAGGTGCCCGCGCTTAAAAGCACTACCAAGGACCGCCTGGCGTTGGCGGAACTCGGATACCCAGGAGGAGGCACCTAAGCCAAAGGCTCGGCCCGGAACCAGCTGACGGTGCTGGAACCCAGATGCGTTGCCTTGCCTATTAAAGATTGTCTTCCTAGAGCCCCAACTAGCGGTGTTGGAGCAAAGGGTAAGCAGGGGGAGATGAGTGTAGGCCGAAGCCTGCACTGGAGGCAGCTTTGTGTCTGCGTTGCGTTTGCAGGACACTTTGCCGGCTACACACTGGGGGAACAGGTGGCGTTGCTGAACCCCACTAACACAATGGCGTGTGTTTTTCTCTGTGCAGCTAGCACTTGCGGGCAAAAACTAGCGATGTTAGAGCCCGTGTTGAAGCAGGAGGAGGAGGAGAGGAGCAGAGTGTAGGCCGAAGCCTAGTTGAACCAATTTCAAAGGAAACCTTTAACCCCCCCCTCAGGTGTTACAAAGTACAAGAGACACACCTTGTGCAGTATTAATGCTGCACAAGTGAAAGGTTGCTCTATTAATTTGTCTACTTGCACACGCTGAATGAAAGACATACACAATTTACCCCATTCTACAGTCAAACTGTAGTGGATGCGTGACTTGGTTTTTTGATGAGACGCAGCACAGGTGTCCAAAATAATACCTTGGTGCTTGGCGCAGCTTCCTGAGCGTTGTTATTTGCTGTACAGGAGTCTGCGCTCTTGTGTTATCCCTTGGCAATGCCCTGTTAGCGCTTCCCATCTTATGACATCATTTCATGTTGGCCGGTGCGGTTAACGATGGCCATAAATCCCAGACCCACAGTGTCTTTTCATAAAGCCACACTGCGGTGCTGGGATTCGTGGCCTTGAGCAGTAAATATTTTGGCCGCTCACACACGTCCTTACACCTGCTTCAGACTGGGCGGCCTCTGCTGATCCCTTCTCGCATGCCGCGGCCATGAGGCTGCACAGTCTGAAGAAGGCGGAAGGAGATGAGTTAAGACAGGCGAAGATATGCACTGCTCGTGCCCATCAATCACACCCTCGCAGTCAAAATAATTAAGACAACGAGGAGCATTTTATTCAGGCAGGGCGGACGAACAGGCGCAAGTAGCCAACCAATGATGTCAGAAGACGGGAAGCGCTACCAAGGGGGGTGCTGCGTATCATTAGAAAGGAAAGTCACACCTCAGGGACAGTGGAATGGTCTCAAAGAGACACATTTTGTACGTGTTGAGTTCCACGTGGGCAAGGAGAAAACATCAGCCACCTTGTACAAATGCAGCAGTACTGCTGTACAAGGTGGCTGTTATACATAGAAACACCTGTGGGTGGGGGGCAGGCTCCCTTCAATTTCAGTTCATGTGCCTGCGTGGCGTTTGCAGGTCACGTTGCAAGCTACACAGCAGGGGAACAGCTGGCGTTGCTGAACCCCACTGACACATTGACTGGTGTTTTTCTCTGTGCAGATTGCATGTCCGGGCAAAAACTAGCGGTGTTAGAGCCCAGGGTCAGCAGGAGGAGGAGGAGAGGAGCAAAGTGTAGGCCGAAGCCTGCACTGGTGGCAGCTTTTGGTCGGTTGTGCCAGCGTGGCTTGTGCTGGACACGATGCCGGCTACACAGCGGGGGAACAGCTGGCGGTGCTGAACCCCACTAACACATTGGCTGGTGTTTTTCTCTGTGCAGCTAGCATTTCCGGGCAAAAACTAGCGTTGTTAGAGCCCAGGGTCAGCAGGAGGAGGAGAGGAGCAGAGTGTAGGCCGAAGCCTAGTTGAACCAATTTCAAAGGTTACCTTTAACCCCCCCTCAGGTGTTACAAAGTACAAGAGCCACTCCTTCTGCAGCATTAATGCTGCACAAGTAAAAGGTTGCTCTATTAATTTGTCTACTTGCACAAGCTGAATGCAATACGTACACTATTTAGCCCATTATACTGTTAAACAGTAGTGGAGGCGTGACTTGTCTTTTTAAAGAAAAGCAGCACAGGTGTCGAAAACAACACCTTTTTGCATGGGCGAAGCTTCCTGAGCGTTGTTAGTTGCTGTACAGGAGTCTGCGCTCTTGTGATCCTTTGGCCATGCGCTGTGAGCGCTTCCTGTCTTATGACCTCATTTCATGTTGGCCGTTGCGGTTAGCGATGGACATGAATCCCAGACCCACAGTGTGTTTTTAAAAAATCACACTGCGGTGCTGGGATTCGTGCCCTGGTGCACTAAATATGTTTGCCGCTCACACATGTCCTTACACCTGCTTCAGACTGGGCGGCCTCATCTTATCCCTTATCGCCTGCCGCGGCCATGAGGACACCCAGTCTGAAGAAGGCGGAAGGAGATGAGTGAACACAGGCAAACATATGCACTGCACATGCCCATCAATCACACCCTCGCTGTCCAAAAAAATAAGACACCGAGGGGCGTTGTTTCGAGCAGGGGAGATGCACAGGCGCAGCCAGCTAACCAATGATGTCAAAAGACGGGCAGCGCTACCAAGGGGGGTGCTGCGTGTCATTACAAAGGAAAGTCACACCTCAGGGACATTGTAATGGTCTCTAATGAGACACATTTTGTACGTGTTGAGTTCCACGTGGGCAAGGAGAAAAAGTCAGCCACCTTGTACAAATGCAGCAGTACTGCTGTACAAGGTGGCTGTTATACATAGAAACACCTGTGGGTGGGGGGCAGGCTCCCTTCAATTTCAGTTCATGTGCCTGCGTGGCGTTTGCAGGTCACGTTGCAAGCTACACAGCAGGGGAACAGCTGGCGTTGCTGAACCCCACTGACACATTGACTGGTGTTTTTCTCTGTGCAGATTGCATGTCCGGGCAAAAACTAGCGGTGTTAGAGCCCAGGGTCAGCAGGAGGAGGAGGAAAGGAGCAAAGTGTAGGCCGAAGCCTGCACTGGTGGCAGCTTTTGGTCGGTTGTGCCAGCGTGGCTTGTGCTGGACAAGATGCCGGCTACACAGCGGGGGAACAGCTGGCGGTGCTGAACCCCACTAACACATTGGCTGGTGTTTTTCTCTGTGCAGCTAGCATTTCCGGGCAAAAACTAGCGGTGTTTGAGCCCAGGGTCAGCAGGAGGAGTAGAGGAGCAGAGTGTAGGCCGAAGCCTAGTTGAACCAATTTCAAAGGTTACCTTTAACCCCCCCCTCAGGTGTTGCAAGGTACAAGAGCCACACCTTGAACAGCATTAATGATGCACAAGTCAAAGGTTGCTCTATTTAATTTTGCTCCTTGCACACGCTGAATTAAACACGTACACTATTTAGCCCATTATACTGTCAAACAGTAGTGGAGGCGTGACTACTAGTCTTTTTAAGGTGACGCAGCACAGGTGTACAAATTTACACCTAGGTGCTGTGCGCAGATTCCTTACCGTTGTTATTTGCAGTACAGGAAACTGCGCTCTTGTGTTATCCCTTGGCAATACCCTGTTAGTGCAGGCCGTCTCATGACCTCATTTCATGTTGGCCGGTGCGGTTAACGATGGCCATAAATCCCAGACCCACAGTGGCTTTTCCTAAAGTCACACTGCGGTGCTGGGATTCGTGGCCTTGTGCAGTAAATATGTTCGCCGCTCACACATGTCCTTACACCTGCTTCAGACTGGGCGGCCTCAGCTGATCCCTTATCGCATGCCGCGGCCATGAGGCCGCACAGTCAGAAGAAGGCGGAAGGAGGGGAGTGAAGACAGGGGAACATATGCACTGCTCGTGCCCATCAATCACACCCTCGCAGTCAAAATATATGAGACAACGGGGGGCGTTGTGTCGGGCAGGGGGGACGCACAGGCACAGCCAGCCAACCAATGATGTCAGGAGACGGGCAGCGCTAACAATGGGGGTGCTGCGTGTCATTAAAAAGGAAAGTCACACCTCAGGGACATTGTAATGGTCTGTAATGAGACACATTTTGTACTTGTTGAGTTCCACGTGTGCAAGGAGAAAAAGTCAGCCACCTTGTACAAATGCAGCAGTACTGCTGTACAAGGTGGCTGTTATACATAGAAACACCTGGGGGGGTGGGGGGCAGGCTCCCTTCAATTTCAGTTCATGTGCCTGCGTGGCGTTTGCAGGACACGTTGCCAGCTACACAGCAGGGGAACAGCTGGCGGTGCTGAACCCCACTAACACATTGGCTGGTGTTTTTCTCTGTGCAGCTAGCATGTCCAGGCAGAAACTGGCGTTGTTTGAGCCCAGGGTCAGCAGGAGGAGGAGAGGAGCAAAGTGTAGGCCGAAGCCTGCACTGGTGGCAGCTTTTGGTCAGTTGTGCCAGCGTGGCTTGTGCTGGACACGATGCCGACTACACAGCAGAGGAACAGCTGGCGGTGCTGAACCCCACTAACACATTGGCTGGTGTTTTTCTCTGTGCAGCTAGCATGTCCGGGCAGAAACTGGCGTTGTTTGAGCCCAGGGTCAGCAGGAGGAGGAGAGGAGCAAAGTGTAGGCCGAAGCCTGCACTGGTGGCAGCTTTTGTTCTGTTGTGCCAGCGTGGCTTGTGCTGGACACGTTGCCGACTACACAGCAGGGGAACAGCTGGCGTTGCTGAACCCCACTAACACATTGGCTGGTGTTTTTCTCTGTGCAGCTAGCAGTTCCGGGCAAAAACTAGCGGTGTTTGAGCCCAGGGTCAGCAGGAGGAGTAGAGGAGCAGAGTGTAGGCCGAAGCCTACTTGAACCAATTTCAAAGGTTACCTTTAACCCCCCCCCTCAGGTGTTGCAAGGTACAAGAGCCACACCTTGAACAGCATTAATGATGCACAAGTCAAAGGTTGCTCTATTTAATTTTGCTCCTTGCACACGCTGAATTAAACACGTACACTATTTAGCCCATTATACTGTCAAACAGTAGTGGAGGCGTGACTACTAGTCTTTTTAAGGTGACGCAGCACAGGTGTACAAATTTACACCTAGGTGCTGTGCGCAGATTCCTTACCGTTGTTATTTGCAGTACAGGAAACTGCGCTCTTGTGTTATCCCTTGGCAATACCCTGTTAGTGCAGGCCGTCTCATGACCTCATTTCATGTTGGCCGGTGCGGTTAACGATGGCCATAAATCCCAGACACACAGTGGCTTTTCCTAAAGTCACACTGCGGTGCTGGGATTCGTGGCCTTGTGCAGTAAATATGTTCGCCGCTCACACATGTCCTTACACCTGCTTCAGACTGGGCGGCCTCAGCTGATCCCTTATCGCATGCCGCGGCCATGAGGCCGCACAGTCAGAAGAAGGCGGAAGGAGGGGAGTGAAGACAGGGGAACATATGCACTGCTCGTGCCCATCAATCACACCCTCGCAGTCAAAATATATGAGACAACGGGGGGCGTTGTGTCGGGCAGGGGGGACGCACAGGCACAGCCAGCCAACCAATGATGTCAGGAGACGGGCAGCGCTAACAATGGGGGTGCTGCGTGCCATTAAAAAGGAAAGTCACACCTCAGGGACATTGTAATGGTCTGTAATGAGACACATTTTGTACTTGTTGAGTTCCACGTGTGCAAGGAGAAAAAGTCAGCCACCTTGTACAAATGCAGCAGTACTGCTGTACAAGGTGGCTGTTATACATAGAAACACCTGGGGGGTTGGGGGGCAGGCTCCCTTCAATTTCAGTTCATGTGCCTGCGTGGCGTTTGCAGGACACGTTGCCAGCTACACAGCAGGGGAACAGCTGGCGGTGCTGAACCCCACTAACACATTGGCTGGTGTTTTTCTCTGTGCAGCTAGCATGTCCGGGCAGAAACTGGCGTTGTTTGAGCCCAGGGTCAGCAGGAGGAGGAGAGGAGCAAAGTGTAGGCCGAAGCCTGCACTGGTGGCAGCTTTTGGTCAGTTGTGCCAGCGTGGCTTGTGCTGGACACGATGCCGACTACACAGCAGAGGAACAGCTGGTGGTGCTGAACCCCACTAACACATTGGCTGGTGTTTTTCTCTGTGCAGCTAGCATGTCCGGGCAGAAACTGGCGTTGTTTGAGCCCAGGGTCAGCAGGAGGAGGAGAGGAGCAAAGTGTAGGCCGAAGCCTGCACTGGTGGCAGCTTTTGTTCTGTTGTGCCAGCGTGGCTTGTGCTGGACACGTTGCCGACTACACAGCAGGGGAACAGCTGGCGTTGCTGAACCCCACTAACACATTGGCTGGTGTTTTTCTCTGTGCAGCTAGCAGTTCCGGGCAAAAAACTAGCGGTGTTTGAGCCCAGGGTCAGCAGGAGGAGTAGAGGAGCAGAGTGTAGGCCGAAGCCTAGTTGAACCAATTTCAAAGGTTACCTTTAACCCCCCTCAGGTGTTGCAAGGTACAAGAGCCACACCTTGTGCAGCATTAATGCTGCACAAGTAAAAGGTTGCTCTATTTGTTTTGCTCCTTGCACACGCTGACTAAAACACGTACACTATTTAGCCCATTATACTGTCAAACAGTTGTGGAGGCGTGACTTGTCTTTTTAACGAGACGCAGCACAGGTGTCAAAATTTGCACCTAGGTACTGGGCGCAGATTCCTGAGCGTTGTTATTTGCTGTACAGGAGTCTGCGCTATTGTGATCCCTTGGCCATGCGCTGTGAGCGCTTCCTGTCTTCTGACCTCATTTCATGTCAGCCGTTGCGGTTAGCGATGGACATGAATCCCAGACCCACAGTGTGTTTTCAAAAAATCACACTGCGTGGCTGGGATTCGTGGCCTTGTGCAGTAAATAGGTTTGCCGCTTACACATGTCCTTACACCTGCTCCAGACTGGGCGGCCTCAGCTGATCCCTTATCGCCTACCACGGCCAGGAGGCCGCACAGTCTGAAGAAGGCGGAAGGAGATGAGTTAAGACAGGCGAACATATGCACTGCTCGTGCCCATAAACCACACCCTCGCTGACAAAATAAATATGACAACGAGGGGCGTTGTTTCTAGCAGGGCGGATGCACAGGCGCAGCCAGCTAACCATGATGACAAAAGACGGGAAACGCTACCAAGGGGGGTGCTGCGTATCATTACAAAGGAAAGTCACACCTCAGGGACAGTGGAATGGTCTCAATGAGACACATTTTGTACGTGTTGAGTTCCACGTGGGCAAGGAGAAAAAGTCAGCCACCTTGTATAAATGCAGCAGTACTGCTGTACTAGGTGGCTGTTATACATAGAAACACCTGGGGGGGTGGGGCCAGGTTCCCTTTAATTTCAGTTCCTGTGCCTGCATGGCGTTTGCAGGTCACGTTGCCGGCTACACAGCAGGGGAACAGCTGGCGTTGCTGAACCCCACTAACACATTGGCTGGTGTTTTTCTCTGTGCAGCTAGCACTTCCGGGCAAAAACTAGCGGTGTTTGAGCCCAGGGTCAGCAGGAGGAGGAGAGGAGCAGAGTGTAGGCCGAAGCCTGCACTGGTGGCAGCTTTTGTTCTGTTGTGCCAGCGTGGCTTGTGCTGGACACGTTGCCGACTACACAGTAGGGGAACAGCTGGCGGTGCTGAACCCCACTGACACATCACCTAGTGTTTTTTCTGTGTAGACAACACTTCCAGGTGGCAACTGACAGTGTTGAAACCCAGGGAATCAAAGAGGAGCAGAGTGTAGGCCGAAGCCTGCAGTGGAGCAAGTTGAAAGGGAACCTTTAACCCCCCCCCCAGGCATTTGTTGCTGAAAGAGCCATCTTGTACAGCAGTAATACTGCACATGGAAAATGGTGGCTCCGAAAATTATGCTCCTTGCAAACGCTGAAGTACACACTCATATAATGTGTCCCCTCACACCGTCAAACCATCCCGGAAGTGGGACTTTCCTTTGTAATGTGACACAGCACAGCCGTCATTCCAATCCCCTTGGTGCCGGGCGCCACCTCCTCAACGTTGTTTGGTTCTGTCACGGAGCCCGCGCTGTAATGTTATCCCTTGGCCATGCACAGTTAGCGGTGCCCGTCTTCTGACATCATGTAGGTGTCAGGCTGGCAGTGCCTGTGCGTCCAAGCTGCCCGAGATCCAACCTTGCAGTGTCATCTAATGTAGTCCCACTGCGGGCCAGGGATCCATGGGCATGCGCAGTGCATATCATCGCCTCTCACTCACCTCCTTCCTGCTTCTTCAGACTGTGCGGCGTCACGGCCGTGGCATGCTATTAGGGATCAGCTGACGCCGCCTAGTCTGAAGAAGCGTGAAGAAGGGGAGTGAGAGGCTAGTATATGCACTGCGCATGGCCATGGATACCAGGCCCACTGTGGGATCACATTAGACGACACTGCGAGGTGTGATTTCGGGCAGCGTGGACGCACAGGCGCAGCCAGGACGACAACAAATGATGTCAGAGGACGGGCAGCACAAACTGTGCATGGCCAAGGGATAACATAACAGCGCAGGGTCCATGACGGAATCAAACAACGCTAAGGAGGCAGCGCACGGTGCCAAGGGGGTAGCAATGACGGCTGTGCTGCGTCACATTACAAAGGAAAGTCCCACCTCCGGGACGGTTGGACGGTGTGAGGGGACACATTACATGAGTGTGTAGTTCAGCGTTTGCAAGGAGCATAATTTCAAGAGCGACCTTTCCCTTGTGCAGTATTAGTGCTGCACATGGTGGCTCTTTCAGTAACAAACGCCTAGGGGGGGGGGGACAGGTCCCCTTACATTTTAGTTGTGCCAGCGTGGCGGTCGCATGACACATTGCCGGATACACAGCTGGGGATCAGCTGACGTTACTGAACCCCAATAACAGAGGAGCGACTGTTGACTGTGCACACAGCACTTCCAGGCACCAACTGGCGGTGTTAGAGCCCAGGGACAGCAGGAGGAGCAGATTGGAGGTATTGCCGCACACACAGCTGGGGATCAGCTGACGTTACTGAACCCCAATAACAGAGGAGCGACTGTTGACTGTGCACACAGCACTTCCAGGCACCAACTGGCGGTGTTAGAGCCCAGGGACAGCAGGAGGAGCAGATTGGAGGTATTGCCGCACACACAGCTGGGGATCAGCTGACGTTACTGAACCCCAATAACAGAGGAGCGACTGTTGACTGTGCACACAGCACTTCCAGGCACCAACTGGCGGTGTTAGAGCCCAGGGACAGCAGGAGGAGCAGATTGGAGGTATTGCCGCACACACAGCTGGGGATCAGCTGACGTTACTGAACCCCAATAACAGAGGAGCGACTGTTGACTGTGCACACAGCACTTCCAGGCACCAACTGGCGGTGTTAGAGCCCAGGGACAGCAGGAGGAGCAGAGGAACAGAGTGTAGGCCGAAGCCTGATTGGAGCAAGTTGAAAGGAAACCTTTAACCCCCCCCCCCAAGACGTTTGTAGCTGAAAGAGCCATCTTGTGCAGCACTAAGGATGCAAAAGGAAAAGGTTGCTCTTTTAATTATGCTCATTGCAAACACCGAAGTAAACACTAAAAATGTGTCCCTTTATACCGTTAAACCGTTCCGGAGGTGCGAATTTCCTTCGTAATGGGACACAGCACAGCTGTCATTCCTATCCCCTTGATGCCGTGCGCTGCCTCCTCAGCGTTGTTTTAAGCTGTCACGGAGCCTGCGCTGTTCTGTTAGCCCTTGGCCATGCCCAATTAGCGCTGCCTGTCTTCTGACATAATTTGGTGTCAGGCTGTCAGTGCCTGTGCGTCCACGCTGCTCCAGATCCCACCTCGCAGTCTCATCTAACGTAATCCCACTGCGGGCCTTGGAACCATGGGCATGCACAGTGCATAACCTCGACTCTCACTCCCCTCCTTCCCTCTTCTTCAGACTGTGCGGTGTCACGGCCGTGGCATGCTAGGGATCAGCTGACGGCGCACAGTCTAAAGAAGGCGGAGGGAAATGAGCGAGAGCCCGAGGGGAAGATATGCACTGCGCATGCCCATGGATCCCAGGCCCGCAGTGTGACTCAATCAGAAGACACTGCGAGGCGGGATCTCGGGCACCGCGGCCGCACAGGCGCAGCCAGCCTGACACCAAATTATGTCAGAAGACAGGCAGCGCAAATAGGGCATGCCCAAGGGATAACAGAACAGCGCAGGCTCCGTGACAGCTTAAAACAACGCTGAGGAGGCAGCGCATGGCACCAAGGGGGTAGGAATGACGGCTGTGCTGCGTCACATTACGAAGGAAAGTCCCAGCTCCGGGACGGTATAACGGTATCAGTGAACACATTTTATAAGTGTTAAGTTCTGCGTGTGCAAAGAGCTAAAAAAAAAGAGCTACCTTTTCCTTGTGCAGCATTACTGCTGCACAAGATGGCTCTTTCAGTAACAAACGACGGGGGGGGGAGGGGGACAGTTTCCCTTACATTTAGGTTGTTGTGCCAGCGTGGCGGTCGCAGGACACATTGCCGGCTACACAGCTGGGGATCAGCTGACGTTACTGAAACCCAATAACACTGGGTCGTATGTTTTTACTGTGCAGCCTGCACTTCTGAGCCGCAACTGGCGGTGTTGGAGCCCAGGAATAGCAGTTCAGGTGGTAGAAAGATGAACACAGCAGGAGACCTGGATGACACCCAATTACTTAATCAGGCAGAGGAGTGGCAAATTCCTGCGAGATCCAGGCCTGGTTCATTTTCAGGAAAGTAAGCCGGTCAACGTTATTGGAGGATAGTCGCATGCGACGGTCTGTTAGTACACCACCTGCGGCACTAAAGACACGTTCCGATAAGACACTAGCCGCAGGGCAAGCCAGCACCTCCAATGCATACTGGCTTAGCTCTGGCCATGTATCCAGCTTAAAGACCCAAAACTTGAACGGGGAAGAGCCGTCTGGGAGTACAGTAAGAGGGCAAGCCATGTAGTCTGTCACCATCTGACGGAACCGTTGCCTCCTGCTGACTGGAGCCGCCGGTGATGGTGTAGACATTTGGGGCGGGCACACAAAAGTGTGCCAGAGTTGTGCCATACTGGGCTTGCCTTGGGCAGAGGCACTGCTTCTGCTCCCTCTTTGGGCAGAGCCTCCCCCACTGCCTCGACGCACTGAGCTGCTTTGTAAAGCACTAGCAGCACTCCTCTCAGTTGGACAGGAGAAGATGATGGAATTCACCAGTGTGTCGTGGTACTCCCGCAATTTACGCTCCCGGGTCAACGCAGGGATGAGGTTTTGGACGTTGTCCCGGTAGCGAGGATCGAGGAGGGTGAACACCCAATAATCAGGCATGTTGAGAATGTGGTCGATGCGGCGGTCGTTTCTCAGGCACTGCAGCATGAAATCCACCATGTGCTGCAGAGTGCCAACTGGCCCAGAAACGCTGTCCCCTGCTTGAGACATGATCTCTGCCCGCTCGTCATCACCCCACCCTCGCTGTACACACTGACCACTGGACAATTGTGTCGCTCCCTCCTCTGGACGGAGCTCTTCCTCCTCCATTGACTCCTCCTCATCCGCCTCACAAATTGGCCCCTGCGTACCCCTTTGTGAGGAACCACGTGGCGCTGACTCTCCAGAAGCTGATGGAAAAGGTGACTCCTCATCCTCCACCTCTTCCACCACATCATCCCTTAACCCTTGCAAAGTTTGCTGAAGCAGGCAGATAAGGGGGACAGTCATGCTGACTAGTGCATCATCTGCACTTGCCATCCGCGTGGAATAATCAAAAGGACGCAAAACCTGGCAGACGTCCTTCATAGTGGCCCACTCTGTGGTTGTGAAGTCTGATCGGCGCTGACTGCGACTTCTTTGCGCCTGATGCAGCTGGTACTCCATAACTGCTTGCTGCTGCTCACACAACTGCTCCAACATATGTAACGTGGAATTCCACCGGGTAGGTAGGTCACATATGATGCGGTGTTCCGGAAGGCGGAATCAGCGCTGCAGAGCAGCAATGCGGGATCTGGCCAAGCTGGAACGCCGCAAGTGAGCACACTCTAGGCGGACCTTGTGCAGCAGGGCATCAAGATCCGGATAGTCCCTCAGAAAACTCTGCACAACCAAATTGAGCACATGTGCCAGACATGGGATGTGAGTGAGGTTGCCAAGGGCCAAAGCTGCCACCAGATTTCGGCCATTGTCACACACTACCATGCCTGGCTGGAGATTCGCTGGCAGTAACCACACATCGCTCTCCTGCTTTATGGCATTCCAGAGCTCCTGCGCTGTGTGGCTTCGATGCCCCAATGAAACTAGTTTCAAGACGGCCTGCTGACGTTTGGCCACGGCTGTGCTCATGTCGGTCATAGGTAAACGTTCACGGCTCCATGTGGGGGTGGACTGTGACGGATCCTGCAGAGAGGAATCAGAGGAACTGGTGTAAGAGGAGGAGTCGATGCGTACAGACTGGATTCCTGCAATCCTTGGAGTGGGCAGGACACGTCCTGCGCCACTCGCACGATCTGTACCTGGCTCAACAACATTAACCCAATGGGCAGTGAGGGAAACATATCACCCCTGTCCATGCTGACTGGTCCACGCATCGGTGGTGAGGTGGACCTTGCTACTGACGGCGTTCAGTAGCGCATGTTTTATGTTTGCCTCAACATGCCTGTGCAGGGCAGGGACAGCCTGCCTGCTGAAGTAAAAGCGGCTGGGCACCTTGTACTGTGGGACTGCCAATGCCATCAAGTCACGGAAGCTGTCAGTCTCCACCAGCCTGAACGAGAGCATTTCCAGGGACAACAGTTTGGCAATGCCTGCATTCAGAGCCTGTGCTCGGGGGTGGTTGGCCGAGAATGCCCGCCTTTTCTCCCATGCCTGTACTACCGATGGCTGTAGAGTAGACTGGGAGTGTGAGGATGACTGGGAAGGTGGTGCTGTGGGTGGAATTACACAAGGTCTCTGGGAGGAAGCCAAACCAGCTGTGCGTGAGCTGGAGGAAGAGGCAACACGAGCTGAAGAGGTGGTAGCTGCCGCTGTTGGTTGGCCTACATCTTCAGTGTGTTTCTGTAACTCCACCGCGTGCCTGGTCCGCACATGTTTCCACATATTTGTGGTATTGAGGTTGCTGACATTTTTCCCTCTTTTTACTTTATGATGACACAGCTTGCATTTGACAAAACAAATGTCATCTGCAACTGTGTCTAAAAAGGACCAGGCACTGCAAGTCTTGGGAGCGCCCTTTTTGGCTTTGGAAAGAGACAGGCTCCTAACGGGTGCCAAAGTGGAGGCTACAGGCTCCGCAGTCTTCCCCCTCCCTCTCCCTCTTTGGCCCGTAAGAGGAAGCTCTTCCTCTGAGCTGCTCCCACCACCTTCCTGTTCCTCACGCCACGATGGGTCAAGGACCTCATCATCTCCACTACCCTCTGCCACCAACTGCTCCTCCTGGGTAGTCTCAGCAGCACAGTACGCACGAGAAAGCGGCACCTGAGTTTCATCATCAGATGCGTACTGCGCTGTGGTCACCGGAGGCACTGGCCCACCTGCCTCTTCAGAGTCAGAGAGAAAAAGGTGTTGGGCATCACTGCACACTGCCTCTTCTTCCATTTCTCCAATGCTGCTTGGCTGGCCCCCTGTTTCCAAGCCAAGAGATTCAGAGAACAGAAGTAGAGACGGCTCCTGTCCTGGGCTCTCTGACTGCCTGGCCAATTTGGCAGGTGGTGAAGAGACAGATGGCTGCTCTCCAGTGCTCTGTGCCTGAGAGGATTTGGCACTAACTGAAGTCGATGCCGAGGCGTTAGATGCCATCCACCCGACAACGGCTTCAATTTGGTCTTCACGCAGCAGCGGTGCACGGCGCTCTCCGACAAAGCTGCGCATGAAGGACTGTTCCCTGCTGAAACTGAGTGACGACGAGTCACCGGCGCCCACAGCAGGCACAGAATCACCACGTCCTCTCCCTGCTCCTCTCCCTGCTCCGCGCCCACGCCCACGTGCCTTACTCCCTGCCCTCTTCATCTTGGTTGACAGATAAAGATAAGCAGAAAAGTACTAAGGCCTTAGTGTGCTTATTCCTGTAATGCTCCTCCTAACAGGTGTAAGAAACACTAATGTTGTAAATTGTGGACTAAACTTTATTATTTTTCAAATGTGGCCTACACAAGTGTTAAGTTGTGTTTGGTGAACTTAACTTTTTTTTTGGTGCAGATCGGGCTACAGAGCTAGTTTAAATCACACGGAGACCGTGCAGACAGCCGTAAACGGCGCTGCAAGGCCAAAAAACCCTCCTCTAGGTTATCCTATATAGTGTTTTTCCACTATTTAGCTGGATACAAGTGGAAAGACACTAATAGGAATTTTTTTTTTCAAATTTTAAACTGGCTGCACTATTTGAAAAAAAGGAAATTGTTTTTCAAGGTATGAGGCAGTAACGCACCCTGAGCTGAATCCAACCGGCTATGGCTGCACACAGACTACAGGGCGAGCTGCGCTCACACAGAGACCGTGCAGACAGCCGTAAACGGCGCTGCAAGGCCCCAAAAAAACCCTCTAGGTTATCCTATGTAGTGTTTTTCCACAATTGAGCTGGAGACTGGTGGAAAGACACTAATAGGAATTTTTTTTTTTTCAAATTTTAAACAGGCTGCACTATTTGAAAAAAAAGGAAAATTTTTCGCAAGGTATGAGCCAGTAACGAACCCTGAGCTGAATCCAACCGGCTATGGCTGCACACAGACTACAGGGCGAGCTGGGCTCACACGGAGACCGTGCAGACAGCCGTAAACGGCGCTGCAAGGCCAAAAAACCCTCCTCTAGGTTATCCTATATAGTGTTTTTCCACTATTTAGCTGGATACGAGTGGAAAGACACTTATAGGATTTTTTTTTTTCAAATTTTAAACAGGCTGCACTATTTGAAAAAAAAGTAAAATTTTTCTCAAGGTATGAGCCAGTAACGAACCCTGAGCTGAATCCAACCGGCTATGGCTGCACACAGACTACAGGGCGAGCTGGGCTCACACGGAGACCGTGCAGACAGCCGTAAACGGCGCTGCAAGGCCAAAAAACCCTCCTCTAGGTTATCCTATATAGTGTTTTTCCACTATTTAGCTGGATACGAGTGGAAAGACACTAATAGGAATTTTTTTTTTCAAATTTTAAACAGGCTGCACTATTTGAAAAAAAGTAAAATTTTTCTCAAGGTATGAGCCAGTAACGAACCCTGAGCTGAATCCAACCGGCTATGGCTGCACACAGACTACAGGGCGAGCTGGGCTCACACGGAGACCGTGCAGACAGCCGTAAACGGCGCTGCAAGGCCCAAAAAAACCCCTCTAGGTTATCCTATGTAGTGTTTTTCCACAATAGAGCTGGAGACTGGTGGAAAAACACTAATAGGAAATTTGAGAAAAAATGTGCAGCAGGCTGCACTAAGAGCAAAAAAGAACAACTGTGTGAAGCAGTGTGAACCCCCCCTGAGCTGAATACAACCGGGTATATGGCTGCACACAGACTACAGAGTGAGCTGCACACACACACACACACAGAGACCTTGCAGAACGCTGTTAAAACAGCGCTGCAAGGCAAGAGCAAGGTGAACAGTGAAGAACACACAGCGTTTTGCTAAATTAGCCTTTGGAAAGGAAAATAAAGCAATTAGCAAGCTCAACTGGCCCTCAGTTAGAACACAGCGTCCTGTCCCTAACTGAAATCACAGCAGAGTGAGCGCAAAATGGCGGCAGCGCTTTTTTATAGTGCAGAGTGACATCATTTCAGCAGCCAATCCCAGCCTTGCCAGTACTTACATGCCCACCATGCTAAACAGGATGTGCCCACACTTTCATTCATTCCTCATTGGCTGCTGCGTTCAATTTGAATTCTGGGAACTTCCGATTCCGGTATCCGATACGCGGGAAGTATCGGAATTCAGTATCGGAATTCCGATACCGCAAATATCGGCCGATACCCGATACTTGCGGTATCGGAATGCTCAACACTAATGAGGATGCATCCCATGACACCAGCCCTGGAGGCGGAAATTGCATTGATGGCCCTGGAGGGGGAGGCGCGGGATTCTGTTATGCATAGACCCCCCCCCGCCCTCCCCCGGGAGAGAGATACCCTGGAGAAAATGCTGCGCATACTTGAGGAGACGCATGGGGACCCCACTGACGTAGGGGAACTTCGCATGAGACTGTTTCACCGGGTATAACGAGAGGGGGAGACTGTGACCCAATTCATGAACGCCCTAGAAGAACTTCACACCGATATCAGACGAAAGGACGGTGTAGGGGTTGGGTCAGTTGATGTGGTGCTCAGGGATCAGCTGTTGACGGGACTGCATGACGCAATGATTAAACAGGCACTGCGAGAGCGCATGCAAGTAAAGCAAGACATGACTTTCTCTGAGGTTGGCAGTGAGGCGTGTGTGCGAGAACAAGAACAGGGAGTGATGGAGCTGGTGGGAAGGGTGCAGAGCGGGGAGGTAACCACCACCGCAGACAATATCCCCAGTGGGTGGAGGACCTGAGAATGGAGATTAGACAGGTCCAAGAAGAAATGGTGGCCTCCAGAAGAACTCTGGCAGAAGGGCCCGGCCCTCTGTTGCGAGACAGAGAAGCTGTCCCCCGACAGGAGGGTGAAACTACCAGGAGGAGAAGCCCTCTTACATGCTACACCTGTGGAGAACCCAGCCACATTGCCCGATGGTGTCCCCGGCGGAGCCGACCATCCCCGCGCCCTCCTTTAAACTAGGTGGCTCTGAGCTCGAGGGACACCACTCGGAGCGTGAAGAACAGAGGAGGAGTAGTAAAAGTCCCCCAGCCTTGTTTCCACGTGCCCTTTGGTCTTGGCAGAAATCAGTGGAAGAGCAGTGCAGTGCCTGATAGACACCGGCTCACAAGTGACCACCATGCCTAAGAGATATTTCCACCGTCACTTCACAGAGGCGCTACGGCCCGAATGGGGCCCTGTGATCAAACTTATGGTGGCCAATAACTTGCCCATCCTGGTCGCAGGGGTGGTATGGATGAACATAGAGGTCTGCGGAAAAGACCTCGGGAGAAGAGGAGTGGTACTGGTGGATGGAGAGGTAGCTAAAGACCATACCGTGACCCTGGGCATGAATGTGTTAAAAGACCTAGGAAACCTGGTTTTCAACGAGTCCCCGGAACAGTTCCTGCAACAATGGAGTGACCAAACCCCCCAGAGAAGGGTCTTTCAACAACTGATACAGACCGCCCAGGGCCGGGAAGCCTAGAGCGATGGAAAGGAACTCGGCAAAGTCATCACCCCCTACCTCAGTCAATCGAGTGTTGTCCCCTGGGCAGATGGTTCTTCCCTTGCCTATACGAGCTGGCATCCCGCTGGAAGGCGTCAAAGTCCAAATTGAGCCCACCAGAGTCGACCAGCTGCCGTCAGGAATATTGGTCGCACGGTCCCTGGCTACCGTGCGGGATGGAACTGTCCTTGTGCGCTGCATAAATTTGGGGGAGACAGATGCAAATTTACCCCCCAGAAGCGAAGTCACCCAAGTCCTAGGCCTCCCAGATGAGCTGGTCCCAACTGAGGCAGTAAAGCTGACTGCAAGGCCAGAAGATCCATGGCTGGTGACCGTCAAAGCGGAGGCAGCTCCGGACCCCAGATTACTGCAAGAAGGGCGCCAGATTCTGGAAAGCATGAGGGCAGAGCTCTCAGAACTTACTCCACAGCAGGTACCTCTGGTGGAAGCCTTATTGGGGAAATATCAGGAGGTGTTCACCAAAGATGAAGATGACTTTGGATATACCACGGCCATCACCCACAAGATACCCACCAGGGATGCGGCACCAATCCGGGAACGGTACCACCAAATACCCCCGCAGATGTACCAGGAGGTGAAGGGAATGCTGTCACATGTGTTGAAGAAGGGAGTTGTACGCGAGAGTCAGAGCCCATGTGCTGCCCCTATAGTCTTGGTGAGAAAGAAAGATGGGTCCTTGCGGTTCTGTGTGGACTATCACCGGCTCAACACTTGCACAGTGCGGGACTCGTACCCACTGCCCAGGATAGAGGAGTCCCTGACGGCATTAGGGAATGCCAGATATTTCTCCACGTTAGACTTGGCCAGCGGCTACTGGCAGGTGCCCATGTCTGAGCAAGACCGAGCCAAGACGGCTTTCATCCTTCCGATGGGACTGTATGAGTTCGACTGGATGCACTTCAGACTAGCAAATGCCCCAAGAACATTTAATCGACTCATGGAGAGATGTCTGGGAGACCTGAACTTTGAATCCACTTTGATTTACTTGGATGATATCGTCTTTGCCCTCCCCTTTGAGGAGCATCTGCAGAGACTGGAGCAAGTTCTGAGTCGGCTACAGAAGTATGGCTTGAAAGTGAAACCCCAGAAATGTCACCTCTTCCGTACCGAGATTGAATACTTGGGACACATTGTCTCCGCTGAGGGGTTGAGGCCTTCCCAGGAGAATATTACTGTGGTACAAGAGTGGCCAACTTCAAAAACTGTGAAAGATGTGCGTGCGTTCCTGGGACTCACAGGATACTTCAGACGCTTTGTAAAAGACTTTACCCGCCTTGCTAATCCACTCCAGGAGATGTTGAGGGAAGTGCCCTCTTGCGCCAAAAACAGGAACATACAGTGGGGGAAGCGTCAGGAAGAGGCATTCTTGGCTTTGAAGAAGGCTTTGACGGAGGCCCCCGTGCGGGCCTATGCCGACTTCATGCAGCCGTTCATCTTGCACACTGATGGGAGCCTGCAGGGCCTCGGGGCCGTACTATCGCAGATGCAGGATGGGAAAGAACGCGTCATCTCATATGCCAGTCGGTCTTTGCATGACTCAGAAAAGAATCCAGAAAACTACAGTTCGTTTAAGCTGGAGTTGTTGGCGCTGGTGTGGGCAATGACTGAGAAGTTCGTGGAATATCTGACTGGCTCAGAAGTTGATGTACGCACCGATAAAAATCTGTTGACCCATCTCGAGAATGTCAAATTAGGGACCCTAGAACAACATTGGGTAGCCCGAATGGCCAAGTTCTGATACAGAATTTTGTATAAAAGAGGAGCTGAGAATGTTCATGCGGATGCCCTCTCCTGAGTAAACTATCGGAAACCAGCACCCAACCAGGATGAAGAACTGGAAGATGTGGAGGTTACTGGTTTTGGAGAGACAGCCAGGACGGTGGCAGCGACGTGGGACACTGAACAGGAAGAGGCCTGTGTGAATTTGCTGGAGCAGCCCCGCGATGAGTGGGTCCGAGTGCAGCAGGAGGATCCAGGGCTAGCTCAGTTGAGAAGGTGAGTCGTGTATGAACAAATGCCCAATCGCCACGAGAGGAGGTCCATGTCACCTGAAGTACTGAAGATGCTACGCCAGTGAGAGAGGCTCCAGTTGCGAGATGGTATCCTGTACCGGAAGGTATTCCTGCAAGCAAAACTCAGTCTTGTATGGCAGACTGTGATTCCCTCGTCCTTGATAGACCAGGTGGCTAAGGAAGCACATGAGAAAGGAGCACACTTTGGGCCAGAAAAAACTTTCCAGTGGTTACAGCGCCTATTTTATCATCCCCACTTAAGGAACATTGTGGAGAAAGTATGTCAGCAATCAGAAGTTGTGAGCTGGTTAAACCACCAGAACAACGAGCTCCCACAGAGACGGTGAGGTCTTCTGGCCCCATGGACCTACTGGCAATAGATTACTTGACAATTGGACCAGAACACCAAGGCAATTAGCATTGTTTAGTGATGATAGACCACTTTACTAAATTTGCCGTAGTGACGCCCACGCGGGACCAGACTGCCGAGTCTGCTGCTCACGCAAATTGCAAACACTTCATACAGGTGTATGGGTGTCCCAAGCATATCCATTCTGACCAAGGGGCCTGCTTCCTCGGAAGAGTGATGGAGGAGCTGCACCAGCTGTACAAAATCGATAAGTCCCTGACCACCCCTTATCATCCACAGGGGAATGGGGCTTGTGAAAGATTTAACCGCACTCTGATTCAAATGCTGAGGACACTGGAAGAGGACCAGAAGGCAAAGTGGACTGAGTCCGTCCCTGAATTGGTGTGGGCGTGTAACAATCGGAAACACAGCACCACCGGATTCACCCCCTACTCTTTGTTCTTTGGCCGACCCGGGAAGGGGGTGTCAGAGCTGGAGCTGGAACCTGAGGAGGACTACGCACAGATGGGGGTGTACTCCTGGGTTCAAGAACATCGTCGTCGGCTGTGGACAATTCAACGTTTAGTGCAGAACCGGCTGCAAGAATTGGAGCATCCCCAAGTAGCTCCTCAAAAGAGGACAGCCCTGCGACCTGGAGACAGAGTCTTAGTGAGGGAAAAGCGCCCACACAACAAACTAGAATATCGGTGGAAGAAAAGGCCGTACCGAGTGAAGTGGCGGCTTGGCAACAGGGGTCCCGTTTATGAGGTCCAGCCCGAAACAGAAGAGGGGACTCCCATCCGCACACTGCACATGAATATGTTGCGTCCATGTTTGTCTTGAGATCCTGAATCAGTCCAATTGGCTCCAGCGCCCTCACCGGCTACGCCAGTGATCAATGTTGATGTGGAAGACAAGGAAGACTCCTAATCTCTCCCAGGGAACCCAGAAACAGGGCTGGTGCCTGAAACTACCAAAGTATCAGAGGAAACCTTGACTCCTCCCACAGCAGTTGACAACACCGCCCCTGCTGATTTGAGACGCTCTGAACATTCAACGGCTGGTGTAGCCCCGGTGGGCTACAATCAGGACGAGTTCATCTGGCAGCAGATTGTGCAAGGACTGGAAGATTGCCAACCGGAACTCCTTAAAATCTCACCTATGGAATGGCGAGCAGAAACAGGGGGGAATGTAAGGAGGTGAAGCACAAGAAGAGTCTGGGGGCGGTTACCTTCTCGGCTCCGTGCCTGGAACCATTGACATTTGCTACAGGTTCCCCAGGGGGCAGACTTAGAGACTGGGACAGGAAGGAAGCCGGGCAGAAAGTGTGAAAGGCACGCTAGGGTCAGAGGCAGCGTGAGCAGCGGTCAGAGAAGCATGAGCAGCGGTCAAAGCAGGACGCAGCTGCACTATGGGAATGAGAGAGAACTCCCAGTCAGAGGACAAATACAGGGAGGTCACCCAAAAAAGACTGCATCTTGTGAGTACATGAAAGCAGACTCTGCTGTGACCGGAGAGGGGTGCCGTGACACCCGTGCGTAGACAGTGGCCCGTGCAGAGACTGTGACCCCTGGTACCCACGGTATCAGTGCAGAGCCCTTGATTCCTGGTGACAGACTTAATAATAGACTGACCATCGTTTTCCCGGGATAGGCTGTGCTGTAAAAGCTAAAGACTCAGAGCCTGTGTATATCACATTAACTCCCGAAACCCCAGGCAGCGGGTTCCTAGCGACTACTCAGCCACAGACAACAGAGGGACGACAAGTGCCACTGTTTCTCGGCGCCTACGTTGGAGAAGACGACCCTTCAAGCAAGTCCTCATCAGACTGATAAGTGTTTTTCTCAAGAAATTCTGGTTACTTCTGTTACACTGTTTGACTCCCATATTTTTGCACTGTTATATTGTTAGTTATATTCTACTGCTTCCGCCCTGCAAGGAGATCCTGATTCCTGTTAATAAACCCCTCAACTGTTGGTCTGTCTGTTCCATGGTGACACACTTAGTACCTTCAAACTATTACACATACATAGTCTACTACACTTTTATTTAAATGCAAATTTGGTTTTCGTCTTAAAATATTTCCCCTTTTAGGCTCCGGAACTGATTTTGACATTTGATCTAATAGTGGTCAAATATTTATAGTTATTATAGATGTGAATCCTATTGCATGGCCCTCATGGGTCAGTCCTTTATGCATGGCTTCACTTTGATCGGGTCCTGGGGCTGATGGAATATTTGTATGATCTGCTGAATTTCTTGCTCATCATAATATGTAGTCACAGAATAACAGAGAGATAATAAGGTGACCTGCAGAAAGAATGATGTCTCCCCTGTCTGTTTAGCTGTGATTTTCGGTTTCTTCCTACATAATAAATCACCCAGGCAGGAGTCTTGCCGTCCCTATGACAGATATTCAATGCCATTAGGAAAGTCACTATTTCCATTTAAATGGACAATAACAGTTGTCAGGTACAGTAATTAGTTAACTCACACCTGGGAGTCATCTCATTATCATCACTGGCAAGATTACAAAGAAAAGAAAAAACTTTTGTTATAAAGCTGGAGGCAAATAATAAAAATTTTACCTTTGACAGTAGTTGGTGGACATAGTTAACCTCCAGGTACCCAATTTGCTTTCCCCCGTTCCGCCGGTACAGTAATATTTGATATGTTCAAATGTCACAGAGTATGCCCCCTAAAGGCAGGCTGCCGGTGGACGGCCAGGGCACATGTTTCAGAGGATGTGGAAGAGGGTAAATGACATGCATCTCTGGAAGTCCTGCTTTCCTTCTCTATCTTCTGTCAGTATTGCAGAAAGTTACAACAGCTGGTGATCCTTACCGGTTGTTGTAACTTGAATAAGGCGGCAGATCTGTTGAAAAGGATATAATGGGAGCAGCTCTGGCATTAATCAGGCTTGGCATTACTCGGCACTGTTGGGCAGGTCTGCAGGAAATGAAAAATATAACGTGCATTTGTGCGTTTCATGTGTATACTTTTATGTGTAATGTATGTAACTGCAGCATACAAGTGTATGCATTTGGGTTTTATGTAAGTTTGTGTAGAGTGTGTCTAAATTGTATGTCTACATCATAGAGCTGTACTATAAGTGTGTGTTATAGAAGTATTATGCATGTTAATTCACTTACTATGGGTAATAGAGTAGCGCTACTTTGAATCATTGCCATGGGTATAGAGACACCTGCTATATGTACTGCTCCGTGCTATACTCACACATAGAAATAAAATGTGTTTTTTTAACAAAATTTTCTAACCTCTTGAGGGCTGCTATGAAGCAAATCTGTTGAACTATTGTTAAAATAGCTATGGAAATATGGCTCCTCCCATAATTATGTAAAGAAACAAGAAATGTTAAAAAAAAGTACAGCACGGTGGCTCAGTGGATAGCACTGTTGCTTTGCAGCGCTGGGGTGCTGGGTTGAAATTCCACCAATGACAACATCTGCAAGGAGATTGTTTGTTCTCCCCGTGTTTGCCTGGGGTTCCTCCAGGTTCTCCAGTTTCTAATGAACTCCCCCCCCTGCAAAACAGGATTGGGGCGTATGTCTCCAGTAGGCGTATACTCCTGAAAATGATGCATGGCAGAGCAACACATTGACTCTGTCGGCACCATTATATTCAGTGACCCCGTCGGTACATATACTGGAACCCTTTTTTTGCAGTGGGGTTCAGTCATAAGCCTCAAGGGAATCACTGATCATGGGGAAGAATGCAATGTGCTAAGAAGCCTTAGGTATAATACGAGGAGGGGCACCCCCCAAAAAAACGAGAATTACTTATTTCAATTTTTTTTTCAAGATAACATCTTGAAAATACTAATCCCCTTTAAAATACTGCCCATTAGATAGCATGCACTTGTCCCAATGTTTTTTCCACTGTTTGAAACATGTTTCATTTTCTTTTGAACTAATGCTATTAGGTGACTCCAACTGTTTTCTCTTAACCTCTTCTACATCCTTAAAAACACTTTTACTTTAGGCTTCTCTTCATTCTTGGAGATAAGAAGAAATCGCAGGGTGCTGGGTCGAGCGAGTAAAGGGGGGTTAGTTGTCATGCCATTTTTTTTGCAAAAACATGGTTGATTTTCAGCGCTGTGTGGGCGGGCAAGTTGTCATGATGAAGTAGCCAGATCCCTGATCGTTACAATTACGGTTGTTTTTTTCTCTCATTGCCTCACGCAATCACTTCAGCACTTGCATATAGAAATGCCCGTTCACTGTGGTACCCTCAGGAACAAATTCAACATGAATGACTCTTTTAATGTTGAAAAAAAGAAACCATCATAGACTTCACATTTTTATTTCACTTGCTGTGTTTTTTTTGGTCTGGGTGATGAACCTGTCTTCCATTGGCTGGACTGCTGTTTTGTTTTGGGATCATAGGTATAGCACCAAGACTAATCTCAACTAAAGGGGGTGAGTTGTCATGCCATTTTTTTGCAAAAACATGGTTGATTTTCAGCGCTGTAAGTTGTCACGATGAAGTAGCCAGTTCCCCGATTATCACAATTCCGATAGGATTTTTCTCTCATTGCCTCACGCAATCACTTTAGCACTTGCATATAGAAATGTTGGTTCACTGTGGTACCCTCAGGAACAAATTCAACATGAATTACTCTTTTAATGTTGAAAAAAAGAAACCATCATAGACTTCACATTTTTATTTCACTTGCTGTGCTTTTTTGGTCTGGGTGATGAACTTGTGTCCCACTGGCTGGACTGCTGTTCTGTTTCGGGATCATAGCTGTAGCACCAAGACTTATTTGTGCCTGTTCTTTCAAATCCTGACACACTCTCAGACGGTTCTCCTTCTGGTCATTTAACAGGGAACAGAATTTGATGTTGGCGCGTCGCTCTTTAAAGTTTGCCATCACAAAATAGCCGAGAGCATGGGGTGAAGTTTAAGAAAACAATCACTCTGTTCACTGCGATGGTTTTTCTTGAATGCTACTTAGCTATCTGAGCAGGTAGAGAGTCTAATAAGCGTACCTAGCTGGGGAGGGCTGCAGTGCCAATCCATTTACCTGCAGATTATAATTTTTGTTTCTTTTTTGGGTACTGTGTCGTACATAAACCAAGATATTTTTAAATTAATAAGTATTCCTATTAACAAGGCATCATTCACATATTGCAGCCATAATGCAATGCATTTTTTTATGTGGTTTTGCAAAGTGGCAGTAAGCATAAATTGATATCTGTATTCAAAATTCCTGAAAAATCTTTGAGTAAACATACAGCAGGGGGAGTGGTTAGATGGGGTTAGCTGGGTCGGCCACTTATGCCCAAAACTTATTCCCAATTAATTGCATACTTGTGAAACCCTCCCAGAATCCAGTGTCGGCTCGCTACCGCTGCGCCAGTCTCTGCAGATGTAAGCTCAGTGATTCGGTGTGGCAGGGGTATGTGCAGTAGTTGTGACCTTCAGCTCTGTAGCCAAAACACAGAGAACAGGGCATCTGCGGAGAAGCAGCACTTGATTCAAGGAAGGTGAAAAACATCGGAGTTTGCTGTTTTCAATCAATGCAATAATTTGGGCATAAGTTTTTAAAAAGCTAAAAACTTGCTGAATAACTAATTTTTATTTAGTTTTCAGCTACAACACTGAAATTCCTAGGCCTTAATCTGCACAAGGACATGTCCTTTTTACCCCAACTAGGGTTTTCCAATCCCAAAGAAGACAGTTTAATCTCCAGAGTTAAAAGTTATTGAATATTGTTTTGGTCATTAGAGAGGACAAATGTTAAAGAAGATGTTCCATCCAAATTTTATTTCATAACCCATCCCATCTACCCATGTAATAATATGTAAGGCCGGGGACACACTTGCAAGTGGAATGCGAGAGTCTCGCACGAGTCTCTCTCCTCAATACTCGGCACTGCCGCAGGCAATCAAGACCGTAGTGTGCGGCTGCGTGTATGCAGCCGAATGCTCCGGTCCAGAGTGTCGGCGGCAGTGACTTGCATTGATGCGAGAGACTCGCGCTGCACTTGCAAGTGTGACCCTGGCCTAAGTGCAATACTTGCCGATCGACATCTTCAGTTTCCAGTGATGTTCCAGTTCCATGCAACTGCTCCTCCTCTTTTTTGACTCCACTTCATCCTCCATTATCCTTTTGCAAACACCCATAAGGGGAGGAGAGGAGTGACATCAGACACATGGAGCAGATCCCAATC
The DNA here is from genome assembly GCF_032444005.1 of Ranitomeya imitator. NCBI lineage: Eukaryota > Metazoa > Chordata > Amphibia > Anura > Dendrobatidae > Ranitomeya > Ranitomeya imitator. The sequence continues at coordinate 789,782,564 of NC_091284.1, read as the reverse complement.
ACATTTACTGTATTCGTAATGCAACTTAGCATTACACTATGTTTTCACTTGTGTTTAAAATTTAGAATTATTAAAGCTTTTAAATGATTTTTCACATTTTAATCCATAAAAAAAGAATATTTTTAAAAAATATATTGACATTTTACATTTTTTTCAATTGTTGGAAAAAAAAGTGGGGAGACAAAACATTTCCTTTATTTAACTAGCGATAAAGAATGAGGTCTATATATTCATCCTTTTCATCTCCCACATTAGAATTCCAGTCCTTTAGGTTGTTTTTTTTATGGATTTGCACCTGCTACATAAATTATACTTCCGGAAGCCTGAGAACAGAAGTAATTTATAAAATCTATAAACAGCTAATTCTCTAATGTTTACCAGCTACAGATTCTGTCAAAACTTCATTTCATAATTTGTAAAAACCAAATTCATCTTCGTTGTTTATGACAACAGACAACTTGGCTATTAATTTCAGGATAATGAGTAAATTCTTTTTGTGATCTTGTGCATTTTAAGTTATCTAAAAAGCTCCACAATTTTTCTATGGGACACATAGAAATTACATGAATGTATATAGATTGATAGACATGTTAAATATGATATATATATTGTAGCGCCGCGGTAGCACACTTGAGCAGTGATAAGACAGTGACCCACAAAGTTCAAATACAATGACCCTTTAATGTTCACTTCACAACATTAAAGGTCCAATCCACACAAGTGCATAGTATTATTAGTGTCCATTTCACACAGTATATACTACATGACTTTAGATTGCAGTCCCTAAACACGCTGGACCTCCCTTTGTCCAGTTACCATGGGTGACCGCACCGCCGTGTCAATGTCTCTACTCACAGCATGCACAGTCCATAATGTCCTTCGGATCGCAGCTGAGAACCATATCCTCCTGTTTGCAGGCACTACACATGCCAGTCCTCCTTTGACTGGTTGCCATGGGATTTTGCTCCGCTGTGTACGCTGGGTGCCAGATCTTCCAACTGCCTTGGCTGATTGGCTCTGCTTGCTTGTGTCGCCTCTCACACACAGCCAGCATTCTGCAGGGCCCCCTGCTCTGCACTCCTGCTGAACAACAGATTCACATTGACATTACACCTGACACACCCTTACTCTATTCTGCAGGGTTTTAACTTGAATCTGTGGCCTTCAGCACATAGAAAACCCAGCACAGAATGAAACAAACTACACGATTACCATCCTGCAGTCTGTTTCACAACACAACATCCCAGAGCAGGTTTTCCCTACATCTGCCTTGGACACTAGCATGTCCAAGACTACACTTATTTTTAGTATTTCTAGTCTGCATTGCAGTCACTGCTATGCCCATGACTGCCATGCACTGCTAAAGCCTTCATACGCCTCCATGCACATCCTGGGGAAACTGACAATGACCCCTACTTGTGACATCGGTCACTGCTTCACCATTGCAATCACAGCTACACCTGCGACTGCAATACCCCTCATGACCTCAATAAGCCTCCGTGCACATCCTGGGGAGCACAAACAGTGACCCACACATGTGACACCTGTCACTGCCTCACAAAATATATATGTATATACAGTGGGGGAAATAAGTATTTGATACTTTGCAGATTTTGTAAGTTTACCCAATGACAAAGACATGAACAGTCTATAATTTTAAGGTAGACACATATCCCGGTGTGGTATCCCGCACCGGGGGAGAAGTGAAAGAAAAAAGAGAATATTTTTAAAAATTAAAAAGGTAAATTTTATTACATAATCAAATCATAATACAACAATAAAATACGTAAAGAGAACAATAGACAGGGGGGTGGTGAAAAACACCAGACTACTACGGGAAAAGGTAGCACCGAAAAATAATAGTTCCTGTAAACAGGGATATTGGAGCTATGTAGCTACATAGAGTCCACACAGCGCGATGAAACTTATATATAATGTGCCAATAGTGTTGTCATTAGATCATAATAGCTAAGGCCAAGTTATAGCAGGTACCGGAGTGTATAAAATATATAGATTGCGACCAAAATTCCCCAAAGGAATGTGCAGATTGTCCGAAATCAGACAACTACACATAGAGTATTGGAACTGACAGTGCAAGGCTTTGGTGCCAGAAAATGCAAAAATTGCTAATATATCTGGTGCATGTGCATAGCACTAATTCAAAGTCTATAAAGTAGTATACTCAATGTACAAACAGCCCAAGAGGGTAATGGTTACCTGTAGTGTCGCTGCTATATCATAAGGAGGCCGGCTGTGTGGTGTGCAGGATAGCTGGTGCTATGGTCCCGAGCCCGACGAGCGCCGTTTCGCACAAGCTTCTTCAACTGGGGCGTGTGAGGAATGGTTAGGCATATGGAGTTATATATCGCCGCTAGATGGATAACCCGGAAGCATACAGGAGGAGTTCAAAGGTGCGCGCGCATGCAGGGCCGCCCCACCGTTGCCAAGGGAACCTCCCAGGGGCGCTCCGTGACACGCAGTGGAACGCACTGCGGTCACGTGAGGCGGCGCCGTCAGGAGGTCAGAGGCGGACGGACCCCGCGCACGCGCGCGAGAACTCCAAGAGATGCCGGCACTGAACGAGGAGGGAGGAGATGGGGAGGGTGAGATCACGGGGCTGGGTTTATTTTGATGCGTGTGTTGCGCAAAGAAGGTTGATGAGTGAGGAAAAAGATGTTGAAAGGAGTGACCGCTATTAAAAGGAAAGGGGGGGGGGGCAAAGTAACCAAGTGCTTGAAAGAACTAAGCCTAAGGCTATACCACATTAGGGGGTATTATGAAGGACATACGTAGTGGGAATAAAAACCGAATGTTTGGACAAATACTGAAAAAAAGTGCTGATACCACAGTATGTTAATACCTGTTGGGAAAGGATTGGGCATAATTAAAAATGTTAGTGGAAACCCCTGGGCATGTGTAAGCTGAGCATAAGTAAAGTGCCTGTGTGGCAAAGGGGAAAGCAGGATATTTAGGACTATAGTGGGGGGAGGAAAATATTAATTACAAAAGTCTATTAATGTATATTGGGTAGTGAATATATATTGTAAAAGATGTTATTGGTACACCTAAATATGTGCCGAGTAGGCGTAAATAAAGTGCTAATGTGACAATGGGGAGGGACCAAAATTAGTGACAGTATGTACGGAAAGAAATACTGTTGCAAGCATATATTTATATATACGTAAACAAAGTGCTGGTGGGACAATGGGGAAAATATTATGGCATCATTTATAAGGCTGTATATGCTAATTGCAAGCATATATTTATACATGAACAAAGTGCTTGTGTGACAATGGGGAAGACCCCAGAATATTTTAGCAGGCAAAAGTGGGGGACATGCTAATATAAGTATATATTTATACAAGTTATGTAGTAAATAAATGTTGTAAACAATTGTTGACACACCTAACTATGTGCAAACCAGACATATATAAAGTGCCTATGTGACTACGGGGGGGGGGGGAAGGATAAATACTATAGTAAAGAAAAAACACTCAATCTATCTTTTTTGACTCCGTCCAGTCCCAGAGTACTACGTCCAAGGCACCATACCACCCCTCCCTGGAAGGTCAACAGAGATCCCCCATCCCGAAGTGTCCACTCCCAATCCAGGCGGGTCTCAGTCGCATGGAGGCAAAGAGGAGTTTTCATGCATCAGGTTCTTTCAAGCACTTGGTTACTTTGCCCTCTCCCCCCCCCCCCTTTCCTTTTAATAGCGGTCACTCCTTTCAACATCTTTTTCCTCACTCATCAACCTTCTTTGCGCAACACACGCATCAAAATAAACCCAGCCCCGTGATCTCACCCTCCCCATCTCCTCCCTCCTCGTTCAGTGCCGGCATCTCTTGGAGTTCTCGCGCGCGTGCGCGGGGTCCGTCCGCCTCTGACCTCCTGACGGCGCCGCCTCACGTGACCGCAGTGCGTTCCACTGCGTGTCACGGAGCGCCCCTGGGAGGTTCCCTTGGCAACGGTGGGGCGGCCCTGCATGCGCGCGCACCTTTGAACTCCTCCTGTATGCTTCCGGGTTATCCATCTAGCGGCGATATATAACTCCATATGCCTAACCATTCCTCACACGCCCCAGTTGAAGAAGCTTGTGCGAAACGGCGCTCGTCGGGCTCGGGACCATAGCACCAGCTATCCTGCACACCACACAGCCGGCCTCCTTATGATATAGCAGCGACACTACAGGTAACCATTACCCTCTTGGGCTGTTTGTACATTGAGTATACTACTTTATAGACTTTGAATTAGTGCTATGCACATGCACCAGATATATTAGCAATTTTTGCATTTTCTGGCACCAAAGCCTTGCACTGTCAGTTCCAATACTCTATGTGTAGTTGTCTGATTTCGGACAATCTGCACATTCCTTTGGGGAATTTTGGTCGCAATCTATATATTTTATACACTCCGGTACCTGCTATAACTTGGCCTTAGCTATTATGATCTAATGACAACACTATTGGCACATTATATATAAGTTTCATCGCGCTGTGTGGACTCTATGTAGCTACATAGCTCCAATATCCCTGTTTACAGGAACTATTATTTTTCGGTGCTACCTTTTCCCGTAGTAGTCTGGTGTTTTTCACCACCCCCCTGTCTATTGTTCTCTTTACGTATTTTATTGTTGTATTATGATTTGATTATGTAATAAAATTTACCTTTTTAATTTTTAAAAATATTCTCTTTTTTCTTTCACTTCTCCCCCGGTGCGGGATACCACACCGGGATATGTGTCTATGTATATCGAAGTGACCATAAGCAATATTGTGGACTATGGGTATATTGACTTTTTCTGTATTTTGTAGACAGAGTGTCCGCCTACTCCATAAAATGGATTTCAAGGCCAGAGAAAAAAACTGGCAAGCTAAAGCATCTGATGTATTTAGGCAGGGGGCCACCCAGATTACTGAGGATACAGTTACTATTAATAAAGATCTGATAAAACAGTATAGAAATGCACTGTATAAAAAGACACGTATATGGTGGAATAGATCTGCGTTAGAAAATTACATCGATAAACAAATCATCCCAAGAGGATTAAGGGTTCAGCTATATCCCTCTTTTGAACTTGAAGATGACGTATTAACCAAACGATGGATTTCAACAGCCACGACCTGCTCTCTGGAATTTCTTCAGATTATTATTGATAAAAATACAATGTCCCTTACATCACTGGACTCGGAAATTGAGGAATGTGAACAAAGATTGATGAAGGACATTCCGGTTGAGGGCTTTGACAAAATCATGACGGAGATTAATAAAGACGTGGATAAATGGGAAAACGAAGTATGTCTAAGCAAAACAAAAAAATTTCAAAGAGACTTAAACGACTACGACACTGACCGAATATATCGGTGGCAATTTAAGAAGACTAATGCAGCTCATAAAAGGAGATCCACTGACAAGAGGACACCTAGATTAAACCAACAGAGAAGTCCATCAGTCAGCTCTGCCGCATCCACTTCTGATATCAACACTTCAGCTAGTGATGCTGAAAATTCAACGGCGGATACATCAAGAAAATTGCCTGATATCTTTACAAGATCAAAGGCCCTTCGCACCCAGGGACAACAGCTTAAGGTAATTAATTTATCCCAATACCAACTGTCCACGACCGAGGTCAAACTCTTGGAGAAAGGGCTAACCTTCTCCCCCACAAATCGATTAGATACCTTTACGGCTGTAAAGGATCTACATCTTTTTTCTAGGAAATTGATCCTTAAAAAATTGCATTACAAAAATGATACCAATAACACCCTCTCCACAGTGGAAGAAAGGGAAACATTGAGGAACTTGGAGGAACTTCTACAGGAAAATTCGTCTTCTCAGGTAAGCAACTTCCCACATGAGCTATTTAACAAATCTAAAAAATTCCCCTCAATTAACACATGCCCGGCCATTGAAATCTTTACTAAGGTCCTCACGGATGAAATAGAGTCACTATCAAAAATACCATCTTGGGCCTCCAATATTACCAAAGAGGAAAAACTAGCCCTGGTTCACCTGCAGTCTCTAGAGGACGTTGTCTTTAAGCCAGCAGACAAGGGGGGCAATCTGGTAGTGTGGCCTGTAGATATGTATGAAAAGCAGGCTTACAAACTATTAAATGCCCCCCACTGCTATCAGAGGTTATCATTCAATCCTCTCTCAAGGTATCATACTGAATTAATCTCAATAGTCGAGCAGGCCTTTGAAAAAGGAATCATTACCCGTAAAATGTTGGACACTGTTCAAAATCTAAGTCCCAAATTACCTACTCTATACCTCATACCAAAATTGCACAAAAATCCTGAGGATCCTCCAGGAAGACCCATCATCTCGGGCAATGGAGGTCTTTGTGAGGTGATCTCTGACTTTATTGATTACTTTTTGAAACCGATAGTGTCCACGTTACCATCATATATTCAGGATACCACATCAGCCTTACAAAAGCTTAATAATCTATCCCTGGAAAAACATATGGTTATGGTCACGGCCGATGTGGAGGCCTTGTACACCTCCATTAAACATCAGGATGGCCTAAAGGCAGCGGAATGGTTTTTGAGAACTAGCAATCTGGATCAAGCTCTAATCCCCCTGATCATCTCCCTCTTGGAGTTTGTATTGACTCACAACATCTTTATTTTTAATAAATCTATTTATTTGCAGACACAAGGCACCGCCATGGGTGCTTCCTGTGCCCCGTCGTATGCTAACTTGTTTTTAGGGGCATGGGAAAGGGAGATTTTTCAGGGGGATTTGTATCCAGAAGTACAGTCAGCACACGGATGGATGAGATATATCGATGACGTGTGGTTCGTCTGGGAAGGCACAATCAGTGAACTCCACAATTTTATGACTAAATTAAATGACAACAATTTAAATATATACTTGACCTATCAATTTGGTCGAGAACTGGAGTTCCTAGACATCAAAATTGATGTCCTTCATGATGGCATGATTCGTACTAATCTCCATAGAAAACCCACATCCACAAATTCCATATTACATGCAGCCTCCTCGCATCCACCAACTACAATCAAAGGAATACCAGTGGGCCAATTCTTACGAGCAAAACGTATCTGCTCAGAACAACAGGACTTTGAAAACCAGGCCATTGACCTTACCAATAGATTTCTCGACCGGGGTTACAGCAGACGGTATATAAGAAACGGATATAGGAGAGCAAAGACAATCACTAGAGATAAATTGCTCTTTTCCTCCAATAAAAACAAAAAATCTAAAACAAACAGTGACCAGGTCAGATACATTTCAACATATAACAACCGTTGGAATGACCTCAAAACCCTATTTAAGAAACATTGGAATATCCTGATGACGGATCCTGTCCTACAGAAAATTCTCCCAGACGGCCCCTTACTAATATCAAGAAGAAGTAAAAATTTACGTGACTTACTAGTCCACAGTCATTACGAGCCAGCATCTAAATTAACTCAAAAACCATCACAGCAGGGTTTTTTCCCTTGCGGCATGTGTAAGGCGTGCCTGAATACAAAAAGGGCCCATCTATTCACTAACTTTGATGGATCTAAAACCTTTGAAATTCGCAAACATCTCACATGCTCTTCCAAGGGAATTATTTATCATGCCACCTGTCCATGCGGGCTGATCTATATTGGCCTGACAACCCGTGAGGCAAAAATTCGTGTCCGAGAACATATCCTGGACATTGAAAAGGCCAAAACCATAGACGACTTATCTTTATTGAAATCCGTACCACGCCACTTCAAAACTCATCATAGCTGTAATTCCAGAGGCCTCTTATTTAAAGTTATTGATCAGATCAATTTGGGCCTACGTGGAGGTGATTTGGCTAAGTCTTTAGCACAACTAGAGAGTAAATGGATATATAGACTTGGCACAATCACACCACGTGGCCTAAATGAAAGCTTCGGCTTCAACTCATTTTTGTAAACTGTATCTCTTCAATTTTATTTTTAGGTTTTTAAGGCATTTTTTAGTGTAATATACTTAGTATGTATTTATATATATTTATTAATTTTTGCAGGTAGTTAGCATCTCTTAGTATGTGGTTTTTAGGATTCTTATTTTTAATTGTTGCAAACTTGTATTGTCTACTCCATATTCTTCCATACTAACCTCTGTTTTAATTTATAGGATTATGTATTTATGCTGCTTAACCCGTATAATACTCAGCATGAACATCTGAGAGGCTCGCAAGATCCAACGGAACTTAGCTACATTAAACCTCTTCTCCATCTTCATGGAACTTACCTGATGCATGAAAACTCCTCTTTGCCTCCATGCGACTGAGACCCGCCTGGATTGGGAGTGGACACTTCGGGATGGGGGATCTCTGTTGACCTTCCAGGGAGGGGTGGTATGGTGCCTTGGACGTAGTACTCTGGGACTGGACGGAGTCAAAAAAGATAGATTGAGTGTTTTTTCTTTACTATAGTATTTATCCTTTCCCCCCCCCCCCCCCGTAGTCACATAGGCACTTTATATATGTCTGGTTTGCACATAGTTAGGTGTGTCAACAATTGTTTACAACATTTATTTACTACATAACTTGTATAAATATATACTTATATTAGCATGTCCCCCACTTTTGCCTGCTAAAATATTCTGGGGTCTTCCCCATTGTCACACAAGCACTTTGTTCATGTATAAATATATGCTTGCAATTAGCATATAAATCCTTATAAATGATGCCATAATATTTTCCCCATTGTCCCACCAGCACTTTGTTTACGTATATATAAATATATGCTTGCAACAGTATTTCTTTCCGTACATACTGTCACTAATTTTGGTCCCTCCCCATTGTCACATTAGCACTTTATTTACGCCTACTCGGCACATATTTAGGTGTACCAATAACATCTTTTACAATATATATTCACTACCCAATATACATTAATAGACTTTTGTAATTAATATTTTCCCCCCCCCCACTATAGTCCTAAATATCCTGCTTTCCCCTTTGCCACACAGGCACTTTACTTATGCTCAGCTTACACATGCCCAGGGGTTTCCACTAACATTTTTAATTATGCCCAATCCTTTCCCAACAGGTATTAACATACTGTGGTATCAGCACTTTTTTTCAGTATTTGTCCAAACATTCGGTTTTTATTCCCACTACGTATGTCCTTCATAATACCCCCTAATGTGGTATAGCCTTAGGCTTAGTTCTTTCAAGCACTTGGTTACTTTGCCCCCCCCCCCCCTTTCCTTTTAATAGCGGTCACTCCTTTCAACATCTTTTTCCTCACTCATCAACCTTCTTTGCGCAACACACGCATCAAAATAAACCCAGCCCCGTGATCTCACCCTCCCCATCTCCTCCCTCCTCGTTCAGTGCCGGCATCTCTTGGAGTTCTCGCGCGCGTGCGCGGGGTCCGTCCGCCTCTGACCTCCTGACGGCGCCGCCTCACGTGACCGCAGTGCGTTCCACTGCGTGTCACGGAGCGCCCCTGGGAGGTTCCCTTGGCAACGGTGGGGCGGCCCTGCATGCGCGCGCACCTTTGAACTCCTCCTGTATGCTTCCGGGTTATCCATCTAGCGGCGATATATAACTCCATATGCCTAACCATTCCTCACACGCCCCAGTTGAAGAAGCTTGTGCGAAACGGCGCTCGTCGGGCTCGGGACCATAGCACCAGCTATCCTGCACACCACACAGCCGGCCTCCTTATGATATAGCAGCGACACTACAGGTAACCATTACCCTCTTGGGCTGTTTGTACATTGAGTATACTACTTTATAGACTTTGAATTAGTGCTATGCACATGCACCAGATATATTAGCAATTTTTGCATTTTCTGGCACCAAAGCCTTGCACTGTCAGTTCCAATACTCTATGTGTAGTTGTCTGATTTCGGACAATCTGCACATTCCTTTGGGGAATTTTGGTCGCAATCTATATATTTTATACACTCCGGTACCTGCTATAACTTGGCCTTAGCTATTATGATCTAATGACAACACTATTGGCACATTATATATAAGTTTCATCGCGCTGTGTGGACTCTATGTAGCTACATAGCTCCAATATCCCTGTTTACAGGAACTATTATTTTTCGGTGCTACCTTTTCCCGTAGTAGTCTGGTGTTTTTCACCACCCCCCTGTCTATTGTTCTCTTTACGTATTTTATTGTTGTATTATGATTTGATTATGTAATAAAATTTACCTTTTTAATTTTTAAAAATATTCTCTTTTTTCTTTCACTTCTCCCCCGGTGCGGGATACCACACCGGGATATGTGTCTATGTATATCGAAGTGACCATAAGCAATATTGTGGACTATGGGTATATTAACTATAATTTTAAGGGTAGGTTAATTTTATCATTGAGATAAAGAATTTCAAAAATAAAATCCAGAAAATTACATTGTATAAATTATATCAATTTATATGCATTTTGCAGTGAAAAATAAGTGATGTGAATTCCGCTCTTGGGCTCCCTCCGGTGGTTGTAAGTGGCACTTTTGTGAGTTCTGCTCTTGGGCTCCCTCTTGTGGTTTCTAGTGGTATGGCTCCTCCTTGGAGTTAGCTGTCATCAGCTGCCTCCACTTATCTTCTCTTTTGCTCGGCTATTTAGGTCTGGCTCTGTCTTCAGCCAGTGCCACTTGTAAATGGTTCCTGGTTGGATTCACATCTCTTTGGAGTTCCCTGTTATCCTGACCAGTTCAGCTAAGCTAAAGCCCCCGGCACACAAAGCGAGATCGCTAGCGAGATCGCTGCTGAGTCACAAGTTTTGTGACGCAACAGCGACCTCAGTAGCGATCTCGCTATGTGTGACACGTAGCAGCGACCAGGCCCCTGCTGTGAGATCGCTGGTCGTGTCGGAATGGCCTGGACCTTTTTTTGATCGTTGAGGTCCCGCTGGGTAGCACACATTGCTGTGTTTGACACCTTACCAACAACCTCATGACAGGACGTCCCTCATTGGGGTCTGTTAATCGTCATGAAATAGCTGCCATGTGACATCGTTGTACAGGTCGCTACAGGTCGCCGCATCGCTGCTGCGTCATTGGGAAGATCTCACAGTTTGACATCTTACCAGCGACCACATAGCGACGCAGCAACGATCCCTGACAGGTCGTATCGTTGTCGGGATCGCTTTAGCGTCGATAAGTGTGACGGGGCCTTAAGTTTTTGCTTGCTCTTTTCTGTCCATAGATTTTGGACTTATCCATTCTGTGCTTTCTATGTTTGTCCAGCTTATCAGTGTAATTATTCTGTCTTGCTGGAAGCTCTGGGAGGCAGATTAGCCCTCCACACCTTTAGTCAGGTGTGGAGTTTTTTTTGTAAACTCTGCGTGGATTTTTGTAGTGTTTTATACTGACCGCACAGTATTCCATCCTGACCTATCTATTTAGCTAGACTGGCCTCCTGTGCTCATCCTGGTTTCATTCTGTGTATGTCTTTTCCCTCTCCACTCACAGTCATTATTTGTGGGGGGCTAATCTATCCTTTGGGGATTTTCTCTGAGGCAAGATAGTTTTCCTGCTTCTTTCTTTAGGGGTAGTTTGCTCTTAGGCTGTGACGAGATGCCTAGGGAGAGTTAGGAGCATTCCACGGCTACTTCTAGTGTTGTGTTGAGCTTAGGGACTGCGGTCAGTACAGTTACCACGTCCTTCAGAGCTCGTTCCATGTTGTTCCTGGACCACCGTATCATAACAGTACAAGTGGCCAAAAATGAATTAAATGCATCTCAAAAGAAGGAAAAGAATGTTCTGAACTGTTTTTTTTTCTGTGCTTTGGTTTGTCTTTTTTTTTCTTTTCTTCTTGATATCTGGGTGGTTCAGGATATATGCTTTGGCATGGATGTTCAGGGTTTGTTTTCTCGTGTGGATCAACTTGCTGCAAGAGTACAGAGTATCCAGGACTACGTTGTCCAGAGTCCGGCTTTAGAGCCCAGAATTCCTACTCCTGATTTGTTTTTTGGGGACAGATCCAAGTTTTTGAACTTTAAAAATAACTGCAAATTGTTTTTTGGTTTGAAACCCCGTTCTTCTGGTGATCCCATTCAGCAAGTAAAAATCATCATATCCTTGCTGCGTGGTGACCCTCAAGACTGGGCTTTTTCTCTTGAAACAGGGGATCCGGAATTATTGAATGTAGATGCATTTTTTCAAGCGCTCGGATTATTGTATGACGAACCTAATTCTGTGGATCATGCAGAAAAAACCCTGTTGGCCTTGTGTCAAGGTCAGGAAGCGGCAGAGTTATACTGCCAGAAATTTAGAAAATGGTCTGTGCTCACTAAATGGAATGAAGAGGCTCTGGCTGCTAATTTCAGAAAAGGTCTTTCTGAAACCCTTAAAGATGTTATGGTGGGCTTTCCTACGCCTGCCGGTTTGAGCGAATCTATGTCTCTAGCCATTCAGATTGATCGGCGTCTGCGCGAGCGCAAAGCTGTGCACCATATGGCAGTATCCTCTGAGCAAAGTCCTGAACCTATGCAATGTGATAGGATTTTGACTAGAATAGAACGGCAGGAATTCAGACGTCAGAATAGGCTGTGTTTTTACTGTGGTGATTCGGCTCATGTTATCTCTGATTGCCCTAAGCGTACTAAGAGAGTCGCTAGGTCTATTACCATTAGTACTATACAGCCTAAATTTCTCTTATCTGTGACCCTGATTTGCTCATTGTCGTCCTTTTCTGTCATGGCATTTGTGGATTCAGGCGCTGCCCTGAACTTAATGGACTTAGAATTCGCCAGGCGCTGTGGTTTTTCCTTGCAGCCTTTGCAGAGCCCTATTCCTTTGAGGGGCATTGATGCTACACCCTTGGCCAAGGATAGACCTCAGTACTGGACACAGATGACTATGTACATGGCTACTGCACATCAGGAAGATTGGCGTTTTCTGGTGTTGCATAACCTGCATGATGTTGTTGTACTGGGATTTCCATGGTTACAGAAACATAATCCGGTGCTGGATTGGAAAACTATGTCGGTGACTAGTTGGGGTTGTCGAGGAGTACATAGTGACGTTCCTTTGATGTCAATTTCCTCTTCACCCTCTTCTGAGGTCCCTGAGTTTTTGTAGGATTTCCAGGATGTATTTGATGAGCCCAAGTCCAGTTCCCTTCCTCCACATAGGGACTGTGATTGTGCTATTAACTTGATTCCTGGTTGTAAGTTCCCTAAGGGCCGACTTTTCAATCTGTCTGTGCCAGAGCATGCCGGCATGCGGAGCTATGTTAAGGAATCTTTGGAGAAAGGGCATATTCGGCCCTCTTCGTCACCATTGGGAGCGGGTTTCTTTTTTGTTGCTAAGAAGGATGGCTCCTTGAGACCCTGTATTGATTATCGTCTTCTTAATAAGATCACGGTCAAATTCCAATACCCCTTGCCTTTGCTTACTGATTTGTTTGCTCAGATTAAGGGGGCTAGTTGGTTTACTAAGATTGACCTCCGAGGGGCATATAATCTTGTTCGTATTAAACAGGGTGACGAATGGAAAACTGCATTTAATACGCCCGAAGGCCATTTTGAATACCTTGTGATGCCATTTGGGCTCTCTAATGCTCCATCTGTGTTCCAGTCTTTCATGCATGATATTTTACGCAATTATCTTGATAAATTCATGGTCGTATATTTGGATGATATTTTGATTTTTTCCGATGATTGGGAGTCTCATGTGAAGCAGGTCAGGATGGTGTTCCAGATCCTTCGTGATAATGCTTTATTTGTGAAGGGGTCTAAGTGCCTATTCGGAGTTCAGAAGGTCTCTTTTTTGGGTTTTATTTTTTCTCCCTCGTCTATAGAAATGGATCCTGTTAAGGTCCAAGCTATTCATGACTGGATCCAACCCACATCTGTGAAGGGTCTTCAAAAATTTTTGGGCTTTACTAATTTCTATCGCCGTTTCATTGCCAATTTTTCCTGTGTGGTTAAGCCCCTTACTGATTTGACGAAGAAAGGTGCTGATGTGACTAATTGGTCCTCTGAGGCTGTTGAGGCCTTTCAGGAGCTTTCAGGAGCTTAAACGCCGATTTACTTCTGCCCCTGTGTTGCGTCAACCGGATGTTTCTCTTCCTTTTCAGGTTGAGGTCGACGCTTCTGAGATTGGGGCAGGGGCCGTTTTGTCTCAGAGGGAGTCTGATGGTTCTTTGATGAAACCGTGTGCTTTTTTTTCCAGAAAGTTTTCGCCTGCGGAACGCAATTATGATGTCGGCAATCGGGAGTTGTTGGCTATGAAGTGGGCGTTTGAGGAGTGGCAACATTGGCTTGAGGGAGATAAACACCGTGTTGTGGTCCTGACCGATCATAAGAATCTGATTTACCTCGAGTCGGCCAAGCGGCTGAATCCTAGACAGGCTCGATGGTCCCTGTTTTTCTCCCGTTTTGATTTTGTGGTCTCGTATCTTCCGGGATCTAAGAATGTTAAGGCTGATGCCCTCTCTAGGAGTTTTTCGCCTGATTCTCCTGGAGTCCTTGAGCCGGTTGGCATTCTTAAGGAGGGGGTGATTCTTTCTGCTATCTTCCCTGATTTGCGGCGGGTGCTTCAGGAATTTCAGGCTGATAGGCCTGACCGCTGTCCAGTGGGGAAGCTGTTTGTTCCTGATAGATGGACAAGTAAGGTAATTTCTGAGGTTCATTGTTCAGTGTTGGCTGGTCATCCTGGGATTTTTGGTACCAGAGATTTGGTTGCTAGGTCCTTTTGGTGGCCTTCCTTGTCGCGCAATGTGCGTGCTTTTGTGCAGTCCTGTGGGACTTGCGCCCGGGCCAAGCCTTGCTGTTCCCGCGCTAGTGGGTTGCTTTTGCCTTTGCCGGTCCCTGAGAGGCCCTGGACGCATATTTCTATGGATTTTATTTCAGATCTTCCTGTTTCCCAGAAGATGTCTGTTATCTGGGTTGTTTGTGACCGGTTCTCTAAAATGGTCCATCTGGTACCTTTGCCTAAGTTGCCTTCCTCCTCAGATCTGGTTCCATTATTTTTTCAGCATTTTTCAGCATTCATTTGCATGGCATTCTGGAGAATATTGTGTCTGACAGAGGTTCTCAGTTTGTCTCTAGATTTTGGTGGGCCTTTTGTGCTAGGATGGGCATTGATTTGTCTTTTTCTTCGACGTTTCATCCTCAGACTAATGGCCAAACTGAGCAAACTAATCAGACCTTGGAGACCTATTTGAGATGCTTTGTGTCTGCTGATCAGGATGATTCGGTGTCTTTCTTGCCGTTGGCCGAGTTTGCCCTTAATAATCGGGCTAGTTCGGCTACTTTGGTTTCACCTTTCTTTTGTAATTCTGATTTTCATCCTCATTTTTCCTCTAGGCAGGTTGAGCCTTCTGATTGTCCTGGTGTTAATTCTGTGGTGGACAGGCTGCAGCAGATTTGGACTCATGTGTTGGACAATTTGACGTTGTCTCAGGAAAGGGCTCAATGTTTTGCTAACCGCCGTCAGTGTATTGGTCCCCGGCTTCGTGTGGGGGATTTGGTTTGGTTGTCTTCTCGTCATGTTCCTATGAAGGTTTCTTCTCCTAAGTTTAAGCCTCGGTTTATTGGTCCTTATAAAATTTCTGAAATTATTAATCCGGTGTCTTTTCATTTGGCTCTTCCTGCCTCTTTTGCCATTCATAATGTTTTCCATAGATCTTTGTTGCGGAGATATGTGGTGCCCGTTGTTCCCTCGGTTGACCCTCCTGCCCCGGTGTTGGTTGAGGGAGAGTTGGAATATGAGGTTGAGAAGATTTTGGATTCTCGTTTTTCGAGGCGGAGGCTTCAGTATCTCGTCAAGTGGAAGGGTTATGGCCAGGAGGATAATTCTTGGGTTGTTGCCTCCGATGTCCATGCCACCGATTTGGTTCGTGCTTTTCACTTGGCTCGTCCTGATCGGCCTGGGGGCTCTGGTGAGGGTTCGGTGACCCCTCCTTAAGGGGGTACTGTTGTGAATTCCGCTCTTGGGCTCCCTCCGGTGGTTGTAAGTGGCACTTTTGTGAGTTCTGCTCTTGGGCTCCCTCTTGTGGTTTCTAGTGGTATGGCTGCTCCTTTGAGTTAGCTGTCATCAGCTGCCTCCACTTATCTTCTCTTCTGCTCGGCTATTTAGGTCTGGCTCTGTCTTCAGCCAGTGCCACTTGTAAATGGTTCCTGGTTGGATTCACATCTCTTTGGAGTTCCCTGTTATCCTGACTAGTTCAGCTAAGCTAAGTTTTTGCTTGCTCTTTTCTGTCCATAGATTGTGGACTTATCCATTCTGTGCTTTCTATGTTTGTCCATCTTATCAGTGTAATTATTATGTCTTGCTGGAAGCTCTGGGAGGCAGATTTGCCCTCCACACCTTTAGTCAGGTGTGGAG
The DNA here is from genome assembly GCF_032444005.1 of Ranitomeya imitator. Classification (NCBI taxonomy): domain Eukaryota; kingdom Metazoa; phylum Chordata; class Amphibia; order Anura; family Dendrobatidae; genus Ranitomeya; species Ranitomeya imitator. Next base: position 789,766,276 of record NC_091284.1, on the reverse strand, counting down.
TTTTTTTTGTAAACTCTGCATGGATTTTTGTAGTGTTTTATACTGACCGCACAGTATTCCATCCTGTCCTATCTAATTAGCTAGACTGGCCTCCTGTGCTCATCCTGGTTTGATTCTGTGTATGTCTTTTCACTCTCCACTCACAGTCATTATTTGTGGGGGGCTAATCTATCCTTTGGTGATTTTCTCTGAGGCAAGATAGTTTTCCTGCTTCTTTCTTTAGGGGTAGTTAGCTCTTAGGCTGTGACGAGATGCCTAGGGAGAGTTAGGAGCATTCCACGGCTACGTCTAGTGTTGTGTTGAGCTTAGGGACTGCGGTCAGTACAGTTACCACGTCCTTCAGAGCTCGTTCCATGTTGCTCCTAGACCACCGTATCATAACAAATAAGTAATCGATACCTTCTGGCAAACAAGACTTAATACTTGGTGGCAAAACCCTTGTTGGCAAGCACAGCATTCAGATGTTATTTGTCGTTGATGAGGAGGTTTGCGCACATGTCAGGAGGAATTTTGGTCCACTCCTCTTTGCAGATTATCTCTAAATCATTAAGATTTTAAGGCTGTCGCTTGGCAACTCTGAGCTTCAACTCCCTCCATGGGATTAGGGTCTCGAGACTGGCTAGGCCACTCCATGACCTTAATGTGCTTCTGTTTGAGCCACTCTTTTGTTGCCTGGACATATGTTTTGGGTTTTTGTCTTGCTGAAGACCCAGCCACGACCCATTTTTAATGTCCTGGCAAAGCGAAGGAGGTTGCCACTCAGGAATTTTCGGTACATGGCTCCATGCATTCTCCCATTGATGCGGTGAAGTAGTCCTGTTCTCTTAGCAGAGAAACACCTCCAAAGCATATTGTTTCCACCTCCATGCTTGACAGTGGGTACAGTGTTCTTTGGGTGAAAGAGTAATGTTCAATCACCGCACACTCTTGATAGATGCTTGTGAAGACTTTTTTATACAGATGTAGATGCAGCAATAACACAGTTCATGAATAAGGAATTGGTGCCGGGATGAAGAAAATGCTGAGGTGACAAGAACATAACGTTTCGACCGTCATAGGGTCTTATTCATATAGTTATTCATATCCTGCTTGCAAAAGGACACATGGGTCTTGGGTAGGTCCGGCGCACCTATGCCTTGTATTGTAGGCTGCAATGGTCCCTTAATTCCACTTGTTCTGACCCCCGAAGAAGCTGTTTTAATATTTGTCAATAAAGACTGGATTTTAAGGAACGATGAGTGCCACCTATCTTTTTTCTTTTGCTTGGATCATTTACATGTTTTTTTCATTGGCTCGACACCCGAAGAATCCTGGTATATGTGCCTGCAGCAAGGTGGTCCCGGAGGTTGGACTCTCAGGCTCTTGTCTATTAGCGGTGCGGATTCTGTTCCTATGACATATATATATATATCTATATATATGGCTGTTACTTGAACTGTTTAATAGCGCTGAAAAGTAATTCTCAAGCCTCCTGTTGAATCTACGCTGCCACGCTGCTCTGCAATTTTCTGCATTAGATTTTTGGAATAGCTTCTTTTAAGGATGTGAAATGATTTTCAAGAGAAAAATATCTGTGGTTCTGATTAGCTGAACTGTAAAATATAGCATGCTGAGAACAGATGTGCTAAAAGTAGGGAGCCGGTGACAGCAGTAAGCAACTATTATATTTACCAGAAACACAGCTTCTTACCAAGAAAAATAAAGTCATTTTCTTCCTTCTCAAACCGGCATTAATATCCCTCATCGTGGTGGTTTTCAGAGTTTATTGTCCATTTTATCGTATTTAATGCAAATCGGAGAACCCACTTACACCATAATCTGAAGTGTATTTATAGCAATATTCTCTAAACACAAGTTTTAGATTTTGAAATATTTTCTTACAAGGAAGCTCATTATCAAAGAGTTTCTTGAATGTAATTTATTTGATGCTAAATGTATTTTTTTACAAAGTTGCTTCCAATTGAAAATCCATAGGCTGCATTCTGAAAATGGCAATTTCAAAATAACTAGAATGTGTTGACTAGGACTCTATTTTGAAGTCTGAGTCATGGCTTAGAGGTGCTTCTGAATTCTTCATTTATATCTGGTCTATTATTCTTTTAAGGCCGGGCTCACACTAGCATAGAGTACGGACGAGTGCTAAGCGAGAAATCATCACATAGCACTCGGACCAGTGTTAATCTATGGGGCAGCGCACAACACCGTATTTTTTCTCAGACGTATTCGACATGCCTGTAAAATCGCATTGTACTCGTATATCTTCCGAGACTTGCCAATGCAAGCATATGCTGCGAGAAAAACTCGGACACCACACGGACCATCAGTCTAGCTTGCAACAAATACGCACCATTTTCCTCATTTCAGCCCATTGAGTCATTAAATTCAATGGGTAAAATCAGTGAGAAATGTAAAGCCAAATGCTTGTCATACGGATACATACAGTGGGGGAAATAAGTATTTAATCCCTTGCTGATTTTGTAAGTTTGCCCGTTGTCAAAGACATGAACAGTATATAATTTAAAGGGTAGGTTAATTTTAACATTGAGATATAGAATATCAAAAATAAAATTGTTCAAGATTATTGTACCTGTTTTTATTATGTATACCCCATATGTAAAGCGCCATGGAATAAATGGCGCTATAATAATAAATAATAATAACAATAATTTGCATTTTCCAGTGAGAAATAAGTATTTGATCCCTCTGGCAAACAAGACTTAATAGTTGGTGGTAGTTGATGATGAGGTTTGGGCACATGTCAGGAGGGGTTTTTGGTCCACTCCTCTTTGCAGATTATCTCTAAATCATTAAGATTTTAAGGCTGTCGCTTGGCAACTTGGAGCTTCAACTCCATCCATAAGTTTTCTATGGGATTAAGGTCTGGAGACTGGCTAGGCCACTCCATGACTTTAATGTGCTTCTTTTTGAGGCACTCCTTTGTTGCTTTGGCTGTATGTTTTGGGTCATTGTCTTGCTGGAAGACGACCCATTTTTAATGTCCCGGCGGAGGGAAGGAGGTTGTCACTCAAGATTTTACAGTACATGGCACCATCCATTCTCCCATTGATGCGGTGACGTAGTCCTTACCCTTAGTACCCTTAGCAGATAAACACACCCAAAACAATGTTTCCACCTCCATGCTTGACAGTGGGGGCGGTGTTCTTTGTGTCATAGGCAGCATTTCTCTTCCTCCAAACGCGGCGAGTTGAGTTAATGCCAAATGTTATGACCTGGTGGTCAGGACAATAATGGACCTGGTGGTTAAGAGCACACGGAATGACCTGATAGTTACTGATAATAAGGACGAGCTCTGGGACGTGGGAACTCTGCTGACCGCAATCCCTAAACCTATCAAACACACTAGAAATAGCCGTGGATTGCGCCTAACGCTCCCTATGCAACTCGGCACAGCCTAAGAAACTAGCTAACCCTGAAGATAGAAAAATAAAGCCTACCTTGCCTCAGAGAAATTCCCCAAAGGAAAAGGCAGCCCCCCACATATAATGACTGTGAGTAAAGATGGAAATACAAACAGAGATGAAATAGATCTAGCAAAGTGAAGCCCGACTTACTGAACAGACCGAGGATAGGAAAGGTTACTTTGCGGTCAGCACAAAAACCTACAAAAAGACCACGCAGAGGGCGCAAAAAGACCCTCCGCACCGACTCACGGTGCGGAGGCGCTCCCTCTGCGTCCCAGAGCTTCCAGCAAACAAGACAACAAATTAAATAGCAAGCTGGACAGAAAAATAGCAAACCAAAGAAATACAAGCTGGAACTTAGCTTCTGCTGGGAAGACAGGTCACAAGAACGATCCAGGAGTGAACTAGACCAATACTGGAACATTGACAGGTGGCATGGAGCAAAGATCTAAGTGGAGTTAAATAGAGCAGCAGCTAACGAATTAACCTCATCACCTGTGAAACTCAGAAACACCCACCAGAGGAAGTCCATGGACAGAACCAGCCGAAGTACCATTCATGACCACAGGAGGGAGCCCGACAACAGAATTCACAACAGCCAAAGACCTCAATTTTTGTCTCATCTTTCAACAGAACCTTCGTCCAGTCACTCACAGAATCATCCAGGTGTTCACTGGCAAACTTCAGACGGGCCTGCACATGTGCCTTCTTGAGCAGGGGGACCTTGCTGGCACTGCAGGATTTTAAATCTTTACGGCATAATGTGTTACCAGTGGTTTTCTTGGTGAATTTGGTCCCAGCTGCCTTGAGATCATAAACAAGTTCCCCCTGTGTGGTTTTAGGCTGATCTCTCACCTTCCTCATGATCAAGAATACCCCACGAGGTGAGATTTTGCATGGTGCACCAGATCAATGTCAATTGACAGTCATTTTGTATTTCTTCCATTTTCTTACTATTGCACCAACGGTTGTCTCCTTCTCACCCAGTGTCTTAGGTACAGTTTTGTAGTCCATTCCAGCTTTGTGCAGGTCTATGATCTTGTCCCTGACATCGCTATAAAGCTCTTTGGTCTTGCCCAAGTTGTAGAGGTTACAGTCTGACTGATTAATTGAGTCTGTGGGCATGAGTCTTTTATAAAGGTGACTATGTAAGACAGCTGTATTTAGTACAGGTAATGAGTTGATTAGGAGCGTCTAACTGGTCTGTGGGAGCCAGAACTCTTACTGGGTTAGTAGGGGATCAAATACTTATTTTTCACTGCAAAATAGAAATAAATTTATATAATTGATACAATGTGATTTTCTGGATTTTTTTTTTTGATGTTCTATCTCTCAATGTTAAAATTAACCTACCCTTAAAATTATAGTTTGTTCATGTCTTTGTCAGTGGGCAAACTTACAAAATCAGAAAGGAATCAGTTACTTATTTCCCCCACTGTAGGTGCGAGAAAATCGCATCGTCGCATTGCAAACGCATTACACACAGATGACCATACGGAGAACACTTGTTCGACTATTGGCAGGAAGACTCAGACCAATTTTTCATACATTTAGTGTCACTCCAGCCTAAGGGTGGTGCCGCTAAAAAAAAAAAAAGTTCAAACAAAAAAACAATTTAAAGAATTTTTTTTGCCCATTTTCCAAATTGGCCTGGAGTATGAGATCATAGCAATTGAAAGAAAGAAGTGTCACTTACCTTTCTGAACCTCCTTCACTGATGGTCTCCGCTGGGTACCGAATAGGAATAAGTGGACCCGTGGAAGCTCGGGTTCACCAGTTTCGGCCTAAATAGTGTTAATAGTTTAGTTTGGTATCCAAACGTGACTCTGAAAATTGACCCCGAACCCAATAGTAGTCAATGGATTCTGTGCTTTAAAATGACTTCAAAATTGCTATAGTAAGGGCTAGGGGGCTGCAAAAGGAAGCTAAGTGGAGGTAAGAGCAGGACATGTGCCCTGCAAAAATGTGGATAGGGAAATGACTTAAAATAACATACAATACTTCAAAAAAGGACACATTTTTGAACGAATCAAAAAAGTTTGTGAAGTGGATTGGTTTAAAAATTTTTTGAAGATGAGGCAATGTACCACAACGGCCATGTACACACGGATGGTACAGTGAACTGCAAATAGTCATTATATTAGTCATTTTGGATTAAAAAAAAATTTGAATTTCTGGCTACAGGTTCCTGTAAAATTATGAATCGGTAAAGGAGTGCATGGAAAGCCTGACAGAGGCAATGCATAGGCCCCCACAACCTCGCCCCTCTCCTGAGCCACAAGGTAGGGCAACAGTGATGTCATCTGGAGGCCATTCATCTTATTCTTGCCGTGCAAGGCGTGTTTTCTCTCCTCCTGATACTCCTGGACCTACTCGCACAGTGAGCCGCTCTCCCTTCCGACTACCCCCCATGCTGTATGGCTTTCATTACATGTTGGTGTCCTTGGAGTACAGTGAATTAGGCTTTGAATCAGGAGGGGGAACCTGAAAAATGGGTACCACATCCAAGGAAGACAGCAGTCAGGCAAATTAGCCACTCCTTAAATGAGTCAGCAGTTGATGTTGCAAGACACAATAACCATCCTTGACAATTTCGAAGCTCTGTAGTTGGAATGAGTAGTTAAATCCTTTATTGAACATCTATTTGAAGGCAAAAATGTTGCCACCCACCACGGGAGAAGCATGTCTTGTTGGTGTGGTTGGTGAGCAGTGGGAGTTTATACAAAATGCAGGTCCCTTCCTGGAGAGGTTTGGGAATCAGAAGAGGTTCAGGGACATGAAAAAGTTAAAAGCAGGAGAGGCGGCAGCCGCAATCTTGCCCTGCACAGGAGGGCGGGGTCACCATCAGGAGTCAGCAGTGAGCACGAGATGAACCTCCAGCATTATTTTTGTGCATTCTGAAAACATTAAATACATTTTGATCCATTAAGTATTACGTGCTTTAAAGTCTTTTTTGTGTAATATAATATACCCAAAAATCGTTCTATAGTGTGGAATAAATTTCTGTGATCTCTAAAACTGTTAAAGAAGCTTTTAAAAATGTTATAGACTTCCGTTTCTCAGACATGCAGTGCTACGTGGTCTGTGAACATTTCTGCAATCTGTAAAACTGCTAAAAAGTTTTTAAAAATGTTGCAGGCTTCCATTTCTCAGACATACATGCATCAGACAAGGTGGCTGGCAACACTCACTGTGAAAGATGCATGTCCATATTGACCATGGAACGCACTCCGTAATGTATGCAGGAAGCGAAAAAAAAGTGTAGACAACGTCCAGTCCAAGGAGAAATTTAAAAAAAACTTGAAGTTTTATTCCTCCATTGCAAATACAACATTTCGACCGCAGGTGGGTCTTTCTAAAGTACTTGCATGCATGTTTCAAGTACTTGGGGAAAGACCCACCTGCGGTCGAAACATTGTATTTGTATTTGCTGTAGCGGAATAAAACTTCAGCTTATTTTAAATTTCACCTTGGACTGGATACAGTGTTATGTGCTCTGTGAACATTTCTGTGATATCTAAAACTGAAAAAAACATTGAAACAGTTTTCTGTATTGAATTTGACTGTCATACATACACATTTGCGTTCTTTCTGTTACATTACAGTGGACTAAACTCCCAAAAACAGCTTTCATTGCTGCAGGTGACTATTTTTTTCTTTTATTAAAAATAAGCTTTGGTTCCAAGAGACCAGGCAATTACAAAACGTGTAAGGTGTGCGATAACGGATGGGGAAGTGGAAGTGCTGATAATGGTGCACAAAGAAACCTAGGACATGGGGCATGTGCGACTATGCATGTTGAAGGAGAACAAGAAAAACGGCCATCCATGACACATAGGTTCCTGTCCCGCTGTGCATGGAGGCACGCTACATCACTTCTAAAGCCAGAGCAGTGCGAACAGGTGGTCAGTTGGATAGCAGATAATGCTTCCAGCCGGCTTGGCAGCATCACACAATCTTCCACATGATCCAGTCTCACCAGACAGGAGGACATTCTGTTTAGTGATGCACAAAACTTAGCCCAGCCACGGACACAAAATCATTATTGTGGGGAACAACAAATTTGGGATAAGGAGAAAGATGATGATGAGACACAGTTGCCGCAAAGTCTTGTTGTTGTTAAGTCACAATGTCAGGAGGACCAGGGTGCAGTAGTGGAAGACGAGGTGGTGTATGATGAGTCACCGATCCAACCTGGGAAGCTGGCATGCAGAGCAAGGTCAGCACTGCTGAAGGGGAGAGATCAGCAGCACCGAAACAGACAGTAAGAGGCAGTGGGGTCACCAGATGGAGAAAACAGGCAACTATTCCGCAGGTCACCAACACACCTGAATTTCTCCAGCAAAGAGTTAGATGTTACCCAGTCTGGGAATTTTTTAAAGAAAGTTCTGAGACAAACAAAATGGCCATTTGCAATTTGTGCCATGCCAAAATCAGCAGGGACTGGACCACTAAGAACCTAACCCCCACCAGCATGATTAGGCATCTAAGTACCCGACTTGGTGGGCCGAATGCCTCTTTCCATGATTGGTACCATCGGGTGACACCACTGACTCTTCCCGGTGCTAGGTGCTTCCCAATTCTCTGTCCAAAACAGTAGTGCAGATACCTCCTACCCTGTACTATCGTCACCCACTAACAAATCCTTGTTGCAGAACACTGTTAAGCTGTCCCCACCCTAGGCGTTGGAATGGAAAAGAAAATTCCCAGCTGCCCACCCACAGGCCCAAATTCTAAATGGACACATATACAGACTGCTTTCCATGGAAATGTTGACATTTATACTGGTAGACAGTAAGAATTATTGCCGACCAATGGCGGCAGCTGTCCCACGGTACTCAATCCCCAGCCGCCACTTTTTCTCCCAGTGTGGCATATTCGCCTTGTGCCAGCATTTGTCCAGAAACATCACCTTTTCCCTTACCAATGCATGTACTGGTATTGTCCACTTATTGACCTACATGTGGACAAGTGCTTGTGGCAACGAACGCTACATTTCCCTGACGGCACACTGGGTGAACATTGTGAAGGCTGTAGCCAAGTCACACCCTGGAATGGCTCATGTGCTCCCGATGATGAGGATTGCTGGCCCTACTCCTATCAAGGTTTCCTCCACCTCCTACAGTAGTTTCTGCACCCCCTCCTGCTCCTCCTCATCCTCCATCTCCGATGTGGTATCGCAGAGCACGTCATCCACATCAGCCAGAAGCTGGAAACTCTGCCGCACTGCCTCAGCCAAACGGCAACAGGCTCTGCTGAAGCTAATTGGTCAAGGAGAAAAAACGCACACCACGGTAGTTACTTAAACAAATAACAGACCAGACAGATCTGTGGTTCTTGCTGCTGAATCTCCAACCAGGCATGGTCATTTGTGATAATGGGTGTAACCTTTTAGCAACTGTTAAGCTTGGCAAGCTCACACAAGTACCATGCTTGGCACATGTGCTCAACTTTGTAGTTCAGTGGTTTCTGAAAACACACCCAGTTTTGCCAGAGCTTCTGGTTAAGGTACACCACATCAGTGTCTATTTCTGCAAGTCGGATACCGCAGCAGTGCATGCAAGTGCCAGCTCACCAACTGATATGCGACATCATTACGCTCTGGAACTCAACACTGCACATGCCAGCTAGATGAAAGATGCAATAGCCTGTCTGGATTCCAGAAACTCACTCAGCTTTTATGCAAATACACTGATTACAAGCAAGCAGGTCACAGGTGAGGATGTTACTTTTTTATAGCCATTCAAACCCATTTGTGTCAACTTCTGTGCATGTTATCAGGCCAAAATCACCAGGGTATGTAAACTTTTGATTAGGGTCATTTGGATGTTTTGGGTTGTCATTATGATTTAAAAAGAGAAAACAAAGTAGTTTGACAATAAATGGTTTCACCCAACTTCAACCATGAGTGGAGAAAAAGTTCTGGTGTTATTGTTCATATTCTCTGAAAAAAGGCCAAGAAAGCAAAAATTGTGCTGGGGCATGTAAAATTTTGAGCATAACTGTACATTATTGGTTTATGATTGCAAGTGGGGGACATGTCCAAAGACATACTGATAGGGAATTTAGATCGTGAGCCCCAACGGGAACAATGATGATAATGTGTGCATCCTGTAAAGCGCTGCAGAATATGTTAGCGCTATATAAAAATAATGATTATTATTTATTATTTTATTTAGGGGCCTATTAGGGAACATTACTACTGTAATATAATTTACTTTTGATTGATACGGTCTTTCTTGGCTGGAACAAAAGGGAGGCCCTTTTACTGTGGAGGGCGGCACTATGTCGCTTTTTTTCTTCATCTGACATAGTGTAGAAGTTGGAGGAAAAGTGGGAAATTTGCACTGGAGGCAATCAGCTATTGATGAATCTGTGTTATTTTCTGCAGAGATCAGTCCTGGTTGGAAGAAGTTATAGCAGTCTGAGCCAGATGAAGAAGAATAGCGAAGATGAATGACATCAACTAGAGACATCAGTAGTAAGTTACTGTGTTACATGTACAAGCCCACTATACACTACTCTTGTATATAATGCCACCTCTGATTACTGTATTACCTGTGCAGTACACACTATATGCAGAGCTCCTGTGTATAATGTCACTGGTGATCACCGTATTATGTGTATGCTATATACACAGGAGCTCTGTGTGTAGTGTATAGTGTAAAGGTAACACAGTGATCATCAGTGACAGTATACACAAGAGCTCTACATAGTTAAATGTCACAAGTGATCACATTACCTATACATTATATACAGAACTTCTGTGTATAAACTAACTGGTGATCACTGTATTACCTGTACACTGTACAATATATACTATATACATAGCTCCTATGTATAATGTCACCAGTGGTAATATTAGTGTTATTGGTATTGTGGTCTTTAGTTATTATTGTAGTATTATTCAGTCACTATGTGGTGGTAATATGTGGTCTGGTCATAGTGTGGCAGTATTTTTCCCTTAGAGGTGGTATTATTCAGTCACCTCGTGGTGGTAATATGTGGTCTTGTCATGGTGTGGTGGTATTTGTCCCTTGAATGTGGTATTATTCAGTTACTATGTTTTGGTGATATGTGGTCCACCCATGATGTGGTGGTATTTTTTTATTGTCTGTGATATTATTTGGTCACTATTTGGTGGTAATATGTACTCTGGTTGTAGTATTTTTCCCTTGAATGTGGTATTATATGGTCACTATGTGGTGGTAATATGTTGACTGGCCATGGTGTGGGGGTATTTGTCCCCTGTAATTGGTATTATTGGTCCTGGTACAATGGATTATGTTGTATATGGAGATCACTTCTTCTCTCTGATATTAATAAGGGGAAAATTCTTTATTTCTAATAGAGGTTATATACTTGGATGTTTAACCGTTCCCTATCCTGTGACTATTATGCAGTAGCAAATATGCACTTACAGAGGTTCTCGGGAGAAAACAAATAATCACCTATCCTAAGGCCACATTCACATGTTCAGTGTTTGGTCAGTAATTTACATCAGTATTTGTAAGCAAAAACCAGGAGTGGGTGAAAAATGCAGACGTGTTTCTATTATACTTTTCCTCTGATTGATCCACCGCTGATTTTGTCAAATACTGATCTAAAATACACATCGGGGCCTAAGGATAAATTATAAGTTATTACTTGGTGGGGGTCCAACTGCTGGTTTCCGCACTGATGACAGAATGTGCAACTTTTATCCCTATTAACATGGAGCAGCACTTATGATTCGACCTATGATCCATTCATACCCTAATTAGCTGCACTTGTTTTTTTCTCGAAGCCCCAAAGAGGATGAATGGAGTTGTGGTCAGTCTTTTGATCTGTGCAGTTTACAATGTTTGGATTCGGTCGTTACATTCTGCAGCAGAGCAGGGAGAATCGATCTCCCTGCTCTGCCACTATGGGGCCCCTGAGCAGTCGGGGGGGACCGGTGCCAGCAGTGGGCCTCCCACCATCATCGGAAGATCAGCTGTACCGACATTTACCCGATACAGCTGATCGCATTGATGGGAGAATGAGCGTTGCGCTCCTTCTCCCATCATCCCTCTGTCAGTGTCTGCATCTGTCGTCGCTGACACTGACAGTGGGCGCGATGACGTCACTGCCTGGTGCCCGCTGTCAGGAGATCAGCAGGAGCAGAGCAGGAACCAGGAAGAAGAGAGGTGAGTATTTTTTTTTCTTATGGGTGCTGCTGCCTTATTACAGGGTCTGACTATGGGGGCTGCTTTATTACAGGGTTTGACTATGGGGGATGCTTTATTACAAGGTCTGACTATGGGGGCTGCTTTATTACAGGGTCTGACTATAGGGGTGCTGCCTTATTACACGGTCTGACTATGGGGGCTGCCTTATTACAGGGTCTGACTATGGGGGTGCTGCCTTATTACAGGGTCTGAAAATGGGGTGCTGCCTTATTACAGGGTCTGACTATGGGGTGCTGCCTTATTACAGGGTTGCCGCCTTATTACAGGGTCTTACTAAGGGGGCTGCCTTATTGCAGGGTCTGACTATGGGTGTGGTGCCTTATTACAGGGTTTGAATATGGGGGCGCTGCCTTATTACAGGGTCTGCCGCCTTATTACAGGGTCTGCCGCCTTATTACAGGGTCTGCCACCTTATTACAGGGTCTGACTATGGGGGTGCTGCCTTATTACAGGGTCTACCTATAGTGCTGCTGCCTTATTACAGGGTCTGACTATGGGTGTGCTGCCTTTTATAGGGTCTGACTATGGGGGTGCTGCCTTATTACAGGGTCTGCCGCCTTATTACAGGGTCTGACTATGGGGGCTGCCTTATTACAGGGTCTGACTATGGGGGTGCTGCCTTATACTACAGAGTCTGCCTATGGGGGTACTGCCTTATTACAAGATCTGCCTATATGTGGGTGCTGCCTTATTACAGGGTCTGACTATGGGGGTGCCTTATGCTATAGAGTCTGCCTATGGGGAGTGCATTATACGATATTATGGACTATTTGGTGCATTATGCTACTGTATATGGGGGCCATCATACAGTATGGAGATTACAGTGTGGGGGTCATTATACATTGTTGGAGCCATAAAACAGCTACTAAGGAGTCAGTATACTATGTGTGTGGTACTATACAGTGAGGGGGCATTATACTGTGTATAAGAGAGCATCATACTCTGTATAGAGGAACTGTACAGGGGGAGACTGGATATTATTAAATATAGAGTGGGCACTTATTGTTATAAGGGAACTCAGGTTACTGTGACTATCAAAGGGGCACAAAGGGCAATATTACTTTCTAGAGGCAAAATATGGGCACTGTTTTCTAGGGCACTTGCACCCAGTATTACTATATTATAGAGGGGTGCTTTAGAATTTAGAGGCCACAGAGAACCGCACAGCAGGTGCAGTAATAGGGTCACATACGGCAGCAGCTCAGTATTGGGGTATTAGGTGCAGTAATAGGGACACATACGGCAGCAGCTCAGTATTGGGGTATTAGGTGCAGTAATAGGGACACATACGGCAGCAGCGGCTCAGTATTGGGGTATCAGGGGAAGTAATAGGGACACATATGGCAGCAGCGGCTCAGTATTGGGGTATTAGGTGCAGTAATAGGGACACATATAGCAGCAGCGGCTCAGTATTGGGTATCAGGTGCAGTAATAGGGACACATACGGCAGCAGCGGCTCAGTATTGGGATATCAGGGGCAGTAATAGGGACACATATGGCAGCAGCAGCTCAGTATTGGGGTATCAGGTGCAGTAATAGGGACATATACGGCAGCAGCGGCTCAGTATTGGGATATCAGGTGCAGTAATAGGGACATATACGGCAGCAGAGGCTCAGTATTGGGATATCAGGGGCAGTAATAGGGACACATACGGCAGCAGCGGCTCAGTATTGGGGTATCAGGTGCAGTAATAGGGACACATACGGCAGCAGCGGCTCAGTATTGGGGTATCAGGGGCAGTAATAGGGACACATACGGCAGCAGCGGCCCTGTATTGGGGTATCAGGTGCAGTAATAGGGACATATACGGCAGCAGCGGCTCAGTATTGGGATATCAGGTGCAGTAATAGGGACACATACCGCAGCAGAGGCTCAGTATTGGGGTATCAGGTGCAGTAATAGGGACACATATGGCAGCAGTGGCTCAGTATTTGGGTATCAGGTGCAGTAATAGGAACACATATGGCAGCAGCAGCTCAGTATTGGGGTATCAGGTGCAGTAATAGGGACACATACGGCAGCAGCGGCTCAGTATTGGGGTATCAGGTGCAGTAATAGGAACACATATGGCAGCAGCAGCTCAGTATTGGGTTATCAGGTGTAGTAATAGGGACACATACGGCAGCAGCGGCTCAGTATTGGGGTATTAGGTGCAGTAATAGGGACACATATGGCAGTAGCGGCTCAGTATTGGGGTATTAGGTGCAGTAATAAGGGACACATACAGCAGCAGCGGCTCAGTATTGGGGTATCAGGTGCAGTAATAGGAACACATATGGCAGCAGCAGCTCAGTATTGGGTTATCAGGTGTAGTAATAGGGACACATACGGCAGCAGCGGCTCAGTATTGGGGTATTAGGTGCAGTAATAGGGACACATATGGCAGTAGCGGCTCAGTATTGGGGTATTAGGTGCAGTAATAAGGGACACATACAGCAGCAGCGGCTCAGTATTGGGGTATCAGGTGCAGTAATAGGAACACATACGGCAGCAGCGGCTCAGTATTGGGGTATTAGGTGCAGTAATAGGAACACATACGGCAGCAGCGGCTCAGTATTGGGGTATTAGGTGCAGTAATAGGGACACATATGGCAGTAGCGGCTCAGTATTGGGGTATTAGGTGCAGTAATAAGGGACACATACGGCAGCAGCAGCTCAGTATTGGGGTATCAGGTGCAGTAATAGGAACACATACGGCAGCAGCGGCTCAGTATTGGGGTATTAGGTGCAGTAATATGGACACATATGGCAGCAGTGGCTCAGTATTGGGGTATCAGGTGCAGTAATAGGGACACATACAGCAGCAGCGGCTCAGTATTGGGGTATCAGGTGCAGTAATAGGGACACATACGGCAGCAGCGGCTCAGTATTGGGGTATCAGGTGCAGTAATAGGGACATATACGGCAGCAGCGGCTCAGTATTGGGGTATCAGCAAGATAAGGAGTTTGTGCAGGTTGGGAATAGATGGTGATGGCTGGAATATGAGAAGTTAAATATGTCTTTGTTGTATTCTCTGCAGATGAGTCCTGGCTGGAAGAAGTTGTCAAGTCCGTCTGGGCCAGATAGAAAAGACGGGAAAAATTAACAATTCCATCAGAAAGGACATCAGCAGTAAGTCAACATCTGTAACTGTGCTGTGATCTCTTACATGTTCTGTAGGGCTGGTATCTACCACTGACCATATGGCAGTAATATAGAGATTATCTTCAGTAACAGCGCGGTCATCTGCTGAGTTTCTCCTCCAGTATTAGAGTGCGTCACCGAGTTGTAATCAAGGATACCTGGTTAGGGGCCCACTCAGGAGTTTTGCCCCCCTGAACCAAAACCCTAGCTACTCCTCTGTGTGGCGCACAGTAGATGTGCAGGAGCCTGCTGTATTTTACAGTCAACTATAGCGGAGTTAACGGCTTGCAGGCATTTGCATATATCTATACAGTGGGTCCCTAAAGGTAATTCCTGCTGTGAGCGCCAGACAACCCAATCCCACACTGGCTATACCAATACATACATATGTAAAAACAGATTGACAGGTTCCCTTTAAGGCAGGGAAATTTTCCATCCTATATAAAAAATGAATTTACATTTTTATATTAATGAGTTTTACAGAACTTTTACAAGTTCTGCAAACTTTAACAAAGCTATTTTCTCTTTAGTTTTACACGGCTTTGAAAACAATGATGACAATTCAGAAATGTATGATATTACCAGTTCTCCAGCTGTGCCTCCATGCATTTCAGGTCAATTTCATCTACTTTATCTTGCCCTCTCTTGGAAATACAATCTGAAAAGCAATAATGATATTCTGTATATTTCCGTTTATATTTCAATATTCCAGATCCTGATTTCGAACATCTTCCCGGTGTCATTTATCTTACATTTACATAGTAAACACATTTGTGATGCAAGTTGTACATGATGTAAAGGATAAGAGTCCTTCCTTTACCTCATACGTTTTCATTATGCATACCATTACCATACATAGCATAAGATATATGGTTTAATATGACTGCACTGCAACAATAATACTGTTGTGAAAAATCATACGGTTATCAATTGTTAAGTGTTATATCTTGCCTTCTATAATACAAACTTGCTTCGCCATAATTCTCCAAAATCTAATTGTTACAACAGCAGACATATATCCAGTGGAGGCCCCTGGGATAATACTCTCCTGTATACATTTGTATTAAACTTTTAGATTATAAAGTTTTGCACCTATAGGGATTTTTAACTTTTTACAAATGGTTGTAAACCAACAGAGAACTAGAAGTGATCAAACTTTACTGTATAATGCATTCTTAGAGCATAAGCAGGGCCGGTGTTAAGGTACCGTTACACTAAACGACTTACCAACGATGACGACCAGCGATACGACCTGGCCGTGATCGTTGGTAAGTCGTTGTGTGGACGCTGGGGAGCTGTCACACAGACAGTTCTCTCCAGCGCCAACGATCCGGGGAACAACTTCGGCATCGTTGAAACTGTCTTCAACAATGCCGAAGTTCCCAGGTAACCAGGGTAAATATCGGGTTACTAAGTGCAGGGCCGCGCTTAGTAACCCGATATTTACCCTGGTTGCCATTGTAAAAGGAAAAAAAAAAACACTACATACTCACATTCTGATGTCTGTCACGTCCCCCGCCGGCGTCCACAGGGTTAAAACTGCTTTCGGCAAGAGCGCTGCTAATGCACGCGCTGCTGCCGAGAGTTTCCCTGCACTGTCTGTGTCAGCGCCGGCAGTAACAGCGGTGACGTCAACGCTGTGCTCTGCTTTACGGCCGGCGCTGACACAGTGGACGCCGGGGGACGTGACAGACATCAGAATGTGAGTATGTAGTGTTTTTTTTTTAGCTTTTACAATGGTAACCAGGGTAAATATCGGGTTACTAAGCGTGGCCCTGCGCTTAGTAACCCGATATTTACCCTGGTTACAAGTGAACACATCGCTGGATCGGCGTCACACACGCCGATCCAGCGATGACAGCGGGTGATCAGCGACCCAAAAATGGTCCTGATCATGCCCCAACGACCAACGATCTCCCAGCAGGGGCCTGATCGTTGGTCTCTGTCACACATAACGAGATCATTAGCGGGATTGTTGGTACGTCACCAAAAGCGTGACGTTGCAACGATATCGTTAACAATATCGTTATGTGTGACGGTACCTTTAGAGGAGAAAAACTGGGCAATTGCCCAGGGCAGCCACATCCTTGGGAAACCCCAGCAGGAGCTACACTGATAAAAGCATTAAAACAATTAAGAAAAATAAAAAAATACACATAATTTGGTATCATTGCTTTCGTAAAAGTCTGATCTATCAAAATATAAAGTAAATTAATCTGATCTGTAAACGGCGTAACAAGAAAAAAAAAATCAAAACGCCAGTATTATGTTTTTTTGGCCTCTGCATGGCGTAACAAGAGAAAAAAATCAAAACGCCAGTATTATGTTTTTTGGCCTCTGCAACATTGCAATAAAATGTACTAATAGTCAATCAAAAACTTCATATCTGCTCCAAAACAGTATCAGTTAAAACGTCAGCTCAAAGCGCAAAAATCAACCCTCACACAGCTCAATATCCCTGAAAATGAAATGTTACGGGTCTCGGAAAATGACGACAAAAGCAAACATTTTTATTTTACAAATTTCTGATTTTTTTCACCTTTAAAAAAAAACAAACACATACATGTTTGGTGTCTGCGTACTCATACTGGCCTGGGAAATCATAAAAAATCAAAAAACAGTTGTCAAATTGCACTTTTTTTGCAATTTTAACTCTCTTGGAATTTTTTTCCCATTTTCCAGTACACGATATGGTAGAAAGAATGGTGTCATTCAAAAGTTCAACTTGTCCAGCAAAAAATCGAACCCTCATTTGGCTATGTGGACAGAAAGAAAGGTATGACTCTTGGAAGAAGGGGAAGAAGAAAAAAAAAAAAAAAAGGAAAATAGCTCTGGGGGAAGATGTTAAAATCCTTGTAATATCCGTATAATAGGAGCGCAGCACAGCGGAGGTGGCAGGAGCCTGTGGTCCGGAACAGTCCACTTTCCCAGACCAAACAAGGCCTGAACCCAGGTTGTAGCCTTCACTGCTGGGATTCTTGCATCAACTAGTGATCGAACTGCATGGCCTAGGCTGGTAGGAAAGGGAGAAGGAAGCAAGCAAGGACAAGGTCTGGAGAAATCCTACAGGCTCACTAGCTGCAGGGTACTGACAGTTGGCATCCCGGGACAGGTTGTTATATACGACCATAAGTGGAGATGGGGGTCCATATATGATTTTGGGATCCATCATCACATTTCAATCAATCAGACCGGATGAAGCTGCGGGTGAAATGCGTGTAGGGGCCATTGGACCAGGCATGTATTTTTTCCCCTCTGGACAAATAGCTAAGATGTAAGTACTACTTACCTACATGCAAGACCGTATTTAGAGTTTCTGCTGCCCTAGGCACTTTTACTGCTCCTTCCCCCTTTGGTGAGTATGACACTATCGGCAGTGACTTTGGCAAAAATCGCTGATGTCAAAGTCGCCTTTTGCAGCAGATCCGGCAGTTTTTCCGCATCTGCCGCGTAACGGATCACTTACGGCAATACTGCATTCGGCCTCATTCATTCCCTATGGGACTTGCGGACATGTGCAGCACTTGCGGTTTTGCCGCGATCCGGCAAAGTCGGTACTTGCAGTGGAAAAAACGCTACTAGCAGTGTTTTTTGTCTCACCGCAAGTGCAAAACCATTGCACTTGGACCAATTTTTAGGAATACTCTGACCCTTTTTATGGCAAGTTGTTCATTTTACATTTATACTAATAACAATTGTTACATTTTATAAGACCCCTTTGC
Organism: Ranitomeya imitator; assembly: GCF_032444005.1. Lineage (NCBI taxonomy): Eukaryota > Metazoa > Chordata > Amphibia > Anura > Dendrobatidae > Ranitomeya > Ranitomeya imitator. Next base: position 789,747,797 of record NC_091284.1, on the reverse strand, counting down.
ACTCGTTCTTCTTTATGCTGGTTGTACGATTGTCATATATACTATATAGTTTTATTTGTGTGAAATTTTGCTGGTTTGAAATAAATAAAACACAAAATTGACCTGCTATAGGTGTACAAATTTGGTTGTTCAAAAATTGAATATTGTCATATTTACTCTGGAATTAGTTTAGTGTGAAATTTTGTTGGTTTGAAATAAGAACAAAAATTGGACTGTGACAGGTGTACAAATTTGATCCCTTGGTACTCGGTTCCCAGCCGCCACTATTTCTCCCATTGTGGCGTCCCTGCTTTGTACCAGCACGTATCCAAGAACATCACCCGTTCCCTTACCAACACTGTTCCTGGGATTATCCCCATAACAACCAAGACGTGGACCAGCGCTTGTGGCCAGAGATGCTACATCTCCCTGATGGCATACTGGGAGAATATTTTGGTGGCCGAGGCCGAGTCCCACCTCCTATACCCGTTCCCACACCCCTTCTTGTTCATCTTCACCCTCCATCTCCGATGTGCTATCTCAAAGCACATTGTCCACATCAGCCGGAAGCTCTACAGCACTACTTTAGCAAAGCGGTAACAGGCTCTGCTTAACCTAATTTTTCTAGGAGACCGCTCACCATGGCTGAGTTATTGAAATGAATAACAGACCAGACAGATCTGTGGCTCTCGACGCTGAACCTACAACCAGGCATGGTAGTGTGATAATGGGTGTAACCAGGTGGCGGCTGTGAAGCTTCGCAAGCTCATACATGTACCATGCTTGGCCCATGTGGTCAACTTGATAGTTCAGCAACTTCTGAAAACCTACCCAGAATTGCCAGAGCTCCCGGAACTCAACACAGCGCATGCTGGCAAGACTTTGTGAACAGCAGAGGCTAGTTGTGGAATACCAGCTCCAACACGCCCATTGGTATACTCTGGTTAGCCTCCACATATAACAACTGAAGAGTTGGCATGGATGTCTGACATTTGTGCAGTTCTCCAAGACTTTGAGGACTCCGACAATGATGGTGAGCTGCAATGACTTAAACAGCGGCTGCGGACAATTAAACATGAAGCTTTGCATGAGGACGAGGTGGAGATTAATGAAAGACATAAGACAGAGAGAAACCACCCAGCCCAGCCTCATCTCATCTGCTCAACGCAGATTGGGTAACAATGAGGAGGTGGAGGCTGAGGAAAAGCAGCAGGAACAGGAGCTGGCTGATAGCACAAAAGAGGCTAGTACCCACACAAGCTTCTTCCTGTCTATCCTATGTGGATGGGCTGAGGAGGACGAGATGGAGGAGGAGGAGATGGAGAGTAGTTATCATGGTGGAGACAGTGAAGTGTTGGCTGTAGGGACCTTGGCACATATGGCAGACTTTATTTAACACTACATTTTCCTTGACCATCGCGTGACATTCATCTTGGCCAAAAAAGAGTACTGGTTGTTCACCCTGCTAGACCCATGCTACAGGGAGAACTTTTCATCACTTCTTCCTGAAGTGGAGAGGACTTCTAAAATGGTACTATACCTGAAGACCATTGTGGAAAATATGTTGAGAAAATTCCCATCAATGCTAGTGGCAGGGGGCAAGCTTCCTTGCCCAACCAAGGTGGAGAGGTGAGGGAGATACACACCAGGTACAGCAGAGGCAGGAGTACACTGTCAAAGGCCTGAACCAATTTCATGGCACCATCCCAGCATCCTTGTGACCAGGTACTTTGAATAGGAGGGAAAAGTTTTTAAAGATGGTCAAGCAATACCTGGCCAACAAAACCAGCATACTCCCTAATTACTCTGCGATCTTCAGCTCTTGGGTCTCAAAGCTGGACACCTGGCATGAGCTGTCCCTCTATTCCTTGGAGGTGTTGTGCTGCCCTGCCACTAGCATCTTGCCTGAGCGGGTTTTTAGTGCCACCAGGGAGGTCATAACAGACAATTGCTTTCACCTGTCAACAGAAAGTGCTTACAGGCTTATTCTGATAACAATAGACAAAGCCTGGGTTAGACTCAACGTTTCCACACCACCAGATGACAGCAGCACATAAAGTGTTTTAATATTCAAAATTTGAATGAGGCCCGCCAGTTGTTGCCTTCTACGGTCTATGGATTACTAGATGACACTGCTAATAAATTTTTTCCTGGCTTTGCAATTTGTGGAAAGACTTCATGAATGTAAGAATTTTAAAACTACACTTTCTTAATTTTTGTATGAGGCACTCCAGTTGGAGCATTCAAGGGAGTATGGATGACCCTGCTTGTAATTGTTAAGCTTTGCACTGTGTATAGAGCTTTTATGAGTGTAGGTGTAACACAACTACACTTTGTTCATTCATAATATTTGAGTGAAGCACTACAGATGGTGCTTTCAAGGGTGTATGGATGGCCCTGCTAGCAATTTTTGGCAGGATTTGCACTCAGCCTTTATGAGTCTAGGACTAGCAGTACATGACAATTTGAACAGAATGTGCATGAGGCCCTCATTTATGTATAATACAATGTATAAATTGCACTGAAATTTCCAATTTTTTTGTGACATATTCGATTTTGGTTTACCTAAATTAAATGTATATATATTTTAAATCTTTTCTAAGTTTGGCTTTATATACAAGTCATTATATGGGAAAAAATGTTCCTTAACATTTTTTTCCTGTAAACTCTAAATTTCTTGTTGATATTGAATGTTTTATTTCCCCATGCTGTTCTTCTTCCATTCAGCACTTTTTCCACATATTTCAACATTTACCCCCAGACCTCCTTGTAAGGTCTGCCGGAAAAATGCCCGAATTTCCCATTGACTTTCATTATTCTCGTTACTCGAAACGAACATCCGAGCATTACAAATTGCTTGGCTCGAGTAACGAGCATTAGAGCATTTTAGTGCTCAGTCATCTCCAGTTCACAGTTATTCAGCAATTTGTTTATTTGATCATTTTACTATTGAACAACTCCAGTGCTGTTGGTCAATCCAAAAGGTTAATAAACCTGAAACCTGAATATTTAGGAAAGTGAAAGTGCGGTTTTATCTTTCCTAGAAGAATATCTATTTGTGCAGTGGAGGACATTGATGCATGCAATGGAGCATTATCCTGCATAAAAATCATGTTTTTTTTTTTTTATTGATGTGAAAGTGTCTTCTAAAGACTGGGAGTTGATTTTGAGTCTATCTTCAACCTGAAAAAGTCCAAATAACTCATATTTAAGAATACCAGCCCATAGCAGTACCCACCACCGCATTGCTGTCATCTGATTTGAAGTGGAGGTCTGTGCTCATTATTGAACCAGCCATAGTCCCACTCATCTGGTCCATCAAAAGTCATTCTCATCTCATCAGTTCAGAAAACCTGTATTCAACTTTTAACTCCTGTGACTTGCTCAGCGATGGTCCGGTTTCAGCCTTCCTTACCCTGGCCATGTCTCTGAGCACTGAACACCTTGCACTTCTTGGCTTCCAGGGCAGTTGCTGTTTTGGAATATGACAGTATCGGAAGATATAGGTTTCCTGGTTGTTGATTTTTTTTTAACCAGGTTCACTATTAGCAACAAAACTTTTGATGATCCTGTGATCGCCTCAATATTTTAGCAATTTCCAGAGTGCTGCATCCCTCTCTAAGACTTGTAACAATTTTTGACTTTTCAGAATAGATAAATCTTTTTTGACCCATTTTGTCTTAGGAATATAAGCTGCTTAATAATTCTTCTACACCCCTTGATAAAGGGTAGGGTTGAGCGACTTTTACTTTTTTAGGGTCGAGTCAGGTTTCGCGAAACCCGACTATCTCTAAAGTCGAGTCGAGTGAAATCGGCCGATTATTGCGAAAAGTCGGGGATCGACCGAAACACGAAACCCAATGCAAAGTCAATGGGATTATTTTTTTATTTTTTTTTCTCTCTCTCTCTCTCTCTCTCCTCCGTCCCTGAACAGAAAAGCTGGTGTTACACATTTCAAATCGTTACAGCGCACAAGCGACAAGATGACGATAGGCGTCCATGCCCCTAAGACCTATGTCAGCACTCTGCCCACGCTCCTTCATTGGCTGAAAAAATGGCGCCAAGCACGTCATGTGAAACGCGACTTTGGCGCGAAAGTCGCGTACCGCATGGCCGACCCCACACAGGGATCGGGTCGGGTTTCATGAAAATGAACGATCCGTTTCGCTCAACCCTAATAAAGGGTGTTGTATCCTAAGGCTTCACTCTCCTCATTACACAAATACACATCTCCTGATTTGCTTCATCCAAAAAGTATTAATGTTCATTTTATGTAAAATCTGCATAAAAATGATATGGTAAAAATACTCACTGGCTTTATAATTGTGCCCACAGTGTATCTCTGAGTATCCATCACAAGAGCTTATTGACGTCTTTTTTTTATAATGTTTTTTTTTCTATTTTGTCCGTTTTTTAACTTTGATGTAAAAGTGTGGGATACTGTTTGCAAATGTATATAGGAGGTTAATAGTTCAATTTCTTAAAAATAATACGTGAAGTATGGCATCAAGAATATTGTTGTTACTTTTAAAATGAAGGAAAATAAAAAAAAATTCCACTTGGCATGATTTCCCTTTGTTTCTTATATCTCTAATTATAGGATATAGCTTTTATAGGATGATAGAACTGCTTGAAATCTCCTCCAAAGCAACCTTCCTTTCATGAATTATTCAGTAATTATTGTATAGATATTTTATGTCTGCGCTCCCTATCAGCTTTCAGCCTGCTAATTACTATAACTTCCAACAATAAATACAGCAGCATATTAAAGAAGTACGTTCTCAGCAAACTGCAAAAACACAATTAGGCTTATAATACTTAAATAGGAATTAAGAGGATAGAGACAGGCGACGAGATGTATCAGGACATATACCCTGTCTAACCCCACTCGTAAAAGGGGTAAGCTCACAAAAAAACATGTATCCGCTATCCAAGGGCTGGTTGATAAATGTGTGATTGCCTTGGGGTCCCACGGCACAACCAGAGTGAGGAGGAATCCAAATAAAGTGGCGTATGAGACGTGCCACTCCATTCAGATTCACCAAACTACAGCTGTTAATTAGTAAGAAACTTTTCTGTCTTTTTCTTACTCCTGTGAAACATTAACTATTGGGAGCATAAAAAATCTCACCCTCTTTTCAGTTCCCTTAAAGGGAACATGTCACAAAAATTATATTTTAAAAAATGCCCCCCATTGTGTGTGTTTGGTCCCATTCTACTACATGGCCCCCATCCCGTATGTATGGCCTCCATCCTGTTTATAGAACCCCAGCCTGGTAAATGGCCTAATCCTGTGTATATGGCCCTACATCCAAGTATATAGCCCCCATCCTTGTATATGGCCCCCTTCCTGGTATATGGCCCTCATCCTGGTATATGGACCCCTTCCAGGTATATGGCCCCAATCCTGGTAAACACACGTGGTCAAAATTGTTGGTACCCCTCGTTTACTGACAGAAAACCCATCAATGGTCACAGAAATAACTTAAATCTGACAGAAGTAATAATAAATTAAAAATCTATAAAAATGAACAAATGACAGTCAGACATTGCTTTTCAACCATGCTTCCACAGAATTAAAAAAAATAAAACTCATGAAATAGGCCTGGACAAAAATGATGGTACCCTTAACTTGATAATTTGTTGCACAACCTTTTGAGGTAATCACTGCAATCAAACGATTCTTGTAACTGTCAATGAGACTTCTGCACCTCTCTACAGGTATTTTGGCCCACTCTTCAAGAGTAAACTGCTCCAATCGTCTCATATTTGAAGGTTGCCTTTTCCCAATGGCATGTTTCAGCTCTTTCCAAAGATGCTCAATAGGATTTAGGTCAGGGCTCATAGAAGGCCACTTCAGAATAGTCCAATGTTTTCCTTTTAGCCATTCTTGGGTGTTTTTAGCTGTGTGTTTTGGGTCATTACCTGTTGCAAGACCCATGACCTGTGACTGAGACCATGCTTTCTGACACTGGACAGCACATTTCTGTCTAGAATCCCTCGATAGTCTTGAGATTTCATTGTACTCTGCACAGATTCTAGACACCCTGTGCCAGATGCAGCAAAGCAGCCCCAGAACATACCAGCGCCTCCTCTATGTTTCACAGTAGGGACAGTGTTCTTTTCTTGATAAGCTTCATTTTTCCGTCCGTGAACATAGAGCTGATGTGCCTTGCCAAAAAGTTCAATTTTTGTCTCATCTGTCCATAATACATTCTCCCAGAAGCTTTGAGGCTTGTCAGCACATAATTTGGCAAATTCCAGTATGGCATTTTTATGATTTTTTACAACAATGGTGTCCTCCTTGGTCATCTCCCATGAAGTCCACTTTGCCTCATACAACAACGGATGGTGCGATCTGACACTGATGTTCCTTGAGCTTGAAGTTCACCTTTAATCTGTTAGAAGTTTTTCTGGGCTCTTTTGTTAACATTCGTATTATCTGTCTCTTTGATTTGTCATCAATTTTCCTCCTGCGGCCACATCCAGGGAGGTTGACTACAGTTCCATGGATCTTAAATTTCTGAATAATATGTGCAACTGTAGTCACAGGAACATCAAGCTGCTTGGAGATGGTCTTATAACTTTTACCTTTAACATGTTTGTCTATAGTTTTCTTTATAATCTCCTGACACAACTCTTTCCTTTGCTTCCTCTGGTCCATGTTGAGTGCGATACACACCATGTCACAAAACAGCACAGTGAGTATCTGTAGCCCTATATACAGGCCACTCACTGATTCCAAGATTGTAGACACCTGTGATGCTAGTTAGTGGACACATCTTGATTTAACATGTCCCTTTTGTCACATTATTTTCAGGGGTACCATCATTTCTGCCCAGGCCTATTTCATAAGTTATTTTTTTTTTTTTATTCTCTTTAAGCATGGTTGAAAAGCAATGTCTGACTTTCATTTGTTCATTTTCATATATCCTTCTATATTATTTACTCTTTTTCGGTGATCGCTTTGTATCTCCGTTCATACTGCACCCACACACACAAATGATACACCATTTGAAAGGTAATCTTGCCCATTTCAGCAAGAAAATAGCCAAACAAACAACACATCCACAATGTGATCACAAAATACACTTTAAACATTAATTTTCATAAACCTGCAGTAAGGAAAAATGACCTGCAGGTGGCACCACACCACCCCAAAGCACACAACCACAAAGCTGAAACAAATCCTAACATTTACTCTGGGGGCTTTCCAGCTTGCCGAACTCCTTGCCCAGCCGATTTCAGGCAGGTACATATAAAATATTTATAGAATAGAACAACCTCCAGCACACATAAAAAAGGTGAGAAAAGTCTTGTCTTCAATTCACAATGATGCAATTTTATTCATTAATTCTGGGGGTTCACAGCCATGAAACAAAGTATAATGAGAGAAAATCTCTCATTATACTTTGTTTCATGGCTGTGAACCCCCAGAATTAATGAATAAAATTGCATCATTGTGAATTGAAGACAAGACTTTTCTCACCTTTTTTATGTGTGCTGGAGGTTGTTCTATTCTATTGACTTTATTTTTTTCCTCCTAAGCACCTACTTGTATTGAGTGCAAAGTGATCCTGATTATTCATATATACATATAAAATATTTGCTACATATATGGAAGTAGAATAAAAGTAAAACTTTACCTGTTTAAGACTTGAGCTTTAAAACTGAAGATATAAATTAATGCAGTCTAAAAGGGACCGGACAGGTTCTGAACCATCAGATTTTCCATATTATTGGACAGTCATTGAAAAGTCTATCTTCCTTCTAAGATTGCAGCATAAAACAACGTAAAATAATAAACTGTATACTCCGTGTCCGACGCAGTCCAATTAATAACCAGTGTCCTACGACGATCTCCCCTATAGAACAGTGACGGGTGATGTCAATGCTCTATAGGACCTTCAGTGACACACTGACAGGAGACAATGGCTCCTGCAGTGCATCAATGAGAGGTTACTGTAGTTCACTGGTCTCACTTTATGGCATTTGCTGCGTGGGAACTTTCTCACACAGCAGTGCCAAAAGTGAGACTAGGGACTATTTTTTATAGTGGCGGAGGAATACAGTGCAGACGGATAACTCCCTCCCGTCATTGTATTCCTGGAGTCCCTAGAGAGCGGTCGCATCAGCAATGCTGCCGTTCTCCACGGGAGATCGTCGTGGGACACTTGTGGATTTCTGCGGATTAGGGAGTATATTGTTTGTTTGTTATTTTAATATTTTTTACAGGTGACACTGGCTTCGAGGATCAAAGTGACAAGTGATGGTGAGTATGTACTCTATGTTATATGTACTGTATGTTATATGTATGTATTGTATATAATGTATGAATGTATTATGTATGTAAGTATGTAGTATGTATGTAGTATGTATGTTGTATGTATGCAGTATGTATGTAGTATGTTGTAAGTATGCATGTATGTTGTATGTATGCTGTATGTATGTAGTATGTTGTATGTATGTATGCATGTTGTATGCTATATGCATGTATGTAGTATGTATGTTGTATGTATGAAGTATGCATGTATTATGTAGTATGTATGTTGTATGTATGTAGTATGTTGTATGTATGTATGTAGTATGTTGTATGTATGTAGTATGTATGTAGTATGTATGTAGTGTGTTGTATGTATGTAGTATGTATGTTGTATGTATGTAGTATGTTGTATGTATGTATGTAGTATGTTGTATGTATGTAGTATGTATGTAGTGTGTTGTATGTATGTAGTATGTATGTTGTATGTATGTAGTATGTGTATGTATATAGTATTTATGTATGTATGTAGCATGCATGTTTGTGGGTTTTTTTTACATTCAACACATTAGCCGGATGATGGGACTACTACTGTCCCATCACTGGCTAATGTGTCAATCACTGTCATTGTAGCAGGCATAGCCCAAGACGATGCCTGCACACAAACACAAGACCCCCGAGAGGCCCGCACAGACCCCCGAGAGGCCCACACAGACCCCCAGAAGGCCCGTACAGACCCCCAGAAGGCCCGTACAGACCCCCAGCAGGCCCACACAGACCCCCGGCAGGCCCGCACCGACCCCCGACAGTCCCACATAGACCCCTTCCGCACACACAGACCCCGTCCGCACACACACACACAGATACCGCCCGCACACACAGACCCCGCCCACACACAGACCCCATCCACACACACAGACTCTGCCCATCCACACACACAGACCCATACAGTCTCCGATTTTTTATCCCCATTGACTTCAATGAGGATCGGAAATCGGAATTCCCGATCGCTGGTTTTCAAGTGTGTTAGGGGTCGAGTTCCTGCCTCTGCACAGGGGGAATCTCGGGCCATCTCCGCTGCGGTCTCCCATTCTTCTCCGGCCGCAGTGGAGCCTGCTCAGCGGAGATGTCGATCCCAGCGTCTCGCTCAGTCTGGCTCTGTGCTAAGAGTTACTGCTGCATTTCCTGCTTCTGCCATTGAAGTCAGTGCTGGGCAGCTGCGAGCAGACGCTTCTAGGACTAAGTCCTGCTTTTCACGTTCTGAGCATGCCCTGAGTGTGATCTCTCAGTGGAGATCGAGGATCACATGATCAGATGCTGCAGCTAGGTCATTGGTCCTTCTTGGAAAGTCCTTGTAGGTGCTAAGACTAAGTCCTGCTTTGCACTCTGAGCATGCCCAGGGCAAGATCTCTCAGTGGAGATCTGGGGTCACATGCTCAGGTACTGCAGCAACTCCATTGGTCCTTCTTTGAAGGTCCTAAACGTGCTGCAACTATTTAAGGCTTGCATGGCTGCACGGCCATGCGCTAGTATTGACTTTTGTAAACGTGTGTGTGTTGTGAGTGAAAGTCGTTCTTTAAAATCCCCTCCCTATTGTATGACTACTAGCAGAAGGTGGATGATTGCTATCTAGCGCACGACTTAGCCATCAGCACGTTACACACATTACAGCCTCTAATTGCTGTGACCGCCAGTGCGACGCCGTACGCTTTCTCTGCGCTTTCCTGACCCAAACCTAGGTGGTTAGTGGTGTCTGCCAGTGCGGCACCGCACTCACTCTCGTGCTTCTTCAATAATATTATTTCTGTCTCTCTGACACCCCAGTTGCGGTGTCGAGCGCATGAGGTCTTTATGAACTCAAATCCATTCCTGAGTCTTGGGATTGAGTTCTGAGACTCCTTGCTTGCGCTCTTGGTGTGGTACCACGGCCCTGTGACGCAACAGGGTTTGCTTCCTTCACACAGGGTGAAGTTAACCTGTGGGTATTCACATTGTACCACCATATCGTCCGTCTCTATTAGCAGCAGGGTTTTCACCTGCACGGTGGACCTCGGACTTCGAACGCACCTAATTCCATTACATCTTAAACTTGGTGCGTTCCGCCAGTCCTAACAAAGTGTGATCGGACCGATCCTTTCCAATCCAATTTTTAGGGTGATCGATAACCCTATTCACAAATAAACTTATCCAGGTGTTAGAATGGCCAAGTCAAAGTACAGACCTCAATCCAATCGAGAATCTGTGAAAAGAGCTGAAAACTGCTGTTCACAAACGATCTCCATCAAACCTAACTGAGCTCGAGCTGTTTGCCAAGGAAGAATGGGCAAGAATTTCAGTCTCTCGATGTACAAAACTGATAGAGACATTCCCCAAGCGACTTGCAGCTGTAATCGCAGCAAAAGGTGGTGCACCAAAGTATTAAGTTAAAAGTTAAGGGGGCCGAACAATATTACACGTCCCACTTTTCGAATTTCCACAAAAAGTTTAAATAACCAATAAATTTTGTTCAACTTCACAAATAAGTTCCACTTGTTGTTAATTCTTCACCCAAAATTTACATTTGGTACCTTTATGTTTAAAGCATGATATGTGGGAAAAGGTTGAAAAGTTCCAGGGAGCCGAATACTTTTGCAAGTTTTGCAGGTCTTGTATATACATATATATATATATATATATATATATATATATATATATATGTATATACAAGACCTGCAGAGGAGGAAGATTCAGACATCAAGGTTAGATTTCAGAAAGGCAGATTTTAAGGGACTCAGAAAGAGAATCGTAGGGATCCAATGGCTGGACATCCTTAAGGACAAAAATGTCCAGGAAGGATGGGAAATCTTGAAAAATGAGATTCTAAAAGCACAATCGTTAACAATTCTGAAAAGAGGGAAGAATAGGAAGAATTTAAGGAAACCAGGATGGATGAACACAGAACTTAAACACACGCTGAAAAGAAAGAAATAAATGTTTATCAAATGGAAAGAGGGAGGCATGTCTAAAGAAGAATATAATGCTGTCTGCAGAACCTGCAGGGCACGAATCAGATTATCTAAAGCTGACAATGAATTAAGGCTTGCAAGAGATGTCAAAAGCAATAAAAAAAGATTTGGGGGATATGTCAAAAGTAAAAGAAAAGTCAAACATGCTATAGAACTTTTACAGGATGAAAATGATCAAATGTAAGAAAGGATGTTGAGAAGGCCGAACTTTTAAATTCCTATTTTGCATCTGTTTTCTCTCAGAAAGAAAATGTAACATCAACTGATTCTCACTGTCCTATTAAGGGAATAGAAGAATCCAGGATATCTATAAACAGAAAGATAGTTAGGAAACACTTAACTAACATAAATTAATTCAAATCTCCGGGTCCAGATGAATTACACCCCATAGTACTGAAGGAGATAGGAGAAGAAATTTTTGAACCACTCTCTATAATCTTGGAGAACAGGAGAAGTCCCAGAAGACTGGAGAAGAGCAAATGTTGTTCCTATCTTCAAAAAGGGGGAAGAAGGTGGACCCAGGGAACTATAGGCCAGTGAGTCTGACGTCTGTTCCAGGAAAGATCTTTGAACAAATTATTAAACAACATGTATGTAAGTATCTGGATTAGAATGAAGTGATTAAACAGAGTCAGCATGGATTTGTAACTAATAAGTCATGTCAGACTAACTTAATTTCCTTTTATGACAGAATCACTGATTGGGTGGATCAGGGAAATGCTGTAGATATAGTATCTTGACTTCAGCAAAGCATTTGACAAAGTATCTCACAGAATCATTATTGAAAAAAATGACTAAGTAACTAAGTATGGAATGGACAAGGCAACTGTTAGGGTACCGTCACACTATACGATTTACCTACGATCACGACCAGCGATACGACCTGGCCGTGATCGTAGGTAAATCGTAGTGTGGTCGCTGGGGAGCTGTCACACAGACAGCTCTCCAGCGACCAACGATGCCGAGGTCCCTGGGTAACCAGGGTAAACATCGGGTAACTAAGCGCAGGACCGCACTTAGTTACCCGATGTTTACCCTGGTTACAAGCGTAAAACTAAAAAAAAACAAACAGCACATACTTACATTCTGGTGTCCGTCAGGTCCCTTGCAGTCTCTGCTTCCCGCACTGTGACTGCCGGCCGTAAAGTGAAAGTGAAAGCACAGCCGCTGTGCTCTGCTTTCACTTTACGGCCGGCAGTCACAGTGCTGGAAGCAGACGGCAAGGGACCTGACGGACACCAGAATGTAAGTATGTGCTGTTTGTTTTTTTTTAGTTTAACGCTTGTAACCAGGGTAAACATCGGGTAACTAAGCGCGGTCCTGCGCTTAGTTACCCGATGTTTACCCTGGTTACAAGCGAACGCATCGCTGGATCGCATCGCTAGATCGCTAGATCGGTGTCACACACACCGATCCAGCGATGACAGCGGGAGATCCAGCGATGAAAGAAAGTTCTAAACGATCTGCTATGACGTACGATTCTCAGCAGGATCCCTGATCGCTGCTGCGTGTCAGACACAGCGATATCGTAACAATATCGCTGGAACGTCACGAATCGTACCGTCGTAGTGATCGAAATGTTATAGTGTGACGGTACCCTTAGGTGGATTCATAACTGGCTTAGTGATCGGACCCAAAGAGTGGTCGTAAATGGCTGCACATCCAGTTGGAGGAATGTCTCAAGTGGGTTATCACAGGGTTCGGTCATGGGCCCTGTATTGTTCAACATCTTTATCAATGATTTAGATGAAGGAATTGATGGTAAACTGATTAAAGTTGATGACACAAAGCTAGGAGGGATAGCTAATACTAGAGAAGAGAAAGACAGGATTCAAAAACATATAAATAAACTGGAGCAGTGGGCAGCAACTAACAGAATGGTTTTTAACAGGGAAAAATGCAAAGTACTACATCTGGGCAATAAAAATGAAAAAAGCATATACAGAATGGGAAGAGTAGGGCTAAGCAACAGTACATGTTAAAAAGACTTGAGTATACTAATAGATCACAGACTGAACATGAGTCAACAGTGTGATAAAGCAGCCAAAACGGCAAATACAATTCTGGGATGTATTAACAGAAGCATAGAGTCTAGATCACGTGAACTCATTATTGCCCTCTACTCCTCTTTTGTCAGACCTCATCTGGAATACTGGGTCCAGTTTTGGGCACCACATTTTAAAAAAGACATCAACAAACTGGAGCAAGTTCAGAGAATAGCGACCAAAATGATGACTAGTCTGCAAATCATGTCCTATGAGGAACGTTTACAGGATTTGGGAATGTTTAGCTTGCAAAAAAGAAGACTGAGAGGAGACTTAATAGCTGTCTACAAATATCTCAAGGGCTGTCACATCGTAGAATGATCATCTTTATCCTCATTTGCACAAGGGAAGACTAGAAGCAATGGGATGAAACTGAATGGGAGGAGACACAGACTAGATATTAGAAAAAACTTATTGACAGTGAGGGTGATCAATGAGTGGAACAGGCTGCGACAAGAGGTGGCGAGTTTTACTTCAATGCAAGTCTTCAAACAGAGGCTGGACAGACACCTGTCTGGGATGATTTAGTGAATCCTGCTTTGAGCAGGGGGTTGGACCAGATGACCCAGGAGGTCCCTTCCAACTGTAACATTCTAAGATTCTATGATTCTATGATTCACATACCTCTGTGTTCATCATTTCATTAAATACATTTACATTTGACCAGCTTAATTTTCCTGAAATTGCCTGCGCCCCTTACAACCAATGTGCGAAAATTTCGTACCGGCCAACTAGTCTTTCTTTATTATTACTTTTGTCAGATTCAAGTTATTTGTGACCATTGTGGGTTCTTCTGTCATTAAACAAGGGGTACCAACAATTTTGACCACGTGTGTATGGCCCTCATTCTGTGTATATGTCCCCCATCCTGTGTATATGTCCTTCCATCCTGTGTATATGGCCCTCCATCCTAGTATATAATCCACATCCTGTGTGCATGGTTCTATCCTAGTATATGTCCCTATATGGACTTCAGTAACTTCAGGATCACTGCAGGCTGTAGGCTTGTCGGAAGAGGTGAGTCTTCAGGTTCTTTTCAGAATATATAACTGCACAGAGCATGAAACACAAATAGTCTGCAATACACAGGTAACATCAGGTAATACACAGGTAACACGAGGTAATACAAACTGATGATTACCTACTTAGATGAAGCTGCTCCTCCTATACATAAAACAACTCGGCACAGACGGCAACAACCGTGGCACACGCTGCAAACACGTTTCCTGCAGCGGTGCTCCAGGTGCGCAGAACGTCTGTGGAGAAAATCTAATCTACCCGAAGATTTCATCCATTATAAGTTCATGCTAAAGACATACAATTCTGCCCTTCACCTCTCCAAACAAACCTACTTCAACACCCTCATCACCTCCCTGTCCAATAACCCTAAACGTCTTTTTGACACGTTCCAGTCCCTACTCAACCCAAGAGAGCAGGCCCCAACCACGGATCTCCGTGCTGACGATCTGGCCAATTACTTCAAAGAAAAAATTGACCACATTCGACAGGAAATCATCTCCCAATCTCTTCATACCATGCACTGTCCTCTCTCCCCCACTGCATCTAGTTCACTCTCTGACTTTGAAGCAGTTACAGAAGAAGAAGTAAGCAGGCTCCTTGCATCTTCTCGCCCGACCACTTGCATCAGTGACCCCATTCCGTCACATCTCCTCCAGTCCCTTTCCCCGGCTATCACCTCTCACCTAACAAAAATATTCAACCTTTCCCTCACTTCCGGTATTTTTCCCTCCTCATTTAAGCATGCCATCATACATCCATTACTTAAAAAACCATCCCTCGATCAAAACTGTGCCGCTAATTATAGACCTGTCTCTAATCTTCCCTTCATCTCTAAACTCCTCGAACGCCTGGTCCACTCCCGTCTTACCCGCTATCTCTCAGATAACTCTCTTCTCGACCCTCTTCAATCTGGCTTCCGCTCTTTACACTCTACTGAAACTGCCCTCATTAAAGTCTCTAATGACCTACTAACAGCTAAATCTAATGGTCACTACTCCATGCTAATTCTCTTGGATCTCTCTGCAGCATTCGACACTGTGGATCATCAGCTCCTCCTCACTATGCTCCGCTCCATCGGCCTCAAGGACACCGTTCTCTCCTGGTTCTCCTCCTATCTCTCTGACCGATCCTTCACTGTATGTTTTGCTGGTTCCTCCTCCTCTCACCTTCCCCTTACTGTTGGGGTTCCTCAAGGATCAGTCCTAGGCCCCCTACTCTTCTCGTTGTATACTGCCCCTATTGGACAAACAATCAGTAGATTTGGTTTCCAGTACCATCTCTATGCTGACGACACCCAATTATACACTTCTGCTCCCGATATCACACCGACCTTTTTAGAAAACACCAGTGATTGTCTTACCGCTGTCTCTAACATCATGTCCTCCCTCTATCTGAAACTAAACCTGTCAAAAACTGAACTCCTCGTGTTCTCTCCCTCTACTAACCTACCTTTGCCTGACATTGCCATCTCCGTGTGCGGTTCCACCATTACTCCAAAGCAACATGCCCGCTGCCTTGGGGTCATCCTTGATTCTGACCTTTCATTCACCCCCTACATCCGATCACTGGCTCGCTCTTCTTACCTGCATCTCAAAAACATTTCTAGAATTCGCCCTTTTCTTAATTTCGACTCTGCAAAAACTCTGACTGTTTCACTTATTCATTCTCGTCTGGACTATTGTAACTCTCTACTAATCGGTCTCCCTCTTGCAAAACTCTCCCCGCTCCAATCTGTCCTGAATGCTGCAGCCAGGATCATATTCCTCACCAACCGTTACACCGATGCCTCTACCCTGTGCCAGTCATTACACTGGCTACCCATCCTCTCCAGAATCCAGTACAAAACTACTACCCTCATCCACAAAGCACTCCATGGCTCAGCACCACCCTACATCTCCTCCCTGGTATCAGTCTACCACCCTACCCGTGCCCTCCGCTCCGCTAATGACCTCAGGTTAGCATCCTCAATAATCAGAACCTCCCACTCCCGTCTCCAAGACTTTACACGTGCTGCGCCGATTCTTTGGAATGCACTACCTAGGTTAATACGATTAATCCCCAATCCCCACAGTTTTAAGCGTGCCCTAAAAACTCATTTGTTCAGACTGGCCTACCGCCTCAATGCATTAACCTAACGATCCCTGTGTGGCCTATTTATAATAAAAAAAAAAAAAAAAAAAGGTTCCTCGCATCATGTTCTCATACACTTTATGCAGTATTAGCCCTCTGTGTCTGTACTGCTACATACTTAGGCAGGTAACTAGTTCATGCAGCTTTACATGAACACCTGAGCCTTACACTATAGCTGGTCCGAATAACTAAAGCAATTGTTACCATCCACCTCTCGTGTCTCCCCTTTTCCCCATAGTTTGTAAGCTTGCGAGCAGGGCCCTCACTCCTCCTGGTATCTGTTTTGAACTGTATTTCTGTTATGCTGTAATGTCTATTGTCTGTACAAGTCCCCTCTATAATTTGTAAAGCGCTGCGGAATATGTTGGCGCTATATAAATAAAATTATTATTATTATTATTATTATAGTACAGCAAACGTATTGATAAACACAAGATTCTAACACATAGATAGGGCTTACCGACTATACTTAGAGCAGGCTGTGTAAGGAGCATGAAGAACAAGAATGGTATAGTTTCTCCTAAGATGCATGGAGGAATAATGGCTGCTGTTCCCTTCACAGT
The DNA here is from genome assembly GCF_032444005.1 of Ranitomeya imitator. Classification (NCBI taxonomy): domain Eukaryota; kingdom Metazoa; phylum Chordata; class Amphibia; order Anura; family Dendrobatidae; genus Ranitomeya; species Ranitomeya imitator. The sequence continues at coordinate 789,730,795 of NC_091284.1, read as the reverse complement.
GCCATAATAAGACCATAATGCCCTAGGAACAATCCCACAATGCCCTAGAAACTTCCCACAAGACATTACAAATTAAACTAGAACCTGTGCATTAAACAGCCAGCAGGTGGTGCGGTTACCTTACAATATGAAATATAGGAGGATTAATACACACAAAAATACAATGTCTGTAATATAGGAGACATAAAAAATGACTAAACTTTCTAGATAGCAGTTATATGGCTGGACAGAACACTCCCCGTCTGACATCAGCCGACTTCACTATTGTGTTTATTGGATGAGAACAGCAGAATGAGTTCCTCTACTGGCTTGAGGAACAATTTGGTCTCGCCTTATTTTCCTATTTTTACTTCCACCTTATGTACGATTCCATCCTTACTTGGGAATGTCTGGGTTATGAGACCCAATGGCCATTCATTTTTTCGAGACTCACAGTCTTTCATTAGCACTATATCGCCAGGCTGGAGGTTAGGCTTGCTGGTTTGCCACTTTCTCCTCTGTTGCAGAGTAGGCAAGTACTGTTTTTTCCACTTGTCCTAAAAGGCATTGGAGAGACTCTGTACTTGTCTCCATCGACTCCTGTAATGGTCTTTAACATTACATTCTCCAGGTGGAGAGCAATTAGGGTCGGTCTTCTGAGTAAGCAGCAGGGCTGGGGTGAGAACAGTTGGGTCATCAGAGTCTTGAAGTGTAGGTGCTAACTTTGCATGACCATTCTTGCATATCTTCTCCATGAAGGTTAAGAAATGGCCTTTCATCTCTGGTTTATTATGGAAGCTGTGCCTGAGGGAGACAAATCGTTTGTAAACTTATTCTCTGTTGTTACGCTAGCATTGTTTTTGAGGCTTGAAGGGTAGAGGTGCAATCCAGCTCTTCGTTTTGTCCTGCACCATTCTTTGCTCCATCATCTCTAGGAACAGTCTATCTTCAAATGACATGGCTGTACGATTATCTTCTTTCTTCTTGCGGAAGACTGTACACCCAAGGTGATCTTGGTCGTCATTCAGGATGTGATCATCGTAGGCATGACTTGCTAAGATACTTGGTGCTGAAGTGCTGTGTGGCAACTCCTTTATGAAGTAGTGATTTTCACATGGTTGAAGGAGAGATGGATGTCGATTCTCAAGCGTACTGGTAAGCATGATGCTAACCACCGTCGGTTTGTGTGCTTCTCCTAAACAGTCCTCTCCTACAATGACCCACCCAAGGTCGAGTCTCTGGGCATATGGAGCGTTGTGAGAGCCATTGATATGCTGCCTAACCTTGTGGACTCGTAGAATATCTCTCCCAAGGAGCAAGACTATTTGAGCCTCTGGGTCAAGGTTAGGAATCAGGTGTTCTATATGCTTCTGATGAGGATGATGGGATGCCACTTCAGGCGTAGGTATCTCTGACCTGTTGTCAGGAATCTGGTTACATTCCAATATGGTTGGTAAGGACAGATGCATTTGGCCATCTATAGACTCAACTACGTAGCCTGTTGCTCTCCTACCAGCTGTCTCTACTATACTGGCACAAGCAGAGGCTGCATAGCGGGTAAAAAGCTTAAGGCAAGGCGAAGATGGTTTAAACCTGTAGTTCCGTCCATCATCATGGGGAATGTTCAATCACTGGGTAATAAGTCGGATGAACTGGTGGCATTAATACGGACCCAGAGGGAATACAAGGAATGCAGTTTGATGTGTTTTACTGAAACATGGTTACGTGGCGAGAACCCGGACTCAAGTGTCTCAGTGCCAGGATTTCACATGGTCCGGGCGGATAGAGACACTATGAAGAGCGGCAAAAAAAAGGGCGGTGGAGTTATGCTCTACATAAACAATGGTTGGTGCAATCAGGGGCATGTGACTGTAAGGGAGCGCCATTGTTGTCCGAACATTGAACTGCTAGCTGTTGGCCTCAGACCTTACTATACTCCTAGAGAATTTTCACTTGTTACTGCAATAGTGTTGTACATACCACCAACTGCAAACCATGAGGCTGCAGGTGAAGTGCTGTCAGGAGTCATTGCTCGGCTCCAGCTGAAACACCCCAACTCGCTTACTGTAATCTCTGGGGATTTTAACCGGGCTAAAATTTCTACTGCCTTACCTAAATTCTATCAATTTGTTAAATGTACAACACGTGACAAAATTACTTTGGACTTACTCTATGCGAATGTCAAGAATGCTTATTCATTGTCTACCCTGCCGCCCTTGGGGAAGTCTGATCACAATCTTGTACTATTGTCACCAGTCTACCAACCTGTTGTTAGTAAACAGCCTGCTACCATTAAATCAGTTAGAATGTGGAGTCCAACGAATGAACAGGCTTTGCAGGATTGCTTTCATCTTACAGACTGGGATGTGCTGCTTGGGACAATGGATGAGTATACAAATGTTAATGAAGTGGTTGGTAGAGTGACTGACTACATTAACTTCTGCACTGATATGTTGGTGCCGGCTAAAAAGATTAGGTGTTTTGCAAACAACAAGCCATGGATAACAACGGAATTGAAGCATTTGCTCAACAGGAAAAAAAAGGCATTTAAATTAGGTGACAAAGAGGAAATTAAAATGATACAGCATGAATTGAAGCATAAAATAAAGGAGGCCCAGGAAGCCTTCAGAATTAAACTTGAAAGAAACTGTCCCACAATAATACCAGGGAGGTTTGGTCAGGAATGAAATTACTGACTGGGCTTAAGGTGAGGTCTGAACATGATGGTGGAAATCTTGACAAGGCTAATGAGATGAATGAGTATTTCAACAGGTTTAGAAGTACATGTGCACTGCCAACTGATAGTGGATGGGAATTGGGTGCAAATTCTGCAACATCGATATTGAAGGATGAGCAGACTAATTTTAGAGTATCCGAAAATGATGTGAGGAGGCAGTTTAAGTCACTTAACATTGGTAAAGCTGCAGGACCAGATCAACTCAGCTCACGTGTTCTTAAAGTTTGTGCAGACCAGCTGTGTACTGTCTTTACACGCCTATTTAATGGAAGTATACAAACACAGAGGGTACCTGTGTTATGGAAAACTTCCTGTCTGGTGCCGGTACCCAAGACTTCTTCTCCTGCAACCCTAAATGACTATCGTCCTGTAGCCTTAACATCTCACGCTATGAAGGCCTTGGAAAGATTAGTGCTTGCTCACTTAAGACCAAGGGTCAATGCTTTTATCGATCCCCTTCAGTTTGCCTACCAACATAGATTGGGGGTGGATGATGCTATTCTTTCTCTGTTACATAGGGTACATTCATTTCTGGAGACTGACGGTACCATGGTGCGAGCGATGTTCTTCGATTCCTCGAGTGCATTTAACTCCCTGCAGCCACTTTTACTACACAAAAAGATGACTGATATGAAGGTTGAGGAGGGGATGAGAAATTGGATAACTGACTACCTATCAGATCGGCCACAGTTTGTACAGATGGGAGCAGTGGTGTCAAGCAGATTATTGAGCAGTGTAGGTGCCCCTCAGGGAACGGTACTTGTGCCCTTTCTATTCACACTGTATACTTCAGACTTTCAGTATAAATCTGAACTTTGCCACCTTCAAAAATTTTCGGATGACTCCGTGGTTGTGGGATGCATTAGGGGAGATCAGGGGGATGAGGAATACAGAAGGGTGGTGTCGAATTTCGTGGATTGGTGCAATGGCAACTATCTACAACTAAATGTTAAGAAAACTAAGGAGTTGGTGGCCAACTATAGCAGGATAAAGATGGAATGCTTACCGATCACTATTGCTGGTCAGGAGGTAGAGCAGGTGGAAAGTTACAAATATTTGGGGGTCCATTTGGATAGCAAACTGGACTGGAGATGCCACTCAGAGTTTGTCTACAAGAAGGGGATGAGCAGATTGTATTTCCTAAGGAAACTGAGGTCTTTTAATGTGTGTAGCAAAATGTTAGAAATGTTCTACCAATCTGTAGTGGCAAGTGCCATCTTTTTTGCAATCACGTGCTGGGGTAGTAGTGTGCGGGCCTCTGATGCTAATAAGCTGAATAAGATTATTAAGAAGGCAAGTTCTGCTGTGGGCTGTAATCTGGACTCTTTTGGGGAGGTAGTGGAGAAAAGAACTCTGAATAAGTGTATGGCAATTATGAACAATAATGCACATCCACTATATGAGCTATTCATGAGACAGAAGAGCACCTTCAGCAACAGGCTAATACTTCTGAGGTGTAAGAAGGAAAAATATAGGAAATCGTTTGTGCCAACTGCCATGGGAATGTACAACAATAACATTAGGGTTAAACCACCAAGGTGAATGTGTACTCATTTCTCTACATTTCAGTTCACTTGTTGTGTATGTCCTATCCTAATGTATAATGTATAATGCTCTTCTGTCAACTCCACTGTCATGTCAACTATTTAATTCCTTTATGATTTTTATGATTTAAGTTGTGCTGCTGTGATACCATAATTTCCCACGGGATCAATAAAGTGTATCGTATCGTATCGTATTGTAAGTTTTCAAAGAGTAGGGGGCACTGGGTCCTCTGACGTTAAAGCTATCAAAGAAGGCAGACTTGGCTAATGACCTGTTACTCTGATTATCTAAAATCGCGTATACTTTGATTGCTTTGTCCTTTTCGTCTGCTGGGTAAACTCTCACTAGTGAAATTTTAGAGCAGGACTTGCCTCCTATGAGATTTCCACAAACTTCTGTACACTTAGAAGTAATTGCTGGAGTGTCAGTATTTGAGTCCTTCAGCTCCCCGCTATGCTCTTGGGGCAAAGCATCCGATGGTGGTCCAGGGTGTAGAACTGAGTTATATTCAGTGCTGTCACATTCGGCACACCTTGCACTAACCTCACAGTCCCTGGCGAAGTGAGATGTTGAAGAGCAGCATTTGTTGCAGATGTGGTTCTCCTTAAGGAATGCCTTCCGTTCTTCCAATGACTTTTTCTCTGAAAGCTCTGCACTTAAGTAAGGAATGTGGCTTCTTGTGTAAGGGACCCTGCCTGCTTGGGTCCTTGGATTTGTCTTCTCCTTGACAGGAGCTGAACTCTTTGTGAACTGAACCTGTGGAAGAAATGTTAGTTTTGTGGACCTTTTCAGTTGTTCTACGAGGTATACTAACAGAGTTATTGGCACATGACATTGTGAAATCAAAGCTAGGATCATTTCTAATTTTCGCTTGTTCTGAGTCAAAATCTACAAACATATTGAATCGAGGAAATGGTACAATGAAAGTCTGTTTATACCTAGAACCATATGTAACCCATTTGTCTTGCAGGTTATATGGGAGTTTTTGAACTATGGGGTACACAACTCTAGCAGTGTCGAGATATGTCAACCCCACAAGATCTCCTTCTGCTTTTGCTACACACAACTCCATTAACAAGTCGGTTAATTCCCTGAGCTTTGAATAGTCCTTGTTCGCTATTCTAGGAAAGTCCTCTATTCTTTTAAACAAGGCACTTTCAATAACCTCTACGGAGCCATAGCATTCATCAAGTCTATTCAAAATTCTTTTGAGGCCTACATCTGGATAATTTACATTAATGTGTCTGATTCTTTTTGCGTGTTCGGCAGACTCACTTCCTAGCCATTTTACCAGGAGATCCACTTCTTCACTACATGATAGACCTTTGTCTCTTACGGCATTTTTGAAGGAGGCTCGCCAAGCCCTGTAGTTTTCAGCGCGATCGCTGAACTTTACAAGTCCCTTAGTGAACAACTCATGTCGAGCAAGGAACTTGGCAAAGTCCATTGTGGCTTGATTGGCACTGATGCCAGCTGATGGAGTGTTGTCAGAGTACATGCGTGCTGTGCGATCATGCCTGTTAGATGTCTCTGGTTTGGTCCAACTGCCGTAGTACCTTTCTGAAGCGAAAGGATTCTCTTTAAGCAGGGACAGATTCCGGATCTTCTGTTCTGGAGAAAGATTATTGTAGTCAGTCTCATCCCAATGTGTACTTCCTTGCTTGGGGTAGGGAGACTGATAGTTGGCTTTCTGGGGGTCCGAATTATCTGGTAGGTTTGACTTGTTGACGAAATGCTCTGTCTTCGCCTGTGGGTGTGGATTGTCATTTGATTTGGAATGCTGATGGACGTACTCTGCAGTACGCTGCAATGGATCGTTAGTAACTTGCTGTAGGCCTAGCACACTGCTGCGTCTGCTGTGTTCATCGTCAGAATATACGGCAGCTTCTAAGGCTTCTGCTTCTGCTATGGCAGCTGCTGTTTCTTTTTCAATAGCAAGTTTCTGTAATGTTGCTTCAAGGCGCGCTTTTTCTGCATCCAGTGATGCTTTTTCCGCATCCAGAGATGCTTGTTGGCGTGCTTTTTCTGCATCCAGTGATGCTTTTTCCTCATCCAGAGATGCTTGTTGGCGTGCTTTTTCTGCATCCAGTGACGCTTTTTCCTCATCCAGAGATGCTTGTTGGTGTGCTTTTTCTGCATCCAGTGATGCTTTTTCCGCATCCAGGCATGCTTGTTGGTGTGCTTTTTCTGCATCCAGTGATGCTTTTTCCGCATCCAGGCATGCTTGTTGTAGTTTCAATTCTATCTCTTGCTTAGCAAAGGTGCTTCTTGCTTTTGCTGCTTCAGCTTTTGCGCAGGCAATAGCGGCGGCATTGCTGACGGATGATGTCTTGGAGGAACCAACTTGTGATCTCGTCTTGAAAGAGGATGCTCGTTCTTGTTACATGATTCAACAGTTAGTGAACCGCTGTGATATCCCTGTGTCGGTTCTGTGTGGATAATGGCGTGCTCCGTATGGTCCGATTATTCGGTCCGACTGTTAGGAGGTTGCTGCAATATCCGTATGCAATAACCGTATGCTTGGATAATGGCAGGCTCTGTATCTTCTGAGCTTGTTCTCAGCAGTTGTTTCACTATACTGTCCTCATACACGTTAGCAGGGTGTGCAATGAGACATGTAGCTAAAACTCTGTCTTCTTTAAGAAAAGAGGCTGTAAAATTGTAAACTTCTTTTATTGATTGCAGATGTGACATGAAAGGGTGAAACTATAGGATGCAATAACAGGAGCATTTCAGAATATATAACTGCAAAGAGCATGAAACACAAATAGTCTGCAATACACAGGTAACATGAGGTAATACACAGGTAACATGAGGTAATACAAACTGATGATTACCTACTTAGTACAGCAAACGTATTGATAAACACAAGATTATAACACATAGATAGTGCTTACCAACTATGCTTAGAGCAGGCTGTTTAACCCTGCTGTTGTCTTCGGTCAAAAACGACCGACCTTGAACTTCCATATTCTTTAAAATATTCAAGATGCGGCTCTGAAACCCGTGGCCGACCGACCCATCCTCATTTAAGTCAATCAACCACAAGTTTCAGAACCGCATCTTGAACACCCCAAAAAATACCAAAGTTCAAAATCGGTCTCCCCAGACCGAAGACAACAGCAGGGTTAAGGAGCATGAAGAACAAGAATGGTGTAGTTTCTCCTAAGACGCATAAAAAAATGACTAAGCTTTCTAGACAGCAATCATATGGCTGGACAGAACAGTCATCTAATTTGTATTTCCAACTCATGGCTTTAGAAAGGCTGGGTAGATGCTATTCAATGACATCCACATCGGTTTGAGCCCACTCCATTCACTTGTGACATCAGCACTGCGGAAAAGAAGCAGACTAAAATCATGACATCATAAATTAACATGACTATTAAAAGAAATATAACTCCACAGTCCTATGAAGATAACGATTACAAGGTTAATAGAAGTAGGTACTGTCCGACTACAGCTTCCAACAGGTGGCGCAATAGAGTACAAGCCCTCTTTCTATGTGAAGAGGCAACTTGCATGTACAACTAGACTGAGCTATCTCACTATGTAAAAGAAACAGCACCATTTCAACGATGATACGCCTGTAATCTAGAGCCTAGATATCATTATAATTGCAGAAATTTATTTTTTAGCTCGCATTTTTTTTCAAAAGTGAAGAGTAGATAGTTTGTAACAGAGAAAGGGATAATGACAACTTTTTCTGATTCCAGTCATCACCTGTACAACCAAGACGGCTCACGTCTCACAAATGAATTTGGAATAGCTGAAATGCTTGAAATATTGTTTTGTCACGCCTTATCCTGATACAATGGCCCTCAATTCGGCAATTAAAGAACTATGAAATTAATCCTAAATCGTCATCATCAGCCTAAATGGGAATATAAATTTGATCTAAAAAATAATTTTGACCAAGTTCTTTTTTTTTTTTTAATGACAGAAAGTAATTGCTTGCCACTTAAAGGAAAACACGCACACACACTTGGCTGGCTACAAAAATCAGTAATTTTGACCAGTGATGTCCAAACTTTTATCTGCCACTGTATGTCTGTTATAGGAGAAACAAAAAGGTTGTGGGTTTTCTAAGAGGTGAAGGAAAAAATATGAAGTCCTCACACGACAACATCAATATAAAAATGAAGAATTTTTACAGGTCTCGTAAAATGGAGAAGCAAAGTAACTTTTTTTTTTTTTTTAACAAACATCGTTTTTACCTTATAATAAATGTCTAAAAGCCAAACTCAAAAAATAATGGTGGACTTGTATTTGTTTTCACTGCTTTCTCCCACCTGTTATATTTTTAACTTTATTGATACATTGTAAACAGGTGTCATTGAAACCTACAAATAAAGCAGGGGTTGGGAACCTTCCACCCCCGGTGGCTTTTCATACGGCCTGCGGGAAGGTCCCCATAGTCCGCAATGTGGCTGCCGGCCTTTTAACTCCAAGGGCACGGTACACAGCGTTCACCACAGAATGTTGCCTGCCCTGCACATGAATGATGTCATTGGGGTGGGCGGGGTTAGTGCCAGGGTGAGCGGGGTTAGGGTTGGGGTGGGCGAGGTTAGCACCAAATGCTCTCCCGTCCTCCTGTCCAGGAAGAGGAGCTGCTGCCAGAGAGTCCAGAGCGATCTCTGCGCTGGCAGGTCTGTGTCTGCAGGTGATCTGTGCCCCTCAGCTATGTACCCCCTTTGATCTCTGTGCCTCCCAGCTATGTGCCCCTATGTCATGTCTGTGCCCCTCCTGTGATCCCTGTGCCCCCTAGCTATGTGCCCCCTGTGATCTCTGTGCCTCCCAGCTATGTGCCCCTATGTCATCTCTGTGCCCCTCCTGTGATCCCTGTGCCCCTAGCTATGTGCCCCCTGTGATTTCTGTACGCCCAGTCATCTCTGCTCCCCCTGTGATCTCTCTGCCCCCCAGCTATGTGCTCCCTGTGATCTTTGTGCCCGCAACTATGTACCCCCCTGTGTTGTGTGTTCCCACTTTGATTTCTTTGCCCTCCAGCTATATGCCCCCCGTGATCACTGTTCCTCCTGTGATCCCTGTGCCCCTCAGCTATGTGCCCCCTATGATCTCTGTGTCCCACGCTATGTGCCCCAATATGATCTCTTTGCTACCCCAATTATAAGCCCCCTGTGATCTCTGTGCCTTCCAGCTATGTGCCCCCATGTCATCTCTGTGCCCCTCCTGTGATCCCTGTGCCCCACAGCTATGTGCCCCATGTGATTTCTGTGTCCCCCAGTGATCTTTGTTCCCCCTGTGATCTCTCTGCCCTCGCAGCTATATGCCCCGTGATTCCTGTGCCCTCCAGCTATATGCCCCCTGTGACCTCAGTGCCCCCCAGCTATGTACCCTCTGTGATCTCTGTTCCCCCTGTGATTTCTGTTCCCTCCAGCTATATTCCCCCTGTGAATTTTGTGCCCCCCAGCTATGTGCATCCCTGTGATATCCATGGCTCCCAGCTTTGTTCCCTCCTGTGATCCCTGTGCCCCCCTGCTATATACCCCCTGCAATACTTGTGCTCCCATGTGATCTCTGTCCCCTCCACCTATGTGCCCTCTTTTGATCTTTGTGCCCCCTGTGATTTATGTGCTCTCCAGCTATATGCCCACCCTGTGATTTCCGTGCCCTTCAGCTATATGCTCTCCCTGTGATCTCTGTGCTCCCCATCTATGTGCATTCCTGTGATCTCTGTGGCTCCCAGCTTTGTGCCCCTTGTGATCTATGTGCCCCCTGTGATATTTGTGTTCCCATGTGATCTGTGCCCCCTGTGATCTCTGTCCCCTGCAGCTATGTGACACCCAGCTATGTGCCCTTCCATGATCTCTGTGCCCCCCAGCTATGTGCCCTCCTTTGATCTTTGTGCCCCCTGTGATTTCTCTGCCCCCCATATGATCTTTGTGCCACCCCGGGAAAAGCAGCTGTGAGAAGCAACATGATCAGCATCACCTAACATCACAGCTGTACCAAAGAGAAGCAGCTCCAGCCGTCACATTAAGGGTGGTTACCGTAATTAATTGTTTGATTAAATATACCGAGGTAATTTTCAAGGTGATCATTTTTATGTGGCCCTCGGATGATGGTAGACATTTCCAAATGGCCCCCGGCTGGAAAAAGGTTCCCCACCCCAGCTTGTATGAGGAGCAAAATTATGACGTTTTGTATACTGGAGAAAAAAAGGAGCAACAAATTTAAGCGTAAAAAAGAAGAATTGTTCTGGGGTGAAGGAGTTAATTAGGAGATAATAGTCTTCATCAGCTAAATGAAACTTATGTGGCAAGTAACATTGATCTGGAGTCTGCCGCCAGCTGAAAACATTAGCTGAAATTTCTAAGAAGATCTTTCTTTCTTTATCACTTCAATAAAAATGGTGTATAGGAAAAGTCGGGCATTACTGCCATGTGTTATTAATATGCCGCCTGCTGGTGCCATTATGTCATAAATAGTGCAGTTTGTAAGGTAAGCAATCTACAACTTACTGCCGTGTCTTCGTCGCACTCTACCTCTCTGTCAATGTATGTACTGTGTCTAGCCATCACTATTTGTATCTAATTATTTATCTATGAATCCTTCTCATATCTATCTATTATCTATCTATCTATGTATCTATCTATCTATTATCTATCTATCTATCTATCTATGTATCAATCATCTATCTATTATCTATCTATCTATTTATCTATCATCTATCTATTATCTATCTATCTATCTATCTATCTATCTATCTACCTATCTATCTATCTATCTATCTATCTATTATCTATCTATGTATCTATCTATCTATCTATCTATTATCTATCTATCTATCTATCTATCTATTATCTATCTATCTATCATCTATATATCTATCTATCTATCTATCTATCTATCTATCTATCTATCTCCTATCTATCTATCTATCTATCTATCTATCTATCTATCTATCTTTCTATTATCTATCTATCTATCTATCTATCTATTATCTATCTATCTATCTATCTATTATCTATCTATTATCTATCTATCTATCTATCTATTATCTATCTATTATCTATCTATCTATCTATCTATCTATCTATCTATTATCTATCTATCTATCTATCTATGTATCTATCTATTATCTATCTATCTCCTATCTATCTATCTATCTATCTATCTATTATCTATCTATCTATCTATCTATCTATCTATGTATCTATCTATCTATCTATTATCTATCTATCTATCTATCTATTATCTATCTATTATCTATCTATCTATCTATTATCTATCTATTATCTATCTATCTATTATCTATCTATCTATCTATCTATCTATCTATTATCTATCTATCTATCTATCTATCTATCTATCTATCTATCTATCTATCTATTATCTATCTATCTATCTATCTCCTATCTATCTATCTATCTATCTATTATCTATCTATCTATCTATCTATCTATCTATCTATCTATTATCTATCTATTATCCATCTATCTATTATCTATCTATCTATTATCTATCTATCTATCTATCTATCTATTATCTATCTATCTCCTATCTATCTATCTATCTATCTATCTATTATCTATCTATCTATCTATCTATCTATGTATCTATCTATCTATTATCTATCTATCTATTATCTATCTATCTATCTATCTATCTATCTATCTATCTATCTATCTATCTATCTCCTATCTATCTATCTATCTATCTATCTATCTATCTATCTATCTATCTATCTATCTATTATCTATCTATTATCTATCTATCTATCTATCTATCTATCTATCTATTAGGTTTTTTGATTAGATCTTTATGAGTTTTTCCTAGCTCTGTTTTTAGCTTCGTGTAGCAATGTCAGTTGATCACCTCTTTTTAGTAAATTGCTCGTTAATTCCTCAGCTTGATTTCGAAAACCTTCCTCGCTGCTGTTAATTTTTCTTAACCTCAAAGACTGGCTATATCGTCCGTTTCTCTTATTATGTAGCTCTAGGTTTTCTGAGGGTTTTTATTGTAATTTTGCCATTGCCTATTGTTATATTAACCCCTTCATGACTGAACCTATTTTGACCTTAATGACCTGGCCATTTTTTGCAATTCTGACCAGTGTCCCTTTATGAGGTAATAACTCGGGAACGCTTCAACGGATCCTCGCGGTTCTGAGACTGTTTTTTGTGACATATTGGGCTTCATGTTAGTGGTAAATTTAGGTCAATAATTTTTGCATTTATTTGTGAAAAAAATTGAAATTTGGTGAAAATTTCGCAATTTTCAAATTTTTGAATTTTTATTCTGTTAAACCAAAGAGTTATGTGACACAAAATAGTTAATAAATAACATTACCCACATGTTTACTTTACATCAGCACAATTTTGGAAACAACATTTTTTTTTTTGCTAGGAAGTTATAAGGGTTAAAATTTGACCAGCGATTTCTCACTTTTACAACAAAATTTACAAAACCATTTTTTTTAGGCACCACCTCACATTTGAAGTCACTTTGAGGGGTCTATATGGCTGAAAATACCCAAAAGTGACACCATTCTAAAAACTGCACCCTTCAAGGCACTCAAAACCACATTCAAGAAGTTTAGTAACCCTTCAGGTGCTTCATAGCAGCAGAAGAAACATGGAAGGAAAAAATGAATATTTAACTTTTTAGTCACAAAAATGATATTTTAGTATCAACTTTTTTATTTTCCCAAGGGTATAAAGAGAAACTGAACCATGAAAGTTGTTGTCCAATTTGTCCTGAGTACGCTGATACCTCATATGTGGGGGGGAACCACTGTTTGGGTGCACGGCAGGGCTCAGAAAGGAAGGAGTGCCATTTGTCTTTTTGAATGAAAAATTGGCTCCAATCTTTAGCGGACACCATGTCGCGTTTGGAGAGCCCCTGTGTGCCTAAAGATTGGAGTTCCCCCACAAGTGACCCCATTTAAGAAACTAGACCCCCCAAGGAACTTATCTAGATGCATAGTGAGCACTTTGAACCTCCAGGTGCTTCACAAATTGATCCGTAAAAATGAAAAAGTACTTTTTTTTCACAAAAAATTTGTTTTAGCCTCAATTTTTTCATTTTCACATGTGAAACAGGATAAAGTGGATCCTAAAATTTGTTGGGCAATTTCTCCTGAGTACACCAATACCTCACATGTGGAGGTAAACCACTGTTTGGGCACACGGCAGGGCTCGGAAGGGAAGGAGCGCCATTTGACTCTTTGAATGAAAAATTAGCTCCAATCATTAGCGGACACCATGTCGCGTTTGGAGAGCTCCTGTGTGCCTAAAGATTTGAGCTCCCCCACAAGTGACCCCATTTTGGAAACTAGACCCCCCAATGAACTTATCTAGTTGCATAGTGAACACTTTGAACCCCCAAGTGCTTCATAGAAGTTTATAACGCAGAGCCGTGAAAATAAAAAAATCATTTTTCTTTCCTCAAAAATTATCCTCAAGGGTAACAGGAGAAATTGGATCCCAAAAGTTGTTGTCCAGTTTGTCCTGAGTACGCTGATACCCCATATGTGGAGGGGAACCACTGTTTGGGCACACGTTGGGGCTCGGAAGGGAAGTAGTGATGTTTTGAAATGCAGACTTTGATGGAATGGTCTGCGGGAGTCATGTTATGTTTGCAGAGCCCCTGGTGTGCCTAAACAGTAGAAACCTCCCAAAAGTGACCCCATTTTGGAAACTAGACCCCCCAAGGAACTTATCTAGATGTGTAGTGAGCACTTTGAACCCCCAAGTGCTTCACAGAAGTTTATAACGCAGAGCCTTGAAAATAAAAAAATCATTTTTCTTTCCTCAAAAATTAAAGAAGAACCACTCCCCTGTCCCTGCAGGTCAGGTAAAATTACAGTTAACCCTTTCACCCGATCTGCAGGGACGCGATCATTCTGTGACGCAGCATATGCATCACAGGTCAGATTGGCACCGACTTTCATGATGCATACGCTGTGTCACAGGTCGGAAAGGGGTTAACATCTAAAAAATCTAAACTGTTGTTTCCAAACTGGGAAATAAATCTCATGTTTACTGTATTTTCTTTATTAAGATAATGAATTAATCAAAATTAGTGATGAGCAAATATACTCGTTACTCGAGATTTCTCGAGCACGCTCGGGTGTCCTCCGAGTATTTTTTAGTGCTCGGAGATTTAGTTTTCTTCACCGCAGCTGAATGATTAGCCAGCTTGATTACATGTGGGGATTCCCTAGCAACCAGGCAACCCCCACATGTACTTACGCTGGCTAACAGATGTAAATCATTCAGCTGCGGCAAGAAAAACTAAATCTCCGAGCACTAAAAAATACTCGGAGGACCCCCGAGCGTGCTCGGGAAATCTTGAGCAACGAGTATATTCGCTCATCACTAATCAAAATCCCTCTCTGCACCTGCCCACACCAGAAATACATCATCCTCGTACCGATGGTACGCACGGAACTATTTCAGGTAGGAGTTTTTAGCACTAAAAATGTAATATTTTTCAATTTCTTCCAGAAACAAATTAGCAAATGTACATGACTCGGTGTTCCCATCGTCGTCCCAGTGATCTGGTTGTACCAGCTATTACCCAAAAAAAATTATGTGACATAGCTTTATGTGACATACAGGAAAGATATATATCTTTGTACCGTGTTAGCCAGTAGATAGAAAAATATTTAAACATGAGAGTCCTCAGTGGTTGATACCTTTTAATGGCTAACTGAAAAGATGGTAACAAATTGAAAGCTTTTGAGACTACTCAGGTCACTTCATCAGGCAAAGACGGCCAAATGACATAGTAACATAGTAACATAGTTAGCAAGGCCGAAAAAAGACATTTGTCCATCCAGTTCAGCCTATATTCCATCATAATAAATCCCCAGATCTACGTCCTTCTAAAGAACCTAATAACTGTAAGATACAATATTGTTACGCTCCAGGAAGACATCCAGGCCTCTCTTGAACCTCTCAACTGAGGTCGCCATCACCACCTCCTCAGGCAAGGAACTCCAGATTCTCACTGCCCTAACAGTAAAGAATCCTCTTCTATGTTGGTGAAAAAACCTTCTCTCCTCCAGACGCAGAGAATGCCCCCTTCTGCCCTTCACCTTCCTTGGTATAAACAGATCCTCAGCGAGATATTTGTATTGTCCCCTTATATACTTATACATGGTTATTAGATCGCCCCTCAGTCATCTTTTTCCTAGACTAAATAATCCTAATTTCGCTAATCTATCTGGGTATTGTAGTTCCCCCATCCTCTTTATTAATTTTGTTGCCCTCCTTTGTACTTGCTCTAGTTCCATTATATCCTTCCTGAGCACCGGTGCCCAAAACTGTACACAGTACTCCATGTGCGTCTAACTAGGGATTTGTACAGAGGCAGTATAATGCTCTCATCATGTGTATCCAGACCTCTTTTAATGCACCCCATAATCCTGTTTGCCTTGGCAGCTGCTGCCTGGCACTGGCTGCTCCAGGTAAGTTTATCATTAACTAGGATCCCCAAGTCCTTCTCCATGTCAGATTTACCCAGTGGTTTCCCATTCAGTGTGTAATGGTGATATGGATTCCTTCTTCCCATGTGTATAACCTTACATTTATCATTGTTAAACCACATCTGCCACCTCTCGGCCCAAGTTTCCAACTTATCCAGATCCATCTGTAGCAGAATACTATCTTTTCTTGTATTGACTGCTTCACATAGTTTTGTATCATCCTCAAATATTGATATTTTACAGTGTAAACCTTCTACCCGATTGTTAATAAATGTGTTGAAAAAAATAGGTCCAAACACCGACCCTGCGGTACCCCACTGGTCACAGCGACCCAGTTAGAGAATATACCATTTATAACCACCCTCTGCTTTCTATCACTAAGCCAGTTACCTACCTCTTGTGTGGCACGGTATCAAACGCTTTGGAAAAATCAAGATATACCACGTCCATTGACTCACTTTGGTCCAGTCTATAGCTTACCTCCTCATAAAAACTGATTAGATTGGTTTGACAGGAGCAATTACTCATAAAATCATGTTGATATGGAGTTAAACAGTTATTCTCATTGAGATAATCCAGAATAACATCCCTCAGAAACCCTTTGAATATTTTACCAACAATAGAGGTTAGACTTACTGGCCTATAATTTCCAGGTTCGCTTTTAGAGCCCTTTTTGAATATTGGCACCAAATTTGCTATGCACCAGTCCTGTGGAACAGACCCCGTGACAACACAAAGTTCAGACTTTCTAGAATGAATTCCATATAGTCATCCATTTAATAAGTTTTACCGATTCTCAATGTCCCCTCGGTCGAAATGATAAATTAGACATGTCCGTATGGTTAGGATCTGCGTTTTACCCTTCTATTTTGTTATCACATCACATGTTGTATATTATTTACACCATTAAGGTTAACCACTCCCTAAACTTTGTTAAAAGGAAGTGTTGTAACACCCCTAACCAGCATGCTTCCTACCAGCCCACTTAAACGTGTAGGTTTGTAACCCAGGAGAGGCATGTTTGCCCATTCACACTGTAGGCTTATAGCCCAAGAGAGGCATGTTTTGGATGGTAGGACCCATCAGAGAAGTGTCACCTTGTCGCGGTTGATGGGCTCACATGAATTGGCCAATTTATGCGCTAAGAAAAAGTTTTTTTTTTTTAAAGTTTACATTTTATTATAGTTTACTCAGCAATTATGATACATTTTGTGTTCGCATATATTGGTCTCTACAGAGTGCTTCCTCCTTTTTGCAAGTTAGTTAGGCATTATGGAGAAGTCTGAGGGGCAGTACAAAATTACATTCATGCATTCTATGATACTGCAGTGTGGAAAAAAGAGCTGGGTCAGTTTTTTTGAACTGTAAATCAAATCTCAAATTGTCCGAATTCGCCTGAGGCTGCAAATTTTAGAAGATTTGAATCAAGCAAGATCCTTTGCATCTTTACTTTCATTACCTCTACATTCTGTACTTATAACTTTATTTATTTTGCTTACTTATATATAACGCCATCATTCTCCGCAGCGTTTTGCAGTTATTACTTCAGCATCCCTCTATACTTTCTTGTAAGTGGAGATACAATTCTGTAAGTGCAGCATTTTAAGCTACTAAGGGGCACAATAGGTAATGGGGTCAACTCTTGCTACTTCTAACCCCGGGTACTGAAAAGATTACATACAAGTAACTGCAGAAATCATAAGCCTCAAAATTACTATTGGTGCACCAGAGAGGAAATACAAGTCCTAGGACTCAGTCCTTCTGCTCCTTGTGAAACATTTCCAAATAAAACTCAAAAAAGTTTGCTTCTCCAATACGAAAACTTTTCACTTTACTTTTTTGTTCCTAATCTCCACAGCTCCTGTCCATCTAACCAATGTAAGACATAAATAGCGCCTAATCATGAATAACTAGCAATATCTCAATCAAAAGCATAAGTTTAAAAATCAGCATCAAATTCAACAATTCTCCACAGGAAAAAAAAAAGCAAGAGAAGAATTGCTTATAATTGAATTCATTATGTGTGCAGAGCCGGTAGAAGGAGTTGAGCAGCTGCCAGGTGAACTGATACAGTAGACTAATGTAAAGTGATTCACAATGTAAAGTTCATTAGTCTCAATGAGCAATTGTCAGCCATTGCTATCAATAGCTTTCAAGACAAGATCGCGGCCTTCACGCTTAACTAGTGGAATTTTGTATCGGGGAGAATATAATCTGGTAGAGCTAAGAGTCTCAATGAGATTATACCGTAAAAAAAAAAGTTTAATTTTCCAATGTTTTACATGGTTAACCCCTTGATGCCTTTCATTGTAGAGCATTCGTGCAAATACTAAAAGAAAAATGATACACAAAAGTTATTATGATAGAGCGTCAAGAATGCCTTCATGGTAGGGTTGAGCGAAACGGGTCGGCCAGATTCAGAAGTCGCCGACTTTTGGCAAAGTCGGGTTTCATGAAACCCGACCCCTGTGTGGGGTCGGCCATGAGGTCGGCGATCTTCTGAACTGGAATCGGAATTCCGATACCGATTCCCGATATGTTTAAGATATCGGGAATCGGTATCGGAATTCATATTAATGTGTAAAATAAAGAATCAAAATAAAAAATATTGAAATACTTACCCTCGGACGCACCCTGGTTGTAATCGGGAGCCTTCCTTCCTAAGAATGAGCGCCTGAAGGGCCTTCGATGATGTCGCGGCTTGTGATTGGTCGCGTGAGCGGTCACATGGGCGTCACGCGACCAATCACAAGCCGCGACGTCATCTAAGGTCCTTCAAGCGCTGATTCTTAGGAAGGAAGGCTGCGGGTTAGAACCAGGGCGCGTCCGAGGGTGAGTATATACCTATTAGGCTTGAAGGACCTTAGATGACGTTGCGGCTTGTGATTGGTCGCGTGACGCCCATGTGACCGCTCACGCGACCAATCACAAGCCGCGACGTCATCGAAGGCCCTTCAGGCGCTCATTCTTAGGATGGAAGGCTCCCGGTTACAACCAGGGCGTGTCCGAGGCTAAGTATTTCAATATTTTTTTATTTTGATTCTTTATTTTACACATTAATATGGATCCCAGGGCCCAAAGGAGAGTTTCCTCTCCTTCAGACCCTGGGAACCATTAGAAACCCAATGCACTGCATTGGGTTTCGTGTTTCGGCCGACCCCGACCCCGACTTTTCTATAGGATCGGCCGATTTCACTCGACCCGACTTTTGAAAAAGTCGGGTTTTGTGAAATCCGACCCGATCCTATAAAAACAAAAGTCGCTCAACCCTACTTCATGGTACTGGGACACATTAAAAATAAAATCTGTTTTTAGATTTTACCCTTTCTCAATATACAGTATATTACTCAAAAAAATACATAATTAAGGAGATGAAAAATTGTATATAAAATAGCTGTTTTAATAACCCCTGCACAACATCTGCCATACAAGTACATAATTTAGTATGGTCATATTATGTAATATATAATGGAGATTTAGGTCCAAGATGGCACAGATGCCAAAATGAGGTCACTATAAGGGATCATAAGCTGACCTGAGCTCATGTATCATCATTCATGAGGTGCCTGAAACTCTTATCATGATCTTCTTATCTCCATAATAATGTAAATGTTCCCTAACACTTGATACTCACCCCCACACAAAGCTTGTTGTGTAAAATGTATATAAGGTGGGGTGGACACTTTGATCCCCTATTTTGGTTGGTGCTACGTATTAATATTTTTTATTTCTGTAGCACCAACATGTTCCTCAGCACTTTACATTTTAGAAGGGACATGCAAAGACAATATCTGACTATAGAGTAACACATAATTCCACAGATACCAAGAGGAGTGAGGATATTCACATAACGCAGCATGAACCGGTCACCACCATCTTTACAAGTACAGATATAGAGTGCTACTGAGTGCATGGAGTGTGTACAAACAGATAAGGCTTCTTTCACACTAGCGTCAGAATCTCCCCGTCGCAATGCGTCGGGGAGAGATTCCGACGCTAGCGTTTGCTGCATTGCACAATGGGTGCAGCGCATCCGCTGCCCCATTGTAAGGTGCGGGGAGGTGGGGGCGGAGTTCCGGCCGCGCATGCGTGGTCGGAAAAAGTGGTCCGTCAGGAGAAAAAAACGTTACAAAAAGCGTTTTTTTCTCCCGACGGTCCGCAAAAGCACGACGCATCCGTCGCAAGATGGATGCGAAGTGTGGCAATCCGTCGCAAATGCGTCGTCAATAGAAGTCTTTGGGGAAAAACGCATCCTGCAAGCACTTTTGCAGGATGCGTTTTTTCTGCAAAACGACGCATTGTGACAGATTTATAAAAACGCTAGTGTGAAAGTACCCTAAGACGGGAATAGCTAAATAAGTGAGATGAGGCACAAGGCCAGTGTCGGATTGGGATGCCAAGGGAAAACCAGTAACCAGGGCCCCACTTTTCAGCTACATGCAAATATGACTTTAGCACCATTCACAAATGTGTCTAATAATGAACCGGGCAGATGGTTAAATGAATAAGATGACACCTTTGTCTGTACATAGTGATTCAAGTACACTGCTCAAAAAAAATAAAGGGAACACTAAAATATCACATCCTAGATATCTCTGAAGGAAATATTCCAGTTGCAAATTTTTATTCATTGCATAGTGGAATGTGTTCAGAACAATAAAAAATGACCATTTTCAATGTAAATCAAAACAAATATCCCATGGAGGTCTGGATTTGGAATGACACTCAAAATCAAAGTGGAAAATCAAATTACAGGCTGATCCAACTTCAGTCGAATTGCCTCATGACAAGGAAAAGATGCTCACTATTGTGTGTGGCCTCCACGTACCTGTATGACCTCCCTACTATACAACGTCTGGCCATGCTCCTGATGAGGCGGTGGATGGTCTCCTGAGGGATCTCATCCCAGACCTGGACTAAAGCATCCTCCAACTCCTGGACAGTCTGTGGTGCAACGTGAAGTTGGTGGATGGAGCGAGACATGATGTCCCAGATGTGCTCAATCTGATTCAGGTCTGGGGATTGGGCGGGCCAGTCTATAGCTTTAATGTCTTCATCTTGCAGGAACTGCTGAAACACTCCAGTCACATGAGGTCTGGCATTGTCCTGCATTAGGAGGACCAACCACACCAGCATATGGTCTCACAAGGGGTCTGAGGATCTTATCTCGGTACCTAATGGCAGTCAGGCTACCTCTGGTGAGCACATGGAGGGCTGTGCGGCCCTCCAAAGAAATGCCACCCCACACCATTACTGACCCACTGCCAAACTGGTCATGCTGAAGGATGTTGCAGGCAGCAGATCGCTCTCCACAGCATCTCCCGACTCTGTCACATCTGTCACATGTCCTCACTGTGAACCTGCTTTCATCTGTCTTGGTACTCCCGCATTTTATGCTTCCGCTGCAACGGTGTTATGAGGCTTTGTAAGTTGTCCTGGTAGCGCAAATCTAGGAGGGTGTACACCTAATAATCAGCCGTGTGGAGAATGTGGCCGATGCAGCCGTCATTTCTCAGGCGGCACTGCAGCATGAAATAAACCATGTGCTGCAGACTGCCAACTGGCCAAGAAACGCTGTTCCCTGTTTGAGGCGTGATCTCTGCCTGCTCTGCATCACCTCACCCTCGCTCTACATACTGACTACTGGAGATTTGTGTAACTCCATCCTCTGGACAGATCTCTTCCTCCTCCATTGACTCCTCCTCATCCTCCTCACAAAGTGTCCCCTGCCTAGAGCCTTTGTGAGGAACCACGTCGTGCAGACTGTCCAGAAGCAGATGGCATTTCTGACTCCTCATCCTCCACCTCTTCCACCACCTCATCCCTGAGTGCTTGCAGTGTTCTTTCAAGCAGGCAGATAAGGTGGACAGTCATGCTAACTAGTGCATCATCTGCACTTGCCATCCATGTGGATTCATCGAAGGCACACAAAACCTGGCAGATGTCCTTCATATTGGCCCACTCAGTGGTTGTGAAGTCTGAAATGGCGTGCAGTGCGACTTTTTTGCGCCTGATGCAGCTGGTACTCCATTACTGCTGGCTGCTGCTCATACAACTGCTCCAACATATGTAACGTTGAATTCCACCTGTTGGGTAGGTCACATATGATTTGATGTTCTGGAAGGCGGAATCGGTGCTGCAGAGCTGCAATGCGCGATCTTGCCATGCTGGAACGCCGCAAGTGAGCGCACTCTAGGGGGACCTTGTGCATCAGTGCATCAAGATCCGGATAGTCCCTCAAAAAACTCTGCACGACCAAGTTGAGCACATGTGCCAGACATGGGATGTGAGTGAGGTTGCCTAAGCCCAGAGCTGCCACCAGATTTCGGCCATTGTCACACACTACCATGCCTGGCTGGAGAAACGCTGGCACAAACCACACGTCGCTCTCCTGCTTGATGGCATTCCAGAGCTCCTGCGCTGTGTGGCTTCGATTCCCCAAAGAAATTAATTTCAGTACGGCCTGTTGACGTTTGGCCACGGCTATGCTCATATCGGTCGTAACAGGTAAGCATTCACGGGTCAAGGTGGAGGTAGACCGTGACGGCTCCTGCAGCGATGATTCAGAGGAACTTGAATATGAGGAGGAGTCAATGTGTACAGACTGGATTCCTGCAATCCTTGAAGATGTAATTAAATATACCCCCAGGCTCATAATACAAAGTGTCCAAGTACCATGTCCTGGACACTATAAATCCTACTCCAAAAAATACTGCTATAATTCATGGAGAACAAAAGGAGCGTTCAAAAAACAAACATAAAAAAGTACAAAATTTATTGAAACATATAACAAACAACATATACAGACACATACATGAAATCAAGGACACTAAAATCACCCCAAACACCCACACTGGTTTCGCTCCAACGTTGTTTGCTTTATCAAGGGGAAGGGTTTGATAAAGCAAACAACGCTGGAGCGAAACGCGCGTCGGGGGTGTCGCCCTACTCTTTTCTATCCCTGCACCCGGGTAAGAGGTACCTTTTGGTTACTGGTCTCACTGTGCCTGTGACAGTATATACTTTTATTAGACCGGCGGTGTTATCAGTCTCCTGGAGCGTGTCCGGCCTTATGGACTGTTAGTATTGCAGTACTTTCTGCTAGCCCCATCTAGGTCTATACTTTGGGACCAGAGGGATTTAAGCTGGGGTCCATGGGGCTGGATATGGACATGGTCATCCATTCTGTACCACTTGCGTGATACTTTTTCTGGTATCATATACACTATGCATAGTTCTGATGACCAGTGTGGGTGTTTGGGGTGGTTTTAGTGTCCTTGATTTCATGTATGTGTCTGTATATGTTGTTTGTTATATGTTTCAATAAATTTTGTACTTTTTTACGTTTGTTTTTTGAACGCTCCTTTTGTTCTCCATGAATTATAGCAATCCTTGAAGATGGCAGAACACGTAGAGCACCACTCTCACGATCTGTACCCGGCTCCACAACATTGACCCAATGGGCAGTGAGGGAAAGGTATCGTCCCTGTCCATGGTGACTGGTCCACGCATCGGTGGTGAGGTGGACCTTGCTACTGACGGCGTTTAGTAGCGCATGTTTAATGTTTCCCTCCACATGCTTTTGCAGGGCAGGGACGGCTTGCCTGCTGAAATAAAAGCGGCTGGGCACGTAGTATTGTGGGACTGCCAATGCCATCAAGTTACGGAAGCTGTCAGTCTCAACCAGCCAGAATGACAGCATTTCAAGGGACAGTAGTTTTGCAATGCCAGCATTCAGAGCCTGTGCTCGGGGGTGGTTTGCCGAGAATGACCACCTTTTCTCCCATGCCTGTGCTACTGATGGCTGTAGACTGGGCTGGGAGTGTGAGGATGACTGGGAACGTGGTGCTGTGGGTGGAATTACACTGGGTCTCTGGACAACAGTGCAAGATCTTCTTCCATGGCGATCCTGCGAGGAAGCCGAACCAGCTGTGAGTGAGCTGGAGGAAGAGGCTCCAACATGAGCTGAAGAGGTGGTAGGTGCCGCTTTAGGTTGGCCTAGGTCTTCAGTGTGTTTTTGTAACTCTGCCGCGTGCTTGGTCCGCACATGTTTCCACATATTTGTGGTATTGAGGTTGCTGACACTTTTCCCTCTTTTGACTTTCTGATGACACAGCTTGCATTTGACTAAGCAAATGTCAGCTGCAGCTGTGTCAAAAAAGGAATAGGCACTGCAAGTCTTGGGAGCGCCTGTTTTGGCTTTTGGAAGAGGCATGCTCCTAATGGGTGCCAAAGTGGAGGCTTCAGGCCACGCAGTCTTCTCCCTCCCTCTTTGGGCCATTCGGGGAATCTCTTCATCAGAGCTGCTCCCACCACCTTCCTGTACCTCACGCCATGATGGGTCAAGGACCTCATCATCTACACTACCCTCTTCCACCAACTGCTTCTCCTGGGTAGTCTCGGCAGCACAGTATGCACCAGAAAGTGGCACCTGAGTCTCATCATCAGATGCGTACTGAGGTGTGCTGACCGGAGGCACTGGCCCACCCAAATCTTCATATTCAAAGAGACAAAGCTGTTGGACATCACTGCATACTGCCTCTTCTTCAGATTCTAGAATGCTGCTTGGATGGTCTCCTATTTCCAAGCCAAGAGATTCAGAGAACAGAAGTAGAGATGGCTCCTGTCCTGGGCTCTCTGACTGCCTGGGCAATTTGGCAGGTGGTGAAGAGACAGATGGGTGCTCTTCAGTGGTCTGTGCCTGAGAGGATGTGGCAGTAATTGAAGTCGATGCGTTAGCTGCCATCCATCCGACAACGGCTTCAATTTGTTTGTCCCGCAGCAGCGGGGTACGGTGAGCTCCTACAAAGCTGCGCATGAAGGACTGTTCCCTGCTAAAACTGGGGAATGATGAGTCACCAGTGACCGCAGCAGGCACAGAATCCCTCTCCCTGCTCCACCTCCACGCCCACGACCACGTGCCTTACTCCCTGCTTTTTTCATCTTGGTAGACTGATAAAGATAAGCAGAAAAGTACAAAGGGCTTAGTGTGCTTATTCCTGAACAGCTGCTAACAGGTATAAGAAACACTAATTTTATAAAGTGTGGACTACACTTGAATTTGAGCTAATGTGGCCTACACAACTGTGAAGTGTAGAGTTTGGTGAACTTTATAAACTTTTTGTTTGTTTCGCAGAACAGACTACAGATTGAGCTGCACTCACACAGAGACAGTGCAGAAAGCCGCGAACAGCACTGCGAGGCCAAAAAAAGCTCCTCTACGTACTCCTATATAGTTGTTTTCCATAATCTAGCAGGATACGGAGGGAAACCCACTAATAGGATAAATTTGAAATAATGTGCAGCAGGCAGCACTAATTGGAAAAATTTCAATGGAACAATATGAGGCAGTGACGCACGCTGAGCTGACTGCAACCGGCTGTGGCGGCAGAACAGACTACAGAGTGAGATGCACTCACACAGAGCCCGTTCAGACAGCCGTGAACGGCGCTGCAAGGCCAAGAAAAGCTCCTCTATCTAATCCTATATAGTGTTTTTCCACAATCTAGCTGGATACAGAGGGAAACCCACTAAAAGGATAATTTTGAAAAAATGTGCAGCAGGCTGCACTAATTGCAAAAAAGGACAATGGATTGAACAGTATGAGGCAGTGACGCACCCTGAGCTGGCTACAACCGGTGGTGGATGTGGACAGACTACAGAGTGAGCTGCACTCACACACACACAGAGACCTTGCAGACAGCTGTGAACAGCGCTGCAAGGCAAAAGCAAGGTTCTCACACAGCAGATGCTAAATTAGCCTGGGTGTAAAGCACAATGAAGCAAATTGCTATCGCAAAACTGGCCCTCAGTCAGAACACAGCGTCCTGTCCCTAACTGAATTCACAGCAGAGTGAACCAAAAATGGCGCAGCGACTTTTATAGTGCATCATGACATCATTTCAGCAGCCAGTCACAGCCATGCCAGTAGTTACATGCCCACCATGCAGAACAGGATGTTCCCACACTTCTAATCATTCCTCATTGGCTGAATTAAATGAAACTGGCTCTTAGAATTATGGGAACTTCCGATTCCGGTATCCGATATACTGAAAGTATCGGAACTCGGTTGCGGAATTCCGATACCGCAAATATCGGCCGATACCCGATACTTGCGGTATCGGAATGCTCAACACTAATGGGCATCATATCCCTGTTAAAAAAAATAATTAAAATAAAAAATAGTTATATACTCACTTTCCGTTGGCCCCCGGATCCAGGAAGCGTTTACCGACGCTCCTCGCGCGCTCCGGTCTCAAGAGTGCATTGCGGTCTCGCGAGATGATGACGTAGCAGTCTCACGAGACCGATATGTCATCATCTCATGAGATCGCAATGCATGGAGCGGTCACCGGGGCATCACGAGGAGCGGGAAAGGTTTGTTGTGGTTCCGAGGGGCCAACGGACGGTGAGTATATAACGATTTTTTATTTTTTTTATTATTTTTAACATTAGATCTCTTTACTATTGATGCTGCATAGGCAGCATCAATAGTAAAAACTTGGTCACACAGGGTTAATAGCAGCGTTAATGGAGTGCGTAACACCGCGGCATTACGTGGTCCATTAGTGCTGCCATTATCCCTGTGTGAGCGCTGACTGGAGGGGAGTATGGAGCGGGCACTGACTGCGGGGAGGAAGGAGCGGCCATGTTGCTGCCGGACTGTGCCCGTCGCTGATTGGTTGTGGCAATGGTCGTGGGCGTTTTTGCCACGACCAATCAGCGACTTGGATTTCCATGACAGACAGAGGCCGTGACCAATGAATATCCTTGACAGACAGACAGAAAGACGGAAGTGACCCTTAGACAATTATATAGTAGATATCTGTTGTGCTTAGCTTAGAGACAAGACACAGCTGTATTGAGGGACAGTGTTAGGTTTTACGTGTACATGTAGTTAGAAGGGAAAGGCGTGCACTCTGTTGAAATGAAGCTGGTGCCGGCTGAACCTGGACTGGATCCAGTTCAATCATAAATTTGGACAAACAACCGCACTCAGACAATATTTTAAAGTTGCATCAGAGATGTGAAGTATTTATTGAGTAACACCACAGTGGTCAATAGAGTTCTGAGGTAACGTTTCGACCCATAAGGTCTTTCTCAAACCTCACTGTAAAAAACATGAAATACACTATATTAAAGATGGTGTAGCCAAGAAAATATAACAAAACAAAATACAACATAACAAAATATAACAAACAAGGCCCAGAGGAGTTTATAAGTAATACGAATGCTAGATCAGCGTTCAGGCAGGCAAAAAACGGAGGATGGTAGGCTTCATAGATAACTGAAAAAATATATACATATTAAGCAGGGGGGGTAGAGCAAAACTGACCTTAATGAAGTGTCCTCCTCCTCTCTCTTCCATCACTGTTCATTCATTAAGGTCAGTTTTGCTCTACCCCCCCTGCTTAATATGGATATATTTTTTCAGTTATCTATGAAGCCTACCATCCTCCGTTGATCTAGCATTCATATTACTTATAAACTCCTCTGGGCCTTGTTCACGTATTTTGTAGACGTGTACATATGTAAATAATTTGCTTCTCTCATATGATTGTTGTTTATTTTCTCTTGCTTTGGTATTTGCCCCCCCCCCCCCTTTTTTTACTCTATATGTATATACAGCATCGTTTGATGCATTTAGCAACACAGTGGCATTTATCATGATTACTACATTATGCCTGTATTTGCTTCTTTTGGCTGTTGTTTGCTGCATCCACTGTGTTTTGTTATATTTTGTTATGTTGTGTTTTGTTTTGTTATATTTTCTTGGCTACACCATCTTTAATATAGTGTATTTCATGTTTTTTACAGTGAGATTTG